>NC_064924.1:95875681-97141514 GCF_023897955.1 Schistocerca gregaria
CTGGAGTGTGTATCACCAACCGTCACAGGTATCACTAAGGTTTCGATGTCGACATGACATTAAACCCAATCTTCCTTCCTTTCATCACTAAGGTTATGGCCAAGAGCTTGTAGCATTTTGTATCTACAAATTTTTTGCAGAAACCTTGAAACCTCACAAATTTAAGAAAAAGGGGCTCGTGATTAACTTTTTACTTTGTTTCAGGGAACATGGCTCTTCATCAGTTTGTGGAGCATCATGCATGACCGGGAACATTGGGGAGATCCAGATGTGTTCCGGCCAGAGCGTTTCATTGACAAGGAGACTGGCAAATTTGTACGAGACCCTTTCTTCATCAACTTTGGCGCTGGTCCAAGAGTTTGTCTTGGCATGGCACTTGCCAAGAATAATTTGTTCCTTTTCTTGGCAAGTCTCCTTCAGGACTTCACTATTTCTTTGCCTCCAGATGAACCTAAGCCATCTACACTTGCATTGCCTGGGTTTACTACAGCACCCAAGCCCTTCAGGGCACACTTTTCAACAAGGTGATATTTGAAAAGTGATATCTGAAAAAAGAAGTGTAGTGTATTGAATGCATTTCTGTAAATGTATTTACTTGTATGAAAATATGCTTTTCATTTAGCAACAGCCTGTTCCTGTAAATGTTCTGAACTTCTTGTCTAACATCATATGTTTTTTATAAATATATTTACTTTTATAAAAACATGATTTCCTTAACAGAGCAGTGTGTCAGTTTTTATCCTGAGCTTCTTGTTTAACATGGCAGTATGTGAAAACATTGTTTGATCATAGACCATTCATTGTTTATAACCTCACAGGGTTGGCAATATCTACACAAGTATGCAAAGTTGTGCTGAAGGAAGTAGTGTATTTATAATTTTGATTTGAAACACTCCTTAAACTAGGACAGTATTGTGCACTTAATTGATGAACAGGAAATTCAGTGAACTTGAAAACCATGGCCGTTTGTTGCCACATAGGAGCTAAATGAATGCTACAAATTCACAGCAACTTCATTTGAGTCTTCAATTTTTGGATTGTGTTAAGTAGAAAAGAGAGAAACAACCTTTCCATTATATCTACAGGTAAAACAGCAATAACTGAATTAGATAATTTTCAGTGCAACAGATATTTTACATCCACCTCTTCATTTCAAAATTCATGAAATTTTTATATGTACCACCAAAAAGCTGCCATAAAACTTTATTTTGCAGCACTACACACATTTGTTTTCATAATATTGCAGACTGTTGTGTTGACACAAGTATAAATTGGTATTACTTTTTGTGTTAAAATGACACTCTCATTGCATTTTACTGATATTAATTTACATGGTTGGAATGCCAGTACAGCACATCTAGCCTGGTCAGGTAAAATACAAGAACACCTCCTAGAATATAAATTTCACTTTTCTATGGAGTGTGTGCTGTTCTGAAACTTTCTAGTAGATTAAAACTGTGCTCCAGACTGGGATTCAAACCCGGAGTCATATCTTTTGCACGCATTTCTCTTGTCAACTGAGCTATCCAGCCATGGCTTTCATCCTTCCCTCACAGCTCTACTTCTGCTGGCAATTCTATTTCACTTTCCAAACATCACACAAGTCGTCTGCATACTTAGGTTGTGGCTAAGCTATTTCTCCTCAGAGCCTTTTCCTCCATGTGTGCTAGTCTTGCAAGGTGTGCAGAAGTAAAGCTGTGAGGGCATGTTGTGAGTCATGCCTGGAAAACTCGGGCTTTAGGACCCTTGTCCATAAAAGGCAAGGTCCATAAGACCATTGTTCTGTGAAAGGCAAAGTCGTGTGTTCAAGTCCTCATCTGCCACACACCTTTAGAAGACCATTGTTCTGTGAAAGGCAAAGTCGTGTGTTCAAGTCCTCATCTGTCACATAGTTTTAATTTCTGGCATACCTTTATGTTAACATGAGCATATTTATTTATCCATCTGTAGACAATAAATATTGTATGGATGTTGTCCAAAATTACATGTAAATTTATGGGAAACAATTTGTGCAAAAGGAACATACAAAATTTTACATTTTGTACAAAGAATAATACATACAAAATTGTACAAAAATGTACAAAGAATAATACTTTGTCATACAAGATACAGTAACACAACTTTTTATACAAGTATACTAACAATATTGTAATTGCATAGTCTGTTTGCCCTAATGAAGCCCTTATATTTACTACAATAATTCAGTAAAGATTTTACCACACTCAGCAGCTGTCCATTAGATACACAGAATTAATAGAAACTTTAGGGGATGAAAGACAGTGTTTTCAGTTTTGCCTTAATATGAGGGAATAGGATATACTTGTAGGCAAACAACTAGAATTCTCTCAGATACAGATTTATTAGCACTTCGCTTCTACACAGATACAAGTCCGGAGGCTAACTGCCATTAGCGGCCAACATCCTCCCAAAGCCCTCTCCTCAAAGATAGCACACTTATACACTTAACAAATATCGATATTTATGATGCTTTACCCCACATAGCCCCCCCCCCCCCCCCCCCCCCGCCCTTGCAGTATGGAGTAAGTCCCTGTGAATGGGGGGAGGTGAGAAGTTAGGAAGGTAATGTACAGTTCTTCCACGTCAGGAGGAAGCAGTCAACTGTTAGGAGACCGGGGGGGTGAAACCCGGTACGTCAACAGCGAAGTCAGCAAGCGACGCCGGCGGCTGAAGACGACGTCCTGTCCTGGAGTGGAGGTGTAGCACTTCGTCAGCAGGCAGGCGGAGAATCACCAAGGCCTAACAAAGGCACGTAAATTGCCACACGCAGCACTTGTGCTCAATTTAAAGTGGTGCACCACACGAGTTTCTGCACTTCCTCCGTCAACATTGTCACACGTGAGTACCACACACACCGTATCGCCATCTACAACAACAGATAATTTATGTATGTCATCAGGGTGTACATGTGTTGTGAATTCTTGGGTGGCACCTGTACGAGCAATGGTAGGGAGGCAGGGAGGTGTGGGAAAGCCATGGCAGGGGGAAGCATGTGCGAAGAGGGGGATGGCAGGTGCACTGGAATGCACAGGTGACAACCTCGGGCGATCAGCTGACGGACAAGGGAGCGTAACCGAAGGCAATGAGGAGCCAGCGTGGATTGAACGGCGTGACAAAGAGCTGTCACACAAAGATGGTAACACAATGGTAGAATCCGAGTGGTTGGCAGTTCGACTGTGAGGGTTGTGAGGAGTGAAACCTTGAAAAGATTGGCCACTCAAATTAGATGAACGCGGAGAAGAAGCAATGCTCGACAGAGAAGCACGCTGTGGAGAATCAATACCCGAATGTATGGTATGAGAAGATGGATGGCCGCTTGAAGCAGGAAGCAGGAGTGGGAGAAAAATAGGGGAAGAATCAGGGAGGTTCACCTGATGCCCAATGAAAGCTGGTTTCACTTGGTTGAGTGAGACCGTGGTTACAGAGTTATGAGGAGATCCGTATTATTCTCAGAGCATTTGAAGACCTTGTAAGGACCTGTGTAGGGCGACTGAAGCGGGGCTTTGATTGAGTCGTCTCTGAGAAACACGTACTCACAAGAGTCTAGCGTGTGTGGTACATACTCGTGCAGAAGTGTATGAGTAGCCAGAGGTGGCGGCTGAATTTTGCTGCAGTGCAAGCGCACTTGCTCGAGAAGTGAAGGGAGTTCAGAGGGCTGTGGAAGTGGGGTGGGAGTGACTAATTCTTCAGGCAAAACCAGAGGCTGACCATACACAAACTGTGCTACGGAACCCTTGAGGTCTTCCTTGAAAGTCGCACGAAGGCCAAGAAGCACAAATGGCAGTGCTTCTGTCCATAGAGAGTCATGGCAATGCAAGTCAGACTTTAAGGTGTGATGCCATCATTTGACAAGCCCATTGCTTTGGGGGTGGTATGCTGAAGTATGAAATTTGACAATACCACACATTTTACATAAGTTGGAGAAAACTGAAGACTCAAATTGTCATCCCCGGTCAGTGGTGAGGTAAACCTGTGAGCCAAATCTAGAGATCCATGAATCTAAGAATGCTCGACTTACTGTCTCAGAGGTAATGTTCGGAATAGGCACAGCCTCAGCCCACCGAGTCATCCTGTCAATAACTGTAAACAAGTAACAGAAACCCTCAGAGGGGGGCAAATGGGCTACGAGGTCCACATGAACATGGTGAAACTGGCCTGGTGGTTGGGCAAAACAGCCAAGGGGTGGGGAAGTGTGCCTGGAAACTTTGTTCTGTTGACACAACATGCATGCCCTGGCCCAAGACTGACAGTCGCGGCGCATGTCTCTCCAGACAAACCGTTCGGATACCAGACGGGTGGAAGCTTTGACACCAGGGTGTGCTAATGTGTGTAATTTGTCTTAGACCTAGCACTGAAGGAGCTTAGGAATGAATGGCCACAACGTACCAGTCGATTCATCACACCACACTAAGTCAGATATGCCAGGGAAAGTAGAGCGTACCAGTTGGAAAGAGCAGCTGTGGTCCAAAATTAACTGCATGGTATCAGGGTCTGCCGATTGCAACCGAGGTAGGTCCGTTAAGTCAATTAAGGTTGTGACAGCACCAACGTGTGAGAGAAAATCAGCAACCACATTTTCCGCTCCTCGGATGTAGCAAATGTCATTTGTAAATTGCAAGATGTAATCGATGTGACGAAAGTGTCGTGGGGGTGGATCAGCCGCAGGATTTTTTATGGCAGGAACCGACGCCTTGTGATCAGTGAACACAGAGAAATCTCATCCCTCAACACCAGTTCTGAAGTGTCTTATGGCCTCATAAACTGCAAGTATTTCTCTGTTGAATGCTGAGTATTTCTTCTGTGCGTTTTTTAGCTTTTTTGAGAAAAACTGCAGGGGGGTCGTAACATCATTGTATGTCTCTCTCAGTACTGTGCCGACAGCATTGTCACTAGCGGCAGTAGTGATAAACATTGTGGCGTCAGCACGTGGGTGAGCAATAGTGGCAGCGGAGGCCAACAGCTGTTTGAGTTCGTTAAATGCCTTGTCCATGTCTGGTGTCCATGGGACCTGGCAGGTGCCAGAAGTTTGTGAGCCAGCGAGAGCATCTGTGAGAGGAGCCTGCACCGCAGAAGCGGCTGGCAAATGTTTACAGTAATAATTAACTGTTCCGATGAACCTGCATAATTCCCTATAGGTCTGGGGGTGTGGCATCTTGAGAACAGGCTTGATCTTGTCCTGCAGTGGTGTCAGACCGTCCGACGACACAACATAACTTAGGAATGTGATGGATGACTGGTGCAATTGAGTCTTTTTATTGTTCAGTTCAATACCAGCAGCTGCTAAAATATCTGTCACGACGTGAACACGCTCCTCACTCTGTTCCAAAGTAGAAGCAAAAACCAATATGTCATCCATGTATACGAAACAAAAGTCTAGATGGGATAGAGTTTGATTAACAAAACGCTGCCATGTTTGGGGGGCGTTTTGAAACAGCCTGAAGGGACTGGTTATGGCAGTCTTTTCAATATCCTCCAGAGCCATAGAAATCTGATGAAATGTGTGCTTACAATCCAAAACAGAGAAGTAATTTGCACCTTTGAGCGCATGATTGAAGTCCGCAATGAGTGGGACCAGGTATTTATCAATGATGGTGTGGGCATTTAAACGCCTATAGTCTCCGACCATACCCAAGCACCGTCTTTCTTTTGGTCAAACAGGATAGGACTAGCCTAGCAACTGGAATAAGGTTCAATTATTCCCTTTTGTAATAGATCATCTAATTGTTCTTTGGCAATTTTCATAAATTCCAGCTTGAGGCGGCGTGGGCATTGCAATATGGGCGGCACATTGGTTAGAC
Source organism: Schistocerca gregaria (assembly GCF_023897955.1). Taxonomy (NCBI): domain Eukaryota; kingdom Metazoa; phylum Arthropoda; class Insecta; order Orthoptera; family Acrididae; genus Schistocerca; species Schistocerca gregaria. The sequence goes on from NC_064924.1 coordinate 95,881,498, forward strand.
GTAACCGATGAACTGTGCCATTAGTGACTACTGCAATACATGGCGCGGCACGACAGTCAGATGTCCGTGAAGCGGAGCAGGCGGTGGCGGACGGGCAAAGCTGTGGCGCTGAGGGCACGGAAGTACAGGTGTGCCAACCGCTCATAGGCTGCATAAAGGCCGCATGTGTGTTAACATGGGCGAGGTTGGTACACTGATTCTTGGTAGCGGACTGTGCCGCTACGAGCGCTGTAGGCACGAGTGGGTGTGGCCAAACAGCAGATGGCCGTAGTTCACTGCCATGAGCTTGGGAAGTTAATTGTCCATTCGGAATGCAAGGATCATGAGCTCTCAGGCATACACTGTCATTGCAAGAGGGCGTGCTGACACAGTTTACAAAGTTCACAACATTGTCGTTAATGTGCGTGGGCATGGGAATACCAGATTGGCATGGACTGACCTTGTCTGCAGCCAATGAGTCATCTGCTTGTAGTGTCACGAGGCGTTGTTGTGTGTAGTCCAACTCGTGGTGTATGTTGCGGAGATGCAGCAGCATTTCCATACGTTCCATGCACAACTTCGAAGACCTGGTGCACTCCACTAGCCAATTGTTTGTCCAAGATTGCAGCTCCATGGATAGGTTTAAACACTTCTTAGCACAGCACACATCTTTGGTGTTAGCCGAACTGTCACTCGGCGGAGCGAAAAGAATATATTTGTTTAGTGGGGGGTAAAACACAGTATTTTGCACAAAATCTAGTGACAACTGATAGTGCTTGAGGAAATCCATTCCGAGAATAGGTTCTTCAATTGTTGACACTAAAAACGTTCACTCCAGCTTGCACTCAGGCGAAAGTTTCACTGTATACAGAGTAGAACCCGAACACTGTAGGGTACTGTTTTGTGTGGTTGCACCTTATTGGTTGCTAGGCTGCAAAGAGACGTCGGCACCAGTGTCTACCAGAAAACGTACACCTGATTGTAAATTGCGAACATAGACTTGACCACAATAACTGTTGTTGTCCAAAACGGAATGTAACGTTGGATGGTGCCCGTTGTTTATATCGCAGGAGGTGGCACTGCAGCCTACCTGCTGTTGGAGTTTGGGTAAGAACACGGTGACTGGCATTTGCGAGCTTGCTGCCCAAATCTTGTGTAGAAGAAACAGTAAGATTGGGCGGGCCTGTGCTCCTGTGGGTAGTTGCTAGGTGACGGAGTACGAGGTGCATTCAAGTTCTTAGGCCTCCGATTTTTTTTTCTCTGGACTGGAAAGAGATAAAAACATGCACATTGTTTTAAAATGAGGCCGCATTCATTGTCAATACGGCCCAGAGATGACAGCACCATACGGGAGATGGAATTTTACCGCCAGCGGTGAGAATGAGAACTGTTTTAAATACTTAAAATGGCGACGTTTTCCTTACTTGAACAGCGTGCAATCATTCGTTTTCTGAATTTGCATGGTGTGAAAACAATTGAAATTCATCGACAGTTGAAGGAGACATGTGGTGATGGAGTTATTGATGTGTCGAAAGTGCGTTCGTGGGTGCGACAGTTTAATGAAGGCAGAACATCGTGTGACAACAAACCGAAACAACCTCGGGCTCGCACAAGCCGGTCTGACGACATGATCGAGAAAGTGGAGAGAACTGTTTTGGTGGATTGCCGAATGACTGTTGAACAGATCGCCTCCAGAGTTGGCATTTCTGTGGGTTCTGTGCACACAATCCTGCACGACAAACTGAAAATGCGAAAAGTGTCATCCAGGTGGGTGCCACGAATGCTGACGAACAACCACACGGCTGCCCGTGTGGCATGTTGCCAAGCAATGTTGACGCGCAACGACAGTATGAATGGGACTTTCTTTTCGTCGGTTGTGACAATGGATGAGACGTGGAAGCCATTTTTCAATCCAGAAACAAAGCGCCAGTCACCTCAATGGAAGCACACAGATTCACCGCCACCAAAAAAATTTCGGGTAACCGCCATTGCTGAAAAAATGATGGTGTCCATGTTGTGGGACAGCGAGGGCGTAATCCTCACCCATTGCGTTCCAAAAGGCACTACGGTAACAGGTGCATCCTACGAAAACGTTTTGAAGAACAAATTCTTTCCTGCACTGCAAGAAAAACGTCCGGGAAGGGCTGCGCGTGTGCTCTTTCACCAAGACAACGCACCCGCACATCGAGCTAACGTTACGCAACAGTTTCTTCGTGATAACAACTTTGAAGTGATTCCTCATGCTCCCTACTCACCTGATCTGGCTCCTAGTGACTTTTGGCTTTTTCCAACAATGAAAGACACTCTCTGTGGCCGCACATTCACCAGCCATGCTGCTATTGCCTCATCGATTTCCCAGTGGTCAAAACAGACTCCTAAAGAAGCCTTCGCCGCTGCCATGGAATCATGGTGTCAGCGTTGTGAAAAATGTGTGTGTCTGCAGGGCGATTACGTCGAGAAGTAACGCCAGTTTCATCGATTTCGGGTGAGTAGTTAATCAGAAAAAAAATGCACCTCGTATGCGACCCAGAGTCTACCACGGAGGCCGATGCTCTGTCGTTGCGGGGAGTTGAAGGTGCAGGCAGGGCGGCTAGTTTAACAAACTTGTTATTAGCAGCACCAGACAAGGGGGTAATGTCAGAAAGCTTCTTAGTGTGGTCACATCCAGAATGCAGTGCACGGAGCTCACGTTGCCTGGCGGAATATGCTCTGTCGGCGGCGCGTAAACGTTCATTTACTGGCCTATCTTCATACGCAGAGATTGCAGTCTGGACAGGCAAAGGCAGCTTTTCTGTCCTGATTTCTGCGAGCGTGTTATCAGGCATAACTTGCTCATCGATGATAAGATGAGCTGTCTTCGTAGATGAGCTGTCGCACATTTTATGCTTTTCGAGACGCGCTCCAGTATCGTCCGTTTCGCCACAGCATACTTCCCTGCTAGGGGGGTGCTTTGACCAGATCGTGAATTAAATCGACGCGGCCGTGAAGATGGTTCACGAGGCAGGCGAAGCGTGCATCGTCGTCCAAAGCACAGATATTGAATGTTTGCTCAACCAGGTTACCAGAACTCCGGGTGAGCGGGTTTGAAGTCTGGTAGTTTCTGCAGATTCTGCACTGCAGTCATTGCGGAGGTACGCCTATTTCTTCGGACAGAAGTAGAGCATGCAGAAGATAGCGAGTCAGAGTTATTGTCGTCCCGTAATGCGTTTATCACGAAATTCATTTGACGTTGGAGGGGCGGCTGAGAAGCAACGGACGCTCGAACAATGTGAGGATCGTAGTCAAAATGTGCGTTCTCATTGACGTGGTAGCTCGGAGAGAAGCCACAAGTACTTAAAGTACACCGGTGAATGCCCGTTATGCACACTGTATTCACTCGACCGTGGGTGGTGGGGCTGATTGTAGATGTCCGGGTAATTACTGTCCAGCACAGAATTGTTGACTTGGTTAGAAGCAACACAAGGATCCCACACATGTCCACTAGGATGCACACTCGGTGTGATATTTGCTGTTTGGCGAGCATTGAGCACCTGTTCACTAGCCGGCGCGGAAGGATACACACGTGGAGGGAACTGATTCGAATTTGAATTTACTACTGGATTTTCCAAAGTAGCAAAACTTCGCTCGACGCCACGAACTGTATTGAATTGTGTGTTCGACACAGGAGTAGGAATGTTCCGAACAACACTCTGTGGAGTACACGTGGAAAGGTCTAGGCTAACAAAGCCAGAGTCCGCGACCGTTGGCAGTTGGAAGAAACTGGCGGCACTCGATGAATTCAACCGCATGTTCGGGCTGAAGGATTCCGAAGAGTCTTGCGGCATGTCCACTACGACAGCAGGAGTGCTGAAGAGATGTTGCTGAAATCCGGGCGACGGTGAGTGCTGAAAGGCCATTGTCTGAAGCTGAACAACGGCCCTCGCGATCGCGAAGAAACCCGACGCGGTAGGCGCGTAAATAACCTTCGGGCGGTAACTCGAACATCCTTTCGTCTTTCCCTCTCCTTCCCTGTTTCCTAATGAAGCAACCTTGGGTTGCGAAAGCTCGAAATTTGTGTGTGTGTTTGTGCGTTTTTTGTATTGCCTCTATCAACATACCAACACTTTTTTTGGTAAGTTACAGCATATTTGTTTTTAGATATGTATTAAAAAAAACATGCTGCGACGTACCAAACGGGAAAGCGCTGGTAGATAGACACAATGAAAAACACACAGACAAATATCAAGCTTACACAACCCACGGTTGCTTCATCAGGAAGAGGGAAGGAGAGGGAAAGACGAAAGGATGTGGGTTTTAAGGGAGAGGGTAAGGAGTCTTTCCAATCCCAGGAGCGGAAAGACTTACCTTAGGGGGGAAAAAGGACAGGTATACACTCGCACACACACACACACACACACACACACACACACACATCCATCTGCACATATACAGACACAAGCAGACATATATGTTTATATGTTTGATGTTATGTTCCTTCATAGTCCTTTTCCACAATCCACTAGTAAAATATGCTGCATTGTCAGAATCATTTTCAGTTTCCCATAATCAGTAATGTAAGTGATGATAAATCTCCTTAACATTGGTCGAACATGTACACTCTGTAATGGATATAATTTGACGTATTTTGAAAAAAAAAAAGTGTGGTAGTAAGCCAGTATATACTTAAATCTTCCTCACGCAGTCGGACACGGACTACACACATTGCAAGCTATTAGTGTTAAAGGTTGATGAGTAATTATAGGATATAGTTTGATTTTTTTGACAGTAATTTATGGGTTTGGTCCGTTGGTATATTTTGCATTTCTTCAGAATATTATTCGCTAGTCATTCTAGATTCGTATAATAGCAATATTCACCCAACTTGGCTTTACATTTAGAAGGTCCAAAATGTCCCCACTTCAAATGAATATACCAAAGTAATGGCCCTATATAACCCTGTGGGACAAATGGCTCTGAGCACTATCCGACTGAACTTCTGAGGTCATCAGTCGCCTAAAGCTTAGAACTAATTAAACCTAACTAACCTAAGGACATCACACACATCCAAGCCCGAGGCAGAATTTGAACCTGGCTGCAGGCTGTAGCGCCTAGAACCACACGGCCACTCCAGCCGGCCCTGTGGGACACAACTTTCCTGTTGGTATTGGTAAATAATACCTCAGATTGTACAGTATAATGATATTTAGTATTAGTAACATTTTTGTGCTTAATCTTGTTCCTAACAGGCTTCCAATGTAGATCTCCTTGCAACTGTGGCAGTTTTGACAAAGCTCTGAAACTTTTTCGTCATAATAATTTACTGATATGACCATTACTTCAAAATTTAAAGATAGTTCGTCATCTTCATTCGTTCTCCCTTTTGGTAGTCGAGATAAAACTTCAGAAATTATGTTGTCTTTCCCCCTTATGTATTGCATCGAAATGTTGTATTCTTGCAACAACAGGTCCCATCGGGTTTGCCATGAATGATACATTCGACTTGTCAAGATAAATGATAAAGCCTTATGATCACAGTATATCACAGTCCTCTTGCCATAAGCAAAATATCTGAACTTCTTGAGTGACCAAATGACTGCTAAAACATTTAATTCAGTGGTATAATATGCTCTCTCGCATTTAGACAATGTTCCGCTTGCAAACCCTATAATTTTGATGGTGTTCGGCTCACGCGGATCATCTATTTGAAACAATGTGGCACCTAAACTTGTTTCTGAACCATCCACTGCAATACAAAAGTCTTGTTCAAGATTCAGATGGTGCACAAGCTATGCATTAATCAGAGCATGTCGGATTTTATAAAATGCTTGGCCACATTCCTGGGTCCATTTCCAAGTAACGTTCTTTCACGCTAGTTGTAGTAAACAGTCTTGGCTAATTATTTGGTCACGTAGAAGTCGACGGAAGAATGAAGAAAGCCGCAAAAAAGACTTCAATTCTTTTTTGCTCCGAGGATACGGGCACTTTTTGATAACATTCATCTTCTTTGGGTAGGGCATAATTCTGTTTGAGAAACTTTATTTCATTCTTGGCGAATTTTGACTTCGTCAGATTCACTGTCACTCCGTACGCTGAGGATTTCATAAATACTTTCTCTAACAAATCGAGGTGCTCCTCCTACGTCTTATTCGCAATCAAAAGGTCGTCTACGTACAAAGTAATTTGTCAAGGAGATCTCGTCCTAGTACGGTATCTAATGCGGAAATAAACACTCATCCCCTGATGTTTAAGCTGAATGGCATAACCATGAACTGATAGCTTCTCCCAAGAAAGATGAAAGCAGTGTACTTCCGTGATTCAGGTGATATTCTCGTCTGCCAGAAGGAACTCCTCATATCCAGCGATGTCCAAAAAATAGGCACCATCAAACTTCTGAATTAGTTCTTCTAAATTCTCGTGTCTCGTTTGTATTGGAATAATTATTTTATTAATTTCCCTAGCGTCAAGAACTAGTCTTACATCACCATTAAATTTTATGACAGCCAATAGAGGGCTTGAATATTGAGAATTAGAAGTGTAAGGGCGTACGGATTGCGCACAGCCATACAGTGCGTTAGCACGCGCTCACCAAACGACCTGTCTGGGATGCTGACAATTTGCTTGCTCAGTAGACGCACATCCAGCCGCACTGCAAAGGGGAGTACGTGATAGCCGCCGTCTGCAGCGGGCAGTATTAACTAGCGCGACCTCAGGTGCGAGCATGTCTCTTTTCTTAGCTCACCATGGAGCCTTTCGATATGACTGTAATTAGCCTTTGTTAGGATTTCAGACACAGTGATGATGGGTGCGCGTGGCGTGTGTGTTTTACACTCCTGGAAATTGAAATAAGAACACCGTGAATTCATTGTCCCAGGAAGGGGAAACTTTATTGACACATTGCTGGGGTCAGATACATCACATGATCACACTGACAGAACCACAGGCACATAGACACAGGCAACAGAGCACGCACAATGTCGGCACTAGTACAGTGTATATCCACCTTTCGCAGCAATGCAGGCTGCTATTCTCCCATGGAGACGATCGTAGAGATGCTGGATGTAGTCCTGTGGAACGGCTTGCCATGCCATTTCCACCTGGCGCCTCAGTTGGACCAGCATTCGTGCTGGACGTGCAGACCGCGTGAGACGACGCTTCATCCAGTCCCAAACATGCTCAATGGGGGACAGATCCGGAGATCTTGCTGGCCAGGGTAGTTGACTTACACCTTCTAGAGCACGTTGGGTGGCACGGGATACATGCGGACGTGCATTGTCCTGTTGGAACAGCAAGTTCCCTTGCCGGTCTAGGAATGGTAGAACGATGGGTTCGATGACGGTTTGGATGTACCGTGCACTATTCAGTGGCCCCTCGACGATTACCAGAGGTGTACGGCCAGTGTAGGAGATCGCTCCCCACACCATGATGCCGGGTGTTGGCCCTGTGTGCCTCGGTCGTATGCAGTCCTGATTGTGGCGCTCACCTGCACGGCGCCAAACACGCATACGACCATCATTGGCACCAAGGCAGAAGCGACTCTCATCACTGAAGACGACACGTCTCCATTCGTCCCTCCATTCACGCCTGTCGCGACACCACTGGAGGCCGGCTGCACGATGTTGGAGCGTGAGCGGAAGACGGCCTAACGGTGTGCGGGACCGTAGCCCAGCTTCATGGAGACGGTTGCGAATGGTCCTCGCCAACACCCCAGGAGCAACAGTGTCCCTAATTTGCTGGGAAGTGGCGGTGCGGTCCCCTACGGCACTGCGTAGGATCCTACGGTCTTGGCGTGCATCCGTGCGTCGCTGCGGTCCGGTCCCAGGTCGACGGGCACGTGCACCTTCCGCCGACCACTGGCGACAACATCGATGTACTGTGGAGACCTCACGCCCCACGTGTTGAGCAATTCGGCGGTACGTCCACCCGGCCTCCCGCATGCCCACTATACGCCCTCGCTCAAAGTCCGTCAACTGCACATATGGTTCACGTCCACGGTGTCGCGGCATGCTACCAGTGTTAAAGACTGCGATGGAGCTCCGTATGCCACGGCAAACTGGCTGACACTGACGGCGGCGGTGCACAAATGCTGCGCAGCTAGCGCCATTCGACGGCCAACACCGCGGTTCCTGGTGTGTCCGCTGTGCCGTGCGTGTGATCATTGCTTGTACAGCCCTCTCGCAGTGTCCGGAGCAAGTATGGTGGGTCTGACACACCTGTGTCAATGTGTTCTTTTTTCCATTTCCAGGAGTGTATAATCCGCCTTTGTTAATAAAACTGTTTTAACTTACTTACCGTGTCCGCGTATTGCCGTACCTCAAGGACCTACCGCTTACAAATCCTGACAAAATATTCGTGTAATCATCATCTGGGGCAACAATACAGACTAATCCCCTTATAGAGGTGGTGTCAGCATGGGGATAATTATGGAAAATCTACAGTCCTGAAGAGGCGCAGTACAACGTGAACTTCGAGCAGCAGCAGCGTGAACATCTTCCGACTATGCTGGGACATCCAGTGCTGGAATTCAGGTTGGCCTACTCCAATTTGCCTAGAATACGAAAGGCAGTGATGGATTTTTATTTTACATTTGAGTGACTCATTGGCGTTAAATTAGACGTAATGTCACAATCCAGTCAGAGTAACGTTGTTGATCTACAAACTGTTATTAATGAATTGCAAGAAGAGATTCGGCAGTTAAAAGCAGAAACAAGTGAGCGTAACATTCCGAGAGACTTGTCAAATGATAGTTCTTGCAGTACAAGTTTAATTACAATAAAGAATTTTTCATTATTGCCATCAGTACCAGTGTTTAGCGGGAAATCCGAAGTGATGTGTTAGAGTTTTTTTTTTCGTAAACTTGAACGTGCCGCCCCATTAGGATAATGGACAGATTCCGATAAGCTAGTGGTTGCCAAAATAAGAGTTCAGGGAGCAGCACAAGATTTCATTGGCGCGGAGCCTACTTGCGTGAAAACAGAAGATTACAATGAGTTTTTAATGATTGTGATTCAGAGATTTAAACGTAAAAATGCGATCAGATTTTACAGAGAGTAGCTTCACAGTTTGAGAATGTGACGAGATGAATCTCTTCAGCAGTTTGCCGACAGAATTCGAAACATCAACGCTCAAACGTACGAGTTAGTAGAATATGAAAATGAAAATCACATTCAGTTGTTCGAAGCCGACCAGAGAGCTTTGGAGACATTCATTCATGGGTTGCACGGGGAGGAAGTAAGCAAAGCTGTTAGATTGGCGCGATGTAAAATGTTTCAGGAAGCAGTAGAATCAGCTGTTGGTTTCGTTGAAGCACTAAGACGACCGAATGAGATGCAGAAACAAGAGTGTAGAGTTTTCAACACAACAGTACAATGCTACAGATGCAATAATCTGGGTCACAAGTGTAAGGATTGTAAAGAGAATCGAATCCGCTATTATCGCGGGAGGCAGTGTCATGTTTCGAGAGATTGTCGCAACAAGAAGTGTACGGGCCACCACTCCGTCTGCCCCTTGCCAGAGACAGTGATTCCTGTTAGTTCCAGCGGAAATCAGACCGAAAATGACTTTGTGATAGGTGCTGTATATCGTGGGAGAAACATCAAACTACTTATTTACATAGGAGCACAGAGCTCATTAATGTGAAGATGCATAGATAAACGGCATAAACTGAAACCGCCGCTATTAAAAGTGCGAGGGCTAAACGGAGGAAAGCTACGTAACTAAGGAGAAGTTGACAAGGCCAAGATGAAGGTAGAACTAAAGATAAATACACAGCAAGTGTGCAAGAAGTTTCAAATAACGAAACGTGTTATGACGGCGTACTTGGATTTGATTTCTTCTCCGCTAACAAGTCAGAGATATTTGTCGCAGGAAGAAAGATCAGACTAGGCCATAGTAACTAAACCTAGGAAATCGTTCTTCAGATCGTACTCAAAGGAGCAGCAATACTGACGTCGTGGGAATGGACTGCCCAAACGATGCTTCAGTTCAAACCGTCTGAGTCGATGTTCAAACTGATCAGCCTCATCAAATTCCCAAGGGAGCAGGAAAGACAATCTACATTTAAGTCACGCTGATGCAAGGAAGGAACTTTGTTATTATTTGAGCGATCCCAGAAAAGTGACTCATTGGATACAATGCATTGGTATGTTGCTAGAAGCGCAAGTGTCGCTTCAATGGTGAACCAGAATGTCGCAAAAGTCCTGGTTACAATAACGAATATGAGCAATGAGGATGTTGTTTTGCCGCGAGGAACGAAAGTTGCTGGAGTGTCGAGCGTAAGTAAAAATGGTGTAATACAGATTCCAGATGAGGTAACAAATTCTGCAGTTATAAACACAGATTTTTGTAACAGTATTGCAAAATTGCAACGAGGAGACGAAGTTAATAATGAACTGAAGCACAAGATTTGGGAAAAGATAGAACATTTGACAGTTGATGAACAGAAGATTTTAGCGCCTGTTTAGCTGTAGTATGCAGATTTATTCGGAGAACGTGCAAATTTACCTGTCACTCATTTAGTTCTGCATCGTACACATACAGGGAATGCTGTCCCAATCACATAGAAACCTTACCGAATAGCATTTAGTCAAAGAGAGTTGGTATAAGACATGGTTAAAGAACAATTAGAAGCTGGAATTATAAAACCAAGAGACCCTTCAGACCTACCGTGGTGTTCGTGTGTTGTAATTGTAAAGGAGAAATCAATTTCAAGAGAACCACAGTTCCATTTTTGTGTTGATTACCGATCTTTGAATGCTGTGACCATACCCAACATTTACCCCTTACCAAATTTAGTGGAAACTTGGATTACTTGGGCAAATGTCGAATCTTTTCAGTATGTAATTTAACAAGTGGTTATCACTAGTTAACAGTGCATCCAGATGATCAAGTAAAAACTTCATTTGTAACACCAACAGGAGTATACAAGTATTTTCGTATGCCGTTTGGACTTCGTAATGCTACAGCTACATTTCAACGCCTGAACATTTTACGAGGGCTCACCCCAACAGAAACACTTGTTTACCTCGATGATGTAATAATTTTTGTTGAAAACATGAAGCAGCATACTGAGAGCTGTTTTTGAACGTAGAAGAGATACAAACCTGTCTTTATCAATACATAAATGTCATTTTGCACAAAGTAAAGTTAACTACTTTGGCCATGTTATGATAGGTTCGACCTGATCCAAAATTAATTGAAGATGTAAAGAATTTTCCTGAACCACAGAATTTGAAAGAACTAGAATCATTCGTGAGATTGTCGAATTTCTACAGACAATTCATAGCCGGTTATGCAAATATAGCACATCCAATGACACAGCTGCTGAAGAAAGGAGCCATATTTAATTGGTCAACAGAATGTAAAAAGGCAATGGAACAGCTAAAAACTACTCTAACCACAGCCCCAGTCTTAGCCTATCCAGTTTTCAGTAAAACTTTTATTCTTTCAACTGACACATCCAATTTTGCCATAAGTGCAATCTTGTCTCAAGAAGTTGATGGTCATGAACATCCAATCTCATTTGCTTCCAGACAATTAAAGAAAGCAGAATGTAATTATAACACTACTGAGAAGGTGCTTTGGTGTTTGGTATAATACATAACAGATGTTTCTTAGCAGGAAGAGAATTTACAGTTAGCCTATTAGAGATCATGCCACACTTAAATGGTTATTGAGCTTAAAGGATCCAAGCTGCAGATTAACAATATGGGCATTAAGACGGAGTGAGTACCAATTTAAGGTTATTCACTGACCTGGTAAACAACATGTGAGTGCTGATGCAATGAGTCAAAAAGTCAATGTTTGTGTTACAATAAGTCGAGAAGAAGAGTTAAAGGCAGCTGAAGAAGAATATCCACAATGCACATTATGGAAAAAATGATCCACGGTTTGTTGAAATAGATGGATTATTGTACAAAATCACTAGTAAAGGAAACCGCTTAGTTATTCCAGAAAGCATGAAAGAGCAAATCATGAGAGAGCAACACGATTCTTTATTATCAGGACATTGCGATAAAAATGCAACGAACATTAAAATAACTCAAATGTTTTGGTGGCTGAGTCGCAAAGCTGATGTCTCCGAGTTTGCTTCACAACGTGATTCCTGTAATAAACGGAACAATATAACAAAAAGTAGAGCGCCATTGCAAGAAGTGCCAGAAACAAGTGAACCATTTGAACGAATAGGACTAGATGTCGTAGGACCATTGCCTAAGACTAAAGATGGAAACAAATACATATTGACAATGTTAGATCATTTCTCTAGATACGTTCTCATGATACCATTGCCTGATCAGAGCGCTGAGACCACAGCTAAAGTTTTTGTAAAAGAATGGGTTCTCAAGTTTGGATCACCATTAAGTATAATTAGTGATCGAGGGACGAATTTTATGAGTGAATTACTTAAACAGACTTGTAAGCTCGTGCAAATAACTGAGTTAAGGACTACGCCAGCACGCCCTGAAGGAAATGGAAGAGTCGAGCGAGTCCACAGAACAATTATTAAAATGGTCAGCTATTATGTGAGCAGCAAACACGACAATTGGGATGTCTGTTTACTGTACTTGGTAAGTTGTTACAATGCCAAAATGCGCAACTAAACTGGCCTAAGTCCATATGAGATCATCTATGGAAGAAGAATGCATTCACCCTTGAACTTTGCATGATCGACTGCCGGAATCAGCAATGAACATGTAAAGGATCTAGCATGAAAGCTAAAGGAAGCATGGAGGGGAGTGAAAGAGCGGAATCATCAATCCTTTCTTCAGCAAGCAAGACAACATGACCGCCAAGCAGCAGTCCCACAGTATCAAGTTGTAGATCTTGTGTATCTGACCAACGGGGTGTTAAAGAAGAGTCCAGTCAAAAAGTTAAAGAAGTTTTGGAAAGGACCATATCCGATTTGGAGGTGTTGTTGCCAGTCACTCTTAAGCTCCCACTGCCCTTTCCTTCGATTCTCATTCATGTCAATAGTGTAAAGCCATTTCAGGGTACATTTCCTGTAGTATCGCAAGACGACGAGGACCAACCAAGAGGCACACCTGCTGTTCTCAAACCCAGGAAGCGAGAATTGTGTGGTCGCAATCCAGACTTTGAGGCCGAGTCATCATCATGTTCTGAGAGATCCTGTTCCAGACACACCTACAATCTGCGTAAACGTGTGTGAGTGTGCAATGCATGTGTTCAGCCATGTGCTTATGTGAATGTGCAGTGAAAGTTTAGTATTGAAGCTGTAGCACGAGTGCACAAGTGAAACTAAACCTTTTATGCCATAGGTTACCCCAAGAAACTCATTTGCCGGCCGCGGTGGTCTCGTGGTTAAGGCGCTCAGTCCGAAACCGCACAACTGCTACGGTCGCAGGTTCGAATCCTGCCTCAGGCATGGATGTGTGTGATGTCCTTAGGTTAGTTAGGTTTAAGTAGTTCTAAGTTCTAGGGGACTGATGACCACAGATGTTAAGTCCCATAGTGCTCAGAGCCAAGAAACTCATTTATTTTATGTTCATTGTTAACTCTAGTATTTAGAACTAATTAACCATGTACATTTTTATTCTAATGCTTGCTATGATAGCATATTCTTTTAATACTGTAGTAATAGTACCACAGAAAACAAGTGTTTTGGTTCAAATGGCTCTGAGCACTATGGGACTAAACATCTATGGTCATCAGTCCCCTACAACTTAGAACTACTTAAACCTAACTAACCTAAGGACATCACATAACACCCAGTCATCATGGGGCAGAGAAAATCCCTGACCCCGCCGGGAATCGAACCCGGGAACCCTAGCGTGGGACAAGTGTTTCGTTTGAACCACGGTCACACATGGTAGTTTCAACAAGTAATACAAAACTTGTCCTAAAGTACAATCTGAGTGAAATCCAGCAACAGTTCAACCCTTAAAGAAGCAAATTGACCTAATTCGTTCTGTTAGCGGTCATGATACAATTTTGGAAATGGGTACATCTTGGTATAATAAATGGATCACAGCCAAAATGGAAGTAGAGTCTACATTTGCTAATTATGGACAAGAGATTTACTGTTTTTTAGAGATTTTGCCACAAAAAACATTAATTAGGCATAAACGAGCCAGGGTTGATTTTGGAGGAAGATTCCTTCGTACTGTATTTGGAACTTTAACTAACCGAGATCTACTGGAAGTTAAAGGCAAAACATTAGCTCTTGAACAACAGTCCAGTACAGATTCAACTAACCTCTCTAATGAAATTATCGTATTAAAGAATATGCAAAGAACCATTACTGACCACACAGTTTTCATTGAACAGTTTGTAAAGCAATTTATCTCACATATCCACATACTTCGCAATGAAACGAATGCAAATATCCAAGAACTATTCCAAGGATTAAATGCTATGAGTGCAGACCTAGATTTAAACACTCTTTTGTTAAGGATTAATGATAGTTTATCAGCTGCTAGAACTGATGCCCTTAACTTAAGAATAGCCTTAGAAAGTAGTTCAAATGATTGTCTGAGCAGCATACTACTGCATCCAGAACATTTTTTAGAGATCCTATTGTCAATTGAACGAAAGCTAGATGCAACATATACCATGATTTACCCTGTTAACTCTTACAATTTATATGTTTACTATAAGTTAACCACCACACACTCCTTAATGATTGAAGATGAATTAACTGTTATTCTTTCTATTCCCTTTGCTAGATCAAAGCATAATTTTGGGCTGTATAAGATTTATACTTACCCTGTGGAATGGAGACAGGCAGGTATTCATGTAAAGTATGTACTGAATGATTATCTACTAATAAGCAAGGATCGAAGATATTTTGTGTCCCTAAATGAAAATGATTTGCATATGTACAAACGTAGTCATAAGATAATTTGCCTGAATCGGCAGTATTCTTAGACAGTAGAGTGTACAACTGTGAGAAATAATTGTTTATGAATCATCCCCCAACAGATGACTGCCCTAGAATTTTAACACGTCTTTATCGTCCATTTCTTAAACGATGTTCTGAAGGCATAATTTTCTCATTTAACTCCACCCTTGATGTCACATTTACATGTAAAAACTATGATACACCTGATCTACCCATTACACTAAAATTTAACATAGTGGATTAATCTTGAATGCCACACATTGTGATTTATCATGTGAACTATTTGATATGCCTAGTGTGTTGCCAACTATATTTCATGCAACTGGACATTTGCCATTTACTAGTATGTTATCTGTTTATTACAATGATTCATACATATTAACCTATGGAAAGCATTCCTTATCAAGTTTTTCTGAAGACAATAATTTGATTAAGGGCATCCATAAAAATGTAATCTCTTCAAATAATGAGTTAAATTTCACTCAAGCAGCATATAGAATTAAGTCCTTCGATGCCTCCAGAAATGTTAATGCTTACTTGATTGCCAGTATTGTGTTTTTACTGCCTTTATTAGTCTTTTGTCAACAGAATTTGTCATGTATGAAAGTGCCATCTTGAAGACACGCTTCTCTGTACCGAACGTTACTGTGTCTGCAAATGAAATACATGTTGCAATGCCTTCTGATGCCACAAATGGCGAAATTAATTCATAACACCTATGAGGTCATTTTGAGCTACCTATGGTTGCTCTTTTTCTCTGGGGAGAGTGATGTCTACGGATTGCGCGCATCTGTACAGTGCGTTAACACGTGCTCGCCAGCCGACCTGTCTGGAATGCTGACAATTTGCTTGGTCAGTAGATTCACGTCCAGCCGCTCTGCGACGGGGAGTACACGACAGGCTGCTGTCCGCAGCAGGCAGTATTAACTAACACGGCCTCAGGCCCAAATATGTCTCTTTTCTTAGCTCACCATGGAGCCTTTCAATACGACCTTAATTAGCCATTGTTAGGATGTCAGACACAGTGATGATGGGTGCACATAGCGAGCGTGTTTTATAATCCACCTTTATTAATAAAACTGTTTAAACTTTCTTCTCGTGTTTGCATATTGCCGTACCTCAAGGACCTACCGCTTACAAATCCTGACAAAATATTCGTGTAATCATCATCTGGGGCAACAACACAGACTAACCCCCTTATAGAAGGTTCTATTATTCCCCACTCTAACATCTTAATGATTTCTTTTATCACTGCCTCTTACTTAGACCACAAATAGAGTATGAAGTGCGACAAAAGGCTTCATGAGGATAGGTTTGAATATTAAACTCAAA
The DNA here is from genome assembly GCF_023897955.1 of Schistocerca gregaria. Classification (NCBI taxonomy): domain Eukaryota; kingdom Metazoa; phylum Arthropoda; class Insecta; order Orthoptera; family Acrididae; genus Schistocerca; species Schistocerca gregaria. The sequence continues at coordinate 95,897,642 of NC_064924.1, forward strand.
CTCTTTGATGATTCCTGAACATTTACTAAATACTGGTGCATAATTAGTTAACAAACGTAGTAAGTCTTCCCTCTGATCTGACGTCAGATATTCGGATCCAAAGACTTTGTCTCGTATTGTGTCTTGATCTATCACTTCTTCAGAATATTTGATCAATTAAATTTCATTTGCTGAATTGCACTTAACATCAATATAGCTAACCATTAGCTTTATACAACTTTGCTCTGGGACTACTTGCCCCTTCATCATAGGAATTGTCACAACCTCGCTTCCGAGTCCAAAGTACACGTCCCTTCTTTCAAATTAATTACTGCTCCGGCTCTAAACAAAAAATCAAGACCCCAAACACAGGCTACAGCCATTTTCGAAACAATCAGGAAGGTACTATCCATAGTAGTACCCGGCATTATAATGTCGCCAAATGCGCCGGATACAGTGTGTCCAGTAACAGGAAACGTTGATACTCTCCCTCCTCTGTTGATCTGTTTATAACAACCTTGCGTCATTGCGCTAATGTTGGCGCCTGTGTCGATCAAGGTCTCAATATCGATACCATTTACTACTGCTAGCAAGACAGCTTGTAAAATTCGTCTACCTTTGTTGGAAATATTCGACACTTTTTCACTCAACTCTTCCCTTAAGTCCAAATCATCTACTGAAGAATGATGCCTGCCCTCCTTTCCATCCTCGGTCATCCTGGAAAGGCTTTTGAAGACCATTTTTAGTTTAACCTTTTGGTGGATGTCTTCATCGGTGGTTCATGAACTTCCACTATACGAATATTGTGTTCAGGGTTCGTTATTGGTTTCTCATTCAGTGGTATCAGTTCTTGGAGCTGTGGTGCTGGTGCATTACCTTGCGGATAATCTATCCACGGTTGTATCCTATCAAGGTCTTCTTTCGGATATCTATCACGTCTGCGTTTACGATTAGGTTTTTCCGTTTTGACGTAATTTATGCGATTACCATTATTCCCAGGGGTTTTCATAGCATAATAAGCATCGCGTTTATTTGATCTCTTTTATTGTTAGTTTTTTGATAGTCATAGTGCATTGTTTGCTTTCCTTCTATTAGTGTAGGTTTAGCATTCCTATCTCTGTTGTCGTCATTACAACCATCACCACAATCATTACGCTGTGTAGTGGACCATTGATTATTATTCCAAATTCTGGTATCTTTCATAATCATATCAATAGAATCAACTACAGACACATCAGAATCAGGTACATTTATCAGTTTTTCACGAATATGAATTGGCAATCTTCCCTTTAGAATGCGTATTACTTCCCGATGTGGGATGGGCTCGCTCCAGTATCTCGTTTTGTTAATGCATTTTTCTCGCAGTGAACTTCGCCTACTGTTATAATATTCGGGTTGGTACCCTTATGCAACCGTTCCTGTTTGCTCTTAGACCAGTATTTTGACAGTGTTGCTTCATCTGTAATTTTGTGTACGATGAACTGAAGCAACTATGAGGAAAAATATGCTTGAAGTTATTTATGAAAATTTTGGGATGTATGTTGTCCTTCTCTGACGAAAATGCCGCAAATTGCTAGCTTCAACTTTTATAGATGATAGATACCCTCTCTTACAAACGGATCATGTTCATTCTCGTAATGTTAATACGATTTATCAGGTACCGTGATACGGCAGTTACGTTTACTCTCACTACAGTGTCTACTGTTTTTCGATTTGCCCATTGAATGATTATCGTCAGCCAAAACATTTTGTGATGACCTCCGACCTAAATCAGACAATTTAAAGTTCGCGTTCCTTTGCCCCTTCCGCAGCTCTTCAATTATCCTTTCTTTAAATGACTGAAGTTCACCAGTAAACAATTTGACAAGTTCGTCGTGTTCCGACTGTTTCCTTTCAATAAGTTTGGATCGCTTCTCTTCGAGATTATTATTAAATTTTTCCTCAACCTCCTTATTCTTAACCTCAATCCATTCTTTAAGATCTTCCTCCAATTTTGAAGTTTGTTCCTTTTAGTAGTTATCAGTACCTTTACACGTATCCTTTTCGAAATCTGTCATTTTTGTGGACAGACCTTCGATCTGCACACCGGTTTTCAGACAACTACTTACGCAACTACTGACTCTGTTTAATAAATCAGTATGCCCTTGTGAAACAATATCACATTTACTGTCTACTTCATTTATTTTTCCCGTAAATTCAGAATGTAAATCAATAATATCCGTAGATACTTTTGTTACAAATTCTTCAAACATAGTATTTAATTGTTGTAATTTCCCAAATTTCTCATTTAGGGAACCAATCTCCGTTTTCAATGATTCTACGTCTGTGTTCAGTGAACACATGTCTGTTTTGAATGAACTCATATTCAGTGAATGCATGCCTGTTTTCAATGAACTCATATCTGTGTTCAGTGAATGCATGTCTGTTTTCAACGAACTCGTATCTGTGTTCAGTGAATGCACGTTTGTGTTTAATACCACCAACAAATCCGTTATATCTTGGCATCCCTGCCCGTTATCACGCTATTGGACATCTCTACCTCACTTAGGCCACCGGCTGTGGCACCTGTCTCCCTATCTGTTCCAGTATCATGCACATCATTTTAACAAAAAACCTGATATTTGTGATTCTGTCTCTTTTACATGATATTTCATGGCTCTCCTCCCTTAGCCCATGCAATGTCTGCACCACATTTAATTCCTGAAACGCCTCACCCTGACGCTCAGGTTCTGTTTCCTTATCACTACTCCCTGCATCCATATTTTTCGCACTCTTATTCAAATCTCTTTTTCTTGAAGTATACATTTTCACAAATTAAATCTCCCAACACCCTGCTGCCACTGACGTCATTGCATCACACACAAAAGACTACAATAACGTTTGATTCACGAGTCTACTCATACCGCGAGTCTTGCATTTCAATTGCGAGTACTTACTCAGTTGGCCTGATGTCTCCTGCGCTGCAACTTACTTAGGCCGACACGTTGGTCGCCAAATGTGACCTGCCCTTCTCTCTTCGCTCCGGTCTTTCACTGATCTTTCCTCTTCTTTCTTCCTTCTTCTCAGGGTTTTCAGTGCAAAAATGTAGTGAGAAGGGGGCACATGTGTGGGGTCCACGATATCGTAGTGCTATGAGGGAGCATCACTCGTGCCTCTGGTTTGGAGAAGACTGACGACTGAAGAACGAACATTTCTCAAAAGAAAAACAGGTATGTTTTAAAACTACAAATTGTAGCGTACCTAGTACTATCTATCGTTCTACTAAACTGAATGAATGCGACACTATTGATGAAGTTTCAACCTAGAAAGAAGTTTCAAAAATGGCTCTGAGCACTATGAGACTTAACTGCTATGGTCATCAGTACCCTAGAACTTAGAACTACTTAAACCTAACCAACCTAAGGACATCACACACATCCATGCCAGAGGCAGGATTCGAACCTGCGACTGTAGGGGTCGCGCGGTTCCAGACTGTAGAGCCTAGAAAGAAGTTTATTATTGCCAGTTAGCTGAAATTAAAAAAAAAAAAGAAAACTCATCCAATCCAGAAATCACTCACAGTTAGAGTAATTAGTTTCTGATGTGTGTGGTCATTAATACTTAAAAAGATAGTTTCAATAATTTTATTACTGTCCGTTTATGAGTTGCTAAGCAACGTATCAACAATTTGACTATGCAATGATTACAGAATATTTGTCATATCCCAACAGTAAATCGCTTCTCGCTTGCTTTAAGCATCAAGACGATTACTATGCCGCTCATATAAGTCTTTGATAGTTATTATCAAGCTAATGTACGAAAATGTCGGTTAATGTTACTGAATCACACACCCGACGATAACGCGCGATATCCAGCCGCGTATCTTGAACTCCGCGCCGATATTTGAGAATTTGTGCGCAATTTGTTTGCACCAAAGTCGGGCCGTGGTTCCCTAGAATAATTTTTAAATCAACTGCGGTTGTAAATTAACAATTCTATGCCCATTCATGAAAGTTACAGCAGATCCACACTCGACGACTACTTAATAGCGCACTCGAACAACACGGAAGTTTTTTGTTCTTACAAGGAGAAAGATATCATGCGTAATGTAACAAGGTGATTTGCTATGTCAAAACATATTTATACATATCTCATTAAAACTCATTACCTATTAAATGTTGTACATAATTAAATTCTTTACTCTGTAATAATCAATAAAATTTAGAAATGAATGTCATGTATATAAAAAGAAAAAACTCAAGTTCATATGACGTCATGGGTCACTACTGGTTTCGACTCCCCTACACTCACGTGATCCAAAGTACATCATACTATGTAGGACATAATCATATAATGTTACAATGTTCATCTGTTGGATCTATCCTCATGCTGCAAGCAGCTTTTGGAAATTCATGAGTGATAATACTTTCTGTTCCAGGAACATTTAACATTGACTTCTATACAAGGCACAGAGCACAGCTTAAATAAGAATTTATGGTCCTTTCTTTCCCTGACCAGGCTAAATGCATTGCAGTGGCACACAAAAGCTTAAATTAAAATTAGTAAAATGCACCAAGAGCGTACAATTTAAGACGAAACTTCTCAGCAAAACATTTTCTCAGTGTAAACATTATGGAACCTGTCTCGTGGGCCCCTACCACCACGGCACAGCGCATCCCCAGGTTGCGGATAGGCGATACGGCCTTCAGATATGAAGCGTAACTGCGAATACAAAAAAATAAGCAGTCGTGGACAGCCGGTGAGGAGCTGGCGATGGTGTGGTGAACCATCCCTGTTTCTTCTTCTCTTACTATCAAAACTATTCATCAAGAATCAATAACATTAATGGGTATGGGTCCCTTTGAAGTAAAATATTCCAGAGGTAAATTAGGTTCCCATTCAGATCTCCGGGCGGAACCTACTTCGAAGAGATTCAGGCCGAAAGGAACTTTCAGGTTGCGAACATGGAACGTTAAGAGTTTGAGCAGGCCAGGAACGTTCCAGACATTATTAGACGAATTAGATAGATATGATGTAGACATTACAGCTATTCAAGAAACTTGGTGGCAGGGGGAGGGGAGCATAAAGAGGGCTAACTATACATTTTTCTATGGAGGTGCGGAAGCCCACAGTTTTGGAACAGGTTTTGCAGTACAGAGAATAGTGCTTCATGCAATCAGAGATATAAGGTTCATTAGTGACCGACTATCAGTTATAGTGTTGTCTGGCAGGTGGAATAGACTAGTAGTAATTAATGTACACGCACCAACTGAGGGCACTGAAGAGGTTGTCAAAGAAGGCTTTTATGAAGAACTAGATCAACTGTGGGATGAGTTCTCCTTCTATGATACAAAATAATCATAGGTGATTTTAATGCAAAGATAGGGAAGGAGGAAGCATTCCGGCCTACAATTGGGAAAGAAAGTTTGCATAACATTTCGAATGATAATGGCACAAGGGTGGTTAATTTTGCTGTTTCAAAAGACATCTTTGTTGAGAGCACATATTCCAAAAGTAAGGACATTCATAAAGCAACTTGGGGCTCTCTGGATGGACGGACCTGAAACCAAATTGATCATGTTCTTGTAGATCGGAGATGGCACATTAGTATAGAAAATGTTAGAACTTTCAGGGGAGCAGACTGCGATTCTGATCATTTACTTGTAGTTGCCAAAGTTCACCAATGGCTATCTACAGCAACATCAAGGTGTCACAATGCAGAACTTGTTAGTTTCAACACTGACAAGCTAAATGATGAAGACTGCACATGATAGAAATTTCAAATAGGTTTGATGCTCCCAGGACCCACAAAGATCAAGATGAGGATGTAAATAAACAGTGGATCACTGTGAGGAATAATATCAAAGAGGCAGCGAAGGTCACAATAGGTACAATTAAGAAGAACAGGAGGAAACCGTGGTTTGATGAGGAATGCAAGAAATTGGCAGAGGAAAGGAGAAAAGCACGATTAGAATGGGATAGAATGGGAGACAGAAAACGAGAGGAGTTCTTGTGCTTGAGAAGGGAAGTTGGTCATAGGCTACGGGCAAAGAAGAGGGATTATTTGAACAATCAAACTACAAAAATGGAAACAAACAGTAAAACAAAAAACATTAGGGAACTTTACCTAGACAAAAATGGGTATAGGAAGGGGTTCAAGGCTAGGACAAATGCACTTTGAGGGGATGCTGCGGGAATACTGACAGACCCCAGTGCTATATTAAGTAAATGGGGGGCGTATTTCGAACATCTATTAAATGTACACCAGGAAGCAGGAAATGAGCAGGCGTACAAAATACATACAGCAGAACCCCAGATACCTGAGCCAACGTTAAAGGAAGTAAGAGATGCAATCATCAAATTGAAACCATAAAGCACCAGGATCAGATTGCATAACTGCAGAATTAGTTAAAAATGGGGGACAGAAATTGGTGGAAGTAGTTCACAAAGTGATAACTAAAGTATGGAACTCAGAGATGATACCTGAAGAGTGGCAATTTTTAAGAAAGGCGACAAGATGGATTGTAGTAATTATAGAGGGATATTGCTATTACCAGTATGTTCCAAAACTTTCTCGAATATTCTGCTAAGCAGGCTTACACCATATGCAGATGAAATTGTGGAGGATTACCAAGCTGGCTTTCGGAGGAACAGATCAACTATAGACCAAATATTCACCCTGCGTCAAATTCTGGAAAAGAAATGGGAATACAATAAACCAGTTCATAATCTTTTCATAGATTTTACAAAAGCATATGACTCAGTATTGTAATCAAAATTGTACAGAATTCTTTTGGAACTTGGAATACCAAAGAAGTATGTTAGACTTATAGAAGTGAGTTTGAAAAACACAAAAGGTAAAGTACGCATGGGGAAATTGGAGTCAGAAGAATTTGTAATAAAAAATGGACTTAAGCAGGGAGATGCCCTGTCTCCACTACTTTTTAATTTAGTCCTAGAATATATTGTATGAATGGCAGCAGATAATTCAGAGGGTGTGTAGTTAAATGGAAATATTAAGATATTATGGTATGCAGATGATCTAAACATCATTAGCGATAAGAAAGAATCTGTAACAGCAAATTCGAATGCGTTAATCAAGGCTAGTGAAGATGTAGGTCTAAGGATAAGTGAAGACAAAACTAAATACCTGGTTACAACTAGAATGCCAACAGCAGTAGATGAGGAAATGTTAAGAGTTGGAGACATGCAGTTTGAAAAAGTGAACACATTTAAGTATCTAGGCGTGGACATCACTTCGAGAAATGAGATTGAATCCAAACTGAAGAAGAGATTACAGGCAGGAAATGCATGCCACTTCTCACTGAATAGATTACTTTCATCACGGATATTGTCTAGGAATTTAAAGATTAGTATATTAAAAACAAAGATTCCAAGACTTACCAAGCGGGAAAGCGCCGGTAGACAGGCACAATAAAATAACACACAAACACAAAATTTCTAGCTTTCACAACCAACGGTTGCTTCTTCAGGAAAGAGGGAAGGAGAGGGAAGGCGAAAGGATGTGGGTTTTAAGGGAGAGGGTAAGGAGTCATTCCAATCCCGGGAGCGGAAAGACTTACCTTAGGGGGAAAAAAGGATAGGTATATACTCGCGCACACAAACACACACATATCCATCCACACATATACAGACACAGGCAGACATGTATATGTGTGGATGGATATGTGTGTGTTTGTGTGTGCGAGTATATATCTATCCTTTTTTCCCCCTAAGGTAATTCTTTCTGCTCCCGGGATTGGAATGACTCCTTGCCCTCTCCCTTACAACCCACATCCTTTCGTCTTTTCCTCTCCTTCCCTCTTTCCTGAAGAAGCAACCGTTGGTTGCGAAAGCTAGAAATTTTGTGTTTGTGTGTTATTTTATTGTGCCTGTCTACCGGCGCTTTCCCACTTGGTAAGTCTTGGAATCTTTGTTTTTAATATATTTTTCCCATGTGGAAGTTTCTTTCTATTTTATTTACATCATTAATTTAAAGATTAGAATATACAAAACTATTATTCTGAGATTTATTTTGCTGACAGGAGGATTGATCTGTAATCTGCTGCAAATGCCACTTTGCTAAACTTTCGTGGTAGTGTTTCGCAAAAATAACAAAATTTTCCCTTCAGTGATTCCCATTTGAGTTCACAGAGCATTTCCATAAAATTTGTGTCTTGATTGAACCAACAAATCTAGCTACATCTTGTGAGTTCACTTCCATCTGCACTTACAAAATGTGAGCCAAAGCTGTTTAATAAAGCATGATGTAATTGTCTCAGCTTGGTTCCAGGAGCAGTGCAACTAAAGATATGGGCTAGTGGAATATTTGAAATGTTAGTTGCATACCTTGATTTGGTAATTCTCTATGCTGTGTAATTGTTAAAAATTCTCAGACTTCTTCAAATGGCTGCAGGTTCATGTTGTATAATAAGTGAAATAGATATACTAAAATGTGTAACAACGTCACGTGGATTGGTGTCAAGTCGAAATGTTGCATATCTCCCACAAAAAGCTGAAAAATGAAACTGATAACATGATGGTAGTTAACATAAATACGTATACTGGTATTGCAGTACTCAAACACATTTTAATTGAGAATTACCTTAGTGTGTTATAAATTATTCAGAGCTTAGATGAGGATAGTAAAAGACAAACAACTAGTCATCTCCTAGGTGCCCTCAGGGCCATGCCCTCATTTATTTGTACAGTTAATGTAAATGTCAACTTAAGGACTCTTTGGTTCAAAATTTTATTCTCAAAAAATAATTTTTTAAAAGGGTGTATTACAATGTTCCCTGAATAACCATCAAACAATTACTGTGAGTAGTCATTCAAATCATAGAAAAGAAAAAAATGAATATGTACAGGGTGACACACACTAAGTCACCCGATTGAATTTGGTCCTACAAGTAACTATTGGGGCAATAGCTGTCAAACTGTGTGCTCAACTTCATGCAGTTCATGGAAATTACACCAGATGTCGTTGCAAGTTCACCAGTTCTGTTGTGAGTCCACCATTTCAGTTTGCCATGATGGTGGACAAAGGATGGTTGACCATCGCACAAACAATGAAGATTGTGTTACTGTTTGCGGTGATGAACAGCATTAAATTGACACAGAGAAGGTTTCATGCTCATTTCAGCACACGATGGGCTCCCAGCCCACAGACAATAAACAGATTACATAAAAAATTTCAAGGTACTGGATCTGTTTTGGAGTGTCAGTAGCCACATGTGCATACCATACATTCGCTTCAAACCATTGAATCAGTTCAAGTAGCTTTGACTAGTAGTCTGAGTAAATCAATAGGAAAAGCCAATGCCAAGTAGGGAATCCAATCTGTAGAAAGAATTATTCAATCTAACCTTCACTTGTATCCATACAAGATGAATGTGGTGCATAAGCTTACTGTAAGAGATAAGGAGCAGTTTGCAAGCTGAGTATTTGAGCAAGACCAAGAGACAGTGTTACACAACACATGTTTTTTCTGATGAAGCTGTTGTGAACAAATGGAATGTTTGATTCTGGGCACATGAACTCCGTGAACAATCCACATGCAAGACACCTATGGGGAGAGAGTGTGCGTGTGGGTCGTGATGTCAAGCCAAGGAATCATCGTTCCGTTCTTCTTTAATGCAACGCTATTTACACATGCTGCAAAACCAGCTCTTTCCTCATCTCATGGCCTCATGTCTTTCATTGCAAACACTTGGTTCATGTGGGATGGAGCATTCCCCAATACTGCCAACTCTGTGCTTGATTTCCTACATGAAAGATTTGGCCTTAGGGCATTGTCAATAAGATTTCCAGATCATTATGCAGGAGGAGGAATGTGGCCACCTCACTGCCCAGGTATTAACTCATATGACTTCTTCCTGTGGGGGTTCCTTAAACGCAAACAGTAAACATGAAAATGCTGTGCAACTTAGGGCCATCATTGTGGAGTTATGCTGCACCATTCAAAAAGAAATGTGTCAGAGAGTTATCACATATGCACGTGTGCGACTTGAAGCTGTAAACCAAAATGGCAGTCATATTGAACATGTGATTCATTAGGTTGTATTTCCAAACTGTATTCTTTACTTCTACATCAATAAATTACAAAGCTTGTCAACAACAAATGTGCTATTCATGAAACAAATCAGGTGACTTATCACGTGCCATCCTGTATATTTTTTATATGTTCAATGAGGACAGTACCATAAATGAATGAATTATTACTTATCAGGTTCCTGACAGTGGCTTGTCCACTCATCCAGAACATTATGACCACTGACTTGCTATCAACATAAATCTGTCCAGGCAACAGCAGTGCTGCCTGGCGAGGAATGACTGCTAGTCGGACACACGTGCAGTGCACGTAGTATTATTGAGCATGCTGTCCGTGTATAGAAATTGGGAAGTTGTGTGATCTATCTGATTTTGACCGAGGTGGATTGTGACATCCCAGAGGCTCGCCATGAGCATTTCAGAAACTGCATGACTTGGCCAGTGTTCGTGGTGTGCTGTGATGAGTTTCTTCAACACATGGTGAAACCAAGGTCAAATGATGTCCAGATGTCCACCCCTCATTCCAGATGTCAGATGTCATAGGCCAGGCAGATTGGTAAAACAGAACAGGTGATGAACTGTGGTGGAACTAACATCATATGCTGGGCAGAGTGCAAGTGTGTCCCAACAGACATTGCTCTGAACATTCCTAATAAAGGGCCTCTACAGCCAACAGCCCATGCCTGTGCCAATGTTAACAACATGACATCAGCAACTATGACTGAAATGGACATGTGACCATTGGCACTGGATGCTGGTGCAGTGGCAGAGCATTGTACAGTCTGATGAATCCCGCCTGATACCTTCTTCATCATGCCGACGGGAAGGTGTGAATCCATCATCTTCCAGGCAAACAGCTCCTTGACACCTGTACTGCATTACAGCAACTCTGTTATTCTCTGAGAAACATTCACATGGGCATCCATGGGTCCAGTGGAGTTTGTGCAAGGCACCATGATGGCCAAGGAGTATTGTACACTGGTTTGTAGACCACGTACACCCCTTCATGACAGTCACGTTTCCTGATCATAGTGGCATTTTTCAGCAAGATAATGCACCACGTCACAAGGCCAGGAGTGTGATGAAGTGTTTTGAGGAATACAGCAGTGAGTTAAAATTGATGTGCTGGCCCCCCATCTCACCAGATCTGAACCCGATCGATCAAATGTGGCATATGATTGAATGTGATGTCATAGCTCATCATCCCCCTCCTTGGAATTTATGGGAATTAAGTAACTTGTGTGTGCAGATGAGGGTCCAGCTCCCTCCAGTGACCTACCAAGGTCTCATTGCTTCCACACCATGATGCATAGCCACTGTTACCTGTGCCAAAGGTGAACATACTGGCTAATAGGTAGGCGGTCATAATGTTCTGGCCGATATGTGTATGTACACATCCATATGATATGTGAGTAAGACTGTTGTTCTCTGAATGAGAGTAGAGTTCAGAGACTTGTTGCTGTGTGTCCATGATGCAATGCAGGTTCCGAGTTCAGTGGAGGAGTAATATCAGATGCAGGTTGCATGACATCATGGGATGGCGACAAGTCATCTGGTACAATCTTCAAAGTATGCTCCACAGTCTACAAACAACTCTCTTATTTCTTCTCCCCCAGTGTCAACTTGCATACATGCAGTAGTGCCAAAGCTCTGGGACTCATAAAACATTTGTACCGCACTATTGTCTCTTGAAAAAGGTGCATTACTACTGTGCATATAGCGTTAAAATATATAAATAAATACATATACATTAGATAAAGATGGATTTCTTTGGTAATGACAAATAGCGACATGAGTTCAGAATGTTCATACTGTACAACAGAAATTATTTTATTATAACCAAAGGACACTGCAATTTATTACTCAAACATTACACATAAATGGAAGACAAGGTACAATCCAGATACCAATACCAAAGTGGCCAGCAAACCCTTGCACTCCAGCCTATATAGATAGAACACTGACATTTATTGCTCAAACGTTACACGCAAACGGAAGACAAGGTACAATCCTGTTATCAATACACAAGTGGCCGACAAAGCCTTGCACTCCAGCCTATATAGATATTAGCTCCAACAGTGGGTGCAGACAGCAGGCTTCCCACACAGCTGCTGTCATATTAGCAGGCTAGCTGGTGTCTAGTGGCTGAATCAATCACGAAATTCACACACGAACTAAGAAGTGACGCACACACAAAATTGGTAGTAACAATACTCTTCTGTGGTCACGTCCATTTCTTCTGTTGTCAATGTAGGTTGTTGAATCATGCACTGCCACTAGTGCTTAGAGTCAGAAGTGGTGCAGCATCTATTTCCACGTCTGAGTCCAAACCCAGGAAAGGACAAGGCAGCAAAACATGCAGCACCAGTTGTGTTGTAGACTACAACACTGGAGGTTTCAGCTGTGATAGCACTGGAGCTGGGGCCACAGTGTGGCTCTGAAAGCTAAAGGGGGCATCCACAGATGACAATTGTGAAAATGTCAATAGTGGCAGCAGGTACTGTGAGGGCACCAGGCACGATGCAGGAGAAGGCCGGCCAGATGTAGGATTTGGTGGAGGCACAACCAGTGCTCAGCCACCCATATGAGGTAATAGCCGATCAACGTGTCACAACACACTTGCCTCAGCTGTGTGGACAATGCTGAGTTGTCGGCCACGGTTACTCTCGATTACTGGTGGCACCCATTTTGACCAGTAGCCAAACCTGTGAGCCCCAAGAGCTGTGCCAGGCTGGAAGCTTTGCGGTGCCAGTGCCAGTTTGGAGTCAGCTGAAGTAGATGTAGCAGAGTTTGAGGCTGATGACAATGCAACAATTCTGCTGGACCCTTGTCACCACCAGAGGTAAACCTGTAAGGTCTGAGGAATTGATCAAGAGCTACTACTGGTAACACATCTGAAATGTCATTTTCATCTCATTCTTACATGTTTGTACTAGTCATTTTGCTTATCTGTTTGATAGAAGGTGGAAAGGAGAAGCCATGACAGGGGAAACATCACTTTTTTTTATTTTACAAAAATCTTCAAGTTCCTTAGATGTGATCTGGGGGCCATTGTCTGCAACTAACATATACAGAAGATCTCCCATTGCAAATTTTTTTGGCAAAGCTGAAATTGTTGCTGTCACAGAAGTAGGCAGACAGTGCCACACTTACAGAAACTTAGAGTAAACATCAGTTACAACAAGCCAGCAGAAATTCAAAAACGGTTCCCTAAAATATACATGGATTCATTCCCAAGGCTGCTGTGGATCTGGGCACTGGCACGCCACAGGCAGGCTGCAACAACTTGTGCCATTTCCCTGTCAATTACTGGCCAAAAAACATGTCTGGTCCACAAATAACAAATGCATAACCTCATGGTGAAGGGCGGATGGGACTACAACATAGGGAGCGGTGTCCACTGTAGCTAATAGCAGCACTCCACTCCAAAGATAACAATGATTTTGTAATGCAAAATAGCTTCTGAAAGGATCACAAACATAACTTTACTAAAAACAGCTTTACTTAGTACAGAATCTGCAGTTACAATTTTAGTGCTACTAATAGGAAAACCATCAACAATATTTGGAGATTCCACATCTTAATGAAAACAAAGCGATTCCTCTTTATCAAACTCTGGATCCAGACCAATTGGTAAACACGTTTAAGTGTCAGCATTTGCATGTTGCACCATAGGTCAAGATGTATCTCATAATTGTATTGTGAGAGGGAAAGAGTCAGTGCTGTAAGAGATGCATGGCTTTGTGTGGCAAGGACGGTGAAGGGTTAGAAAGAGACCCTAGTGGTTTGTGGCATGTATTGGATCCATCTGCATACTATTTCCGCAATCTCTTCAGAACTGAGCCTGACCAAAATTTATTCAGGAAAGCACATTCAAACTGTTCATAGTCAATACAATTATTTGCTGTTTCAGTTGGCTATATGGTGGCCTCACCCTTTATGTAGCCTATCACAAAATTAATTATTTGTTGGTCAGTCCAAGTCCTAGGCAAAGCTGTTTTGAATTATTTAAGAAACACAACAGGTTGGACAGTGTGAAATTGACAATGATTTAGTAAACTCTCATCCAATAATACAGTCCACACATTAGGTATTACTCCTGGATTATACATCAGGCCATTAGCAGATAACTAGGCACCATGCACATTTTTATTACCAAAATGTTGTGCAGTTTTCACATGACTAGAGCTTGTACGCATGGTTGCAACCATTGGTGAGGAATGTGTTACACTTCCCTGTACCTGTCTTAATTCCTTTTGCGAATCAGACAACTATGAAGATGATTCTGCTGCCAAACTGACAGATCTTTGTCAAAAATTTTCTTAAGCTGTTTAAATTCATGAATCTATTCAGGTTTTGCAACTTCCTTCCTTGCAAAGTATTCATTAATTGAGATTGCACTGCTTGCAATAACTCTTCACTAATACATTTATTATTCAGGTTCTCTTTGTTTTCTATCCATTTGGAATAATTTCTGCTAAAGATATGCAATCGGCAATTGAACTCTAACTGTAAACTATTTGCCTGTTTATTAGTGGAATGCTCTACTTTAGACTGAAGTGTATGTTCCTTATCATTGAGTGTGGTATTTTCACCAGTGAGCTTATCTATAGTAGTAGACAAAGTTAGACAAACATTTACATCTAAGGAAATGTTACTAAACTGTGACTGCAAATCCAATACAGTCAATGAAAGCTCTACAATTTCTGTAATGATATTTTTTGCCGTTTCATCAAGCTTTGCTGTCATTTCATCTTTAGTACACTGAGTGGTCATATTACAATATTTGATGAATATTAAATTCCCTAGAAGCTTGCACGAGTGGGAATACAAGATCAGCTGAAGATGAAATTATTGCATTTGCGATCTGTTCCTTACTGGTACTGCATTGCATATCTGACTGATATGTGTTGCTTTCAGATTGTGTATTGATTTCACAGGCAGCAGCACTAATATCCTCAATGTTACCAGAATTTGTTTGCGCCATTTTTTGTCTTACTTCTTTTGACCATGATACTGAAAGATGAATAAATTGCAATAAAGTGCTTTTTGCAATAAATAATATTAACTGATAATGGAAAATGTTAACATTGTTACTAAATGATCACAATCTGGCTGCATCTGCTTCAATAGTGAAATGTGCCATTATGTGTGAGATGTAACAAAATTGTCAATCTTGGACCAGCTAAACAGTGCACTGTTAAATATAACAATGAACACAATCTATTTCTGACAAAATAATGTAATTGGAAGTCTACCCTGACCTGCGGTCCTGGGCGACTTTCCCAAAATCTACCCCTTTCCTTAGACCTCTTCAGTCCTTTACCTTCACCCATGTTCCTTCCCCTTCAATCTTTCTGCCTGGAGAAGGACCCATTAGTTCTGAAAGCTTGCCTAATTACAACCCTCTTTCATGTATGTGTCCTGCCACCACTTGGTGAGTAGATATTTTATCTATCCAATTAAATCGTATTGTTAGATTTGTTACGGATAACTATATTGCACTGTATAACAGTATGTGACCAGATAGAAAGGTATTGCACTGCTGAGACGTTTAAGTAAAATGCATCAAATCGTAGACTAGCACTCGCTATGTCAAGCAGCAAAGAACAATAACGAATTGTCTTACCTTAGATATTTTCTTTTTGCTTTAGCTCGTTAATTTTTCATTTACGTGTTTCTTTGCCTTTTCTTTTTGTGATTGATTCCACTCAGTTTTAGTTTCTGGTTCATCTATATGTTCATTCAATAATGGTTTGAGTGATCACTTTGTGGGAAAGAAGGACAAACCACTAAAACATTCAAAGCAAGTAAAATTTTATACAGTATACATTATTTAATAATTGTCCTGTCCTGGTAGCCAGCGTGAGTTGGTTTCCATCTCTGCTCACTATATAAGTGCTGTAGCAATTTACTAATTCATGTATTTAGTATAAAAAACAGTCTTGATCACAAATTATTTATTCTGATGACCGATTTCAACCATAACTGTGTTCATCTTCAGACCATTGAGTAAGAACCTCCTTGTCATGGTAAGTAGTGATTTACCACCAGAACGAGGTTCTTACTCATTGGTCTGAAGATGACCACAGTTGTGACCGAAACCAGTCACCAGACTAAATGATTTGTGATGAAGACTGTTTTTGATACTAAATATTTCTAACAACATTGATCACTGTTCACTCCCACAATGTATTGAAAAGTAATTTATTAGTGCATGATTTCATTGTCCCACATTGGTATTGGAAGCAGCACAACTAAAGATGTTGACCAATGGTATTTTTGAAATGTAAATTGCATGTCATTATTTGGTAATTGCTCTGTGCAGTTTAATTACTCGAAATTCTCAGACTCCTTCTTTGAATGACTCTGTTTCAGGTTGTACAAGAAGCAAAAATAAATAAATAAATTACTGAAAATTTGTAACAAAGTCTCTCCAATGGTGAATCTGTGCCAAGGTGAAATGTTGCATCACTCTCACAAAAGACTGAAAAACAAAACTTATAATAAAATGGTAGTTAATATAAATATGGTTGATGGTATTGCGATGAAGTACTCAAACAGATTTTGATTGAGAATGAGCTTGATATACTATAAATTATTAACAGCTACAGAGAAAGATACTAACGTGACACAATCAGGGTGGTAAAAGACAAAAGCAAACAGCCAGGCATCTCCTATTTGCCCTTAAAAAAAGCTGAAACCTACACCCTTGTTTATTTGTACAGATAATGTAAATGTTAACATATGGGCTCTTTGGCCTGGAACTGTTGCACAATATTTTGCACACAAAAAATAATGTTTAGAAAACGGTGTTACAATATCTTTGAATTGCATCATTATCTTGCTGTAACCGAACCTGGTGGGTATTCCAAACATTTAAACAGTACTAAAGAGTGGATGATACAAGTGTTCTGTAAGTGGCCTCCTTTATGGATGAACTATATTTTCCTACAATTCTACCAATAAACCAAAACTGGCCATTTGCCTTCCCTACAACTGACTACATGCTTGTTCAATGTCATGATGCTTTGCAGTGTTACACCTAGATATTAAATTGACATGATTGTATCAAGCAGTGCACCATTAATACTACATTCAAACATTAGAAGATTATTTTTCCTGTTCATCTACATTAAGTTAAATTTTTCTACAAGCAAACTACCATTCATCACATAAAACAAAAATTCTATCCAAGTCATCCTGTATTCTCCTAAAGTCACATGAAGATGACACATTTCTGTTCACTACAATGTCATCAGCAAACAATCATCAATTGCTGCTCACCCTATCCCTCGGATTGTTCTTGTATATAGAAAAAAGGAATAATCCTATCACACTTCCCTCAGACACTTGTGACGATACATTTGTCTCCGATGAACAGTTGCTGTCCTTCATAACATACTGGGCTCTATTATTTACAAAGTCTTCAAGCTACTCACATATCTGAGAACCTATTCTGTACACTTGGACCTTCTTTAACAATCTGCAATGTGGCACCTTGTCAGCCATTACTCAAATTGCTGTGAATCATCATCATTCTAATGTGAAGATGGCGTCACACATTGAGCAGTATGACAACCCTGGACAGAATGTGTTATTAAACTTATCAGTGTAGAGATGAAAATTGTTGAGTGCTGTTCACATGTGAGTCACATGGTAGGCATCTGAATGCCGTTGGTAAGAAGAAACTTGCACGGCTGATACCAGAAGCATCCAATCTGACCAAAGCAATAGCCACTTTATTTTAGTGATATCCAGTATATTCCCTTGACCTTTTTTCAGTCAGTTATTCCAAAAGATAGACATGCAGAACAAATACAGTTCCAATTGAAACAGTTATCAGGAAAACAAACTCTGCAGCTTCAACAGAGAAAAATGGATTTAGTGTCTTCCATCAGAACATAAAAATAGCTCATTAATAAGAAAGATTAACATCTTACGCACATAACGGAAAAAGAAAGGGGAAATGGAATGTCAGTAGAGGGAAAATGGAATGTCAGTAGATGTGTTGTGCTTATTTGAACTCCACATGACAATCATGTATGTTAACATATTCATCTTGTTGGATACAATTTAAATCATACCACAGTAGAACTAATAAGAAGAAACGGCATGTGGTTATATTAAAAAAAAATTTTAAAAAAATAAACAGCCTGTAGTACTGATGATTTACATATCACTAGCAGAAAATATCTTAAGTTTCATGAAGTAACTAGAAACTGTTTTAATAATATAATGAAAACTTAACTGGAGACTCATTGACTGTAAAGATATTAATGTTGTTGCTATCAGACAGTACTGAAGGACACCTAGAGTTATCGATTACAAGCTTTGGATTATTTACCACAGAAAAACTCCTGATGAGGACTGTAGGATATAACAGTACAGCCACTGACAGTTTGTTTTCAGAGGCAACAACATTCTGTGATTCAGCTGTAAAATGCATAGTCAGTTATTTATTTGAACCGTGTTGGTCAAATTTAAACAATGAAATATACTGACTGATCAGATGCAGATCATAGAAGAAATGTATTGAATCACAAAATCATAACCAATGACAACATTTAGAGATAAATTACAGGAGAATTTCTGGGATGTGATTTATAAAGCAAATACTGTAAGTGGAAAATTTAATTATTTCTTAATCATTCTCCTGTAGCGCTTTGAGGCTCGTTTTCTGTTAAAACAACAAAGTTAAAACTGAACAGAGTAAGAAAAAGGGATATGTAACTTCTGAGATTAAAAGGACATATGGTTGAAGAGAGAGTTGCGCATAATGCAGAGGAAAGTGTGCCCAAGAGCTGAAATATCATTAACACCACTACTCTAAAATCCTCAGCTGTGTTATTAAAATAGTGGAACATATGCACTATGCTCAAGACATAAGACACCCTCAGAATAAAGGACAGACAATTTGGAATATTGTGAAAAATGAAACAAACAGTCTGTAGTAAAATGAGTTACCACAAAACGGTAATACATTCAAATAAATTTCCACTAAATTCCTCACTGTGGCAAACAATAAACAGTCACATACAGATATGTTTATTTCTGCAGCTACTGCATGTGCTACTGATAAACATAATTTGCAAAAGATGATTACAAAATTTTGTGCTGACTTGACAGGGCTACCCTCCATCTATCTATCTAATCAGTCACTGACAGAGCATATTTTCATATAGACATGCTGTTATAACATACAAATATGAACCTGGGAATAAGCAAAACCTATAATTATAGACAATTTCACTCTTTCCCATCTTCCCAAATGTTTTTGAGAAAGTGGAATTTGACAGAATTATGACTCAGATTCTATCTTTTCTTGATTTGTTAACTGCCTCTCAGTTTGGCTTTTGTAAAGGATTATCTGCAAATAAACTAACACAAAACTGCAAAAATATAGTCCTAGCAAAGCTAAACAAGAAAAATTATCCTGCTGGTATGTTCAACGACCTTTGCCAAAGCTTTTGATTGTGCAGATAACAAAAATTATTCAGCAAACTAAAGTGTTATGGCATTAATAACATCCATTTTACATAGTTGGAATCTTGCTGTCACAACAGAAAGCAGAGTGTTGCACTGAGAGAGTGTGCCACAGGCATGAAACTAACCTCAGAATGATGGAACATAATGTGTGGGATCCCACAAGCATTGATATGGGGTCTTCTTTACATAAATGATCTTTTAATAGATTTAAAGGACAATTAAAAAAATTGTACTGTTTGTTGATAACAGAAGCATACTAATCAAGGGTCCAAACTAAAAACTTACCTTACCTCAGATGATAGATTAACAGACCCACAACTGGTTCACTGCAAACAGTATAAGTCTTAATCTCTTATGGATACAGGTAAACTAATTTTCCTTTAGACACATCTCAAATAGTGTTGACATAACGTCAATAGTCGGCTTCTTTTACATATTTTTCACTCTCTGTTGGCTTGAAGAATTATTGGGTTGCTATATAAGTTCATAGCATATTTCCACAACTTTAAAACAGATACACATAACAGAGACTATATTCATCAATAATAAATTCTCCTTCACAATTTACAACTATCTGCCAACACTTGGGTAACCTTTTAATTCTGCAGCTGTAGAAATCGTGATTTTGGGATGAAGAATTCATTGAGCCATGATCAGAGTACATTTTCATCTGGACAGTAAGTTCCTTGAAGTGTGTTTTGTAAAGAGAGAAGAAGATGAAAGTCTGAAGGTGCAAAATCAGGTGAGCAAGGTGAGTGTGGAATGACTTCCCAACTCAACTCCTTTATAGTATTTTTTGTCTGTGCAACAGAATGCGGGTGGGCATTATCATGGAGTAGCATCACTTCATGCAGTATTGCTGGTCATTGTTCTTAGACTGTGTCTGCAAGACATCTCAGTTGTTGACAAGTAATTGTCAGTTGTTATGGTTACACCTCAGGGAAGCAAACCACAGTGCACCACACTGTCACTGTTCCACCACATGCATACCATTATCTTTTGTGGATTCACATAAGTCTTTGTACAGGGAATTACTGCTTCCTTTGAGCCCAACCATTCCTTTCTTTTCCTTATGTTGACATAAAGACACCATTTCTCATAACTAGTAATGATACAGAAAGGGAATGGTCGGTGTTGTTCATGAGCTAATCGATGACAAGCAAGCAGAGATGCACATATGGCCACCTGCTGATTTTTGTCATATTGACATAGAGCATGTGATACTAATACTCTCAATTTTTAAACCTTACCCATTGCTTCCAAATGTTGCGCAGTTGTGGAATTATAGCAGTTCATCACATTTGCCAGTTCTGAAGTTCACTGACATGGATCATTGTGGACTAATGCTTTTAAATGATCTTCGCCAAACCATAAAGGCCTTCCTGACCACAGAGACTCACTAATGTCAAAATGATCCTCCTAACAATGAGAAAACCATTTTGTTGCAATGCTCTGTCCAGTGGTATTATCCCCATACACAGTGTAAATATTTCTGGCTGCCTCTGCTGCTGTCACCACTCTATTGAACTAAAACAGAACAACAAGTCAAAAATGATCTAATTACTCCACTTGGCACTTCATTTTCTAGCATACACAGTTCCACTCACTTTCTCAGAATGACATGTAATTCAGGTAGCAACAGTGAGCTACAAATTAAAGAATGGCAATTGATAAATAAACCCATAGCAGCTAGACTATCAACATGCAAAACAAAAAAACTGCAAACTTATGCATCCAGCTAATATTTTTTGGAATTGTGTACCTAAAGTATACAAAGTATTATGAAAGGCGTTCAGTAAGTAATGCAACAGATTTTTTTTCTTAGCCAATTTCAGTTAAAACAAATTGTAGTTTTGCTTGTGATATTCTTAAACATTCCTGCATCATTTCATATATTTCCAGTAACTCCCAGCAGATGGCAACACTTAAACTAGTTCTTCAAAATGGCATCCGCAACTGAGTGCACTAAAAGTAAAGTGCAGTTATTGACTGAAAACCAGATGAGCATAAATACTGACAAACATTTACAGAATGTTTACAGAAACCCAACAATCTATAAAAGCACAGTAAGTTGCTGGACAAAGCATCTGTCATCAGCAGAACAAGGAGAATGAATCCTGTCTGATCTTCCATGTGCTAGCTGGCCACACACAGCTGTGATGCTTGCAATGTTGCAATGCGCTGACATTCTTCTTCCAGGCTATCAAAGACTAATAGTTAGGCAACCCAGTACTCAACTTGACATCATTGTTGGTGGTTATGAAAGACTTATCACTTTCTCAAGGCCTATGTGAAGAGCATAAAGATGAAACAAGGAACATCTGCATCAAACTGCTTGCTTGTTGTTAATGAGGGTGATGATTTCCTTTCAAACATTTTCATGGAGTCACCACTTTGAGTCTGAAACAAAATGGGAGTCCATGAATTGCACCACACATCATCTGGTTTGAAGAAGAATATCAAAACAGTATGCTCAGCTGGTAAAATCAAGGATGAGTCTTGAGGAATACTGAATGGGTTATTCTGTTTGATGTCCTCCCTCATGATGAAATGATCAACTCTGAGATCTGTAGTGACACTCTACGGAGATTGATAAGATGATCACAGAGTGACTATGGCCACAAAAATACAAACACTCTTCTCTTTCTCCATGCAGCTCCATGCACAATTATGTGCAGCCAAGAGGTGATAGCAAAATTTCAGCAGACTGTTCTTCCTCATCAAACCTACAACCCAGATCTTGCACAATCTGACTTTGGTCTCATTGGTCCAGTGAAAGATGCACTCAGTGGGAAGCACTGTAGGATGATAGGGAAGTTCTTGATGAGCAAGAACTTCTCTAAGACACAGGCCAGTAATATGGTATCTTACATTAAGGTGGCATAATGCCAAATAACTGAAAGTAGAACACATTGAAAAATAGGCTTTTATAGTCAGAGAATTGCTGAACAATATCGTTTATTTAAACAGTGAATAAAACCATCATCCTTTGAGGAAAAAATGTGTAGAATTACTTATTAAATAACCAACATAATACCAGCAGAGTGAGTATTTATTTATTTATCTATATAATAGAGGAAAACATTCCATGTGGGAAAAAATATATCTAAAAGCAAAGATGATGTAACTTACCAAACGAAAGCATTGGTATGTTGATAGAGACACATACAAACACAAACACACACACAAAATTCAAGCTTTCGCAACCCATGGTTGTTTCATCAGGAAAGAGGGAAGGAGAGGGAAAGGTGAAAGGATATGGGTTTTAAGAGAGAGGGTAAGGAGTCATTCCGATCTCGGGAGTGGAAAGACTTATCTTAGGGGGAAAAAAGGACAGGTATACACTCGCACACACACACACACACACACACACACACAAATATATCCATCTACACATATACAGACACAAGCAGACATATGTAAAGGCAAAGAGTTTGGCTCACTCTTATCTTCTTTAACAGAACTGAGATATTTGAGAGTTTCAGAGAATTTTCTGACACCTATTGTTCCCCAGTTCTTCCTACTAGATTGCCCAGCAGAATGTACTACCTTAGGAAATGCCTCCTCAAATTTTAATTTGAATATGTTCATGAATTTGTCAAACTTTTCATTTATATGTGTTCATGAATATACTTCTGACCATGTCTAGTTGGTTATATGCATTACAAATCTGATCCTTTATAATTTTGAAAACAGCCTTCTGCAGGTAAGCAATTTTGTTTTGCTTTATAGGTATTCTGAGTTTTGAAATTTGAGTGAAATGTTCTGATACCACAAGCTACTGAACAATATTTGTGGCTGATATCCGTTAGAACATGGTTGATAATTGAGAATGGGTGATTGTGCCAATTGTTATCTGTTGTGAGATACCATAACTGTACAGGATATTCATGACTCTGTTGCTGACTTCATCAACTTTCATCACATTGCTGTTTAAATCTCCACATATAACAACATGACTCTTGTCTAGCACTTGTATTAATTTAGTGAAAAAAGGTTTTGACATCACCATTAAGCGGCGTCTATAGGCACAGAATAAACAGTTTTTTATATGTATTTTTTTCTTTTTATCTCTGTTAATGAGAGATTGAAATGTTTTGATTCACTTAAAGAAAACATCACTTCTATCTATGAATTGGAGTCCTCTTTTTATATAAATACGCAAGCCTTCACCCCTCTTTAATGTTCTGCTATGGTGACAAGCTAATTGATGAAAAGGTAAAACTGTGTAATCAGTTTCAGTTCCTTTACACGAGTGTTGAGTAACGCCAACAACCAAGCTGTGTATGGCTTCCAGTTCAATTTCTAATCATTGCTCTTTGTTTCTTATTGATAGAACATTCTGGTGAAATACTGTTAAATAATTATTGCTACTTACCTTTGGCACTTATTCTCCCTCCATTCTATAAAAAAAAATCCTTTAGATGTCCTCCTTTTACTCACACTGCAACATGCTAGTTGTTCTACAGTTGCTGCTACTGCAGCTGTTGATTCTTTCCCTGCATATGGTAATCATGTTCCTCCCATCACCATTCTTCTCCTTTCGTCAGTTTCACTGTATCTTGAGATCTTCTGTTGCTAGTGATTTTACAGTCCTTTTTGTTTCTGCCATTGTTGTAGCTGTTGATTATGACACTGAGTTGATTTTTGCCAATGTTATTAAAGCTGTTTCATTTGCAAATGTTGGTTTTGTGACATTTACATGTATGAGGGCAGGCTTGTCTTTGATAGTCAGCTGCTGGTTACATTCTTGAGTGGAGCCTCTTCTGTCTGAGTGTTCTGTTGTCTCCAGTGGAATTGCATCATATATTTCACTGCTTATGTAAATAGTTTTCATTAATTCATAATACGGATGTTTGATAATGTAAGTAACACATCTTGCATTGTTTTTTTAAAGCTTTTATTATTATACTCATCCTACAGTATATTTTCTGCTTAATGTGTGATATCAATAATAAAAATTAATTTCAGCTGAACTGTGGTTTACAGGGTCACAATAAAGAACAAAAATAATTTCCATGTATATTCTGTTTGCCTTTTTGTCTAGGATGAACAGTGGGGTTATATACTCTGGTGCTAAGATATTCAGCACATCCCCATCTGACATAAAGCAAGTAAGTAGAATCTTAATTAATTCAAAAGACAATTAGAAACATACCTCATTTACCACAAAATATATGAATAATTATCGAGACTCAAGAATTGAAAAGTTCTGATAGCTGCTTGACAAGAAACAATGTTTACTGAAATATTGTGTGGCAAATAATATTGGTAACACATTGTAAAAGGGAATCTTTATTTGTAGAAATTTCTTGAAAAATACCATTGTAATGAAGCAAATGTTAGGCTACCAACTGGAGATAAACAGAAGCTATTTTTGTATAACTAAAGTAATAGCAGTTATTGCACAAAGTAGTAGCACTATTTCCAGTTTAGTGTCAACTGACATAAACATGAATATTGTCAAGGTGTGTAGTAATATTCCATTATTAGTGCAGTGTGAAGGATAAGTTTCCATCCTTTACTAGCATTTACTTGTTTTCCTCAACAAATATCTTGACTCTTTTCATGTGCTTTTATAGGATCTATCACAGATGATGAATAAAAGGAAGAAATTAATTCTCAGTTTACAGTGCAATCATTGTGGTAGAGTTCCAATGTAATTTGTAGTTAAAAACTTAGGAAAGAATTGATAATACCAGCAGGCCATGGAAACTGCATGTTGCTAATTGATCATAATTACATCATCCCACTAAAAATCTTTTGGCAGCAGTATACAAACATGTAATATTCCATCACTCACCCACCCATTTATGTGGCCCTCCAAAACTAGAACAGATACTTTCCCTTGAAATATCTCCTCACAAACATGCATTAATTGGCCAAACAAATGTCACAATTAGGTAAACCAAGTAGTAAGATGCATGCACATATACATGACAATGATTGAGAATCCATCTTCAGGAGCAATGGTATCAACCATACAACAGAATAGAACATTAAATTCAAGTTCTGCACACAGATATGTGTCAATATACATCTGAACAAATTAAAACAATATTATCAAGTGTCAGTTCTGTCAACAGAAGGGTAATTTGTTTTATGTATTAGTAAAATAAGATAGTGAAATGTGTATGTATTGTTGTGCATGTCATCGCTGCTTTTTTGCTCTGAGCCATCATCCAGGATCTTCATGTGAGTTGCAGGTACAAAATAAAAACGGGAAATCCACATGACAATACACAGTGGTAAGCACTTAGCACTTATTCAAGTGCCAACTCAATCTACTTTGTATGTGATAACTTCTAAAACTGAATGACATAATGTCAAACTCTGGCAAGTAAATTTATACAGTGAGGAAGAGTCTATGGCACATGAATAAGGGCAGCCATTAGAAACCTGATTTGGACAGTTGTGTCAGGATGAAAGTGATTTTGGAGTAGAAGTAATCACCCTCTCAATGATACAGGTGTTAGTCCTCAACAGGCATGGAAACAAGACAAAATGTATCATTCTGCAGTCAGCTTCAAATGCCAGTCCTCTAAATTTTCTCAATAGTATTCCTCAAAAAAACTTTGCCTTCCCTCCATGGAGTCCCATTTGAGTTCCAAAATTATCTCCGTAACACTTGCATGTTGTTTGAACTTACTGGTAACAAATGTAGCAACCTGACTCTGAATTGCTTCAATGTCTTCCTTTAATCTGACCTGGTACAGATCCCAAACACTCGAGCAGTACTCAAGGACAGGTCACACTAACATCCTATATGTGGTCCCCTTTTATTCCCTGAATAAACCAAAGCTGACCATTCGCCTTCCCTACCACAACCCTCATATGCTTGTCCCATTTTGTATCACTTTGCAAAGCAGATATTTTAACAACCTGAGTGAATCAGGCAGGACACTACTAATCCTGTACCTGAACATTACAGTTTGTTTTTCCTCCTCATCTGCATTAACTTAATATTTTTCTACATTTAGAGCTATTTGTCATTCATCACATCACCTAGAATTTTTTCTAAGTCACCTTGTGTCCTCCTACAGTCACTCAGTTGACACACCTTCACATGCACTCCATCATTATCAGAAAACAACCACAGACTGCTGACTACTCTGCCCACCAGATCATTAATAGATAATAATAGCAGTTCTACCACACTTCAGTGGAGCACTCCTGGTGATATCCTTGTGTCTGATGAACTTTCATCATTGAGGAAAACATACTGAGTTCAATTTTTTAAGAAGTTTTTCACCTACTCACATATCTGTGAACCTGCTGTATATGCTCATACCTCCATTAACAGTCTATTATGGGGCAGTCAAATGCTTTCCAGTAATCTAGAAATATGGAATCTGCCTGTTGCCCTTCATCCATAGTTCGCAGTATATCCTGTAAGAAAATAACAAACTGAGTTTCACATGAGTGATGCTTTCTCATTCCCAAGAATAATTATTATATTCAGATTGAGAATATGTTCAAAGATTCTGAAGGAAACAGATGTCAGTGATACTGGTTTGTAATTTTGCAGGTCTGTTCTTGTGCCCTTCTTATCTACAGGACCCACCTGCACTTTTTTCCAGTCCCTTGGGACTTCGTATTAAATGGGAGATTTGTGATAAATCTGAGATAAGTAAGGGCCAATGCCATACAGTATTCTCAGTAAAATCAAATTGGGATTCCATCTGGACCTGGCAACTTATTACTTTTCAACTCTTTCAGTTGTTTCCCTTTGTCAAGGATGCTTATTAAGGGAGGATGTAACAGAAAATGTAAACATTTATCTAAAAAATTATTACAGCCATATTTATTAATGTACAAATCTAAAATTTTGCATGTGAAAAGAAAAAGTGCTCTGTTTTAACAGGAAAATATAATAAAAAATGCAGAATTGACATTTTGCCAGAAATTTGAATTTTTAATTTTTTTATTGTCTTTTTTTATAAAAAGCCATAACTCAAATTCTAATCATGCACTTAATCTGAAGATTTTATTGTAGTGTTCTGAGAAGGTTATAAGACCACTGAACTACAGTTATTAATTTATGGTACAAATTTTGTCATTAACAGAATTTTTAATTTTACACATCCAAAATTAACTTTTTTCTAAATATAATCATCTAAAAATCAGAATTTAACTGCAGGATCTTGTATTTTTTAATTCCAGATAGACAGCAACACATTAAGAACAGTTCCTGAAAATTTCATAGCATTAGCACATTAACTTTTTAAGAAAACACTTCTAATAACGTAAAAAATGTAAAACAGAGAAAATGAAATTCAAAGATTTTCTTCTCATACTTTTACATGTAATAAGCTTACCTCAGTTTTAAAATCCTCCACGGTGATACTCCTCATCCTCCAGGTTTCTCTTCTCTCATCTCCAAATCTGCCTGGCCTTTATTTTCTGGTAAGACACTGATCTGTTAGCTTTCTTGACCCTGCTCCCATCGACGGTGTAAAATGCTTTTGTTGTAAACACACCATGATTTATATCAACTTTGTTCAGCACTTCAATTCTGCCATCATTTCCATTATTGCAAGATAAAACTGATCATAGATACCTATTTTGAGAGTACTTCAGGTCCACAGAATGTCCTTTTTGAGCATCTAATCCAAATTAAATTATTGAGGCTTTCATTTGCATTTTGTGTCTTTCTGTAACAACATTTCCTCAATAAATCAGGGTTTGCAACAAACCTGAATGTGGGCTTAATTCCATTCAGAACAGGGTCTGGTAATGAGTGTTTATATGAATAAGTCTCATTTCTGTTGTTGAAGTTACACTATTTGTCCTTTGGACACAGATTGCGCATTAGTGTTTGGTCAGTGGATAGCTTGCGCAAAAAAATTGCTTACACAGCATGCCTCATTGCCTCTAAATTATGTGTGTTTTTCCTGATAGCTCTCCCACAAAATAACTGAAGATAATCAATTTATTTCACAGTAAGCCTACCTTTTCCTCCTAGTGGTTTTCCATCCTCAAGTTCTTCACCTTTCTTCTCTTTCAGTAAGCAACAACACCTACTGCCAAGACTCTTTTGGATGTGGCCAACACATTCCAACTTTTCTATTGTTGTATTGTACATATTTTTATCTATTACATCTTTTAATAGAGAGGTATTTAGTATATCTAACACCATACTGGTCCTCAGATCTGGAGAATATCCTCACAACTGCAGCAGCCTCCATGCCCCTACTTGAGCCACTATAATTTTTAGAGCATGCTACTGCATGCTTTTTCTTGCCACAGTTTGTCACTGTCTTCACTGTTGGACATTTTCCTTGTTGCACACTGGTGGCAATATTTAGACATAATTTTTATATCTAAAACTTTACCTGAGTCAATACCATTAACAGGTGCAACTAGATACAGAGATGTGTGACCCATTGTCATCCAGGTCCCATCTACAGACACACACAGGTCAGTAACATTTGTAGGAGATTCACTGTCATGAATATCCACCACAGGATCTATTTCTTTTTGGTTTACTTCCAGCAATTTCTCCACTGCTTTCTTCATAGAAACTTTGGCAGCATTGCATACAGCATCAGACATTTCTTTATTTATTTTTTCAAACCTCGCACAAGGTGGAGGCATGTTCAGAAAACCACACAATAAATTACTTCCTTCCCTGCCCTGCATGCTGGCATTGTCAATTCTTTCCTAAGTTTTTAACTACAAATTACATTGGAACTGTACCACAATGATTGCACTGTACCACAATGATAGCACATGCTAATCTAAAATTGCTTTGATAGGTACCAGTGTCAGTTTTTATGGAGGGCAAAAATGAAAATTCGTAGCCACACAAATTACAAATTAATTTAAAATCACAAGCTATTCACACTCTTCTTTCTTCAACAACTACCATGCAGTCCATATTTTTACAGCTAACACATGAACATGAAAACTTTATAGCCTGGCAGAGAAGCTCTAAATCAATAAGTCTGAATCCACTGCAATCCATATCAGCATCATTCATGAACCTGTACAATTCTCCTGTCCCAAGTTTTGATGCTGAAGCTGACAGCTTATGTTCTTCATTTCGAGGTGCTTCCTCTTTTTTGTCAATATACCAATTTCCGTGACATCTCTGTTTCGTAAACACAGTTTTCCACCACCCATTATCCATAAATCTTGACTTCCACATAAAGGCTTGGGAATTCAACTTTCACCCTACTAATATGTGTTAGTATTGTCAAAACGTAAATAAACCAGATACAAGAAAGTTTTCAGGCAAAGATATAGATGTCAGCTAAATATATCAAAAGAAAATAGTATTCACAGTGTCAAAAATTCTGCTGAAGCAAGCAGTTTCCCAGTCACCTCCAGTTAGTATTCCATGATCTGGTTACTTATGCAATGCTGATTATAGACTTTCTTTGAATGGCTGTAGGACTGTCACCATGGAATTGGGTGGCCAGTAAAAACATCCAGCAATTAACTTGGTTCTACATGACCATATAAGATAACTTTTCTGTCACACTCAACTTCAATCCTGATAGAGAAATTTTTTTTCATGAACTGCAATGAACCCTCCCCCCTCTTACCTTATGTCTCTCTCTCTCTCTCTCTCTCTCTCTCTCTCTCTCTCTCTCTCTGTGTGTGTGTGTGTGTGTGTGTGTGTGTGTGTAATCTAGCTGAAAAAATGATTCCTCAAAAACATAGCAAGTTTTCAGTCTATGAGACCTCCACTGTTCAGTGACTGGTTAGGTATACTCCTAAATTATGTACAGAAATCAGAAGTCCTTATTAGAATTATTTCTTGAGTGTGGATTTTAGGCATAACCATTCAGTCATTATCTATAGATTATATTATGGAGCAGAATCCTTATGGGTGCTGAATGAGTCTCTGAATATTTTAACAGGAGGAAGTAGCTGCTACAAATTAATTTTGAGCAGTCAGTATAAACAGATTCTGGGTAATAACATGTGCCTTTTAAAATAAATGCCTGTACAAAGATAAGACAAACATTTCAGCTGCCACTGCAGTAGCCTTCCTTTGGGATTATTAATGGGGTAATTGATGCACTGTGTTGATGAGGGTTAACTTTGTCATCAAATATGGAATGGGCATATTCATAATCACTGGGCAGTTAACATTGTTTGATGGCCTAGTCCAAGTATGACATTTGTAGATCTTGATAAATACCTTCATTTACTTTTACAAAGCATCTTGCAGTCAGACAGTGTGGAAACTGTTGAACTGATTGCCTTTCCATAGTGGAAGGAGAGGGGAACTATTATTTCATTGTTTTCCTTTGTTGTAAAGTGTGGGGGTCTGCTGCCACCTTTTGCTACATCCATTGTGTGCACTGATTGAAAGTCATCAGTGAATGGTTTGTAGATTACTGTGAGTACTGTTTTCCTCATGCAGGACATGAGAAGTGCAGCAGCAGCTTCTCACCAGTAACATTCACATCTCGAATTGTCAGTGTGGTCTGTTGGGCTCAGATGATTGGCAGCCAGGTTGGAAAAAGCACATGGTCAGCTTCTCTGTTCATATTTTTTGAGTGTTTTAATATTTGAATGACCTCTCTGATATTGCACTTCACCATCTTGTCTCATGGAAAATAACCCAGTCTCTTAGGATTGTATTTTAATGTGGCAGGTTTTTCTGGTGTTTGGCCACCTACATTGATTTGTTTTAGTGACCAAGTCAAATATAACACTTTTGCTCCATGAAGTATTTTGCAGTAAATGTTGGGCCCAGTAGCAACCCAGCAAAAGTATTTTACTGTTCAGTTGCTGATGCCCTTTACATGAAGTAATCATCCTAGTAAATGTTTTTTATACCCTGACTGTCTTCTATTCTTGTATTCATTCCCAGACATCTGTGTATCAATTTGACATTATATTGTTGACCTACAACATTAGTTGCAGTCTTTGAAGATCATATGTTCTACTGTGAGCTACATATCTGTGATCAGTGAATGGACGAAAGAGTTGTTATGTGCTGAGAGGTGTTGGGTTTCAGCACTGCAGTGGTACCATAGAATATCGCTATGGAAACTTTGTAGTTGATGCAACCTTATTGTCAGCTGCCATGGCATCACTACCCAGTCATCGCTTGTCATCAGAAGTACTGTTTGACGAGATGACAAAATCTGTACTAAAGCTGGGAACCAAATTTGGGTCTCCTGCTTACCAGGCAGGTGCATTAGCCACTAAGCCACCTTCTTTTAGAGAAGTTCACACAACTGCACAGATTACTCTGTCACACCTCCCTCCTTGATCCAAATTCTCACTGCTGCCCCAAGAGGCTAGAGAACCTGCCTAGTAAGTGGGAGAAAATGGTTCAAATGGCTCTGAGCACTATGGGACTCAACTTCTGAGGTCATTAGTCCCCTAGAACTTAGAACTAGTTAAACCTAAGTAACCTAAGGACATCACACACATCCATGCCTGAGGCAGGATTCGAACCTGCGACCATAGCGGTCTCGCGGTTCCAGACTGCAGTGCCTAGAACTGCACGGCCACTTCGGCCGTAAGCAGGAGATCTGGGTTTGATTCCTGGCCTTGGTAAAGATTTTCACTCACTGCTTCAGTCTATATATAAAAAATTATATCTGTATGAGACCAGTAAAGTCTCTGAAATTGTATTATTTCCCTTGTATAAGTATCTGCACCTGAGTTTCAGGTTGGATTCCTCATTTATGTTAGATGCTGAGGGGCTATTACAGAACATGGAAAGCCCCGACAATTCTGTGTGTGTCTGTGTGTGTAAGGGGGGATTTAAAGTAGACTGAGCGTAGAGACCATTCCAAATCCCTGCATATAGGCTGGCACAGATCCGACCTGAGATAGTGAAGTGTGCACCAGTTGACATATTGGTTTGGGTTATAGTTTTGTCTTTCAGACTCTGGCTCTTATTGGTAGCACTTTAAAATAGATTTTGCTTTGGAATACAGTTTCCAAGGAACATCCAGGGCTACTGTTCTACTCCATCAAATAATTAATTTTTTTCTTTTAATTATTAGACTGGTAGCAGACATACCTTGTTATTGAAAATGTCAAATTTCCTATCTAAGCTATACCTTACTAAAATTCATAGTCAGATTGATTGAGTGGTGCTAATTGCAATGGCTTAGTTAGTCTTTCATACAAAATTTCCCTTCAAAAGAAATTTGTAAATGGTATAGTTCCCATGCAACATGAGCATGAAAAGGTTGGGAGCTAATAAATGTTTATTCACAAAAGACCTAGCCCCTTGGATAGCCCTAATTTCACTCTTTCCAGTAATCAGTTTACTTTCACTTAAAAATCATTATCTCAGAAATTATTCATTGCTAAAGTGTTGACCCACTCAAAAATACTGTTGTTATTTGAGCCCTTAAGCTTACTTAATTCCCAAATTTGATGTTAAGATTTTGTTGACCTAATTTGCCTTAATCAGGCAGTGGCTTTGGTTATTCAAATAAAGCACTAATTAAGAAATTGAACAAATTAAAGAAATTACAACATGAGGATTCTACATGAAACACAGTAATCCAGTGCATAGGTGCACAGTGTACCAGTCAAAAAGTACCTTGAAACTTTAATAGTTTTATGAATATCTTGCATAGAGATGAACAAAATAATTGTTGGCTTAAATAAGTTGATGCCACTACTAAATTTTGACCCTGTATTATTATAAAGTGATTTGATTTGATTTGATTTATTTCGTTGGAATGTAAACAACGTCCTGTGTTGGATAAACAAGGACGTGGAATGAGTCAGTTTTGTACAAATACAATCTGATAATCTTTAGCATATACAGAAATTTGAGTATATAATTATATAAAAATTTATACAGTAAATTGTTTGGGCAGCAATACAGAATAAGAAAATACATATTTTCTTAGAATCATTAAAACACTACGGAAAACAGATACAGAGCACACACAGACACAGAGCTCAGGTTAAATAAAATTCTTAGTGGCATTATGTCAACTTGTATTATATAATAGTAAAATATTACAATTTATTTAGTTAAAAATTCATCTAGATTGTAAAAAGTTTTTCCTAGCAGAAATATTTTTAGTGCTTTCTTAAACTCACTCTTGTTATGAATCTTTGTGTTTATTTCATGAGGAAGACCATTGTAGAGTTTTGCTCCAGTGTAGTGGACACCCTTTAGCTCCAAGCTCAAATTTCTGAGTTCACTGTGTATGTCATTCTTCCACCGTGTGTTACGCTCATGATAATTACAGTTTGGTTGAAATATCTCTATATTTTTACAAACAAAACCCACGAGAGAAAAAATATATTGGCGTGTAGTTGTGTATATTTTAAGATTACGAAAACTATTTCTACATCCACATATAATTCTTAAAGCTCGCTTCTGTGAAATGAACACTTTCCTTGCTAATGGCTGGTTGCCCCAAAAATAATTCTGTACTGAATGAGAGAATGAAAATAGCCATAGTATGCAACTTTTGCAGTGTTAGGTTCAACACATGTAGTGACAATTCATAAAGCATAGGTAGCAGAGCTAAGCCTCTTACAGAGATCAATAATATGTGAAGACCAGTTCATTTTCTTGTCACTGTGCACACCAAGACATTTTGTTGTTTTGTTTAGGCTTGCAACCAATCTGTCGAGTTACTGATAGGAAGTGTTTATTAAAAATCTCAGCCACCGTTTTGGGGTTATCTGCTAGGGTACCTTCATATTTACATCTTTACTTATTGTATCTCTTCCTGTTTATTTTTTTACAATGCTCCAAATTATTTTTATGTTATTATTAGAATTATCTCTTTTCTTCTCATAATAAAGGGCTTTTGATTTCTGTATTAGTTTCTTCAAAATCTTACAGTATATTCTACAGTGTTCCCATTTTTCTACATCTTTAC
Organism: Schistocerca gregaria; assembly: GCF_023897955.1. Lineage (NCBI taxonomy): Eukaryota > Metazoa > Arthropoda > Insecta > Orthoptera > Acrididae > Schistocerca > Schistocerca gregaria. Next base: position 95,931,976 of record NC_064924.1, read on the forward strand.
AGAATGTTATCGCAGCATAAAATTCCCTTTTGGTTTTACTTGACTGTTTTATACCTTTTGTAATCCAAAGCTTGCTTACAGAATTGGAAGCACTGTTTCTGACCCATTTCTTGGGAAATACACTCCTGGAAATGGAAAAAAGAACTCATTGACACCGGTGTCTGACCCACCATACTTGCTCCGGACACTGCGAGAGGGCTGTACAAGCAATGATTACACGCACGGCACAGCGGACACACCAGGAACTGCGGTGTTGGCCGTCGAATGGCGCTAGCTGCGCAGCATTTGTGCACCGCCGCCGTCAGTGTCAGCCATTTTGCCGTGGCATACGGAGCTCCATCGCAGTCTTTAACACTGGTAGCATGCCGCGACAGTGTGGACGTGAATCGTATGTGCAGTTGACGGACTTTGAACGAGGGCGTATAGTGGGCATGCGGGAGGCCGGGTGGAAGTACTGCCGAATTGCTCAACACGTGGGGTGTGAGGTCTCCACAGTACATCGATGTTGTCGCCAGTGGTCGGCGGAAGGTGCACGTGCCCATCGACCTGGGACCGGACCGCAGCAACGCACAGATGCACGCCAAGACCGTAGGATCCTACGCAGTGCCGTAGGGGACCGCACCGCCACTTCACAGCAAATTAGGGACACTGTTGCTCCTGGGGTATCGGCGAGGACGATTCGCAACCGTCTCCATGAAGCTGGGCTACGGTCCCGCACCCCATTAGGCCGTCTTCCGCTCACGCCCCAACAACGTGCAGCCTGCCTCCAGTGGTGTCATGACAGGCGTGAATGGAGGGACGAATGGAGACGTGTCGTCTTCAGCGATGAGAGTCGCTTCTGCCTTGGTGCCAATGATGGTCGTATGCGTGTTTGGCGCCGTGCAGGTGAGCGCCACAATCAGGACTGCATACGACCGAGGCACACAGGGCCAACACCCGCCATCATGGTGTGGGGAGTGATCTCCTACACTGGCCGTACACCTCTGGTGATCGTCGAGGGGACACTGAATAGTGCACGGTACATCCAATCCGTCATCGAACCCATCGTTCTACCATTCCTAGATCGGCAAGGGAACTTGCTGTTCCAACAGGACAATGCACGTCCGCATGTATCCCGTGCCATCCAACGTGCTCTAGAAGATGTAAGTCAACTACCCTGGCCAGCAAGATCTCCGGATCTGTCCCCCATTGAGCATGTTTGGGACTGGATGAAGCGTCGTCTCACGCGGTCTGCACGTCCAGCACGAATGCTGGTCCAACTGAGGCGCCAGGTGGAAATGGCATGGCAAGCCGTTCCACAGGACTACATCCAGCATCTCTACGATCATCTCCATGGGAGAATAGCAGCCAGCATTGCTGCGAAAGGCGGATATACACTGTACTAGTGCCGACATTGTTCATGCTCTGTTGCCTGTGTCTATGTGCCTGTGGTTCTGTCAGTGTGATCATGTGATGTATCTGACCCCAGGAATGTTTCAATAAAGTTTCCCCTTCCTGGGACAATGAATTCACGGTGTTCTTATTTAAATTTCCAGGAGTGTATTTCTTCAAAAAGAGCACAGAATTCATTTATGAAACAGTTAAATTTAGTATCAACATCATCATAGCTATATACTAAAGACCTGTGGTTGAAAGTTCCTTTTGCCTCTTCATTAATTACTCTTATGAATTTCCATCAAGGATATTCTTTTTTGAACAGATTAACGTCATAAATAGTGAGAATTTGTCCATCATGATCTGAAAGCTCACTTATAACCTGCCTGACAGTATAATTCTGATGTCCATTTACATCTAAAAAAATGTTGTCTATCATAGTTTGGCACTCAGATGTAATTCTTGTTGGGAAGTTTATTAATGATGTCAGATTATATAAAGTCATCCCAATCTCAAAGTCTATTTTATTCTTATTTTCTGCCAAAAAGTTTATATTGAAATCACCTAAAACTACAATATCCTTCGATTTTGAAAGTAACCCTGACAGAAGGAGTTCCATTGAATGCAGAAAAGTTTTTATGTCACCTGAAGGAGCCCTGTAGACAGCAAACCCTATTATTGGGTAGAATTTAGTTATTATTTCTGTGCCACATGCCTCTAATTGTTGTTCCACACAATATTTCTTAATATCTTTAGCTTTGTATGCTACACTATCATTAACATAAATTGCTACTCCACCTTTATCTTTACTTTCCCTACAGTAGTATGTTACTAAACTATAACTTACTATAGATGGCAAGGCACATTTATCAGTAACATGGTGCTCAGTTAAGCACAAAATCTGGGCATTATTTATACTGTCCTTTTCACTAATGTTAATAAGGAGTTGATCTGTTTTGTTTAAGAGGCCTCTTATATTTTGATCAATTATTGAGTTCAATAATTATTCAACTACCTCCAGCTAGCAGGTCGCAGTCAGTGGCTAGAATTTGATCACTTAACATCAAGTGTTAGCATCCACTCTTAGTGTAAAAAGTTGGGTTTGAGTTATCACAAAGTTAACATCTCAATGTCAGTTCATGTAATTACTGTCTGTATAAGCAAGTCTGCGAGCTAAATTTAGTCCAATCACACTTCACACCACATTCCACAACTAACTATTGCTCAGCTAATATCTCTTTTAAGTTCAAGTAACCAGAAAACAGTCATCAGTGTATCAGTGACAAGGTCTGCACCTAATTATCAACTGATTCACATTGCAGTGCAAACCTATGTAATTCAATTTGTATGGACTTCCTTGATTAGTCAGTGACGTGTGTAAATATGAGGAAGGAAAAGTTATGAGTAATGAACTTTTTAGAAAACTATTTAGGGGTTGCTAAAACAATTTCAAAATATGAAACTTCAGTTCTTCTGTGCCACTGAGGACTTGCAATGACACCACCAGGTTAGTAACCTTGTAAGTTACCATTTATGACTGCAGTTATATTTTGTGGCTTGCCAGATTTCTGACACAGAAAGACAACTGACCCTGTTCTCATCAGGATATAATGATCTGATCATCTAATATGGAAACTAGAGCTGTACATGAATGCAACAGAACGTCTAGACTATTTCCTTTTTTGCAAGAGTAATTTTCGATCAAGAAACATGTTACAACAGCCAGGTTAGAATTTTGGTGGTGAAAAAATGGCAAGGACCTGAATCAGACTTATGCAGAGTGGGTTTCAGACATATGTGTGTTAAATAGAAATTGCAATTTTAAATATTTGTGTAGGCAGAACTATACTGGCTCTCTAAGCCGGGATGGTATTGTGCGTCTTATCCTCAACCTTCACATTCATGAAATCAGATCTTTCTCTGATGGAATAATGCAAATAACAAAAGCCTATGAAACTGCCCATGTGAGGACTTCACGTGTTCCACTGCCCAGGTGACTTTGTAATCAATATAGAGCAGCACTGAAACATGTAAGTGGCATAGCCATGAACTGAATGTAAACATTTTTTGTCATGCATGCAAAATGTGTCCCTTTTGCCACAGAGGATTAGCTGAGCGATCTAAGGCGCTGCAGTCATGGACTGTGTGGCTGGTCCCGGCAGAGGTTCGAGTCCTCCCTTGGGCATGGGTGTGTGTGTGTTTGTCCTTAGGATAATTTAGGTTAAGTAGTGTGTAAGCTTAGGGACTGATGACCTTAGCAGTTAAGTCCCATAAGATTTCACACATATTCAAACTCCCCCCCCCCCCCCCCCCCCCCCGGTCGCAACCTGTGCTTCTCAGAATGCAATGTAGCAAATGTACATATATGCATTCATAGGCAAATATCCAGCGAAGTTGTTCCTTGACAGTTGTGCTTCTGTGGCTTTGGTAAACCAACATATGTGCTTGAGTTTAGGTTTACCTCTCTTGCAGGTAGACAAGACTAAATTTTGGGCCTTGTTAGGAAAACTTGTACTCACATACAACCAAGTGACACATACAGTAGATTTCCTTGTGATAGGTGACCCAAAAGTGTATAACATTTTTGGGGTTGAATCCTTCCATGATTTTTGTTGTATGGTTCATGAAACAGTACATGCTCTGCAATCCAAAGGGCCTTGGGCCAACATAAAGACTTTCAGTGACAGATGTATTGAAACATTTTCACTTGCTTTGTGGAAGGAAACTGATTTTGAATTTCACACCATTCTGACAGCAACAGTTTCCAAAGCTCAACTAATGGCCCTGGCTCTACAGGATGCTCTCAGAACTGAACAGGACAAACACATTCAAGAAGATGTGTTAACAACTATTCCCTACAGCCTATATGCCATGCCAGTTCACAAACCCAACAGCAATTTGTGAATCTGTGGTGCTTTTAAAGTAAATATAAATGCACAAACCAAAGTGGAAACTTATCCCCTACTGACCCTGGATAAACTCTTTGCAAAATTTGGTCACAGTATCTTATTCAGTAAAACTGACATTGAAGGTACATATTTTCAAATTCCTTTGGACACAGCAACACAAGCCTACCTAATGCTCAATATACCATATGGCATTTGCCATTATAATTGGTTACCTTTCAAAAACTCTTCTGCCCCTACCATTTCCAGTGTTATATGGATCAATTACTACTAGCTGTGTTATATGGATCAATTACTACTAGCTATTCCAAGCCTTCTGCATATCATGGCAAGATATTTATTACAGGTGCAGCTCTAGATGACCACTTCCAGAACAAAATTCGTCAATCTCCTGTTTCAGAGGCTGACAGCTAAAGAAATAAAAATACGACATGCTCAGTTTTTCTTCATGAAACCATCGTTGACATTTTTGGGATTCAATCTCAGTTCGTGGACTCAAAACAAACAGAAGCTTATGTCATGGCCATGACTCATAAGGAAATGATGTGCAGCAGTCCACCTAACATCCCATATGAAATAATGTGTAGCAGTCCAGCTAACATCGTATGTGGCTTTCTGGCAACTTACCGGGCCACCTATCTGAAAGCCGCTGTCCAGCAGAGTGGCTTCATGACTGCCCTCACTGCAACCGCTCAAGTGTATTGTGCCCACTGCCAACACATGTTGGCACTGAGGCCTCTCCCTTCTGGGTGGGCACATCTAGTGGGGGCCCATGAATTAGGACACCACCTGACCTGGATTCAAGGGGCAGTCTTCTTCAACCACATGCCCTTTAAGTATACTGTGGCCTCAAACCACAGATTTCTGCAGTGCTATTAAATTCATCTTCACCTCCACCATCTTGGTGACTACCCACCAGCTTTCCCATCCCTGGCATATCCTCTGGTCCTGGGGTGACTTATACAATTCCTGTTGGGCCTTGTCCAGCCTTGGCATTCTACAGTGACATTCATGGACATTGATCCAGTGCTCCTCATTATGATCAACACAACAATGGCAATCAGAGCTATATGTGTTCATCCCATGTCTTCAAACCCAATAACAGAGTTTCTTGAGCTACCATACATTAAATTTGCTGCTAGGAACATTTCACCCATAGAAGACTACTGTATCTTCTGCTTTAAAAATGGAATGTCTTACTCTACAGTCCATATTTTAAATGAATATCTTCAACATACGTCTGTATGGAATTTAGTGCTTGCTAAAGCCACAATATTACTCTATTACACTGGGTACTGCTAATGCTGCTGTTTAGACATTTATTTCTGGACATGTATGAGAATTTTGAAAAAAAATAAAAAGTACCCCGCATTTCAGGAGGGGCAAGTTCCCCCTCTTGCATCCCTCAACCCCCATTGTGAATGCCCATGCAGAAATAACACAAAGCCTGAGTAAATGACTCAAAACAATCCAAATAGAAGGTAAATAACTCTGTGCTCATCTGCCTGTCTTAAGACATACAAAGTCACATGTAATGCTGAACTTGAACTACAGTCCACTTTTCCATTTGTGTGTTCCCAGGACACTGTTAGCATACACTGATTATAATTGTTCATTAGTGTTACCTTCCATATATGTTTCTTAGTCTAAGATCCTTGTACATACTGTGACACTGATGTACACTTCTTTCTGGAAAGTGTCAACAGAGTCAGTTCATCCATCATCTCATTGTTTAACATACTGATGCTTAGTGTGACAGTAGTGTGTCTTAACACATTCCTTAAAGAAATGCAATGAGCCTTGAGGTGTTATTTTATTTGTGATGTGTTATATCCTTGAGCAAATTTACAGTCACTGTTAATTAATAATTCTGACCCGCTGTGTTAGAAATGCAGGTTAGAGTAATGTTAATGTAGAAATTGTCTCCTTTTGCAACTTCTTCTGTGCTGGAAGTTGAAAAGGCCTCTCAGAGATCTTAATTTTCCAATAAATTATGTAGAACACTTCTTCATTAATATCAATGTATTGACTGATTTGTTAGAAAAGTCGAATATATCCTACAATACTTATTGATAAACAGTATCAGTACATGTGCTCAATGCAGTTTATGTTGTTAATAACTGAAGTTTATTCTCTATCAAATGACAACTAACAGAATTACAGCCAAAACACTTCCACTGTTGTGATGACATCATTTCAATTGTCATGGCAGTTGTTCTACCATGGCACATACCATTTCTCCAAGGCAGGAGCTGATAACATGGAATAATCTGTTCAAACAGGAGGTACCACAAAGCATAGTAGGAGTGCTATTGTCATCGTAGCTCAGTATTTCACACCTGGAAAGGAAACAAGCTTCCAAACAGCATACTATACTAAACTCATTGCTTACATAAAACTTCTATGGTGGTGATCATCATTCACATTCTTTACTTGCTTGTGCAACACATTACTTCACCAAAGTGATTTGTTACACTGCAGCCTATACAGAAATGGACCTGGCAAGTGTGCACAAATGATTGACAATAATGTGGTTAGCAGTACTACATGGACAGAAAAAAAGTCTGCACCATAAAATAATTAATGTAGAGTAATGAAATTTTGGAAATACACTTGTCCAGGTAACATATTTAACTGATTAACATTGCAAGATCACAGGTTAATGTAAGAATGAGATAAGGCATTGCAAATGTGAAATTCTGATACTTTAATAATAGGGGTAACCACCAGAATGTTGAATGCAAGCATACAATTGTGCATGTACTGTGCTGTATTGGTGCTTGATGTCAGTTTGTGGGAGGGAGTTCCATGCCTGTGGCACTTGGTCAGTCCATACAGGGATGGTTAATGCTGTCTGTGGATGACATTACAGTTGTCATCAGGTTATGCCACATATGTGCTCGATTGGAGACAGATCTAGGGATTGATCAGGCCAAGGCAACATGTTGACACTCTGTTGAGTATGGTATGAAGATAAGCATTATTCTATTAGAAAATGCCCCTGGAATACTGTTCATGTATGACAGCACAACAAATCGAACCACCAGATTTACATACAAATGTTGTCAGGGTTTGTGGGATAACCATGAGAGTGCTCCTGCTGTCATACAAAATCACCTCCCACACCAGAACTACAGTCGTTGATGACATATAGTAAAAGGAATCCAAAAGCCTCTTTTCCAGCATGTTTGTGCACATAGCAAGCACGTAGCATGCAGACAGGTTAGTTGCAACTATAAACTGGCCTCTGTCTAACCAATATATGGTCATCACTGGCACTGAGACTAAACAGCTTTCATCAGAAAATGCAATTGACCTCTACCCTACGTGCCAGTGGCCTCTCACTACACACAACTGAGGTTGTAAATGGTGCTGATTTGGGGTCAAGCATCTGGGTATCAGGGCATCTGGTTTCTAACTGTCCCTGCAGTAACTGATCTGTAACAGTTCATTGTGTAAGTGTGGTGCCAACTGCTGTTCAAATTGCTGCTGTAGATGGTGTACATTGTGCCAGAGCTACATTGCTGATTGTGATGGTTTTCCCACTTGGTAGTGCCACTTGGCCATCCAGAGTCTGGTCTTCTTGTGTCCTTACATTCCCGTGACCAGTGCCAGCAATCTTGTACAGAGGCTACATTCCTGTCAAGCCCTTCTGCAGTATTGTAGAGGAAACATTCAGCTCCTCATAGTCCTCTTACATGACCTTGTTCAAACTCAGTAAGGCACTGATAATGGTGTCTTTGTTGCCTTAAAGGCATTCTTCATTAATATAAACTGATCATGTTCAATCACAAAGGTAACTAATGCTCATGACTGTTACAACATGTATTTAAAGCAAACCTGATTTGAATCCTCATAGTGGCTCTACTTGTGCCACTTTTGTGCAACTGACACGAGGTTTGAATAACCATCACCCTTCAGATGTAGAAACACGCCCAGCAACTTTTGTTTATGTTGCACTATCCTTCTTACTGTTGAGATTTTTTTCTTGTCAGTGTTCTTTAACTGCAGTCATGCAGCAGCGAATAAGATATTAAATGAAGTTCAGGAAATCATTCATGTCCTTGCCTGTGCAACCATACCTGTCTGCCTCATCAGCACCATACTTTGTGGAACATAAAGAAAAAATAACATTTGCACAACACTTATCACAAATTCACACAGCAAATAACTGTAAATATACAGAGTGGGGAAAATAAAAGAGGCTTGGATGAATGGATAAAGTTGGATCAGAATGTATGCATATAGCCACACACTGTGACGCACACCAATGTGTACACCCACCACCTGATTCACACTGGTTTGTAGCGTACTGTAGGCTGCGTCAGAGTTAGTGGACCATCAAGTGTTCATTGCGGAAAGTTAAGTGACAACAAATTCGTGAAAATGGAGTGGTAAGCTGTTCGCTGAGAAGTTTAATGGCTTCAAACTGCCAGCAAAGAGTGGCATGCAATGCTTAGTTCGAAAATGACACCAGAGAGGATCTGTTTGGAACAAGTCAAAAAACATTCCGAAGTGTATGTGCACACTACAAAATGCAGCTGCATTTAACCAGAAATTGCTTCAGAGTCCTACCAAAGTAACGTGATGCTGTCGCAGGTGACTGGCATATGATGTCAATCATGTGATACAATACTCCACCTGAACCTGCACGTGCATTGCTACTGAGCATCTCTTGTTCAGGCATTAAGACCAGTGTATGCTCCTCAGCACCTCCAGTTTTGAGAGTGACTGTTCACTGGGATAACAGCAAATGGCTTGGATGTGGATCTGATTTTAATGTCTGATGAAGCCTGGTTTCACATCAACGTTTATCTCAACTCACAGATTCACGGGTTCTGGGCAGCGGAGAATGCACGTAACTTCCACAAAACACGTTTTCATGATCAGAAGGTTGGGGTTTAGTGTGAAGTGTCTGCATGCCATATTATTCCATGAAACACCTCTACATGATCAGAAGGTTGGGGTTTGGTGTGCAATGTCTGCACACTGCATTATTTGCCCTGCCTTCTTTCCTCAGATGCAGACTTTGGCACGTTAAATTGCCAACATTCGCAAGCCATTTGTTGCAGCATTAATGGAGGAGGAAAAGACCTACAGCTACTTCCAATTGGATGGAGCAACTGTGTATACATCCAGCTGAACTTTGAAGCATTTTTACACAATCTTCATGTCTAACAGAGCTGTTAGCAGAGGTCAGCCTGGTCATGGCACTAGCTGGTCACCCAGGTCACCTGACCTGGCAGTGTGCGATTACTTTGTTCGGGAGGTCTGAAGTGTTAGGTGTATCACAACAACCCTCATAGTCTTCAAGAACTGCAGCATAACATTTCAGATGGGATTGCAGCAATTCCAACAGTCCAGCTTCGAAACGCATTCAGCAATTTGTTGGCCAGTGTCAAAAACTGCCAAGAGATGAAAGATAGCCACTTTCAACATCTGCTATAGTCAGGTTGGTACAGTATTCCCTTTCTTATGCTGCATTCCTTTGTACCCTGGAATTTTGTTCTCTGGCCCGCTTTCATTTTCCCCACCCTGTAGATTCATAAAGAAACATTAAATCCAATACAAAGGAAGATGTAGAAGTAATGCTCCCATTTTAAATCTTATATCACTGCAAAGAGTTATCAGAGTAAATCATCACTCATGGACGATGGAGGAACCAAAAATGAGGATAACAAAGCAGAAACAGAAATGCTGAACTCAGTTTTCAAACGTTTTGTTACAAAGGAAAATCCAGGAATGCTGTCCCAGATTGAGGTACACATCACTTCAAATGGCAGCATGTTGAGCTGCCTGTGCTATATTTCCACATGCTTTGGTACAGAAAACCATACTACAAATGACACATTTTGGAAAGCTCTTTAATATGCTGTGCCTTAAACTGCTTGCTGTACATATTGTATATTAATTATCTGGAACGAAGTTTTAATAGTAATGTTAGACTTCTTGCAGATGATGCATTTATTTATACCATAATTAATTACTGTCTGAAAACAGTTGCACAAAGAACTTGATAATTTTTAGTTATTCAGAAACAATGCTCAAAATCTCTATGCAAAACATTTATCATGTTTTCATGATAGACTTTGCCTTGAAGGAAGAAATTATCATGGTTTGGCAACAGCATGGAAATTATTTGCTACCAACCACGCATTTTTAATGGTATCACCATAAAGCCAATAAGCCCAAAATCTGTAGGTGAATACAAATGGAAGTTGATGACATATAGTAAAAGGAATCCAAAAGCCTCTTTTCCAGGATGTCTGTCTATGCATACAGCCTTGTGAATATAGTGCTGTTGTCATCTTGGAAGATGGGAGTGTCCACAGCATACTCATCATGAAGATCTAAAAGAATGAGTGGCACCGAGGAGAATGTTGAAATTTGCATCCTGTTTCTCATTCATGGTAATCTGAATGAGTGGGCTCAAGCAAAAATACAAAAAACATCCACCACACACTGCCACCACGTTGGTCTGTCAGTGTTCTCAGCACCTTGCACCATATGACAAAGAGGTAAAACTGCAACTCTTCAAACCACACTACATGCCATGAATCATTTACTGTTGAGTTTCTGTGTTGGTTGGCTAGGTCATTTCAAGAAGTTTTTTCCACACAAGTAAGATATCATTTGGAGCAAAAACAACACACTCCCTGTAAATTATAAATTTCATAACCAAATAAAGGGTGAAAAATGGACAACTGTGGTATCAAATTGACCAGCATGAGAATTAGTTCTACAAAAAAGTCATCAGGCTAATGAAGAAACACTTAATTAGTGGATGGAAGGAAAGCTAAAATTTTTCATGGGCAGCTGCTGCTAGCTATGGAAATGAAGTGGCAAAAAGTTCAGTTCTTCATGGCCTAGCAATTTTGCAAGTAAACAGCTGCATTCGTATGACATTTAACTGTCAGAATGGCTTTGTGGCTAAATTCAGGATGTTTTGAGAACAGAAGATGTAGGTAAGCAAATGGGCTGTCACAAATATCATGGTTACTGAACAAAGCTTGAAAAAAAAATGAAAATAGTGGTGAAATGTTTTGTAAAAATATTTGTCTAGAAGTGAGACATAAAATATATTTGATGAACATTTCATATGCTTTTCAATGATACTCCTGTTTATGTACATAAAATGAGATTCTGATTGAGAATCTGAAGTTCAACATTTAATTTAGAATCCTTGTGTTTTAAATGGCAGTAGAGGATTTCATCTGGTGGATTACGTGGAATGTGCAATCTGCTGTTGTGTGGATTTGACATATTTCTGTCATCTACACCTTATGGTTTCAAAAATTCCAACTGTTTTCCCCCAAGAATTTCTCAACAGAGGATCATTCAGATATCAGGAAAGAGAATGTGCATTCTCAACTGGCATATCACTTGCTGTTCATGATTTTGAACATCATTCAAAGAGGCATCAAAAGCAGTAATTAATATAGACTAATGAAATTTCAAGAATATGTTTTGCTTAGGTAACATATTAAAGTGATCAATACTGCAAGACCATAGGTTAATGTAAATGCTAGATAAGCTATTGTAAATGTGAAATGTTGGTACATTAATAACTGGTGGAACTTCCAGAATATTGAATGCAAGCATGCAAACATGAAAACATTGTTTCGTACAAGTGCCAGATGATGGTTTGTGGGGTGGAGTTACACACCTGTTGCACTTAGTCACCCAATAGAGGGACAGTTAATGTTGTTTGCGGTTAACGTTGGAGTTGTTGTCAGGTTAGATTAGATTAGATTAGATTAGTGCTTGTTCCATAGATCATGAATACGACACTTCGTAATGATGTGGAACGTGTCAGGTTAATAAAAGGTGTCTATACAAGATATTACATTACACAAAATATTACATGACACTTAACTTTTTTTTAATTTTTAAATTTTGATGCCATTAGGTAAGTGACCAAAGACTTTTGTGGCAGCATAGTTTACCCCCTTCTGAGACAAAGTTAGATTTAATCTTGAGTAGTGAAGATCATCCTTTCTCCTAGTGTTGTAGCCATGTACACTGCTATTACTTTTGAATTCATTCGGATTGTTAATAACAAATTTCATAAGTGAATATATATATATATATATATATATATATATATATATATATATATATATATATATATATATATATATATATATATATATTGTATATATTGTATATATATATATATATATATATATATATATATATATATATATTGTGAGGCTACAGTGAAGATCTCTAGCTCTTTAAATAAGTGCCTGCAGGATGATCTTGGATGAGCTCCAGCAGTTATCCTGATTACACGTTTTTGTGCAATGAACACTCTTTTACTCAACGATGAGTTACCCCAGAATATGATGCCATACCAAAGCAGAGAATGAAAATAGGCATGGTAAGCTAATTTACTGATATGTATATAGCCAAAATTTGCAATGATGATAATAGCATAAGTAGCTGAACTCAAACGTTTCAGCAGATCTTCCATGTGTTTTTTCCAGTTCAACACCTCATCAATGCATACACCTAGAAATTTTGAATGTTCTACCTTAGCTACCGATTTCTGATCAAAGTCTATATTTATTAATGGTGTCATTCCATTTACTGTGTGAACTGTATATACTGTGTTTTCTCAAATTTTAATGAGAGCACATTTGCAGAGAACCACTTAATGATTTTCTGAAAAACATTGTTTACAATTTCACCAGTTAATTCTTGTCTTTGGGTGTGATAGCTATACTTGTATCATTGGCAAAAAGTACCAGACTTGCATCTTTGTGAATATACAATGGCAAATCATTGATATATATTAAGAAGAGCAGAGGACCCAAGACCAAACCTTGCGGCACCCCATTCTTGATTGTTCCCCAGGTTGAGAAATCACCAGTTTTTTGCGTATTATGTGAACTGTTTATTTCAACTTTCTGTACTCTTACAGTTAGATATGATTTAAACCGTTTGAGCACTGTCCCATTCATATCACAGTACTTCAGCTTATCTAGAAGTATTCCATGATTTACATGATCAAAAGCCTTTGAGAGATCACAAAAAATCGAAACGGGTTACTTCCGGTTACTCAGAGCATTTAATATTGCATTAGTGAAAGTGTATATAGCATTTTCCATTGAAAAACCTTCCTGAAAACCAAACTGACATTTTGCTAAAACTTTATCTTTATTTTAGAAACTAGGACTAAGCACAATGAGAAACTCAGAAAGGAGAGTACTGCAAATGTTATAATAAGGAAAGGTTCTCATAAAAGTATAATTAAAAATAATGTAAGTATATTTAATCAAAATATTGGGAGTTTAAAGAATAAAATAGATGAGCTTCTGGTTTGTTTAGAAGATTTAGAAGCTGAGGATGAAATAGATATACTATGCCTGTCTGAGCATCACATTGTTACTGATATGGATAAGGTAAATGTAAGTGGATATAAGCTCTCTGCACATGTAATTAGAGAAAATATGGAGAAAGGAGGAGTTGCCATATATGTCAAAAGTTATCATTGTGCAAAAGTTATAGAAACAAAAAAGTTTTGTGTAGGGAAACATATAGGAGCTTGTGCCTGTGAGCTCAAATTAAATAAAGGCACATTTATAATTGTAACTGTATATAGGTGCACATCAGGAAATTTTCATCTATTTCTGAAAAATTTGGACTCCTTGTTGTGCTATCCGTCAGACAGGGGAAAGCAAATTATTATTTGTGGGGACTTCAATGTAGATTCTCTGAAAGAGGGTAATAGGAAAAATGACCTTGAAGTATTACTCGGTTCTTTCAATTTGACACCCATTATTGATTTTCCTACTCAGGTGGTAAAGGGTAGCAGCTCACTGATAGATAACTTGTTTATAGACCAAGATAAGTTTAACCAGATAAATGCTCAGCCTGTTGAGAATGGCCTTTCTGATCATAGTGCACAGCTAGTTACAATATATGACGGCTCCATTCAGCAGTACTAAACAGTCCTCCAAAGTAGTACATTCAGTCAACGATTTAACAATTGCAAATTTCAGGGAAAGCCTACAGCAGTTAGTCTGGGATGAGGTGTATTGTGAACCTGATGCCAATTTAAAATATAATTTATTTCATGACACTTTTGTAAATGCATTTGAAAACTGGTTCCCCAAGAAAATAGTTAAATATACTCATAAGAAACCATGTAACAAACCATGGCTTACTACGGGTATAAAAATATCTTGTAACCGGAAAAGGGAAATGTATATGACAGAAAGAAAGAGTAGTGATCTAGAAACTATCAAACATTATAAAAACTACTGTTCTGCATTAAGAAAAGTTATTAAAAAATACAGAAGTATGTGCATCATGTCTGAAATCAGCAACTCTGATAATAAAATGAAAACAGTATGGAATATTATTAAAAGAGAAACAGGTAAACCAAGAGCACAGGAAGACAGTCTTACCATCAGACTGAATGAAAACTTTACAAACAAAAAGTCAGAATTTGAAAATATTTTTAATAATCATTTTCTAAATGTTGTGGATATAATAGGATCCAGGTGTTCATTAGAAGATGCTAGGCTGTTAATGGAAGAGGCCATACCTATGCAGTTTGATACAATTGAAATCTCACCCACTTCTTCCTCTGAAATTAGGAAAATAATAAACTTGCTTAAAAGCAAAAACTCACATGGAATTGATGGCATTTCCAGCAAAATACTAAAAGCTTGTTCTCAACAGATAAGTAAGATTCTCAGCCACCTGTGTAATAGCTCTCTGGAACAGGGCATTTTCCCTCATAGACTGAAATATGCTATTGTTATACCTTTGCATAAAAAGGGGATAGAATTGATGTCAACAATTACCGTCCAATCTCACTTCTAACAGCTTTATCCAAAATTTTTAAGAAAGTAATATATTCAAGAGTAGCTTCACATATCTGTAAAAATGAAGTACTAACAAAATGTCAGTTTGGTTTCCAGAAAGGTTTTTCAACAGAAAATGCCATATATGCTTTCACCAATCAAATTTTTAATGATCTGAATAACCGAACACCACCCATTGGGATTTTTTGTGATCTCTCAAAGGCTTTTGATTGTGTAAATCATGAAATTCTACTAGACAAGCTCAAGTATTGTGGCATGAGTGGGACAGTGCACAAATGGTTTAATATGTACCTAACTGGAAGAGTGCAGAAAGTTGAAATAATCAGTTCTCATAATATGCAAAGACCAGCACATTCCTCAAATTGGGGAACTATCAAGAATGGGGTTCCACAAGGGTCGGTCGTGGGTCCTTTGTTGTTCTTAATATCTATTAATGACTTGCCATTCTATATTCATGCAAAGATAGTTCTCTTTGCTGATGATACAAGTATAGTAATCACACCTGACAAACAAGAATTAACTGATGAAATTGTCAATAATGTCTTTCAGAAAATTACTACGTGGTTCCTTGTAAACGGACTCTCACTGAATTTTGATAAGACACAGTACATACAGTTCCGTACAGTAAATGGTATGATGCCAGTAATGAATATAGGCCTTAATCAGAAGCATATAGCTAAGGTAGAGTATTCAAAATTTTTAGGTGTGTCCATTGATGAGAGATTAAATTGGAAGAAACACATTGATGATCTGCTGAAACATTTGAGTTCAGCTACTTATAAATAAGGGTCATTGCAAATTTTGGTGATAAACACCTTAGTAAATTAGCTTACTACGCCTATTTTCAGTCATTGCTTGCATACGGCATCATATTTGGGGGTAATTCATCACTGAGGAATAAAGTATTTATTGCACAAAAGCGTGTAATCAGAATAATAGCTGGAGTCCACCCAAGATCATTCTGCAGACATTTATTTAAGGATCTAGGGATATTCACAGTAGCTTCTCAGTATATATACTCTCTTATGAAATTTGTTACTAACAACCAAACCCAATTCAAAAGTAATAGCAGTATGCATAACTACAATACTAGGAGAAAGGATAATCTTCACTATTCAAGATTAAATCTAACTATGGCACAGAAAGGGGTGAATTATACTGCCACTAAAGTCTTTGCTCGCTTACCAAATAGTATAAAAAGTCTGACAGATAACCAACAAGTATTTAAGAAGAAATTAAAAGAATTTCTGAATGACAACTCCTTCTACTCCATAGAGGAATTTTTAGATATAAATTAAGAAAAAAAGAAAAACCAAACAAAAAATTATAAAAAATTAAAAAAACAAAAACAAAAAATAAAAAAGTTGTTATATTAACTTTATTATGTTGTTAAATTAACTTAATTATGTCATGTATTCCAAAATTTGACTCGTTCCACATCATTACAAAATATCATATTCATGATCCATGGAACTAGTATTAATCTAATCTAATCTAATCTTACAAAAGTGTGAAGCCACTCTACAATACATTACTTTTTCAAGAATTTTGGATAAGGCAGTCAGAAGAGAGATTGGGCGGTAGTTGTGGGCATCAGACGTGTCCCCTTTTTTATGCAGTGGTGAACAATGGTATTATTCAGTCTATCTGGGAAAATACCCAGCTTCAGAGAGCTAATACATATGTGGCTAAGAATCCCACTTATTTCTTGGGAACAAGTTTTTATTATCCTGCTGGAAATGCCATCAATTCCATGTGAGCTTTTACTCTTGAGAGAGTTTTTTATCTTCCTAATTTCAGAAGGAGAGGTGGGTGGAATTTCAGTTGTATCAAATTGTGTGGGTAAGGCCTCTTCCGTTAACTGCCTTGCTTCTTCTGATGAACATTTAGATCCTATCTGGTTGTTGAGCAGGCCAAGGTAACATGTTGACTCTCTGCAAATAATATTGGGTTACAACAGCAGTATGTGGGCGAGCACTATCCTATTGGGAAACACACCCTGGAATGCTGTTCATGAATGGCACAACAAGTCAAATCACCAGATTGACATACAAATAGCAGTCAGGGCGCGTTGGGTAACCATGAGAGTGCTCCTGCTGTCATTCAAAATCGCCTCCCACACCATAACTCCAGCTGTAGGTCCAGTATATATAGAACACACACGGCTTGATTGCAAGCCCTCAACTGGCCTTCTCCTAACCAATGCACAGTCATCAATGGTATCTAGACAGAACCAGCTTTCATCAGAAAACGCAACAGACGTCCATCCTGTGCTCCAATGAGCTCTCGCCTGACACCACTGCAGTTCCAAATGACCATGGTTCGGGGTCAGTGGAATGCACGCCACAGGGCATCAGGCCTGTAGCTGTCCTTAGGGTAATCAATTTGTAGCAGTTCATTGAGTCACTCTGGTGCCAACTGCTGCTCAGATTGTTGCTGCACATGCCGTACAATGTGTTGGAAACTTATGCTGAAGACAATGGCCTTCCCTCCTGGTAGTGCCAAGGGCCTGCCCGGAGCCCGAACTTTATGCGACCATACAGACTCGTGACCACCATTGCCAGTAATAGCGTACAGTGGCTACTTTCTTCAAAGTCTTTCTGCAATACAGCAGGAAGAACACTCAGCTTCTCATAGCCCTATTACAGGACCTCATTCAAATTCAGTGAGGTGTTGGTAACGGCAGGCCTGTGTGGCCGAGTGGTTCTAGCCTCTTCAGTCTGCAACCGTGCGATTGCTACAGTCGCAGGTTCGAATCCTGCCTTGGGCATGGATGTCCGTGATGTCTTTAGGTTAGTTATGTTTAAGTAGTTCTAAGTTCTAGGGGACTGATGACCTCAGATGTTAAGTCTCATAGTGCTCACAGCCACTTGAACCATTTGTTGATAACGACGTCTTTGTCGCCTGAGAGGCATTCTTGACTATCATCAAGTTACCGCGTCCAATCTCAAAGGTAACTAACGTTCACGACCCTTACAGCAAAGCTGGTTTGCATCCTCAAAGTGGTGTTAAAAGTACCACTCTTCTGCGACTGGCGTGACATTTGAATAAACGTCATGCTTCAGATATAGAAACAGGCGTACCAACTTTCATTTATTTCGCACAACCTTTCTTGGTGTTGTGATTTTATTCCATCAGTGTAATTTAATTCTTACTCTTAGGGAAATCATTTCCAATTATTATTTTTTTTCGTAGATTTGAGTCAGATTTCTGCTATAGTCCGATGTCTCTCTATCGCCATGAAATGATATGATTACATTTATTTTAGCAGCGTAGTTCATTAAATTGGTCGCATTCAATAAGTAATGCAACACGTTTTCTTTCTGAAAGCAAGTTGGTTTTATTCAGGATCTAATACACCATAATGCCAGCCGGGATGGCCAAGCGATTCTAGGCGCTACAGTCTGGAACCATGCTACCGCTACAGTCGCAGGTTCGAATCCTGCCTCGGACATGGATGTGTGTAGTGTCCTTAGGCTAGTTAGGTTTAAGTAGTTCTAAGTTCTAGGGGACTGATGACCTAAGAAGTTAAGTCCCATAGCGCTCAGAGACATTTAAACCATTTTAGACCATTTGTACCCACTCTTACGGCTACAAAACCCTATTTTTCGACATAATCTCTGCTCGGTGTGACGGCCTTACCCCACCTTACTGGGAGGGCCTGTAAGCCCACATGGTGGAAGTCAGAGCCAACACCTTGCTGCATAAATAACCTCCCCGTCATCCACATGCAGCTTCCCATTGAGCGCATCCTTCATCGGCCCAAACAGATTGAAGTCGGAGAGTGTGAGATCCAGGCTGTAGGGTGGATGAGGAAGAACAGTCTAATGAAGTTTTGTGAGCTCCTCTGAGGTGAGCAGACTTGTATGAGGCCTTGCATTGTCATGCAGAAAGAAAAGTTCATTTGCAATTCTAACGCACAAGTGCACTGAAATTAGAAATCTCAGATCTCAATTGTTTGTTACAGATTAATTACGAAAGATAGAAACAGACTGCGCATATCACTGGATAGAGGAAGGTTCAAAATTTTATTTTCCCACAGACACTATGTCATACACTTAACTCGATAAACATCGAAACGGTAGTCCATTTCATTGCGCGCACGAATCAACAAGTCAATGTTTATTGAATCAACAGCGTCAACAATTGAATTTGTCAGATCTTGAAGAGTAGCTCCCATGGGTGGGAGAAAGACTCTGTCTTTTACGTGTTGTATGTTGTGGTCTTCAGTCCTGAGACTGGTTTGATGCAGCTCTCCATGCCACTCTATTCTGTGCAAGCTTCTTCATCTCCCACTACCTACTGCAACCTACATCCTTCTGAATCTGCTTAGTGTATTCCTCTCTTGGTCTCCCTCTACGATTTTTACCCTCCACGCTGCCCTCCAATGCTAAATTGGTGATCCCTTGATGCCTCAGAACATGTCCTACCAACCGATCCCTTCTTCTGGTCAAGTTGTGCCACAAACTTATCTTCTCCCCAATCCTATTCAATACTTTCTCATTAGTTATGTGATCTATCCATCTAATCTTCAGCATTCTTCTGTAGCATCACATTTCGAAAGCTTCTGTTCTCTTCTTGTCCAAACTAGTTACCGTCCATGTTTCACTTCCATACATGGCTACACTCCATACAAATACTTTCAGAAGCGACTTCCGGACATTTAAATCTATCCTCGATGTTAGCAAATTTCTCTTCTTCAGAAACGCTTTCCTTGCTATTGCCTGTCTACATTTTATATCCTCTCTACTTCGACCATCATCAATTATTTTGCTCCCCAAATAGCAAACTCCTTTACTACTTTAAGCGTCTCATTTCCTAATCTAATTCCCTCAGCATCACCCGACTTAATTCGACTACATTCCATTATCCACGCTTTGCTTTCGTTGATATCCATCTTATATCCTCCTCTCAAGACACTGTCCATTCTGTTCAGGTGCTCTTCCAAGTCCTTTGCTGTCTCTGACAGAATTACGATGTCATCGGCGAACCTCAAAGTTTTTATTTCTTCTCCATGGATTTTAATACCTACTCCGAATTTTTCTTTGGTTTCCTTTACTGTTTGCTCAATATACAGATTGAATAACATCGGGGAGAGGTTACAACCCTGTCTCACTCCCTTCCCAACCACTGCTTCCCTTTCATGTCCCTCGACTCTTATAACTGCCATCTGATTTCTGTACAAATTGTAAATAGCCTTTCGTTCCCTGTATTTTATCCCTGCCACCTTTAGAATTTGAAAGAGAGTATTCCACACAGAAATAATAGGAAGGTGTGAAGTCTGATGAACTGAGGCCAAAAGCAATGAACAAGATCTTGTTGTACACCTCCTCCAGTCCAACGTTGTGGGACAGTGTTGTTAAGATAATGCCGCAAAATGAGGCGGGGTTCCGTCGCGCATAAAAATGAAATCATTAGAATCTTCGTGAAGTTGAGGAAACAATCAGCTTTACAGCGTGTCCAGGTATGACATTTTTGCAACAAAACTTTGTGAACAGAAACGACAGCAAACACATTCAGTTTCGGAGCATCTTTTTCATGTGCGACGATGACGCCAGGATATTTTTATCCCCAAATTGTTACATTAAGGTGGTTTACTTTACACAAATGAAACTTCGATTCGTCCGAAAAAATGAATTGTTCGGAGAAAAGTGTCCTGTGCCATATCCTGGAGAACTGAAATGGAAAATTGTTACCTTCTGTTATAGTCACCGGAACGCGATTGCTGCAGTAACTGCAACTTACAAGGCTTCTTATACAGGCATTGTTTCAGAACACGACACATCGTTATTTGAGGAAATGTAATAGCATTGTACCAACAACCGCTACTTTGATGTTGATTTACTAGGCAACCAGTTTCGCAGTTCCAATCAAGTGATCTTCGGGCAAGTCGCATAAATGACACCAAGTAGCACACGTGCATGTACCACGGGAAGGCGCAAATATTTGTATCTGGTTCCGTAGATATCCGAACTTTATGAGCATTTATGCCCTTCACACATACTCATGCTCATGAAGTTCGGATATCTACAAAACCAGACACAAATATTGAACCCTTGCCTTATGCATACACTCATGCGACAGGCCTGAAGATAACTTGTCTGGAACTTCGAAACTGGTTGCCTCACAAAACAATATCAAAATAACGGCTTCACAAGCTGCGACATCGTCGTGAAAAAACACAGTGACCCATATATGTAATAAGTTTCCTTTAATTTACGTCTATGATCACAATCTTCGTTGTTTAACAGATTACCGGTTTCGGTCTTTAATCACCATCATCAGATCTGCAGAAAAAATGGGAAAATATAAATACACTCGCAAACTGTATACAGCTTAAGAACAATACATAGAGCATATTGAAAAGTGGTACTGACAAAATTTACATTTGTGCGCTTTAAATATGAAGAGGCATACCTGTTTCATAAAAACAAAGTCCTAATGTACTACAGCCTTAGTGGTATCATCAAATGTTAAATGCGGAGTCAGCACCAGCACCGTCAAATACATATAAATAACATAACATGCACGAGTCATGTCGTCAGTAAAACTGCTGTTTAAAGCAAGCTGCCGTACAGTAGCCACAAGACGTTTGTGTTGTAAGTTGACCAGACGTCGCTAATGTCGGCATACACTAGTTTTCAATAATTAATTGAAACAGCGAAAATAAAAGGGGGATTCAATAGTTAAAGTCTGTAATAAGCTTATAAAGTATAAAAGGTGTTATAGTAATAAAAAGTAATAAAAAGAGGAACACAACAAAAGTAATATTGTTAAAGGACGAAGAGTTAACTATTGTATGCCGACATTAGCGACATCTGGTCAACTTAAAACACAACATCTTGTGGCTACTGTACGACAGCTTGGTTTAAACAGTAGTTCTACTGACAACACGACTCGTGCATGTGATGTGATTGATATGTATTTGACGATGCTGGTGATGATTCCGCATTTAACATTTGACGATGCCACTATGGCTACAGTACATTAGGACTTTGTTTTTATGAAACAGGTATGCCTCTTCATATTTAAAGCGCACAAATGTAAATTTTGTCAGTACTACTTTTCAATATGCTCTATGTATTGTTCGTAAGCTGTATACAGTTTGCGAGTGTAATTATATTCTTCCCATTTTTGCTGCAGATCAGATGATGATCATTAAAGACCGAAACCTGTAATCTGTTAAACAAAAAATATTGTGACCATAGACGTAAATTAAAGGGAAATAATGGCTGTTGGTAGAGTATTATTACGTTTCATCGAACAGCGGCTTTCCCAAGCTCCTGAACCCAGGATGCAGTTACATTTATTTGAGGAAGCCCAAGTTCCTAGCCTGTATGTCTTGTGGATCTCTGAGGGCTTCGGGTGAACGCATCTTGGATACGCTAGAGATTTTCATCAGATGTGCGAGGCCGACCAGTGCTCTTCCCATCGCATATGCGACCAACTTCCAAGAATTTTGTATGCCACTCGCGGATCTGCTTGTGCAGAGGCGTCTTCTTGCTGAATCGACGACGGAATGCATCTTACACTTAAACAATGGGTTGACTTCGCGCAAATTCCAACATACAAAATGATTTCTCTTGTAGTGTAATCGACATGTTGCTGCAAACAAACGACAATGCAGCTGCGTCAAAACTTTGAACCTTCCTCTGTCAAGTGATATGCGCAATGCGTTTCTATCTTTTGCAATTTGTCTGGAACAAACAACTGAAATCTGTTCTTTCTCTTTGAATCACTCTGTCATGTTTAAATTATAAGATATTCGCTAACACTACAGTACGATTTACCTAACATCTCGGTCACTTCAGTTAATCATGTAATCTTTATTGTTTAGATATCGTTATCGTGGGTGCAGCTGCATTGTTGTTTGTTTGAAGGAACATGGTGATTACACCAAAGAGAAATCATTTTGTATGTTTCAAATTGCATGAAGTCGACCCATTGTCCGTCGTCGTTTCAGAAAGAAGACGCCTCTGCACAAGTAGATCCCTGAGTGGCATTTCATTTCTGGGAAGATAATCCAGCACTCTCACTGCCAGCAGTGTACAATTGCTCTCGTCGTCGTCGGCGGCTGATACTCGTATCCGAGTTTTCGTTTCTCTCCTGAGATTTCCTTTGTCACGGTTCAGGAGTGAAAGTGTCTTTGATGGCTTAGCAATCCAATCCTAGCGTGGAACAGGCTGTGTATCATAAATGGATATGCTGAAATCAGGAACGGAGGAG
The DNA here is from genome assembly GCF_023897955.1 of Schistocerca gregaria. NCBI lineage: Eukaryota > Metazoa > Arthropoda > Insecta > Orthoptera > Acrididae > Schistocerca > Schistocerca gregaria. The sequence continues at coordinate 95,955,320 of NC_064924.1, forward strand.
CCAGGAGTTGGCTGCGCCATTACTTTTGTCTTTGGAATATTGATGGAGAGAGCAAATCGTTCGTACCCCCTGCTGAAGGAATCAACTGACAGCTGCAGCCCTGCAGGTGAATGAGCTGGAGAAGCATTGTCATCAGCATACTGCAGCTGTCACACGAGTGGTACTGGTGAACCTTTTTGAATGGAGTCTGGACTGGTTGAATAATCCCCCATCGAACCAGTACTTAAGTTCTATTCCTGACGGATGTCTCGTAAAGCAATTGCTCTACAGTATGCCGAATTACTGCGTGCAGCTCGTCACGGGAGTTGCGTGTGGAAACACCCAGATATCGGTCGCGTCATTCGAGTGAAACTGTGTTTTGTCACGCTACTAAAAGTTAAAACAGTTTTAACTTTGTGACCCACCGGTCTTCCCCAACGATCGATTGCCGCCTGGCGACTGCATTTGAAACCGCCTGGTCTGTTCGAGCAAAAGTCCCTAACAGCCATGCGCATGCGTAGTGCGAAAACAGGTCTGCGCGGCGCCGAGGACAACTTTTAACTCTTTGCTTTACTGTAATGTATTTGCTCATGAATCCGTAAATGATGTTGCATGTTACAAGAGTCAGCTTACCCTGTAACTGTGGAGATACAGGTGCATTGAATCAGAGGCGCGCGCGCGCGTTTGTGTGTGAGGGACCAATCTGCTGAATTCATCGGTCCCTAGACTCACACACTACTTAAACTAACTTAACGCTAAGGACAAGACACACAACTATGATCGAGGGAGGACTCGAACCTCTGGCGAGAGGGGCCGCACGATTCGTGACATGGCGCCTCGAACCGCGCGGCCACTGCGCGCGGCATGAATTAAGAGGTCTTCAAAGTTCTGGCAGTAGCTAGAAATCTTAATATAGCTAAGAGCCTCTCCTCGCAGCTTACAGATTTTCTTATCGCATGATTTTTTTCGTTAGTTGCAGTTTGAAGGTCTTTAATACCTCAGGAAATCATTTTTTGTCCATTCTTAAAATAATTTTTGAAATCGTTGTGACCTCGTTCTTCCAGTTACAAATAGTGGGCGAATTTAATCCATTGACGAAGTGGCTTGTCAGGCCACAGTTTTCTCTTACCTTTTTCTGTTCTTATCAGTTCTAAAAAGCCTAGGCAAATACCAGTTTTTGTACCTTGATTGTTCCAAGCGGCATCTCGAGCAACACGACGGTGGGGACTATGGGGTGCTGTGATTGCTGGGTGTCCGCTGGCGGGTCACGAGTACCAAGAAGGTCGGTCGGCCGGTAAGTCGGTGCGTCCGTAAGGCCCCTCATCAAGAAAACTCGTTGTCGCCATAAGTGCGCAAACCGCAAATCACTTTTCCTTACTGACCTTCTCCAAGACAGCGACGTCTAACTTCTCCAACGGAATAATATTTGACAAACTAGCTTCGGAACAGTAGTATCCCCCACCGTCGACTTTAGGAATCGAATTTCTGGCAAAAGCTAGTTTTTCCCTCTTCTCTCCAATTCTATTCAATTGTGGTGTGACACCTCCTGAACTATCTGTCGTACAATTTTGCGCATGCTTTGAGTGGTATATGCGCCTATTGTCTGCAAAATATGTTGTAATTAGAGTTATTAGTAAAGAAGTAATATATTAAGATGACGTGCCTCATGCTGCAGCTGTGTTATATGAACAACAAAAATGTAATAAGCGATAAACGTCTTTCCTTTCATTATTTTGTTTTGCAGGGGTGTCAGCACGAAAAAGTGCCGAAAAGGTTTGAAATTATTGTTACGTTTTTGGAAGTACCTTAGTGCTCACATTCTTCATTCTGGAATACTGGATGAATGTCATGTGGGTGATTTTTATGCTGTGGATTATCTGCCTCAACACATGTAGGCTACACAGTTCGTAAATTTAATACATGACTTATTATGTTACGCCTTTTACATGAGATTATGGCTTTTAATGAGAAGATAATCGCAGCATTTTAACTTTTTAAAATTCGTTCAATAATTGCATTAACTGTTGTTGTGATCTTCAGTCCAGAGACTGGTTTGATGCAGATCTCCATGCTACTCTATCCTGTGCAAGCTTCTTCATCTCCCAGTACTTACTGCAACTTACATCCTTCTGAATCTGTTTAGTGTATTCATCTCATGGTCTCCCTTTACGATATTTACTCTCCACGCTGCCCTCCAGTACTAAATTGTTGATCCCTTGATGCCTCAGAATATGCCCTACCAACCGATCCCTTCTTCCAGTCAAGTTGCACCACAAATTTCTCTTCTCTCCAATCCTATTCAATACCTCCTCATTAGTTATGTGATCTACCCAACTAATCCTCAGCATTCTTCTGTAGCACCCCATTTCGAAAGCTTCTATTCTCGTCTTGTCTAAACTATTTATCGTCCGAATTTCACTTCCGTATATGGCTACACTCCATACAAATACTTTCAGAATGGACTTCCTGACACTTAAATCTGTACCCGATGTTAACAAATTTCTCTTCTCCAGAAACGCTCTCCTTGCCATTGCCAGTCTACATTTGATATCCTCTCTACTTCGACCATAATCAGTTATTTCTCTCCCCAAATAAACATGGCCGAGCGGTTGTAGGCGCTTCGGTCTGGAACCGCGCGACCGCTACGGTCGCAGGTTCGAATCCTGCCTCGGGCATGGCTGTGTGTGATGTCCTTAGGTTAGTTAGGTTTAAGTAGTTCTAAGTTCTAGGGGACTGATGACCTCAAATGTTAAGTCCCATAGTGCTCAGAGCCATTTGAATCATCTTATATCCTCCTTTCAAGACGCTGTCCATTCCGTTCAGCTGCTTTTCCAGGTCCTTTGCTGTCCCAGACAGAATTACAGTGTCATCATCAAACCTCAAAACTTTTATTTCTTCTCCATGGATTGTAATCCCTACTCCGAATTTTTCTTTTGTTTCCTTTACTGCTTGCCCAATATACAGACTGAATAACATCGGTAAATTGAGCAAGCGCTAAAGGAAACAAAAGAAAAATTCGGAGTAGGAATTAAAATCCATGGAGAAGAAATAAAAACTTTGAGGTTGCATTAACTACTGAAAAAGAAATTTTTTCCCCAGAAGCCGTCGGACCAGGACTTTGTGATAGTTTTAGGTGTAGTAATAATATAGATCACACAACAACAAAAAATAGTAGTAACCACATCCATGTTAATAACAGATATATTATTTCTGCAACTGTGGAAAGTTGAAACAAACGAAATCTCAGCGCGCAACGAACAGACCGACATGGCAGCAAGATGACGGAACCGCAGTGCAAGCGCAAGTGTTTAGAGGTAGGGGAACAGGTTAGCCAACTGCAGATGGACGCTGCGGCTGCTACTCTCTTGTGCCGTGCTCCCCATGTCTCACCCCCATACTTTCTTCGTAGAATGTCAACCCCAGAGTAATCTTGAACAGAATGTCAGAGTATAGCAATGCCACATCCCAAAAGCGCGATCTAAGGGCCGCCTGTAAAAACTTAAAAATCCTAGTACTAAAATTAGTAGTATTAATACAAAGACAGTTTTTCAGTAGTTTTCTGTTTTATTTTGTAAGAAAGCGTTTCTTCCACTTTTCTTCATTTCGCGAAACTAACAGAACCACTCCCCTCAGTTTTGGCCCTCGCAATATGTGAATGGAATGGAACAGAGTGTACAACGACTGGGGAAGTATACATGTCGAATAACACTTTAGTAGCATGTGGTTTCTCTGCAGCTGTGGCGGTTTCAGCTGTCGGTGGGCGCGTTCGTGGATTAGATAGCCGCCCGCCCCTGCGAGCTGCGAAAAGTGCGGCAGTAGCGTCCTGAGCAAGATGTTGCCCACACTGCTGCCGCTGGCTCTGTTCTGCTGCGCCCGTGAGTAGTCATTATTTTCCCATTTGTTCGTAATCTGACCACGGATAAGACGCTCGTGCCCTCTGTTACATCGAACTTTGCGTTTTACAAAGCAGACACATGCACTTGAGCGTAATAAATGACTTAATTTAGAGCACTATTCGATTGCATTGTTGCAATCGACTGTTCTTTACTGTTGTACGTAAAATATAATTTTAGTTGCAACTGCTTATTTGCAATTTGTATAAAAATTGAAAATTAGACAAAAAACACAATTTTCGAAAGTCGGAAAGTAATGAACTTTCTTTATTATTTATTTATTTATTTACAGGAGCTGGAATATAAACCCAGGACTTTCTATATGTGTAGCAGACACTGTCATCTTTTTTTTTCTTCAGAACAGATAATATCAAAACAATTTTTGAGTTTGTTTTGTATATTGTCCACCATCATAATCTTTCGAATCCCTCTTTGACGGATGTCGGGAAACCTGTGAAGACAATGTCTCCTTGTCGTTTCTAATTGCGAAGTGGAACATACACGTTGTCAATCTCTGGTTTTAACACCGCCTATATCTGAATGTTGAATGAGTTTGTTCTTTGCATAATAGCTAAATCAGTTTCACTACATAATAGATTTGCCAACGTTGGCAAGTCAAAAGTCGTGAGACTGCCAACTTTGGTATGTCAAAAGTGGGTACACTTCAAACAAAATGTAGCACTTAATATATTAAATGAGCAATTGTCACTAATGGTCGTCAGTTTTTATTCTCAGACCAAAATTTAACTACAAGCACCACACTTCAAACTTTAAATATTTAGAAGTTAACAGTGTTTATCTTATACAATGACAGAAATCAATGAGACTGGGGTTGGAGCTTACAGACACACCTCCTGTTTCACATACCGGCACGAATATCCGCAGTGCACCTTTTCAATTGGGACACACTCTACACTTTGTCTTCTCTTCATCATCACATTTAGCTGACCAACTTTTAAGACCGTTTACCTTCTAATCATTCAATACAAAATTAGCACACTGTTTTCACTTTTGCCTTTCGGTTTTCATTCTGATTCTCATAACTGTCATCACTAAACTCATCAACAAGGCTATTTGTATTTCCACTTAAATCTACTGAGCGTTTTAAATATGAATCACACTTCGGAAAACCCTAAAAACCTCACAATATTAATAATGTTTTGCTCTTACAGGACAACGTTAAGTTCGAAACATTTCAATATTCCTTCACTCAATCACTTCAGCACTAGGTATTATGAAAAAGGAGGGTGCGGCGAGCAACACAGTTGACTTTTAAACCAATTGTTTTGTTGCTTTATCGCGTTATTTTAATGTGTTGACTTTCGCTAACAAGAATAAGATGATAAACTTACGAACATGAAATTAAAAATGATGACATGTGATATAAAGAAAAATAAAATTGTAAAAGTGAATCAAAAAGGCAGGGACTTGAGGATGCCCAATCAGACGCATGTAGGCATATGGGACATTTACAGGAAAGTAGGGGCGATCCGTACAAAATGACAAGCCTAGTACGATACCAGTTTTCTCCAAACACGAGTTTGTGTATAAGGCTAGTCGGCTAGCGATTACCGATCCGGACTGGTAACGTAGAGGACCCGTGTTTCATTTCTGGTAACCCCTAAATTTTTTTCTATGGCTGCAAACTCTGGACTAGGGTCCACTGAGCCACGTGTTAAGCTGGAAGAAAAAACAAGCAGCGAAATAGACATGCAACCTGCACAAATGTAGACGAATCAAAACGCATTGCTTCAATTTGAGTACTACGCGAAATAATTGTTATTAATTTTTGTTATAAGTTCAATTCAAAATCCGATTTTACAACGAGGAAGATAAGCAAAAAATACAGAAGAAAGACGAATGAGGTGGGGAGACCATATTACCTAAAACTTTCAGTTACAGTCCTAAGTGCCTAATTACACGTTTGTGGTTCAAAAATGGTTCAAATGGCTCTGAGCACTATGCGACTTAACTTCTGAGGTCATCAGTCGCCTAGAACTTAGAACTAATTAAACCTAGGTGACCTAAGGACATCACACACATCCATGCCCGAGGCAGGATTCGAACCTGCGACCTGCATGGTTTACTCCGGAGCGAAAACATGCGAACGGGAATTCTCTGTGGTAAAAATGGTATGCAAACGTGAGCAATATTCATCCGGTCGCGTTCGGCTTGCGTTCGCCGGTGCTCGCTCGTGTTCCGCTTCTTGTCGGCCTTTTAGTGAACAGTCAAAGTGAATTCACGTCCTCTACATCTACATCTACATCTACATACATAACCGCAAGCCGCCGTAGCAGAGGGTACCCTGTAGCTTTACTAGTCATTTACTTTCCTGTTCCTCTCGCAGATAGAGCGAGGGAAAAACTATTGCCTACATGCTTCCGTATGAGCCCCAATCTCTCTAGTCTTATATTCGTGGTCCTTACGCGATATGTACGTTGGCGGCAATAGACTCGTTGTGCAGTGAGCATCAAATGCCGGTTCTCTGAATTTTCTCAAAAGTTTTACTCGAAAAGAACTTCGCCTTCCCTCCAGGAATTCCCATTTGAGTCCACGAAGCATGTCCGTAATACTTACGTGTTGTTAGAACCTACTGGTAACAAATCTAGCGGCCCGCCTTTGAATTGCTTCGATGTCTTCTGTTAATCCGAAGCGGTGCGGACGCCAAACATTCGAACACTACTCACAAGGGAACCTCCCCATCGCACCCCCCTCAGATTTAGTGCCAGTGGATAGGCCTTGAAAAACTGAACACAGATCAATCGAGAAAACAGGAAGAAGTTGCGTGGACTATGAAAAAAATAAGCAAAATATACAAACTGAGTAGTCTATGGCAAGATATGCAACATCAAAGAAGCGCTGGACTTGGATGCACCGTGGTCCTGTGGTTAACGTGAGGAGCTGCTGAACGATAGGTCCTTGATTCCAGTCTTCACTCGCGGGAAAATTTTAATTTTGTATTTCAGACAATTATTATCCGATAAACTCTTATGTTTTCATTACTTTTTTGAGAGTGATTATCACAGCCGCAAGAAAACCTAAATCGGGCAAAGTAGAAGAATCTTTTTACCCATTCGCCAAGGGTACAAGTTAGGTGGGTCGATAACATATTCCTGTCATGTAATCGACGTGACCGTGCCAAAGAGCACACTTCTTGATTTGTGCTTTGTTTTTTCTACTCATCTGCATTAACTTCGCGCTAGGAACACTGTAAGCATTCGTCTGCTATATTGATTCCGAAATACTTTCGTTGTTGATATGAGTAGCGTGAGTGACAGATTGGCCTGAAGAAAATGTAATGTTGTTGATACAGTGTCCCACATAAAACCGGTACGCCTCTAGTCGAATTGCTTATGATGTGGTAACACTGCCTCGGAAGTTGGCTACACTGTCTTTTATTGGACACTTGAGCGCAGCTGTGTGTTCATGCGTCAGTTGTTGCGAGAAGCTCGTAATGCTGAGCTCTTACAGAAATGGACCAGTTTGCATTAGACCCCCTAATTGACATTTCGAAGTGTTACACAAAGACGGGCACCATCAGGGAATTTAAAGAAGTGTTTCAAGGGAAGTACCCTGGTAGGAAACTCCCCACAACCAGCACCATTCAAGATCTGTGCAACAAATGGAGGGCTGTAGTATACGTTCAAAATGTGCAGAGGAATAAGCGACAGGCAGTGAGGACACCTGTAACTATACAGGTAGAAAGAATTCACATGGACATTGTGAGAAGTCCCCTCAAGTCGATAAGGAGGTTATCGCAGCAGGTTGGTGCACCTCGTCAATCGTGTGGTGGTGGTAAGTTTAGGGTGACCAGACATCCGGATTAATCCGGACTTGCCCTCCTTTTTAGCTCTTTGCCTAGGGTCCGGGTGGATTTTTGCAGTGTCCAGCTCTTTCACAAAGTTGAGCGTAATACAGTTAATCAATTTGTTGAAGTTAATTACAATCAAGTCCTGTCTCATGTGAAGACTAGGTGGCTGTCTCTTTTTCCAGCCATTGAAAGGATACTGGAAATGTATGCTCTTCTTAAAGCTTACTTTCTCTCTAAAAGTAAACCACCAAAGGTTTTGTTTCAATTTTTTGAGAGCAGGTTGTGTGAAGCTTACTTATGGTATTTGCATTCATTTATGTCTTTGTTCAGTACAAGTATTCTGGAATTAGAAAAGGAGGACAACTCTGTGGTTGATGTCATTGAAATTTTAGAGTCATTATGTAAGGTGTTTGAAGACCGATTAAGTGAAAAATTCATTTGCTTTAAGGTCAAGCAGATCCTGAAAATTGCAACAGAGGAAGGCTTCGATAAAGAAGTCAAACTTTTTATGGAGGAAGCTATTTTACTTTATCAGTCATGCCATGAATATTTGAAACGATGGCTCTGTATGTTTGAGGGGTTCTCATGTTTTAGATGGATGTCACTTAAAAAGATTTTTGCTACAGTGATGTTGAGAAAAGCCTTGTATATTTGCAGGAGAAATGTAAAGCCTCTGAAATTGAAGATGCAAAATATTTTGATCAGTTTTGCAATTTCAGGCAGTTTCTAAAAAGGAATAATGATGATCCAGAATTTAGGACTTTATCTTGTAGTAAAAAATGGATAAAGTTTTTTTGCGACAGTAAGTCAGTTGACTATCACTCCGAGTTGCTGAAACTTGCTGAATACTTTTTCAGTATTTCAGGGCATAATGCTAATGCTGAAAGAATATTTTCTCTAACTACCACACGGTGGACTGATGAGAGGAATAGATTAAACCTTGAATCAATGTTTTGACAATTATTTGTTAAGTAAGCTTAAACTTATGCAAAAAATTGGTTCCTCTGATAAGTATCAATAATTGTTAAGGAATGTATGTATGTTATGTCTATAAATAATAAACTCATTTATTAAAATTGAACGTATGTTTGATGGGGAATACTGCATATGAGGATACCAGCCGTCAGCTTTGGGCAAGCCACATGAAATTAACCAATGAGGAGTGGCGTTTAGGCAGCCGTCTTTGCTAAATCTTAAAACTATGCGTAAATATGAAAACAGTTAATGCCACACTGTCACCACAATCAATGTTTTTAATTTAAAATAAAAAAATGTTGGTCTGGGGATCGCCACCTGACCACCAGTAACAATTAACTACTAGTTTTACCGGTAATTCCCGGCAGTCACGTGACTTGTCCAAAGCTGGCGGGTGGTATCCTCATCTGCAGTTGACCCGTTTGATGTGATCTCTTTTATTCTTCCTTTGTCTTGCTTTTTGAAGCTGTTTGTCCTCCAATTGCATCTGGTCACCTTAGGTAAGTTCCTATGGGACCAAACCACTGAGGTCATCGGTCTCTAGGCTTACACACTAATAATCTAACTTAAAGTAACTTACGCTGAGGACAACGCACACACCCAAGCCTGAGGGCGGACTCGAACCTCCGACGGGGGTCGTAAATCGTGTCATCATGCACTAAAGAATATGAAATTAAACGCCTGTGATATGATTGTGAAAGAAGAGTTGAAATCAGGGAAAAGGAGTTCATTAGACTAACCGACTGTTAACATCAGTTGCTAACGGTTGCTTGGACCCCTTGCTTTGCTTTGTGGACACGAGGCCTGGCTTAATTTGTCAGGTTATGTGAACTCCCAGAATTGCAGATACTGGTCGCAGGACAACCCACATGTTTGGTGTGTGTTGCCTGGCATGCGCGTTAGTGACCCCATATTTTTTAATTACTCCTTAAGCTGTGCCAGATATCTCGAGAGCTTTCACTCTTTCTAAGCATAATTAACAAATACAGGAAAGCTGTATGCATTATTCCAATAAGATGGAGCAACTGCTCACACACCCAATCAAAGTATGGCCCACATCACCAACACGTTCCGTGAAGACAGACTTGTCAGTACAGGCCTCTGTCTCCCAAGATGCCCAGACTTAATAACGTGTGATTTCTGTTTATGGGGCACATTAAAAAAGCATGCAGAATTACAGCGTGTTACTGATAACGACATCACACAAAGTCAGAGATGCCTGGACGCCCATGGCCACCGCTCTCAGTGTCTCTTATAAACAACTAACTGCATGATTTTTAACGTTAGTATTACCTGTTCTTTTTGTTAGGTCAGTATTACTTGAATCTTGAGCGTGAGGCGTAACGGTTGTATGTGGGACGCCCTGTACAATATTTAGAACCGTACAGAGAGTGTGACGAGACAGGCCCCAGCCACCCACAACGACAGTGGGGGTGCAAGTGATCGAAAAAGAAACAACAGAGATAGAAGGTTGAAGGGTTAAACCCAGAGAGGTAAATGAGTTCTTCTAACCCTCGGGTTCCTATCGCCTCCCTACGAAAAGAAGACTTTCTCTCCTCCGCCCATTGATCTACTAAAACGGCAACAGATGCTATGATCCTTCTCAGGAAAACAGATTACGCATTTGTGTGCCTTTTAGAGATGTGGTCTGAGGCATTACCAAAACTGGATTGCACCAACAAATCGCTGCAAGGAAATAGTATTATCGCTATTTACTTATTTATTTATTGCTCAAACCTGAGTGTCTAAGGTGGATTGTACACTGAAAATTCACTATACTAGCTAATTCAGGAGGAATAATAAACATTTTAGGAGTTGGGAGAGTAGACAACTTCGAATAAAGTATTCCATATAACAGATGTCCAATTTTCATTGGTTGCAGAGACGCATCTTGTAAAATGTAACCCAAACAAATGCTTTCAGAAAGTGTTAACAATAGGCAAACGATTAACTTAGTTTCCATCTCCAATTTCAATGCTTTCTCGAATTCTCTTGGCATGACCACGTGTACTACTTACGAGGTCGCCTTGGCGTTATTTTATTAGAGCAACGTTATTCATAGTTCAATGATCAATAGTTCTCTGATGTTTACATTTTCTTTGTAGACTTCACTGTTCAACCTTCCCCACGAGCAAAACTCTAATGATCTGGGGATACTGTTGGCCAACAAACAAGGCCATTTCTCCTGATCCATCTTCGGAGAATGTTAGCACTAGATGATACTGTGTCACCTGACCATTAGAATATGCAGGGGCCCCCATCATGCTGGAAGTACATACCCATTCTTGTATCGAGAGCAACCTTTTCCAGTTATGCTGGAAGTTCGTTTTCAAGAAACAGGGCCTAGTAAGAAGATGCTGTTACACAACACAAGTCAACCGATTGTTTATCATACCACTACACATTTACAGAAAAGCGTTTCTGAAAATGTTTCTCCACATAGTCATGTGAGTTACGATTGTTATTGATACCGTCAAGAATGAAAGTGGCTTTGTCAGTAAACAATATCACTGGGATTATTTAAAAACAAAATGCCAATAGTCTACCTTCAGCTCCTTCTCGAAAACGTTGATTCCTTCGTAAATGATAGGGGTAGAAACCGTGCATATGTAATGTGCGCCATATTATTGTATGGTGGTACACCGATACATGTATAAATCTTGTGTGTGCTTGTTGAAAGACTACATTCTGTCAACTGAGTTATGTTTTCTGCCTCATCGACACTCTTAATTAGTGCGTTCAGATGAAATATGACTGCTGGGCACTGCACTGGGCTCACACAGTTCAGTGAAAGCATGAGTAAACACTCTTGGATCTGGTTGTATATGGTTAGGAAATAGTCTGCTATACTCTCTATTCTGAATGTGGCGGGGTAAAATACAGGGAGCGAAAGGGTATTTACAATTTGTACAGGAACCAGATGGCAGTTATAAGAGTCGATTGACATGAAAGGGAAGCAGTGGTTTGGAAGGGTGTGAGACAGGGTTGTAGCCTTTCCCGGCGTTATTCAATCTGTATATTGAGCAAGCAAAGAAGGAAAAAAAAAAAAAGAAAAATTCGGAATAGGTATTAAAATCCATGGAGAAGAAATAAAAACTTTGAGGTTTGCCGATGATATTGTAATTCTGCCAGAGACAGCAAAAGACTTGGAAGAGCAGTTGAACGGAATGGACAGTGTCTTGAAAGGAGGGTATAAGATGATCATCACAAATGCAAAACGAGGATAATGGAATGTAGTCGAATTCAGTCGGGTGATGCTGAGGAATTTAGATTAGGAAATGACACACTTAAAGTAGTAAAGGAGTTTTGCTATTTGGAGAGCAAAATAACTGATGATGGTCGAAGTAGAGAGGATATAAAATGTAGACTGGCAATGCCAAGGAAAGCGTTTCTGAAGAAGAGAAATTTGTTAACATCGAGTATAGATTTAAGTGTCAGGATGTCGTTTCTGAAAGTATTTGTATGGAGTGTAGCCATGCATGGAAGTGAAACATGGACGATAAATAGTTTAGACAAGAAGAGAATAGAAGCTTTCGAAAAGTGGTGCTACAGAAGAATGCTGAAGATTAGATGGGTAGATCACTTAAATAATGAGGAGGTATTGAATAGGATTGGGGCGAAGAGATTGTGGCACAACTTGACTAGAAGAAAAGATCGGTTGGTAGGACATGTTCTGAAGCATCAAGGGATCACCAATTTAGTTTTGGAGGGCAGCGTTGAGAGTAAAACTCGTAAGGGAGACCAAGAGATGAATTCACTAAGCAGATTCAAACGGATGTAGGTTGCAGATGAAGAAGCTTGCACAGGATAGAGTAGCACGGAGAGCTGCATCAAACCAGTCTCAGGACTGAAGACCACAACAACAACAACAACTCTCTACAAGCAGTAGCAGCGTTTCCATCACAATACCCATATACAATTAAGATAGCAGATTACTCAAAAAATGGTTCAAATGGCTCTGAGAACTATGGGACTTAACTGCTGAGGTAATCAGTGCCCTAGAACTTAGAACTACTTAAACCTAAGTAACCTAAGGAAATCACACGCATCCATGCCTGAGGCAGGATTCGAACCTGCGAGCGTAGCGCCGGATTACTCGGTATTTGTAATTACACTGACGGAAAAAAACAGTGCACCTTTTTAGAGGTTGCCAATTGACTCAATATTGTGCAACAGTGCATATGGAATACGTGAAATAATTACATTTACAGATTAATAGCACCAGCGGTTCTGAGGTAACAGGTATCATCAACCCATGCGATGATACTAATAGCAGTGGTATAGCCTCCATGGGTGGCAATGGAGCCGAGTCTGGTATACAGTCGATTATGCAGATGGAGAATACTGTCCTTGTGCCACGCCTGCTCGACCTGCTGATGTAGTTCTGTAAGAGTTGTTGGCTGACGACTCTCGGGAGTCATTTCTTGTTCCATTATATCCCACATTTGCTCGATTGGAGACAAGTTGGAAGATCATACTAGCCAGGAGGTTTCTCCACGTCTTGAAGAGCACATTGAGTTTCACGGGTGGTGTGTGGGCGGGCGTAATCCAATTGGAACATCACATCATCTTTCTATAGCAGGAACAGAACAAGAACGGCTCTAACAACATTCTGCATGTACTGAGCGCTGGTTAACGTCCCTTCCAGAAACTCCAAATGTGAACGAACGTTGTAACATATCGCAGTACTTTCAAAAACCTTCTGCGAGGCGAGTGTTTCTTGGACGAATGCACTCTACAGGACAGCACTCGGCAGGACTACGTCATACAGGCAAACGACCATCACTTGCGTGCAGGCAGACTCAGCATTCATTGCTGAAGACTACAGCGTCATTCCATATTCCAAGTTATCCTCTGACAGCACCAGTCGAGCTGTTGCGTGAGTGGAAGACAGGTTAGAAGTGTGTGTGCCAGTAGTCTCACTGCTAATAACTGGTTCGCAACAGTTCGTGTCGACACGTCTGGGCTCTCAAGCCCTCTTATCTGTTCTCTGGTACTTGTATGATTTGCCACTGCTACCCTTACAATACGACGAGCCTGGCGGCGTCTGTGCTGCGTGGACTTCCAGAACCTCGTGTATGGGTGTGAGAATGTTCACATGACCACTGATACCAGTACCATTGGACAAATGACAGAGCACGTCGTGCTTGTATAGAAATTCTTCGAAACAACCATCCCACCACTCGGAAGGCCACAATTTGACCCATTTCACACTTGCTCATTTGGCTACAGGAAGCACGAGTATGCACCTGTGGCATGGCTCCCTGAATGTTTCACACGTTTACACCACACTGAACCTTCTGGCTGTGAGCATTCCCTATTAAAGGGTAGACGCAGGTGGCTCTCTGGTAGGTACGTCTCTGCACTGTTGGTGGACGACTATGAATAAATTATCAGTACATCTATAGTCTCTCAAACAGGTTCGCTATCATTGGATCAAAATCGTCTTTCCAGGTGTACTATTTTTTCCGGGAGTGTATTGTGGACAACCTTGAAGGATTGGCCAACAAATCAAAATCACAGTTGAAAAATACAATGAAACTATGGTGTGGCGTTATTTGCCATGAGTCCCCGTCTGAGGGTGTTTGACACAACTGCAGCGACGTGCACGTTGATGAAGATGAGATAAAATCAGGGGTGTAAATAGTGGAGGGGGGATGGGGAAGAATAAGGGAGCGAATAGCCGCCCCTTTCCCCCCATCAACAACACCACCCTCGCCCTCCAGACTCGCCTGTTGAACATGTAAAATGACTGTTAAGAGTACAAAGTTGGGCAGCAGCGAGAAGCTGCGATATTACGCAGAGCTTCGGCTCTGATTGTTATTAGTAAATGTCGATATACTTCGTGTCGATTGTCTTATGTTTACGACTGCTGCGCACTCTGGTTATCTCCATAGAATGCGGAGTTGTTATTCATGTATTCAGTGAATAACCGTCAATTATTTGTACCATTTATTCAGTTTAGTTCTTATAGCATGACATGTTTCTAAACTGGTCATTTCATTAGGAAGTCGGAAATCTAAAGTCTCCCCTCCCTCCCACCCCCCTTGGAAAAATTTCTGTAAGCGCCACGAGCACATCTAACACATAATTTGGACGTACTTCTAATCGTGTAACAACACCTGGAGTCTGTGTTATAAGGTGGCTGACGAGTCAACCTTGTTGTTGTTGTTGTTGTTGCTGTTGTGGTCTTTAGCCCTGAGACTGGTTTGATGCATCTCTCCATGCTACTCTATGCTGTGCAGGTTTCATCATCTCCCAGTACCTACTGCAAACTCTATCCTTTTGAATCTGCTTAATGTATTCATCTCTTGGTCTCCCTCTACGATTTTTGCCCTCCACGCTGCCCTCCAATACTAAATTGGTGATTCCTTGATGCCTCAGAACATGTCCAACCAACCGATCCCTTCTTCTAGTCAAATTGTGCCACAATTTATCTTCTCCCCAATCCTATTCAATACCTCCTCATTATTTAAGTGATCTACCTATCTAATCTTCAGCATTCTTCTGTAGCACCACTTTTCGAAAGCTTCTATTCTCTTCTTGTCCAAACTATTTATCGTCCATGTTTCACTTCCATGCATGGCTACACTCCATACAAATACTTTCAGAAATGGCTTCCTGACACTTAAATCTATACCCGATGTTAACAAATTTCTCTTCTTCAGAAACGCTTTCCTTGCTATTGCCAGTCTACATTTTATATCCTCTCTACTTCGACCATCATCAGTTATTTTGCTCTCCAAATAGCAAAACTCCTTTACTACTTTAAGTGTGTCATTTCCTAATCTAATTTCCTCAGCATCACCCGACTTAATTCGACTGCATTCCACTATCCTCGTTTTGCTTTTGTGATGATCATCTTATACCCTCCTTTCAAGACACTGTCCATTCCGTCCAACTGCTCTTCCAAGTCTTTTGCTGTCTCTGACAGAATTACAATATCATCGGCAAACCTCAAAGTTTTTATTCTTCTCCATGGATTTTAATACCTATTCCGAATTTTTCTTTTTTTTTCCTTCACTGCTTGCTCAATATAAAAATTGAATAACATTGGGGAAAGGTTACAACCCTGTCTCATCCCCTTCCCAACCACTGCTTCCCTTTCATGTCCCTCGACTCATATAACTGCCATCTGGTTTCTGTACAAATTGTAAATAGCCTTTCGCTCCCTGTATTTTACCCCTGTCACCTTCAGAATTTGAAAGAGAGTATTCCAGTCTACATTGCCAAACGCTTTCTCTAAGTCTACAAATACAAGAAACCTAGGTTTACGTTTCCTTAATCTAGCTTCTAAGGTAAGTCGTAGGGTCTGTATTTTCTCACGTGTTCCAATATTTCTACGGAATCCAAGCTCATCTTTCCCGAGGTCAGCTTCTACTAGTTTTTCCATTCGTCTGTACAGAATTCACGTTAGTATTTTGCAGCTGTGACTTACTAACTGATTGTTCGGTAATGTTCAAATCTGTCAACACCTGCTTTCTTTGAGATTGGACTTATTATATTCTTCTTGAAGTCTGAGAGTATTTCGCCTGTCTCTTACATCTTGCTCACCAGATGGTGAAAAATTGTAGTGAAATGCAGGAGGATCTGCAGCGAATTGACGCATGGTGCAGGGAATGGCAATTGAATCTCAATGTAGACAAGTGTAATGTACCGCGAAGACATAGAAAGATAGATCCCTTATCATTTAGCTACAAAATAGCAGATCAGAACTGGAAGCAGTTAATTCCATAAATTATCTGGGTGTACGCATTAGGAGTGATTTAAAATGGAATGATCATATAAAGTTTATTGTCGGTAAAGCAGATGCCAGACTGAGATTCATTGGAAGAATCCTAAGGAAATGCACTCCGACAACAAAGGAAGCAGGTTACAGTACGCTTGTTCGCCCACTGTTTGAATACTGCTCAACAGTGTGGGATCCGTACCATATAGGGTTGATAGAAGAGATAGAGAAGATCCAACGGAGGGCAGCGCGCTTTGTTGCAGGATCATTTAGTAATCGCGAAAGCGTTACGGAGATGATAGATAAACTCAAGTGGAATACTCTGCAGGAGAGACGCTCAATAGCTCGGTACAGGATGTTGTTAAAGTTTCGAGAACATACCTTCACCGAAGAGTCAAGCAGTATATTGCTCCCTCCTACCTGTATCTCGCGAAGAGACCATGAGGATAAAATCAGAGAGATTAGAGCCCACACAGAAGCATACCGACAATCCTTCTTTCCACGACCAATACCAGACTGGAATAGAAGGGAGAACCGATAGAGGTACTCAGGGTACCCTCCTCCACACTCCGTCCGGTGGCTTGCTGAGTATGGATGTAGATGTAAATGTAGAGTTTTGTCAGGACAGGCTCTCCCAAGGCCGTCTGTAGTTCTAATGGAATTTTGTCTACCCCTGGGGCCTTGTTTCTACTCAGATCTTTCACTGCTCTGTCAAACTCCTCACGCAGTATCATATCTCACCTTTCATCTTCATCTACATCCTCATCCATTTCCATAATATTGTCCTCAAGTACATCGCCCTTGTATAGACCCTCTATATACTCTTTCCACCTTTCTGCTTTCTCTTCTTTTCTTAAAACTGGGTTTCCATCTGAGCTCTTGATATTCATACAAGTGGTTCTCTTTTCTCCAAAGGTATCTTTAATTTTCTTGGTTATACATGCCTCTATATCCTTACATTTGTCCTGTAGCCATCCCTGCTTAGCCATTTTGCACTTCCTATGGATGGCTTTTTTGAGACGCTTGTATTCCTTTTTTCCTGCTTCATTTACTGCATTTTTATATTTTCTCCTTTCATCAATTGAATTCAGTAACTCTTCTGTTACCCACGGATTTGTACTAGCCCTCATCTTTTTACATATTTGATCGTCAGCTGCTTTCACTATTTCATCCCTCAAAGCTACCCATTCTTCTTCTACTGTATTTCTTTTCCCAGTTCTTGTCAATAGTTCCCTAATGCTCTCTCTGAAGCTCTCTACAACCTTTGGTTCTTTCATTTTATCCATGTCCCATCTCCTTAAACTCCCACCTTCTTGCAGTTTCTTCAGTTTTAATCTACAGTTCATAACCAAAAGATTGTGGCCAGAGTCCACGTCTGCCCCTGGAAATGTCTTACAATTTAAAACCTGGTTCCTAAATCTCTGTCTTACCATTACATAATCTATCTGAAACCTGTCAGTATCTCCAGGCTTCTTCCATGTATACAGTCTTCTTTTGTGATTCTTGAACCAAGTGTTAGCTATGATTAAATTGTGCTCTGTGCAAAATTCTACCAGGTGGCTTACTCTTTCATTACTTAGCCCAAATCGATATTCACCTACTGCGTTTCCTTCTCTCCCTTTTCTTACTACCGATTTCCAGTCACCCATCACTATTAAATTTTCGTCTCCCTTCACAATCTGAATAATTTCTTTGATTTTATCATACATTTCTTCAATTTCTTCGTCATGTGCAGAGCTAGTTGGCATTTAAACTTGTACTACTGTAGTAGGCGTGGGCTTCGTGTCTATCTTGGCCACAATAATGCATTCACTATGCTGTTTGTAGTAGCTTACCAGCACTCCTATTTTTCTATTCATTATTAAACCTACTCCTGCGTTACCCCTATTTGATTTTGTATTTATAACCCTGTATTCGCCTGACCAAAAGTCTTGTTCCTCCTGCTACCGAACTTCACTAATTCCCACTATATCTAACTTTAACCCATCCATTTCCCTTTTTAAATTTTGTAACCTACCTGCCCGATTAAGGGATCTGACATTCCACGCTCCGATCCGTAGAACACCAGTTTTCTTTCTTCTGATAACGACGTCCTCTTGAGTAGTCCCCGCCTGGAGATCCGAATGGGGGACTATTTTACCTCCGGAGTATTTTACCCAAGAGTGCGCCATCATCATTTAACCATAGAGTAAAGCTGCATGCCCTCAGGAAAAATTACGGCTGTAGTTTCCCCTTGCTTTCAGCCGTTTGCAGTACCAGCACAGCAAGGACATTTTGGTTAGAGTTACAAGGCCAGATCGGTGAATCATCCAGACTGTTGCCTCTGCAACTACTGAAAAGGCTTCTGCCCCTCTTCAGGAGCTACTCGTTTGTCTGGCCTCTCAACAGATACCCCTCCGTTGTGATTGCACCTACGGTACGGCTATCTGTATCGCTGAGGTACGCAAGCTTCCCCACCTACGGCAAGGTCCATGGTTCATTAGGAAGTCGGAAATCTAAAGTCTCCCCTCCCTCCCGCCACCCTTGGAAAAATGTCTGTAAGTGCTACGAGTACACCTAACACATAATTTGGACGTGCTTCTAATCGTGTAACAACACCTGGAGACTGTGTTATAGGGTGGCTGGCGCGTTAACCTTATGAGACGATAAATGTAAGTTTTGTACCGTCCGTTCAATATTAAGGCGGAGATGTAACGGAAAATGTAACCAATTATTTAAAAAATCATTGCGGCCATATGTATTAATGTATAAATCTAAAATTATAAATATGTAAAGCAAAAGAGCTGTGGGTTAACGGAAAAATATAATAAAATATGCAGAATTAATACTTTGCCAGAAATTTGAATTTTTAATTTTTCATTGTCTGTTTCATAAAAATTAAATTTAAAAGAATAACTCAATTCTAATCTGGCAATTAATCTGAAAATTTTATTTTAGTGTGCTGAGAAGGTTATAAGGCCGCTGAACTACAGCTATTAATTTATGGTACAAATTGTCTCATTAACAGAGTTTTTAATTTTGCACATCCAAAATAAATTTTTTTCTAGATACAGTCACCTAAAAATCAGACTGTAATTGCAGGATCTCGTATTGTTATTTCCAGGGAGATAGCAACACGTTGCGAACAGGTTTTGAAAATTTCATAGCATTAGCGCATATACTATTTGAGAAAATGCTTCTAATAACATAAAAACAGAAAAACAGAGGTAATGGGCTTCAAAGATTTTCTTCTCATACTTCTGCATGTAATAAGCTTACCTCAGTTTTAAAATCCTCCATACTGATACTCCTCATCCTCCAGGTTTCTCTTCTCTCCTGTTAGAATCTGCCTGGCTTTTATTTTCAGATAAGAAACTGATCTGGTAGTTTTCTTGACCTTGCTCTCGTCGAGGGTGTAAAACATTTTTTTTTTTTTTTTTTTTTTTTTTTTGTAAACAAACCAGGATCTGTACCAACTCTGTTCACCACTTCAATTCTGCCATTATATCGATTATTGTAACATACAACTGCATCATAGACACCTACACTCCTGGAAATGGAAAAAAGAACACATTGACACCGGTGTGTCAGACCCACCATACTTGCTCCGGACACTGCGAGAGGGCTGTACAAGCAATGATCACACGCACGGCACAGCGGACACACCAGGAACCGCGGTGTTGGCCGTCGAATGGCGCTAGCTGCGCAGCATTTGTGCACCGCCGCCGTCAGTGTCAGCCAGTTTGCCGTGGCATACGGAGCTCCATCGCAGTCTTTAACACTGGTAGCACGCCGCGACAGCGTGGACGTGAACCGTATGTGCAGTTGACGGACTTTGAGCGAGGGCGTATAGTGGGCATGCGGGAGGCCGGGTGGACGTACCGCCGAATTGCTCAACACGTGGGGCGTGAGGTCTCCACAGTACATCGATGTTGTCGCCAGTGGTCGGCGGAAGGTACACGTGCCCGTCGACCTGCGACCGGACCGCAGCGACGCACGGATGCACGCCAAGACCGTAGGATCCTACGCAGTGCAGTAGGGGACCGCACCGCCACTTCCCAGCAAATTAGGGACACTGTTGCTCCTGGGGTATCGGCGAGGACCATTCGCAACCGTCTCCATGAAGCTGGGCTACGGTCCCGCACACCGTTAGGCCGTCTTCCGCTCACGCCCCAACATCGTGCAGCCCGCCTCCAGTGGTGTCGCGACAGGCGTGAATGGAGGGACGAATGGAGACGTGTCGTCTTCAGCGATGAGAGCCGCTTCTGCCTTGGTGCCAATGATGGTCGTATGCGTGTTTGGCGCGGTGCAGGTGAGCGCCACAATCAGGACTGCATACGATCGAGGCACACAGGGCCAACACCCGGCATCATGGTGTGGGGAGATATCTCCTACACTGGCCGTACACCTCTGGTGATCGTCGAGGGGACACTTAATAGTGCACGGTACATCCAAACCGTCATAGAACCCATCGTTCTACCATTCCTAGACCGGCAAGGGAACTTGCTGTTCCAACAGGACAATGCACGTCCGCATGTATCCTGTGCCACCCAACGTGCTCTAGAAGGTGTAACTCAACTACCCTGGCCAGCAAGATCTCCGGATCTGTCCCCCATTGAGCATGTTTGGGACTGAATGAAGCGTTGTCTCACGCGGTCTGCACGTCCAGCACGAATGCTGGTCTAACTGAGGCGCCAGGTGGAAATGGCATGGCAAGCCGTTCCACAGGACTACATCCAGCATCTCTACGATCGTCTCCATGGGAGAATAGCAGCGTGCATTGCTGCGAAAGGTGGATATACACTGTACTAGTGCCGACATTGTGCATGCTCTGTTGCCTGTGTCTATGTGTCTGTGGTTCTGTCAGTGTGATCATGTGATGTATCTGACCCCAGGAATGTGTCGATAAAGTTTCCCCTTCCTGGGACAATGAATTCACGGTGTTCTTATTTCCATTTCCAGCAGTGTATTTTGAGTACTTCAAGTCCACAGAATGTCCTTGTTGAGCATCTAATCTAAATTGAATTATTGAGGCATTCATTTGCATTTTGTGTCTTTCCGTGAAGACACTTCCTCAGTAAATCAGGGTTTGCAAGAAACCTGCACGTGAGCTTAATTAGATTCACAGCAGATTCTGGTAATGAGTGTTAATGTGAATACATCTAATTTCTGTTGTTGAAGTTACACAAATTGTCTTTCAGACACAGATTGTACATTGGTGTTTAGTCAGTAGATAGCTTGTGGAAAAAAAATTGCCCACACAGCACACCACATTGCCTCTGAATTACGTGTGTTTTTCCTGATAGCTCTCCCACAAAATAACTGAAGAGAATCAGCTTCTTTCAGAGTAAGCCTGCCTTTTCCTCCTAGTGGTTTTCCATCCTCAAGTACTTCACCTTTCTTCTCTTTCAGCAAACAACAAAACCTACCACCAAGCCTCGTTTGGATGTGGCCAGCACGTTCCAACTTTTCTGTTGTTGTATCATACAAACTTTTATCTGTTACAGCTTTTAATGGAGAGCTATTTAGTGTACCTAACACCATACTGGTCCTCAGATCTGGAGAACATCCTCACAACTGCAGCAGCCTCCATGCCCCCACTTGAGGCACCATAATTTTTAGAGCATGCTACTGCATGCTTCTCTTGCCACAGTCTCTCACTGTCTTCACCGTTGGATATTTTCCTTGTTGCACACTGGTGGTAATATTTAGACATAATTTCTAATTCCGAAACTTTACCTGAGTCAATACTAGTAACAGATATAACTCCATTCAGAAATGTGTGATCCTTTTTTATCCAGATCCCATCTGCAGACAGACACAGGAGATTCAGTTTCATGAACATCTACCCCAGGATCTATTTCTTTTTAGTTTATTAAAACCAGGTCCCCCACTGCCTTCTTCATAGAAAGTTTGGCAGTATCACATGAAGCATCAGAAATTTCTTTATTTATTGTTTCAAACCTTGCACAAGTTGGAGGCATGTTTAGAAAACCACACAATAATTTACCTCCTTTCCTGCCTTGTCCAGGTCATCTCAGAGCATATACCAACCTAAAATTGCTTTCCTAGGTACCAGTGTCAGTTTTTCTGGAAGAGGAAAATGAAAATTCGTAGCCACACGAATTAAAAATTAATTTAAAATCACAAGCCATTCCCACTCTTCTTTCTTCAACAACAATTATGCAGTCCGCATTTTTACAGCTAACACATGAACATGAAAACTTTACGGCCTGACAGAGAAGCTCTAAATCAATAAGTCTGAATCCACTGCAATCCATATCAGCATCATTCATGCACCTGTACAATTCTCCTGACCGAAGTTTTGATGCTGAAGCTGAGAGCTTATGTTCTTCATTTCAAGCTGCTTCCCCTTTTTTGTCAGTAAACCAATTTCCATGACACCTCCATTTCCTGAACACACTTTTTCCACCACCCATTACGCATAAATCTTGATTCACACGTAAAGGTTTGGGAATTCAACCTTCCACCTACTAATATGTGTTAGTATTGTCAAAACGTAAATAAATCACATGCAAAAACGTTTTCCGGCAAAGATACAGATGTCAGCCAGAGATTTGGCTGTCAGCCTAAGATATCGAAAGAAATTAGCCTTCGCACTAAAAACAAAATTCCCAAATGTCAAGGGGTGAGTGGCCGCCAGGGCAAAGTGAATCAGTTTAACTATTTAGAGGCACTTCTAAAGCTGCTATCACGATAAAATTCACACACAGCATAGATTAAACTGTGTAGATCAAGAAAATAATATTTTTGAAAAATCGATTTTTTGGACCAATATCCATTACATCCCCCAGAAATAGTCTGTTTCTAGTGGCCTTGTACATCTACATCTGTATCTACATCCATACCTCCGCTAGCCACCTGAAGGTGTGTGGCGGAGGGTACTTTGAGTAACTCTATTGGTTCTCCCTTCTATTCTATTCTCGTATTGTTCGTGGAACGAAAGATTGTCGGTATGCCTCTGTGTGGGCTCTAATATCTCTGATTTTATCCTCATGGTCTCTTTGCGTGATATACGTAGGAGGGAGCAATATACTGCTTGACTCCTCAGTGAAGGTATGTTCTCGAATCTTCAACAAAAGCCCGTACCGAGCTACTGAGCGTCTCTCTTGCAGAGTCTTCCACTGGAGTTTATCTATCATCTTCGTGACGCTTTCGCGATTACTAAATGGTCCTGTAAAAAGCGCGCTGCTTTCCTTCGGATCTTCTCTATCTCTTCTATAAACCCTATCTGGTATGGACCCCACACTGCTGAGCAGTAATCAAACAGTGGGCGAACAAGTGTACTGTAACCTACTTCCTTTGTTTTCGGATTGCATTTCCTTAGGATTCGTCCAATGAATCCCAGTCTGACATCTGCTTTACCGACGATCAACTTTATATGATGATTCCATTTTAAATCACTCCTAATGCCTACTCCCAGCTAATTTATGAGTTTAACTGCTTCCAGTTGCTGACCAGCTGTATTGTAGCTAAATGATAAAGGAGCTTTCTTTCTATGTGTTCGCAGCCCATTACCTTGTCTACATTGAGATTCAATTGCCATTCCCTGCACCATGCGTCAATTCGTTGCACATCCTCCTGTATTTCAGTACCATTTTCCATTGTTACAACCTTTTGATATACTATAGCATCATCCGCAAAAGGCCTCAGTGAACTTCCGATGTCTTCCACAAGGTCATTTATGTATATTGTGAATAGCAACGGTCCTACGACACTCCCCTGCGGCACACCTGAAATCACTCTTACTTCGGAAGACTTCTCTCCATTGAGAATGACATTTTGCGTTCTGTTATCTAGGAACTCTTCAATCCAGTCACACAATTCGTTTGGTAGTCCATATGCTCTTACGTTGTTAATTAAACGACTGTGGGGAACTGTATCGAACGCCTTGCGGAAGTCAAGAAACACGGCATCTACCTGGGGACCCGTGTCTGTGGCCCTCTGAGTCTCGTGGACGAATAGCACGAGCTGGGTTTCACACGATCGTCTTTTTCGAAACCCATGCTGATTCCTACAGAGTAGATTTCTAGTCTCCAGAAAAGGCATTATGCTTGAACATAATACGTGATCCAAAATTCTGCAACTGATCAACGTTAGAGATATAGGCCTATAGTTCTGCAGATCTGTTCGACGTCCCTTCTGGAAAACGGGGATGACCTGTGCCCTTTTCCAATCCTTTGGAACGCTTCGCTCTTCTAGAGACCTACAGTACACCCTGCAAGAAGGGGGGCAAGTTCCTTCGCGTACTCTGTGTAAAATCTAACTGGGATCCCATCAGGTCCAGCTGCCTTTCCTTCCTTCTTTTGAGAAATTTTAATTGTTTTTCTAACCCTCTGTCATCTATTTCGATATCTACCATTTTGTCATATGGGCGACAATCCAGAAAAGGAACTTCAGTGCAGTCTTCCTCTGTGAAACAGCTTTGGTAAAAGACATTTAGTATTTCGGCCTTTAGTGTGTCATCCTCTGTTTCAGTACCATTTTGGTCACAGAGTGTCTGGACATTTTGTTTTGATCCACCCATCGCTTTGACATAAGACCAAAATTTCTTAGGATTTTCTGCCAAGTCAGTACATAGAACTTTACTTTCGAATTCACTGAAAGCTTCTCGCATACCCCTCCTCACACTACAGTTCGCTTCGTGTAATTTTTGTTTGTCTGCAAGGCTTCGGCTATATTTATGTTTGTTGTGAAGTTCCCTTTGTTTCAGCAGCAGTTTTGTAACTCGGTTGTTGTATCAAGGAGGCTCTTTTCCATCTCTTAAGATCTTGCTTGGCACATACCCATCTAATGCATATTACACGATGGTTTTGAACTTTGTCCACTGGTCCTCAAGACTATCTGTATTTGAGACAAAAGTTTGGTGTTGAGCCGTCAAGTACTGTGAAATCTGCTTTTTGTCACTTTTGCTCAACAGAAAAATCTTCCTACCTTTTTTAATATTTCTATTTACAGCTAAAATCATCGATGATGTAACCCCTTTATGATCGCTCATTTCCTATTCTGCGTCAACTGTTTCAAATAGTTCGGGTCTGTTTGTCACCAGAAGGTCTAAAATGTTATCGTCACGTGTCGGTTCTCTGTTTAACTGCTCAAGCTAGTTTTCAGATAATGCACTTAAAAAAATTTCGTTGGATTCTTTGTCCCTACCACCCGTTATAAAAGTTTGAGTCTCCCAGTCTATATCCGGCAAATTAAAATCTCCACCCAGAACTATGCTTTAAAATGAGGATAATGCTCCAGAAGACAGTCCCGTTGGGGAAAAAACACTTTCAGAGAGGAAACATGAATTTATATGTACTTTAAATATACAGTAATGTTTATAAATGAACGAAAAATGTTTTATTACTCACTTAATTACAGGTGTGTAAGTACCATTCGCACAGGGCCTGCTGTAGGGGGGAAGGTGGAGGCGACAAAGAAGCCATCTTGTAATTTGGCACACTTAAATATTCTATTTTGATTCCGCCTCATATTTCATTAGGTAACAGTTCAAAGGTCTGCCGATCCTTTCCCTGCTATGCGACACTCCCAAATTATGCCCTATAACACGCTCTTTAGAGAGTATTTTGAAATTACGTTCGTCCGAAAAACAGCAAAAACCAACTTTGTGAAAGAAACTGTTGAATAATCTAATTCATTTTGAAGGGCCCGTTTGGTGGCGGGGAGGGGGTAGGGGGGGGGGGGGAGGAGGAGGGAATCTCTTGCAGTGCTGACAACATTTGCAGCTCACTTTACGATCTGACCACTTGCTGTGACCGAGCGAGGTGGCGCAGTGGTTAGCGCACTGGACTCGCTTTCGAGAGGACGACGATTGAAACTCACGTCCGGTCATTCTGATTAGGTTTCCCGTGGTTACCTTAAATCGCTTCAGGAAAATGCCGGGACAGATCCTTTGAAAGGGAATCAGGTGGGGCTGACGACCTCACTGTTTAGTTCAAATGGTTCAAATGGCTCTGAGCACTATGGGACTAAACTGCTGTGCTCATCAGCCCCCTAGAACTTAGAACTACTTAAACCTAACTAACCTAAGGACATCACACACATCCATGCCCGAGGCAGGGTTCGAACCTGCGACCGTAGCAATCGCACGGTTCCGGACTGCGCGCCTAGAACCGCGAGACCACCGCGGCCGGCTCACTGTTTAGTCTCCTCCCCCAAATCAACCAACCAACCAGCTTGCTGTGATGGAAATGACGCAAGGATGTAACAGAGTTTCGTGAAAGCTTATCACAGCCACGTACATGTTCACATGTGGTGGTTTGTAGCTATGAATATGAAACGAAATTATATTAATACCACAGCTCGAGGTCAAGTAGTTCACTGCGTAAAGGCTAGTGCAGCGCCATTTAGTGTAAGGCCGCGTAAATTGCCAAGTATGGTGGCAAGCTTAACTAAAAGTCCTGATTTCTATCGACGAATTCAGAGCAGTACTAGTAAGAATGGCCTTAAGAGAAGTTAGATAAGGTATATTGCATGGTAAAGTTATGCGAATGGAGTGGTTCAAAATGGTTCAAATGGCTCTGAGCACTATGGGACTTAACATCTGAAGTCATCAGTCCCCTAGAACTTAGAACTACTTAAACCTAACTAACCTAAGGACAGCACACACATCCATGCCCGAGGCAGGATTCGAACCTGCGACCGTAGCGGTCGCGCGGTTCGAGACTGAAGCGCCTAGAACTGCTCGGCCACTCTGGCCGGCGAGTGGAGTGGTCGTTAGCGTTCAAAGTAAGAAACTGCTAAGTTACTTGACGCAAACGTTTATGTATTATGCCGTTCAATTGTTTAGGTCCCCAACACATGGGTGTGGAAGAAAGGGGTGTGTTATGTTAGATGTTCCACTACTTTTACTGAGATAGGGATGACTTTCGATTTCATATAAGAAAAACAGCGAGTTATGAGTGAACGGTCGTATGACAATCACGCTTTTTCATTTAAACCCAAAAAAACTTGAAATTAGATGTGTATGTTATACAAACATAGTTCACCACATTCCAATCACACTGTTCAGCTTACCCGACGGAGCTACGTAATCAAAAATAATGTATACCTTCAACGTTAATAGTTCTATTGTTGTAATGACCTACAAAGCTAATAGTTCTGTTGTAATGAATAAAATCTTGCGGTGACATGCTGTTTTCGAATCTTCTGGGGTAGTACCAAAGTCGGTCTGTGGAAGAGTTAAACATTTCATTTTACATAATTTCTCACTTTTCAGATTTCGCATTAGAAAACACATACCCTTTCTAGAAGATCGCCTTACTTAGACTACTTTCATTCTTTTACTTCAACACACAGTATTTATCGTTATTTTAGGCCAGCAGTGTCACAACATAGAACATTTATTGCCTCTTTTTTTTTGGAGCTATCATGGAGCCAGCAGCTCAGAAAAGACCTCTGCCAGTATGAGTTAAATCATTTTTTCAAAGAAAAGTAGCAAAACTGGAATGACCTAATGAATACATCAAAGAAAGTGATGAAGATATGTTAGCAATACAGAAAGCTTCTTGTTCTCAGTCTGAAGTAGTTAGTTCAAAAGACAGGTCCAATTAAGTTAACGTTTCTCCATTTCCAACTACATCTGTAAAAGATTACATTTCTTCGTTTATTGACACAAGTAATTTAAGCAATGTTGAGCGATTTGAAATATTAATCAATATACTGAGAAAGCACTTGACTTTATAGTCGCTACATACTCACGATTTGCGGAGCAATTTACATCACCATCAGTATGCAGTATAAATGGGCAAACTCGTTCTTTTTTTTTTCGACAAGTTCACTGATGATCGTTCCTTTTTGGGAAACGTTCAGTTATACTCATTTACAGTTCCTTTTTATCTAATTGCGTGCTATACGTATTTCAGATAAATTTCACGGAAGAATATCAAATACACCCAAGTATTACTTCTGCATAATAGATGCATTGATTAATTTACGCAAACAGGTTGCTCACTTCGATTTCCTTAGCTGAATGTGTTCTCTGAACGTATCACGCTAGTCAGGCGATGTGACAGACCAATAGCCCCAAGCCTGGCAGAGAAAGCACAAAACAAGCTGAACGGAAGTACAAATTAGGGAACCTGTTCGCGACCCAGTGCGAACAAACCCAAGCGTCATTCACTTTCGACGGAAATTCGTAGTTGTAGCAAGTATAAGTCTCGATTTTCATTTCCTTTACAGAAAACTGTATACGTTCGTATGGACATTACTACCTTGAAATAACTGTAAGTAAATCATAATCTGTCAAACCAACATTTATAGTTTTATTTTACGGTTTGTGGTTATGTAAGTTAACTACACATCAAAGTGTCGTACTGTGTATCAAGTGAACATTTATCCGGAAAATTAACGACTTCCGACACAGGCGCCAAAAACTGCTTACTAAAATTAGATAATTTCTATTAGCAACGGTGACAACTTACGTAGACATTCTGGGAGATCGTCGGAACTTAACAAGGGCAAATAAACAAGACATTCTTTTTTCCAAATCTTGACAACATACCACGCATCATTCGTTTGAAGATCTTTAAAATTGAAAAAGGTAAGCAGTTTTTGATCAGTCAGCTGTTGTAAAGAACGACACCTGCAAGGTACACGCATGGGATCAGTCATGAGTTACTTGAGAAAGAGAACTCCTCAACGAGCACAGGCAATCACTAACGGATAAAAGTGAAACGAATTTGGAAATCAACAAATCAGTAAATTACATATTAATGTACTTAAAAGATAAATTTTGCACACAATTGTATTAGAAAATAAAAGAAAAGAAAAATCCCGTGTGGGTAATTTTATGCTTTTTTTGTTTTGTTTTGCCTTAACGACGGAAAAGGGCACGAAAAAGTTGTTCATGAAACCCGCAATGAATGGCTCTTCTGTTAAATAATTAGTTTCTGTCGCAACACCATAAAATACGACCCCTTTTAGGAGTTCGTGTGTTTTGTCTGAAAACATTTTGTAAAAAGATCTCTTGTATTTAACTTCCAGGCATGACGTATGAGACGATTACATTCACAGTTTTTGAATTAACTGAGGATTGTCTTCTAGAGGAACCATCTCATGGAACATTTTTGCGTGCCCAAAGGGGTGCATTAATCAAGGTGGATGGCGAAAACCATTTATATATTGAAAAAACTTATGTTTCTTGATGAAGTTGACTTATAACCGCAAGAATAGATTGCACTTATTTTTTCTAACTTTATTCTTTTTCTTAATTTTTTTCTTCAACAGCCACTTTCTCAGCTGTTGAAATCAATACGGTGCTTCTCACTTTTGAGTGTCAGTCGCTTTTCTAGGAGGGGCTTTTCGATAAGCATGAAAGTTCTTCTGTGAGATATATGATTTGCTGGTGCTACGGGTTATCAATGTATAAACTGCACCTGACTGCCTAAATACTTTGCATATTATCTTCCAAAGTGTCTGGAAGCGGTCACACATCTGTCTGAATCCAATGGTTCTACTTAATTAATCATCCCATCAGAATGTAGATATAGGTTGGAAACCACAGACATAGGGAAATCCGACACATACAAGATGTTGTCATTAAGTGGATAAATTCCATATTTTCTTAACCCAGAAGTCACATTTGTTGGTATCACTGCCTTAAGAAATATTTCAACAGCTTATTCTGCAACTTGATAAATTGTCATAGGTCTGAATTTCTCAGCATCCATGAGTCTACACCGTTTCACTGTGTATTGTATACAAGTGTTTCACTGTGTACAAAAGACGCAATCAACTAAAAATTTAGCTAAGATTCATAACTTACATACCTACCGCATATAAAACTTGTCACTATACAGTTACGTAAAAGTGTATACTCATCTTTGCTACACGTATTATGGACAATATTAAACTTATAAATAGGTGCTAATCGTAAATTCTGACTATCAAAAAAATACAACAGATAATGAAGAATACAGCTCACCAAATTTTCCATCTTTACAGTGAAAGATACAGTGAAAGATGTCTTTGATAAAGGTCGAGACCACCAGCTGTTGATCTTGTTGCACAAATTGTACAGTACAATTAATCATAAAATACAATATTTTAGAAATGTATATATATGGGTGGTGTCTATTCTGTCAGATGTAGGAGGTCGATCATTTATGGAATCGGGTTTTTGCTGGTATTAGGGGAAATATCTGAAGAGCCTACGTGCTCTGATCAAGGTGGTGCTCAAACCCGAGAAATCGAACTAGCCTTATTGTGTCAATTTGTAGCTGCTCATCCAGCAATCGGACTAGAAGAAATCTGTCTAAGTTCCCAGTCAGTGGACATTCGTACCTGTCTTATTTAGGCTTAGCTGTCTTAAACAAAATCAAGAAATTTCGTCCTAACAATTACGTTTCTTCCGATTAGGTATCTTATTACTACTGCAAGGAATCAAAGACGTAGCTTCACAACGATTATGAAAAAGGATTTCAGCGCCTCCTTTAGAGAAGAACGTAACCTCGGTGTTTGACAGATACCCAGTGGTATAAGATAATTTACTTGAAGTAGCTTCCTTCGGCAGCTACGTTTTCCCAGCAAATGGATTCCGCGATTTAAAAAATCAGTTCCTCTTAGGTTGTCCTCTTATGGACCAAGTTTCCGAGATCGCTGAAAGATGTGACGCTTTGCTCAGAGAGTCCGTGCTGCATGGTCCAAAACAAATCGTATTCGGAAGAGGCGACGTCTTGTGAATATGTCGGGTGGAGGTAAGACCTAACATGTATGTCCCTTCAGGGTTTCCTTTAGTCGGTTTGCACCTTGTGGTCTGGCATTGTCGTGCAGTAGTATGGCACATGTTTCAGAGCATATTGCGGACGTCTGTCTTTAAATGCGCTATTCAGAGTGAGTAATTGTGCTTCGTAGCTTTTACCATTCACCATCTGACCCGGCTGCAACAGCTCATGATACACCACAGCGACCAGCACTCATTTTATCACTCATATCAGAATCGTTGTCTTTGAATCGTCGAAATCAGTGTCTGTACGTTTTTATCCACATGTTCTGCACAAGCTGCCACTAGCTAACGATGCGATCTGATTGGTGCAGAACCCGCCGCCTCCAATGCACTAAATATGTTGTGTTCCTTTCACTCCTCTCGAAAATCACACACAGATTAAAAAAGCCAAATGCCTCTATCGATAAACAGGTCTCGTGGCGCAGTCCGCTATACTGCTCTAGTTCAACTACTTTCTCTCTCCATAAATATAAAACAAGCATTTCAACGAACAAGATATTAAGTTTGACGAAATCAATTTTGTAAAATGCAAATCGAAAATTTTTTGACTTCATTTATTCTTATGCACAGCAACATAAAACACACGGAACATCATTGTTAACTCGACGAACATCCCTGTCATAATAGCTTGGTTGGGGTTATGTCTCAAATGCGCTGATCACCTGAAATATAAAAGTGTATACAATGCAAATTCCAGTCGCACAGCAACGCGCCAGTTGTGTTTGCTGTGGGCTGACTCCATAAATACTGACCCGCTGGAAATGTTTCAGAATAATTTAAAAGACTAACTGCACGGGATACAATATTTACGTACTGAAAAGGAAAGAATACGCTTTACAAATATGAATTTTACGACACACATAGCAAGAGCCTAAATAAATTGCTCATAAAGATGCGGGTAACTGGAAGTGTGCACAAAGCAAGAGAAAGAAGCGTACACGTTTCAGAATATGTATGCAATATAAAGCAATCAATTTGCTACTGAAGTGAAGGACATCATTATAACACCTTATACTAACATCGCATTTTGAGAATTTCTGTATACTAATCTACCCATTAAAGATACACTGGATGTTACAAAGCAAATTGTCGTAAATAAAAACCTAACCGGTCAGTCTTGTCCTACTTATGCATATTTATGTAATTATATTTTATTGTTTTTTCAACACACTGACGATGTCAACTGTATAGCAAACATAACGAAAGGCAAATGAAGTCTGTCCTGTTCTACACATTTCTGTAAGAGCCGACGACTTGTTGACGTTTTGTCAGTGCGGATGCACTTAGTATCGTCGGAACCTCTATGGGAAACCATAATTTCAGAATAGGGAGTTAATGGACTACGGACTCTGCATTGATGCGTGCAACAAGTTGCAAATTTGAATCGGTCAGGGACCGTAGTCGCATACCCGAAGTAACCGGCACGGTGGCTCAGCGTGTTCGGTCAGAGGGTTAGCTACCCTCTGTAACAAAAAAACTGAGTGAATGGATCAACGAAGAACCTGAACGGGTGTCATCATATGTCCCCCCAAACAAATGCAGTGAACTATATAGAACAAAATGAGATCAGCTAAATAGGAGTCCCGGTGTGGAACATAATTTAAAAAACAGTGGATAAGTCAACCGATCATGAGAAGCGGTAAATTCAGGTTCGAGTCCCGGTCCGGCAAAAAATTTTCCACTTCCGCCACTGCAACACCACAATGCCCTGTGCGGCTGGAAGTCAAGAATTCCTTCCCTTTGTTTCTCCATTCTCTGTTTCATATAAACAGTATTATAGACTTCAAAATATTATTTGGAGACTTCCATTTTGTTACGAGACAAATATCACACGCCGAAACAAATCAGTTGATACCTAGACCTCTTACTCTGTGCATTTATGGGGCCAAACATCTTGCAGTCGAATTCATGACGTCCAAAGGGTGTTATCACAAAAGACTTTTTTTTCTTATCGCTTTCAGCTAGTGGGATTTGGTTACATGCTTTGAGGAGATCGACCTTAGAGAATATTTTCCTGTCGACAAGGATGGTATTTACATCGTTTATGTAAGGAACTAGATAGCGGTCCGGAAGGGTCCGGTTCTTTATGACGTCGGTAGTCTCCACAGATGTGCTACTGACCATCCAGCTTGTCTACCGCCTACATCCACACTCACATCTACATAGATACTCCGCAAGCCATCGTACGGTGCGTGGCGGAGGGTACTCTCCACCACTACTAGTCATTTCCTTTCCTGTTCTCGCATTTAGAGCAAGGGAAAAACGACTGTCTACATGCCTCCGTATCACCCCTAATTTCTCGAATCTTATCTTCGTGGTCCTCATGCCTTCCCAATCACAGCCCTGACAGGCTCCTTCTATTTCATATGGCTCTGCAACGTTCCGCCCAGACAACATGTAGCTATGTGTTGTGTACATAGTTTCGCATAGTCAGTGCGTACACAACTTTCCCACTAGAGCGCATCCCACTAAGCACGACAGCGCAGGCGCAGCGCTCGTCTGTCTCCGCACTACGAGATGGCGCTGTCTTAGAGACGGACCAAATTCTGCTTCCGCCGATCCGCGTATTAATATGTAATGCAACCAATGAGATTGCTGCTAATGTAGAACCTTTTCTCCTCGCAGATCACACTCGCGCAGTGATAACTGAACGCGCGAGGTATTATAACGAGTGTACAGACCTCCGATTAGTCAGTCTGCATTAGTCTGCATTTGTCTATAGTCAAGTTTCAGTCTGCGCCTAATAAGATTACCATATTCCTGTACATATTCATAAAGATAAATGTATAGACACTTTGTCAAGTATGAGAGATATGTGAGAATAAGATTAACATATCAAGATCAAAGGAACTTCAGATTGTCAGTTGTAAATAGCATCCAGATTCAAGTTAAGTAATGTTTATGATTGTTATTATTTTAATAAATGTGTGTGCATATAAGCTTATCTCACTAGGGGTAAGATAGATACTGCCTACAGGAAAATTAAAGAGACCTTTGGAGAGAAGAGAACCACGTGTATCAATATCAAGAGCTCAGATGGCAACTCAGTTCTAAGCACAGAAGGGAAGGCAGAAAGGTGGAAGGAGTATATAGAAGGTTTATACAAGGGCGATGTACTTGAGGACAATATTATGGAAATGGAAGAGGATGTAGATGAAGACGAAATGGGAGATAAGATATTGCATGAAGAATTTGACAGAGCACTGAAAGACCTGAGTCGAAACAAGGCGCCCATTGTAGACAACATTCCATTAGAACTACTGATGGCCTTGGGAGAGCCAGTCATGACAAAACTCTACCAGCTGGTAAGCAAGATGTATGAGACAGGCGAAATACCCTCAGACTTCAAGAAGAATATAATAATTTCAATCCCAAAGAAAGCAGGTGCTGACAGATGTGAAAATTACCGAACTATCAATTTAATAAGTCACAGCTGCAAAATACTAACGCGAATTCTTTACAGACGAATGGAAAAACTGGTAGATGCAGACCTCGGGGAGGATCAGTTTCGTTCCGTAGAAATGTTGGAACACGTGAGGCAATACTGACCTTACGACTTATCTTAGAAGAAAGATTAAGAAAAGGCAAACCTACGTTTCTAGCATTTGTAGACTTAGAGAAAGCTTTTGACAATGTTGACTGGAATACTCTTTCAAATTCTGAAAGTGGCACGGGTAAAATACAGGGAGCGAAAGGCTATTTACAATTTGTACAGAAACCAGATGGCAGTTATTAGAGTCGAGGGGCATGAAAGGGAAGCAGTGGTTGGGAAAGGAGTGAGACAGGGTTGTAGCCTCTCCCCGATGTTATTCAATCTGTATATTGAACAAGCAGTAAAGGAAACAAAAGAAAAATTCGGAGTAGGTATTAAAATTCATGGAGAAGAAGTAAAAACTTTGAGGTTCGCCGATGACATTGTAATTCTGTCAGAGACGGCAAAGGACTTGGAAGAGCAGTTGAACAGAATGGACAGTGTCTTGAGAGGAGGATATAAGATGAGCATCAACAAAAGCAAAACGAGGATAATGGAATGTAGTCAAATTAAATCGGGTGCTGCTGAGCGAATTAGATTAGGAAATGAGACAGTTAACGTAGTAAAGGAGTTTTGCTATTTAGGAAGTAAAATAACTGATGATGGTCGAAGTAGAGAGGATATAAAATGTAGACTGGCAATGGCCAGGAAAGCGTTTCTCAAGAAAAGAAATTTGTTAACATCGAATATAGATTTATGTATCAGGAAGTTGTTTCTGAAAGTATTTGTTTGGAGTGTAGCCATGTATGGAAGTGAAACATGGACTATAACTAGTTTGGACAAGAAGAGAATAGAAGCTTTTGAAATGTGGTGCTACAGAAGAATGCTGAAGATAAGGTGGATAGATTACGTAACTAATGAGGAGGTTCTGAATAGGATTGGGGAGAAGAGAAGTTTGTGGCACAACTTGACTAGAAGAAGGGATCGGTTATTAGGACATGTTCTGAGGCATCAAGAGATCGCAAATTTAGCATTGGAGGGCAGTGTGGAGGGTAAAAATCGTAGAGGGAGACCAAGAGATGAATACACTAAGCAGATTCAGAAGGATGTAGGTTGCAGTAGGTACTGGGAGATGAAGAAGCTTGCACAGGATAGAGTAGCATGGAGAGCTGCATCAAACCAGTCTCAGGACTGAAGACAACAACAACAACAACATATTAATCAAGTTCTGTTTAAAGTTGGTCACCGTCAATCTGCTACTCTAAGCGTGCAAGTGGCATTTCTATCGTCTGACCTAACGGCAGAAGATAAACACGCCACGGTAAGACCACGAGACATACTGCTGGCACTCGCCTACTTCGTTAGAGCGACAAGTCAAATAATCTGATGGTGTGTGTACCGAAGGTCTTACAGTACGCACACTACACTATGTCATGCAGGACACTAGTAATACTGTAGACGAACATTACAAGTTTGTTCTTCTTACTCATCCACATTAACCTACATTTTTGCACATCTATAGATTGCTGCCATTCATCACCTCAACTGGAAATTTTGTCTAAGTTGTCTTTTACCTTCCTACAGTCACTCAACTTCGACACCGTACCGTACACCACAGTATCACCAGCAAACAGCCGCAAATTGCTACCCTGTCCGCGAAACAGCAATGGTCCTGCTACGCTTCCCTGGGGCGCTCCTAATGATACCCTTGTCTCTGATGAGCACTCGTCATTGAGGACAACATACTGGGTTCTGATACAAAACCCTTTCAAACGCAAAATAAATAATATCATTTTTTAAACTTTTTTTATTTTATTAGGATATAACTCATACAATATTATGGAAAAAATGCGAAAAAATTTTCGTGCAGTATTTCGGCTTCAAATGAAACCACTGCACACTAAATGTGGTGGCTTCAAATGAGACCACCACCATAAACTTCATTACGTACCGTAAGCTGGCCGAGGTGGCCGAGCGGTTCTAGGCGCTACATTCTGCATCCGTTGAGCTCGCAGGTTCGAATCCTCCCTCGGGCATGGATGTGTGGTTTAAGTAGTTCTAAGTTCTAGGGGACTGATACCTCAGACGTTAAGTTCCATAGTGCTCAGAGCCATTTGAAGCATTTGAACTTACCATAAACTTCATTACTTTCCGTGCTGATAAACACAAAGCAACTTGGCAGGAAGAACATGTCCATCTGCTTCCATGTGGATTACTTTTTGTGCTGCAGTGTACACATCTCCTCGATGTGCCGTGTACTGGCAGATGTTTCGATTCTGTTGTACGTTTTTTCCACTGGAACATCAGTTTTACACTTTTTGGCGCATGGTTCAGATGATGCGCTTGGGTGACCAGACTGTCTTTGAAAACACTGGACCCTACACAACCAGCTACAACACGCCATTGAAATTCCTTTAGCTTTTTCTTTTTATTCGGCTTGGTTAGTCGAAACAATATAAACGCGTTTCCAACAGAAATATCAATCGTATATCAAAACAGTCTGAGCCACCAGCGTCTAAATTTTATGTCAATTGAATAGAAACTATTCATCGTGTCCGCTTTATCTACACATCCCGTGTTCGAATTATGAGATTTCACTATCTGTGTGCAAGGTACTTTTGTAATTGTGCCATCCTTTTCTTTCCTACCGACTTCTTTCAAAGTTACAGGTGAGTCAATCGTTGATAGCAGCGAGACAACACGTTTATCTTTCCATTTCATGCATGCAATCGCATAAGAACGAACTCACCAGCCACTTTCTCCTCTTCGCAACTCTTTGTCCGGTTTCAGAGGAGGAAGTCCTTTCCTGTGGGCTCTAATGGTACCACAGGCTAGGATACCATCAAGTTTTAGTGTCCGTAAAAGTGGAACACTAGTAAAAAAAAATTGTCAAAATACATGTGATAGTCTTTGCCTTCTAAGCCTTTACACAATCCTCTCTCGCAAACATTTCTCCACTGCACCATCTGATTTCCCAGTTGTTGTTGTGGTCTTCAGTCCTGAGACTGGTTTGATGCAGCTCTCCAAGCTGCTCTATCCTGTGCAAGCTTCTTCATCTCCCAGTACCTACTGCAACCTACATCATTCTGAATCTGCTTAGTGTATTCATCTCTTGGTCTCCCTCTACGATTTTTACCCTCCACGCTGCCCTCCAGTACTAAATTCGTGATCCCTTGATCTCTCAGAATATGCTCTACCAACCGATCCCTTCTAATAGTCAAGTTGTGCCACAA
Source organism: Schistocerca gregaria (assembly GCF_023897955.1). Taxonomy (NCBI): domain Eukaryota; kingdom Metazoa; phylum Arthropoda; class Insecta; order Orthoptera; family Acrididae; genus Schistocerca; species Schistocerca gregaria. The sequence goes on from NC_064924.1 coordinate 95,993,143, forward strand.
ACTCCTCTTCTCCCCAATTCCATTCAATACCTACTCATTAGTTATGTGATCTACCCATCTAATCTTCAGCACTCTTCTGTAGCACCACATTTCGAAAGCTTCTATTCCCTTCTTGTCCAAACTATTTGTCGTCCCTGTTTCACTTCCATACATGGCTTACACTCCATACAAATACTTTCAGAAATGACTTCCTGACACTTAAATCTACACTCGATGTTAACGAATTTCTTTTCTTCAGAAACGCTTTCCTTGCCGTTGCCAATCTACATTTTATATCTTCTCTACTTCGACCATCATCAGTTATTTTTCTCCCCAAATAGCAAAACTCCTTTACTACTTTAAGTGTCTCATTTCCTAATCTAATTCCCTCAGCATGACCCGGCTTTATTCGACTACATTCCATTATCCTCGTTTTGCTTTTGTAGATGTTCATCTTATATCCTCCTTTCAAAACACTGTCCATTCCATTCAACTGCTCTTCCAAATCCTTTGCTGTCTCTGACAGAATTACAAAGTCATAAGTGAACCTCAAACTTTTTATTTATTCTCCATGGATTTTAATACCTACTCCGAATTTTTTTTCTTTACTGCTTGCTCAATATATAGACTGATTAACATCGGGGTGAGGCTACAACCCCGTCTCACTCCCTTCCCAACCACTGCTTCCCTTTCATGCCCCACGACTCTTATAAATGCCATCTGGTTTCTTTACAAATTGTAAATAGCCTTTCGCTCCCTGTATTTTACCCCTGCCACCTTTAGAATTTGAAAGAGAGTGTTCCTGTCAACATTGTCAAAAGCTTTCTCTGAGTCTGCAGATGCTAGAAACGTAGGTTTGCCTTTTCTTAATCTTTCTTCTCAGATAAATCGTAAGGTCAGTATTGCCTCATGTGTTCCAATATTTCTACGGAATCCAAACTGATCTTCCCCAAGGTCGGTTTCCACCAGTTTTTCCATTCGTCTGTAAAGAATTCGTGTTAGTATTTTGCAGCTGCGACTTTTTAAACTGCTTTTGTTGGGATTGGAATTATTATATTCTTCTTGAAGTCTGAGGGTATTTCGCATGTCTCAAACATCTTGCTCACCAGATGGTAGAGTTTCGCCAGGACTGGCTCTCCCAAGGCTGTCAGTAGTTCTAATGGGGTGTTATCTACTAACGGGGCCTTGTTTCGACTCAGGTCTTTCAGTGCTCTGTCAAACTCTTCACGCAGTATCGTATCTCCCATTTCATCTTCATCTACATCTTCTTCCATTTCCATAATATTGTCCTCAAGTACATCGCCCTTGTACAGACCCTCTATATACTCCTTCCACCTTTCTGCTTTCCCTTCTTTGCTTAAAACTGTGTTTCCATCTGAGCTCTTGATATTCTTACAAGTGGTTCTCTTTTCTCCAAAGTCTCTTTAATTTTCCTGTAGGCAGTATCTATCTTATCCGTAGTGAGATAAGCCTCTACATTCTTACATTTGTCCTCTAGCCATCCCTGCTTAGCCATTTTGCACTTACTGTCGATCTCATTTTTGAGACGTTTGTATTCCTTTTTGCCTGCTTCATTTATTGCATTTTTATATTTCCTCCTTTCATCAATTAAATTCAATATTTCTTCTATTACCCAAAGATTTCTACTTGCCCTTGTCTTTTTACCTACTTGATTACTGCCTTCATTACTTCATCCCTCAGAACTACCCACTCTTCTTTGACCTATCCATTTCCCTTTTTAAATTTTCTAACCTACCTGCCCGATTAAGGGGATCTGACATTCCACGCTCCGATCCGTAGAACTCCAGTTTTCTTTCTCCTGATAACAACGTCCTCTTAGTCCCCCCTGGAGATCCGAATGGGGGACTATTTTACCTCCGTAATATTTTATCCAAAAGGACGCCATCATCATTTAACCATACAGTAAAGCTGCATGCCCCCGTGAAAAATTATGGCTGTAGTTCTGCCTTGCTTTCAGCCGTTCACAGTGCCAGCACGGCAAGGCCGTTTTGTTAGTGTTACAAGGCCAGATCAGTCAATTATCCAGACTGTTGCCCCTTCAACTACTAAAAAGGCTGCTGCCCCTCTTCAGGAACCACACGTTTGTCTGGCCTCTCAACAGATACCCCTCCATAGTGGTTGCACCTATGATACAGCCATCTGTATCGCTGAGGCACGCAAACCTCCCCACCAACAGCAAGGTCCAGGGTTCATGGGGGGACGTGAAAGTTGGTGTCAATGGAAAACTGAAAACTGAAGGTGAAGGTATGCTGCCAGTTGATTTCTTTTTATATCTATCTGGGGACAATATGCCAGAACACATAGTATTCCAGACTAAGTTTTAGTGCCTGCAAAAGTGGAACACTAGTAAAAAAATTGTCAAAATATATGTGATATCCTTTACCTTCTGAGCCTTTACACAATCCTCTCTCCCAAACATTTCTCCACTGCACCATCTGATTTCCCAGTATATACTCCAGAATCGCAGATATATCCCATTTTGTCAGCTCTGACCCATGTTTCGTACCCCCTCTTGATGGCTTTTTAGGCATACACTGTTTGAATGATATTCGCCCTTCGAATTCCAACATGCATTCGTCAACATATTGCTCCTTAGTTGGAGTATAACATTCTTTGAACCTTGTCAGTAATTTATTTATTAGTGGTCGAATTTTATACAATTTTTCGTAACATTTATTCCCTTTTTGTGGCATTGGGGCATTGTCATTTACGTGTATATGAGATAAAATCCAGTTGAATATTTTCAATGACATAAGTGAAGAAATTTACTGATCTGAGTTCCTTGTGTAATGACCAACAATCACGATATGCGCAAGGTTGTTTGACATCCATTAGAATATTTAGAGCCAAAAACACCTTGAGTTCAAATTTTTCAAGAGGTCTGTAATTCTGACCTTTCTGAGTCGCATAAAGATCAGTCTGGAATACTATGTGTTCCAGCATATTGTCCCCAAATAGATATAAAAAGAAATCAACTGGCAGCATACCTTCACCTTCAGTTTTCCTTTGACACCAACTTCCTCTAAAAAATCGCCAAAGTGCATCTTACTGTCTTCCCTTGCCCATGTAAAATTCTGACCTTTTTAGTGGCACGTTATCTTCAGAACTGAAACTGTAATCAGTGTCATTTTCAGAACGATTATCACTTTCACTTTCAGAAACAACATTAGATATCACTGGTCTTGTGACTTGTGAATCAAGATTACTGTCTTCAGCTAAAATATCACTTTCATTGTCACTGGTACTGTCAATCTCAGAGTGCACATCAGAAGGAATTTCTTCTAAAATACACGCCAGAACTTCCTCATCCTTTAATTTGCGAGCAAACATTTCACGAAACTGAAATTAAAAAAATGATAAGCTTCTAATACTACCCCTGCAGCCGCAGTGATTTCAAAAGAAACCACCAGAGTAAATACGGAAAAAGTATATTATTTTCATTATTGTTGCAATACATATAGCATATACTTATATAAGAACGTGGTCTACTGGCCATTAAAATTGCTACACCAAGAAGAAATGCAGATGATAAATGGGTATTCGTTGGACAAATATATTAGACTAGAACTGACATGTGATTACATTTTCAAGCAATTTGGGCGCATAGATCCTGAGAAATCAGCACCCAGAACAACCACCTCTGGCCATAGTAACAGCCTTGATACGCCTGGGCACTGAGTAGAAAAGAGCCTGGATGGCGTGTACAGGTACAGCTGCCCATGCAGCTTCAACACGATACACAGTTCATCAAGAGTAGTGACTGGCATATTGTGATGAGCAAGTTGCTCGGCCACCATTCACTAGATGTTTTCAATTGGTGAGAGATCTGTAGAATGTGCTGGTCAGGGCAGCGGTCGAACATTTTCTGTATCCAGAAATGCCTGTAAACGACCTGCAACATACGGTCGCGCATTATCCTGCTGAAATGTAGGGTTTCGCAGGGATCGAATGAAGGGTAGTCCACGGGTCGTATCACATCTGAAATGTAACGTCCACTGTTCAACGTGCCATCGGTGCGAACAAGAGGTGACGGAGACGTGTAACCAATGGCACCCCATACCACCACGCTGGTTGATACGCTTGCATGGCGATGACGAATACACACTTCCAATGTGCGTTCACCACGATGGCACCAAACACGGATGCGACCATCATGATGCTGTAAACAGAACCTGGACTCATCCGAAAAAATTACGCTTTTGCCATTTGTGCACCCAGGTTCGCCGTTGAGTATACCATCGCAGGTGCTCCTGTCTGTGATGCAGCGTCAAGGGTAACCGCAGCCATGGCCTCCGAGCTGATAGTCCATGCTGCTGCAAACGTCGTCGAACTGTTCGTGCAGATGGTTGTTGTCTATCAAACGTCCCCATCTGTTGACTCAGGGATCGAGACGTGGCTGCACGATCAGTTACTGCCATGCGGATAAGATGCCTGTCACTCGACTGCTAGTGATACGAGGCCGTTGGGATCCAGCACGGCGTTCCGTATTACCCTCCTGAATCTATCAATTCCTTATTCTGCTAATAGTCATTGGATCTCGACCAACGCGAGCAGCAATGTCGCGATACGATAAACCGCAATCGCGATAGACTACAATCCGACCTATATCAAAGTCGGAAACATGATGGTACGCATTTCTCCTCCTTACACGAGGCATCACAACAACGTTTCACCAGGCAACGCCGGTCAACTGGTGTTTGTGTATGAGAAATCGATTGGAAACTTTCCTCATGTCAGCACGCTGTAGGTGTCGCCACCGGCGCCAACGTTGTGTGAATGCTCTGAAAAGCTAATCATTTGCATATCACAGCATCTTCTTCCTGTCGGTTAAATTTCGTGTCTGTGGCACGTCATCTTCGTGTTGTAGCAGTTTTAATGGCCAGTAGTGTATTATGAATTTGAGAGTGGATTACAAGGATGTATTGAGTGTCTGCATAATTCTTAGTAGTAGATTACAATCATTGCAGGTATTATAACAGATTATCATTTGAACCATTTATTGATCTGGTCCTCTTGTTGCATGTTTCTATATGGTATCTCTCACAAGACTGTCCACATAGTGTACACTTGAAAACGTTGGACGGTTCGTGGTATGTTGTATTTGCACAAATTTCATGGTGGAATCCGTGTACTGCAAGTCTTGTAAGTACGTCTCTCATCTCAAAATTTGCTGCTGTCCAAGTGCGGTCGATCATGGCCCCGGATCCATAGAAAGGTTCTCCGATGCTGATGGGTCGGAAGTAAGAACCTTGTCCTTAGATGCTCTATGAGGAAAGATTCTCGGGCGAGAAGGTAGACTAATCTTGATCTTGTGGTTTTTGCTACCCGTAATGCTCTTTTGATATGGGTTGCTTTTACTCTTTCCAATGTTTCTAAGTTCTTTTCATTTAGGCATATCCATATGATTTCTATCCCATAAGCCAGTATCGGTATTATTTTTTATTTGAAGAGTGCCATAGCTGTGTCTAGATTTAGTGTTCTGATGGAACTTATTTCGTTTATCGCTCTGATGGCTTGTGTCGCTTTCTCTGTTGTGTATTTAGTGAAGCACTTTGCGGACGGCTGGAGTGTTATCCTTAGATATTTGTAATCTTTTGTGATAGATATTTGCTTTCCTTGTAGTGCAATTCTTGTCGTTTTTGGGATTTGCCCGCCTGGTCTGAATACCATCATTTCCGTCTTGTCGGTGTTGATTACGAACTTGTGCTTTGTGCACCAATTTTCCAAGTCTTCTATAGTCTCCTGTAGTTTCTTTACGTTTTTTGAGCCTGTCACAATGTTGTCCGCATAGGCATATGCTTCGACATCGTCTTGAGCGATTTCCATAATGTCCATTGCTGCCGGAATGAACAGGAGCAGGCTTAGTGGGTCTCCTTGGAGTACTCCTTTTGTTTGCCTTATTGGTTCAGACAGGTCGAGGTTGTCCGAGATCCTTATCTCGTTCCATTCATTTATGGAGTTTATGATCCTTGTCCAGACGCTGTCTCTTCCCAGGGTTTCGTCGAGAATCCTTTTTTACTAATGATCGATCGAGGAGGCCGAAGGCCCTTGTGAAGTCTATGAATACAGCATAATATTTTTGCTTCTTATCGATGGTTTCCCACATGTTTTTTAAAAGCAGCTCCACTGCTGTGATAGTGGATCTTTTTTCCCTGAACCCGAATTGAGATTCTGGGAGGTGGTCTTCCAAAGTGTGTCTTATTCTTCCTGTGATTAGTTTTGTGAATACCTTAAAAGGGTTGTTTTCCAGTGCTGTTCATCTGTATTCATTTGTGTCCTTTGGGTCGCCCTTCCCTTTGTGCATTAAACTTACTATTGATTTCTCCACTGGCCTGTGATTTTTGCTGTTTTCATGCATTTTTTGTAAAGTTTTGTCCATGTTGGTGCTAGTAGATGGGCTGTGTCTTTAAGGTATTTGTTGTAAAGCATGTCCGGTCCCGCTGATTTCATCCTTTTTGTTGATTCAATGATGTTTCGGACCTCATTTGGAGTGAGTGGGGACCAGGCTGGCATCTCTTGCGGTGTGAGCTCTTGACTTGCTACCTGTGCTCCTTCTCTACCATCTTTGTTGAGAATGTCTCGTCCATTCTCCCATGCTTATATAGTGTGACTGTGCCTGCTTTCGAGGGCGGATTGCAATACATGGGTCTCTCCTGGCTTCTTCAGCTAGTCTTCTTCCCCGTGTTCCATTCTCTTCTCCCTTATTAGTGTTATGTAGGATCTTCTTTTCTCAGTGTATGTTTGTAGTAGTGAGTGCTTATCTGTGTCCATTTTTAGCCGGTGTAAAGCTCGGTGTACTTCTTTTCTTTGCTGATAACACTCTTGATCGAACCATGGCTTAGCTCTTCTCACTTTCCTGGGGGTAGTTGCTTGTTTTAAGAGTTTCTCCAGTTCAAGCGCTGCCTCCTCTACATTTGAATTGTCGATTAAGGACTCAATTTGTTCTATCTGGTCGTGGTATTCTTCCACTTTCCTTGGATCCAGTCTCCTCGAGAGCGGTCTCTTGTCTTGGTTCTCTCTTGCCTTCCAATCACTTTGTATGACTATGTTCATCGGGATGTGTTTTCTTATAGGCGTGTGGTTTCCATTCCAAAGTGGGCTTATGTCCCCTTTTATGTTTCCTCTTATGAGGGCGATATCAATAGCACTTTTGCCATTATGGCAGAAGTACATAGGGAAGTTTGTGTCATTTAGCAGGATGAGGCCTTCTTCTTGTAGTGATTCAATTACTAATTTTGTTTTGTGATTCTGTACATGAAACCGACAGTTTAGATCCCCTGCGATAAGTAAAGGGATGTCTTTCTTGCTCTGTCTTACTTGTTGGCCCAGTTCATCAATTGTGTCTATGGCCGATTCGCTTGGCTGGAAGTAGGTTGCTAATATTGTGATGTGTTTTACTTCTATTAGAATGGAGTGATTTAGTTCTATTGTAGCTATAATTGGTGTTATCCACGGTTTCAGTAGGACTGTTATTCCCCCTTGGGGTCACCCCCTTTCTCCTTGCTTTGCCAGCATATTTATGCTATAGAATTTCGGGTGTTGCCAATGACCAGTGAGAAAAGTTTTTGTGAATATTGCTACATCATAACCTTCGAGAAAGTCTGTTGGAGCTTTGCATGCTGCGTTTTTCAATCCTTCTACATTCCATAACATTATCTTCATGTTTTTTCTCCTGGTTTTGTTGTCTCCGGGTACATCTGGTTTTGACACTCTAGTACCGGTGTGCTTCTCAGATTGTCTGCTATGTTGTGGCATTGCTGGTCTTGGGCCAGTGAAAATCCAGAGTTTCCTTCTATGACAGCCTCTTGTAGGTTGGCCGTTTTCCGGCTTTATTATATAGGAAGTCCTGGTCCCTGATAGGTTTCTTTTTTTTTTCCTCCCCTCCCATATCTTATCTGTCGGGTCTCTGATGACCTTACTTCTTTTCCTGTTGTTTGCGTTAACTGTTCCTCTTTTGGCGGTGGGGGTGGTGGGTCCTCTTCTGTTGGTGATGATGTTGCTTCTTTTTCCTCTATCGGGCATGGTGAGGTTTGTGGGTCTGCTTTTGTTGCTGATGAGGTTGTTTCTTTTTCTTTTATATGGCACAGTGGAGACTTCCCTGCCTCTTCCTTCCTTGGTAGTATTATGGGTGTCTGTGTCTGCCCTTGTAGTTCGTCAAATTTGTTCAAAATTTCTTTACTCGGAATAGTTTTTCCGCGGTTGTTTCTGTGTAAACCATGCCTTGTGAAATGCTCTCTTTGTGGGCTTGTTGCATTTATGAAAGTCACATGTGGGAAGCTGTTACATATCTTCCTAAATATCCCGTTTGTTCTGGTAATTTCTTTATTTACACTGGACTCGACCATCAAGTCGTGTCTTTGAGGAATGCTTAGACATATACTTCAGAGTCAGTAGCTTTCCCCAGAATTTCCCTCAGTACTCTTCTTGCATAGATACTTTCGTTTCTATAAACGTCGTTTCCTCCCCCTATAATGACACATTTCGCACCTTTTGTTACGGATGTTTCCCAGGATTTCAACACTTCACTTAATGGCGCGCCTGGCTTGGTGATTCCGCTTACTTTTAGTTTGTTTTGCATATTGGCCATTTTTTCTGCTAAGCCTCTTCCGTGGCTGTCTGAGAAGTTGTATACGTCACTCTTTTTATTTCTCCCACTTGTCTTAGATGTATGTTCCTTTGTCGTGTTTCCCTGTTTGTTCGTATCTTCACTAGTATCTGGCAGGTCATATTTATTTCTATTATTCTCACTTGTCTCATGCATATGAACCTTACTTTTAGTTCCCTGTTTGATCGAGTCTTCACTGATGTCAGGAAGTTCAATTTTATTCGTTGTTTTCAGATCGTAATGATTTTATGCCTAGTACTCTGCTCGATTTCCACTTTTTGTTTTTGTTTACGATCCCAATTTACCCCTTGTTTCACACGCCAGCTTATTGTAGGACTAGTAAATGACTCGTTTTCCACTTTCTGTTTTTGTTTTAGTTCCCTGATCGATTTTTCTAGGTTGTTTGTATACTCTTTAGCTTGCAGTAGTTCCTGATCTAGAGTTTGTACGACGTTTTCTTCCTGCATATTTGCTTGTTTTAATAAACACATTGATCGTAAACAACAACTGATTACTCCACAGTCACAAATTGTGCTTACCTTTTGAAGTACGTCCTGTTCTTGTGTATAGCTAGTGTTTCCTTCCTGTTCGTTGTCTTGTTTTGATAAATACGTCGTTTGAAAACAACAGTAGCTAATTTCCCCCTTGTCGCTTTTCATGTTCACTGCGACGAAGCGTTTGGTACATTTTGTATGAATCCATTTTTGACTCGCTGAACATGGTCTTAATCCATTTAGAAGACTTTCACTGCATAGGAAACATTTTATATCGGTGAAATATACGCTTTCCCGAAGCCCCTTACTACTGCTTCTCTACTGGTCACCATCTTATATATGTATACAATAATGGCACTTATACTTGAATCGCCAACTGCAGTTACGTGAGAAATATTGACGTAGTTCAAATTTTAATCGCTAGATGGCAGTACCATCTACCTCCAGAAGCCTGGTTACGGACGTAGGCACTGTACTCTTGCCACAAAATCAAAATATCATGGCTTCAAATGAAACCACATCGTCTCAAAGGGTTAAGAAGCCTTCGAGCTACTGACATATCTGTGAACTTATTGCATATGCTCGTACCTTCGCTAACAGCCTACAATGGGGCATAGCGTCAAATGCTTTCCGGTATTTAGGAACATGGAATATAGAATCTGCCTGTTGCCCCTAATCCATAGTTCCCAGCATACCATGTGCGGAGGAGTATTTCAGTTTAATTTTTCCCAGCGTAGTGTGGATTTCGTCAGGTCGGGAAACTAGTTACGTAGTCAGAGTATTTACAGTCAACAAACACGTAGTGAACTAATGGAATCAGGCAAATCAGGTGCACTCTGAAGTGCAACCACATGTAACTAAGTATTACTATCAAGTAATAATTTTTTTCCGCTCTGTTAAGAACCCAAACTGATGAAGAAAGCCTGTATCCGTTACACCTTTTGTTACGTTGGTACAATGAAAGGCCACTCAAAACTTAGATCCGTAAGCTTTAATCTCAGATTTACAGGTATTTGCAGTATAAAATTTGTAGTGTGCCTCTTTAAGCTTATTCTTGAGACACACTGGTATAACGGAAATATCAGTGCTGCTCTCATACAGGAAGTGTATCACATTTTTTCCAGTTTGTATCACTTAATTTTTATCTCCAACAAGCTATCGATATCGGCGGCCTGCTGTAACTGTTGCGGTACAGCCATCAGCCGCTGCTATGTCTGCCGATTAGAATTTCTCTCACTTTTTTGGCAAAGCTCGGCAAATTTTCCAGGTCTGCAGTTTGAGCCGTAAGGAAAATGAAAATAGCAGCACTTTAGGGAACTATTGTATCTCGGTTTTCGGCTTGCTGCGGCTTCTGCTACGAGAACGTCGTATCAGTTGACATTGTCGCTCTCTAGAAGTGGACTTTCGGACTTCAGTGTCAAGTTCTTCGATCCTCACCAGAAGAACATTCACTCATACGGAAGATTTCAATAGAGAAACAACAAAGCCAGCCGGTTGCAAATAACTTGAGATGAATTTAGTAAAAACTATTGCAGCTAATAACGGCTATGATCACTCGTTAGTTGAAAACAACTTCAAAGTTAAAACTGGCGCAAAAGTGACTACTTTAGGCATCAGTGCTGTTTCTGTCAGTAACGAGTATAAAAGTTTTTTTTCGACTCCATTTTTAGACCCTATTTCTTACAGAATTCGTTGCCTTCTAGTTGCAAAACATGGATGCAAAGTTGCTTTTACAACCAACAATAACCTGCAGAAAAATCTTATTGACAATTTCCAGTCAACAATTGCCCCTATACACAGTTCAGGAGTTTATAAAATCATTTGTGATCCGTCTCCTGTTTATTATATAGGACAAACTGCAAGAGTTTTCAATGTCATGTACAAGGGACATTTATTAGGAAAAAGAGGCCCTAATGTACATAATTAGACTTTTGCTGATCATCTGTTAACATAGAAAGGTGCTGTAGAAATTTCCATTTTATATAAGGAAACGAAAGGTCACGGGCTCTATGTACTCGATAAGCTCTAGATTTTCAGGCATATTTCTAAGAACGTTGGCCTCATGCTCAACGAACAGTTACAATTACGTAACTTTTTTTTTTTTTCAATGGCTTTAACCCACTACTCGCGGATTTATGATTCCTTTATTGTTTACTGTTTTCCGGGTTCTACATCCGAAACATGTTTTTCTTCGGATCTCATATAAATGTGTACTGCTAAAGATTCCTTCATGTAAGTGTTTTTAGACAGTGCAGATGTTTGTGCAAATATTCTACAATACTCTATACTTAACGTAATGGGCACTTCAGTAAAGCCTAATAGGTGGCTTTTGGTTGTGCTTCATTTACTTGACTACTTCGTATTTCCAAAAATCATTAAGCTCTCATCCTTTGATTTTTGTTTTTATAATTAACTGTTGTTTAATTCGATTATTTCTGTTATAATGTCTCAAATGGGCACATGTCACTGTCCGCGCAACTTGTGTCTTGTTTTCGATGCGACAATGTAAGCCACTGGGCCTGCTCAGTCTGATGTTCCTTGCAAGATGTACATACCAAAGGCTGCAACTTTTTATGTTTTGACCAGAGAATGTCTGCTCTAAACTTTGACTATTGCCTTCCCGCAATGTAACGTTACGAAGTTACCTTATCTGTTTTATGACATTTTTCATCTTGGTTAATGTTTCCGTCAAACTTATTTTTCTATGTATTGTTTTCTAGGACTTTTAAATTTTCGTTCTGATGAAGTCATCTTTAGACGTATCGAAAACTAGATAAATGTATTAAACAATTATTTGCAACCGGTTGGCTGTGTTATTTCTCCATTCAAATATACGGTTGCTGGAAGGCAGCAATGCTCAAGACTGTGACGCAGAAGAGTTACACGCTAGAGGGGGCGTTTCCGTTGAAGATGATTGAGTGCTTCACATTTCCACCATCCAATCAGCCATTAGTGCTAATTTGTTCGCATTTTTTCGGAAATTATTGAAATATTTTGGACGCTACCAGGAAGTTTGTCTAGCTAGACAGTCTTTAAAATTTTATCTGAAACGTATATAAGGCTTTTCAGTCCAGAACGGAGGAAGCTGCACACTAATTTTGTCCACTACTAAATTTGTATAACTGTTTGGGATATTACTGTTTCCTTTATTTTCCGTCATGTTTATTTCTTGTTTATATCACGCTGGGGTCACCAGTTGTTGGTATTGTCGTACTATTAATCATAAAACACAGTATTTTATATTCAAAAATATTATTTGGAAACGTTCATTTTGTTACAAGACACATGTCACACACTCTAACAAAACAGGTGATATCTACTAGAGCTCTTATTTTGTGCATCTCAAAGAAAAATAAAGTCAAGACAAGAATTATTTACATAACTGTAGGATGTAAACATAAACATAATCCTGTAAATCGAAATGAAGCAGGTGAAATGAAATGTTCCACTATGTACCTGCTTCACCGTGTACTGCGCTTCCCTACTGTTATTTTCAAAGATCTTTTGAGATAAAGCAGTAATAAAGATGCTAACGTACAGAATATATTTAACAATGAGTATGTATAAAAATAATGACTAATTAGAAAGAATATGAAATCAAAATTAGGAATTAAGTAGCTTTTAGCAGTTCTGCAGGGGGCTGGGTCACCTCAGTATGGCTCTAATAAGATTATAGATATCATTTTGCTTGTGGGATCCAAGAGCTCCCCAGCACAAATGAAAAAAAAAAATATGACGTAGAAAGTTTCTGAAGCACTGAAAGGTCCAACTGGGGACGCTAGAAAACAATAAATTCAATAGATGCTTGCATCAAGTGAGAACAGAGCGAATAAGCACAAGCTTTGAATTCCTTTTTAGTGTAAAGGACCAGTTTTTGCAAGTTCCCCTGAAACTAAGCTAGTACAAATACATCAGTTCTGCAAATTATAAATATGTGAAAGATCAGATCAATCTCACGCTTACATACAAATTCAGATAGCTAAGATCGACTTTTCCTACTCGAATTTTGTTCCTTCGTCAAAAAACGTGCGCTCGCTAAGCAAACTAATCCTCTCTGAATGTTAAAGTTTTGCATCACGACTCTAACGGACAGTGCTGTGTCTAGTGGGACTTGTTTGACGGTGATACGAGTGACACATCTACGCTCGTTATCTAGCGTACTCTTCCGCTATCTCTAGGGTAAACGACTGCTGAGGGCCAAAATATTTACTGGCGACTGCTCGTTCGCTTCCATTCTCTATTGTAGGCGTGCTGTCTGAGCAAACTAACAATAAGTTGACACTCAACGTGATGGCTGTCGGGAGCGACCATAAGGCCCGTTTTATACCACAGTCTAACATATGCAATCGTGACACCCCCGCAGTGAAAATTGTTACCGTCTGACGGTTGGTGCGACACTAGTTCCCCAAAGCAGCCGTAAGATTACGGGTTGCTTTTTATTATTTTTCTAGCTAATTAGTGAAATAATTATTGCATCTTTGCGTTCCAAGCGTCACTAAACTGTCAAGAGACACGAATGACCACGAAATAAATGTAAAAACAGTCGAATCTCACTGATTTAGCGACGTCAAGCTACAACTTATTGACGAAAGAATACTTTCGGATACGCTTGTAACTGCAGCTTACTCCGCTGAAAATGAGAGAATATAAACACATATTTCATGCATGAGGAGCATATATTTCTTTTGTTGTCTGTTCGTATTATGACAGACACTTCCATCGACATGTAACAAGGTTGTAACAAGGTCGCAGTCTTACACTTCACTCGACTTTCTAATACACGAAAAATTTTGCAAAAGTAATTAAGTTTGCGTCAAAAGTGAATTTGCTCAAGATTTTTGCTTTTCGTAGCTCAGACGTAGCAACAATTGTGGAATCGGTTTCTTCTGTGTTGGAAAACAGTCTTATAGGTTTGGTTCTTTTATTATCATGTCTGCGTGACTTTTCCGTCAGCTACAGCTGTTGTTACTTATCTGGTACTTTAAATAATGTAGGTATTGCATTCCATACACGTTTCCTATTTCCATATTCACTGATTTCACTGGAAATTTAGTGAAAAAACTTCACGTTTTTAAGTAGACATACGACTTTTTTCTGCAAAAGGTCAGGCTTTCTGTTGTTACCTGGAATTTTTTGTTCTTAAAAGAGTAAGACATTCTCCACTTAATATCTGTAGGTTACAAGAAAATCACAAATAAGCTTTTCTGTAATATAGCGGTTTACACCCCCTAGGGTCCTCAGGAAACCTAAAAACAGGACGACTGTGGTGTCTTCTTGTTGTTGGTGGTACAGTTTATCGCGCTGCAGACGCTTCCGTTTGTAAAAACCATTCTACAGACCAACACAAAGAATTACGATTCGCTTTCCTTTTCACAATGATGTGTGAAATCATGGGTAGCGAGAAGAGAAGCTCGAAGTATTCACAAGAATTTGTTTTATGAGCTACTCAGTAAGGGCATAAAGAGCTACTAAAATGTAAGTAAGCAGATGTAAATTTGAGACGGGGCAAACAAACATTTCAGTTTCTCCATATGAAAGCAGCCCCTCATATTTGCAAACATGATACTCGTTTTAGAAATTTGATTTCTGCTACAGATCATCTCACAATTATGTTAAGATTTTTTAACAACAGGCGAGACCTGTTCGTGCTCGCAGTATAGTTCAAATTCACATATTGTTCCAGAAATATGTGAAACAATGTACAGATCGCTTAAGGAGGAATTTCTGAAGGTTCAGTTAAGTTATTTGAAGTAATAAATAAATACATTTATTTCACATATGTACATTTTATTGGTAGCACTTTTATTTCCACATCACAATAAACACGTCAGTCATTTAATTTCTTCCTTACATCATCCACAACGCAGCCACTTCAAATACAGCTAAGGGCTGCAGCTATGACAGTCTAATCGCTAATTGAGGTTTTGAGAATCAATGTGTTTGGTGTTATGAAGAATTTCGCTTTCTTCATACTTGAAAATTATCAATGTGGTGGTAGCCACACAACAGCCAATCTTTGAAGTCATTTGATCTTTGATCAAAAAAATCTTTGATCAAAGCTTCCCTTGTACACTGATAAAGATTTGACCAAAGAGTTTTGATTAAAGATCTTTGTCAAAGAAATATGACAGTGTATTACCAGCCTAAGTGGGAAATCCCAGTATGGTCGCTCTCATCAACCAAAGTGCTGAGTGCCAACTTACTTTAGATGGCACTGACAGTAAATGAGGTTAGCGCACATTAGGAGACTGAGGAATTGGACACACTGCCGAAACTCACTATCCTTATGCTGCCACTGCATGCTGCCCAGAAGCAAAGGCTAATCTATATCCATGTGCCACTGCATGCTGCCCAGAAGCAAAGGCTAATCTATTTCCATGTGCGAAAGACATCCGATGATACAGGAATGTTGTTGATAGAAGCCGAAGTGTTGACTCCTGCTTGTGCTTCCAAGTGGAGAAGTCAGACTGCATCTGTACACTTCACACTTCCCACACCAGGCCTAGAAAGCAATTTCGAAGAGGCAGATGGAAGAATATGCCGACTTGATGCTAAGAACATGCGAGTGTTCCTATTGAACAATATTAAGTGAAGTTGTGTCTATTTGCAACAAGAAGTAAAGATTATCACAAGAAGAGCAAATATAATACTGCATCAAACAAAATTGACCGTGTTGAAACAGATGTAGGTCGCAGACAAGAGTGGAAGAAACTGAAAAGAAATGCGTATCTGAGGAGCTACGAGCACTTGTTCATCTTCAGCACTGTCAAGCACATCCCCTCTATCGAACAAGTACTCATAGCTCTTAAGCTATTAATTTTAGAACCCATGTTTACCATCTCCGGACATGGGTTCCCATGTAAAACTGGATCTACTACGTCCCTTCTAGAACCTCTATAAGTGTGTAGCATGAATTGTGAAACACCCTGTATATAGCCATCACTTAACATCTGTGTTAATATGATCGATGCTTTTATTTTCATTATTATCGACGATGGGCTTTAAAGCATCGATACTGAAATCGAAATTACCATCAATGATTTGCCAACATTGTTTATCCCTAAGCCACAGTACCTGCTAAAAAAGACATGCCGTGCATAAAAGAAAAGCGGTGCTGGCAATAAAGACGTGTACGCTACAAAAGCAAGTTTTTTGACACATTACATTTTCTGCAAACATGTTTGGCAGATAGGACCGTATTATGATGCAATGATATATGATTTTATGATCGTGTAATGAAATGATTATTTAATAGTAAGTTACTCCAATAAGTTACTCCTGGTTGGCCGTGCGGTCTAACGCACGGCTTTCCGGGCGGGAAGGAGCGCCTAGTCCCCGGCGCGACTCCGCCCGGCCGATTTGTGTCGAGGTCTGGTGAATCGGCCAGTCTGTGGATGGTTTTTAGGCGGTTTTCCATCTGCCTCGGCGAATGCGAACTGGTTCCCCTTATTCCACCTCAGTTACACTATGTCGGCGATTGCTGCGCAAACAAGTTCTCCACGTACGCGTACACCACCATTACTCTGCCACGCAAACATAGGGGTTACACTCGTCTGTGTGAGACTTCAAACACTCCTTCCCAAATGCTTCTCGAATCATATCATAAACTTCAGGTATCAGATAAGGCTGCTTTCGATAATCGGCTTTGCTATTCACAACTCTGATAGGATACCCCAGTGACAATGGATCATAAGAGCAGCTGAAAACTTCGCTGAAGGTGTTATTGCCTTTCTCATCACAGTGTTCTATTTCGTTAACTTCTCATTCACAAGATGGTATAGGAATCAGTAATTATCGTCGCTCATCCTCAAACAATTAAGGAGTATCCGCTATGAGAAGTACTTTTCAAAGAAATGTCAATATTACTCTCCCCTCTCGGTTGATCATTTTTTTAAACCATAATGACAGTTTTCCTTTTGCCGTATTGTTCATTGTCAAGGTACCCACTGAGGATAGCGATATGCGCGTAGACAGATGGCGGGAGTACGACGCACACACGGTACAAAAGGGCAGTTCACTACCGAAGCTGTCACTTGTACTCAGGTGACCCATGTGAAAAGCTTCGCTACGTGATTAGCGCCGCACATCAAGAATTAACAGTCTTTGAGTGCGGAGTGGTATTTGGAGCTAGACGCATGGGACAATCAATTTCGGAAATCGTTACAGAATTCAACATTCCGAGACCCAGTGCCAAAAATGTGCCCCAAAAATCAAATTTCAGGCATTACTTCTCACCATGGACAACGCAGTGACCGACAGGCTTCACTTAACGACCGAGAGCTGCGGTAGAGTTGTCAGTGCAAGTAAACACGTAACACTGCGTAAACTAACTGCAGAAATCAACGTGGTATGTACGTCGAAAGCATCCGTCAGGACAGTGCGGTAAAACTTGGAATGAATGGGCTATGGCGGCAGACGACCGACGGGTGTGCCTTTGCTAACAGCACGACATCGCCCGCAGCGCCTCTCGTAACCTTATCGGTGGGATCCTAGACGACTGGAAAATCGTGGCCTGGTCAGATGAGTCCAGATTTCAGTTATTAAGAGCTGATGGTAATTTCGAGTGTGGCGCAGACTCCACGAAGTCATGGACCCAAGTTGTCAACAAGGCACTGTAGACGGTGGTGGTGGCTCTGTAATGGTGTAGGCTGTGTTTACAGGGAATGGACTGGGTCGTCTGATCCAACTGAACCGATCATGTACTGGAAATGTTTCTGCTCGGCTACATGGAGGCTATTAGCAGCCATTCAAGGACTTAATGTTCCCCAAACAACGATTTTTATGGACGACAATGCGTCATGTCAGAGCATTCTAGACAATTCGAGTGAGTGATATGCTCACCATGTCACCCGACATGAATCCCATTGAACATTTATGAGACATAAGCAAGAGGTCAGTTCGTCCACAAAATCCTGCACTGGCAATATTTTTGCTATTATCGATGGCTACAGTGGCAAGATCGATGCCGTGCGGGGTATCTGAGCGGTCTAGGGCGCCTTGCCATGGTTCCCACGGCTCTCCCTGTCAGAGGTTTGAGTCCTCCCTGGGGCATGGGTGTGTGTGTGTTGTCGTTAGTGTAAGTTACTTTAAGTTACATTAAATAGTGTGTAAGCCTAGAGACCGATGACCTTAGCAGTTTGGCCCCATACTACCTTACCACCAATTTCCAAATGTTTTCTAACATGGCTCAATATTTCTGCAGGGGACTTCCAGCACCTTGTTGAATACATGCCACGTTGAGTTACTGCACTATGCTGCGAAAAAAGAGGTCCAACACGAGATTGGGAGGAATCCCATGATGTTTGTCACCTCAGTGTTCCGGGACCTAATCCGGAAACCACTGTGAAGTTCAGCATAGCATGATACCACATCTTTGGTTTCTTTCTGTTGCAACCACGTATGGAGTACGGTTAGAATAACTGCTTAAATGCCACAAAACGGCTGCAGTTAGACTAATTTGTCTTTGTGACCTCTATAGAAAGCGATACATAGGACCTTAAGAATGTCTATACTGGCTCTTGAAATTTCGCAAGTAGCTTTTGCAGGATAACTGGCGTCTGTCTTCAAGGGTTTGCCAGTCCAGGCTTTCCAACATTTCCATATGCCAGACAAACCTGTAACCATTAGTGCAGCCCTCCTTTGTATAGGTACAATATCTTCTATTAATCCTGTATGTTAAGGATCCTACAAACGTGAACCATATTGTAAGACGAGATGCAGAAATGATTTGTAAGCAGTCTCTTTTCCAGACTGAGTGCTTTCTCACAGTATCTTGCTTATGAACTCCAGTTTGTCACCAGCTCCACCTGCAATTGAGCGTACATTATCACCCACTCCATTTCATATTCCTGCAAATTGTTACACCCAGGTATTAGATGACTTGACTGATTCTGGCTGTGACTAATTGGTGTTAAAGCACAAAGGAAATAAAGACATTAGCTGCCAGTGGGCATTGATTGCTATCAACGGGACAAGTTGAAAATCTATGCTGGACCGCGATTCAAACACTGGTCTCCTGTTTACCAGGCAGATGCACTGGCCACTATGCCATCTGGACACAGTGCTTCCCACAACTGCATGGAATACCCTAGCACACCTCCTGTCAGGACGCAAATTCTCAACTTATATCACACACTACTGACCTAATGCTGCTGCTCAATAGCCTCATTACTCGTGGAATCACGCTGATTGCCAAAAGAGTTCAAGCCTGGTCTGCATCTGCACTGAAGGGGTCATTGACCACACATCATCTTCATTATATATAGATGGTGTCTGTAGACATGTCCCAAAGAACAGACGCTATTATGATCCTGCAGCCACTATAAATCAAGATACAAAGGAATTAAAGACATTAGCTTCCAGTAGGGGTAAGTAGGGGTAAGTTGAAAATTAGTGCTGAACCAGAATCTGAACGTGGATTTCCTGCTTACTAAGCAGATGAGCTGACCACTACACCATCTCAGTACAGTGGTCATCACAATCACAGCCACTACCCTACCACTCCTCCCGTGAGACCCACATTCTCTACATACTACTGATGTAGAGCCCCTGATCATTAGCTTCATTGCTCGCAGCGTCTGGCCAATTCCTGTAAGAGTTCGAGCTTGGTGGTGCATCTGCATTGAAGCGGTCGGTGGCCACCATCACCTTAATGATATAAGTGTGGTGTCTGCTCTTTTGCACGTGCCTGTGTGTCTGTGTACATGCATGTGTCGCGGAAGACTCCCAGAAAACAAAGCAAACACTCTCCAAATGTGGAGGTGAGTGGATAGAATCGAGTACAGTGCTATACAACACATTTGGGCTACGTGTTGGTAGCTGTGCTACATTTACAAGCAGTTTCGGAACACAGAACGAGACGTTATGTAATGATCGCATGGATAGAACTGACATAAAAATCGATAGTATTGCGAAAAATGACTGGGAATAGGTATAAATTGACCTGATATAGACCGAAATGAAAGGAAATTGAGGAAGTACTTGCGTATCTTCTGGTTGGCGCAGAGCATGGAGCACCAAGAGGAATATGAGAAAACATCAATATGGAAGCGAAGGGAACCAGGAAAGCAGTAAATCTTTTCTCCGTCGAGGTAGCATTATACTGTACGTCTATTGAGGTGCCAGTGATACACACGGGTTGACTACTGTATTTGACGCTTTTCTAAAAGACAGAGAACCATCCGCCTCTAAACTTACTTGCATCTGCGTTAAAGGATAGCAGAGAGTGGACGGGGTGATCGACTGAGATGGAGCTGTAATGAGGTCCGATTAATGGTAGACTGATGATGCATTCTAGAGAGGGAGAAGTGGCTACAGGTCAATTTTTCCACTGTTCTGTTAGGATGCATTAGCTACGTGACATAACCATCGTTCGACTCGTATACAGCCATGTCTCCTGTATGTGATTTAAAGCGCTGTATACTTGCGATCATTAACGGTAAACCTGTCATTCATCAGAGTACTTCCATCTCATATGTGATGAAACGTGACACTTTCCTCTAAACGAACTTTGATTTATGTGATCTACTCCATCCCCCTGTCGCATCTTGGGTGTAAAATCAAGACTTCAGGTTCATAACCAAGTTAGCAATAGATGCTCGTGAGGTACTGCAATCCCCATGAATACATTTCCATGACAGATGTGGTGTTTACAGAGTTAGTGGTTGAATGACTTGTAATTTTCACGTGTCTGACGCAGCTGCTATGCATTTATCTATTTCCTTGTAAGAGGTATCCCGCATTACTATCGATCATTTTATATACAGCTGATGCAGGCATCATATAATTTCTGAACCATGATCTGATGAGAACAGTGGACGCTATATATATCTGAAAAGCTATATTGTGCTTCTATCACGCAGAGCAAATGTTTTCCGGAAGTCGTTTTTTTTTTTGTTTTACTGTTTGATGACATAGTTTGTCGTAGAGAACCAAGAAGAAGGATATATGTCAAGCACTTGAAATATATTTCTTACATTGGAATATTAACAGCGCTACCGTACATGCAACTGATAGGTTGGTAACGCAAGCGATCTAACATTATAGCCCATTTTAAGTGTAGAACGTTGTAGGCTTAGGAGTGCATTTGTTTAGGTTCTCTCTTACTACTACCTTCCAGGTCCTGATCCTAGACTCTGGAATAATACTTTAAAATTGATAGCTTGGTTGATTTACATAAAAATGCTTCGAACTCTGTCCGCCTAGAGCTCCATCATACATAAAAATCATCCGTTTCTTGTTCTTCTTAATCGCCTGCTATTACATCACGGCACTTTGAAATCTGTTAATATACATCAATAAGGAGTGCTAACCTCCTTGACATGGGCGCATCTCGAAAAATCTTGTACACTTGGATGGGTAAGGACTCGGCAAGCTACATTGATTCACGAGACGTGGATTGTAGCGTTCTTCTCCTGGTCGGTTGCAGGACAAATCGGTATTGGTGCTGCAGGACGGGCTGGTCAACGACAGTGCTAGGAGCGTCTTTCACTCTCTAATTTTACTCCAAGACAGAGAGAATGCTCTGTGACTCCCATACGCAGAGAGATAGATCGTAAATTAAGCACTATGTTTGAGGTGTTAGAAATATGTAGGGCACTGTCTGATCTACTTTGATCATGCATGTGTTAGAGAATTAACAAAGAATGGACATACTGCACAGTCATGTATCCACGTTTGCAATGATACTCGCAAATTGGAGAAGGGGTGGTTTAGCTATGATACTGAAATTGGGAAACATGCTGTCACATCATTGGTCAGTGTTGAAATTACTGTAAAATTGTTCACACTATCAACTGTGATGCTTATTATTAGAATATATCGATCGTGTCTTTTCCATCCCATCCGCACACTTGCATGCTTTTGGTTACCACATAATGGTTGACTAATACCGCTTTTTTAAGTTGAAGAAAGAGTTTTGGTGGTGGACAGCACCTTCTGGGGTGGGTAGTACCAAGACACTGATCGTGTAAATGACTGCAATATGATGAATAAGTCTACAATTAACGTGGAGTCATCAGCTATTCTGTTACTATGACAGATGAGTTTAAATGTAACTTCCTGACAGATTAAAAATGTGTGCCAGGCCGAGACTCGAACTGGGGACTTTTACCTTTCGCAGGCAAGTACTCTACCAACTGAGCTACCCAAGCACGACTCACGCCCCGTCCTCACAGCTCTACTTCTGCCAGTACCTCGTCTCCTACCTTCCAAACTTTACAGAAGCTCTCCTACGAACCATGCAGAACTAGCACTCCTGAAAGAAAGGATATTGCGGAGACGTGGCTTAGTCACAGCCTGGGGGATGTTTTCAGAATAGTAGAACACTTGCCCGCGATTGGCAAAGCTCCCGAGTTCGAGTCTCGGTCCGGCACACAGTTTTAATCTGCCAGGAAGTTTCACATCAGCGCACACTCCGCTGCAAAGTGAAAATCTCATTCTGAGTTTAAATGTAGTTTGGAAACTTACGCCAAGGCTGTAAAACTCATCCAGTTTCCTTATGTTGTAACTCTCTTTTATTGAAATCATCTAGTGTGTGTTTGTGACAGTAACAAAGTGATTTACATTAAGCAGTGTCTAGTTTTCTGCGAGAGGCTGTGGATCAGAGCGTCTTAATGTCAGATCTCGGAATCATGGTAGAAAAACAAAATGTATGTCGATTTACAAAGTGTGCTATGTCAGAAACAAATGATGCTTAAAACAACGAGACAGTGCCACATGGAGCGTATCTTGCAATTTACAGTGCAATCCGCAGGATACGATCATCCTCCTACAGTACAAGTGATGAAACCTTAAACTGGCCTCTGCAGTGGATCGAAAGCTGTACATTTAACAGGATCATCCCACATTGACAGCAGCAGAAGTTTGTTGGGTAAATTTAGTGATTGACAGGCTGTTCCATTAGGAATGCTAGGAGGATTGCTATTCTGGTGAGCATTCCAACATCTCTCTATCTGCACTGGACCTGCATCACAACTACGCATCATTCTATATTGGAAGAAGATAGTGGAGCTTTTATACTTCATAATTTTTCCCTGTTAAATGGTACAGAATAACGATGATATTTTGTTGGGTTGATAGATGTGAATGGACGTGGATCTGCTTCAGACTGTAGTATCTGTAACTGGTTTGGAGACGCACCATGATGCATGCATTTCCACCAAATGGTCCTCTTGCACTAACTCAGGTCGTTCTGTGTCTACATGGCTTGCAAAAGGTGGTGGATATGGCTTTCTCCAACTTCTGCTCAGTTCTGACTTAAATCGGAATGATTACATGCACTAAGTTGTAGAAATGGGATCACTTGCAAGATGCGCAGCGGTTGACTAAAATCATGTCAGAATTTTACTGTAGCAGACAGGTTTGTGAAAGGTGTCTCGTTTCGAGACATGAGAGTACCAGAAATATGATTCACATATGGCTGTGATCCAATGCAGGCATGTGGTTAAATGGAGAGACTTGATTCCAAATCATAGACATCATTTCTAACAGATACTGTAAGTATTAGGACAATGGGAATTCTGCTCCACTCTGCACTGTTGCCAGATGTATCCAAGATGGCGGCGATGACATCATCCAAGATGGAGACATGTAGATTTGGCAAAAGTGCATGACGTCATCCAAGATGGAGACTGTAACGCCATTCAAGATAGCGGATTTTGGAGGGAAATTTGAATTTTGGTGAGAAAGTACCACGCACCCCTCCCCCCAAAAAATGGCAGGAAGTTCAAATTCCAACAGGATAATGCATCGCACCCTAGTTATCTCTACTAAGCAAAGAAAATTGCGGGAAGTTAGGTCACTTGTACTAACCTAAGTCATCTGACAGCCATCTCCTCCTACGAAATGGCGCCGAGTTTGAACTTCAACAGGATAATGCAAAACACCACGGTTATCTCTACTAAGCAAAGAAAATTGTGGGAAGATGGCTCACTTTGGCTACCTCCATTAACGTAAGTATCTGACTGCCACTTCCACCTATGAACTAGCACAAAGTTTGAATTTTGACAGTAAACGAAGCTCATTTGGGATTTCGCTGCGAATGGCGCGAAAGAAAGGACACTTGTATTAACCTCAGCTGTCCAACAGCCACCCCGTCATAAGGATTCATGGGGAAAAAGGACTTGGAGATAAGGCTTTATTTAAACAGTTTCATGCAGGTGTGCTTGTCACGACATCCAGAGCCCAACTGACTTAGTACATATTGCCACCACCAGAGGGCACCCTCATCTGTGAGTTAATCCAAGATGGCGACAACCACTGTGTTCAGCATGAGATCCGAACTCCAACTGACTTAGTACATATCGCCACCGCCAGAGGGCACTATCGTGACGTCAGGTGATGACACTAGTGCAGTTATCCAAGAAGGCGTCGAACAGTGTGTTTACCACAAGGTCTGGAGCAAGTACTCAGTACCACCAGCTGAAGGCACAGTCATCCGTTTCATGACATAATCGAAGATCCTGGGGGAAAATGGTGGGAAAACGACTCTGGACACAATTTTCATTTTGCAGGCTGTCTTCACCATGAGATCTGGACTGCAACTGACCTAGTGACCAGATGCTGCAGGGGGGGGGGGGGGGGGGGGGAGGGCAAATAGCGGGGAAAAGACTATGTACACAAGTCTTTATTTTGCAGACAGCCTCTCCACCACTAGATCTAGAGTCCAACTGACCTAGTGCACAGCACTGCCACCAGATGCTGCTGTCTTCCTTCATGTGACATAACCCAAGATGGTGATTTGGAGGGGGAAAATGGCGTGAAAATGCCTCAGCCTGCTCTGGGCTGCTGTGTAGAGTAAGGAACGAGTGCACCCTATTTATTTTGAAAGAATTTATTTAGCAATGGAGTATATTTATCACACTCACACAAAACACACGCTCTGACATGCTTGGGGCCATCTCACACAGCCCGCAGACCTGTAAACTACTTCTAAACAACGCTCTCCAGACACGCAAACAACTCCTAATTTACAGAAATAATTTCAGCACACATTCGCACTCTTCTCCTAAATAATGAAGCACAGTGATGTTTAACACGATCAGTACTCATAAATTGTCCAAATAATGCATAGCACAGCCTACGGACCTGCTCGCAAAATAATGCAATCAATGAGCGCAAGCGCCCTCCGCCACCCCATGTCCAGTAGAGTGAACAGGCAACCCCAACGAAGTAATGTGGCCGTCAGCTGTCAAACCATGCACAGCAGCCCTGCTCGAGTCCTGCAGCCATGATGTGGCGACAACTCATTCATACTTGGTACCTGAGAAATTCCTATCTAAAGACTTTTCCACCTACACACCGTGGCCGACGTGAAAGCGCGGTAGCGCAGACGCTACATGGGGCGCACACAGCCGCGAGCCGCCACCAAATGCAGGTGGAAGTTGCTTGCCTCTATTTCCCGGTATACGGTCATGGTTAGACTGACGTCACTGAATTCCAAGCGCACTCACACGAGACACCTCCGAGCAGCACGTGTCTTTACTGTTGATGATAGAATGGCACAGGGCGCATCGTTCCTAGTGCGACATGACACACGTTGAAACATACTTAACTACCCAGCGTGGCTCTAGCCTCACCGCGAAACATCTGTGTGGCGACTCGCCATCTAAAACATTCTCAATGTTATTCTTACGTCACATGGCTTTGTAAAAAAATAAGACCCAAGTTGACCTCTTGGGAATTGTATACCATCCCAGAAATAGCTAACACTCGCTTTCTAGATGTCTCAGCGTGTATGCACGGAAATTCATGTCCTAACAGAACCTGTTTACGAAAATAACATCGAATGCACTCATGCAAGTGCTCCTGACGAGATACTCTTCCTGCTCTCAACATACACAAACCTTCCCTTCGCTATGTAGAGGCTCCTATATCCCAGCACAAACGATGTGAATGAATCGAGCATTCTGATTGGCTCTTATCGAATTTACCTGCTGAATTACTGATGCCACAGTTATCGAAGCATCATCCACCGTTTCTTTCTGGGGCATCACAGGCAAAATTATTTTGCACAGATCGCTAAACTGGATTGACAGCTAAACCCCCAAAGTTGGCTATAGATTATCAAATACTTACCTGACTCAAAATGTTATTGGAAGCCAGGAAGATATATACCAGTTAATGTCTCCTCTTGATGACTGTGCTTCTGGAACGAATCTCACTATCTATAGCACATATAATTTTCCACATAAAAACTCTCTCTCATACCCTTGCTGTTATTAATGTGTTGAATCTATATTTCCCTCGTGATAAAAAATTATTCAAATTGCTCTGAGCACTATGGGGCTTACCTACTGAGGTCATCAGTCAACTAGAACACAGAACTACTTAAAACTAACTAACCTAAGGACATCACACAAATCCATGCCCGAAGCAGGATTCGAACCTGCGACTGTAATGCCTAGCGCTTCTCGGCCACTTCGGCCAGCCCCTCGCAATAGGACGCACAGTTATCCTCTCTTAGTCATGCCACAACATAAACAACAGTTACTTTACAATGCAATATTAACACATTTTACACACTATAAGCCACAGTAACTTTACAATACAATATATGCACATTATACACCCCCCTCCCCCCCCCCCCCCCCCATGAACCGTGGACCTTGCCACTGGTGGGGAGGCTTGCATGCCTCAACGATACAGATGGCTGTACCGTAGGTGCAACCACAACGGAGGGGTATCTGTTGAGAGGCCAGACAAACGTGTGGTTCCTGAAGAGGGGCAGCAGGCTTTACCGTAGTTGCAGGGGCAATAGTCTGGATGATTTACTGATCTGGCCTTGCAACATTAACCAAAACGGCCTTGCTATGCTGGTACTGCGAACGGCTGAAAGCAAGGGGAAACTACAGCCGTAATTTTTCCCGAGGGCATGCAGCTTTACTGTATGGTTAAATGATGATGGCGTCCTATTGGGTAAAATATTCCAGATGTATAATAGTCCCCCATTCGGATCTCCAGGTGGGGACTACGAAAGAGGACGTCGTTATCAGGAGATAGAAAACTGGCGTTCTACAGATCGGAGCGTGGAATCTCAGATCACTTAATCGGGCAGGTAGGTTAGAAAATTTAAAAAGGGAAATGGATAGGTTAAAGTGAGATATAGTGGGAATCAGTGAAGTTCGGTGGCAGGAGGAACAAGATTTTTGGTCAGGTGAATACAGGGTTATAAATACAAAATCAAATAGGGGTAACGCAGGAGTAGATTTAATAATGAATAAAAAAAATAGGAGTGCAGGTAAGCTACTACAAACAGCATAGTGAACGCATTATTGTGGCCAAGATAGACATGAAGCCAATGCCTACTACAGTAGTACAAGTTTAATGCCAACTAACTCTGCAGATGATGAAGAATTTGATGAAATGTATGATGAGATAAAAGAAATTATTCGGGTAATGAAGGGACACAAAAAATTTAATAATCATGGGTGTCTGGAATTCGAGAGCAGGAAAAGGGAGAGAAGTAAACGTAGTGGGTGAATGTGCATTGGGAGTAAGAAATGAAAGAGGAAGACATCTGGTAGAATTTTGCACAGCACATAACTTAATCATAGCTATCTCTTGGTTCAAGAATAACAAAAGATGGTTGTATACATGGAAAAATCCTGGAGATACTAGAAGGTATCAGATAGATTATATAATGGTAAGACAGAGATTTAGGAACCAGGTTTTAAGTTGTAAGACATTTCCAGGGGCAGATGTGGACTCAGACCATAATCTATTGGTTATGAACTATAGATTAAAACTGAAGAAACTGCAAAAAGGTGGTAATTTAAGGAGATGGGACCTGGATAAACTGCCTAAACCAGAGGTTGTACAGAGTTTCAGGGAGAGCATAAGGGAACAATTGAGAGCAGTGGGGGAAAGAAGTACAGTAGAAGAAGAGTGGGGAGCTTTGAGGGATGAAGTAGTGAAGGCAGCAGAGGATCAAGTAGATAAAAAGACGAGGCTAGTAGAAACCCTTGGGTAACAGAAAAAAATATTGAATTTAATTGATGAAAGGAGAAAATACAAAAATGCAGTAAATGAAGCAGGCAAAAAGAAATACAAACATCTCAAAAATGAGATCGACAGGAAGTGCAAAATGGCTAAGCAGGGATGGCTAGAGGACAAATGTAAGGATGTAGAGGCTTATCTCACTAGGAGTAAGATAGATACTGCCTACAGGAAAATTAGAGAGACCTTTGGAGATAAGAGAACCACTTGTACGAACATCAAGAGCTCAGATGGAAACCCTGTTTAAAGCAAAGAAGGGAAAACAGAAAGGTGGAAGGAGTATATAGAGGGTCTATACAAGGGCTTTGTACTTGAGGACAATATTATGGAAATGGAAGAGGATGTAGATGAATATGAAATGGGAGATACGATACTGCGTGAAGAGTTTGACATAGCACTGAAAGACCTGAGTCGAAACAATGCTTCGAGAGTAGACAACATTCCAATAGAATTACTGACGGCCTTGGGAGCGCCGGTCCTGACAAAACTCTACCACCTGGTGAGCAAGATGTATGAGACAGGCGAAATACCCTCAGACTACAAGAAGAATATAATTATTCCAATCCCAAAGAAGACAGATGTTGACAGATGTGAAAATTACCGAACTATCAGTTTAATAAGTTACAGCTGCAAAATACTAACGCGAATTCTTTACATTCGAATGGAAAAACTGGTAGAAGCCGATCTCGGGGAAGATCAGTTTGGATTCCGTAGAAATGTTGGAATATGTGAGGCAATACTGACCCTACGACTTATTTGAGAAGATAGATTAAGGAAATGCAAACCTTCGTTTCTAGAATCTTTAGACTTAGAGAAAGCTTTCGACAATGCTGACTGGAATACTCTCTTTCAAATTCTAAAGGTGGTAGGGGTAAAATACAGGGAGCGAAAGGCTATTTACAGTTTGAACAGAAACCAGATGGCAGTTATAAAAGTCGAGGGACATGAAAGGGAAGCAGTGGTTGGGAAGGGAGTGAGACAGGGTTGTAGCCTCTCCCCAATGTTATTCAATCTATATATTGAGCAAGCAGTAAAGGAAACAAAAGAAAAATTCGGAGTAGGTATTAAAATCTATAAAATCTATGGAGAAGAAATAAAAACTTTGTGGTTTCGCCGATGACATCGTAATTCTGTCAGAGACAGCAAAGGACTTGGAAGAGCAGTTGAACGGGATGGACAGTGTCATGAAAGGTGAATATAAGATGAACATCAACAAAAGCAAAATGAGGATAATGGAATGTAGTCGAATTAAGTCGCGTGATGCTGGGGGAATTAGATTAGGAAATGATACACTTAAAGTAGTAAAGGAGTTTTGCTATTTGGGGGCAAAAGAACTGATGATGGTCGAAGTAGAGAGGATATAAAATGTAGACTGGCAATGGCAAGGTAAGCGTTTCTGAAGAAGAGAAATTTGTTAACATCGACTATATATATAAGTGTCAGGAAGTCCTTTCTGAAAGTATTTGTATGGAGTGTAGCCATGTATGGAAGTGAAACATGGACGATAAATAGTTCGGACAAAAAGAGAATAGAAGCTTTCGAAATGTGGTGCTACAGAAGAATGCTGAAGATTAGATGGGTAGATCACATAACTAATGAGGAGGTACTGAATAGAATTGGGGAAAAGAGGAGTTTGTGGCACAACTTGACAAGAAGAAGGGACTGGTTGGTAGGACATGTTAAGAGGCATCACAAATTTAGCATTGGAGGGCAGCGTGGAGGGTAAAAATCGCAGAGGGAGACCAAGAGATGAATATACTAAGCAGATTCAGAAGGATGTAGGTTGAAGTAAGTATTGGGAGATGAAGAAGCTTTCACAGGATAGAGTAGCATGGAGAGCTGCACCAAACCAGTCTCAAGACTGAAGACCACAACAACAACAACAACAACACAAACAGTG
This sequence comes from Schistocerca gregaria, assembly GCF_023897955.1. NCBI lineage: Eukaryota > Metazoa > Arthropoda > Insecta > Orthoptera > Acrididae > Schistocerca > Schistocerca gregaria. The sequence goes on from NC_064924.1 coordinate 96,023,138, forward strand.
CAGTTATCTTTTATATCTGTACAGCACCCAAAAAAATTATGGTATACCTACAATCACACCAGCTATACGTCACGATGCTCCCCAGTCCTAGGGAAGCACAGTCAGCCTTTTCTTTCTTTCTACAGACACAACATTCAGCGGTAATAAAATATTTTACTCTAATCACCATGTTGCACCGACAAATAAACCTCCCAAAGTGCTATACAAATCGTCAAATATGGGAAGACTCTTACTCACTTACAGTGTTATTCCACCAAGGACAGGAGTTTAAATATTAGTCTGCGAAACCTATCTCCAACCAGGGAATATATCTCCGCCTGCTGTGTCGGTGTAGTAAACACACAAAATCATCTCTTTTACATCATTCGTGCATATACCGCGAAGACGGACAGTATCATATATATACTCCTCTCAGCACTAGGGCATCTATGCCCGATGGGTGCCCACAGCACCTCAGAACCGTTCTACAAATTCGGGATCGTTTCCTCTGGGCACAAAAGCGTTATTGTTTCTGCTCCCTTGCTTGCTCGTTTTTCTACGTACATCTTCACACTTGGGGATTACAAGAACTCATGTATTTACGCCATAATATTATACCATTTTCACGGTACTTCTCGATATCAAGAACTAGGCAGTATCCTACCGATCGCTAGCGCAACATAATCCCCAAGATATAGAATGGAAATGATTTCTCTACAAACTCCAAACTTCAGTGAGGTGCAGCAAGCTGTAAACCACTGAGTAACTAGAAACAAATAGGGGAAACTGATAATTCCACTCTCGAATACCGATGTCGCTGATGTAACAGATGCCAAATCATCCCTAAATTTACTAGCCAATTAAGATCTTTCCCATGTCTAGAGAACAGGCAAACGTGTCCTCCATATGCTAGATGCACACACCACAATCGATCTTATCTCAACTAAATAAATGCGCGAAATGTGCAGAAGAAGTCAACTGAACAATTTACACATCAGAGAGAATAACACTCCAGCGCAAACGCACCTTCATACACAATCTTTTCCAATTTCCACTTTATCACGAAAGCCACCCAACACATACTACGTATTAGTTCGCTATTCGGTTGTCTAGAGGATGGTAAAGTTAACTCAGATACATTCCTACACTCCAACAGGCCTATGCATTCGGACAGATGCTATTGTTAAAGGGAAACGAGAATCATTCCCACCACAGGCAGTGTATACACGGAATCATTCCAGGAAACCGGTCACATATGTATTTTATCATTATACTTACACTTAAATGTTACGATCGCGGTCTCAATTGAATGACATTCGACAATGAGCAAAGTATTGGAAATACCATTCGACAATTAGCAAAATATTGGAAATACACCCAGTTGTTGGCAGTGGCTCTGGAAATAGAAATATGGCTACCTTTCTTATAACTTGACATACTCTTCCCTTTGCTAACACAGTACTCCAAGTCAAATCCATACCCTCCATGCGACAGGACATAGTCATTTCCTTTCCACAAGCACATACTTTATAAAACCATATGCTCAAATGCGAACATATGACGCATCCCTTACTACTAAGTATAATACTCCGTCAATAATACTGACCGAAAATCAACGATGGGTGTACATGCCACCTAGGTTATTCTTACAAGTCCTACCACAGTGTCCTAGAAAGAGAGACGTAATTGGCGAGATGTTAAAGACAAGCCGATCGCAGCAACTACTGCATGTTATTATCACAAGCGGTCTTGGTTCTACAAGTGCACACAAATATGACCACTGAATGAGGCGTTTTTTTTTTCCTGACAAATATTGTGACGGTGAACGTACGAGTGCGTATTATCTGCCCTCGATGCAACCTTGTGATAAAATCACTGAACTTTGAAAGTGATTCGGCTACGGAACGTGGTATGTAAGTGGTATTCGCGACTCCCTTACACCACCCCGACTAGATAATTCTATAGTATTTGTAGCGCATTCTGCCTCGATACCAGATCAGAGGTTCTTCAATATATCGACTGAGTTATAGGCGATGACTGATTGAGAAGGAACACAAACAGTAGATGATGTGTCAATCGAGTTCGTAAGAAGATAAATGTACACTAGCTTCTCAGCTCTGTAGTGTTATGCTATCCGCGAAAAATGATGTCAATGATTTGGACTAAGGTCTCTCCATTTAAGCACATACCTGCATCAGATCACACGCACAAGTGAATCATATTCCTCGCACTCCCATATCTCGAAACGAGTCACCTTTCCCGAGCCTAACAGCTACAGTAAAGTTCCAATGTGGTTTTGTCACCCCCTACGCATCTTGCAACTGATCCAATTTCTACAACTTTCCACATGTGATCGTTCCAATTTAAGTCAGAACTGAGAAGCACTAGAAAGACACATCCAACACCTTCTGCAACACGTGTATAAACAGAACAATCTGAGTTACTGCAACAGGACCATGTTTTGACCATTCGGTGGAAATGGTTCACAAGTACTGAGCGTGTCAAACATCACTGTGCTGCATCATTTAGGAGAAGTGTGCAAATGTGTACTGAAATTATTTCCATAAATTAGGAGTTGTTTGCGTGTCTGCAGAACGTTAATTAGAAGTAGTTTACAGGTCAGTGGGCTGTGTGAGATGGCCCCAAGCATGTCAGAGCGTGCGTTTTGTGTCAGTGTGATAAATATTTTCTGTCACTAAATAAATTCTTTCAAAATTAATAGAGTGCACTCGTTCCATACTCTATACAGCAGCCAAAGAGTGGGCTGAGTCATTTTCGGGCCATTTTTTTCCCTCCAGACCACCATCTTAGTTTACGTCACATGAGGGAAGACAGCAGCATCTGGTGGCAGTGCTGTGCACTAGGTCAGTTGGACTCTAGATCTAGTGGGGGACAAGCTGTCTGCAAAATAAAAAATTGTGTCCAGAGTCGTTTTCCCACCATTCCCCTGCACCATCTTTGATTACATCACAAAATGGACGACTCTGCCCTCTGCTGATGGTTTTGAGTACTAGCTCCAGACTAGTGGTGAACACACTGTTTGACACCATCTTGGATAACTGTACTTGCGTCATCACCTGACGTCACAGTAGTGCCCTCTGGCGGTGCCGATATGTACTAAGTCAGCTGGAGTTTGTTTCTCGTGGTGAACAAAGTGGCAGCCGCCATCTTGGATTACGTCACAGATGAGGGTGCCCTCTGTTGGAGGCGATGTGTACTAAGTTTGGCTCTGGACCTCTGGCGAACACACCTGCATGAAACTGTTTAAATAAAGACTTATCTACAAGTCATTTTTTCGCATGAATTCTTAGAAGGAGTAGGTCGTCGGGCGACTGAGGTTAGTACAATTGTCCTTTCTTTTGCGCCATTTTCTTAGATTAGCAGCGAAACCCCAAGTGAGCATTGTTTATGGTCAAAATTGAAACTTGGCGCTAGTTCATAGGAGAAAGTGGCGGTCGGTTGACTTAGGTTAGTGGAGGTAGCCCAAGTGAGCTATCTCCCCGTGATTTTCTTTGCTTATTAGAGATAACTGGGGTGTGATGCAGTATCCTGTTGGGATTTGAACTTCCCGCCATTTTTCTGGGGGAGGGGGGCTTGGCACTTTCCTGCTAGAATTCATAATTCCCGCCAAAATCCGCCATCTTGAATGACGTCACGACCTCCATCTTGGATGTCGTTATGTGCTGTTGCCAAGTCAACATGCCGCTATCTTGGATGACGTCATCGCCGCCATCTTTGATACATATGGTAACAATGCAGAGTAAGGCAGAACCCCTCTTGTCGCAATACTAGCGTAATACTAGAGATATGGAAAGCTAGTGTGCATTTCTTATGACCTCAATCTGCACAACATCTACTACTGTTTGTGATTCTTCTCAATCAGTCATCCCCTATAACTCAGTGGATATAGCACAGATTAGGTAGTTGGCAACACTGCGCCGACGCGGACTCTTCGAGTATTTGCTGCACTAAATAATTATAAAAAGCGTTGTTATTAAGCTGTTTTTAAACGTCTACAAGTGTTATAAATATTATATAAGTGTTGTTAAATTAGTGGAAGTGTTAGTGAAGTATAAAATAAGATTAAACGGTGTAAGAAGCGTATTTTTCTTCTCGCGCCTGTAGCACCAATCCTAGGCCTAATTTCACGCACGCGAATCGTAAGTAAGCAGTGAATTAAACTTGTAGGTAAACGTTTCCAATTGGTATAAATATATTATAAGTGTTGTTACATTAGTGGAAGTGTTGGTGAAGTGTTAAATGAGATTAAACGGGGTAAGAAGTTTATTTTCCTTCTCGCGCCTATAGCACAGACTTTAGGCTTAATTTCACACGCGCCTATCGTAAGTAAACAGTGACTTAAACTTATATGTAATCACCAGTGTTTTTTATTCATTACGCTTTCAGCTTATTTATATTTGCCTGAATAGTTTCTAGGGTCCTTTGTTTACGTATTAGCCAGTACTTAAATCAGTTTATACGATTTCTGTTTTTGCCATGAGTGAGAAGTGTGGGACATGCCGTAGGATCGTTAGTTCTGGGGTATGGTGTGACGGGTGTTGTAGTTTCTTTCATTGGGAAATGGGCACATAAATGAGGCTTACCAGTGGCATTGTAGAATCTGCAGTAGAGATAGGAAAATACTGGAACAGGAAGGGAAAATTGCAGTTCTTGAAGCTGACCTAGACAAGGCAAGGAAGGATCTGGACAGATTAAAGAGGGAGAAGGGTGAACAGAGGTGGGAAGTGGCAACAGGTAATAGGGGGAACAGGCAAAGGAGAGCATCAGACAGCTTTGTGATAAATCTTGAAAATAGATTTGACTTGTTGCCTCAGTCAGAATCGGATGAGCCTTATGTAGCTGAAGCTGTAGAAAGGGTACAACAAGCTTTCAAGGACTTGAAAAAGGTAGGGAAATTTGTAAAGAGAAAGAAAGTTATGTTGTTAGGTAGTTCCCGTGGTAGAGGTGTTGGCCAACTACTGCAGGAAAATCTAGGTCCAGAGTACCAGGTCACAAACTTTTTCAAGCCTAGTGCAGATCTGGGTCAGGTAACAGAGGATATAGGTTCTCTATGCAAGGATTTCACGAAGGAGGATGCCGTGGTTATAGTGGGTGGTCCGGGAAACAGCATTGACAGAGACTCTGAATATTCCATAGAGAGTGACCTGGTGAAGATAGCATCAGCAACGAAGCATACGAGTGTGGGATTTGTGTCTGTGTTGAGACGCCATGATCGGCCTCATTTGAACTCTTCTTTAGGGAGGGTGAACTTGGAGTTGGAGTGGCTGCTTAGGATGGATATAGGGTCCCATATTGGTTTGATTCCTGTGGATGCTATTGATAGGAGGGACTACACTAGGCATGGCCTTCACCTCAATAGGAAAGGGAAGGGAAAACTGTCTAGCTTGATTGCAGAAAACTTAAGGGGGGACACTGTCACAAGTGGTAAAATACCAGTGGTCACAGGTGTCAGAGGGATGCCTTTTTTAGGATAGGGAAGGGGGATAGAAAACGAGTTTTAAGAGAGATTGGCACACAGACTCAGTTTGAGAAAATAGATGAACAGGAGTCAGATTTTAGCATACAGCCTCCATTTAAACAATGTTTAACAGAAAGTAATCAGAAACTGCCAGTTCATCTTCACCAAAGCAGTTATAATCCCATTAGTATGCAGTATCAGTTATCTTTATTGCACCAGAACATTCCAGGACTCAGGAATAAAGTTGATGTGCTACTCATTTCTATCGATGAAATGAATTCATCTAACTAAATTGACATAATCTGCCTCTCTGAACATCAAGTGACCACTGGTATAGATATGTTAGACATTTCAGGATTTAAGCTAGCTTCCTACTTCTGCAGAGTAGATATGGAGGGAGGAGGAGTTGCCACATTTATTAAAAACTGCCATAAATTCAAGAACAGTGACATTAATAAATTCTATTTAGAGCAGCATCTAGAAGCATATGCAACAGAAGTAGAGTTCCATAACAGATCCTATAAAATAGTAACTATTTACCGAGCACCTGCAGGAAATTATAATCTATTCATAAATCATCTAGAAGCTCTTTTGGGTTATTTAACTGTAAGAAACAAAGAAATTTTGATTGCTGGCGACTTTAATACAGATTTTCTAATCAATCTTCCAGTAAACATTTACTGCAGTTAGTAATGTTGTCTTTCAATCTAACTCACACTGGAAACTTTCCAACTAGGATCACTAAATCCTCAAGGACAGCCATTGATAACATTTTTATAGACAAATCAAAGGAACAAAATCATATTCCGAAAACCTTTAATAAATGGACATGCAGCTCCTTGTTTTAGATGTAAATTCTAAGCAGATTATCAAGACTGCTAAATCTTAGAACAGGAGAGTGTTCAATCAACCAAAAATTGAGTATTTTAGAAAACTGCTCAAAGATATGAACTGGAAAGATGTTTATAGTGCTCATGACATGAATGAAAAATATAACACATTCATGAACAATGTCAGTACCGTGTTTGAAAACTGTTTTCCTCTAAAAGTTACTCAAATTAAGCAGAAGTCTATAATAAAACCATGGATCACACAAGGAATAAAGATTTCCTCGAAGACAAAAAGGGAAATGTATCTATCGACCAAGAATAGCTCCAATGCTGATGATTTAGCTAAATACAAGGAATACTGTAAAATATTTAAAAAAGTAATTCAGACATCTAAACAAATACACTACGAGAAGAAGATAGCAATGTCAGGGAACAAAATAAAAACAATATGGGATATAGTGAAAGAGAAGACTGGTAGAACCAGATAGGAACAGGAACAAATAGCACTAAGGGTAGATGACACATTAGCAACCGATGGGCATAGTGTGGCAAATATATTTAACAAGTACTTTATATCCATTACTGATAGAATGGGACTGTCAGGATCAGTAAATAATGCCCTTGAATATCTGAAACTAGCCTTTACAAATAGCTTTAGGTACATGAATATGTCACTCACATCACCAAAAGAAATAACTTCCATAATAAAATCTTTAAAAACAAAGCATTCTAGTGGTTACGATGAAATATCAACAAAGTTAATTAAGGCATGTTCTTGTGAATTTAGTACAATTCTAAGTTACTTGTATAAGCAGTCAATTATAACTGGGACATTTCCTGACTGGCTGAAATATGCAGATGTTAAGCCTCTATTCAAGAAAGGGGATAAAGAGATGCCATCAAACTACAGACCGATTTCACTTTTGCCAGCATTCTCAAAAATTTTAGAAAAAGTAATCTACAGGCAGCTTCTCTACCATCTGACCACAAATAACATATTATCAAGAAAACAGTTTGGATTTCTGAAGGGTTCTGATATCGAAAAGGCTATTTACACCTACAGTGAAAATGTACTTAATTCATTAAATAACAAGTTACAAGCAGCAGGTATTTTCTGTGATTTGTCAAAGGCATTCGATTGTGTAAACCACAACATCCTTTTAAATAAATTAGAATTCTATGGTGTCACAGGCAGTGCTGCAAAATGGTTCAAGTCATACCTCGCTAACAGGAAACAAAGGGTGTCAGTGCAAGGGACTAGTGAATTAAGTCATCAGTCGTCATCAGAATGGGAAGAAATTACATGTGGTGTCCCACAAGGATCCATCTTAGGGCCATTGCTTTTTCTTGTGTACATTAATGATCTCTCATCAGTTACACTGCCAGAAGCAGAGTTCGTCTTGTTTGCAGATGACAAAAGTATTGCAATAAATAGTATGTCGAGTGTAGTTCTAGAAAGATCTGCTAATGATAGTTTCATGGATATTAATAAATGGTTTAAAGCCAACTCACTGACATTAAATTTCGAAAAGACTCACTATATGCAATTCAGAACCTGTAAGAGGTTTCCACCCAGCATATGCATAAAGTACAAAGAAGAGCAGATAGAAGAGGTTGACAGTATTAAATTCCTGGGATTACAACTTGATTATAAATTCAGTTGGGAGGAACACACCACAGAACTGCAGAAACGCCTTAACAAATCTGTATTTGCAATTCGAGTGTTAGCCGACATAGGCGACATAAAAGTGAAAAAGCTTGCATACTTTGCCTACTTTCATTTCATAATGTCATATGGTATAATATTTTGGGGTAACTGTTCAAGTCAAACAAAAGTTTTCAGAGTCCAAAAGCACGTAATACATATTATTTGTGGAGTAAACTCACGGACGTCTTGTAGAAACCTCTTCAAAGAACTGGATATACTAACTACTGCCTCTCAGTATATTTACTCCTTAATTAAATTTGTCCTAAATAATATATCTCTTTTTCCAACAAACAGCTCAGTTCATACATACAATACCAGGAACAAAAATGATCTGCACAAGGACTTAAAAGCATTTACTTTAGTTCAAAAATGGGTCCACTACTCAGGAACACTCATCCTCAATAATTTGCCAGCAAACATAAAAAATTTAGTTACAAATAGAGATCAGTTTAAAAGGTGCCTGAAAGACTTACTAGTGGCCAACTCCTTCTACTCCATTGACGAATTTTTTAATATAAACAAATGATGTGTTGTATATATTTATACTATTAGTATTGTTATTTCAGCTTAAAAATTAAAAAATAAAATAAAATAAAAAAGGTGACATGTTCCACATCCACGAGGATCTCCTCAACACGGATCTATGGAACGAAAAACTAATCTAATCTAATCTAATCTGTCTGACATGGTATCGAGACAGAATACGTTACAAATACAAGAGAAATATCCAGCGTCGTGAGGGAGTTGCAGAAAGCGGTTTGGTACCACATTCCTTAGCCGAAACACTTTCAAAATTGAGCGATTTTATGACGAGGTTGCATAGTGGGTTACATGTAACAAGAATTCTGCTGGTCTGATAATATATGCTCCTATGATCACAGTCTTGGTATTTGTCTAGAAAAACCACGGCATTTGTAAGTAGTGCCATACCTCAATTTATAAAGCCAGTATAGTTTTTAACATGGATACTTGCGTGCACCTGTAGGACCAAGACCGCTTGTGACAGTAACATAAAGTAGTTGCTGTAAACGGGTTTTTTTAACATCTGGCCGATTATGCCTCTCTTTCTAAGACACAGTAGTAACACTCGCAAGAAAAATTTATGAGACATGCCCACCCATTGTTGATTTTCTCTCAGTATTATTTTGTATCGTGTGGAATCATTTATTGGTTAAGTATTATACTTAGTAGTAGTAGGCAATGCATGATAGGTTCACCTTGAGCATCAGACTTATGAAGTATGTGTTTGTGTTCCAACATGTGCAAAGGAAATGACTATGACCATTCGTAAAGAAGGTATGGATATGACGTCAAGCACTGTGATAACAAAGGGGAGAGTATGTTAAGTCATAGAAAGGTACTGATATTTCTATTTCAACAGCTTCAGCTATCAACAGGGAGTATTTCCAATACTTCGCTCACAGTCGAATGTCCCTGAACTGAGACACGATCGTAACATTTAGTTGTAAGTACAGGGATAAAATATATAAGTGACTGATGATTCAACCTGTGCATGCTTGGCATGCAGTGCTGGTGACCTGTGCGGGGATGATTCATGTTTCCCATTAACAGTAAAAGCCCTCAGAATGGAGAGACCTGTTGGATTGTAGAATGTAGATCTCTTGACCGGTTTGTCCTGTAGACAACCGAATAGCGAACTAACACTTAGTATGTGTTCGATAGCTTTCGTGATTGTGTGGAAATTTTACAAGATTCAATATGGATATGTGTTTGATCTGGACCATTATTCCCTCAAATACACTCCTGGAAAAAAGAACACATTGACACTGGTGTGTCAGACCCACCATACTTGCTCCGGACACTACGAGAGGGGTGTACAAGCAATGATCACACGCACGGCACAGCGGACACTCCAGGAACCGCGGTGTTGGCCGTCGAATGGCGCTGGCTGCGCAGCATTTGTGCACCGCCGCCGTCAGTGTCAGCCAGTTTGCCGTGGCATACGGAGCTGCATCACAGTCTTTAACACTGGTAGCATGCCGCGACAGCGTGGACGTGAACCGTATGTGCAGTTGACGGACTTTGAGCGAGGGTGTATAGTGGGCATGCGGGAGGCCGGGTGGACGTACCGCCGAATTGCTCAACATGTGGGGCGTGAGGTCTGCACAGTACATCGATGTTGTCGCCAGTGGTCGGCGGAAGGTGCACGTGCCTGTCGACCTGGGACCGGACCGCAGCGACGCACTGATGCACGCTAAGAGCGTAGGATCCTACGCGGTGCCGTAGGGGACCGCACCGCCACTTCCCAGCAAATTAGGGACACTGTTGCTCCTGGGGTATCGGCGAGGACCATTCGCAACCGTCTCCATGAAGCTGGGCTACGGTCCCGCACACCGTTAGGCCGTCTTCCGCTCACGCCCCAACATCGTGCAGCCCGCCTCCAGTGGTGTCGCGACAGGCGTGAATGGAGGGACGAATGGAGACGTGTCGTCTTCAGCGATGAGAGTCGCTTCTGCCTTGGTGCCAATGATGGTCGTATGCGTGTTTGGCGCCGTGCAGGTGAGCGCCACAATCAGGACTGCATACGACCGAGGCACACAGGGCCAACACCCAGCATCATGGTGTGGGGAGCGATCTCCTACACTGGCCGTACACCTCTGGTGATCGTCGAGGGTACATCCAAACCGTCATCGAACCCATCGTTCTACCATTCCTAGACCGGCAAGGAAACTTGCTGTTCCAACAGGACAATGCACGTCCGCATGGCAAGCCGTTCCACAGGACTACATCCAGCATCTCTACGATCGTCTCCATGGGAGAATAGCAGCCTGCATTGCTGCGAAAGGTGGATATACACTGTATTAGTGCCGACATTGTGCATGCTCTGTTGCCTGTGTCGATGTGCCTGTGGTTCTGTCAGTGTGATCATGTGATGTATCTGACCCCAGGAATGTGTCAATAAAGTTTCCCCTTCCTGGGACAATGAATTCACGGTGTTCTTATTTCAATTTCCAGTAGTGTATGTACTGTCTCCTTTACTTTGGTCCAAAACATGATGCAACATACTTTTTCTGCTTGTCTCTTTCTTTTTTGTATGAATCACAGAGACTTTCCCATTTCTGTTGGCAAGTAGTAATGTAGAAACAACATAAAAACCTTATTTTATGTTCAGACCAAAGTCACATTATATCTTTTCTCACAGAAATCGGTGTAACACATTAATATTTTGAAACTTCTGCAAATATCTTGCTTCTGGTACATAGGCTCAAGATGCAGCATGAGTGACCACACATCAAATATTGCACTGGGCTATCAACAATAGCTGACACTCACTCAGATCGGAACTAAATGTTGTATGTTGTATGTTTCGTACCAATCTGAATCTTTCACATCTGGAGGTTTAGGTGCGAGATCATGCGTGACATTTGGGAAGCTAGGTGGTCAACGTGGAAATCAAACTGCTTTCCAGTTCTGTCTTGATAACTTTCATGAGAGAGACTTTTTAGTCACCTTCCCCTACTGTGTACCATCTTTAGTCGGGAAGCACATACGAGTAATAAGCCTGAAAGGAATGCATCACGGAATTTCAACTATAAAATTTCTTTTTCTGTTCTTCTGCGCGCTTCATGCCCTTCAAATTACAAATTTCTTTGATGGAGGTGCACCAGGAATATCTGCTGATTCAACAGTGTTCGAGAGTTCTAGACCTAATGAAATGTTGAAAAGCAACAAAATCAAGTTACCAGCACCGAAACCTCTTTCAAAACGAAGGCGTGTCAATCCCGTATGTGCTTTAGGGAGATGACGGATTTGGGCTCTTTCATCTTGCTTTCAGATCTCTTACAGGAAGATTTTTGACTGTTGAAAAAAAGCGTCAACTACCAACTATCGAGAGCCAGAAGATGTATTGAATGCAATTTTGTTACACCGGTACTGAGCAATAAATGTAGGATATTTCATCGACCTTTAAATATTCAACAAGACTTGGCAGGAACTATAATAAAAACTTGCTGGCTTCTGCATAACTTCGTCAGGGAAAGAGATGGATAGAAGTTTGAGGACACACTTTGTGTTGCTAGACTGCAGGACGAGATGCCAGTACAGAACTCTCTACCTGCAAACCCTACTGAATGCATTTGAACAGCGTTTGCTGATTTCTTCATGAATGAAGGGGCAAATCCGTGGCGAATGGAAATGATTTAAATGTGCGTATTATTTCAAATCAGGTTTGAGATGCGGCTGAGATCTTTGTTTGCAATACAACTTTGCATATACTGAATCTGTGACGTATTTTAGCTGCTACATTATTTCCTGTATTACTGATATCTGGTGGAAATGAACTTTACTCACCAAATACATTATCCTTTGCTATGGACGCATCAGTGAAATTTGTTTCGAATTTTCCTATGATTGGTTCCAACACATTCTTCTTAGCAATCTTGTTAGTGTAATCGTGATGTTTCAGATTCTATACAGTAGGCCACTTTTCAGTCTCACTGATGAAATCTTCCGGATTGATGTTTGGTCCGTGTATTCCTGTGTCCAAAGACATTCTCACATCAGTGTACAACCAACCTCTTTTATTTCACAGCAACTACTGTGCTAGGAACAATGCGACCCTCCACATGTGCCTTAGCAGCGCGTTGAAATACTGCTGTGATTGTGGCGGAGTCTGAACGCTAGCCCTGCATTACTTGCATAGTCATAGGGGGAGCGACTTTTTGAGGTTCCACACTTGACATAGCAGACCACCGACCAGCTGCTAAGCAGCCCTGTTACGAGGAGAACACGAGAAACGCCATAACCCAGTTTCCAGAACCATCGTTCAGTGGAAGAGGAGTCAAAATAAGCGAACACGTGTCTTGGGTTATCTGTAGATGCTCGATCGTTTCTCATAAAATAGTAGTCTAAGTCTTCTACGTAGTTTAGATACCTTATAGCGTGCGATAAACCCAACCGAAATGATGGCACAGTGGCTAGCGTTACGGCCTCTTACTTTTGCTCCATGACGTTCGAAACCCAGCTATTGTCTTTGTTCTTTTTTTCATTTATCTACCCATGTCCGCAGAAGGTTACTACACGAATGTTTCTTATGAAGTTAGGGGTTGCACAGACATTACATTACGAGGGTCACTCCAAAAGAAATGCACAGAATTTTTGTAAAAATACGGTTTTCATTATGCATGTGTGAAAGTTTTGCAGTGTGTTGATACATCCTTCCCAATTGTTTTCAAACTTAGTTCAACCTGTTCCCGTGAGTGGCGCTGTCACAGCATGTCTTCAAGATGGCTGTTAACACTTGACGTTCGTCAGAAACAACGTGCTGTCATAGAATTCCTGTGTTGTGAAAACGAGACAGTGGGAAACATCCACAAGAGGTTCAAAAAGGTGTATGGAGACGGTGCTGTCGATTGCAGTACAGTTAGTCGGTGGGCAAGAAGGTTACGTGATGAAAGCGGGCACGGCAATATTGAGGATTGTCCTCGCAGTGGCAGGCCTCGTACTGCACACACTCCAGACAATGTGCAGAGAGTTAACTAATTGGTGACTGCTGACAGACGCATCACAGTGAACGAATTGTCACGCTACGTTGGGATAGGGGAAGGAAGTGTTTGCAGAATACTAAAAGTGTTGGCGTTAAAAAAGGTTTTTGCCAGGTGGGTTCCCAGAATGTTGACAGTGGCTCACAAAGAAACAAGAAAAACGGTATGCAGCGAACTTTTGGAACAGTATGAGAATGGTGAAGATGAATTTCTTGGAAGAATTGTGACACGAAACGTGGTTCCATCATTTTTCACCAGAGGCGAAGAGGCAATCAATGGAGTGGCATTATGCAAATTCACCCAAGAAAAAAAAATTCCAAACCACACCTTCTGCTGGAAAAGTTGTGGCTACGGTGTTTTTCGATTCTGAAGGACTCTTACTTGTGGACATCATGCCAAATGGAACCACCATAAATTCTGATGCATATGTGACGACACTGAAGAAACTTCAAGCTCGACTGAGTCAAGAGGTTACAATACTTTTAAATTCTCGTATTCTTTCATATCATTCTTACATCAATTCTTAAATTAAATGTTATAGTTTATTGTTGTGTTTATACTACAGATAGATTTGGTGCATTCCCTTGGATGATACTGACTGCAGAAACACTTCAAACATAGAAAATCAAAACACCATGAGCATTTAGCGAAGGCAGGTTTGCCATAGTGACATTTCTTCGTATGATTCTCCCTTGGGAAAGAAGACTCGTTAACATTGCTGAAGATTTCACGCGTTGCCAATAATTTCGCGGCAAACCACGCATAACGGATCACATTAGCGAAAAGTGGTGCTTGCAATCGATTATGAATCTAGATACAGCACAGTAATTACAAGGAAAACAATTTCAGATAGCTTTCTCACTAATTTTTCTTTTTTCACTCATTCACCGAACATACAATTAGTAGTCGAATAAAGACAACGTTACTTTAATATACACTCGAAAAAATTCGTGTAATAATCTTCTGCGAACAAGGGCAGACAAATTAAAAACAAAACTAGTAATAAATAAGCGGGTTTCGAATATGGGGCGCCAAAGTGTGTGCACGCGACACTAGCCGCTGTGCTACAGCTTCATTTGAGCCACTGACTAGCTGAAAGGTACATGAAGTATCTCGAAAAACTTTGACCATTGTGTTATCAGAAAAGGTCGAGCATCAACAGATAAGCTGAGGCACCTGTTCACTTATTTTGACCTCTCTTCCATTGAGCGAAGTTTCTGGGAAATCGAGATATGGGACTTGTTATGTCCTCCTCGTAAGTGGCTGCGGCCAAAGGGACCCTAAGCAGCTAACTCACTTTAACAATGGAGATTTGCGGCTACTTTGCTACGGTACTGTAGCATCTCGACAGTTAATGAGTGGGTGTTTGAAATAAATATGTGCTGTGGAAAAAGGTGGAGAGGGCATGTAATTTACTTGCCTCTTCAATCAGTACTTTTGCTGCTCCCAAGGTACAGTTGGTACCATCTGCTATTTAAAAACTTAATTCGATAATAAGCCTTCTACGACATATTAATAACACACTCACGTCTTCGACCTGGAATTTCACAGACCAGGGTAGAATTGAGGCACCCTGGATAGCCATGTAATACCATCCTAACTGTGCCCCTCATACGGTCGACAACCAGGCGTGATGGTCTAGCGTGTCATTATTTTTCGTGGCAAGACTCCTTTGGTTGTCATATGCTGCACTCTTACAGCACTGCGGTACGTCGATGATATTTTACGCCCCGCTTTATTGCCCCTCATGGCAAGCCATACTGGTCTTACATTTCAGCACGATAATGGCCGCCCACACTTGGCGACAGTTTCCACTGCTTGTCTTCGTGTTGCCAAAACTTACTTGGGCCAGCAAGGTCGCTTGATCCTCCCTTAATTGAGAACGTCTGGAGCGTTATCGACACGGTCCTCCACCAAGCTCGGGATTCTGATGAGCCAACGCGCCAATTGGACAGAATTTGGCATGATATCGTTCATGAGGACTTAACAACAACTTTATCAATGCCAAGCCGAATAACTGCTTGCATACGGGCCACAAGTGAAGCATTGCGTTACTGACTTACTCAGTTTGTGAAGCTCTTTCACTTGAATAAATCATCCAATTTTTCAGAGATAGTAATCATTTGTTTTGCTGCACAGACATATCATATCTACTAATTTCGGTCCCATTTGGATAATTCCTTCGTGGTGCATCGTTCTTTTATTTATTTTATTTTATTTTTGTCTATTAGGGTACTACAAGAATTCTTATTTTTGAAGTTTTCCTGTTGTGATCAGTTTTCCGGAAGGTTTCAGAATTTCAGCTGAATGATGTCGATATCAAAACATCTCGGCTGACAAACATTCATCCATATATAAGTTTTACTCTCAGTATTTCCATAGAAAGCGCTTATGGCTGATGGTGAAAACAACTTGTGTATAGAGCTGTGACAACACAGAGGTGTGTGATTGTTTGAAGTAGATGTGCAAAGCTGCTGCACCAAACCCACTGTAACTCCCACTGTAACTGCCAGGGATTTTCTTTTTCCAGTTTGCACTGTATATTGTAGTATACAGACACTTAAATCATTTTAATACTCTTTGTCATACAAAAATTGCTATTTCACAGTCAACTGTGTTGTAAGAAAGGTCCTGTATGTGTGGAACCCTGGTCCAATGTAAGAGAGGAGCTGATGGCCCTAATCAGATCACGCTAAACAAATAAATAAATATAGTGCACATCGCCAAGTTTTTCCAAAAATTGGAGATGTAGCGCATCATACAGATCACCGCTACATGATCCCTGACTGTTGAGTGAAACTAACACCAGCTTTCTAGGTGGTGTTCTCTTTCTAAGTTGCGTTGGTTCAGAGCTCTCTGTCGAATATTACACGATCTGAAAGCTTCAGGATCCAGGTGCATACACAATGGTGATATTGCAAGCGTGCCCTCTATCGATCTGCATACCCACAAAGCTATAATTCAGTGGTCAAAATACTAACATTAATTATCACTGGACATGTTAATTGTCGTAAAATTTGTTTTTCTGAAGAATGTTGTAGCACTCACTTCTTTCCATGTCTTATCAAGTTGAAAGTCGCCATCCCAATTAAATCAATCTTCCACCAAACATATTTCCACACATTCCCTAACATTAAATCCCAGTAGGATTTCATTGTAGCCAAGATTTCTGTGCATAATAATCCACAGAATGACTTACTGGGCTGCAAAAAGTGAGTGTGCCAATCACGTTCCACGCATCTTTCGTGTATTGTGCGTGTGGTCTGACCGATGTAGGCTTTGCCACATTGGCGAGGTACTCTGCAGATTGCAGCAAACCTAAATTATCTATTACCGAGTCAAGGGAACAGGACTTTGTAGGAAGCTACATGATTAATTTAACATAATGTTTCTAAGGAAACATTGTCCAGATACAGAAGGTATACCCTGGACTTGAACAGCTACTTCTCCTCTTGATCATGTGAATGATCATGTTTATTCCTCATTAAAGCTGTCCTAATCCATATCCATTCTCTTTGAACACAGACTGCAGGTGTCCCAGCTCCTTTGCAAGGCTGCTTCTATTAGATACAACATGTGCTTCATGTACCATCGTTCAATGGATATGAAGGGTAGTGGCAGCTAGACACCTTCCTATGTGGGTTTGTATGTGAGGGCTTATGGCAAACAAATTGTCCTAATTACCCATCTACTTTTTCACTGAATAAAACATCCATAAACAGTAGACAACCACCATATTCCACTGACATCATAAATTGGATATTGGTGTGGTTTAAATTTTGATGTCATACTTATCGTGACAGCTCTTCTTAACCCTGTGGCCACACTACAAAAGTATCATCTACATATTGCCAGAAGATATTTGTTTTAAGTTTCTCCAACTCCAGTGCCATCTCCTGATAGTGTCCTGTAACAAAATTTGTTTCCAGGGGAAAGAGGGGACTATCCATGACAACACCACCAACTTGTTCAAAGTATTCACTGTTGAATTAGTAAGTTGAAGAAAAGCCGTGAGGGAACGGCACTGTTACATTGATTTTGAACTTACTGTTGGTGAGTGACAACGAATCCTTCAGAGAGATCCCAATGAAGAGTGAGACGACATCGAAAGTTACGTAGATGTTTGATTCACTTAGTCGCAGTGACTTCAGTCTATTGTCAACACCAGCAGAATTTCAATAAAATTGAGAGCTTTTTCCCACAGAGTCTTCGATAATGTTGCACCATGCTTAGCTGAATCATCAGTTAGTGTGCTGATATTGTTCACAATTGATGTAATGGTAGACCTTTCCTGTGAATATTTGGAAGACCATATAACATGTGTGGAATAGAACCATGAGGGCTTCTTTTTTTCGCAAATTCTCTTGCAGATTAGGGGAAGAATTTAACAATAAACACTCCACCTATAGGAGTTTCATCAGTGTTACAGTACTTTTGTTAAAATACCCCATCCTTTGCTCCACCCAATTACTCTACTGTCATCATTCATCACCTTTATTTATTACACGTCAGATCTGTCTTGTGAGCAGAAGTGTTACTTATTCTGTTACAGTGGTAAATCAGCTGTTGACTGTTTACAGTTTGGAAGGGTTCTTGTTTCCCAAGAGATTGGAAGTCTTTGCCATTCCTTCTTTTTAATTTTACAGGTAAGGTTTCCAAATACAAACATTGAAGGAATTGTCTCTGTATTCAAATTTTGTATACCTAATGTATTACTGTCATCAGTATACCTGAACTATAGAATGTTAAGGCAGTTTTTACAGTAAGTGAATTAATAATCGTTGACATATTTTGAAACAGATTTAAATCCCATACAATCTGGCCAAGCAGAATGTCTGTCAAGAGCATCAATGGCGCATTTTTGGACTAGAACAGATTATGTGGCCAGTATAGTCTGCATTGCTTGAAAATTAAAACTCTGTGCATGCAAGGCAATAGACATGAAGCATCAGCATCATCATGATTATTATCATCTAGGACTAAACCATTCCTGATATGTTGCACTCTCAGAAGTCTTGGTCTAGCCACCTGTTCCTGGATTGTCCAGTGTTCCTTCTACTGTGTTATAGCTTGTAGTTGAGCAATATCTTTGATATATTGGCCTCATCCGGTCTTGATACACATCCCTTCCATATTTTACTATTTCTCTGTCGAGGTTAAATATAGTAAGTTCTCTTGTTATGTCTTCATGTCTCATGTTGCCGAGTAATATACAGCCCACCACACTTCATATGAATCTCATGACTGTGCTTTCTACTCTCCTGGTCTCTTATTGCACTGATGTCCAATATTCAGTTCCATAAAGCAATATTGGCACTGATTTTACTTTATAAAATTTTAGAAACATTTACCATCTGTTAATCTGACAGTTCCTCTTGATCTTTCCACACAGGAACTGAAATTTTTGTGGCTTTTCAGTCACGCTATGGTATTATGCATAGAGAATGTTGCAGTCCGGGTACAAGTCTTCATGACCTGTTCTATTGTTTTGTTGTAGATAACTATCTTGGCCCTCTGATTATTGTCACTTTGGTCTTTGCTCTAGAGACATTCATGTTCTATTCATGAGCTACTTTTGCATGTGCAACACTCGATGGAGGTCATTTTATGAGACTGCTATTATCACTTGGCCATGACAAAAAGTTCAGTGTTTAGAACAATGTCATTAATTTGAAAATGTGTAGCTGTTTTCTTCCTTATATAAATTACATAAAGTTGGTGATAGTGGACATGGACACCCTTGTCCAAGGCTTTAGGCATTGTAGATTCTGAAGTGCCATCTAGAAATCTGATATACGTTTCATTGTACACAATTCTGTTATTCTTGGTAGACATATTGTGGGAGACCTTTGTTCAGAAAGACTTGAAATTACTTTCTCCAGTCACAAGTGTCAGAGAGTGCTGCTGCATTTACCAATGAGAGGTAAAATGTTTACAGATTGTATCTCCTTTCCTTTTTGCAATAAAGTACTAAATAACACCAAAAGCTAACTGCCAGATAAGATTTATAGGCAGTATATTTAGCTCCCAAAGCCATGTATCCTGACAGTTTATGACAACAAACTGTGCTAAAATATGCTGCATTTTAATAACATCTTTAATGTGGTGTATTTTAGCTTCAATGCATATGTCATGTTTCTTATGTTCTCAATTCCGAACTTGAGATGTTTAATACTTCTCAAGTGTGCTCATTCAAATGCGTTTATTGATTTTGTATGACAGAACAGTAATTGAGTACCATCAAACTTCACTATTTCCTACTATATCTACCTTTAACCTATCCATTCCCCCTTTTTAAATTTTCTAACCTACTTGCCTGATTAAGGGATCTGTTGCTCCACGCTCCAACCTGCAGAATGCCAGTTTTGTTTCTCCTGATAATGGCATCCTCCTAAGTAGTCCTCCCCCAGAGATACAAATGGGGGACTATTTTACCTCTGGAACATTTTACCCTATTTAACCATACAGTATAGCTGCTTGCTTTTGAGAAAAATTATGACTTTATTTTTCCCTTGCTTTTAGCTGATCACAGTACCAAGGCCATTTCGTTTGATGTTACAAGGACAGATCAGTCAATCATCCAAACTGCTGCCCCTGCAACTACTGAATAGGCTGCTGCCCCTCTTCAGGAACCATGTGTTTCTGTTGTGGTTGCACCTACGCTACAGCTATGTGTGTCTCTGAGGCATGCAAGCTTCCCCACCGATAGCAAGGTCTATAGTTCATGGGGTAGGATTTATTATATAAACTGAAGAAAATATTTTCAATTTTTTAATCATTAACATACAGCTCACTGATTCTAAACCATGTGTTGGCTGCTCTTAGAAGATTTTTAATTCAATGCTTCATTGTTGCCAAGTCTTTTCCAGTTATAACAAATGTTACAGCACACAATGTGGACTTACTCAATGTGATACTTGGCAAGTCACATGGATTATGAATAGTAAAGGTCCACCATATGATAACCAGAATATTAGTTCTATCGTTGAGCCGTAGTTTTGTTTTCCTCTCACTCAGGCATGAGCTGAGCAAATAGTTTATTGCTCTTTCAAAGTAATAATCATGTGGCTGACCAATTAAGATGCCTTCCTGAGACCTGTAGCATCTACAGTTCTTTACTGAAATCAACACACAAGAAACACAGCAGCGGTGAGTAGAGCACCAGAATTAGATGTGCATGTGAGAACATTGACAGCAGAATAGCAGTCCAGGTGGAGTCCAATAACATGCAATGTTCATCATATAGAATGACAGAACTGTCCTAGTCTGTAGGTGGAACTTTCACCAACTATAGCTGAAGCAAGAGAGGGTGAGGATGCTCTGACGGCATGCTGCCATACTGCCAGCAAGCAAAGCAGGTGCTCTCATTTTGCCTTCTCACTGGCAATGCCGAATACAAAATCCATGAGCGTGGTGATGGTATATGTGGGTGTGCTACCACAAGGTCCACTAGCATAACATTGACAAATTCTCCATTGACAAACCAACCCTGAAATCATCTTGTGAGTCACTGGGAACATTATTTCTTGACAGACGTTCACAGATTTGGAGCTATATGCAGTACTCTAGTATATGTGGAAGGATGGATATAAGAGTGACTGGATGATAATTATTAGGATGTGACTTGTCACCATTTTTTGGTGAAGGTTCAACAACTCTAAGATTTAAATATAAATATCTGTGAACACAGTTAGCATACTATAATATCCATAATTTTTTATTGCAGAATTGGAGAGAACATATATTGCCTACGATTTTGAGTGTCTTAACTTAGCTTTCTGTGGTGACTTACTTTCATCTCTTTGCATTTAAAGGCAAGAACAATGAGTTCCAAATTTTTCAGAAAGTTATTAGCATTATTTGAGTTCTAGCCAACTTTTGTTTTTCATTTCGAGAACTGAAGAAAGCTGCAGACAGCTGCTTAATCTGCAATCTTTCATTGAGTACATGACCAGTTTCGGAACAGCTACAGTTTCATCATCTGGTGTAAAAAAAATAAAAATCACTGAATCATCTCAGGTGATCCTCACCCCAGTGTTGTCATGGAACCATTGTGGTGAGGATGACCTCAGATGATTAAGTGATTTTACTTTTTACACCAGATGACGGAACAGTGACAGTTCCAAAACCAGTTCTGTTCCCAATAAAAAATTGTGGGCTAAGTAACTGTCCTGTGGTTTTATTCATTTTTCAGAACTTGTACAGTTACTGCTGCTCCATAAGAACAACTCTCTAGTTTTTGATTTGCAACAGTGCTATTCAAATCATAAACATTAATGAAAAAACTACTGAAATCATTTGGAGTGATACCGTATTCAGAGAAAGTGTTTTTGGTTTTCTTACTTCTGCCCAATTCCATCATGATAACATTTCATGCAGCTTTATATTGTTGTTTTGTTCCATCATCTTTCGAGCGTGCACTCAGGACAGCGACAATTCTTCTTGCGATTTTTCGGCTAGAAACCTCCCAGCCATCTTCAAGCCAGAAAATCGCAGGAAGAATTGTCGCTGTCCCGAGTGCACGCCCGAAAGATGATGGAACATTATGTCTGCCGGGAAAACTTCAAGAATCACAGCTTTATATTGTTTCAAAAGCTATTGCTACACTTATCATTCACTCTGCATTTGGCCAATCCAATGTCTACTCCATATTTATTTTTTAACCTTACATAGTTGACTTTCTCTGCATCACTATTTTCGCAGATTAGATGTGGACCCTTTACTCACAGGTGTGAGATCATGTTTCCTATCTGAAACATTATTTATTTTTTACTAACTTATGTCACCAGATTTTTAACATATCAGAGTACATTAATAAATAATGGAAATGTATCCTCAAGAAAAATTTTTCAAGGATGTCATTCTGTTTTGTGGTTCTTAATTGTACACTGTAAGTTTCACTGTTCTCTTCATTCAACAGTCTCATATACATTTCACTGCAATATTATGCAGGCATTTTAGTTTTTAATTTTAGCCATATATCTTTATGAGCAAAAGTTCTGTAATAGAGCCCCTTTGCACTCACAAGCAAAATGTTGTCTTCCAGCCGAGCCTGGACTTTGAGATACCCTACAGATCAGTCTGTCACCAAAACCTACATATCCAGAGGTGGGGGCGAGGAGGCAGGACCACTATCATACTCTAGTGTCCTTTTTGGAACAACCCCGGTTCCTATTGAGTTTTCTGAACATTGGTGATTACATTATAAAGATAGTAAAATTGTCTACTAGAATTATGAATGCAATTTAGATAATGCGAATTTAGCATACTAAGAAAATTAAATTACTCTGGTGACTTTAGACTTGCATCAACACTTATTTCTAAAAAATTTAAAATCCTGTATTTAGATCATTTTTCGTAATATAAGATCATTTTCTCCAAAAACTGTATGAATGCTTCAACAGTACTATCTGGCGAATGGTATGGGCACTGTATTGCAGTTCTATGCCAGTACTAATACATATCCAAGACCCCCATATGTTTGTGTTTCATTGTTTAGGTACAAGATATGTATATGCTCTAAAACACTTGGTAGGCATTTGTCTATTACCCGCTACAGGCTTTCATGATTTACCCTTGATTTACTTTGTAGTTTTAGTTTTTATAATGAAAAGAGTACAAACATAAGATATCAGATCAATTTGTTACCACAATTTTTACTTTGCTTCTGCATTCGTTTGGTGTGCCACCTTGCAACTGAATTGTCGCATTTCAACCTAACTTTGGTCTCAGGCAACGCTATAGATTAGCCTTATCACCATTACCAACCATATGTGTATTCAGTCTTACTATGCCATTGTTCATTTACACAGATAAGAAGATACAATAGATGGTTACACAATCTGAGTTGTTGTTTTTGGTAAGAAATTATCCTTTCAAACATACTGTTACAGAAGAATGCTGTAGATTATAAGAGTAGGTGAGATAACTGTTAGGGAGGCAGGGTAAAAATTGTTGAGGGAGATCAAGGCTTAAATACAGTGAAGAGACTCAGATGGATGTAGGCTGCAGTTGTTACATGAGATGAGATAGACTAGCATGGAGAGCTGCATCAGAATCGGAATCTGGACTGAAGGAGAAAATGTCAGTAACATTTGGAAATTCTGCAGTTTACATTTATGTGCCATAGCACCAACATTATTTTTCTTTCTTTTTGTAATTTCCAGGTACTTTTTTACCCCCATCCTATGGTATGCTTTACTTTCAGTTGGCACTTTTGGTTCTTCACCCCAATTAACATCTCTTGCATTATTTTACGAATATCTGCAGGCAGTTTACGACCACTTTAAATGTAAGCCATCCTCCCCACACTGCCTCCCAAAAATGTTAGGATCAAAGAATATCGCAGGTGAGTCTCTTAAAATGAACGTAATGCTGATGTTTATATAACAGAGTGAAACCATTTGTTTCAATACACAAGGTATCTCATCCAGGTATTGTATCTTTCACACAACTGCTCGTATAGCAGTGTGCTTCATAATAAAATGCATCAAAGTTTTCTGAATAAATTATTTACGTCTACAGCCAGTGCTTGTGAGTGTGAAACCCATGTGTCAACAATTATCTGTTCTAGAGTGTATCAAATATATTTCTGGATTTTTATTATTTTCAATTATATATTATCAGTAGCAATAGACACTATCAACAAACATTTTACATAATGCAGAGTTATTTATTTTGTGTTCTGACCAAACTAGGGTGCATCTATCTTGTACTGCTTCCTTTGTGAATTTTGTAACTCTAAGACTTTAGAACTCATACACTCAACATTAAAGACAAAAGTTTTAATCATTATAGACTTCTAATATTTAAGGTTTTCTATACAATATCCCTTCAAGAGACAGAGGAATTAAAGACATTAGCTGCCAGTGGAAAATGATTTAAATTAATGGGGAAACTTGAAAATGTGTGCTTGGCTGGGATTTGAACCCTGCTTTCTAGGCAGATGTATTCACCAGTGTGCCATCTGGACACAGTGGCCATTGCATCTGCATGAACTATTCTAGCACCCATCAAACCCAAATTCTCAACTTATCCACTCACTACTGATGTAGTGCCCCTTACCCATTGTCTACATCTACATCTACATCCGTACTCCGCAAGCCACCTGACGGTGTGTGGCGGAGGGTACCCTGAGTACCTCTATCGGTTCTCCCTTCTATTCCAGTCTCGTATTGTACGTGGAAAGAAGGATTGTCGGTATGCTTCTGTGTGGGCTCCAATCTCTCTGATTTTATCCTCATGGTCTCTTCGCGAGATATACGTAGGAGGGAGCAATATACTGCTTGACTCTTCGGTGAAGGCATGTTCTCGAAACTTCAACAAAAGCCCGTACCGAGCTACTGAGCGTCTCTCCTGCAGAGTCTTCCACTGGAGTTTATCTATCATCTCCGTAACGCTTTCGCAATTACTAAATGATCCTGTAACGAAGCGCGCTGCTCTCCGTTGGATCTTCTCTATCTCTTCTATCAACCCTACCTGGTGCGGATCCCACACTGCTGAGCAGTATTCAAGCATTGGGCGAACAAGCGTACTGTAACCCACCTCCTTTGTTGTCGGATTGCATTTCCTTAGGATTCTTCCAATGAATCTCAGTCTGGCATCCGCTTTACCGACGATCAACTTTATATGATCATTCCATTTTAAATCACTCCTAATGCGTACTCCAAGATAATTTATGGAATTAACTGCTTCCAGTTGCTGACCTGCTATTTTGTAGCTAAATGATAAGGGACCTATCTTTCTATGTATTCGCATCACATTACACTTCGCTACATTGAGATTCAATTGCCATTCCGTGCACCATGCGTCAATTCGCTGCAGATCCTCCTGCATTTCAGTACAATTTTCCATTGTTGCAACCTCTCGATACACCACAGCATCATCTGCAAAAAGCCTCAGTGAACTTCCGATGTCATCCACCAGGTCATTTATGTATATTGTGAATAGCAACGGTCCTATGACACTCCCCTGCGGCACACCTGAAATCACTCTTACTTCAGAAGACTTCTCTCCATTGAGAATGACGTGCTGCGTTCTGTTATCTAGGAACTCCTCAATCCAATCACACAATTGATCTGATAGTCCGTATGCTCTTACTTTGTTCATTAAACGACTATGGGGAACTGTGTCAAACGCCTTGCGGAAGTCAAGAAACACGGCATCTACCTGTGAACCCGTGTCTAAGGCCCTCTGAGTCTCGTGGACGAATAGCGCGAGCTGGGTTTCACACGATCGTCTTTTTCGAAACCCATGCTGATTCCTACAGAGTAGATTTCTAGTCTCCAGAAAAGACATTATACTCGAACATAATACGTGTTCCAAAATTCTACAACTGATCGACGTTAGAGATATAGGTCTATAGTTCTGCACATCTGTTCGACGTCCCTTCTTGAGAACGGGGATGACCTGTGCCCTTTTCCAATCCTTTGGAACGCTTCGCTCTTCTAGAGACCTACGGTACACCGCTGCAAGAAGGGGGGCAAGTTCCTTCGCGTACTCTGTGTAAAATCGAACTGGTATCCCATCAGGACCAGCGGCCTTTCCTCTTTTGAGCGATTTTAATTGTTTCTCTATCCCTCTGTCGTCTACTTCGATATCTACCATTTTGTCAACTGTGCGACAATCTAGAGAAGGAAGCACAGTGCAGTCTTCCTCTGTGAAACAGCTTTGGAAGAAGACATTTAGTATTTCGGCCTTTAGTCTGTCATCCTCTGTTTCAGTACCATTTTGGTCACAGAGTGTCTGAACATTTTGTTTTGATCCA
This sequence comes from Schistocerca gregaria, assembly GCF_023897955.1. NCBI lineage: Eukaryota > Metazoa > Arthropoda > Insecta > Orthoptera > Acrididae > Schistocerca > Schistocerca gregaria. The sequence continues at coordinate 96,049,404 of NC_064924.1, forward strand.
CCTACCGCTTTGACATAGGACCAAAATTTCTTAGGATTTTCTGCCAAGTCAGTACATAGAACGTTACTTTCGAATTCATTGAAAGCCTCTCGCATAGCCCTCCTCACACTACATTTCGCTTCGCGTAATTTTTGTTTGTCTGCAAGGCTTTGGCTATGTTTATGTTTGCTGTGAAGTTCCCTTTGCTTCCGAAGCAGTTTTCTAACTCGGTTGTTGTACCACGGTGGCTCTTTTCCATCTCTTACGATCTTGCTTGGCACATACTCATCTAACGCATATTGTACCATGGTTTTGAACTTTATCCACTGATCCTCAACACTATCTGCACTTGAGACAAAACTTTTGTGTTGAGCCGTCAGGTACTCTGTAATCTGCTTTTTGTCACTTTTGCTAAACAGAAAAATCTTCCTACCTTTTTTAATATTTCTATTTACGGCTGAAATCATCGACGCAGTAACCACTTTATGATCGCTGATTCCCTGTTCTGCATTAACTGATTCAAATAGTTCGGGTCTGTTTGTCACCAGAAGGTCTAATATATTATCGCCACGAGTCGGTTTTCTGTTTAACTGCTCAAGGTAGTTTTCAGATAAAGCACTTAAAAATATTTCACTGGATTCTTTGTCCCTGCCACCCGTTATGAACGTTTGAGTCTCCCAGTCTATATCCGGCAAATTAAAATCTCCACCCAGAACTATAACATGGTGGGGAAATCTACTCGAAATATTTTCCAAATTATTCTTCAGGTGCTGAGCCACAACAGCTGCTGAGCCCGGGGGCCTATAGAGACATCCAATTACCATGTCTGAGCCTGCTTTAACCGTGACCTTCACCCAAATCATTTCACAATTCGAATCTCCGTCAATTTTCTTCGATACTATTGCACTTCTTATCGCTATAAACACGCCTCCCCCTTCACTGTCCAGCCTATCTCTGCGGTATACATTCCAATCAGAGTTTAGGATTTCATTACTGTTTACGTCTGGTTTCAGCCAACTTTCTGTTCCTAGTACTATATGGGCGTTGTGACCGTTTATTAATGAGAGCAGTTCTGGGACCTTTCTATAGACGCTTCTGCAGTTTACTATTAGCACATTAATATTGTTATTCCTTGTTGCATTTTGCCTACTCCTGCCTTGCCGCGTCTCAGGAGGCGTCTTGTCGGGCCTAGGGAGGGAATTCTCTAACCTAAAAAAACCCCATGTGCACTCCACACGTACTCCGCTACCCTCGTAGCCGCTTCCGGCGTGTAGTGCACGCCTGACCTATTCAGGGGGACCCTACATTTCTCCACCCGATAGCGGAGGTCGAGAAATTTGCACCCCAGCTCTCCGCAGAATCGTCTGAGCCTCTGGTTTAAGCCTTCCACTCGGCTCCAAACCAGAGGACCGCGATCGGTTCTCGGAACGATACTACAAATAGTTAGCTCTGATTCCACCCCGCGAGCGAGGCTTTCCACCTTCACCAACTCCGCCAACCGCCTGTACGAACTGAGGATGACCTCTGAACCCAGACGGCAAGAGTCATTGGTGCCGACATGAGCAACAATTTGCAGTCGGGTGCACCCAGTGCTCTCTATCGCCGCCGGTAGGGCCTCCTCCACATCTCGGATGAGACCCCCCGGCAAGCAGACAGAGTGAACACTGGCCTTCTTCCCCGACCTTTCCGCTACTCATTACTCACAGTGTTTCACTGACTCCTGTAAGAGTTTGAGCTTGTTGTACATCTGCATTGAAGGGATTACTGGCTGTCCTCATCATAATTATGTATGTGATGTCTTCTTTTGGACCATTTCCCTAAAACCTTGGAAAAAATATTAGATAATTCACAAAACTTTAAAACTCTAACCATATTCATTGGAAAGTCACTTAAAATGGAAAGCAGGTCTGTTGCCTAATCTGTGGCAGTCCTCTGGTCCAAAAATGAAGCATAGTCTAATAAAATGTGGCACACAGTGATTTTACACCATGAGCACCACACATTGGAGGGTCCTTTCGCCGAAGCAGAAAGCCATGTGCCAAAGTACTGTGGCCTATGCAAAGAGGAATGAGGAGGACTTCGTTCCACCAACATGGCTGGAATGATAAACACCATGGATGCATTGTAGGCTTTACTAGACAGATCTTACCATCTTTCACTCCCAGCCATTCATCCTTCCATTGATGCAAGACTCTTTATCTCAACAGCGAGGTGATAGCATGCTGGGGATGGCACACTGAACTAATTCAGGGTCGCGACATGCCTCATTGGTTGCTATATCTGCTCTTTTGTTCCCCATGATATCCATGTGCCCTGAGACCCAGCAGAAAGAAACCTCATTCCTCAGCCACTGTAGCTGGAGGAGGGTATCCTGGATATTCAAGACTACTTTATCTGGTGGTTATAAGAATTGTAGAGAGTGAAGGGTACTCAGAGAATAGGAATAAACCAGGAATTTAGTTCCTGAATGATCTGCTTCAGGTAATTGGACCTTGAGGACACGAACTTCAAAAGTAACAGAGCAACCAAAGGAGTCCACCTGTTTCCATATATTCACATAAAGACAGCTGTAAAGTTGTGATGCACAGTTAATATGTCCTGAAATAATGTATTAAAAACACATGCAGGTGTGTAGCAATTCCTGTGCTGCATTAAATCTAAAATTACTACAGTAACCAGGATGACAGATGGTTAAAACCCTGGATTTGAGGCCGTACTTGTTCCACACAAAGCAACCCCATCATACACCATACATAGATCCCAAACGGTCTTGTTGTTTGTGGATGATTGGAGAAAAGGAACTCACATGGCTACTGCACCATGAGGAGTTGTTATCAGATTGTAAGTGGCAGTTCACCAGCCTCTGCACAGAGACTGAGTATGGGACTGGTCCTATAAGCACCCATGGCCAGCCAAATCCGTCATGGTGGATAGTGTCAATGATCTTTAGATACAAAGGCCTCACTGATCCATACATTGTGCACCCATAGTCTAGCAGTGAACACTTGAAAGTCCAATAAAACTGGAGCAGATGCATCCTGTCTGCTCTCCAAGATATTTAGCTAAGGCACTTAATGATATTCAATGTCTTTAGGGTTCTGACTTTCAGTTGTGGCAACCACAACAATTAGGAGTAAAATATGAGGCCCAGAAACCTCACTGAGTCTTGAAAAAAACGTAGAAAAAACACTCTCTCTCTCTCTCTCTCTCTCTCTCTCTCTCTCTCTCTCTCTCTCTCTCTCTCTCTCTCTCTCTCTCTCTCTCTCTCTGTGTGTGTGTGTGTGTGTGTGTGTGTGTGTGTGTGTGTGTGTGTGTGTGTGTGTGTGTGCAGGAACAGATGGCAAAATCGTCCACAAACAAGAGGAGTATTGTATGGCACTCCTCACCATAAAGGTGATGCTGTTTATGGCTCTGGCAAAGAGGGTAACATTTACAATGCTGCCCTCTGGGAACCCATTGTCCTGATTAAAATGATCTGACGGTGAGCCAACAATGTGGGACCTAAAAAACTGCATAGCCAGGAAAGATCATATGAAGATGGGGAACACCCACAAAAGCCTAATTGATGAAGTTACTTGAGAATACTGTCTCTCTGTGTAGAGGTGAATGCTTTACTAATATCAAATAATATACTGTGACAATCATGTTTACATAGGAAAGTCTGCTGAACAGCTACATCTAGCAGGGTCAGGTTGTCAACAATGGACCAAAATCTCTGGAATCCATACTAAGAGTGAGTAAGGAGGTACCTACCAGCAATCTCTAACAACAAGACCAGACAACAGTTAACCATTCACTTCAGCATCTTTCCGATACAGTTTGTTAAGGCAATAGTCCGGTAACTACTGGAACATGTATGGTCCTTTCCTGGTTTGATTTGAGGAAACACAATTGCCCCTCTCCAAGAGACACAAAAGTGGCCTGTCTGCCATATCTAATTAAAATAGTCAAGGATGATTTGCTCTGCTGTACTGGTTTTGGTCATGACTGGGTGCAGTATCACTAGTCTCAGACAGTGGCGATTCCAGCTCCCAGAAGGAGAAATGGTAGCTGTAAAACTCAGAATTGTTGTTGTGGTCTTCAGTCCTGAGACTGGTTTGATGCAGCTCTCCATGCTACTCTATCCTGTGCAAGCTTCATGATCTCCCCATACCTACTGCAACCTACATCCTTCTGAATCTGTTTAGTGTAACAATTATGGGGTCCCAATCCCAGCTTTCCCATCTCTACAGTCACATGGTAGTGGCAAAATGCCAGACCCTGTCTGCCATTGGCACTAGTCTGTGCAAAATGCTCTGCCATTGTCTGAACGATGTCTCCGGAAGTTGTTTGGAGGCATCCCTGTTTCAGCACTGCTACTACTGGTAGATGACTGTGTTTCTCAGGAATCCTCCTGATGACTTCCCGTATTTTTATAAAACAAGTGAAATGGTTGATGGAGTCCAGGAACCCTTCCCGTGACGTTTTCTTGCTCTCCTTAATTACATGTCAAGACTGGCTCTCACAGCCCAAAAGACTGTGAGGTTGTCAGCTACAGGGCAGTGCTTGAACTGCTGAAGAGCAGCACGACTGTCCCAGCCTGTTGAGTGGCACTTACCAGTCCTCCAAGGTATAGGCTCCTCCTCTTGTGACCCGTGGTCTTTGGTAATGATAAGTCAGCAGCATGATGGATCACTTACGGAATATAGTTCACCCATTCCTGGATACTTTCACGGGGTTCAGACTCAGCTAGCTGGCTGAACAACATCCAGTTAGCCCTGCTGATCATCCATTTTGGAAGCTTCTGTTCAGGTAATTCCACATCCAGTAGGTGGTCCAATAGTGGGAAGTTGTCATTGGAATGAAGGGCACCAGTAGCTTCACACTGAGCAGTCTGCAAGGGTGGGAGAGCGGAAAGAGGTTGATGTCTGAGAACAATTCAGTAGCACCTGAGAAATGAGTGAGACTGCCTGTATTGAGGCTGCACAGCTCTGAAACATCATACAGATCTCCAAGACCAATAACTGGGGCAAGTATAGGTCAAATCCCATAATGCATTACAGGCACTGGCACCAGTAAGATAAATGGGCTAGAGAGTTGTTCAATAAGACCTGAGAGAGTCTCAGAGTCTATTGCATCCTGTAGAGGTAAGTACAGGGAGCAGACAGTGATCTTCAGACTGACATGAACTGCAACAGCTACTGCTTGTACATCACTAATCAAGGAGAGAACAGAGGAGTATTGGGTGTTATTGATAAACACATCAACCCCTCCCTTGCCTGTGTCCCCAGTCTGGTCATCCTTTTGGTGGAGAGTGTAGACCTGTTGGACGCACGACAGTGGTTTAAAAATGTGTTTCTCATGCATATGAGCACAGGGGGTTGTACCTGTCTCATGAGTTTTAGCTCCTCCACATGTGTCCTGAGCCCATTAATGCTCCACTGTAATTTGGGAGCCATATGTCACAGGAGCAGCGCTTTTATCATGTCTTTCTGCCAGGGAGGGGAGCCCATAATGGGAAGAGGCTGTCTTGGGGTGAGATGATTGCCCCAGGCCAAAATTAGGGTCCATTAGCTCTGCAAAAGAATCATGAGAAACATTGGACTGTTTACTTCCCAACTCCATCAGTAGTGGACGCTTGACCTTCAATTTTTTGGCCAGGGTAGGCTTTGGAGTCACAACCATGGCAGTGGTTATGGCAGCACTGGGTGGCATACCGGACTGAATCTTTGGAGGGGCTGGGAGCTCTGCAACATTGGCCTTCCCTGACATTCTGAGGGGAAGTACAAGAGCCGAATCAGCTGCTGCAGCACAAGTGCATTGACACACAGGTACTAGTGCTGATACTTGAAACCTCCATTTGTGTAGCAGTGTCCGATTTCTGCACTGGCTGTTTTTAGAACTGAAACAAAGAAGGCAGTGAATGTTTGGACAGCATGGCTTTTGTGGTGTCACCACCAGACACCACACTTGCTAGGTGGTAGCCTTTAAATCGGCCGTGGTCCGTTAGTATACGTCGGACCCGTGTGTCGCCACTATCAGTGATTGCAGAACGATCGAGGCCACACAACAGGTCTAGTCTAGAGAGACTCCCTAGCACTTGCCCCAGTTGTACAGCTGACTTTGCTAGTGATGGTTCACTGTCTACATATGTTCTCACTTGCAGAGACGACAGTTTAGCATAGCCTTCAGCTACGTCATTTGCATGGTCTAGCAAGGTGCCATATTAAGTTACTAACAGATAATATTGTGAATCATGTACTGTCAAGAGCGACGTTCATCATTAATGGATTAAAGTTAAGTATCCAACTAATTATGTCCGCTTTCAGAATTCCAATTCCTTGTCATGATCCAGACTTCACGTCAGTATAGTTCTTCCCTCCTCACGCCAGCCTGCGTGAGCTAAAACGAGTGCATTTCAATCTCCTCTGGTAACACGGTGTTGGCTCTTCAGCCAACACAACAGCTTTATACATCTTTTTAGCACCACCATAAGGGATGCACCTCATAATCTCCAGCTCTTGTATCCTCCATTCAAGATATATGCTGCAGTCCCAACTCCAGACAGATGAGCCCCAGAGCAGTTCACACACTTCAAAGAAGAACAACACGACTCTTTCATGGATGGCCTTACCTCGTTTGCTACATGTGGCTTCTCCCTCACACCCAAGAGTAGTATGCCCAACTTTCTTGCATTTGAAACAGCACTTAAGGATACATGCATAGGTGAAGGAAGCTTTGTGCTCCTGAACATCAGTATAAATGAGTCAAATTTCATAAGATCCCCATCCACCCTCTTATTATGTTTTGCACATCACCTCTACCTCCTGGAGCCCCCTTATATTTCAATTCCTCCTTGGGAATCTCCAGCAGGTCCCTGCACATCACATTATTGCTGTAATTCAAGGTGGTCAGCACCTCAGTTTTAATAGCATATTCCCCAAGGCACTGAGCTTTCTGGAGGTTCTCAATCTGTTGGAAACAAGAAGTTTCCACCAACAGTGTCCCATTATGCAATCGCTTGTTAGTATTAGGGTGCCAGTAAAACCTTCCAATCCTTTCTGAATACAGAAAGGTGAAACTTTCTTGAAGCTGCCCTCTCTCCTTTTCATTATCAAACACACATTCTGATTACCAACATATGTTCTGTTACTAGACCCAAAACGTTTAGAATCAACTCCTGAGTCAGAACTGGCTACACAACGCCTCTTGTTTGATTGGATGTGGGTACTGTCCTGCACCCCATCCTTTCCACTTGGAGAAGGGAATTTCGAGGGTTCCATCTCAGTCCCTCAAGCAGCTAGGGAAATAAAAGTTCACCCAGACAGGTCTCCGTGTGCCTAGTTAAGTCTTATACAACTGAGGGGCAGTAGGTTCCCCATGTGTAGCCCTGTAACAACTGTTCTACCTCGATGGCCAGGCATCTCATTGGCACACAGTATGCCTTCAGATCGAAGTTTTTTTTTTTTTTTTTTTTTTTAATGAGCTTTTTTCCATCCTCATGATCCAAGTTGTCAAGCCAAGATCCCCATTCCCTGTGACACATAGCATTCTACTGCCACAGTGCACAATGGGACATAGGACTGGCAGCATTTAGCTGTCCCCAATTCAAGAACCCTGGGTCACCCCCAGACACGTACCCAGGTAAAAATGCTAGGCTCTGAGTGCTCTCAGCTAATTTAAGGGTCTGAATATTTTTTTTACAATGCCGCAAAATAACTGATTAAGGTAGCAAGATAAACCGTATAATCCCTCATAGCAAAATTAGCATACTGTCAAAACTTTCAGCTTCTGTGATGTCACAAATGCATAGACCCAAGAACCCTAGTAAAATCTGGAGAATTACACAAGGAATATTTCAGAGAATACTTTAATGTTTGAAAAACTTCCAATTCAACACTTTGTTGCTTTTCCTCTGTGCATTTTTTGCCAAAGCCGAGTAATAAATATGCAGAAATGCAGTTGTAAAAAGTGCAGTACAATTCCGTGAATCTACAGATTAACTATACTGTACTTCAGTGTGTACTATTATACACATCTTCAGTGGACACTGATACTTTCCATAAGTAAAGTAGCAAAGCCATTAAAATGTACACAGTCCAATTAATATTGAAATAATCAACTAGATGTTTCAGCTAAAGCTTGTTAGATAAAGGTATGAACAGAAACAGGCCCAGAAATTATTTATTCTCTTTATTAAAAACACAATATCCACATCACTACACAAAAGGTTTCTCTCTCTCTCTCTTTGAGGTGCTGATTATCACTGATACCATAATCCCTCATGTTGTAAGGCACAGGACCTAAACAATCAGCTACATTCTCTATACTTCTTTAGCATGGATGGTACCTCTCACATCATCCAAAATCCTTATTAACTTAACGCCTTCAGCAATTTTCTCTGCAAAATTTCAATAGCTTGCCCAACAACAAACACATCATCACTGCACAAAACTACTAACATTATGCATGACATTCTACATTTTATACCATTCTGTCTGGCTGATCCCGTTTGACAGGAAATGGCCTGAACTGAATAGTTAATACATTGCATTATTCATGCAAGTTATAAAGGTTACTGCAATTCAGCAAATATAATGAAAATACTGCTGTTAAGGAATGTATGATATGTAGATATTGTGCCTTTTATAGAACTAAATTGTATTGATTTTTTTTTAATCTATAGAAAACACACAGACAGCACTTTGTGTTAGGGTGTGTATAATGTGCCACATGAATTTGGAGGGCATAAACTGGCAAAATACTGTCTACTGAATTACTATTAGTAAGAACATAAAGTAATATACTTCGGCTACTGCAGCAGGGGAACATTGTTTGGAAGCAAATTTTGGCACTTGGTAGGGGCACTACAGTTACTACAGCATAGGCAAAATACAAGTCCTGATACAGGTATTTTGTGCTAACAGTTCGACAACATTTCACAACAATGACAATTTCTGGCATGTTCTGTTCATTAACTTCGCCAATGTATTTTGTTCAAGACTAAGTATTTTCCAGTCCAGTTTTATTATGATCAGAGTGTAGCACCTAACATTTTATGGTGCCACCACAAAAATGTGAGTCTCATAAACTAATTATAAAACGAAGTTATTGTTACACGACTGGAATACAATCGTTCCGTTGAACACTGCACGAGTCCTTCCTGCAGATGTAATCCCAAACTATCCAAAATTGTGTGTCGTCCTTGGAGCAATTGACTTTTCTTCCAGTAATTCGCTTTACTTCAAGCACATTTCTCAAGAATACATACAAACTGTCACTAAATTCATTATCACAGACATTACACTGCACATTATACACGATCAAATCTGTCATTACAACTTTAAATGACTGCTCTGTGGCTACGAAGCCATTCATTGGCTAATAGCATAGCGAATTTCATTGGTGCGAACGAATGTTACGGTCATTATATATAGGTAAGTACACACTTGCACACAAAATCGTGCAGTAGCTAAATAATGTATACAGGCAGCCTAGTTACTTTGTCTCGTGTAAACACTTGACTGCCTTGTTATTCTGTATCCACAGAAATCAGACATCCTAGTGGGGGAAATATAACAAACTACAGATCAGAATTGCAAACAGTTAAACACGGTGTGCCGCAAGGGTCGGTGCTTGGGCCAATACTATTTATACTCTACGTAAATGACTTCCCTAGCCATACAAATCTGAAACTTATAATGTATGTTGATGAGTGATGTCTAAAGATTTGAAAAACATAAATAATAATAGTAATGAAAAAAGATGAAGGGTCTTCCAGGGCGCAAAGAAGTGCCTGGAGGCCCACATCTACCAACACCTCCACACTACTATGTGTTGCGCAACATGTCTCCCATTTCAAAGGGGAGTCAAAAGTTCTGCGATTTCGTTGCAAAAATGTGTCTATTGACAAACAATGCCTCGATCGACTTTGTATAATAGCGTGCACGGGGGCCAAGAACTCTTTGAGTGACCTACCAGACGCGTCATCATCATCAGCGACAGCATTATTATCATCACCAACTGTTTGAGTAATGAAAAACCAAAATGAGTCATTTTATTATATTTTAATCTGTTTTACAGCAAAAAACGATGTGCATTAACTTAACTTCATTTTGTTGAAGATCAGTAATATAGCTGCTGCCAACGCCTGGCCATGTGTAAGAATTGTAATGATCGATAACGCAAGAAAATGGATTTCCCAAATAAAATTAAAAAAAGATCCCAAACTGCTAAATGGACTCATTTTGGAAATAATTGCAACTTCGGAAGTTGTACTCACAGTTTCCACTGTTTTTTAATTGAGCTGACAACATGAAAATATTGCAACCGTGTGTCGAAATGACACGTCTCTCGTCAGCTCTCACTCATTGTAGGCCAATGACGAAAGTAAACTGTTTGCGCTAATTATCTTCCATCTCTTGCAGTATAGTAGTGTGTTGATTCCAAGAGTATTTATTAGTTGAAGACCGTGATATTTTCCAGTATAATTGGTGCTAGTAATCCACAGATATTTTTGTGGAGTAATCATTTTGTATGTCTTTAATCAACGACTCTTGATAAAATCAATGTAGTAAAACATCTTCGCCAATAAACATCTCTGGCAACGGCGTCTGATGTAGGCATGCCGTTAACAAACAAAGTTTGATGATATATTCGTTTATTATTAGCTTTCAGTTCAATCTTAGCACTTTTTCGCATTCATCGTGTGAATTAGTTGACGTGTATGTCAGATAACTGAAACTACAGCGTCCGTAAGAGAGGTTAGGGTATATCTAAAAATGTCAGTCAGACGAGCGACTCATGGAGGAAGCTGGTACTCCGATTCGCCTGAAGAACTGAGAAAGCAGTTGGATAACTGGCTGAATGCAGCGGATTTGACACATGGACCTGCTCGAGCAATAATAGCACCTCATGCCGGATATCAATACAGTGGGGCCTGTAGCGGTTTTGCGTACCGACAAGTCAGTGCCGTCGTAGTGAGACGGATTTTTATATTGGGACCATCCCATCATGTGCGTCTCGGTGGATGTGCACTTTCTACTGCGACCAAGTACTGTACGCCCTTATACGACTTGCGAGTTGATGTGAAAGTAAATGCTGATCTTGACGCTACAGGACATTTTGAGTGGATGGACATGTCTGTAGACGAAGACGAACACAGTATAGAAATGCATCTTCCTTACGTTGCAAAAGTAATGGAGGATTATAAAGATTCTTTTACAATTGTGCCGGTATTAGTTGGCTCACTGACGCCTGACAAAGAGTCCGTCTACGGCAGTATTTTCTCGCATTATTTAGCAGATCCACAAAACTTATTTGTGATATCGTCTGATTTCTGTCATTGGGGACATCGCTTCAGATACACGTACTACGATCGCAGCTGGGGTGACATATTTCAAGCAATAACATATTTAGACAAAATGGGAATGGACATTATTGAGTCCCTAGATCCACAAGCCTTTACTGCATATTTGAAGAAATACGGAAACACTATATGTGGACGTCATCCCATAGGTGTTTTATTGCAAGCTGTGAACAGTTTGCAGAAATCTGGTAGTAATGGTCATAGGATGTGCCTTAAGTTCTTGAAATATGCACAGTCCAGCCAGTGTAACAATATGAGTGATTCGTCTGTAAGCTACGCAGCTGGAGCCCTCACGATTGAATAACAATCAGTTTTCTTTTATTTGAAGCCACTAGTGATTGACTGTTATGAAGGAACTGCGAGAAATAAGTTGAATAATGCTTTTAAATCTTTACAAAATTTAACAGGAGCAAATGGAAGAATGCAGACCTGCAGCCACCAAAATGCGTTTATCTTGTTAAAACTTATTTTAAAAGTACAAGCTGACCCGTTTGTGCAGTTTGCAGTTGGTGCTGCCCACCCAACGATAAACAGGAACGAAGGTGTATTGCTGTAGTTTACTGCAAAAAATGGAATCCGATGAGCTCTAAACAAAGGCCTATAACATTATATATATATATGTGTGTGTGTCTTTGTGTGGGACATAATTGAACCAAGAATTAGTGTGCTATGAAATGATAATTCTCTGAATTCAAGAGTGTGGTTCAGTCAATATATCGCAGGAAGAAAGGGTCTTGAGAAGGGTGTCGGGGGAGGAAAAATTTTTATTTGCTGGGTCAGTCTTAAGTAATGATCCACTGCAAGAATTTATTTGTATGCTGCAATACAATCTGGTAAATGGTATAATTAAAATGTGCTGCAAACATGCATTTGCAAACTATTACAGACAGTTTTCACAGGAAGCAGAAATAAGTTACAAATATGCAAAAGACTGTAGCAAATAATTTTGGAATACTATAGCTTGGTCAGATTTATGCCAAACAACAAAGGGACAATACCATATAATTATTTTGCTTAATATCATATTGATTCAACTGTGATGTATGTTATATCAGTTGTCGAAGTGCCTAAGCATTTGGTTACTTAACTTGCTGCGGAATTACTCACTGAACAGTATGCTACCAAAGTAAATATCATTAAATCTTGAATCTTTTGCCAAGAAATTTCTCCGGTTTTCATTTTACATCTATCAGAAGAGGCATCACTCATATGGGTTGAACCTCATGGATTTTGCAGGTATGCATAACAATATCAGTAAATTGCTTTGGAGGAATGCATGCAAATATTCTCAGTAGAACTATAAATTTGTGGAACTTAGGGATGAAAGTAATTATTGTGATGAGCATTCAGCTTAATTTTATTAGCTGTAGATTAAAAGAACAAATAGAGCAAGCCATGCTACTTCTTACAACAAAATAGTACAGAAAATAGATATAGAAAATTTTACTTTAAGCCAGAGAGAAAGATTATGTGAAAAGGAAAAACAGCTGTTTTCAAGTTGCATAGTGTTACCTAAAATAGTAACTGCCTTAAATTATTGTGGCAGTTCCTTAAAGATAGTGCTGTAGATAATGTAATCTCATGGGGTACAATGTTAATCCAGGTTGTGCAATGAAGGAACAAAACAAAAATTAAAAAGATCAAAACACTTTAACTTGAAGAGATTCAAACAATTGTGTACTTGCTGTATGTATGTTCCAACAAATGATTATAGAATGACATCTTCATTTTTCAGAGTTGCTGATGTGTGAAGCTTACCCAGGCATCTGTTTACGTGGACATCTACTTGCCAGTTACGATAAGCTTGTTCGCCCAGTAAAGAAACAGAATGACACAGTAACTGTGGAAGTCCGTCTTGATGTACTGTACATCAGTGTTGTGAGTAATTTTATGGGAAAAAAAATAATAATAGCCTCCATACCTCTGTCTTCCCTTCTCTCTCAAGTTTCTTACAGTTCAGGCTAACTTAGCACTCAGTTAAGGCTGAAACTGTATATGCCATTAACTTAAGTTTTGTTCATGCTGTCTACAGGCATTAACTTGAGGATAGTGAGTTAAGAATGATATGTCACATACTGTAATGGTTGGAAAAGTCCTTAAAACCAGTCACAATAACTTATTGTTTCCTGAATTATGCTTACACAAAATTAAAAATGAAAGTTGAATATAATGTAATACATATTTTACTGTAAAGACATGTTATCGTCATTGTAGTCTGGCTTTCTTGGCGGATTTTAAAATTTGTCTTGGTTAAAATCAGTTTTGAGTCAAAATAACACGTTTTTGATGACACCCATAGTGACAAACAAGCTTTCGGAGTTTTACTTCAGCTGATTCTGCTTTAGTGTTGTCTACTGCTACGATAATCTTATTTCCTGCCCCAACCAATCCATATGAATTCTTTGTTCTTCGGATTTCACCATAAGTTTTTATAGTTTACCATGCGTAGGCCTAGAATAAACTGTATATAATTGCGGCTTCCACTTCAGTTTTTTTAACAGCTGCTTTTGAAATCAAAGACTGGGCAAATAAATAAGAACAAGATGATCTTTTAAGTCCTTATATAAAGGTGAACTCAGATTCTGCTACTGAACAGTCCCTCTTGGACAAAAGACTGACATGTTAGTAAAGAAGAATTAAAAATAACAGTCCTATGCTTCTTCTTGTATTTACATAATGTTGTTGAAAACTTGTTTAAACACTTATTTAATCACACTACTACTAGTTTGCTTTTAAATATGTTTAATCAATTATGAAGGATGTCATCAAATGAATTTTGATAACCTGGCTCATTATTTGAACTGGAAAGAAATACTTGTGTTACTGATATTTGATGTGTTTCTTTGATCAAAAATGTACAGCCATTTATGTGTGTCCAAGATCCACTAATATGTTATAGGCCAAATGTAAAAAAAGAAAAAAAATTTAAAATCACAAAGTGCCTGGTATCTGCATACATGTTTTGTATCAACCTCCACTTAAATTTTGTCAGATACTGATGCTCTTATTGTTTCGTAATGTACAATTGTAAGAATATTTAAAATTTAATCCTGCAAGAAGAAAGCAGGCTTTGTTAAATGAAAAGACTGAGAGATAATTAAAGTGAAGGGTAGATTTTACCATTCCTAGAGCGTTGTTTCTGTTCCCTGTGTTCATTTATCCTGTATTGTGATGTAGATGGTACTTTATAAATATTGACATTTTATATTATATAATGAGTTGGTTTAGCCACACAAGACTGTTCAGACTTTATACTCTTTCCACTGTTGCCCTTTTAAGAAAATGTATATGTTCGCACTCGACGAGAATTAATTTTACGTTAAAGGGGAGCAAATGTATGGTACATAATCATAATTGTAGGCCTCAAATTCCAGATTAATTTTATTATTATTATTATTATTATTTTTATTTTTATTGTTGTTATTGAGTGATAACATGTACATATTCATTACAGAGTGGTCATGTAATGAAAACCTAAGCCCCGTTTTGCTTGTTAAATATATATATATTTCAGGGTGAACTAAATATGTATGTGGTTGAAGAGACTGCTAGTTTGCAAGACTTTCACATTTGAGAATAAGTTTTAGCTCTGCTGCTCTGTTACATCGACTGTTCTCTGAAAAAGAGCAGCAGTTGCTTTTGTAAAAGTACTTTGTTTTTGTCAGAAGGAATAATTTGCAATGATACATGCATGAATGAACAACTTTTGTAAGTTGAGCTCCGCATTTTCTTAGAATTTTTATGTTCTGAGTTTCTCAGCATTTTCAAAGTGAAAAAAAAGGGCTTATGCTCCTTGGCAGTTTCCTAATTTCATATATGTGTTTGTGCTCATTGAATACAGTAATCTGTCTGCGTTACAATACCAGTCTGTTCCACCTATGTGTCAATCTTGTTACCTGTTTGCAGTATTTTGCATTTTATTTGGATTTGAAATATTGGCAGCAGTTTCTGTTGTAGGTTTAACAGTAGTGCCCCTGTTAAAATGTCGTTTTTTAAACTCAGGTATGTATTGTTACATGAAACTGGAATACTTCAGATTGTGTATGAAATTGAACATTTTGTGTGTTAGCAATACTTACATGATATGCGAATTATGTTAAAGTAGGTTACAGGAAAGAGCAACAGCAATGAATGTGTCACAGCCTGTGTCATATCTGCATCTTTTTCTGTACATGGTGTTTGACTTTTTTGTATTTTGCATGAAGTTTTGGTACAAAATAAAAAGAGGAAAATAGTGTCTCTTGAATGCATTCCTTATGGAATTGGATAGATCATTTTATTTTGCACAGTATTTAAGTACCTATTGCCAGATTAGACTTTTAAAATGATGATAATTTCAATAAAAATGCATGGACAGTTTCTGGTATCCAGTTTGATATAGCTTAACACAGGAAATTATTTGTTTGGTACAGAGAACGTGTAAGGTGACATCAACGCAACACATACAATGTTTGTTATAATTGAATGTCTCTCTACAATGTGAACATTTTTAGATGCCTGCAAACGGTATTAACCTCCAGATTATTTCCTAGTCCATTGTCGAGCTACTGAGAACTGCATCTGTAATGAACTTAAAATGGCAATGCTACGCATTAACTTAGTTCCTTTTTGTCATACTTTTAATTTGCATACATTGTCACATAGTATGGCTCTACAGAGTAAATACTGTAAATTAGCTTTTACACTTAAAGTTCACCTGTGCAGAAGGAGGAGGAATGTTAATCTGTAGAAGATATACTTGAATTGTGTGATGTAAACAGGAGGAGCAACACTTGTGGAGACTATGCATCTTCGAAACTTCTTTCACAAGATACAGTAAAAAGAAATGTTCATTAGTTTTACATTCCATGGGTCATTTTTAGGATTAATCATAATGATATGGAGCAGTTCAATTTACCTGTACATTAAAACAGCCATATGTAAACATGCTGAACATTTAAGTTTTTATTTTTTTTTTTTTTTAAGAAAAAGTACAAATGTGTATTAGTAAGTCCTATTTACCACATTTTTATGTATTACATAAATAGAAAGTCTTCTACAGAGTAGGAGGAGTTGAGAAAGAGAAACTTGTTCATTTAGTTTTCAAATTTAACTTTACCTGTCAAGCATTTAATATCATTGGGCAAGTGATCAAAATTTTTTGTAGCAGTGCTGTGCGCGCCCTGTTTTGTGGTAAAAAAAACTGTAAAGTTGAATAATGAAAGCCACACTTCCTTCTGATACCAATATGTTAATTTTGTACATCCTTGTTCCGTTTGAACCATAGTGTGTTACCTGCAAGCTGTGTCATGAGGGAATAAATGTACTGTGAAGCAGTAGTCAAAATACCCAACTCCTTAAACAGATGTCTAAAATATGATTGTGGGTGAACACCACATATTCTTACAGTACATTTTGAGCAATTAAGATGAGGTACCCCAGAAAATTATTCCATGTAATATTGTTTGGAGGAAATATGCAAAATATGTTAACTTATTGATTTATCTCTCCTCAGTATTTGCAATGATTCAAGGTGAAAATGTGGCTGGATTGAATTGTTTCTGAAGTTCAAAAAGATATTTTTTTCTAATTCTCGTTAATGATAATTATCTTAAGAATTTTGAAGTTTCCATCGTAGTTTTAATTTGTTTGTCATTTCTTACATTTATAGTTGTGCCTCTAGATGTGAAGAATTGAACATATTGTGTCTTTTTGAAACTGAGGGAGCCTATTTGCAGAAAACTAATTTGAAATAATATACAAGGGGATCAAAAAGTATCCGTTTGAAGACCGTACCACCCAGCATCAGTATCTTTGGACTTTCAAGGCTTCTTTTAAAAAAGTACTGAAGGCATGATAAATGCGTGGGGAGAGATCAGGACTATAGGGTGGGTGCACAAGTGTCTCCCACTTGAGGTGGCATCACTCATGGAGCTGGCCTCCCAGATTGACTGACATCCTGTGTCGAATTGTGATCAGCATGGAACTTGGCAAGCCATTCCACAACACTTATTTTTGACAGTTTTGCTGATCCTTACACATGGGTGTCTACTGGTGTTTATCATTCAGCAGCCAATTACAGAATAACAGTATGTTGGTCCTGTTTGGAGGCATTTGAGGATAATGTCGCCATAGTTCAGGTTTCATGCCTACATGTCATTGGTTGTATACCCACATTAGAGTCATGCTATGTTGCATATACACTGCAACAATGCTCTCAGATGGGAACTTTTTCATCATCCCTTATACTTTTAAGATTATCATTACCATATCTCTGTTGCTTTATATACAGCATGAGTCAGGAGGAAAGGTACATGCTTTGAGGGGTGACAGTATTGGTGATTCTGAACAAAAAACTTCGTACGGACGTATGTACTGTTTCGAATGGTTTCCGAGATAGAACACTTTTAATATCACCTTTGTTGGTTTTTCTTAATAACTTGAAAACCACATCCTCCAGCGAAAACATTTTGCAGTACAAAATTAAACTATAAATTTCCTACAAAAAAGGTCATATTCATTTTTTATCTAGAACTAGTGGTTTGTGTGAAGAGTGTGCGAGAATGTTGAAAAACTTGCTCGATGTGCATACGCTGCAGCCTACTAAGTTTTTGTAGGTCAGTTTGAGGTAGTTTCCCGACTTCATAGACCAGAAGTATCCTTTATCGAACTGTTCATCTTAACTTGCTCTACCCTACTGTGGTACATTGTAAAGTAAGTTTGATAGTACAGAAAATAAATAACAATGAATATTAAATGTCATCTATCCCAGAAACCATTCGGAGTTGGGCATAAGTCCATATGAAGCTTTTTATTCAGTATCACTAATACTATCACCCCAAAAAGCATGTACCTTTTCTCCTGACTAAACCTGTATATTTGGATTGATTAAAATACCAATATCATCTTCAAAAAGAAATAATTCTGCATGGTGTGTATTGGATGAAAAGTCTGAGTCTTGTGGAATCCTAGAAGTGATTATTTCCCATTCAAAAAAACCTTTCCTGCATACATTGACTGAATTATTAATCACAACTTTGTGCATACTTTCGCTTGAATATGACATTACCTATTGGTTTACTGTACCATCAATTCCATAAAACCTTCTTTTATCTCTGATGAAATTGTGATTCCACAGTCAAATGCTTTACACAGGTCACAGAAAATACCAACCAATGCCATTTTGTTATATAATGCTTGTAAAATTTGAAGAGGTAATGTGTTCAGTGGCATTCTCACTAGAGCAACTCTTCTGGAATCCAAACTGTGATTTACTGCGGATATTATTATTGTTCAGGATGGATACTTTTCCAGAGTGCATCACCTCAAAAATTTTTGAAAATGATTTCAGCAGTGAAACAGGTCAGTAGTTATCGACATCTCTCCTATCGCCTTTCGTATAGAGGAGTTTAACAATGACATATTTCAATCTCTGTGGAATATTGATGTGAGTTTGTTGTGAATTATCTATTTCAGACAAGACAGTACTCTTTTATGTAGTAAAATGTCTTTATTACTCTGTTGACACCACCACCAAATCCAGATCAGATATAATTTTTGAGAAAATTAATAATTTTTTTTTAATTTTACGAGACTTTTATGTGAACTCCATGTAGGAATATCAACAATGCAGGAGAACTTAGCATGTTATCTTACGGTAACTAACGTTTCCTGCATTGTTGATTTTTATGTGAGTTGCTTTTCTGACGTACTGCTTTGAGTTTTCTTTTAAACTGTTTGACTTAATCTTTTATCTCATTTAGGAAATGTTTATCAGCATGTTGACTGCCATGTGGCCACCAGCAGCCTCACGCCTGGTACCATGTGCTTGGCCAAGCAGTGAAACGTCCATCACTAAGTGTTTGGTACTAAAGTTCTACCTTTGACTGATCCTTAATAGCCCTTCCATTTAAGACACTGTTGATGATATCCTGTTCTGTGGCCTTTCTCGCATTTCACTATATTCCATGTGAACTTAAGTCTGTTGAGGGAATTACAGATTTTTGCCATAATGTGCAAGTTTTTTAATGTGTTATAATTATTGCAGGTAATTTTTTGTAGTTTTTCGTAATGTGCAATTATTGCAGTGTCGTTAGTTGTTCTTGCCGACAGATACAATTCCCTTTACCTTTCACTGTATACTTCAATTTCTCTAGTGGTCCATGGTATCTTACAGAACTATTTAATGTCCTTCGTGATTAGTCTATGAAGAAAGCTGGTTTCGAATAGTAATATAAAGTTCTCATGAAATAGTCTTTCTGTCAGCGTTTGGTTTACTATAAATTTTATCCCAGTGTTTGTCCTGGAGTCATTAACTATTCTCACTGATTTACATTGAGGGGAATCTATACTCTAAGGCCCTGTCTCTCTTATACTAACTGTGCATTATGATCAGAGAGAGCATTTGTTCCTCAGTATACAATTATTTTCTTGCTTTGAGCTTTATCAGAGAAAACATTATCTGAGTTAGTCTATGTACATTCATACACATTTTAACACGTTAACTTCCACCTGCACAGTCATGGATGTTTCATTGGCAGGCCATGGCATTAGGCATGAGCTCTGCTATGACCGTTGACAGGCACATGGCATCAGGCGTGAGGCTGTGCTGTGGCTGCTGGCAGCCCTGTGGCAGTCAGTGTGTTCAAAGTTTATCACTGAGATCAAGTTACAGGAAGGATGCCAAATCATTTATCCTATTACAATCCTATAGAAAATCTACATTGAAAACACCACACACTGTTAATGGCTTGTTGCTGTCAGACAAGATAATAAGTAATCCATATGCCTTACAAAAAATTTACAATTTTCCAGTGGGAATCTGTATACAGTTACACTTAAAACTGAGATAGTTTTCAGTACTAATTCTCCACCACATAATCTTTGTGCTGATTTCTACAAAATCTATTTGTTTAATAATTTTCAATGTGTGTTAACTATCTTAATAAATGTGATGACTCATTTAATTAGTCAAGAATAAGGCAAGTAACATGTAGGGCACTTTTGCTCTACAGTACAAAAATTGGTAACACATCTTCTGTGTAAGGGGATGTATATTGAGTGGTGAAACAGGTTATATAGGTGGAGTGAAATCCTGCCTTTGTGTATTTATACATGTTTTTATTCACAAAACAAGCAGATGCTTCAGTTGATTTTATACTTAGGTTCAATAGAGTAATGTCACAGTATTTTTTAAAACAATTTTTAAATTACAGAATTTGTAGAAAGTATGGTGAGATGGGATGGGAGGAGTGACCCATGAGCACATGATGATGTGGACTCACAAACAAGGAAATAATTGGTACAGTTTTTATGAACTCTATGATGATTCTTTGCTCCTCTTTTTAAACTGTTGACAGTGTGAAGATGACCTATGGCTAGTTGAAATGGTTAAGTACTTAATCTTTTTCCCCTTATTTGCTTAGTACTGGGTGGCTGTTAATATTTACACAGACACCTCTCATTTCTGCAAACATTTCTTTAATTTTCTTGTAGGCAACATCAATATTTTCTGTGTTCTTGCATGCTTCTAGCCCTTCCTGTTTCACCAGTTTGCCCTTTCTGCCATTCACATTTTTTTGTTTTAGATATATGTTTTACCTTTAACTTGCTTCATTGCTGCAGTTTTATATTTTTTTCCTTTTGTCAATTAAATTCTGTATCTTGTGATATCCAAAGATTTCTGCAGCATGTTAACTGTAAGGTAATTCAGCTTTTAACTACAACAGCATTCACCAGCACCATCTTTGCCCTCAGCACACACGTGGAAGACCTGTCTTGGGCTCCCTCTGGGGGGCACCGTGAACACTACTTTCATCCAACTGTTAGTGCTTCCCGACAGTTGCAGGATTCCTCCTGTGCCTCCGTTAAATTTTGATGCTTCTGCAGCAATTATCACCTGTCACATGTTGCGGCAGTGTGGACAGCAGCTACCACCATTTGCTTTAGTGAAATATTGTGGGGCATGCACAATGTTATCAGGTAGTAAATCTGAGAAGTGTATTTGTAAGTTGACCAATTTCCAGAGAGCATTGTGAGGATTGGAAGAAGCAAGTCTAGCCTCCACATAGACTGCTACAGAGTGAGATGCCATGCTGGGGAACAAGCCCCTTCTGCTGTCCACAGTGCTGACAACTTAGCCTGTGCCTTATACTTTAGCTAAAGTAAAAGTCATGCATAAAGGTAAAAGATTGTTTACATGTGGTTTGGAATTGAAAATGAAATAGACTTGCGTATTGACATGTTTAATAAAGACCAAAACTACAACTGCATACACTTATCACAAGGAAAGGAAATGATATGAAACAAAGTGAAAATGTTAGTAATGCAGCAGACAACAAGGACTTCCTCCTACTGTACTGTGTGTGAGGTAGGTGATTGTGGCTGCAACCAACTACTGACCAAAGCCATCATGTTTCTGCTGATTCTGGACTACAGAGCCAACCGTCCAAGTTACAGTTAACACACTGCACTGAGCCTTATCTCTTTGCGTAGTTGTTCCTTGGCTGCCTTCACTATACCATCTCCCATAACTACCCATTGGCATAATTTTCCATTTTAGTAATTTGTAGTTAATGATCCTCTTTCAATGCTCAATAACCTCTGGTTCTTTCACTTTATTTAGTTATTCATTTATCATATTCTTAATTCCTGTCTCCCTGTGATTTCCTCAGTTGTAACTTGCAATTTATAACCAATAAATTATATGCCCTGGTAAAGTTATGCAGTTTAAAATCTGGTTTCAAAAATCTCTTTCTGACTATTATATATCTGAAACTTTCTGATGTCTCTAGGTCTCTTCCACGTATACAGCCTACTTTCATGGTTCTTAAAGCAAGTTTAGTAATGACATTTTATCAGATGACTTCTGATTCCATTCCTTTCCCCAAGTATGTGTGTCACTATTTTCTTTGTTTTCCTTTCCTTCCCCAATCGTAATTTTTTGTCTCCCTTAATGATCTGGATTATTTATTTCATACCACCAATGTTTTTTTCAGTCACTTCATTCCCTGCATAGCTAGTAAGCTTTTACACTTATACTGCTGTTGTGGGTCTTTCTCTTGCATTAGTGCATATATGGGCAGTAACACTCAAGAGAATACAGCTAAAACATTGATTTAGTAAACAGCTTGATCACACACTTATTGTTCATCAAAATATGCAAGAGCACCCACCAAGAACAGGAAGCTGTGTGCACTTTGACGTGTATCGTTCATTTTTAACAAAACAAGTGTGTGCGAAATGTGTTCCTTTGTTGTGCTGTTGGAAGTTTGAAGCACATGCACAGAGTCTGATGGAAAAAAAGCATTGTGTAGATGACATTATAATTTACCACCAAAATATTGTGCATTAATGCTTACACTCAGAAGGCTCAAACCTAGCTAGTATATCTCCATCTTCATACAAAGACACCCAAAAAAGTTTCCAGCCTGATAGTAACACAATTTATGTTTTCAGAGAAGTTTTATTTTTCTACATAATCTCCTCTGATATTAATATATTTCATCCAGCGGTGTTCCAATGTCACTATCCCCTCTCTGTTGTACTCCTCCAAAAAATGCTGCAAAGCACTCATATAAAGCCTCAGTGGCTTATTGGACCAGCGTGGAATTTCTTCAGTTTAGAGAATAGATGGAAGTCCAAGGAAGCCAAATCTGGGGAATAGGATAGGTCCTCCAGCACTTCATAGTGCAAATCCCTCAGTTTCCTCATTGCCAAGATACTTGTGGGCAGGTGCATTGTCCTGATGGAAAGTGATTTCTTTTTCAAGCCAGGTCTGTTATCATGAATGCTATGTCCAGTTTTGTAGAAGTTGAAAGTTGCATTCTGCAGACATGGTTTTACCTTTTTCAAAATAGTCAATTAATAAGATTCCTTTTGCATCCCAAAACACCTACACCATGATCTTTCCTGCCGATGGCATTGTCCTTGCATTATTTGGTGCTGAAGAACCGGCTTCTATCCACTGCATAGGCTGCTGATGGATTTGGTGTGTAATGGTGAATCCATGTTTCATCCACTTGTACATATTTGTGCAAAGTGCATTTCTCCTTTTCTTAAAATGCACCAAGCACTTTTTGGAAAGTGTCATATGAATGCATTTGTGATCCGCAGTGAGCACACTCGGCACCCATATTTTGCAATCTTTCTGTCCAGTTCCTGGTGCAAGATTTGACAAATATGTTCCTTTGATCTCCCTCGAGCATTAGTTGTTTTCTGCATCTTTATATGCTGATCTTCCAAAATCATAACATGCACTGATTTCTGGTGTACTTGCACTTTTTGGACATCCTTCGCATCCATCATCTTGGACTCTTTTACAGCCATGTTTAAACTCTTACTGCTCATTTCTTTACAGTGGTAACTGAAGGTGAAGGAGCTGCCATATGCATTTACAAGGCACAAATTAATTTTGTTGGTATTAAAACGTCATGAAGAATTTAATCACTGCACGATACTCGATTTTTTTCCATTTTCAACACCATATGCAAAATGCATCAAATGACTGCCTACAGTCAACTGCTGCCTGAAATGACTTGCTGTTTCATGTTGCATCTACTAACACTTATACCAACATAATGGGGACAAATTGCGAGTAGCGCTGTGACCTCTGGGTGAGGCCGAGAACTTTTCAGGCAGCCCTCATACATGCTCTACAAGCCACTGTACAGTGCCTGGCAGGGGTACCATGTGCCACTACCAGTCATTTTCTCTTCTTTTCCACTTGGAAATAAAACAAGGAAAAAGGGACAGTCGAAAAGCATCCATGCAAGTTCTAATTTCTCTCCTTATCTTTGCGGTCCTTAAGCAAAATGTGCATTGACAAGTAGAATTATTCTGCAGTTGGCCTCAAATGCTGGTTCTCCAAATTTTTCTCCAATAGTGCCATGCGAAAAGAGCATCGTCATTCCTCCAGGGGTACTCATTTGTGTTCACGAACTGCCTCCATAATACTTGCATGCCAATCGAACCTTGTGGTAACAAATCTAGTAGCACACTTCTGAATTGCTTCGATGTCTTCCTTTAATCCGTCTTGGCGAAGATCCCAAGCACTCGAACAGTACTGTCGCCCTAATGTTGTTCTGTTTGCCATCTCCTTTACAGATGAGCTGCATCTTCCCAAAATTCTCCCAATAAAACTAAGTTGAGCATTCTCCTTCCTTTCTATCAACCAGATGTGCTCAGTCCATGTCATTACAACTTTATGGCAGTATCTTAGTAGTGCCGTATTTGAATGTTACAAGATTGTTTTTCCTACTCATCTGTATTAACCTTTTTTTACATTTAGAGCAAGCTTTCATTCATCGCACAAACTAGAAATTCTGTCTTAAGTAATCTTATATACTCCTACAGTCACTAAACGACGACACCTTCTCATACACCATATTATCATCAGCAAACAGCCATAAATCGCTGCTCATCTTGTCTGTCAGCCAATTATGTATACAGAATATGTATGTATAAGAGTGGCCCTATTGCATTTCCTTGTTGCACTCCAATTGATGTCCTTGTCTCTGATGAACACTCGCCATCTAGGACAGTGTACTGTCGACCATCACCAGTTATTTTGCTTCCCAAATAGCAAAACTCATCTACTACTTTAATTGTCTCATTTCATAATCTAATTCACTCATCACCACCTGATTTAATTAGACTACATTCCATTGCCCTTGTTTTGCTTGTGTTGATGTTCATCTCATATCCTCCTTTCAAGATACTGTCCATTCTGTTCAACTGCTCCTCCCGGTCCTTTGCTGTCTCTGACAGAATTTCAGTGTTGTCAGCAAACCTCAATTTTTTTTATTTCTTCTCCCTGGACTTTAATTCCTACTCAAAATTTTCCTTTGGTTTCTTTTACTGTTTGTTCAATATACAGACTGAATAACATTGGGGATAGACTACAACCCTGTCTCATTACCTTCTCAATCACTGCTTCCCTTTCATGCCCCTTGACTCATAACTACCTTCTGGTTTCTATACAAATTGTAAATACCCTTTTGCTCCCTATATTTTACCCCTGAACCCTCAGAATTTGAAAGAGAGTACTCCAGTCAACACTGTCAAAAGCTTTATCTAACTCTACAAATGCTATAATTTGTAGGTTTGCCTTTCTGTAATCTATCTTCTATGAGAAGTCGCAGGGTCATTATTGCCTTGTGTGTTCCTATACATGTGTCAGTATTTTGCAGCCAAGACTTATTAAACTGATAGTTTGGTAATTTCCACACTTTTCTTGGGAATTGGAATTATTATGTTCTTCTTGAAGCCTACAAGTATTTCGCATATTTCATACATGTTGCTCACCAGATGGAAGAGTTTTGTCATGGCTGGCTCTCCCAAGGCTGTCAGCAATTCTAATGGAATGTTGTGTACTCCAAAGGCCTTGTTTCAATGTAAGTCTTCCAGTGCTTTGTCAAATTCTTGATAAATTATTATATCTCCCTTCTCCTCTTCATCTATGTCCTCTTCCATTTCTATAATATTGCCCTCATGTACATCTCCCTTGTGTAGACCCTCTATATACTCATTCCAGCATTCTGCTTTCCCTTCTTTGCTTAGGACTGGTTTTCCATCTGAGCTCTTGATATTCATACACATTGTTCTCTTTTCTCCAAAGTCTCCTTAATTTTCCTTTCTTAATTTTTTATCTTATAAATTCATAAATAATGCCGTATTGTTGAATTTCACATTTCCTTCACTGTCACCTCTTCGCAGGTGTCTCTGCTCCCACAGAACCACTGTTTTTCAAATAACTGGTGATCAAACCCTTTTTTCTCTTTCTTCAGTTGATTGTTGGGAAAACTAGCTAACTTCTTGTATTGTAATGATCTTCATAGTTTGGGGAAAAAAATTCTTTTTACGTATAATTCTTTGAGCTTCCAGTCCTTTTTTGTAGTTACCTCTGTTGTTTATACAAATCTTTGACTTTAGTATACAGCTTCTTACCTCCTGTATCAGATTATGTGCTTCTTCCCTCACTTTCTGCGTAGGGAGTGTGGCACTTTGATGCACAGTTAATTTACATACACAACAATTGATAATTGTTTCACAAATGGCCGTTTACTTTCAGTTATCTTGTGCAAGTATCATTTAACAAGTATATTATACCCAGTAAATGAATGGAAGACAAAGACATTGTACTTCTTTTAGTTGTTACTTTTCCTCAATGGAGGACTACCAGAGAGGTGTTAGTTGGGTTGTAGAAAGGAGTGGCTCAACTCACTTTGCCCTCTCTCCACTTGTCCTGGGATCACTGATGCGTGATGTCATACGACCAATGTGCTCTATCAAACAAGAATGCATTCAGTTAAATAAATTTAAGTAAACAACATGCCTAAATTATATAATTAATGAATTTATCACGAGAAGTAATATTGTTCAAAGTTGATTTTTCTTCATTTTACAATTTACAGGTTCTGGGGGCACCCTTTGTCCTCCTCCTCCTCCTCCTCCTCCTCCTCCTCCTCCTCCTCCTCCTCCTCAATGACCTCTCTGTCCTGGTAATACATTTCCTTGTAATACATTTTTGGATACTTCCACATCACTCATCTGTGCTACATGCCCAGTTCACCAAATCTGGATCATTTCACTAGTCTTCTGATAGATGGGGGCTGATGACTCTTCGAAAAATATTTCTTTTGAATGTGTCCAGCATTTCCTATGTCTTTTGCTGTTAGGGTCCAAGTTTCTAAGGCATATGTGAGCAGGTAGTGCGGATCAAGGAGCCTTCATGACAAGAGTCTTGTTTGAGCAAAACAGGCTCTATTGGCTGCTGTTAGTCTCTGTTTTATTTCATAAGAAGTTGCGTTTGACTAGGTGACTGTCAAACCCAGCTACTGGAACTGCTCAACTGTCTCAGAGGTATTATTCCTGACTGTTATTGAGGCCAGCGTGTTCTCCTTGTGTTCCCTTCAGCAGCCATGTATTTTGTTTTCTGCTGGTTACTGTTTGATCCCATGTTCATGCTATCTGGTTTAAGGATCATAAACGTCCCTTCCATTGCCTTACGGATTCTTACAT
Organism: Schistocerca gregaria; assembly: GCF_023897955.1. Lineage (NCBI taxonomy): Eukaryota > Metazoa > Arthropoda > Insecta > Orthoptera > Acrididae > Schistocerca > Schistocerca gregaria. Next base: position 96,076,729 of record NC_064924.1, read on the forward strand.
CTATAGCTATGCTATCCACATAGGTGAGTATCTATACTTATGTATGGAAGATTGTCCCTGTGTTCAAAAGGTTTGCATCTCTCACCACTTTCTTCAGGGCAGCATTGAAAAGGAGGCAGGCCAACACATCTCCTTGTTGTACCCCATTTTTGGTGTTTAGTGTACCACATATCATTCTTCCAGTTATTTATGTCTTGTTTATTGACATTCTTACAAGCCTTACCAATGAATTTTACCGAACATGTATACCTTTCTGCTTCTTTTAGTTTTCCTTTGTATTTTGGTAATCATTGTTGTCACAACAGCACCATGGTCACTGATATCAGTTTCAATGTGGACATCCCCAAAGATGTCAGGTGTGTTTGTTGCGGTTAGATTCAATATATTTCCATCGTGTGTGGGGTTCCTAAATATCTGTTCTAGGGGTAGTTTCCAGAGAAGGCATTTAGTAAAGTTTCACAGGATGACTTATCATGCCCACTGCTAACAAAACTGTAATTTTGCCACTTTATTGCTGGATGATTAAAGTCACCACTTATGATTATAGTATGACTGAGGAACTTAATTTACAAGTGAACTGAGGTTGTCTCTAAAGCTTTCAATTACATAAGAAGATGAGTCTGTTGGCAATAGAAGGATCAAATTATCATTTCATGCCCACTCCCGATACCAAGTCTTTCACAAACAATCTCAAATGCAGCTTTAATTTGTATCTGGTGAATTTGAGTTTCTTGTCTACTGCGACAAATACACCATCTTCATTTCCCATTTGCCTATCCTTTCGATATACACTTAAACTTTCCCCAAAAATATCACTGCTATTTTTGTCAGGTTTCAACCAGCTTTCTGTACCTAGTATTATGTGAGCTTCACTGTTTTTCATAAGTGCTTCAAACTCTGGCACTTTGTTGCAAATGCCTCAGCAGTTTACCATTAGCATTTTAAAATTCTTACTTGTGGGAGGCATTTCTTTTTATCTTAGACTGGTATTTCTGGGTTTCCTACAGCTATCATTATCTGCATTGTATGGAGAGTTCCCTAATCTAAAAAACCCTTGTGTGCACCCCAAACACAGTCAGCTACCTGAGTAGCAGCCTCTGATATGTTTAGGGGTGCCCTATAGCTCTCAACCCTATGCCACAAGTCCAGGAAGTCACAATCTAGCTTGTCACAGAACCTTCAAACTCTCTGGTTCAGTCCTTCCACTCAGCTCAGAACCAAACGGCCAAGATCAGTTCTGAGGACAATACTGCAAATTGTGAGATTTGTTGAAACTACACGTGCAAGGCTAGTCTTCGCGACCTTCTCTGCCAGTTGCCGGAATGACCCAAGAATGACCTCAGAACCCAGATGACTGGATCATTCATTTCAACGTGCACCACAATCTTCAGTTGGTTGCACCCTGTTCCCTAAATGGCTGCCAGAACAGCCTCATCAACGTGTTGAATGAGGCCACCAGGCTACACACTGAGTGCAGCTGGTGTCCTTTCCTGTCCCTTGCTGCTATTTTCCTAATGAGTACCATCATTCACCACATGTTTGAACTGCTGACTATTAACAGACCCCTACCATTTTGTGTTTGCATCCTCCTCACACCAGATAAAAAAATGTCCCCAAAACAGGTATAATGAGTTCCACTGGCTGAGTTTCAGTTTCAGTGAAAGACAGCACCTCAGACTTGTTGGTTAGTGGGATCAGTACAACAACCTGCGTCTTCCCTGGTCCCCATTCGCCCTGTACAGGACTCCTAGATCTACCATGCCACTCGCAGTCACTCGGACATGTAATGACAGAGCCTGTACTTTGTGCAGAGGGGACAGGATCCACATGAGAGGATAGTACTTGAGGCACCTCTGGTATAGGCATCACAGGTCCACGACTCGAGAGCTCTTCCTACACACCAATTCGCAGCAGCTGCCAATTGTTTGACAGTAGTCAGGGTGATTTCCTGCTGCTTATGAACGTCAACCAACTCGTCCTGTGTTTGAGTACAGCATTCACAGTGGCGCTGCATTTTGGCTGGTGAAAGGTGCATGTCTGTTCTGCCTGGAAGCTAAGAACACACTAAAGTCTGTAGTCAAGTCACAAGTATTCCACTTACTGTGTGTCAGTGGTCTCTATCATAGTGGATATTCCTCCAGAGCTCCTTCCTCACCCTCATGTAAAATACTGAAGGGAAGACAACAGCGGGGTTGGTTACTGTTTCAGTGGTGGGTGCTGAAGTGAATTAATGATCATGACATGGCTGGTGCTTTCACAAGATGACCAAAATGTTTCTTGGACTGAGCTGCACGGACATGCATGACCAGTCATGCTGTGGCTGGCACTTTTGCAAGACATGATTGGACTTTTTCTTGAAGTAGTGCTGTAGGCATACACATGACTAGTCCTCCCGTTTCTGGCACTATTGTGAGACACAACTGGACCATTTCTCAAAGTCACTGTGGTTATGGTATGAGCACTGAACATGGAGCTGGCTGTTGACATGGCCACACAGGCCAGAGTAAATATATGATCAAAGTGATGGCAGATGTTGAGGGGGCAGCGCAGTTGAAGTGAGCCGCTGAGTTATTTGCCAGAGTGAACTTCAGTGGGTTTGGTCTGTACAGAGGCCTTTCATCGCAGAGTGAGGGGCACAGTAGGCAAGAATGAGGATACCAACCCATTCTGGATTGTTTTTTGTAATTAGTGAAGACAGAGATGCAATTGTAGAGTCTGGAATTGTTGTGTTGAACTCTTGTCAGGGAGAGGTCTGAAGTTGTTAGTGGCATTGAAAGTCAATGGTGTGATTGAAAGTTGTCAAAAAGGTGTTGTGTTGCATTTGGTTCCACCAGTATGTTCTGGGTGTGGTGTTGCAGAGCATCATTCACTCATGGTAGGTGTGTGGTAGTTCAACGTGGAAGCAGCTGAACATAATCAGTGAGGTCAGTCTTGTCATGCAAAGATCTGCAGCAGATGGCAATTGTGCAGCATTGCAGTGGGTCATGCAAAAGAGAGATGGGGACAGCATGCTGTTCAGCTGGAGGGGTGTGCCTGACAATACCAGCAGTGGGACATCTGGGTAAGGTGTACTAACATGGGTACTTCACTGTGCATCTGAGGTTGCTGACAGTGTGAGTGCTGGGAAGAAAGAGCGATTGGTGTGTTCGGACATCAGTTGTGTGTCAAGGCCATGAGCTACTTGCATGCCAGGGCAGGGACAACAGATATATTGTTATTACATTGTGAGAGCATTGTGTTCTTTGTACAGAGTGTGTCAGATGATACCTGGCAGTCAACGTAGTGCTGGTGAACCAGAAAGAGCTTGTCATCCGCAGAGGCACACACACTGAGAGTATTAAAAGATGATTAATTGTCTTCCTGTTTTTTTATCTCTAATGGCTGATGTACCATGTAAGGGTGGAGGCATGAGGGTGAAAGGTCCTGGGATGCAGCAGTCTGTGTCAGTGTGCAGGGGTGGGTGTGGCATGTTGAACAGCCAAGGAGAAGTGGAATTGGCAAAAAAATTCCATTGCTAGGTCTGGAATTATGGCGTGCTTAACAGAAAATGCCCATGTGAGATGGCAAGACGATGAGCATAGTAGGGTCCGGGTCATTGATCTCTGCTTTGTGGACAATGAGCTGGCTGTCTCATGTGGATGCAGCATGGTAGATGCATCCTTTGTCAGTGACCCACTGAGTGATGAGGAGTTGAAGGCAGAACTTGTGTCCAACAAAAGATGGTTTGTTGGAGGCGATGAGGTAGGCTGTGCAGTTGAAAACACATTTCTCAGAAGTGGGAGCAGTGGAGGTGGAAGCCCCCATGGGATATTCATCAGAGTCCAAATCGATGAGAAGGTCACATTCATGTGCACAATTGGAGATGTGATTTTTAGTCAGTTTAGTGAGAGGAGATTTGCTGCCGTGCGGAGTGCTAAGGTGACTAGAACAGTCTTCTCAGATAGATGAACTTGTTACGAGCACTACTGCATAGTTGCAAGACAGTTGACAGTTGCTCACAGTGGTGTTGACCTGGACTTCCACGGATGTGGTGTCATGTGGGGTGTGGTTACTCAATGTGATGCATTTAGTGGTGTCCTGCACAGGAGTGAGTGCAGAGTGCTTCAGTGGTGTTTTCCGCAGGTCTGGGTGTGACACAAGAGCGCTGAGATTTGTTGATGTTGCGTAAAGGTTGTTTCTCCAGTTGGGCACAGTGATGTCGATGTCGTAGATGATGGGATGAAGTCAGTTGAATATGGTCACTGCGTGGAAGGAAGCACATCAAGGCTGAAAATGTCATGCATGGCCACCAGCATTGTTATCACCTGTATGAATGTACTGTTGGTGATCGATGAAATGTCCTTGATGTAACTGATCATCCACTGGCCAGGAACAGCATTGAACTGTGGTGAACGTGTGCAAATCCAAGCAGACAGAATGTTGCCGTTCAGTCATGGCCTGATGTTTTTGCAAGATGTGAACAGCATTGAGGCCCTGTAGTAAACTGTTTGCTGCATTCAATTTTTCAGCACTAATGTCATAAGTCAAAGAACATTACTGAAGTATGTTATTTGCTCAGTTGATGTCAACAGACTATCAAAAAGCCAGCTGAGAAGCACTGCACTGTCCAGAATGGAAGATATCTTTATGGCTTGTGAATTTTGGCACACAACAGTTGTACATAGCTTGCACTGTATCCAGTCCAGTACATATTCGGCATAATTTTTGGTCATTGTGGGTCACCACAGGAAGAATGTGGTGCAGCTATGAAGTAATTGAGGTATGACACAGTATCGAACAATAATGATGTTTACTGCACAAATATTTAAACAGCAAAACATACACATCTGTTTTGTTTGGAAGTTAAGAACCCACTGAAGCTAAGAACCCACTTACCTTATGTCAACGATGTAGATTGCAGTGGATGTTCGCACATATACTTTAGATAAAAGCATAACATTTAACACGGATTACATCTAAATGAGGATGGTAAACGTTTTTGTGTGAAAAATTAAGCAAATTGATTACAGAAGAGATTGAAATGAGTAGCTTGATAAATGAAAACAGTTTGTTTCCAAGTGAACTTGCTGCCAATAAAACATTGCCATTTACAGCATGTTACAGAAAGGAGCTTAAGCATTTTCCTGGTAAGTCACATGAGAGAGAAACAACCCAAACCAATTGAAACATTTTTTTCATGTATACATAGCGAACCCCCAATGCCCAAGGCAGATCTGGCAGCTTGTGTACTGAAAGAAGTTGCTGTATTACCAAACAAATATTTTAATGCAGATGCTGATAAGACCCAACCTTCGTCTGCATTCCATGAAATAATTTTTTCTGGTGCAACAAGTTGTAAAAATGAATAGGAATGGCAACTCTCTTTGATGGATGTAAACATGCAATCTATAAGAACTAAACTGCACTTGCTGAATACTCTTATGAATAAACATAATCCACATTTTTGACAATAACAAGACCTGGATCAGAGCAGGATGAAATAATATACTTTAAATTATATGGGTGTCCCATAGAAAGTAGTTACTGTAGGAAGCACCAGAAGGGGTTATGGTTTCTCTTTATATTCATCGGTATGTTAAAGTAAAGAAAAAGACTGTTATTGCTTGGAGTACAGCAGGGTAGGGTCACCTGGACTAGTTGGCATTGTGGAACATTGCAAAGTTTTCATGAACAGCACAATGAAAACCAAAGTGGTGGTTGTCTTTGGCACATCAAATGGAGAGTTTGATCAGTTCTTCAGTAGTCCCAAAAAGATGATTTTCCAAGTTGGACAAAGTGAACTCATGCTACTGGATGATTTAATATTGATTCAGATTCTTGTAATGTTAGCAAATTTCAGATTAACAAACATACTGAATTTATATAATCTTGCAAATGTAGTAACTTGAAACACCAGAATAAAAGAATGAGGGTATGTCAAGGACCACAGGAGCTGTCATATCTATGTTGGGAAAGAACCAGAGCTCCAAGTGCTAAGAAAAATCACTGAAGCTTGAATCATTGTATGTATCTAGGCTAAAGCCAAAGATAAGTTCAATCAAAGTTTTTGCAAAGGATGTAATGGTGTGCAGAAAGTATGGAATAAATGTAGTTGTTGGCTTCGATTTTGTTGCTGTTAGAAGTAGTTCATCTTGTATCAAAATTGAAATAGATCATTTCTATGAGTTAATATGGGTAGAGGTTATGCTTGACAACTGGAATATAGTAATAACTGGTTCCTTTTACTGGCCCCCTGACTCAAATGATATAGCTACTGGAAGGTTCAAAGAGACCTTGAGAATCATCTCAAATAGGTACCTCACTCATACAGTTATGGTTGGTGGTGGCTTCAATCTATGCTCAACATGTTGCTGAAAATACATATTCAAAGCCAGTGATAGATACATCATCCAAAATTGTACTAAATACCTTCACCAAAAATTATTTTGAGCAGTTAGTTCAAGTGCTTGCTCGAAGTGTAAATGGTTGCAGGAACATTCTTGACCTCTTAGCAACCAATAATCCTGAGTGAATAGGGAGTATCACGATGGATGCAGTGGTTAGTGGCCAATAGGTTACTGGAGTGAGACTGGGTGCCATAACATGTAGATCCACCAAAAATAAAAGCAAAAAATGTCTATTTATAAAATAAGTTAAAAATTTGTTTGATGCCTTCCTAAGAGATAGACACCATTCCTTCCTAACTAATTACTATATATGTGTAGACAAGATGTGACTTAAAGTCAAAGAAATTGTATTGAGAGGTTTAGCTATACTAAAATGTAAAACTGTCAAGTCTTTCTGTTTGTCTGCCTTACACACTAATCTCCAAAACTACTCAACAAATTTTCATGCAGTTTTCACAGGTAACTTGAGCTTAGTTTGGGTCAACATAAAGGCTTTATTTCATCAAAATTGGATCACAGAAAAAAAGGTATCATGATTTAAAGTTTTCTCTAAAACCATCATGTCTGTTTGTTTGAACATGCTAATCTCCGAAACTACTAGATGTATTTTCATGGGGTTTTAACACATAACTTTAGCATGGATTGGGGCAACATATAGGCTTTATTCCATATAGGCTTTATTCCATCAAAACTGGTGAACCAAAGTTTTATACGAAATTGTCTGCTCAGCTTAGCAGTTTGGGTGTTTAACTGTCACAGCATAGTACACCAAATAACCAGTAGATGGGGCTGTTGTTTCATAGCACACACACCTTGTAAGTGAGAGGTGTATTTTCAGAAGTTTATGTCAACGACAAAATAAGTGCCACAATTTTATCTTTATGGATACAAAATAGTGGTGAATTTACTTCGCTTGGATATATATATATATTTACTGATTTCACTTTGTGTATTAAAAGCATAACAACATTGCCCCCAGGGGCTCAGCATTCATTTGCTGGGTACGGGCTTGGCGACCCCGGGGTTCCTCAGCTGGGGACTGGTAATTGCCGCCAGTCCTCTGTCGCCGTAAGCTCTGGGCATACTTCAACGACCACCGTGCAGCGCGGCAGTGGAATGTTGTGTGTCTCAGGGAGTGGGGATCTTGGCTTGGCCGCCCGGATCGCGAGGATGGAATAAACCTCTATAAACAACCCCTCAATCTCAAGGTGTGCTGCGCGCTGATGAGATGCATGGCTGTTGAAGTGGAACAGTTGTTAGCGGGCAACCTCTGGGGAACCTGCCGCACCTCAGTTGTATAAGGCTTACCTAGGCATGTGGTGCTCTGTCTAGGTGGACTTCTAGTTCCCTAGCTGCTCGTGGGACCGAGATGGATCCTTCGAAATCCTCTTTTTTTCCTCCCAGTGGAAAGGGTGGGCCACTGGAAGGTTCTAACACCCAGTCGGGCTCGTGCAGTCAGTCCCCCTGACTCCGGCACTTCTTTGACAAGTCCAGTCTTAGGTAACAGAATGCATTCTGGTAATCCGAATGTGTTTCTCATTGTGAAACGGAAGGAGGGTAGTTTGAAGAAGGTTTCACCCTTCTATATACAAAAGGGATTGGGGGCATCTGTGGCTCCTTAAAATTGGTGAAGTGCTTACATAATGGAACCTTGCTAGTGGAAACTTCCACTTCCCAGCAAGCAACTAAACTGCAAGCTGCTAAATGCCTTGGGGAGTATGCCATAGACACTGAACTGCACAGCACCTTGAACTACAGCAAAGGTGTTGTGACATGCCGGGATCTAGTTGACATTCCCAAGGACGAACTGCAACGTGAGTGGACTCCGGAAGGTATTGTTGATGTCCAACACATCATGAAGAGGGTTGATGACAATCTTGTCAAATCCGACTCCTTTATTATGACCTTCAGTAGCACAAAACTTCCTGAACATGTTAAAGCTGGCTTCCTCCACCTTAGTGTGAGGCCTTATTTCCCGACCCCAATGCGCTGTTTTAAATGCCAGCGTTTTGGGCATACCACCTTAGGATGTAAAGGCGAAGCGACTTGTGGAAACTGTGGTAAGGCTGCTCATGAAGGAGTTGGTTGCTCGTCTCGGGCTGAATGTATTAATTGCTCTGGGAACCATCCTGTTTGGAGTAGGGACTGTCGAATATTTTTAGAGGAACGCAAAGTCCAGGAAATAAAAACAACCAAGCGTATCCCCTATGGTGAGGCCAAGAAGATCTGTAAGTCGATGCAACCTCCCACATTTGCTACATCTTTTGCGTCGCTGGTTCAGAAGCCTACTCCAAAAGTTGATGCCTCAGCACAGACCGAGGTGGTGAGTGTTGGCACTAACACCTGCAGCTGTCAGTGCACTTGCAACGCAGCCAGTGTTTCAGAGCCAGTAGCCCCTATTCGAACGGCAGACAAAGGAACAGTGGTGAACTTGGGCCAGCCCCTGGCACCTCCAACAGCTGAGGCTGTTCCCAAGCCCAGTGCGCCAATTACCACTCCCACATTAGCTCCCCCAAAGCCCACCAAACCACAGAAAGCTCCTGTACAACAGCAACAGTGGGTCAAATCCCGTGGTAAACCATCTAACCATGCGGATGTTGTTTTACGTGAGGCTCCATCTGACTCTTCTCCTGAGTTGATGGAATTCGATGTATGTGTGGGGCAATCATCTCGTCCCACGCCTGTCCCTCCACCTGCTGCGGTCTCCCCGCCCCGTCGGAGAGACAGGATGAAGGTGCTACCCCCAACATAGATGGCTCCCATACTTCAGTGGAACTAGCAAGGGTTCAGGACGCATGTGGAGGAATTTCGTCTACTCTCTCAGGGTAGACCACTGTGTCTATGTCTCCAGGAGACGTATTTCCATCCATCATACTCCCGTGAGATACGAGGCTATACACTCCACAAAAAGGATGACCTGCGTGGAGAGAGAGCTAGAGGAGGCATAGGTATTTTCGTCAGGGCAGACTACCACTCCTCGCCTCTCTCACTTACGACAACTTTACAGGCCGTCACTGTGTCCGTGCACGTGCGTAATACATTGACTGTATGTTCGCTTTACTTGCCCCCACATGATGCACTTGATGAAGTGGCCCTCACCGACCTTCTGACACAGCTCCCCCAGCCATTCGTTATTTGTGGTGATTTTAATGCCCACAATGTGCTTTGGGGCTCTGCAATTACCTGCCCCAGGGGTAGAGCAATTGAGAGGCTTCTCCTGTCATCCTGTGCCTACTTGCTCAGTGGAGGACAGAGTACTCATTTCTGCACAGTGATTGGGTCGTTCTCTGCCATTGATCTCTCACTTTGCTCTCCTGCTCTTGCTGCCAGTGCTCACTGGGAAGTGGTCGCTGACTTGCACGGCAGTGATCATTTCCCAATCTGGATTCACCTGCCAGATGGTGTGGCCCCCGAAAGGAGACCACCACGATAGGTGCTCAGTGGAATTGACTGGACACTTTATAGCCAGTTGGCCCAATTCGAACACTGTGCAAATGTTGAGGTGTGGGTGGATCATATTACCAAAACAGTCCACCACGCCGCTGCAGCATCCATTCCACAGTCCACAGGCCACTGGAAGAGGCCACCTGTGCCTTGGTGGAGTACCGAATGCCACCCTGCAATCAGGACCAGGCGTGCGGCTCTGCGGCGGTTCAAGTGTCGGCCGACTGCTGAGAATCTTGCAGCCTTTCGGATGGCGAGGGCAAGATGTTGCCGCATTATTCGTGAAAGCAAGTTCCATCGTGTGGGAGACCACCATGAGACTTTCTGGCAGAGGAGGGAGGTGCCCCATAGCTGCTGTAATGAATAACAGCACTCTTCACACAGATCCGCGAGACATTGCCCAGACTATGGCAGTGTATTTTGCCATATTTACTGCAACAACCAGTCAGGATCCAGGTTTCCAGTGCCATAGAGCCGTTGCTGAGAGATGTTGTCTGGACTTCCAGTCCACCTGTCATGAAGTTTACAACTGCCCATTTTCTATGTGGGAGCTGGATTCTGCATTGTCTGGAGCTCGTGACACATCCCCTGGTCACGACAGGATCCATTACAGTGTGCTGTGGCACCGCACAATGCGCAACAAAGAAATCCTCCTCGCACTTTTTAATGCCATTTGAGCGTCGGGTCACTTTCCAGACGCGTGGCGTGAGGCAGTTTTAATCGCTTTTTTAAAACCTGGGAAAGACTGCATGAGCCCAAGTAGCTACCGTAGTGTTGCCCTCACTAGTTGCATAGGGAAGACCGTGGAGCAGATGGTCAACCGCCGCCTTGTCTGGATGTTAGAATCCCGGCAACTCCTCAGTCGCTTTCATTGTGGGTTCAGGGGTTTCGTTCCACCTTCGATAACTTTGCCCTCATGGAGGCGGCTATACAACAAGCTTTCCTACGCCGTCGTCACCGTCTAGGTGTATTTTTCGACGTCGAGAAGGCCTACGATACCACTTGGAGGCGTCTCATCCTGGAGCAGCTCCACGAATGGGGTTTTCATGGTTGTCTTCCTCTTTTTATTCAGTCTTTCCTCTCGCCACGATATTTTCGATACCGAATTGGTGACATCCTGTCTGATCGCTTTGAGCAGGAGAACGGTGTCCCTCAGGGTAGCGTTTTAAGTGAGACTCTCTTTGCCATCACTATTAATAGCATTATGTCCATAGTGAAAAGTCCTGTCCAGTGTTCTTTGTTTGTGGATGATTTCTCTTTGTTTTGCTCTTCTTCAAGCCTTGCAACGACAACTCGTCAGTTGCAACTTACGATTAGGCGTTTGGATGACTGGGCGCAGAAGAGTGGTTTTAAGTTTTCCACCGAGAAGTCTGTATGTGTTCTTTTTAACCATTCTCGTTCGATTTTAACCTTTCCTGAGTTGCGGATGAGGGACACAATTCTTACTTTTAAAGACACGGTGAGGTTTACTCGAAGCTCACAGGGGCATTCCGAACTAGCCCCAAACTGAGCCTCTGTGCAGAGGCTGGTGAACCGCCACTTCATACGCGGCAACGGCTAATTACAGTGTGCCAGGCGTATAAAACTTTGTCCACACCATACACCCCTGCATACCGTACCATTGCTCAGCCTCCTCTGGCACAGTTATTTCATAACCGGCTACGTGCTACGCAGCCCTATGGGATTCGCGCACAGGATTGCCTCGCTGCGATGTCTATGGCTGGTCTTCGTGTTTTGCGTCGCGGTTGGAGCAGATCTCCACCTTCGCTCCTCCGGAGACCCAAACTTATTTTAGATTTGACTAATTTTAAGAAAGATCGCACACCAGATTTTACATTCCAATCTCTGTTTTTTAACATTTTAGATGTGCATCACAACTTCACTGTCGCTTACACTAATGGCTCGAAACAGAAGAATTTCCTTGGCTGTTATGTTATGTTTCCTGATCAAGTTACCCGGATTCGCCTCCCTGCTGAATATACGGTTTTCGGAGCGGAGCTCCATGCGATCCTGAAGGCACTGGAACAGATGAATCGTGTTCGGGGCGATCGATTTCTTCTCTGCTCCGATTCTCTTAGTGCCTTACAATCATTGCAGAATCTGTACCCAACTGAGGAGATGGTCCAGCTAATACATGACCAACTGTACTTGCTCCAACGGCGGGGTACAGAAGTATCCTTCTGCTGGGTGCCTGGTCATGTCGGCATATGGGGCAATGAACAGGCCGATCGGGCTGCCAAGGAGGCCTGCAGAGAGCAGGATGTGGTCCAGTGTCCTATTCCCTTGCAGTCAGTCATCGCTGCACTCCACAGGAAGTGCATGGAGTTGTGGGAGGACGAATGTCTGGTGGTGACGACCAATAAACTGCGGTAGATAAAGTCAACCACTTGGCCATGGCGTTCCTCCTGCCGGTTGCTCAGGCAGGAGGAGGTGGCCCTCACACGTCTTCGAATCGGGCACTGTCCTCTCACACATAGCTTTTTATTACGGCGGGAGGATCCTCCGTTTTGTGATGCTTGTGGTGTGCACATCTCTGTCCAGCACATTTTAACAGACTGCACTTCATACCATGATGCACGGGCAGAAGCACAAGTTGATGGGGATCTGCCTTCCGTTTTAGCTAATTATGAGACGTGTGTGTCTAGGGTTTTAAAGTTTTGTGATGTGTCTGGACTCTGGCCTAAACTTTTAGGCTGGAGATTTTAGTGTATTGCAGAGTGGCTGACTCCTCCCCTTTTTTCGTTGCGGTCGGCCAGCCACTTCCATCTGCTACATTGTTTTAGCTCCCTTTGTCATTTTCTTCCTGTGTTGTCCACGTTTTACTGCTGACACTCTGCTTCATCCCACGCTTTGATGTGGGTGAGCACATGTTTTTCAACGATTGTTACCCATGTTTTCTGTTTCGTTTTATATTCCTGTTCTGGGATTTTTCTTGACACCCGTCTCACTATGTTACTGAATGGGCGCTGAAGACCTTGCTGTCGTGTGCCCATAACCCCTCTACTTCTTCTTCTTAACAACATTGCTTTACTACTTTTGATAAGTTTTATTTATATTCTTTGCTAGAAAAATTGATTTATTGAGTTTTCTTTCTTATTTTGTTCTCTCTCTCTCTCTCTCTCTCTCTCTCTCTCTCTCTCTCTCTCTCTCTCTTTGCCTAGGCTATGATTGAGGCTTTCTGAACACACCCGAATGTCTCAAACACTGAGGACTGTGTGATCTTAAGAATCCAAGAAGATTGTGAGGCAAGACTTGCTGGGGCTAGAGAATACAAAACAGGTCAGAACACTTTTGCAGAAGCAACAAAAAAGCATGCCAAATTTAAAAGAATGCAACATTCCCAAGATTGACAAAGTTTTATAAAAGCTCAAAATTTAGCATGGACTTCAGTGCGAGATGCTTTTAAGTTTCCACAATTTGTTGTGTCTCAAAATCTGCCAGAAAATCCTAGGAGATTCTGTTTGTATGTAAAGCACACCAACAGCAAGACAACCACTACTTTCGTTGCACAATAATGATGGTAATGTTAGTGCTGATTGCCACTAAGCAGAGTTCCTAACTATGGGTTTTCAAAATTCATTCACCAGAGAAGTGATGTTAATAGTCCAGAATTTGAATCAAGAACTGGTGCCAATGTGAGTAACTTAGAAGTAGATATCCTCGGTGTAACAAAGCAACTCAGATGACATGCTAAACACTTCTGGTCCAGATTGTATACCAATTAAATTCCTTTCAGAGTAGTTGTTGTTGTGGTCTTCAGTTGAGGGACTGGTTTGATGCAGTTCTCCATGCTACTCTATCCTGTGCAAGCCTCTTCATCTCTTAATAACCACTGCAACCTACATCCTTCTGAATCTGCTTAGTGTACTCGGCTCTTGATCTCCTTCTACGATTTTTACCCTCCACCCTTCCCTCTAAGCTATATAATCTATCCCTCAGAAAGTGTCCTGCCCACCGATCCCTTCTTCTAGTCAAGTTGTGCCACAAATTCCTCTTCTCCTCAATTCTGCTCGGTACCTTCTCATTAGTTACATGATCTACCAATCTAATATTCAGCGTTCTTCTGTAGCATTACAGTTCGATAGTTTCTACTCTCTTCTTGTTCTTCTTGTCTAAACTGTTTATCATCCATGTTTCACTTCCATACATGGCTACACTGACCCTTAAATCTAACTCGATGTTAACATATTTCTCTTCTTCAGAAACGCTTTCCTTGCCATTGCCAGTCTACATTTTATATTGTCTCTACTTCAACCATTATCAGTTATTTTGCTCCCCAAATAGCAAAACTCATCCACTACTTTAAGTGTCTCATTTCCTAATCTAATTGCCTCAGCATCACCTGATTTAATTCAACTACATTCCATTATCCTTGTTTTGCTTTTGTTGGCATTCATCTTATATCCTCCTTTCAAGACAATGTCCATACCATTCAAGTGCTTTACCAGGTCCTTTGCTGTCTCTGACATAATTACAGTATCTCTGACAAACCTAAAAGTTTTTATTTCTTCTCTATAGATTTTAATTTCTACTCCAAATTTTCCTCTTGTTTCCTTTACTGGTTGCTCAATATATAGATTGAATAACATCCAAATTAGGCTACAAACCTGTCTCACTCCCTTTTCAACCAGTGCTTCCCTTTCGTGCCCCTCAACTATTATAACTGCCATCTGGTTTCTGTACTAATTGTAAACAGTCTTTCGCTTCCTGAATTTGACCCCTGCCACCTTGAGAATTTGAAAGAAAGTATTCCAGTCAACATTATCAAAATGTTTCTCTAAATCTACAAATGCTAGAAACGTAGGTTTGCCTTTTCTTAATCTATTTTCTAAGATAAGTCAGTATTGCCTCACGTGTTCCAACATTTCTACGGAATCCACACTGATCTTCCCCGAGGTCGGCTTCTACCAGTTTCTCCATTCGCCTGTAAAGAAATCGTGTTAGTATTTTGCAGCCGTGGCTTATTAAACTGATAGTTTGGTAATTTTCACACCTTTCAACACTTGCATTCTTTGGGATTGGAATTATTATATTCTTCTTGAAGTATGAGGGGATCTCGCCTGGTTCATACACTTGCTCACCAGATGGTAGAGTTTTGTCAGGGCTGGCTCTCCCAAGGCTATCAGTAGTTATAATGGAATGTTGTATACTCCCGAGGCCTTGTTTCAACTTAGGTCTTTCAGTGCTCTACCAAATTGTTCATGCAGTATCATATCTCTCATTTCATTTTCATCCATGTTCTCATCCATATCCATAATATTTACCTCAAGTATGTCACCCTTGTATAGGCCCTCTATGTACTCCTTCCACCTTTCTGCCTTCCCTTCTTTCCTTGGAACTAGTTTTCCATCTGAGCTGTTGATATTCATACAAGCGGTTCTCTTTTCTCCAAAGGTATCTTTAATTTTCTCGGTTATAAATGCTTCTATATCCTTACATTTGTCCTCTAGCCATCCCTGCTTAGCCATTTTGCACTTCCTATGGATGTCATTTTTGAGACGTGTGTATTCCCTTTTTTCCTGCTTCATTTACTGCATTTTTATATTTTCTCATTTCATCAATTAAATTCAGTATCTCTTCTGTTACACAAGGATTTGTCCTAGCCCTCATCTTTTTACATACTTGATCCTCAGCTGCTTTCACTGTTTCATCCCTAAAAGCTTCTTATACTGTATTTCCTTCCCCAGTTTTTGTCAATAGTTTCCTAATGCTCTCTGTGAAGTTCTCTACAACCTCTGGTTCTTTCATTTTATCCAAGTCCCATCTCCTTAAATACCCACATTTTTGCAAAATGGTTCAAATGGCTCTGAGCACTATAGGACTTAACATCTGAGGTCATCAGTCCCCTAGAACTAAGAACTACTTAAACCTAACTAACCTAAGGACATCACACACATTCGAACCTGCCACCGTAGCAGTTGCGCGGGTCTGGACTAAAGCGCCTAAAACCGCTTGGCCACTGTTTCCGGCCACCTTTTTGCAGTTTCTTCAGTTTTAATCTACAGTTCATAACCAATAGATTGTGGTAAGATTCCACATCTCCCCTGGAAACGTCTTACAATTTAAAACCTGATCCTAAATCTCTGTCTTACCATTATATAATTGATCTGAAACTTTCCGGTGTCTCCAGGTCTCTTCCACATATACAGCCATGTCTTATAATTCTTAAACCAAGTGTTAGCAATGATTAAGTTATGCTCTGTGCAAAATTCTACCAGGCTGTTTCCTGTTTCATTCCTTACCCCCAGCCCATATTCACCTACTACTTTTCCTTCTCTTCCTTTTGGGTTTGTGATTTTCTATCAGAAATGTCACGGTCCATAGTAATGTACCGAAGGTCATCAAGTAAAATAGAAGTGATATCGGGCATTCCCCAGAGAAGTGTTGTAGATCGTCTGCTGATCATAATCAATATAAATTATTTAGGAGACAACCTGAGCCACCCTCTTAGATTGTTTGCTGGTAATGTCATTTAACATTTAGTAGAGCCATCAGAAGATCAAAACCAATTGAAAACAATCTAGACAAATATAAATCTACTGGAGAGATTGCCGTCCTCTGCTAGAGTATTGCTGTGTTTATATGGAAGGGCTAATGGAGGACATCAAAGTTCAAAGAAGAACAGCTCGTTTTGTACTATTGCAAAACAGGGGAAATTTTGTCACAGACGTGATGTGTGAGCTGGTTTGGAAGTCATTAAAACAGACTGTTTCTAAGCGGTGAGATCTTTTTACAGAATTTCAGTCTTGACGTTCTCCTTTGAATTCAAAAATATTTTGTTGTCATCCACCTATATAGGGTGAAAGAAATTATCATTGTAATAAAATCAGAAAAGTTAGAGCTCACATGTAGTGATTTAAGTGTTCATTTTCCTGTGCACCAGTTAAGAGTTGAACAGTAAAGGAATAGTGTGAAAGTCACATGTTGAACCCTCTGCCAGGCTCTTAGGTGTGAATTGTAGAGTAGTCTTGTAGACATACCTGGAGTTGTAGATTTAAATTACAGTAGAATGGTTCTTGCAATAATCAGAAAATATGATGATGAAGATAGAACTAAGTTCAGTAATATCGAGTTCCACTTTTGGTCATTACTGCCTGCAAACTGATTACTGAAATGTATATTCTCCAGTAATTGCAAAAATAATTCAGCGGAAAAAAACCTAACCACTAAGGACATAATCATGTTCAGAAATACGCTAAGTAGAGAGTACTTGGACAGTATCTACCAGTTAAAAGGACCAAATAATAAATGAGATGAATTCTGTTCAATGAGGCATTTTGGCTTTCATTGTCCAATTAAAATAAAAATAATTCCCATCCAGTGGGGAAAAAAATTAAGTGAAACTTTTACCTAGATTAGTCAAGCTGAGGCAGAACATTCATGACCCATGTATACAGGTGCAAATTAAGTGGGATTCAAATTTTCAAAGAGAAACGTACCAGAACCAAGAACAAGAAAAGTTTCAAATCAGAGCTTCTAGATCATAGGAAACAAACCCACAATGAGTCAATAACACGGTCAACAAATGTACATCATGCATCCTGAAACATCATTAACGAGTACCATAAAACATCTGCAATCTCAGAAAGGGAAGCAATAAATATCAGACATGAAGGTCGACTGACAAGACCAAAAACTTCTTTGCAACATTCTTAACAAGCATTATATCTCCCCATCTCGCACCATAATACCAGACACAGATTTACTCAGCAACCCAGTACACTGCTACACAACAGGTAAGAACAAGAGATGAGTAAAATAATTCTCCAGGTGAAAAACGGACACTCAGGTGGTAGGGGTGATCCTTCCAACAAGTAATAAAAAAATGTACAAATGTTTAGGTTAAACATGTGGCAATCCCATGTTAGGTGACATCGCTGACTAGTGACTTTATTTTACAGTGGATGATATTTGACTCAGCAATGTGCTCATACAGTGTGTTGTATGCTTTCGAGTCTGTCTTACCATTTAATATTCATGAAATATAGTGTTATTATGTTACCGTACCATGTTGTGTCTTAGTTCTATTGTTCCTATGCCATACTGGACTGAGACAGCCCCGAACCACAGCAAATACATACCGAACTAGCTACTACGCAAAAACAGCGTGGCTGACATACAGGCATGGTGCCTCACAATTTGCACTGTTAACCCAAGAGCGCAATGCTGTGGCATAAAGTGCTCCACAACTGAATTTCCAACAAAGTGTTTTAATTAAAAGTGACAGTGACAAGCGCCAGTGCAGTGAATTGACGACCAATGTCAGTGCTGAACAATGGTGTCTAACCATGGACTTACTGTGAAAGTTTGAGTCAGCTGGTGCTTCATATGCAGTATGTTCTGAATCTCTACTCGTTGACAGATTGTACCCACAACTACCAAATGTGAACAATGATCCTACTGTGCTGTGTGACCTAAATTTCGAACCAGTGCCAACTCAACTACTCCTGCACCTGTACAGTTTGCTTGTGCTACCAACCATGCCATGTATGGTAAAGAGGCTTTCACCTGGACTACCTCTGCACATTTTCTATGACTACAGGTTCAGCCAGCCACTAATATCAACCCCTCATGCTTTGACATTGAACCCAACCTTCAACCATTCTGTTTGGATCAGCCCTTCGCAGGGTTCACTATAGTGGATAGCATTCTTGCCACAAACAACATCATGAGTGGTGCAGCTAAATTTGTTATACTCCTCACCAGCCTGGGTGAAAATGCAGTCATGATTAGTGATATCATCTTGGCACCACCAATGGAAAGTAAATATTTGGCAGCAAATCAACACCCCTGCATATTTTCCCCAGGATACTCAAAGAGCAATTACAACAAGTTATATATGAGGTCTGTTCAAAAAATTCTGGAACATTTGTAATTTTGCGCCAGTGGTGCATTGAGTGAAATCTGGTTGGCATCCCTGCACACAACCGTGCTTAATGTGTAACTGCCAGAAGTTCATTGTTGTATGTCTGTTAGTTATTGTTCAGTGCTGTATTGAGCAGAACATTGTGTCACACAGTTTGTTAATTTTGAGATGCCAGAGTTAGAGGAGCAACATATCTGCATTAAATTTTGCATAAAACTCAAGAAAACCTTTACAGAGACACATCAAATGGTGCAGAAAGCTTACTGTGATGAGTGTTTAAGCCATACTCAGTGTTACGAATGGTTCACATGGTTTAAAAATAGCCAGATGGAAGTTAAAAATGACCCCTGTTCAGGATGCCCTTCAACTTCTACCGATGACACTCGAGTCAGGAATATCAATGAAATTGTGCTTGGCAGTCAGAGATTGACTGTCCAAGAATTTTCAGAAGAATGTAACATTTCAGTTGGTTTATGTCATGAAAACCTGGTACAGTATCTTGGAATGCATTGTGTTGCCACCAAATTCGTCCCACAGCTCATGAGCCAAGACCAGGAAGATGTTCACCTCACAATCTGTGAAGAGCTTTTGGATCACACAAATGAGAACGAGATGTTCTGCAAGAGAATCATAACTGGTGATGAGACATGGGTCTATGGTTATGATGTTGAGGCCAAGGTGCAATCTCCACAATGGGTTGGGAAATGTCCAAGACAAATAAAGCTCGTCAGGTCAAGTCAAATGTCAAAGCTATGCTGATAGTTTTCTTTGACTTTGAAGGATTAATTCATTATGAATTCATGCTAATAGGACAAACTCTTAATCAATGGTAATATCAGAACGTGTTGTGGTGCCTGCGAGAAAATGTGAGAAGGAAATGGCCTGAAATGCGGTGAGACAATTCATGGCACTTGCACCACGATAATACACCTGCACATTCATCCCGCACTCTTCAGACCTGGCCCCTGTGCCCTTTTTTTATTTCCAAAGTTGAAAACCCTGTTGGAAGTATGAAGATTTCCAAATATAGACGAGATAAAAGAAAATTTGCAGATGGCGCTTCATGCAATCCAGCAGGAGGCATAGCAAGGCTGCTTCCAGAAGTGGAATGGTGTTGAGAGCAGCGTATCAATTGTGGGGGAGAGTATTTCAAAGGAGATCTTGCACAATATTAAAAGGCAAGCATAGAAAAATTTTGTGGACAACGTCCTGGAATTTTTTGAACAGACCTCATACAATGAACAGTTAGCAAATAGAACACTGTCTTAACTAGGGTTCTGACTGCAAACACCAATCAACCCACAGTTACTGCCTGATAGTACATTGTGGCTAACAGAACTCCCACCTCAGGCACAAGTCCCCATGATTAGCAATGAATGGGAACCTCTGGACCAGAAACTCAAATTAATGGATAGAATCTTCATAGTTACACAAAACACACAATGTATCAATTTAGTTGACAACAATGCAGCCAGCAGTATCAGCCTGCCCCTGCACTACTCCCTGTGCTTGCCAAACTGGCCTGACCACATCCAGCTGCTGGTGACTGCAACATCACAGCCTCTGCCTGGCTCAGTGACACTCATGCAGCTGGGACAACAAAAGAAACTACTGGCAACTACACTCCACTGTGCACCAGCCTCCACTACTGCTGGTATTGCATACAGTTTGGCAGCTCCACCCATAACTGTTGCTTGCCCTGCAACCACCTCAAAAGATTTGTACGGCTTGCAATAGATGGATTGAACCATGATTATCTCATGGCTGCCCGGGTGTGGCAACCATAATTTGGATATGGAGTAGGACATGACCAGGTTGTGACTAAAATCTGGGGGCAGGAAAACGATTCGTGACAAATAAGCGCCAGCTAGTATAAAACAGTTACTTAGGTTTATTGACAGCGAAGAGTGTATCGTAGATACAGTTCCAATTAGTGTCCAAAGAATATTCCTTATTCGTGGCCTAAGTCATTATACAATACTGAATCACAAAGCAAGCTAGCTAACCAGACAACAAACGACAGCACTGACGACTGCAATGAGCTGTCTGCAAGACTCCATGACTCGGGGCCAGTGTTCCTCTTATATCGTGTAGCTAGAGGGCACTGTAGGCCCCAGCTCAGCAATGGCATGACGTCTTCAGTCGGCAGCAATGCCATGCGCCACCGGCAGTCGCAGTGAGAATCTGTGGCAAGCGATGTGGTGGCAGGGCGAGCGCTATTCGGTTGGGTCCGTGGATACAACAGATTATCATGCAAGTCACCTTGTTTCGAGTGTCAATAGTTTACCACGTGCCCCCTCAATGTGCAATAATAGCAGGCTCTGTATTTTGCATCAACTCTGACAGTCTCAGATGTTAGTGGGGCACCTCTGACCCCAACCATCACAGCCTGCAACAAAGCAGCCATGCAGTTTCATACAGCATACAGGTCTACAGTCACTGTTTATGTCTCTGAAACACGCACCTTAGAACGTTGGTTTGGAATGACACCTACATGGAACTTCCAAATTGCAGAGGTTAGTGAACCCATCCTCAAAGCTGATTTCCTCTGCTATTATGGGCTGCTGCTGGGTATATCCAGTGGAACTCTAATCCAACAGCCAAGTAGCCTGAGGCATCATTGGTGATGCCCTTCCTCAGAAGTGACGTAACATCACTGCACCTCCTTTAAATGACAAATGACAAAGTACCTAAAAAGATCAACATTACCATCATCTCCTTGATTGCATACCACGATTGATTAAATTCAACAAAATCAGTTTTATTATTTAGAAACGTCCTGCAAGAGTCCCTTCACCTCCAAGAGGATAATTAATCACTACATTTGACAATACAAGAAATGTCTGACAAATTCACCACAGAATGACACCGTCTCTAAAATCTGCAATCAACTCCTGCTGCTAATGACGACTTCACCAGACAGACACAACATGTCCACAGCACACCTCCACCTGCCTCGCAGGAAGCACCACATACTATGCAACCTTTGCATTCTTACAAGGTCAATAATGTCCTACTTGCACAAGTGTACCCCACCCCACACATCCAACTCACACCTGCAGCCACCCACTGGCCTTTCACAAGTTCCTTTCACTCAATGTGCCATCACAAGCAGTGCTGTGCCCTGGACCCTTACACTAGCGACCCTGGTTCAACAAAGACCAGGCCAACTTCTGGCCAAAAAACTCCACGTAGCAAAGGCAGTGGTCAATGAACTACTAAAAGCTGTGATAGTTAAAACTCCCAGACAGCCCGCGGGATTCACCCATCAAACTAGCAGTGAAGAAAGATGGTACTTTACACTTACGTGGTGACTGCAGAATCCATAATGCATGCACTATCATCAATAGCTACCCAGTAGTACTCAGCATACAAGACTTCACTCACTATGTTGTGGGTGCATCTGTATTCAGTGCTCTGAACTGCTGTATACAACTTATCATCAAATGCCAATGCACCCAACAGATGTTCAAAAGAAAGTAATCATTACACTGTGTGGTCTGTTTGAATACCTTTTCTGTCATATGGCCTCACCAACACAGCCTAGACATGGAAATGGTTTTTAGACAGGATGCTATTCAAGCTACCCTTCTGCAATGCTTACTTGTATGACATCCTCATCTTCTTGCAAGAAAGCAACACACATGAGGCTCACCTCAAACAAGTTTCAGTCTTCTACTGTGAATGACGACATTATCAAGAATGAAAAAAGCAAACTATGACAACCCAAAGTTACCTTCCTAGGTCACATAGTTAATGCTGCAGGCTTCCCTCCAACATCACAATGAACAGAACTTATTCATCAATAAGCCCCCCCCCCCCCCCCCAAGACTACCAAGAATTACAAGAATTATGCTGTTTCCTGGAGATGACAAATTTCTACCAGCGACATCTACCACATGAAGCTACTATACAGACCTCATGAAAAGGTAAAAACACCAATGGCAAATGGAAACTGCTGTAAGCTAATGGTATGCAGACAGCTTTCAAAAAACTAAAAGACTGCCTCATCCACACAACCACCTTGGCCCATTTGCTCCCTGATGCACAGTTATCAGTAACGATGAATGTCAGCAACTTTGTAGTCAGTGCAGTCCTCCTGCAAGAGGTGGCAGGCATCCAAAAACCACCCTGATTCACTGTCTCACGGAGCAAATGGATAGTTTATGATCATGAACGCCTTGTGGTCTATGAGGCAATTTGCCAGTTAACAATGACTATGAAGTCGAAGGTATACTTATAAATTATCTGCACAGACTGCCGACAACTAGCAGACACAATCCAAAGGACTTATGTCCAAGATGTTTGTGACACCTTGATTACGTTGCACAATTCTTGATGAACATATGTCACCTAAAGAGTGCAGACAACATTAGTGCTGATTACTTATCACACAACAATGCTATCTCCACATGTATTGATTATGATGCATTTGCTAAAGCACAACAGCAAGATAAACAAATTCAAGACCTGCTCAGTGCCACAACCCTAAACCTCAAGATCGCAAATCACCTCCTATCAGATCCTGTGTGACATCACACGAAATCGAACTCATTCCATAATACCACAGAAATTTTGGAAATTCATTTTTGGTGAAATGTGCAGTTTTAGCACATCCTGTCATCCAACCAATGACAAAACTTGTTACTGATCATTTTGTGTGGCCATATGTCAAAAGAGACTGCGGAGAATGGACACATACAAGAATACCTTTTCAGAGAAGCAAAGTAGGATGACATGCACAACCACACTCAGACAATTTACCATACCGAAAGGGTGGTTTCAACATGTCCACATCAACTTTGTGGGATCCTTTCTCAAGTCGGAAGGTTATCAGTATATACTATCCATCATTGACTATGTCACCTGATTGATAGAAGTATTCTTCTACGCACATGCTGGTAGAGTCAACAGCCAGAGCTTTCATCAACAGTTGGATTGCTTGTTACAGATGCCCTGTGTCCATTACACTGACCAGGCCTGATAATTTGAATCCCTTCTATTTTGTACTCTACACACTCTCTGTGGCACCCCTGTTAGGCTGCTTTAATGTACAGTGGAGGTTATTGGGGAGAACCATTGCTGTAGGTTCTTCTACGCACATGCCCTGCATACAAGAAGGAACTCAGCACAACCCTTGCCAAACTCTTATTCAGCAAATCACTTGCTGTTTCCACTGATTTTGTACCATTGGCAGACACCACTGAACTTCTCGCACTTATCATGAAGGTTAAAGATCATATTGCTCACTTGAAAATTATGACTCTGCAACTCCACTGCACCCGTAAGTTTCATGTCTATAAAATGCTTGCAGATTGCACCCGTCACATGCTCCAGGATGATACAATATGGCCCACTTTGCAGCCTCCATATACAGGCCTGCACAAGGTGCTAAAACACTACACATGTCTTCAACATATTTCTCAATGGCAGACTCACTACAATATCAGTAAACCATTTAAAACTAGTGTGGACACTTAAGGATCATCCATCCACTGCCAATACATCAGCTCCTGCCAATCTCCGTGACACTGCAACTGCACACACCATGCCCATCACTGGCTTCATGGTAAAGCCTGACACCAATGATTTCCAACCTGATGACCTGAGTGTGAAATTAATGGACAGCTTTGTCATCATCAAAGGCCAACATACCGAATGTGACACTGATAACAAGTCCATCAGCCACCACTTCACTTTTTCTTGTGTACTGACTAATGACAACAACACAGGAGCTCTCATCATGGCTATCATTCAACAGATTCCTCACCATTACCATCCCTCAGACATCACTGCCCACTATGGTAACAATTACGGAAAATGAGGACAACGTACCGCAACCCAACCTTGATGCAACACCTCTGCTGCTACATGCCCCACAACAATCCTGTTACGGCTGTGTTCTGTGCCTGCATACCTACAGGATTACAATCTGGCAATCTGTGTGCAGTGCGAGGAGCACCCCACCATCTTCCTGTCCCCCCTCACCCCTGTCCAGTACTTTGCACTAGGGGGTGTGGGTGTCTCTGTGGGAACCTCATGCCACATAACATAGCTAACAAGTGACTTTACAGCAAATGATCTTTGACCCAGCAGTGTGCTCATACAGTACATTCTATGCTTTAAAGAAGAATAGTCATATTTCTATTGCGGTGTAATATTCATGCAATAAAGAGTTATTATCATACTGTACGGTGTTGTATCTTGGTCATTCTACTCCCACTCCAAACTGAATTACAAACCAACTAAATATCTCATCAATTGAAGCATCAAAGAAGGTACATTTCCTAATGTACTTAAGGGGAGAATTATCAGATCTACATGTAAAAAAAGGATCAAAGGAGGAAGTATCAAACTGCAGACCAGAATCACTGATTCCTACTTTTAGTAAGATTTTTGAGTCATTGATGCTGGCACAACTCGGAGCCTTTCTTCACAAAAACCAGTTTCCTCATAGATGCATAAAACAGATTTTGAAAATATCACACCGCCACAACAGCTATCACAGAAGCACAAAGTCTGTAGCTATCTAGATGAAGGAAAGAATACTGTGGGGTATTTTTAAATCTCACAAAGACCTTCAATCACTAACCAGATGCTCTAACCACTAAACCATCTGGACATGGTTCTATGAAACAATGACCTATTTCAGTGCAAGAACCTCTTTATTGCTGTTTGTTTACTTTCATTAGACTTTGATGCTACTAGCACTGATGGCAAGTGAGGCAAAATGGTGTCTCCCAGCATCTCAGGCCCAGTCATGCAGGTGAGAGTGCTGAGCATGTGCTACCATGGTAGCTACTGCTGTGTCAGAGAAGCATTTCATTACAGCCCAGCCCTCAATGTGGTTGACATCATAAAGAGTGGCTGTTACTATGAATATCTTAGGCTACATCTCACCCCCCAGTGGTACAGGGTGAGCAAGACCTCCACTGATGTCTTTGATACCCAGGCAGATGTGGGAAAGGAAAGATCTCCTGCATTATGGTCCCATGGAGGTGTCAGAATGCTGAGCTGCCTGGATGCTCAGGTGATGAATAGAGGTTCAAGGCCCTGTAATGGTAATGGCAGAAGTGTCATTGGTAAGGTGGTGACCAGCATGGACTGGATACCTTACTATTGCCCAGCTATTTGAGAATGACTTTCTGGTTCAAGGGTGTTTAAATGCAGCTGTTCCAGGCTGACTTTTACAAGGATGCTGCCTGCATTTGTGTGTCTTGCAGAAATGTCTGGATTAGAGGCCTATGACCGAGGTCCAGATGTTGTCGAGTGGTGGCAGGTCAACTCAAAGAAGCTTCCTGAAGGCTGTACTGCTCCCAGTGCATTGACATGTGAAAACAGCAATGCTCTGTCTTTACCTCTAAGGACTACTGTGGTTAATCCCATTACAGTAATGTGTCTACCTTTTCTTTCTTCCACAGGTGACAGAACATATTGAGTAACACATTTTTTTTTCTGAACTGTCTTGAGTATCCGTATGTACTTATTCCAATTTTATTAGTCCATCTCTTCCTTCACCTTATCTCTGCCATTATTCTTCTCCCCCTCTCTGTCCATCTCCTTCTCCCACCGCCCCCTCTCTCTCCCCCTCCTCGACCCAACTATCTCAATCCATCTCCTCCTGCCCCCCTCTCTATCCATCTACTGCTTCCCCCATCTCTCTGTCTTCTCCTCTTACCTTTTTCTGTCCATCTTCCCATCTCCTTTCTATCTGCCCAACTGCTCCTCTTCCTTTTTTCTGTGCATTTCTCCCTCTCCCTCTCTTTGTGTATCTTGTCCTCCCTTACATTTGTGTTCATCTTTACCCTCTCTTTCTGTCTGTTCATCTTTTCCTCCTCCCTTCTCTCTCTACCCCCCCCCCCCCCCCCCCACCCACACCCCTATAGGATATTGGTGGTTCTTACCCTACAGTATTTCTTCCCAGGTAATAAGTAGTATGTGTACCAAGTTTGATTGAAACTGATCCAGGGATGTAGAAGGAGCATTTTATGTGCAGCTTTGCCTGAACATGCACGTCACATATATTTCACATACTTCACACATATCTGTACACATATTGCACCTGTATCTTTAGCAGATTTCACCCTGCAGTTTTGTTTTCATGCAGCTTAATGTTTACAGCTTTATATTTTTTGAACTATGTGATTCACCATGATATATTTTTGCAATCACTTGCAGTGCTGTATGTGGAAACTGTCTGCAAAATTTGTTGTGAATAGAGCTAATAGTTAAGAAGTAATAAATTAAAATGTCAAGCATGAACATGACAGTTTTACTGCATGAACAGTGAAAATGTAGTAAGTGATAAGCATTTTTCCTTTCATCATTTTGTGGAGCTTTGAATTATGCTTAAAGTTCTTTGCAAGTCACTAAGTGCTCTCATTCTCAAGCACTGGATAAATAAAGTTTGGGTACTTGCAAGTTGTTTCTACACATTTGTCACATCCAGCTCCACCCCCTTCGATAAGCAGGTTATTCTTATCTTCTGTTTCTTTCTAAACAATAAATGATATGTGTAACAAGTTCAAATGCCACTTGAAACATATTCTTGTTTAGCAACCTGTATGGGAGTATCATACCCAGCTACTTGCCAGAAATATTGCAGCATAGGCTGATACACTGGAGGAGACAGTTCGTTATAAATAATAGGTTGCATTTTCATTATGAAAATTCTATTTCCTAGTTTTGTGTCGAAGTCCCTGCAGAGAGTCCTTTAGAGTTTATTATCTTTCCAGAATATTTTTCATATTACTGGAAGAAATATACATCCAGAGGCTGTATGTATTTTGTTTTCGCTGGAATGATCATGCATTCACCATCTTTCCCCACAAATGAATAATTTATTATTGTCGTGTTCTTCTGAAAACTTCAAGAATCACAAAGTAGTGTACACTTTTGGTTATTTGTGACATTCTGATAAACAGTATTCATGAGAAAGGATTTAAAATGGTCTTTTGATATTTTTCCACTAGTGCAAGCCTCCACATGTGTATTTTGTGGAATATAGTCTTCAGTAGCATTTCTAATTTTTGAGCTGAAACTCTTCTCCTGAAGACAAGCATATCGCGTTTTTGTTAGTTTGAAAGTCCAACATCTGTCATATACCAATTTGTCATGTTGTATGCAGACTGGACCAAGGCAGCAGTTCTTTTTCCTTCTTTTTCAAATAATGTCACACCAGGAATTAGTTCAGAATTAAATCCACTTTGATCAGCGTCCCAAATGCAGTGTGGTTGTATCTGGAATCTTGCAGTTTTCTGGGTTAGTTCTTTGGCAAAACAGGCCCCAGACTGCCAAACATTTTGGTCTCCCTGTAGATTTCTGGCTGTCATGAAAGCAGCATTGTGTCTATGTACATTCTGTATTCTTTCTTGAGTTGTGCAATGAAAGGTGCAGAACACTTAAACTCTGTATGACCTATTTCTCTTGTTTTTCTCATTGCACAAAATTTTAAGTTCCAGTAAAGGCCACATTTTCCTTCATTACCTGCTATGTCAAATTTGGATGGAATGTGTTGTTTCCTTTGCAGTTATTTGGTTTCCCTGTTTCCTCTAAACAGATGTTTGTTATGTCTATTTTCCTTCATATAATCAAATAATACTTTCATGTTCGATGTGCTTTTTCTAGATGGATGTGTCTTCAATAATGAACTGTAGGTTGCAACTTTATGTGGAGGTGTATGATAATCATCATATGTATGATCAAGATAGCCTTCCAAAAATTTTGTTACAATACTAACAAGATTTAATTTCTTTTCTGGTGGTATTTCAAAGTCATTGGAACTGTTAACTTCTCTTTGAGGAGTACTGTTTCCACTTCTGCAACTAGCACTACAATCTAGAAGACTATTATACACATTATCGTCTATAAGTTATTTTCTCATCCACTATCCTATTCAATGTAACTTAAGTTTTTGAATAATCAGATCTACCAAAAATATTACAAAATGTTACCATCCAGTCCTTTAGCACCTTCCATTGGACATCACCTTCTTCTCTTGAATTCCACAATATTTAAAAATCCCAAGCATTAATGATTTCATTCATTTTTTTCTGTATATGTATGACAGTACTGACCACATGTATACTAAACACATCAACTACATACTGAGGTAACTGGCATGTTGACCCCTTCCCCCTCCTTCAAGACTGCAAGCACCACTGCCTACAAGCTAATAGCAACACAATCACATGCTGTTGCAGGCACGGTTAGAACTGCGAGGCGAGTCTGTGTACAAATGTGTAAATGCAAATTCCTGTTCAAGCCAAGAGACGTCGCTTGTGAGAGAAATTTTATTTTTGGAACTGCCCTCAGGCTGTGGACAAGCTATTTTTTTGCTGAGTCATTTTCGCAGAACTGCTAGTTAGGAGGATGGGGGTTTAACATCCTGTTGAATAGGTAGTCATTACATATGTACCACAAACTAAGATTGAGCAAGCATGGAGAAGTAAAACTGGACATGAATTTATTGAAGGAACCATCTTTTTTTCCCCTCCGCCATTAAGCAGTATAGGGCCTTTGCAAGAACCGGCCAGCTTATCATTTGATGAAATGTGCAAGCTTCCCTCAACATATTACTAAGACAGAATGCACGTCACTGCACTGATTGTAGAATTTTACCATTGTCAGACAAGTCAATTTTACACAAATCCTACACTGGTCACATGGTGCATATGTTATTATTTGTCTGACCATGGATAGGGGGGGAAAAAATAAAAAAAAAGCACTCCAGTGCCAGAATCTGACACTTACGGATGTGCTCGATATAGCATAGTCTTTTGAAGTGTCAGAGCTGAAAGCAATCAGATTGCTGCACGGAGGGAGGTATCGGAAGTTGCTCAGTGAACTCCTGTTAGGCACGCTGCAGATGTTCAGGATGATGGAGAAGCCATAGCAGCAGTACAACCTTTGACTCAGTGTCACATGGGGCAGTGTCAGTTACGGTCACACCAGCAATGGACCACATCACAACAGCAGCCGTGTGCCCCCTCTTTCCATCTTGCCCGTACTGCTTTCTCCAACACAAGTATGCTGTGTGCCCTAAGCTTTGAGCTGTTTGCAACAAGTGTCAAGGTGGAGGAGGAGGAGGAGATTAGAGCTTAACGTCCTGTCAAAAATGAAGTCATTAGAGATGGAGCAGAAGGTCAGATTAGGGAAGGATGGGAAAGAAATTGGCCATGCCTTTTCAAAGGAACCATGCCTGAAGTGATTTAGGGAAATCACAAAAAGCTAAATCAGGTTGGCCAGACAAGGGTTTGAATCGTCAGCCATCTGAATGTGAGTCCAGCGTGCTAACAACTGCGCCACCTCGCTCGGTAACAAGTGTCAAAAGAAAGGTAACATTGCATCAGTATGTAATTCCTCTTCAATGGGCATAAACTGTATCTCTACAATGACTGTATCTCTGAGCAAATTATTTATTGACCTGAATACGTTTAATAAACCGCTACAAATGCAAGTGGGTACAGGAGTTGCAGTGACTTCAGTAAATGCACAAACATACTTGGACTTGGGCTTCTTTCCCCTTACACAGGTTTCACAGTAGTTTGCTAACTACAATAGATACACATGTATAATGTCAGTTATTTTTAACATATCTCCTTCCTGTGTAATGCTCAAGGCATTAGTTTACAACTTCTTAATACCCAAATAGAGAAAATCAGGTACTCTTGACAGACTAATTGATATCATTAAAGCCAACATACTAATAAGTACATTAAATTGTTATTACTGTCCTAAAGAAGATTTGCATACACTCATGCAAACAAAGCAGAGTGCTGTAGACCTGTGCAGCATGCATCCATACAGTACAGTTCTTGCCAATGTATCTTCACTACACAATTTCCTATGATTGCAAATATGTGGATACCAATCATGTTTTCACCATAACTCTTCTAATTTTGCATCCATTAGTTATGACATACTATTACACGTCACCCCCCCCCCCCCCTCCCATGAACCATGGACCTTGCCGTTGGTGGGGAGGCTTGCGTGCCTCAGCGAGACAGATAGCCGTACCGTAGGTGCAACCACAATGAAGGGGTATCTGTTAAGAGGCCAGACAAATGTATGGTTCCTCAAGAGGGGTAGCAGCCTTTTCAGTAGCAGCAGGGGCAACAGTCTGGATGACTGAATGATCTGGCTACTACTACGCAAGAGGACGTCATTATCAGGAGAAAGAAAACTGGCATTCTACGGATCGGAGCTTGGAATGTCAGATCCATTAATCGGGCAGGTAGGATAGAAAATTTAAAAAGGGAAATGGATAGGTTAAAGTTAGATACAGTGGGAATTAGTGAAGTTTGGTGGCAGGATGAACAAGACTTCTGATCAGATGAATACAGGGTTATAAATACAAAATCAAATAGGGGTAATGCATGAGTAGGTATAATAATGAATAAAAAAAAGTAGGAATGCAGGTAAGCTACTACAAAAAGCATGATGAACGCATTATTGTGGCCAAGATAGATACGAAGCCCATGCGTACCACGGTAGAACAAGATTATATATGCCAACTAGCTCCACAGATGACGAAGAGATTGATGCAATGTATTATGAGATAAAAGCAATTATTCAGATTGTGAAGGGAGACGAAAATTTAATAGTCATGGGTGACTGGAATTCAATACTAGGAAAAGGAAGAGAAGGAAACTTAGTAGGTGAATGTGGAATGTGGTTAAGGAGTGAAAGAGGAAGCCGCGTAGTAGAATTTTGCACAGAGCATAACTTAATCATAGCTAACACTTGTTTCAAGAATCATAAAAGAAGATTGTATACATGGAAGAAGCCTGGAGATATTGGGAGGTGTCAGATAGATTATATACTGGTAAGACAGAGATTTAGGAACCAGGTTTTAAATTGTAAGACATTTCCAGGGGCAGATGTGGATGCTGACCACAATCTGTTGGTTATGAACTGTAGACTAAAACTGAAGAAACTACAAAAAGGTGGGAATTTAAAGAGATGGGACCTGGATAAATTGAAAGGACCAGAGGTTGTAGAGAGTTTCAGGGAGAGCATTAGGCAATGATTGACAAGAATGGAGGGAAGAAATACAGTAGAAGAAGAATGGGTAGCTTTGAGAGATGAAATAGTGAAAACAGCAGAGGATCAAGTAGGTAAAAAGACGAGGGCTAGTAGAAATCCTTGGGTAACAGAAGAGATATTGAATGTAATTGAAGAAAGGTGAAAATACAAAAATGCAGTAAATGAAGCAGGCAAAAAGGAATACAGACGTCTCAAAAATGACATCGACAGGAAGTGCAAAATGGCTAAGCAGGGATGGCTAGAGGACAAATGTAAGGATGTAGAGGCTTATTTCACTAGGGGTAAGATAGATACTGCCTACAGGAAAATTAAAGAGACCTTTGGAGAAAAGAGAACAACTTGTATGAATATCGAGAGCTCAGATGGAGACCATGTTCCAAGCAAAGAAGGGAAAGCAGAAAGGTGGCAGGAGTATATAGAGGGTCTACACAAGGGCAATGTTCTTGAGGACAATATTATGGAAATGGAAGAGGAGGCAGAAGAAGATGAAATGGGAGATATGATACTGCGTGAACAGTTTGACAGAGCACCGAAAGACCTAAGTCAAAACAAGGCCCCGGGAGTAGACAACATTCCATAGGTTTGGAAGAGCCAGCCCTGATGGTATGAGACAGGCGAAATACTGTCATACTTCAAGAAGAATATAATAATTCCAATCCCAAAGAAAGAAGGTGTTGAAAGGTGTGAAAATTACCAAAGTACCAGTTTAATAAGCCCACGGCTGCAAAATAGTAACACGATTTCTTTACAGGCGAATGGAAAAACTGGTATAAGCCGACCTTGGGGAAGATCAGTGTGGATTCCGTAGAAATGTTGGAACACATGAGGCAATACTGACCCTATGACTTATCTTAGAAAATAGATTAAGGAAAGGCAAACCTACATTTCTGGCATTTGTAGATTTAGAGAAAGATTTTGACAATGTTGACTGGAATACTCTCTTTCAAATTCAGAAGGTGGCAGGGGTCAAATTCAGGGAGCGAAAGACTGTTTACAATTTGTACAGAAACCAGATGGCAGTTACAAGAGTTGAGGGGCATGAAAGGGAAGCACTGGTTGAAAAGGGAGTGAAACAGGGTTGTAGCCTAATTTTGTTGTTATTCAATCTGTATATTGAGCAGCCAGTAAGGGAAACAAAAGAAAAATTTGGAGTAGGAATTAAAATCCATAGAGAAGATATAAAACCTTTGAGCTTCGCAGATGACATTGTAATTCTGTCGGAGACAGCAAAGGACCTCGAAGAGCAGTTGAACGGAATGGACAGTGTCGTGAAAGGAGGATATAAGATGAACATCAACAAAAGCAAAACGAGGATAATAGAACGTAGTCAAATTAAATATGGCGCTGCTGTAGATTATGAAATTAGATACTTAAAGTAGTTAATGAGTTTAGCTATTTGCAGAGCAAAATAGCTCATGATGGTCGAAGTAGAGAGTATATAAAATGTAAACTGGCAATGGCAAGAAAAGCATTTCTGAAGAAGAGAAATTTGTTAACATTGAGTATTGATTTAAGTGTCAGGAAGTTGTTTCTGAAAGTATTTGTATGAAGTGTAGCCATGTATGGAAGTGAAACATGGACGATAAATAGCTTAGACAAGAAGACAATAGAAGCTTTCGAAATGTGGTGCTACAGAAGAATGCTGAAGATTGGATGGGTAGATCACGTAACTAATGAGGAGGTATTGAATAGAATTGGGGAGAAGAGAAATTTGTGGCACAACTAGACTAGAAGAAGGGATCAGTTGATAGGACATATTCTGTGGCATCAAGGGATCACCAATTTAGTATTGGAGGGCAGTGTGGAGGGTAAAAATTGTAGAGGGAGACCAAGAGATGAATACACTAAACAGATTCCGAAGGCTGTAGGTTGCAGTAGGTACTGGGAGATGAAGAAGCTTGCTCAGGTTAGAGTAGCATGGAGAGCTGCATCAAACCAGTCTTTGGACTGAAGACCACAACAACAACAATTACACTTTGTGTTTAAATGCTATTTGTAATAGAGACTCAAGACTAATATAAGCCTGCAACCACCATCTCTGGTATGGCTGACGCTCTGCATCAACAGTTTTGTGTCAGTATGTAAACTCCATCAATTTACCCTTATGTTTCAGTTTTGTCTTCACGGTTTTTGTTTCTTCATTAACAACGGATTTGAAAAATATTTTGTATCTCTGCCTTTAATGCTGCATTTCTTTCACATGCATGCTACATTATATGCACCACTTACTGTCACACAAACTATGTTTATTTAAAGAATCTGGTTCCTTTTTACATTGAGATCATGCAGATTTCAAGCTTGAATTTATAGCTTTCTATTTGAAGGATATAAAGCTGCTCTCAACCATCTGCAGCAATGATTTCGCCTACTAAGCATACAGTGACAAGTACTTACAGTCTCAAAGTCTGTTTGCTATACTGACATCTAAAGGCCCCCAAGTTTTAAGATGATTTACCAACTACTTTTCTCATACTACCCTCAGAGAATATGAATGCTGGCTTGCAATGTAAAATAGTTTCTGTAAAAAATGTTCTTTACACAATGGATGTGTATAACTGACAATGAACTGGCGACTCAAGAGTGAATATTTCACTCTACAATCCAGTGTGCACAGTTGTAAAACTCCTTGATGAATCAAAATAGTTATCTCAATTGCACTCAAACCTGGGCCCTTATTTTACATGAAACCGCTCTTCCTGAACGAGCTACACTGGCATGACTCATGAACCACCTCCATTGCTTCATTTCTGTGTAGCACAACAACTGATGCATGCACAGGAAAGGAAGAAAGCCCCACACATGTTTGTGCCACCCACAGGAAAACCTGGAAATGTTGGTGTAACTGTGTCTTGTAGGAGTCCCAATCTTCAGCTGATTCATTATATCCTGGAAAGGGCAATGGTTGCACTGATGAGAAAGTAACCTGCTGCAAACACGCAGGTGACAATGAAGTGAGAGTGGTGGTGAGAGCCTGCTGTTGTTCTGTGAAATTTGCTGCTGGGCAATGAGACATTGGAGTATTTTTTCCATTTAGATGTTTGTTGGTTAACTTAGCACTGACACTAACACATGCAGAAAATGTAACGGTCACGTGTCACCAAGTTTGTTATAGCAAGAACAAACACGATTTATGGACTGTGGTACTTTATAGAGACAAAGTTAGATTCAATGAAGTACAGGTTGCATGTAGCACTGAACACATTGAATGGACAACAGTAATACAGGTTACAACATAGGCCGAGCACTAATTTGTGACTGTTTAAATAATACTGTTTCCATGGGAACTCAGCAGAGTACACCAGGGGGCCAACCCAGGTGGCCTTTATAAGCAGGCCTGTGAAAAGTATGGATGCACAATCTCTGAAATTGTACACGTTATGAACGAAGGTACATAAAATATCCTAAATATTCATCAGTTTGATTTGTAACCAAGTAAGAAGTGAGCTTAAGAGGGGAGTGTGCTGATGTTTATATTTCTATGGGGTGTATGATGTGCACTCTGCACCTCACCTTTCTGAATAACTGAGGTTAGTATCATATGTACAGTTACATTTTTTGTTCAGCCTTACTTTTGTTGAAAATATATGACCTGAAGTAAACTGGTTCATGTTTTTTCACAGTAACTGGTAATTTGTTTTCTGTTGATAAGTCATTTTATGCTCTCAAGAATCATTAATTGATTAAGAATATATGAAACTCATAGGTAAATTCATTTTAAACAAATCATTAGCAGATTCTTCATGACTCCAGCTGTTGTGTAAGCTAGCATCAGCTCAATTTGATATACAGTTACCATTGTTTCAAGTATCTGCCTTACTGTACCATAACTGAACATCCTTCAAATGTTTATCATAACATTGTAAATTGTGCATTTCCTCCTACACAAATTTTCACACAATAATGTAACAATTCCTTGTGTATCTACATAATGCGTAGTGCTCCACAATGAATTGAATGATTTGATTTTTCCTCTTGTTCATTTAACTTTTTCTGAATACTTGTGTTATATGTTATTGCAAGTGAAGTAACTGGGCAGAAAATTTGCAGCCCAAGTAAAATATATTCTAACAACATGCACACTATTTGTTTACTTTTTGACAGCCAATGTATGATAATTTTTGAGACTGTAATTTGTTTTGTAAATGAGTGAGTTACAAAAACTAACATGTCATTAATTTGTAGGGAAATGCTGAAGATTACATTACTGTTGCTGGAAAAACCTTCGTGGTAAGAAGCCAAAAATATTTTTAGAGGTATTCAGATGTAATTTATACTGAAAAAAAATCACTTCCATGTAATATTTTAGTATAGGCTATTTAAAAAGTATTACCAATAAATTCAGGTTTTACCTATCTCTTAAATTTTATGTAATACCAACAGGAAAGTTCAGTCAAGAAAAGTATTGAACTATGAGACTGATTTGTTGGCCAGTATTTACTTTCATGGGGTGAAATGCCTAGCACTGGCAAAAGACGCACATAAAATTAAAAGTACACAACACTAGATAAACTATTAGCTTCTTCCTCAAAGAGAGAAGAGGGATAGATTGAGGAAAGTTAAAAAGGAAAGGCTTATCCTTTGACTCCATAAGATTTTAAAGGGGAGAAAGGAGAAAAGGGAAATATCTCAATGTTTGTGACCATAATTGTCTTAATAAAACATTTAGTAAGGTACACTTAATAAATTAGATCTTACAGGAGTGCTGTTTACCTGTATTAGCAATAACCTCAAATGAGTGGATTTACATAGTAGATTTGTTTCATGCATTCACTTATTAGTAAGAAATTTGTTCAAAGTTGTGTCAGTGCAACTTTCTTTTAAACTTTTTAAGTGCTTGGGAAGCTTCTTCGTACAGTTGAATCCCCATATAATATTGACTGCCATCTGTGATGCTTCTGATGTGCATTGCTAAGTGATAATCACAATCTTCTGGTGTTGTAAATACTTACATCTGTGTTTATAT
The DNA here is from genome assembly GCF_023897955.1 of Schistocerca gregaria. Classification (NCBI taxonomy): domain Eukaryota; kingdom Metazoa; phylum Arthropoda; class Insecta; order Orthoptera; family Acrididae; genus Schistocerca; species Schistocerca gregaria. The sequence continues at coordinate 96,113,435 of NC_064924.1, forward strand.
TGTTGAACTGTTTGAATTTTAAGATTAATTGTAAAGTTTTATAAATATGTTGTGATGACATAAATAATTTCTCACTCCTGAATATTTCTTTGTTTGACTCAGTATAACTGAAGCTTCACAAAATCATTGTTGTGTTTCTTTTTGAAGAATTTATATTCAATCTTTATGCTTGACTGCAGTAATTTCCCACATTTCAATTTCATATATGAGTCATAACAATATTATGCAAGGGATAGATTACTACTCACCACATAGAACAGGCATTGAGTTGTGAGCATGTACAATGAGAAGACTGCTAAGTATTTAAGATTTTGGCCATAAGACCTTCTTTTGGCATAGAAAAAATACCTACTCACCCATTTACATGAGTGCATTTCACACACACGTGGCACTGTCTCGGGCCACTGTGGCCCGACTGCAGATTGCAACTTTGTCTGACATGAGCAACAATCAGAGGTGGCTGGTGGGGATAAAGAGGAGCCATGGAGTGGGGAAGGAGAGGGATTGCACGGTAGGGGTGGGGGAAAATGTTATGCTGCCTGTGAGAGCATCCAAGGGTGCAGTAGGGTCAGTATAGGGCTGCTAGGTGTAGGGACAGGAGGGGAGGGGCAGAAAAGGGAGAGAGGAGAGAAGTAGAGAAGAGTAAAAGGCTAGTGGGTGCATTGTGGGAATTGAAGACATGTGTAGTGTTGGAGTGGGAGCAGGAAAGGGGATAAGCAGGTGGAGGAGAGGGACTAGCAAATTTGAGGCCAGGGGGTTTATGGAAACAAAAGATATGTTGTGGGGAGAGTTCCCATCTGTGCAATTCAGAAAAGCTGGTGTTGGTAGGAAGAATTCAGACGATGCAGGCTATGAAGCAGTCACTGAACCGAACCACATTGTTTGGGGGAACTTGTTCAACAACTGGGTGGTGCAGCTGTCTCTTGGTCACAGTTTGACTGTGGCCATTGATTCCAACAGACAGCTTGTTAGCTGTCATGCCCACTTAGAAAGCAGGACAGTGGTTGCAGGTTAGTTTGTAGGCCCATGGCTGCTTTCACAGGCAGACCTACCTTTGATGGGGCAAGAGTTGCCTGTGTCAAGACTGGGGTAGGTGGTGGTGAGAGGATGCATGTGATAGATCTGGCATCTAGGTCTATTGCAGGAATACATGCCATGAGGCAGGGTGTTGGCAGCAGTGGTGGAGTGGGGATGGACAGAGATGTTGTCTATGTTGGGAGGGAGTGGGGCAGGGTAGGTCACGATGAGAGGCAGTCAAAACCAAAGCAAAGAATGTGAGTCAGTTGCTTCAGTCCTGGGTGGTACTGAGTCACAAGAGGAGTGTTCCTTTGTAGTGGAATGGTTGATATGTGGGAGGAAACTGGAGAGACTAGGCAAAGGAGATCAGCTTCTGATCAAGGTTGGGAGGACAATTTCAGTCTGTGAAGGCCTCAGTGGGACTCTTGCCACATTTGGAGAGGCACTGCTCATCATAAAGATGTGACAACCATGGGTGGGCAGGCTGTATGGAAGGAGCTTCTTAATATGGAATGGGTGGCAGCTGTCAAAGTGGACATATTGTTTGTGGTTGGTAGGTTTGTTCTTGACAGACGTACTGATGTAGCCACCCCCGAGTTGAAGGTCGACATCAATGACGGTGACTTGTTGAGGATCAGGCCTTTTCATTGTGCTTGTCTCTGACTCATCACCTCCTTTATGTGGTGGATAGCAATTTATCATTTTCATAATATTGTTGTTATTCCATCAAGGATTTTACATACATGAGGTGACAGAAATCATGGGTAACCTCCTAATATTGTGTCGGACCTACTTTTGCTCGGCATAATGCAGCAGCTCTATGTGACATGGACTCTACAAGCCCTTGGAAGTCCCCTGCACAAATACTGAGCCATGCCACCTCTGTAGCCATACATAATGGTGAAAATGTTGCCAGCACAGGATTTTGTGCACAAACTGACTTATCTATTATGTGCCATAAATGTTCATTGGAATTCATGTTAAACAATCTGGGTGGGCAAATCATTTTCTTAAATAGTCCAGAATTTTCATCAGACCAGTCACGAAGAATTGTGGCCCAGTGACATGGTGCTTTATCATCCATAAATATTCCATCATTGTTTGGGGACATCAAGTCCATGAATGGTTGCAAATGGTCTCCAAGTAGCTGAACATAACCCTTTACAATCAATGATTGGTTCAGTTGATCAGAGGACCCAGTCTATTCCACGTGAACACAGTCCACACCGTCATGGAACTATTAACAGCTTGCATAGTGCCTTGTTGACAACTTGGGTCCATGGCTTTGCAGAGTTTTCATCACACTCAAACCCTACCACCAGCTTTTAACAATGTTCAAAGTCTGTTAATTCCCATCCGGCAGCCATAATCCTGTTGGAAACTTTTCACGTGAATCACCAGAGTACAAATGAAAGCTCCATCACTGCTAGGCCCTTTTATACCTTGTGTAAGCAATACCACCATGATACGTATATGTGAATATCACTGTCCCATGACTTTTGTCCGCTTGTTGTAGATACCTACCCATAAAAATACCATGTCTTAAGGTGTTCATAATTCAGAACTTAACATAGTTTTCACTGCATAACTGATTTTTTAGTTTTTAGTACTGAAGGTATTTGATGTTCTCAAGAGATATAGCTGCCTAACATTTCACTAAGGAAGGCAGAAGTTTCATCCAATTTTAGTCGTACATTGTCATCAAACACAACATCCTATTGCTCTGTGATAGGTTGGTGATTGAAATGAGAGAAATTCAGATCTTTTTCAACTGTAATGTCTTTAAACAATTGAGACACCATAATAATTCAGTGCCAGACCATCCTCATTGGGACCCTAGCTAGTGAAAGTGGTGTCTTCTGGTTAATTAAGCATCTTGTCAATGTGAACCTTGTATTGGTCATTTGTATGATATGACCACCAAAACCCTTAGAGTCAGATCTTCTAGCACACAACTTACAGCACCTGAACTAGAGCAGTAATTTTAGTCTTTTATGAGAGATGCATATGACATGTTATCTATCTTGGACCTCTTATTCTCTCTGATGCCTGCCCCTTTGTCTTTGTCTTCCAATTTGTTAACAAAAGGTGGATTACTCTCAACCTTTGGCCTCAGTAACATGTCTCCACTTTCCAGTATCCTCGAATTTCTCAATAACCAGTTCCAAAACCTAGATATAATTTTTCTACTTTTAAATGATTCTGTTTGTTAGTCCTTAGAATTTCAACTCTTGAAGGTAAGTACTGGCCAGTTATTCAATCTCGTAGTTTTACCTGACATGTAGATATGATTTTACATGAATGTTTGGCCTGTTTCTCTGTTACCAAAAGTTTATGTTTTATTAAGAAGTAACGTATCAAATACACATCAATTATTTAGAAACAAACATGCCACTACTTCTTTGTTATGTAATTTTATTACTATCACAAATATTAGATAACATATAGTTAATGTATTTGAGTAGCCCTTTGTTACAAAGTAGTCAGTTGATCAGCCATAATAATTGTAATTATTGTCCTCTAGAGGTCAACTTTATGTAGTAGGATTTTATTCTCCAGCCTTGACACTGCTAAAATCAATACATTAGAAAAACACTTTTGTCTAAGGATTTTAGTATTAGCTTGTTGACTGATTCTCAAGGGGAAATAATGTTAATGGATCTAGTTGGATCCCCCAACCTGTTAAAGATTAAATTCTTCCCAGCTATATTACAGGGAAACAGTAATACAGTCACAGATAACATCTTCAGGCATTGTTCTTTAGTTGAGGGGCACACTTTCAGAAAAATTAATAATGGTATGTCAGATCATGATGGGCATTGAAAGTCATGTACTAGAAAATGGGCTTACAATCTGAAACCTAGGTCATACAAAAATAATATGTTTTGTGTATCAAGAATGGACAGGGACTACGATTGCTGTGTTCGGATGAGGGCTGCCTTGGCATCCCTTCGCTCACAGCTGCAATCGGCGCTGACTTCGGTCGCGCAGCTTGAGGCTGTTGCCAATGGGCACCACTGTGGGGAGCCGGACTTGGGTATCACGGGGATGTCAACCTCGTCCCGTCTGTCCCCAGATCGGTCTGCCGCTGTGGTTGCCCCGGTTGCTGCCCGCAGTGGGGCTGAGCCCTCGCCTGTGGTTGATTGGGAGGTCGTTCCAAGGCGTGGCAGGCAGCGAAAGGCGTCCCCGGAGGCTGATCAGAAAGCCTCCCCGGTGCCTCTGACAAACCGGTTTCAGGCACTGTCTCTGGCTGAGCCATATGCAGCTGCCTGCCCTGTTTCAGAGGATCATTCTCAGCCTTCAAGGTCCGGGCAATCGCAGAGGGTGGGCTTACTGGTAGTTGGGAGCTCTAATGTTAGGCGCGTAATGGGGCCCCTTAGGGATACGGCGGCTAAGGAGGGGAAGAAATCCAGTGTGCATTCCGGGTGGAGTCATTCCTGATGTGGAAAGGGTCCTTCCGGATGCCATGAAGAGCACAGGGTGCAGTCAGCTGCAGGTGGTGGCACATGTCGGCACTAATGACGTGTGTCGCTTTGGATCTGAGGAAATTCTCTCTGGATTCCAGCGGCTATCTGATTTGGTGAAGGCTGCCGGTCTTGCTTACGAGATGAAGGCAGAGCTCACCATCTGCAGCATCGTTGACAGAACCAACTGCGGACCTTTGGTGCAGAGCCAGATGGAGGGTCTGAATCAGAGGCTCAGACGGTTTTGCGACCGTGTTGGCTGCAGATTCCTTGACTTGCACCATAGGGTGGTGGGGTTTCGGGTTTCGCTGAATAGGTCAGGAGTTCACTACACTCAGCTGGCGGCTACACGGGTAGCGGAGGCTGTGTGGCGTGGACTGGGCGGTTTTTTAGGTTAGAAGGCCTCGGGAAAGTACGGGGTGGGCTGCAATGTCAAAGGGTGCATGGTAATTACAGGACGTGCTTGGATCAAGGAACAGTCGGAATTATAGTTGTAAATTGTTGTAGTTGCGCTGGAAAAGTCCCTGAGCTTCAAGCGCTAATAGAAAGCACAGAAGCTGATATCGTTATAGGTACAGAAAGCTGGCTAAAGCCTGAAATAATTTCTGCAGAAATTTTTACGAAGTCTCAGATGGTGTTCAGGAAAGATAGATTAGGCAGATTTGGTGGTGGAGTGATTGTGTCTGTCAGTAGTGGTTTATCTTGTAGTGAAGTCGAAGTAGATACTCCGTGCGAATTGGTATGGGTGGAGGTTATACTTAACAGCTGAATTAAGTTAATAATTGGCTCCATCTACCGACCCCCAGACTCCGATGATACAGTTGCGGAACAGTTCAGAGAAAGTTTGAGTCTCATAACAAATAAATACCTACTCATACGGTTATAGTTGGTGGGGACTTCAACCTACCCTCGGTATGTTGGCAAAAATACTTGTTCAAAACCGGTGGTAGGCAGAAAACGTCTTCCGAGATTGTCCTAAATGCTTTCTCCGAAAATTATTTCGAGCAGTTAGTCCACGAACCCACGCGAATTGTAAATGGTTGCGAAAACACACTTGACCTCTTAGCCACAAACAATCCAGAGCTGATAGAGAGCATCATGACTGATACAGGGATTAGTGATCACAAGGTCGTTGTAGCTAGGCTCAATACCATTTCTTCCAAATCCATCAGAAACAAGTGCAAAATAATTTTATTTAAAAAAGCGGATAAAGTGTCACTAGAAGCCTTCCTAAAAGACAATTTCCATTCCTTCCGAACTGACTATGCGAATGTAGACGAGATGTGGCTCAAATTCAAAGATATAGTAGCAACAGCAATTGAGATATTCATACCTCATAAATTGGTAAGAGATGGAATGGATCCCCCGTGGTACACAAAAAAGGTACGAACGCATGCGAAGTTCAGAACGCGAAATCCCGAAGATGGGCTAAAACTTACAGACGCGCGAAATTTGGAACGTACTTCAATGCGAGATGCCTTTAATAGGTTCCACAACGAAACATTGTCTCAAAATTTGGTAGAAAATCCGAAGAAATTCTGGTCGTATGTATAGTACACAAGCGGCAAGACGCAGTCAATACCTTCACTGCGCAGTGCCGATGGTACTGTTATCGACGACTGTGCCGCTAAAGCGGAGTTATTGAACGCAGTTTTCCGAAATTCCTTCACCAGGGAAGACGAATGGAATATTCCAGAATTTGAAACACGAACATCTGCTAGCATGAGTTTCTTAGAAGTAGATACCTTAGGGGTTGTGAAGCAACTCAAATCGCTTGATACGGGCAAGTCTTCAGGTCCAGATTGTATACCGATTAGGTTCCTTTCAGATTACACTGATACTATAGCTCCCTACTTAGCACTCATATACAACCGCTCGCTCACCGATAGATCTGTACCTACAGATTGGAAAATTGCGCAGGTCGCACCAGTGTTCAAGAAGGGTAGTAGGAGTAATCCATTTAACTACAGACCTATATCATTGACGTCGGTCTGCAGTAGGGTTTTGGAGCATATACTGTATTCAAACATTATGAATCACCTCGAAGGGAACGATCTATTGACACGTAATCAGCATGGCTTCAGAAAACATCGCTCTTGTGCAACGCAGCTATCTCTTTATTTGCACGAAGTAATGGCCGCTATCGACAGGGGATCTCAAGTTGATTCCGTATTTCTAGATTTCCGGAAAGCTTTTGACACCGTTCCTCACAAGCGACTTCTAATCAAGCTGCGGAGCTATGGGGTATCGTCTCAGTTGTGCGACTGGATTCGTGATTTCCTCTCAGGAAGGTCGCAGTTCGTAGTAATAGACGGCAAATCATCGAGTAAAACTGAAGTGATATCAGGTGTTCCCCAGGTAAGCGTCCTGGGACCTCTGCTGTTCCTGATCTATATAAATGACCTGGGTGACAATCTGAGCAGTTCTCTTAGATTTTTCACAGATGATGCTGTAATTTACCGTCTAGTAAGGTCATCCGAAGACCAGTACCAGCGATTTAGAAAAGATTGCTGTATGGTGTGTCAGGTGGCAGTTGACGCTAAATAACGAAAAGTGTGAGATGATCCACATGAGTTCCAAAAGAAATCCGTTGGAATTCGATTACTCGATAAATAGTACAATTCTCAAGGCTGTCAATTCAACTAAGTACCTGGGTGTTAAAATTACGAACAACTTCAGTTGGAAGGACCACATAGATAATATTGTCGGGAAGGTGAGCCAAAGGTTGTGTTTGATTGGCAGGACACTTAGAAGATGCAACAAGTCCACTAAAGAGACAGCTTACACTACACTCGTTCGTACTCTGTTAGAATATTGCTGCGCGGTGTGGGATCCTTACCAGGTGGGATTGACGGAGGACATCGAAAGGGTGCAAAAAAGGGCAGCTCATTTTGTATTATCACGTTATAGGGGAGAGAGTGTGGCAGATATGATACACAAGTTGGGATGGAAGTCATTACAGCATAGACGTTTTTCGTCGCGGCGAGACCTTTTTACTAAATTTCAGTCACCAACTTTCTCTTCCGAATGCGAAAATATTTTGTTGAGCCCAACCTACATAGGTAGGAATGATCATCAAAATAAAATAAGAGAAATCAGAGCTCGAACAGAAAGGTTTAGGTGTTCATTTTTCCCGCTTGCTGTTCGGGAATGGAATAGTAGAGAGATAGTATGATTGTGGTTCAATGAACCCTCTGCCAAGCACTTAAATGTGAATTGCAGAGTAGTCATGTAGATGTAGATGTAGAAGGCAGAAAAGTTATTCATTTGGTCTATAAATGATACTGAAAATGTTTCACACTTCAAACCAATCTCCTTTAGGCAACTGGTAACTCAGTATGCCCTAGTTCAGTAAGCCAATTCCCTGCCTTATGTAGGAAGGACTATACACTGGTAAGCCAAAACATTATGACCACCGATCACCTGCCAATGGATGCCTCCTGGTGGCACTGCGCAGGCATGTGATGCGGTAACTAAACTATGTAAATGGAGCAGACATGGGTGGGAGATCACCCTAGCAAAGATATGGGCTGCAAAAGGGGAAATCCATTGAGATAAGCAACTTTGGCAGAGGGCGGATTATTATGCAGAGCCTGTGAATGATCATCTCAAAAACAGCAAACTGGTCGAGTGCTCACGTGCTGCTGTCATGAATGTGGGGTTCAGAGGGTTGTCTGCTCTGTAAAGTAGGATAGATGGTGATATGTGACATTTCTGCTGAAAGAGCACAATACTAGTGCATGCTAAAGAGTTTTGGAGCACACTGTTCATTGTACATAGTTTAACCTGGAGCTCCGCAGCAGACGCCTCTACGTGTTCACATGTTGACCCAATAACATCACCAATTATGATTGCAGTGGACATGGGACCATCAGGATTCAACCATCAATCAATGGAAATGTGTCGGCTCTTCGGGTGAATCACATTTTTGCTGCACTACATCAATAGTCATCTCCACAAATGCCATCATCGAGGTGAATGGTGTTTGAAACGTGCAGTATGTCATGAACACATGGTGGCGGAAGCAGTATTATGCCCTGGGAGACATTCCCTTGCACTTTCATAGGACTTGTTGTAGTAATCCGAGACAAACTGACAGTTGTGAACCACGTGCATCTCTTCACACATGTTGTCTTCCCCAGTGGTGATGTCGTCTTTCAGCAGTATAATCGTCCATGTCTTGGAGGCCGAACCATGCTGTAGTAGTTTGAGGAGCAGTATAGTGAACTCATGTTGATGTCTCAGTCATCAAATTTGCCTAATGTAAATCCTACAGAATCCATTTGAATTGCTATCGGGCGCCATCACTGCGTGCACAAATCAGCAGCCCATTATTTATATGAATTACATGACCTGTGCAGAGATATGTAATGATACATACCTCCACAAACCTACCAAACTGTTGGATCCCTGGTACGCAGAATCAGAACAAGCTATTATGCAGGTGGTCATTATATTTTGGCTTATCAGTGTATAAACATGTTTCACTAATAATTTTTATTTACATCTACATCTCTATTTCTAGTAGCTATAAATCTTTACTATTCATCTGGAAGTTCTGTAACATTAAGAGACTGATTGTTTGATGTGGAGCAGCTGTGAGATTAATCATCCATTATGTCACCAAACTCAGTTGTGGTAAAGTAACTCTTTTATTTTAATTTTTGTTTAGTTTCCTACCAGCTCTTTTACCATTCTTATCTGAATATCTTTTTACTTATTTATGTCTAATATATAATTTTAATTTTGTTTATTACACTGATTAGAAATTGATAATTTTCTCTGTTGTGAAATTTTGAAAGGTTTTAGATTCTACACAAAAAGAATTACATTGGCTTGGATCTCAGACTTTGTACTACAAATTTTATTTAAAAAAAATCAAACATGTGCAAAATATAAAAATGTTGGCTGATTAGTGAATATTTGGAGAGCCAACATAAATGGATTGGATGAAAAGGAGCACCTCATTGTTGCTGCTGCCGGTGTGTGTGTGTGTGTGTGTGTGTGTGTGTGTGTGTGTGTGTGTGAGAGAGAGAGAGAGAGAGAGAGAGAGAGAGAGAGAGAGAAAGAGAATCTTTTTGGTGGTTTCACTTCACTATATACTTGAACTGGATTCTAGAAAATAGTTGTACTGACAGATAACTTCATCTAAGATTCTAGTGTCTCAGTGCTAATTTTATACTCATTTGTTCCTTGTTGCAACTGAGGGATGACGTACTGATTTTGCTCTATAATATTATAGACATGGACTGATCAGTACCTCACGTGGACTCCTTCTCTTTATGAAGGAGTTGAAAATATAACAATAAGCAGTGATGACATATGGACACCTGATATTACACTGGTCACTATGTGAGTATATTTATATACATATTTTTAAATTTATGATGATGTAAATATTTCAAATTAATGATGATGTAAATAGTTTTAAATTTACCTATAGTTTTAAATTTACCTATATGTGCTCTTCAAAGTGAAATAGTTGCCCAATGGAGCAAAGATTAAAGTTGTGTGCATCAGTGACATGAATTAAATGCCACAGGGTCATTATTCAGTTTAAGTTTGTGAAATCATGAAGAAGAAATATGACTTGAAATTTTATGCAAAAATTGTCCTATCAGTATTCTAAATCTATACCAAAAAGACACAATATCTTTCCAGCAAATAAAATACTCTGATATGATTGAAAGATGCATTGTATAGTGTCATTGCATAGTATATGTTGCATAGAAAGAAGTGAATAGGAAAATATTCACTGGTCATTTATAACTGAATGAGGAACGTGGAAGCTTTCTCTTGAAAGTATCATAGGTTTGGTCACATTTTTAATGTTTTTAAAATTTTGCTTTCTGTAACAGAAACATCATTCTGGTTTAACAGCTGAGCATCTGTGATGCCCTCCATTGTACTACATGAACACATTTCTTATGGCCAACAGCCTTGCCACAGTGGTAACACCGGTACCCATAGGATCACCGAAGTTAAGTGCTGTCGGGCTGTGCTGGAACTTGGATGGGTGACCATCTGGTCTGCCAAGCACTTTTGGCAAGTGTAATGCACTCAGCCCTTGTGAGGAAAACTGAGGAGCTACTTGATTGAGAAATAGAGGTTCCAGTCTTGTAAGCTGACATTTGGCCAGCAGAGCGGTGTGCCGAACACATGCCCCTACATAGCCACATCAAAGTAATGCCTGTGGGCTGAGGATGACCTGGCAGCTGGTCGGTACTGTTGGGCCTTCATGGCCTGTTTGGGTGGAGTTTAATTTTTTTTAGTTTAGGCCTTTAATTTTCTGCATTGAAGTTGACAGTGATTTGGCTGCAAACCAAAGATGGTCATTTTTGAACACAATTATGAGAAAAGTGATGACATTCTGGAAAATAATTGTCAGCCACTTCTACTGTTAGCCTACTGATGTTAGATGGCTCTGATATTAGCAAGAAATAATAATGATAATAATACAAATGGTTCAAATGGCTCTGAGCACTATGGGACGTAACATCTTAGGTCATCAGTCCCCTAGAACTTAAAACTGCTTAAATCTAACTAACCTAAGGACATCACACACATCCATGCCCGAGGCAGGATTCAGACCTGTGACCATAGCAGTCACATGATTCCAGACTGAAGCACCTAGAACCGCTCAGCCACCACGGCCAGTGATAGTAATACACTAACAATGAATGAGTTTCATCACAGTGAAGCAAATAGTTGATTATTATCAAAATGTGACGTTCAGTCTCTATAGTTGAAATGGAGTTAACATATCATTTTGCTACTGTGTATTGTTCTGCTCATTTACAGCTTCATTAAAGAACAGGAAATGATTGACTTAAAAAGTAATGAAGTATGTTAACTGGCACATCAGAAGACAAGCATTATGACTGTGTCATTGAAGGAATGAGCAGTGCCTTTTACTCTGTTCCAGAATAAATATTCACTCAGCAGCAGAGTGTGTGCTAATTTGAAACTTCCTGTCAGATTAAAGCTGTGTGTAAGACTTGGACATGAACCTGGGAAGATAAGAGATTAGTTACTGGTAGTAGTAAAGCTGTGAGGGCAGGTCATGAGTAGTGCCTGGTAGATTACTGCCTACAAAAGGCAAAGGTTTCATGTTTGGATCCCAGTCCAGCACACAGTTTTAATCTGCCAGGAAGTTTCATTAGTCTATTTTTGGCATATTGCTAATAATGTGAAAGATAAGAGCAGCTGTACCTTTCATGTGGAATGACCTTCCTAGAGCTGAAAAATTTAATTTCAGTGTTAGATCTCCACTCTGAATTTTATGAATATTTTATTGTCCTTGTAAGTAAATATCAAACAAATTCATCCAAATAATTCAGTGCCACACAAGGAAATTTTTGGACAGTAGCAGAACTTTTGAACATTTCCTGTGATGTCGCAAAATTTTGTCTGCACTGATAGCAAAAATACTTAAGTTTCCAGAGACAATTTATTTTTTGAACAATTGCAAACATCTTGTGCTATTAAGCACTACTCATACAGAGCAGTCATTAGAGATAAGGCATGATTGGGTTCTGAGATGAATGAGCATCAAAAACCAAACTGCTGCACTAAGGAATTCTATTCCCATTTTAGTTACTGGTATAAGGGGCTAAAGTGTAGGTTGCAATAGTTTTCAAATGCTTCAGACGCTGTGATGATAACTTGCACCATAAATTAAGATGAGGCAGTTTACCAAGATGAGCTAGCTATGCAATTTTTTTTTTTAAAACAGTCTCTGGCTGTGAAAGCACTCATATATTTAGAGTTGCTCCTCACCAAAGTCACCAAATGCTCCAGGCGGTCATGAAATAATGCTTCATTGAACTGAGTAAAATGCAGACTGCAAATATTACAAGGGGCTATTGCTGCAGCCCTTACTCTTGTAAGGAGGTGCAAGCATGGAATTATATCTACTGTCCCAGAACTGATGCCACCATTGGACACACCATTTGGTCTGGCATGCACACATCCATAACCAGCCATCCCAAGTGCAAATTTTTCCCATTGGCTAAACCCAGAGTGTCATTTGATTTTGCTGTGCCATTCAAGGAATCAATGTGGTTACAGGTAGTAGATGCAATGTAAAATTCTTCATATACGGTTCTGAAGTCTGTCATGTTAGCAAGCCCTACAATTTGTGCCAAAAGTACTCTCTTCCCTCCTGAGGGTACTCTCCAAACAATTGCTTCTGACAATGGCCCAGTTTGTTACTCAGACATGTTTTCACTTCCAAACTTGCCGCAACTGACCAAACCTGAGGTCAACATGTGGTATGACACATCGGTAGACATCACAGTGCCATTCTTCCCTGCAGTGTATGGATCCTACCATCCTCTAGGCCATTTCCAGGTCAAAGTGCTGCTTCAAGGGGGAAGAGGGGAGGAATTTAACAACAATTCTGCCTATCATACATACTGACTTTGATACCATGTCAGAGACATTATTACTATCCAATAAAAGTACCACCAGATCAGCCTGCATAAAATGGTCTAAGTGAGTGACATAGGTGTGACCACGAGCTCACTGCACCAGATAAATACCAGTGCAGTGTTGAGAAGGTTCATTGCCGTGTAGTGCATGAAGTATTTGGAATACACCATCAGATCACCTGTTTACCAATCCTGCTGTAAATCTTTGGTTTCACATTTTTGTTTCATTTATTCTGGAACACAGCTACTTCAACTATGTCCACTGTACCTTGGTTAGCTCTCTATCCATGACCTGAATTGATTCACAGACAAAGTCTGACATTTTTGTTGGTAGTGTCTTAGTTCACTGCCCCCCCCCCCCCCCCCCCCCCCCCCCCGCCCCCTTCCTAACATTGAGCCACACGGCATGGCCGCGCAGTCATGTCATGAACCATGCGGCCCCTCCCACCGGAGGTTCAAGTCCTTCCACGGGCATGGTTGTGTGTTTTGTTCTTACCGTAAGTTAGAGTAAGCTAGTTTAAGTAATCTGTAAGTCTGATGACGTCAGTAGTTTTGTCCCTTAGGAATTCACACACATTTGAACATTTGAACCTAATATTGACTAAAGCAGCAGCTTGCATCTCATCTTCAACTGTATAATTTAGGCTGAAGCCCAAACTGTTGACAAGACACTCCATTGTCTAAAGTAACAACTCTAATCCCTACATTTGACTTAAAATACTTACCGTGAACTATCTGTCCTGTTATGTACACTAGGTAATTATGTGATTAGTGTGTGGAAGGCATATCAGAAATGAGCGATATAGTCCACTGATATAAAATTACAACCAATGAGATGGATCAGTTTTATGTTAAGATTAATAATTTTTTGATGCAAAATTACATAACATGGTTAATGATAAATGACACCCAGCTCAAATATCATTTCATCCTTCATGAGCCTTTTCACTGAGTCATAACAGTTCTGTAACAGTGTATCATGTAGCCCTTTCTTTTACTCTTCCCAGAGAACCTATGTTCATGTTCAGATTTTTTGTGCATATAGCATTAATTAGTAAGCAAGAATGTAAAATTATGTTTATTTCCTTATATGAATGATCAAAATGAGTTTTTAAAATAATTTTGATTTGTTGTTTAAACAGAGGACCTTGTAGATGTATAGTTAGGGGACTGGTAAATGTTGTAGATTTTGTAATAATGGATTACATGATTCCCTGGGCTGTAGAGCATTTTAATTACAATTCTGTGTTAACAAGCAATATGATTTTCTCCTTATAGCTATCACGTCCTACCAGTACCTCTTCAAGCCCCAATAAAGGCCTTCTTTGATATGACAGCTCTCAATTTACTCATGACATTTTTTTCTGAAGCTTCAGTACCCACAACACTTACTCAGGCTTTCCCAGGAAATAATATCATACTTTATTAGCGATTACAAATAGCTGTAGCATTATTAAAATTCTCCTCACTGTTGTCTCACTTCATTGCATAAAATATTTTAAAATATAAATTATAAAACCAACATTTCAGCCATATTATAGTGGCTTTCCTCTGAGTGAGACTAGTTTTACTGGAGGAAAGGGACCACTATTAAGTACAAACTATTGGTATCAATGCGTCACTTTTCTGGAACTTTATTGGCCCTAGATTATAATAGGGTAGTTATTGCGAGAGGGACAGGGTAGGAATGAGGCTATTCGTGAAGTGTTTGGCTTGTTGATCATTGGTGCCTGTCTGCAAAGCAGCACTTGGCTTTTGGTGTGCATGTTTTCTTCCTGGTGTACATGGAAATACACTGACAGCAGCTACATAGCTGTTTGTTAAGAGTGTCACGTCCATTGCCCTGTGCGACTTTGCTATGCACCTGTTCATGGCCTGTTGGGCTTGGATTGTTGGCAACCAAGCCACCAGAAGTTTGTAGCTGTCCTCTCTATTAATGTTGTCAGGTTGCTTAGTAATTTCAGTCCCCTCCTATATTTTGCATTCACATGACCACAACTGTTTTACCAGTACATGTACTTCCCACAATGTAATTGGTTGTCCACAATCATGATGGTGTTTCTCTATTGCCAATTTAACGTGTAGTTCTAATCACAAATAGCATTCATGTTCTCCCATGTGTGTACTAACTGGCGTCCTTGTCTCCCCTATGTGCTGAACTGCTTACATATGATGTATTGATATTGATATTTTCCAATAAATAGGGGCATCTTTCCTCCAGTAAAATCTGTCTTGCCCTTCAGAAAGCCATTGTAATGAGAGCCAAAATGTTGGTTTTATAGTTTGAATTTTGTAATATTTTATATGTAATACAGTGATGTGGTACAACATTCATAATAATTTCAATCATCTTGGCACTGGCTGTGGAAGCCTTACCTATAGTATGCTTTCCAGGTAAAATAAATGCAGAAAAATAAGTAGTATGCTATTTCCTGAATGTTCATATAATTGGCAGTTGATAATATTTTAACTGCAAATGGAAAACCGTATATTGCACTTCTTAAATACTTAATATGTGCATTCCCCTCCCCCCATGAACCATGGACCTTGCCGTTGGTGGGGAGGCTTGCGTGCCTCAGCGATACAGATAGCCGTACCGTAGGTGCAACCACAACGGAGGGGTATCTGTTGAGAGGCCAGACAAACGTGTGGTTCCTGAAGAGGGGCAGCAGCCTTTTCAGTAGTTGCAGGGGCAACAGTCTGGATGATTGACTGATCTGGCCTTGTAACAATAACCAAAACGGCCTTGCTTTGCTGGTACTGCGAACGGCTGAAAGCAAGGGGAAACTACGGCCGTAATCTTTCTGAGGGCATGCAGCTTTACTGTATGATTAAATGATGATAGCGTCCTCTTGGGTAAAATATTCCGGAGGTAAAATAGTCCCCCATTCGGATCTCCGGGTGGGGACTACTCAAGAGGATGTCGTTATCAGGAGAAAGAAAACTGGCGTTCTACGGATCGGAGCGTGGAATGTCAGATCCCTTAATCGGGCAGGTAGGTTAGAAAATTTAAAAAGGGAAATGGATAGGTTAAAGTTAGATATAGTGGGAATTAGTGAAGTTCGGTGGCAGGAGGAACAAGACTTTTGGTCAAGTGACTACAGGGTTATAAACACAAAATAAAATAGGGGTAATGCAGGAGTAGGTTTAATAATGAATAGGAAAATAGGAATGCGGGTAAGCTACTACAAACAGCATAGTGAACGCATTATTGTGGCCAAGATAGATACGAAGCCCACACCTACTACAGTGGTACAAGTTTATATGCCAACTAGCTCTGCAGATGACGAAGAAATGGAAGAAATGTATGATCAAATAAAAGAAATTATTCAGATAGTGAAGGGTGACGAAAATTTAATAGTCATGGGTGACTGGAATTCAGTAGTAGGAAAAGGGAGAGAAGGAAACGTAGTAGGTGAGTATGGACTGGGGCAAAGAAATGAAAGAGGAAGCCGCCTGGTAGAATTTTGCACAGAGCACAACTTAATCATAGGTAACACTTGGTTCAAGAACCGTAAAAGAAGGCTGTATACATGGAAGAAGCCTAGAGATACTGACAGGTTTCAGATAGATTATATAATGGTAAGACAGAGATTTAGGAACCAGGTTTTAAATTGTAAGACATTTCCAGGGGCAGATGTGGACTCTGACCACAATCTATTGGTTATGACCTGTAGATTAAAACTAAAAAATCTGCAAAAAGGTGGGAATTTAAGGAGATGGGACCTGGATAAACTAAAAGAACCAGAAGTTGTACAGAGTTTCAGGGAGAGCATAAGAGAGCAATTGACAGGAGTGGGGGAAAGAAATACGGTAGAAGAAGAATAGGTAGCTTTGAGGGATGAAGTAATGAAGGCAGCAGAGGATCAAGTAGGTAAAATGATGAAGGCTAGTAGAAATCCTTGGGTAACAGAAGAAATATTGAATTTAATTGATGAAAGGAGAAAATATAAAAATGCAGTAAATGAAGCAGGCAAAAAGGAATACAGATGTCTCAAAAATGAGATCAACAGGAAGTGCAAAATGGCTAAGCAGGGATGGCTAGAGGACAAATGTAAGGATGTAGAGGCTTATTTCACTAGGGGTAAGATAGATACTGCCTACAGGAAAATTAAAGATACCTTTGGAGATAAGAGAACCACTTGTATGAATATCAAGAGCTCAGATGGAAACCCAGTTCTAAGCAAAGAAGGGAAAGCAGAAAGGTGGAAGGAGTATATAGAGGGTCTATACAAGGGCGATGTACTTTAGGACAATATTATGGAAATGGTAGAGGATGTAGATGAAGATGAAATGGGAGATACGATACTGCGTGAAGAGTTTGACAGAGCACTGAAAGACCTGAGTCGAAACAAGGCCCCCGGAGTAGACAACATTCCATTGGAACTACTGACGGCCTTGGGAGAGCCAGTCCTGACAAAACTCTACCATCTAGTGAGCAAGATATATGAGACAGGCGAAATAGCCTCAGACTTCAAGAACAATATAATAATTCCAATACCAAAGAAAGCAGGTGTTGACAGATGTGAAAATTACCTAACTATCAGTTTAATAAGTCACAGCTGCAAAATACTAACGCGAATTCTTTACAGACGAATGGAAAAACTTGTAGAAGCCGACCTCGGGGAAGATCAGTTTGGATTCCTTAGGAATGTTGGAACACGAGAGGCAATACTGACCCTACGACTTATCTTAGAAGCTAGATTAAGGAAAGGCAAACCTACGTTTCTAGCATTTGTAGACTTAGAGAAATCTTTTGACAATGTTGATTGGCATACTCTCTTTCAAATTCTGAAGGTAGCAGGGGTAAAATACAGGGAGCGAAAGGCTATTTACAATTTGTACAGAAACCAGATGGCAGTTATAAGAGTCGAGGGACATGAAAGGGAAGCAGTGGTTGGGAAGGGAGTGAGACAGGGTTGCAGTCTCTCCCCGATGTTATTCAATCTGTATATTGAGCAAGCAGTGAAGGAAACAAAAGAAAACTTTGGAGTAGGTATTAAAATGCATGGAGAAGAAATAAAAATGTTGAGGTTCGCCGATGACATTGTAATTCTGTCAGAGACAGCAAAGGACTTGGAAGAGCAGTTGAACGGAATGGATAGTGTCTTGAAAGGAGAATATAAGATGAACATCAACAAAAGCAAAACGAGGATAATGGAATGTAGTCAAATAAAGTCGGGTGATGCTGAGGGAATTACACTCCTGGAAATTGAAATAAGAACACCGTGAATTCATTGTCCCAGGAATGGGAAACTTTATTGACACATTCCTGGGGTCAGATACATCACATGATCACACTGACAGAACCACAGGCACATAGACACAGGCAACAGAGCATGCACAATGTCGGCACTAGTACAGTGTATATCCACCTTTCGCAGCAATGCAGGCTGCTATTCTCCCATGGAGACGATCATAGAGATGCTGGATGTAGTCCTGTGGAATGGCTTGCCATGCCATTTCCACCTGGCGCCTCAGTTGGACCAGCGTTCGTGCTGAACGTGCAGACAGCGTGAGACGACGCTTCATCCAGTCCCAAACATGCTCAATGGGGGACAGATCCGGAGATCTTGCTGGCCAGGGTAGTTGACTTACACCTACCTTCTAGAGCACGTTGGGTGGCACGGGATACATGCGGACGTGCATTGTCTTGTTGGAACAACAAGTTCCCTTGCCGGTCTAGGAATGGTAGAACGATGGGTTCGATGACGGTTTGGATGTACCGTGCACTATTCAGTCTCCCCTCGACGATCACCAGAGGTGTACGGCCAGTGTAGGAGATCGCTCCCCACACCATGATGTCGGGTGTTGGCCCTGTGTGCCTCGGTCATATGCAGTCCTGATTGTGGTGCTCACCTGCACGGCGCCAAACACGCATACGACCATCATTGGCACCAAGGCAGAAGTGACTCTCATCGCTGAAGACGACACGTCTCCATTCGTCCCTCCATTCACGCCTGTCACGACACCACTGGAGGCGGGCTGCACGATGTTGGGGCATGAGCGGAAGACGGCCTAACGTTGTGCGGGACCGTAGCCCAGCTTCATGGAGACGGTTGCGAATGGTCCTCGCCGATACCCCAGGAGCAACAGTGTCCCTAATTTGCTGGGAAGTGGCCGTGCTGTCCCCTACGGCACTGCGTAGGATCCTATGGTCTTGGCGTGCATCCGTACGTCGCTGCGGTCCGGTCCCAGGTCGACGGGCACGTGCACCTTCCGCCGACCACTGGAGACAACATCGATGTACTGTGGAGACCTCATGCCCCAGGTGTTGAGCAATTCGGCGGTACGTCCACCCGGCCTCCCGCATGCCCACTATACGCCCTCGCTCAAAGTCCGTCAACTGCACATACGGTTCACGTCCACACTGTCGTGGCATGCTACCAGTGTTAAAGACTGCGATAGAGCTCCGTATGCCACGGCAAACTGGCTGACACTGATGGCGGCGGTGCACAAATGCTGCGCAGCTAGCGCCATTCGACGGCCAACACCGCGATTCCGGGTGTGTCCACTGTGCCGTGCGTGTGATCATTGCTTCTACAGCCCTCTCGCAGTGTCCGGAGCAAGTATGGTGGATCTGACACACCGGTGTCAATGTGTTCTTTTTTCCATTTCCAGGAGTGTAGATTAGGAAATGAGACAATTAAAGTAGTAAAGGAGTTTTGCTATTTGGGGACAAAATAACTGATGATGGTCGAAGTAGAGAGGATATAAAATGTAGACTGGCAATGGCAAGGAAAGCGTTTCTGAAGAAGAGAAATTTGTTAACATCGAGTATAGATTTAAGTGTCAGGGAGTCATTTCTGAAAGTATTTGTATGGAGTGTAGCCATGTATGGAAGTGAAACATGGACGATAACTAGTTTGGACAAGAAGAGAATAGAAGCTTTCGAAATGTGGTGCTACAGAAGAATGCTGAAGATTAGATGGGTAGATCACATAACTAATGAGGAAGTATTGAATAGGATTTGAGAGAAGAGAAGTTTGTGGCACAACTTGACCAGAAGAAATGATCGGTTGGTAGGGGATGTTCTGAGGCATCAAGGGATCACCAATTTAGTATTAGAAGGCAGCGTGGAGGGTGAAAATCGTAGAGGGAGACCAAGAGATGAATACGCTAAGCAGATTCAGAAGGATGTAGGTAGCAGTAGGTACTGGGAGATGAAGAAGCTTGCACAAGATAGAGTAGCATGGAGAGCTGCATCAAACCAGTCTCAGGACTGAAGACCACAACAACAACAACAATGTGCATTCCAGTTTAAATTTTCATTTAGCTTAAACCTATAAATTTCATAAGTTTCACTCCTACTATTACCATATCATTTTTGAGATGTCCAGAATCAACACATATAGCTGGAACCATGTTTCTAAGCAATTGCTCCAAATATAATACAAAAGGAAAGGCAAATGAGACTAAAACTTCATCTATATAAGAAATCTGAAGAATAAATAAAATAGAAAGAAACATTCCACATGGGAAAAATATATTAAAAACAAAGATTCCAAGACTTACCAAGCAGGAAGCGCCGGTAGATAGGCACAATAAAAAAAAAACACACAAACACACACACAAAATTTCGAGCTTTCGCAACCGGCGGTTGCTTCGTCAGGAAAGAGGGAAGGAGAAGGAAAGATGAAAGGATGTGGCCTTTAAATATGTCTGCTTGTGTCTGTATATGTATGGATGAATATGTGTGTGTGTGTGTGTGTGTGTGTGTGTGTGTGTGTGTGTGTGTGTGTGTGTGTGTGCGCGCGCGTGCGCACGAGTATATACCTATCCTTTTTCCATCCTTTTTTCCCCCTAAGGTAAGTCTTTCCGCTCCTGGGATTGGAATGACTCCTTACCCTCTCCCTAAAACCCACATCCTTTCATCTTTCCTTCTCCTCCCATCTTTCCTGACGAAGCAACCGCCGGTTGTGAAAGCTCAAAATTTTGTATGTGTGTTTGTGTGTTGTTTTTTTTTTTTTTATTGTGCCTATCTACTGGCGCTTTCCTGCTTGGTAAGTCTTGGAATCCTTGTTTTTAATATAAATCTGAAGAATAAAATAGACAGACTGGTAGTACATCTAAAAGATGAAGGATATGAAATGAACCTGATATACTATGTTTCTCTGAACATCATATTGCAAATGAAATTCAGAATTAGTATGGAAAAAGATGAAGTTGCAATATTTGGTAAAAATGGTGTATTATACAGGGTGGCATGGAGCCAACTGACACAGTTTGGCCTTGAACATCACACATATGCAGTAGCTTGTCCTGACTGTACAGATGTGAAGAGTAAAGGAGAGAATGCCATTTCATCTGCAAGTAGTAATAGAGTGTTGGTGCTTATATCATTGTGTTACCTCAGTTTAACATTATTTCAAAACTAGCCCTATTTAATGTTGGTCTGCATCATCAGAATACTGTATAGACTTGGGTGAAGAAGTTTGAGGACAATGATAGTGTGTTCAATGTGAAGTTTGGTCCCCTGAGAGCAGTCTGCACACCCAAAAATTTGCAGAGTGTGGAGGAAGTTTTTAAACACAGTTCTCAATGCTTGGCACACTGGCAGTCTCGTATTTTAAGGAAGAGCTGCAGAAGTTTATGCTGAATACTTAAGGAGACCAAATTTCATCCGTACAAATTTCAGATTGCTGAGAAACATAACCCCAGAAACAAGGAAGCATGAGTTGCAAATATTGCACTACCCCACTACCCCCAACGATATAATAAGTAAAAACCTGATTTCTTGAATAATTTGTTCCTGTCTGACAAAGCCCATGTCCATCTTTTGGGCTTCATTAACAAACAGAAGCAAGCCCATATATTTCTGCCTCTCTCTCTCTCTCTTTTAGGATGAAAACTGAGAAACAGTGATTATTAATTCAGAACATTACATCATTGTGTTGAAAAACTTAGTTCAACTATGCTTTTGATGGCTTGGCATTGACCTGAAGGCTCTTTACTTTGAGCAGGATGGTGCAACAGCCTGCGTTGCATGAAACAGCATGGCCATTGTTTGTGGAATGTTCAGAAGTACTGTCTCTCTCGTTTTGGAGAAATACCGTGTGTTCTGGAGATGTGAAGTGAAGATTCAAGAACTCAAATGAGCCATTGATGATGAACTTGAGACTACTGGTGGTGATCTATGGAGGCATGTGTATGGGAACTTGCAGTAGCACTTAGAACAGTGCATTAATTTAAGTAGATGCTGTCTTTCTGACGTAATTTTGAAGAAAAAAGTTTCTAACCTTTGGATAATAAATGGTGCATTTAAGAGTTTTATAGACTATTTCCCTTTTTCTGTCCTGTTTCAATTTCACAATCTATGTATATCTGAAATGTGTCAACCATCTTGGTGCCATCCTATATAAGTCTCTAGATTTAAAACAATACTGTGCTGAACAGCACTTAGAGGTGAGCAGCATCGAGATAACAGCATATAGCACATCAGTCACTGTGCTGTTAATTTAGAGGTCATTTGTCAGAAATCTGAATGGTTTTCTGAGGCACACTGAATTACTCTTGTCCCACCTATCCAGAAAAACAAAATCATTCACAGTAATGGGTTACTTTAATGTGAATTCTTTAACAGAAAATAGAATCAGAATATACCCTGAACAGTAGATGTGCTCTTACAACTTAGTATCAGTGGTAGACTACCCATCTAGAGTGACAGCCAGTTCTAATACCTTAACAGATAATTTACTTATTAACAAGGATACATGTAATAATTTAACAGTCAAAATATTATAAATGGCCTCTCTGATCATTATGGATAATTTCTCACCATGTGCCAAGCAAATATACAGAGAAAAGTAAATTTCATTTGGAAAAATATGAGGATTATCAACAGACACACCATGGAGAACTTTTTTTTCATCGAGTACAGCTTGTGGACTAGTCTTCTTTATATGCTCTTGTCCAAATTTAACAAATTTATCAGTGAGGTTACAAGTCTATTTGAAGAAACATTTCCTAAAAAGCTAGTAAGAGAAAATCTGCTTAAATCAGATTACTGGGTTACTAAGTGCATCAAAAATTTTTGTAGAACAAAAAGGGAGCTGAACATGTTTGATACAAATGATCCTTCTGTCAATTACAGTAAAACAAATTTTATTCAATTTTGCACAACTTCTAAAGATGAAGAAATAGGAGAAAAACTATGTGACCAGCTTTATAGGGTGGATATTTCAAAGTAACAGGGCTCACATATCGACAGGAAGCTAGTGTGCTTAAATCCCATCCTGGGTCTGTGCAAAAGACTGTGTTCTGCAACTTATGCCTTGTGCATGTTTGCCCTTACAGAAATATGGATACTATTAAATCTGCTTATTATGGTTATTTTCATGCCATTATGGAATATGGAATCATATTTTGAGGAAATCAGTCACTACCTAAAAAAATTGCTATTTGCACATGAAAGAGCCACAAGAATCATGAAAGGAGTCACCCAACAGTCACATGCAGAAATCTTTTTAAGGAACTTGGTATCCTCACATCAGCTACACAATATACATTGAACTATACAATTAAAGGGTCACTTTTTTGAGACCCCCAATAATTGTCTCCCATTGTGACACAGAAGTTTGAAATTTGGCTCACAGGTGCCTGCACCCTTCCTCTGTAATGGTGCAAAAGCGTGGCATCCTATACCATTACCCACGGGCCCAATGATGCTTCTGACATTTCACCACAATTCTGCCTGATGCCACTGTGTCTCTAAAGGGGAAGGTCATCACACCCCTTCTTACTCATATTTCACCCAGTTTTTTGATACCTCTGTGATGGAGGTCAGTTGCCTAACACTGCAGTGACATGAGTTTCTTATTAGTAGCTGAGAAAAACATTTCATACACACCACCATTCAAAATCGACAATGAAAGGCCTCAACAGGTGGCATATAGGGTGTCAGTGAAACCACCTCTTCCCTAGGAGCGTTTATTTTCACACATTTCGCTCTCAAAAATGACAGTTTGCTGTGTGATGAACAATAGGACAATGTTCTTGACAAATTTTGCCACTCTGGCACTCAGACTATTGAATTGTTTCTTAAGTTCTTGTCACTGGAGATATGCTATTTCAGAGTGTTAGGCTGTATGGGGGGGGGGGGGGGGATTTTTTTGGTGTGAAAGGGATGACGGCTGTGGATATGCAGGTACTGTTGGTGGTTGATGGGTTTAATGTGGACAGAGGTGTGGATACAGCCATCAGAGAGGAGGAGCTCAATGTCTAAGAAGGTGGCACACTGGTTTAAGGAGTACCAGATTAAGCAGAATGGGGGAGAAACTGTTGAGATAGAGAAGGGATGAAGATAGGGTGTCTCAGCCCTGAATCCAGATCATGAAGATATCATCAATGAATCTGAACAAGGCTAGGGATTTGGTGTTTTGGAAGGCTAGGAAGATCTCCTCTAGATGGCCCATAAATGGGTTGGCATAGATAGGTGCCATGCAATTGACCATGGCAGAGCTGCAGATTTTTTTGTATATCTTCCCTGCAGAGAAGAAGTAGTTGTGGACTAGGATAAAGTTAATAAGGTGTATCAGGAATGAGTTAGAGGGTTTGGAGTCTGAAGGACATTGGGAAAGGTGGTGTTAAATAGCAGTAAGACCATGGGCATGAGGGATGTTGGTGTATGGGAGGTGGTATCAATGGTGACAAGTAGGGACTCAGGAGGTAAAGTGGTGGGGATGATGGAGAATCAGTGAAGGAAGTGGTTAGTATCTTTGAGGCTAGATTATGAGCAAATGGTTGGAAGTGTTGGTCAACGAGGACCAAAATTTTTTCAGTGGGGGCACAATAATTGGTCACAATGGGATGTTCAGGATTGTTGGGTTTGTGGATTTTGGGGACCATGTAGAAGATGAGTGTGCAAGGTCTCATAGGGATGAGAAGGGAATTGGATTCAGGGAAGAGGTTCTGGGAAGGGCCCAAGACATTAAGCAGGTGTTGTTGGAGGTTGTGTTGGACTTCTGGGATATGATGAGTGTGGCACAGTTCAGATAATTGTTGCAGTTCATAACAACAGTGATGGAACCTTTATCTGCAAGTAGGGTGATTAGATCAAGATTAGCCTTGAGGTTGTGTAAGGCTATTGTTACTTCTGCTGAAATGCTGGGGTTGAGGAATGGACCTGGGGAAGGTTGGTGAGGAATGCTTGGAAGGTAACTAGTGGGTGGTTGGGTAGGATCACAGTTGGATAGTGGAATGAACTGGGAGAGGCAGGGTTCAATGTTCAAATTAGGTTGGCTTTGATTGGAGATATTGGCAGAAAAGAAGTGCTTCCATTGCAGGGATCAGGAGAAGGAGAGTGGTCTTTCACAAATCCAGCATGGTTAAATTTGGGTAAAGGGCTAAAGGCGAGGCCTTTGGATGGGAAATTTCTGTGGAGCTGAGGGTTTTGGTGGAAAAGTTAACAAAAGTGTTATGGGAATGCTTTGGCTTTGGAGTTTGTGGAGTGTTGGTAGGGAGTTTTGAGGAATGCGGCCAGTTGAAATGGTGATCTAGGCAGTGCTTAGGTGCAATGAGGGGTGGGCGAGGAGGAACACTGTGGGTATGATGGGGGTTGGAAAATGGTGCCCCGATGCGGCAGTAGAAATTTGGGAGGTTGAATAACTTATGGAGGTGGTGCCTGGAATGCTTCTCCAGGTATATTTTCATTAAAATCATAATTATGTTCTCCAACTTTCTTTCCTGATCAGTCTTTTTTCCATTTTCTGCCTCTTCAAATACTCCTCAAAATACA
Source organism: Schistocerca gregaria (assembly GCF_023897955.1). Taxonomy (NCBI): domain Eukaryota; kingdom Metazoa; phylum Arthropoda; class Insecta; order Orthoptera; family Acrididae; genus Schistocerca; species Schistocerca gregaria. Next base: position 96,139,084 of record NC_064924.1, read on the forward strand.
TTTATCCATTATCTGCTGAATTCCCTTCAGTTCTTTGATGCTGATAATATTAAGAGCTGACATCTCACTATCATAAGTCAAAACTTATAAAACACACTAATTGTAGCCTTTCCTTTTCAGGTGTATTGTAAGTTTAGTTTTTCCTGTCTATCCAGCCATTGCAGCAGTGCGTACATAGGGGTATGGACAGGAGTGCACATCTATGCATCATCTTACTGCAGTAGCTGTACATTCTACAGCATGTGCATTGTTTGGAAGTATTGATTAAACCCACTGAAGATCATATAATTATTGTATTCATTACTTTGAATTATGCCACATAGTCCATGTTGTTGTTGTGGTCTTCACTCCTGAGACTGGTTTGATGCAGCTGTCCATGCTACTCTATCCTGTGCAAGCTTCTTCATCGCCCAGTACCTACTGCAACCTACATCCTTCTGAATCTGCTTAGTGTATTCATCTCTTGGTCTCCCTCTATGATTTTACCCTCCACGCTGCCCTCCAATACTAAATTGGTGACCCCTTGATGCCTCAGATCATATCCTACCAACAGATCCCTTCTTCTGGTCAAGTTGTGCCACAAACTTCTCCCCAATCCTATTCAACACGTCCTCATTAGTTATGTGATCTACCCATCTAATCTTCAGCATTCTTCTGTAGCACCACATTTTGAAAGCTTCTATTCTCTTCTTGTCCAAACTATTTATCGTCCATGTTTCACTTCCATACATTGCTACACTCCATACAAATACTTTCAGAAATGACTTCCTGACACTTAAATCTATACTCGGTGTTAACAAATTTCTCTTCTTCAGAAACACTTTCCTTGCCATTGCCAGTCTACATTTTATATCCTCTCTACTTCGACCATCATCAGTTATTTTGCTCCTGAAATAGCAAAACTCCTTTACTACTTTAAGTGTCTCATTTCCTAATCTAATTCCCTCAGCATCACCCGACTTAATTCGACTACATTCCATTATCCTCGTTTTGCTTTTGTTGATGTTCATCTTAAATTCTCCTTTCAAGACCCTATCCATTCCGTTCAACTGCTCTTCCAAGTCCTTTGCTGTCTCTGACAGAATTACAATGTCATCGGCGAACCTCAAGATTTTTATTTCTTCTCCATGGATTTTAACACCTACTCTGAATTTTTCTTTTGTTTCCTTTACTGCTTGCTCAATATACATATTGAATAACATCGGGGAGAGGCTGCAACTCTGTCTCACTCCCTTCCCAACCACTGTTCCCTTTCATGTCCCTCGACTCTTATGACTGCCATCTGGTTTCTGTACAAATTGTAAATAGCCTTTCGCTCCCTGTATTTTACTCCTGCCACCTTTAGAATTTGAAAGAGAGTATTCCAGTCAACATTGTCAAAAGCTGTCTCTAAGTCTACAAATGCTAGAAATGTAGGTTTGCCTTTCCTTAATCTTTCTTCTAAGATAAGTCATAGGGTCAGTATTGCCTCTCGTGTTCCAATATTTCTACGAAATCCAAACTGATCTTCCCCGAGGTCGGCTTCTACAAATTTTTCCATTCGTCTGTAAAGAATTCATGTTAGTATTTTGCAGCTGTGACTTATTAAACTGATAGTCCATATCAACCAGAAAAAGCATTTTCACAAATATGATAAAGATCAAAAGTCAGAGAGTAAAAAGCTTTTTCAAAGAGTAAATATTTTTTTCCTAATTTGCGTAGTGTTCTTCAAATAAATAAGTATTTTTTACTACACACTTTCTAAAGTAGCCTATGTTCTTCCTTGGACTTCAAGCTATCTCCTTACCAAATTACATCAAAATCGGTTCAGCAGATTAGTTGTGAAAATGTAACAGACACTGTTACTTTTGTATTTATGATATTGGTATGGATAAAACTTTCAATTATGGTATACTTTTTCTCTGTGATCTGATATTGATGAAATAAAGGATACACAGTGCCCCAAGCTACGCCCAAGTTACCTGCAAAAACCCCATGAAAATTGTTCTATTAGCTCGAAGATTAGCGGGTTCAAACACACAAACAAAACTTTAAATAATTATAGTGACCATATTATGTAAAGGATAGATTGCTATGCGCCATATAGTAGAGATGCTGAGTTACACCTAGGCACAACAGAAAGACTGTCAACAGTGTCTTCCCCTCCCCCCTCCCCTTTCTGTGAGTTAACATCTCCACTATATTGTGAGTAGCAATCTATCCTTTTCACAATACTGTCATTATTCCATCCTGAATTTTCCATTATTTAAATCACAATATCTTTTTTCCCTGATCTGACTGTGATCAACCAAAGCCTGTATGGTGCCCAAAGCTATGCTCAAGATCCCTGCGAAAACCTCTTGAAAATTCATCTGGTAGTTTTGGAGAAGCATCTTTAAACAGACAGACATGACAGTTTTACAGATTTATTATTATTATAGAAGATCATATAGTGTTACACATTTCATAAATATATTTTACTTAAATCTCTGAATGATTGTAAACAATCTGACTGTGTTAAACAGAATGATAAATTCTTCCTTGCAACATTTTTTTAAATGCCTTGTATTGTTCATTATGCAATTACATAAGAATTTTCACTAACTTGATTGAGAAATTTCTGTGATGTCAATTACTGTAGTGCCAACTACAGGGTGTTCAAACAGTCTCTGCGCAGTGCCAATTGATTGTTAGCTGTGTGTGCCGTATGCCCCAGTGGATATACCGAAATGAAACTCACTGCAGTATCGTTGTGCATTTATTGTTTAGTTGAAAAATATGGGACCCACAATCCGACATCTAGAAATTGCACTGCAAACTCCTATTTTCACATAATGAAGTGGTTCCTCCTGAATACACAATGGATTTGCAGTACTTCACATATGAGAATTTTGCGAGTTCATGTACCTGGATAAAGGAAACCACCCCTCGCCAGTGAAAAACATTTCATTGGGAATATCCCTTCCATTTTGTTGAATGAAATTTTATAACCATTGACAATAATGCAATTTCTTGCCATGATCAATATTTTTCAGTTCTTGCATAACTGTAACTTTGTATGGGAAAAGTTCTAATTTTTTCCTTACAACTGTGTGGGCCATTCCAACTCTAACATTGATTTCCTGGGTGAGTTTTCTTACTGACTTGTTCAGACTCATGGACATTTCATCAGAAATATTGAGTAGTTTATCCTCAGACAAAATGCTAGGATGATTGCTCCTCGGTGCATCTGTCACTGAAGTCGTACTTCAAAATTTGTTAATTAAATCTCGCACAGTATCACGATGTGGGATTGTTGTCTCTGGGAAAACTGAATTAAATGTTTGACGAACTGAAAATCTGTATTTACCACCAGCTTTGAACACTTGTTCGACTAAACACACACATTCTTCAATGGTTAGCATTTTAACACTGACAAAAACTAAAAAAACGGAGAAAGGAACTAAACTTAAATGTTCATGTCAACACATAACAACACACACCAATGATATTACTGATGCTGGCTGAGAAAAACAAAATAGTGGAATGTTGGGAGAGCCCACTTGCAGGGAAGTAACCCAGGTAGGTGAACAATAATACGGTATGCACAGCTAACAATCATATGGCACTGTGGAGAGGCTTTTTGAACACCCCGTATATGCCTTCAGATTTTACATTTACACTTTTGTGGATTATATTATGTGCAGTTATGTCAATATTTTTGTTCCAGGAGTGCACTAGACTTCTCTCTTGCAAAATTTCCAAGCACTGAGTGTACTTTGTACTCTACAGGGAAGATAACTTGCTTGCCTTACACATACTATATGGCACACTGTGATCTTGACTTACAAAATTGGCCCTATGATGTACATACATGTACAATGTGGTTTTCATCTTGGTCTCACAGAGGCAAACTTGTGAATGCAACCTTTAATGGCAAAGGGGTAAGGAAAGTGCCATTAAAAGATCACAGTGAAAAGTTCTTGGCCTTGCTTTGACATCAATGTAATTTTTTATATGTTATGAAATAATGTATATCAAGTATGAGTGTGACCTGCAGAATATTTTTTTGTATGGCTTTTTAAAAGAGTCATGTTGTTTGTGTTTTACTGAAATGAATAAATTTGAATATTTTTAGGAGATAAAAGGCTTCTCAAAGCTGCAGTGATCATATCAATAAAATATATTTGAAACATAATAAAGTGGACTTACTCCATTTGATATTATTCAACTCCTTTTAACTTATAATTTCTTTCTTGTTTTTCATGTAGTTTTATTTGTGCATGTACTACATATGCAGTACATACTCTAAATTGCTATGCAGTGCATACTCTAAATTGCTAAATTCTTAATGATGTAATATTTTATGTAACTTTATTATTTATGTCACAGTATTCAACCTGCTGATTGCAACAGCTTTATTAGTTTTCTGTAAAACATTTTTCTCTGAGATAAATCAGTAACTGAAGTTGTCTTATTAGCACATAATTGTTGAAATACTTTGAGCTAATCAGCAGCCTTTAGAGGATTGACATCACTCTTTATAAAAAAAAAAAAAAAAAAAAAAAAAAAAAAAAAAAAAAAAAAAAAAAAAAAAAACTGATAATTTTCCATTTTTCAGTGGCCTGTTTTATTTTTCCACCAAATAAATCACTTAAAAATTATCCACAATTAGAGCTCGATCATACCCAAAATTATTGGTAAGTGATGGCAGTTCACAATCTGAGCAGGAAAAGAATAGCAGAGACAGGAGAGACAAGGGACAAGGTAAGTTAAGGTGTTGGGAAACAGGTTAGCAGCGGTTTAGGCCAGGAGGAGTGTGAGGGTGCAGGATATGCTGGAGAGAAATTCCCTCCTGCATCATTCAGAGTAACTAAATAGCTCAAGAGGTGAAACAGTTGTTGAAGACATTTGTGTTGTGATGTCCAACATGTCGGGCAACTGGATAGCAAAATTTGTGGTTTGTCACAGTTTGGCAGTAGCCATACATGCGAGTGGACAGTTGGTTACTTTGCATGCCCACACATAATGCTGCACTGTAATTGCAGCATAGCTTATATATAATATGACTGCTTTCACACATTGCCTTTCCTTTTATACAATAGGAGGTGCCTATGTCTGGACTGTGGTAGTTGGTGGTGGGTGGGTGTATGGGACAGGTATTGCACCTGGTTCGAACAAAAGTGAATGACACATCAGCTGCAGAGTTGGGTGCAGGATTGGAGAAGGGATGGCCAAGGATATTCCATAGGTTGGATGGACAGTGGAACACTACTTTGGGTGATATGGGTATGACATCATCTCAGGACATGATCGGATGTAGTCAGAGCTCTGATGAAGGAAGTGTTTGAGCTTTTGGTACTGGGTGATCAGAGGAATGGCAGTTGGTGTATGGTTAGATGTTTAATGGTGTCAGAGGAGGCGATGTCATTGGAGATCTGTTTGTGTATGAGCTGGATAGGATACTATCTGTCAATAAAAGGCTGTGGTAAGGCCATCAGTATATTTTAACAGCTCCTGCTTTCCACTGCAGGTGCAGCTTCCATGAGTGGCGAGACTGTTTGAAATGGAACATGTAACAGCTGTCAGAGTGAAGGTACTGTTAGCGGTTGGTGTGCATGATATGAACATATGTATTTATGGAGTCATATGAGATGAGGAGTATGAGATTATGGAGGAGGCTCATTGAATTAAGAAGAACCAGGTGAAGTGGATTTGGGAGTAAATGATGAGCTTATAAATGAAAGAGCAAGTGGTGTCCCTACCCTGAGCCCAGATCATGAAAGTGTCATCAGTCAACCTGAATCAGAGAAGGAGTTTTAGGTGTTGACTAGATAAGAAGAATTGCTCCAGATGCCCTATAAATAAGTTGGCTTTGGATGATGCCATACAAATACTGATAGAAGTACCTTGGGATTTTTTTACATATGTGGCTTACAAAAATGAAATAATTGTGTATCAGTATTTGGTTGGGTAGCGAATTAGGGAGAGGTATTGAATCTGGTATCAGGAAGACATTGGGAAACATAGTGATTGGGATAAGTTGGTATATGAGAATGTCAAATTCACAGTGATGTGACTTGGGGCAGGAGTAGTTGGGACGTCTTTCTAAGATGCAATTGCAAATGTTGTTCCAACTGTTTAAGGGCAGGTGTTTCTATTGCAGTGATAGCATCATGAAGTTGTGGTCTCTGAGTGAAAGGATCTTGCAAAGGGAATAGAAACTGCCAAGGATGATTTGAGCTTGGATTGTATAATTATGGAAGTCAGATCAGTGACAGAGAGGGATTGATGTAATTGGAAGAGGTGAAGATTCTAGCAATAGGATGGATGGTAGCCTGAGATGCCAATTTTAAGGGTAAGCTCATTATGTGGGATATCATGTGCAAGACAAGATTTTAGAAATAGGTTATATGTTAGGTGTATATGGTAGGAGAATTTTCAGATTTGACACAGATAGGAAGAGCAGGTATTCATGACTGGAAGGCCGGGAGACAAAAGGAATGATGGAAAAATGATTTAAAACGGTTAACATCAGAAGGTGAAAATTTATTGTCAAAGTGCTACAACAGAAATAAATGGTAGGTGCTATATAGAGAGCTATGTGGAGGTTAGAACTATGGTAAGAAAATGTTGTAAAGAAGCAAGAAGTAGGAAATGTGGCTATAAATAGATAAGTTCAAATGCAAATTGTCCGGTGTGACAGTAAATAAATATGCATGGCCAAACAATGTGATCAAAAAGTAAATAAATGTGATGGGCAGCATGAGTCGCTAGTGGAGAATGTTTTAAAATCAGCAGTGGAATGAAACATTTGAAAAGGGCCATTGCCATAAGAGCAGGGAGTTGTGGTATGGCAATTACAGTATTGGAAAAGAAGCTCAATACTAAGAAATAATTATTGAGGAGTAATGAAATTTCAGGAAAACATTTGTTGGGGTAATGTCTTTCAGTAATTAACATTGCAGGATCACATGTTAATGTAAATGCAAAGTAGGCCATTGCAAATGTGAAATGCTGCTGTAGTAATAAAGGCGTAACCACCTGATTGTTGAATGCAAGCCTGCAAACTTGCATGCATTGTGCCGTACACATGCCAGATTCAGTTTATGGATGGAGTTCCATGCCTATTACATTTGGCTGGTCAATACAGGATGGTTAATGCTGTTTGTGGATGATGCTGGAGTTGTCATATGAGATGATATCCCATATGTGCTTGATTGGTGACAGATCTGCTGACTGAGTAGGCCAAGGCTACATGTTGACACACTATAGAGCATGTTGGATTATGATAGTTGTATGTGGACAAGTGTTATCCTGTTGGAAAATGCCTCCTGATATGCTATTCATGAGTGGCAGCACAACAGATCAAATCACCAGACTGACATGGAAATTTTCAGTCAGGGTGCATGAGATAAGCATGAGAGTGCTGCTACTGTCATACAAAATTGCATCCCAGACCACAACTCCAGATGTAAGTCCAGTATGTTTAACATTCAGATAGGCTGATTGCAGGCCTTAAACTAGCCTCCTCCCAACCAACACACAGCCTTCAACGGCACTGAAGCAAAACCAGATTTCAGCGGAAAACATAACAGAACTCCACAAGGCAACTGGTTCAGAGCTGTCCTTGAAGTAATTAATTTGCAACAGTTTGTTGTGTCACTGTGATGCCAACTGCCACTCAAATTGCAGCTGCAAATGCAGTATCATGCACCAGAGCCACATTCCAAACACAGTGGTCTTCCTTCTCAGTAGTGCCATGTGAACATCTCAATGCAGGTCTTTTTGCAACTGTACATTCTTGTTACCACCACTGACAGCAGTCGTGTACAGTGGCTACTTTCCTGCCAAATCTTTCTGCAGTATCACAGAAAGAACATCCGGTTTCTTGTAGCCCTCTTACATGACCTTGTTCAAATACAGTGAATTATTGATAATGTTATCCTTGTCACCTTAAAGGCATTCTTGACTAACAGCTGCTCACCACATCCAATCTCAAAGATTACTAATGCCCATGACCTTCACAGTGTGTATTTAAAGCAAACCTGATTTGCATTCTCATTCTAGTATCATTCTTATGCAACTGATGTGAAATTAATGATGTAAATAAAATAGAAAGAAACTTCCACATGGGAAAAATATATTAAAAACAAAGATTCCAAGACTTACCAAGCGGGAAAGTGCTGGTAGACAGGCACAATAAAACAATACACAAACACACACACAAAATTTCGAGCTTTCACAACCAGCGGTTGCTTCATCAAGAAAGAGGGAAGGAGAAGGAAAGATGAAAGGATGTGGGTTTTAAGGGAGAGGGTAAGGAGTCATTCCAATCCCAGCAGCGGAAAGACTTACCTTAGGGGGAAAAAGGATAGGTATATACTCGCAAGCACACACACACATCCATCCATACATATACAGACACAAGCAGACATATTTAAAGGCAAAGAGTTTGGGCAGAGATGTCAGTCAAGGCGGAAGTGCAGAGGCAAAGATGATGTTGAATGACAGGTGAGGTATGAGTGGCGACAACTTGAAATTAGCGGAGATTGAGGCCTGGTGGATAAAGAGAAGAGAGGATATATTGAAGGGCAAGTTCCCATCTCCAGAGTTCGGATAGGTTGGTGTTGGTGGGAAGTATCCAGATAACCCGGACGGTGTAACACTGTGCCAAGATGTGCTGGCCGTGTACCAAGGCATGTTTAGCCACAGGGTGATCCTCATTACCATCAAACACTGTCTGCCTGTGTCCATTCATGCGAATGGACAGTTTGTTGCTGGTCATTCCCACATAGAAAGCGTCACAGTGCAGGCAGGTCAGTTGGTAAATCACGTGGGTGCTTTCACACGTGGCTCTGACTTTGATCGTGTACACCTTCCGGGTTACAGGACTGGAGTAGGTGGCGGTGGGAGGGTGCATAGGACAGGTTTTACACCGGGGGCAGTTACAAGGGTAGGAGCCAGAGGGTAGGGAAGGTGGTTTGGGGATTTCATAGGGATGAACCAAGAGGTTACGAAAGTTAGGTGGATGGCGGAAAGACACTCTTGGTGGAGTGGGGAGGATTTCATGAAGGATGGATCTCATTTCGGGGCAGGATTTGAGGAAGTCGTATCCCTGCTGGAGAGCCACATTCAGAGTCTGATCCAGTCCCGGGAAGTATCCTGTCACAAGTGGGGCACTTTTGGGGTTCTTCTGTGAGCGGTTCTGGGTTTGAGGGGATGAGGAAGTGGCTCTGGTTATTTGCTTCTGTACCAGGTCAGGAGGGTAGTTGCGGGATGCGAAAGCTGTTTTCAGGTTGTTGGTGTAATGGTTCAGGGATTCAGGACTGGAGCAGATCCGTTTGCCACGAAGGCCTAAGCTGTAGGGAAGGGACCGTTTGATATGGAATGGGTGGCATCTGTCATAATGGAGGTACTGTTGCTTGTTGGTGGGTTTGATGTGGACGGATGTGTGAAGCTGGCCATTGGACAGATGGAGGTCAACGTCAAGGAAAGTGGCATGGGATTTGGAGTAGTACCAGGTGAATCTGATGGAACCAAAGGAGTTAAGGTTGGAGAGGAAATTCTGGAGTTGTTCTTCACGCCGATCACCTGCCACCCCACCTAAAACCTCTTTCCTCATCACCTTAGCCAGCTTCATCCTGACCCACAACTTCTTCTGTTGAAAGCCAGACATACCAACAATTAAAGGGAACAGCCATGGGTACCAGGATGGCCCCCTCGTATGCCAACCTATTTATGGGTCGCTTAGAGGAAGCCTTCTTGGTTACCCAAGCCTGCCAACTTAAAGTTTGGTACAGATTTATTGATGACATCTTTGGATCTTGACTCACAGTGAAGAACAACTCCAGGGCAGGGTTGCCACATTCCTCAAATTACATTTCATTCAACTTGCTGAGACTCACAGAGTGTTCAATGTTCAAAGATGAAAGTGATATCAGTTCTTTTGGAAGACGAGCACTATGTTTTCATTTTCATTTTATTTGTGGCTATAAATTTTTGAGATGCTGTACACAAAGATAACAAAAATGCATTTCCTGATAATATCACTGAGTTTTCGTTATGTGGGAGACATTTTTGTTATTAAATTTAGGTGAACACATTATAGAGGTGAAATCTTAAGAATACACCATATTTAAATTTGCTTCAAACCAGAAACTCATCTGACTTTATTGTGAGGAATAGAGTGATACTTTTATAATTAACCTATTATTACATTTTCTGATCAAACTTCATATTTATTTGTAACATAACAAAAAAATTATACCTGTTGAGTGAAGTGAGGAAACTTGTTTCATTGGTTTTGAAATAAGAAGAATAGCGATACACAATATATTACCCTCCCAACCTGGCACAGAAGAAAATAACCAGAGCCACTTCCTCATCCCCTCAAACCCAGAATATCTCACAGAAGAACCCCAAAAGTGCCCCACTTGTGACAGGATACTTCCCGGGACTGGATCAGACTTTGAATGTGGCTCTCCAGCAGGGATACGACTTCCTCAAATCCTGCCCTGAAATGAGATCCATCCTTCATGAAATCCTTCCCACTCCACCAAGGATGTCTTTCCGCCGTCCATCTAACCTTCGTAACCTCTTGGTTCATCCCTATGAAATCCCCAAACCACCTTCCCTACCCTCTGGCTCCTACCCTTGTAATCGCCCCTGGTGTAAACGTGTCCCATGCACCCTCCCACCACCACCTACTCCAGTCCTGTAACCCGGAAGGTGTACACGATCAAAGTCAGAGCCACGTGTGAAAGCACCCTTGTGATTTACCAACTGACCTGCCTGCACTGTGACGCTTTCTATGTGGGAATGACCAGCAACAAACTGTCCATTCGCATGAATGGACACAGGCAGACAGTGTTTATTGGTAATGAGGATCACCCTGTAGCTAAACATGCCTTGGTGCACGGCCAGCACATCTTAGCACAGTGTTACACTGTCCGGGTTATCTGGATACTTCCCACTAACACCAACCTATCAGAACTCTGGAGATGGGAACTTGCCCTTCAATATATCCTCTCTTCCCGTTATCCACCAGGCCTCAACCTCTGCTAATTTCAAGTTGCCGCCACTCATACCTCACCTGTGATTCAACAACTTCTTTGCCTCTGCACTTCTGCCTCAACTGACATCTTTGCCCAAACTCTTTGCCTTTAAATATGTCTGCTTGTGTCTGTATATGTGTGGATGGATATGTGTGTGGGCGAGTGTATACCTGTCCTTTTTTCCCCCAAGGTAAGTCGTTCTGCTCCCGGGATTGGAATGACTCCTTACCCTCTCCCTTAAAATCCACATCCTTTTGTCTTTCCCTCTCCTTCCCTCTTTCCTGACGAAGCAACCATTGGTTGCAAAAGCTTGAAATTTTTGTGTGTGTTTGTGTGTTTTTTATTGTGTCTATCTACCAGCACTTTCCCGTTTGCTAAGTCATGGAATCTTTGTTTTTAATATAATCAATCTCTTTATTCATCCGTTAACAATATACATTGTATGGATGTAGTCAATTGCAATATAGTTTCTTATCTTTAATTTGTTTCAAAAACTTGGATAATAAATACAAATATTTTTTATCAGTATATATAAATAATATTACTTTTCCATATTCAGATATTCTTCAATGCTATAAAAACTATGTGTCAGTAAAAATTGTTTAAGATCTACCTTGAATTTTTGAAATTCTTTAATTTTCTTTATTGTAGATGGCAATGCGCTAAAAAGTATTTTGGGCTGGTATTTTACACTTTTTTGGTACAGTGCTCATTTGTGGGTGTCTCTGTAAAAATCATCTCTGTCCCTTGTTTCGTGGTTATGAACCTGATTATTTAATGTTGAAAATTCCTGGTGAGTTTTCAGAAAGTATACACATTCATAGGTATATAAGCTAGGAAGAGTCATTATTTTAAATTCTTTAAATATTTCCCTGCATGACACTCTGCAGGGAACCCCTTTCATTATTCTAATAGCCTTTTTTTTTTTAAGTTGAATGCTTGTTTTGCCGTACTTGTATTTCCCCAGAAGATAACACCATATCTAAGAAAAATGTTCATGTAAGTGTAATAGGCACACAGCAGTGTTGCAACATTCCCGAAACATTCTCAGCACATAGCAGCATTTACTTAATTTTTTACTCCAAACTTCTAGATGCTTTTCCCATCTCAAGTGCTCATCCACCCATATACCGAGGAATTTTGTGTATGAAGCTTGTGCAATAACATAGTTCCCTAACTCAGCTTTTACCCTTCTTCTAGCTTTATTTTTAATATTACTGAGATTCAATAATACCGTTTTATCCTTATTTATGATCAAAGAATTATCACTATACCATTTTCCTGTCTCATTTATTGTCCTAGAGACACTCTGCTGTAGATCATCCTCAGTTATCCTTTTATAAAAATGCTAGTGTCATCAGTGAATGTTACCGTTTCTGTCAGATGGTTTGCAAATCGTTTATGTACACCAAGAACAACAGAGGCCCTAACACAGAACCCTGGGGCACTCCATAGCCATTTTTTTTTTTAATCTGAAAGATATTCTTTGCCTTCATGACATATTTGTACTTTCTGTTGTCTGTCAGAGAGATAAGACTTGAACCATTTGAAGGTAAGTCCCTGGACCCCATTCTAGTTTCATAAGCAATAAGTCATGGCTGATTAAATCAAATGCTTTAGATAAATCTAAGAATATTCCACAGCTTAATTCGTTCTTGTCCAAGGCATTTAGAACCATTTTCATGAATTGGAAGACTGCCGTTTCTGTGGATCTGTTCTTTCTAAACCCATAAGCAAAGCATTAAACAATAACAGCAATGATGACAAATTGTGTCATTAAGAAGTTGCCTGCATTTATGCTTATGGCTTAACCACTTAGCTGCTGTGATGTTTCCAGTTTAATTCAACATGTGTATCAATTTTTGCTTTTTTCTGGATAAGCACAATGGGTAATCTCTCAAAAACACATGTTTTGAATGTATAATTTGTAGTTGTAGCATGTCAGAAAACATCTCAATTACCTTGTACCCAGATACCAATTTCAATTTTTTGATGAGTATTTACTTGCTGTTACACAACTGTGATTTTTTAAGAACTGATGAAATTCTTTACCACAAATTATTGTATAAACCTTGTATTGTACATTTAATTAATTTCCTTCACTTAGACATATTGTATACAAACTGGATACAAAGTCTGGATCTACATCTACATCTACATCCATACTCCGCAAGCCACCTGACGGTTTGTGGCTGAGGGTACCCTGAGTACCTCTATCGATTCTCCCTTCTATTCCAGTCTCGTATTGTTCGTGGAAAGAAGGATTGTCGTTATGCTTCTGTGTGGGCTCTAATCTCTCTGATTTTATCCTCATGGTCTCTTCGCGAGATATACGTAGGAGGGAGCAATATACTGCTTGACTCTTCGGTGAAGGTATTTTCTCGAAACTTTAACAAAAGCCCATATTGAGCTACTGAGCGTCTCTCCTGCAGAGTCTTCCACTGGAGTTTATCTATCATCTCCGTAACGCTTTTGCAATTACTAAATGATCCTGTAATGAAGTGTGCTGCTCTCCATTGAATCTTCTGTATCTCTTCTATCAACCCTATCTGGTGCGGATCCCACACTGCTAAGCAGTATTCAAGCAGTGGGTGAACAAGCGTACTGTAACCTACTTCCTTTGTTTTTGGATTGCATTTCCTTAGGATTCTTCCAATGAATCTCAGTCTGGCATCTGCTTTACCGACAATCAACTTATATGATCATTCCATTTTAAATCACTCCCAATGCGTACTCCCAGATAATTTATGGAATTAAACTGCTTCCAGTTGCTGACCTCCCATTTTGTAGCTAAATGATAAGGGATGTATCTTTCTATGTATTTGCAGCACATTACACTTGTCTACATTGAGATTCAATTGCCATTCCCTGCACCATGCGTCAATTCGCTGCGGATCCTCCTGCATTTCAGTACAATTTTTCATTTTACAACCTCTCAATACACCACAGCATCATCTGCAAAAAGCCTCAGTGAACTTCCGATGTCATCCACCAGGTCATTTATGTATATTGGGGATTGCACAAAAATTTAAAATGGGGGTTTGACTGTACTTCCTTCATAACCATCAATCCTGAAGTAGTTTTGAACAGACTATAGAATCATAACTAGAGTAATTGCAACAACCTCTTTCTCCAAACTGTTCATACAATTGGGAATACTTTCAACTGCTTCCTAGTATATATCCTCTTATCATGAATTTTGTTATAAAATGCCTCAATCCCTATGATAACAGCACAAAAGATCACAGTTATGACACCAGATGGTAGAATGACATACATTATAATAAAAACAGGGAGAAAACAACACTATTGATGCAAAAAGATGTGAAGTGCACTAGCATACAAATATTCAGTTTGCTTCCTACAGAGCACAGAAGTCTAAAGAATTAGCAATCATTTTTCATTTTGCAAACTAAAATAGTTATTGTTGGATCATTCCTACTGCTCAAATGGTGAGTTTTTAAATGCAAGTTAGCCAGATAATTTAAAATCATAAACAACGCAACTTTCTTGACTGTTATTGTGGCTACCATGTATACAAGGGGCATTTGAAATGCCCGTGCAAAAATAAAAACTACTTACGCGTTTGGGGTAAACCTTTTTTCCAACACTGTTCTAATTTGTTGATCCCTTCTGAATAATAGGAATTGTCCAAGTCTGCAAAATAGGTATTAGTTGCTGCAATGACCTCCTCGTTTGAATAAAATCTTTGTCCCACCAGCCATTTCTTCAAATTGGGGAACAAATAGTAGTCCGAGGGAGCCAAGTCTGGAGAATAATTGGAATGTGAAACGATTTGGAATCCTATTTCCATTAATTTTGCGACCACAACTGCTGAGGTGTGTGCTGGTGCATTGTCGTGACAGAAAAGGACTTTTTTGCGGTCCAGTCGTCAGCATTTTTCTTGCAGCTCGGTTTTCAAACGGTCCAATAACAATGAATAATATGCACCTGCAATAGTTTTACCCTTTTCCAGATAGTCAATGAGGATTATCCCTTGCGAATCCCAATAAGACAGCCACCATAAGCTTTCTGACTGATGGAACTGGTCTTCATCTTTCTTGGTGCAAATTCTCCCTTGGTAACCCATTGTTTAGATTTTCTTTGGTCTCAGGAGTGTAGTAATGTATCCATTTTTCATCTACAGTGCCAAAATGACACTTTAAGCCCTGTGGATTCTTCATGAACAGCTGCAAACCATCCTTGCAACACTTCACACGATTTAATTTTTGGTCAAGCATGAGCAATTGCAGAACCCATCTTGCATATAGCTTTCCCATAACCAAATGTTTATTCAAAATATTATGTACCCATTCATTCAAGATGCCAACAGCACTACCAATCTCATGCACCTTAACTGTTCTGCGATCGATCACCATATCATGGATTTTATCAATTATGTCTGAAGTCATAACCTCCACAGGGCGTCCAGAACTTTCAGCATCACTTGTGCCCATATGACCAATCCCAAAATTCTAAAACCACTCATACAAACTGTTCTAATTGAAGGTGCAGAATCACTGTAAGGTTTATCAAGCTTCTCTTTAGTCTCTTGAGGCGTTCTGCCTTTCATAAAGTAATGTTTAAACACCGCACGAAATTCTTCTTCATCCATTTTCTGCCAATCACTTGACTTCCTTGATTCACACGAATGCCAAATGCAAATAAATAGAGCAATAAGGCTGAAACGTGGTGTGCAGTCTTTCCAAAGACGCTAAACGTGACCTTGATATGTGCTGTTGGTGCCATCTCTCGAACTTTTCACTGGCTTTTCAAACACCCCTCATATAACACTATTATCTTTTGTGAATTATGTTGGTTTCCACATGTTATAACTGCATTAATGCTATTTCTGCACACCTGTATTTATTGTATTGTTTATAATGTAATAAAGAATTTGTCTTATTATTATATCATATATTGTACAATTGTAGTTATTATTTGGCTTGTAATGTTACTGCAATCATTCTTGTGTGCAAGTCAACAATGTATATGTAGGTTTAATAATGAATAAAAAAAGAGGAGTGCGGGTAAGCTACTACAAACAGCATAGTGAGTGAATTATTGTGGCCAAGATAGACACAAAGCCCACACCTACTACAATAGTACAAGTTTACATGCCAACTAGATCTGCAGATGATGAAGAAATTGATGAAATGTATGATGAGATGAAAGAAATTATTCACATAGTGAAGGGAGACGTAAATTTAATAGTCATGGGTGGCTGGAATTGGACAGTAGGAACAGGGAGAGAAAGAAACATAGTAGGTGAATATGGATTGTGGGAAAGAAATGAAAGAGGAAGCCATCTGGTAGAATTTTGCACAGAGCATAACTTAATCATAGCTAACACTTGGTTCAAGAATCATAAAAGAAGGTTGTACACATGGAAGAATCCTGGAAGTACTAGAAGGTATCAGATAGATTATATAATGGTAAGACTGTGATTTAGGAACCAGGTTTTAAATTGAAACTTCCTGGCAGATTAAAACTGTGTGCCTGACCGAGACTCGAACTCGAGACCTTCGCCTTTCGCGGGCAAGTGCTCTACCATCTGAGCTACCGAAGCACGACTCACGCCCGGTACTCACAGCTTTACTTCTGCCAGTATCCGTCTCCTACCTTCCAAACTTTACAGAAGCTCTCCTGCGAACCTTGCAGAACTAGCACTCCTGAAAGAAAGGATATTGCGGAGACATGGCTTAGCCACAGCCTGGGGGATGTTTCCAGAATGAGATTTTCACTCTGCAGCGGAGTGTGCGCTGATATGAAACTTCCTGGCAGATTAAAACTGTGTGCCCGACCGAGACTCGAACTCGGGACCTTTGCCTTTCGCGGGCAAGTGCTCTACCATCTGAGCTACCGAAGCACGACTCACGCCCAGTACTCACAGCTTTACTTCTGCCAGTATCCGTCTCCTACCTTCCAAACTTTACAGAAGCTCTCCTGCGAACCTTGCAGAACTAGCACTCCTGAAAGAAAGGATATTGCGGAGACATGGCTTAGCCACAGCCTGGGGGATGTTTCCAGAATGAGATTTTCACTCTGCAGCGGAGTGTGCGCTGATATGAAACTTCCTGGCAGATTAAAACTGTGTGCCCGACCGAGACTCGAACTCGGGACCTTTGCCTTTCGCGGGCAAGTGCTCTACCATCTGAGCTACCGAAGCACGACTCACGCCCGGTACTCACAGCTTTACTTCTGCCAGTATCCGTCTCCTACCTTCCAAACTTTACAGAAGCTCTCCTGCGAACCTTGCAGAACTAGCACTCCTGAAAGAAAGGATATTGCGGAGACATGGCTTAGCCACAGCCTGGGGGATGTTTCCAGAATGAGATTTTCACTCTGCAGCGGAGTGTGCGCTGATATGAAACTTCCTGGCAGATTAAAACTGTGTGCCCGACCGAGACTCGAACTCGGGACCTTTGCCTTTCGCGGGCAAGTGCTCTACCATCTGAGCTACCGAAGCACGACTCACGCCTGGTACTCACAGCTTTACTTCTGCCAGTATCCGTCTCCTACCTTCCAAACTTTACAGAAGCTCTCCTGCGAACCTTGCAGAACTAGCACTCCTGAAAGAAAGGATATTGCGGAGACATGGCTTAGCCACAGCCTGGGGGATGTTTCCAGAATGAGATTTTCACTCTGCAGCTGAGTGCGCGCTGATATGAAACTTCCTGGCAGATTAAAACTGTGTGCCTGACCGAGACTCGAACTCGGGACCTTTGCCTTTCGCGGGCAAGTGCTCTACCATCTGAGCTACCGAAGCACGACTCACGCCCGGTACTCACAGCTTTACTTCTGCCAGTATCCGTCTCCTACCTTCCAAACTTTACAGAAGCTCTCCTGCGAACCTTGCAGAACTAGCACTCCTGAAAGAAAGGATATTGCGGAGACATGGCTTAGCCACAGCCTGGGGGATGTTTCCAGAATGAGATTTTCACTCTGCAGCGGAGTGTGCGCTGATATGAAACTTGCTGGCAGATTAAAACTGTGTGCCCGACCGAGACTCGAACTCGGGACCTTTGCCTTTCGCGGGCAAGTGCTCTACCATCTGAGCTACCGAAGCACGACTCACGCCCGGTACTCACAGCTTTACTTCTGCCAGTATCCGTCTCCTACCTTCCAAACTTTACAGAAGCTCTCCTGCGAACCTTGCAGAACTAGCACTCCTGAAAGAAAGGATATTGCGGAGACATGGCTTAGCCACAGCCTGGGGGATGTTTCCAGAATGAGATTTTCACTCTGCAGCGGAGTGTGCGCTGATATGAAACTTGCTGGCAGATTAAAACTGTGTGCCCGACCGAGACTCGAACTCGGGACCTTTGCCTTTCGCGGGCAAGTGCTCTACCATCTGAGCTACCGAAGCACGACTCACGCCCGGTACTCACAGCTTTACTTCTGCCAGTATCCGTCTCCTACCTTCCAAACTTTACAGAAGCTCTCCTGCGAACCTTGCAGAACTAGCACTCCTGAAAGAAAGGATATTGCGGAGACATGGCTTAGCCACAGCCTGGGGGATGTTTCCAGAATGAGATTTTCACTCTGCAGCGGAGTGTGCGCTGATATGAAACTTCCTGGCAGATTAAAACTGTGTGCCCGACCGAGACTCGAACTCGGGACCTTTGCCTTTCGCGGGCAAGTGCTCTACCATCTGAGCTACCGAAGCACGACTCACGCCCGGTACTCACAGCTTTACTTCTGCCAGTATCCGTCTCCTACCTTCCAAACTTTACAGAAGCTCTCCTGCGAACCTTGCAGAACTAGCACTCCTGAAAGAAAGGATATTGCAGAGACATGGCTTAGCCACAGCCTGGGGGATGTTTCCAGAATGAGATTTTCACTCTGCAGCGGAGTGTGCGCTGATATGAAACTTGCTGGCAGATTAAAACTGTGTGCCCGACCGAGACTCGAACTCGGGACCTTTGCCTTTCGCGGGCAAGTGCTCTACCATCTGAGCTACCGAAGCACGACTCACGCCCGGTACTCACAGCTTTACTTCTGCCAGTATCCGTCTCCTACCTTCCAAACTTTACAGAAGCTCTCCTGCGAACCTTGCAGAACTAGCATTCCTGAAAGAAAGGATATTGCGGAGATATGGCTTAGCCACAGCCTGGGGATGTTTGCAGAATGAGATTTTCACTCTGCAGCGGAGTGTGCGCTGATATGAAACTTCCTGGCAGATTAAAACTGTGTGCCTGACCGAGACTCGAACTCGAGACCTTTGCCTTTCGCGGGCAAGTGCTCTACCATCTGAGCTACCGAAGCACGACTCACGCCCGGTACTCACAGCTTTACTTCTGCCAGTATCCGTCTCCTACCTTCCAAACTTTACAGAAGCTCTCCTGCGAACCTTGCAGAACTAGCACTCCTGAAAGAAAGGATATTGCGGAGACATGGCTTAGCCACAGCCTGGGGGATGTTTCCAGAATGAGATTTTCACTCTGCAGCGGAGTGTGCGCTGATATGAAACTTCCTGGCAGATTAAAACTGTGTGCCCGACCGAGACTCGAACTCGGGACCTTTGCCTTTCGCGGGCAAGTGCTCTACCATCTGAGCTACCGAAGCACGACTCACGCCCGGTACTCACAGCTTTACTTCTGCCAGTATCCGTCTCCTACCTTCCAAACTTTACAGAAGCTCTCCTGCGAACCTTGCAGAACTAGCACTCCTGAAAGAAAGGATATTGCGGAGACATGGCTTAGCCACAGCCTGGGGGATGTTTCCAGAATGAGATTTTCACTCTGCAGCGGAGTGTGCGCTGATATGAAACTTCCTGGCAGATTAAAACTGTGTGCCCGACCGAGACTCGAACTCGGGACCTTTGCCTTTCGCGGGCAAGTGCTCTACCATCTGAGCTACCGAAGCACGACTCACGCCCGGTACTCACAGCTTTACTTCTGCCAGTATCCGTCTCCTACCTTCCAAACTTTACAGAAGCTCTCCTGCGAACCTTGCAGAACTAGCACTCCTGAAAGAAAGGATATTGCGGAGACATGGCTTAGCCACAGCCTGGGGGATGTTTCCAGAATGAGATTTTCACTCTGCAGCGGAGTGTGCGCTGATATGAAACTTCCTGGCAGATTAAAACTGTGTGCCCGACCGAGACTCGAACTCGGGACCTTTGCCTTTCGCGGGCAAGTGCTCTACCATCTGAGCTACCGAAGCACGACTCACGCCCGGTACTCACAGCTTTACTTCTGCCAGTATCCGTCTCCTACCTTCCAAACTTTACAGAAGCTCTCCTGCGAACCTTGCAGAACTAGCACTCCTGAAAGAAAGGATATTGCGGAGACATGGCTTAGCCACAGCCTGGGGGATGTTTCCAGAATGAGATTTTCACTCTGCAGCTGAGTGTGCGCTGATATGAAACTTCCTGGCAGATTAAAACTGTGTGCCTGACCGAGACTCGAACTCGGGACCTTTGCCTTTCGCGGGCAAGTGCTCTACCATCTGAGCTACCGAAGCACGACTCACGCCCGGTACTCACAGCTTTACTTCTGCCAGTATCCGTCTCCTACCTTCCAAACTTTACAGAAGCTCTCCTGCGAACCTTGCAGAACTAGCACTCCTGAAAGAAAGGATATTGCGGAGACATGGCTTAGCCACAGCCTGGGGGATGTTTCCAGAATGAGATTTTCACTCTGCAGCGGAGTGTGCGCTGATATGAAACTTCCTGGCAGATTAAAACTGTGTGCCCGACCGAGACTCGAACTCGGGACCTTTGCCTTTCGCGGGCAAGTGCTCTACCATCTGAGCTTCCGAAGCACGACTCACGCCCGGTACTCACAGCTTTACTTCTGCCAGTATCCGTCTCCTACCTTCCAAACTTTACAGAAGCTCTCCTGCGAACCTTGCAGAACTAGCACTCCTGAAAGAAAGGATATTGCGGAGACATGGCTTAGCCACAGCCTGGGGGATGTTTCCAGAATGAGATTTTCACTCTGCAGCGGAGTGTGCGCTGATATGAAACTTGCTGGCAGATTAAAACTGTGTGCCCGACCGAGACTCGAACTCGGGACCTTTGCCTTTCGCGGGCAAGTGCTCTACCATCTGAGCCACCGAAGCACGACTCACGCCCGGTACTCACAGCTTTACTTCTGCCAGTATCCGTCTCCTACCTTCCAAACTTTACAGAAGCTCTCCTGCGAACCTTGCAGAACTAGCACTCCTGAAAGAAAGGATATTGCAGAGACATGGCTTAGCCACAGCCTGGGGGATGTTTCCAGAATGAGATTTTCACTCTGCAGCGGAGTGTGCGCTGATATGAAACTTCCTGGCAGATTAAAACTGTGTGCCCGACAGAGACTCGAACTCGGGACCTTTGCCTTTCGCGGGCAAGTGCTCTACCATCTGAGCTACCGAAGCACGACTCACGCCCGGTACTCACAGCTTTACTTCTGCCAGTATCCGTCTCCTACCTTCCAAACTTTACAGAAGCTCTCCTGCGAACCTTGCAGAACTAGCACTCCTGAAAGAAAGGATATTGCAGAGACATGGCTTAGCCACAGCCTGGGGGATGTTTCCAGAATGAGATTTTCACTCTGCAGCGGAGTGTGCGCTGATATGAAACTTGCTGGCAGATTAAAACTGTGTGCCCGACCGAGACTCGAACTCGGGACCTTTGCCTTTCGCGGGCAAGTGCTCTACCATCTGAGCTACCGAAGCACGACTCACGCCCGGTACTCACAGCTTTACTTCTGCCAGTATCCGTCTCCTACCTTCCAAACTTTACAGAAGCTCTCCTGCGAACCTTGCAGAACTAGCATTCCTGAAAGGAAGGATATTGCGGAGATATGGCTTAGCCACAGCCTGGGGATGTTTGCAGAATGAGATTTTCACTCTGCAGCGGAGTGTGCGCTGATATGAAACTTCCTGGCAGATTAAAACTGTGTGCCTGACCGAGACTCGAACTCGAGACCTTTGCCTTTCGCGGGCAAGTGCTCTACCATCTGAGCTACCGAAGCACGACTCACGCCCGGTACTCACAGCTTTACTTCTGCCAGTATCCGTCTCCTACCTTCCAAACTTTACAGAAGCTCTCCTGCGAACCTTGCAGAACTAGCACTCCTGAAAGAAAGGATATTGCGGAGACATGGCTTAGCCACAGCCTGGGGGATGTTTCCAGAATGAGATTTTCACTCTGCAGCGGAGTGTGCGCTGATATGAAACTTGCTGGCAGATTAAAACTGTGTGCCCGACCGAGACTCGAACTCGGGACCTTTGCCTTTCGCGGGCAAGTGCTCTACCATCTGAGCTACCGAAGCACGACTCACGCCCGGTACTCACAGCTTTACTTCTGCCAGTATCCGTCTCCTACCTTCCAAACTTTACAGAAGCTCTCCTGCGAACCTTGCAGAACTAGCACTCCTGAAAGAAAGGATATTGCGGAGACATGGCTTAGCCACAGCCTGGGGGATGTTTCCAGAATGAGATTTTCACTCTGCAGCGGAGTGTGCGCTGATATGAAACTTCCTGGCAGATTAAAACTGTGTGCCCGACCGAGACTCGAACTCGGGACCTTTGCCTTTCGCGGGCAAGTGCTCTACCATCTGAGCTACCGAAGCACGACTCACGCCCGGTACTCACAGCTTTACTTCTGCCAGTATCCGTCTCCTACCTTCCAAACTTTACAGAAGCTCTCCTGCGAACCTTGCAGAACTAGCACTCCTGAAAGAAAGGATATTGCGGAGACATGGCTTGGCCACAGCCTGGGGATGTTTGCAGAATGAGATTTTCACTCTGCAGCGGAGTGTGCGCTGATATGAAACTTCCTGGCAGATTAAAACTGTGTGCCTGACCGAGACTCGAACTCGGGACCTTTGCCTTTCGCGGGCAAGTGCTCTACCATCTCAGCTACCGAAGCACGACTCACGCCCGGTTTCATATCAGCGCACACTCCTCTGCAGAGTGAAAATCTCATTCTGGAAACATCCCCCAGGCTGTGGCTAAGCCATGTCTCCGCAATATCCTTTCTTTCAGGAGTGCTAGTTCTGCAAGGTTCGCAGGAGAGCTTCTGTAAAGTTTGGAAGGTAGGAGACGGATACTGGCAGAAGTAAAGCTGTGAGTACCGGGCGTGAGTCGTGCTTCGGTAGCTCAGATGGTAGAGCACATGCCCGCGAAAGGCAAAAGTCCCGAGTTCGAGTCTCGGTCGGGCACACAGTTTTAATCTGCCAGGAAGTTTCATATCAGCGTACACTCCGCTGCAGAGTGAAAATCTCATTCTGGAAATATCCCCCAGGCTGTGGCTAAGCCATGTCTCCGCAATATCCTTTCTTTCAGGAATGCTAGTTCTGCAAGGTTCGCAGGAGAGCTTCTGTAAAGTTTGGAAGGTAGGAGACGGATACTGGCAGAAGTAAAGCTGTGAGTACCGGGCGTGAGTCGTGCTTCGGTAGCTCAGATGGTAGAGCACTTGCCCGCGAAAGGCAAAGGTCCCGAGTTCGAGTCTCGGTCGGGCACACAGTTTTAATCTGCCAGGAAGTTTCATATCAGCGCACACTCCGCTGCAGAGTGAAAATCTCATTCTGGAAACATCCCCCAGGCTGTGGCTAAGCCATGTCTCCGCAATATCCTTTCTTTCAGGAGTGCTAGTTCTGCAAGGTTCGCAGGAGAGCTTCTGTAAAGTTTGGAAGGTAGGAGACGGATACTGGCAGAAGTAAAGCTGTGAGTACCGGGCGTGAGTCGTGCTTCAGTAGCTCAGATGGTAGAGCACTTGCCCGCGAAAGGCAAAGGTCCCGAGTTCGAGTCTCGGTCGGGCACACAGTTTTAATCTGCCAGGAAGTTTCATATCAGCGCACACTCCGCTGCAGAGTGAAAATCTCATTCTGCAAACATCCCCCTGGCTGTGGCTAAGCCATGTCTCCGCAATATCCTTTCTTTCAGGAGTGCTAGTTCTGAAAGGTTCGCAGGAGAGCTTCTGTAAAGTTTGGAAGGTAGGAGACGGATACTGGCAGAAGTAAAGCTGTGAGTACCGGGCGTGAGTCGTGCTTCGGTAGCTCAGATGGTAGAGCACTTGCCCGCGAAAGGCAAAGGTCCCGAGTTCGAGTCTCGGTCGGGCACACAGTTTTAATCTGCCAGGAAGTTTCATATCAGCGCACACTCCGCTGCAGAGTGAAAATCTCATTCTGGAAACATCCCCCAGGCTGTGGCTAAGCCATGTCTCCGCAATATCCTTTCTTTCAGGAGTGCTAGTTCTGCAAGGTTCGCAGGAGAGCTTCTGTAAAGTTTGGAAGGTAGGAGACGGATACTGGCAGAAGTAAAGCTGTGAGTACCGGGCGTGAGTCGTGCTTCGGTAGCTCAGATGGTAGAGCACTTGCCCGCGAAAGGCAAAGGTCCCGAGTTCGAGTCTCGGTCGGGCACACAGTTTTAATCTGCCAGGAAGTTTCATATCAGCGCACACTCCGCTGCAGAGTGAAAATCTCATTCTGCAAACATCCCCCTGGCTGTGGCTAAGCCATGTCTCCGCAATATCCTTTCTTTCAGGAGTGCTAGTTCTGAAAGGTTCGCAGGAGAGCTTCTGTAAAGTTTGGAAGGTAGGAGACGGATACTGGCAGAAGTAAAGCTGTGAGTACCGGGCGTGAGTCGTGCTTCGGTAGCTCAGATGGTAGAGCACTTGCCCGCGAAAGGCAAAGGTCCCGAGTTCGAGTCTCGGTCGGGCACACAGTTTTAATCTGCCAGGAAGTTTCATATCAGCGCACACTCCGCTGCAGAGTGAAAATCTCATTCTGGAAACATCCCCCAGGCTGTGGCTAAGCCATGTCTCCGCAATATCCTTTCTTTCAGGAATGCTAGTTCTGCAAGGTTCGCAGGAGAGCTTCTGTAAAGTTTGGAAGGTAGGAGACGGATACTGGCAGAAGTAAAGCTGTGAGTACCGGGCGTGAGTCGTGCTTCGGTAGCTCAGATGGTAGAGCACTTGCCCGCGAAAGGCAAAGGTCCCGAGTTCGAGTCTCGGTCGGGCACACAGTTTTAATCTGCCAGGAAGTTTCATATCAGCGCACACTCCGCTGCAGAGTGAAAATCTCATTCTGCAAACATCCCCCTGGCTGTGGCTAAGCCATGTCTCCGCAATATCCTTTCTTTCAGGAGTGCTAGTTCTGAAAGGTTCGCAGGAGAGCTTCTGTAAAGTTTGGAAGGTAGGAGACGGATACTGGCAGAAGTAAAGCTGTGAGTACCGGGCGTGAGTCGTGCTTCGGTAGCTCAGATGGTAGAGCACTTGCCCGCGAAAGGCAAAGGTCCCGAGTTCGAGTCTCGGTCGGGCACACAGTTTTAATCTGCCAGGAAGTTTCATATCAGCGCACACTCCGCTGCAGAGTGAAAATCTCATTCAGGTTTTAAATTGTAAGACATTTCCAGGGGCAGATGTGGACTCTGACCACAATCTATTGGTTATGAAGTGTAGATTAAAACTGAAGAAATTGTATAAAGGTGGGTACTTAAGGAGATGGGATCTGGACAAACTGATTAAACCAGAGGTTGTACAGAGTTTCAGGGAGAGCATAAGGGAACAATTGTCACATATGGGGGACAGAAATACAGTAGACGAAGAACGGGTAACTCTGAGGGATGAAGTAGTGAAGGCAGTAGAGGATCAAGTAGGTAAAAAGACGAGGGCTACTAGAACTTCTTGGGTAAAAGGAGAGATATTGAATTTAATTGATGAATGGAGAAAATATAAAAATGCAGTAAATGAAGCAGGCCAAAAGGAATACAAATGTCTCAAAGATGAGATCGACAGGAAGTGCAAAATGGCTAAGCAGCGATGCCTAGAGGACAAATGTAAGGATGTAGAGGCTTATCTCACTAGGGTAATATAGATACTGCCTACAGGAAAATCAAAGAGACCTTTTTAGAAAAGAGAGCCACTTGTATGAACATCAAGAGCTCAGATGGAAACCCAGTTCTAAGCAAATAAGGGAAAGCAGAAAGGTGGAAGAAGTATATAGAGGGTCTATGAAAGGATGATGTACTTGAGGACAATATTATCGAAATGGAAGAGGATGTAGATAAAGATGAAATGGGAGATATGATACTGCATGAAGAGTTTGACAGAGCACTGAAAGACCTAAGTTGAAACAAGGCCCTGGGAGTAGACAACATTCCATTAGAACTACTGACGACCTTGGGAGAACCAGTCCTGACAAAACACTACCATCTGGTGAGCAAGATGTATGAGACAGGCGAAATACCCTCAGACTTCAAGGAGAATATAATAATTCCAATCCCAAAGAAAGCAGGTGTTGACAGGTGTGAAAATTACCAAACAATCAGCTTAATAAGCCACAGCTGCAAAATACTAACAGGAATTCTTTACAGACAAATGGAAAAATAGTAGAAGCCAACCTTGGGGAAGATCAGTTTGGATTCCGTAGAAATATTGGAACATGTGAGGCAATATTGACCTTACGACTTATCTTAGAAGAAAGATTAAGAAAAGGCAAACCTACATTTCTAGCATTTGTAGTCTTAGAGAAAGCTTTTGACAGTGTTGACTGGAATACTCTCTTTCAAATTCTAAAGGTGTGAGGGGTAAAATACAGGGAGTGAAAGGCTATTTACAATTTGTACAGAAACCAGATCGCAGTTATAAGAGTCGAGGGACATGAAAGGGAAGCAGAGGTTGGGAAGGGAGTGAGACAGGGTTGTAGCCTCTCCCCAATGTTAATCAGCCTATATATTGAGCAAGCAGTAAAGAAAAACAAAGAAAAATTTGGAGTAGGTATTAAAATCCATGGAGAATAAATAAAAGCTTTGAGGTTCACTGATGACTTTGTAATTCTGTCAGAGACAGCAAAGGACTTGGAAGAGCAGTTGAATGGAATGGACAGTGTTTTGAAAGGAGGATATAAGATGAACATCAACAAAAGCAAAATGAGGATAATGGAATGTAGTCGAATAAAGTCGGGTGATGCTGAGGGAATTAGATTAGGAAATGAGACACTCAAAGTAGTAAAGGAGTTTTGCTATTTGGGGAGCAAAATAACTGATGATGGTCGAAGTAGAGAGGATATAAAATGTAGACTGGCAATGGAAAGAAAAGCGTTTCTTAAGAAGAGAAATTTGTTTCCATCGAGTATAGATTTAAGTGTCAGGAAGTCATTTCTGAAAGTATTTGTATGGAATGCAGCCATGTATGGAAGTGAAACATGGACGATAAATAGTTTGGACAAGAAGAGAATAGAAGCTTTCGAAATGTGGTGCTACAGAAGAATTCTGAAGATTAGATGGGTAGATCACATAACTAATGAGGAGGTATTGAATAGAATTGGGGAGAAGAGGAGTTTGTGGCACAACTTGACCAGAAGAAGGGACCGGTTGGTAGGACATGTTCTGAGGCATCAAGGGATCACCAATTTAGTATTGGAGGGCAGCGTTGAGGGTAAAACTCGTAGAGGGAGACCAAGAGATGAATACACTAAGCAGATTCAGAAGGATGTATGTTGCAGTAGGTACTGGGAGATGAAGAAGCTTGCACAGGATAGAGTAGCATGAAGAGCTGCATCAAACCAGTCTCAGGACTGAAGACCACAACAACAACGACAAACAATTTTTAATGTTAATTTGTAACTAAATACATGTAAAATATTGACATGTGCCACATCCATGGCAAGTAGTTGCTGTATGGATTCATGGAAGATATATTGAATAAACAAAATCCGTAATGTTTAAAATTAATATTAATTTCTGTGACAGCTCAGTTGCTTAATGTCAGTATCTGCTGCAAACATTTTTCCCTCTGTCATTCAAACTAATTGTATCATCTTAGGAAAGTATAGTCATCTTACAAATGGTTGCGCAAGTTTCATTTTTACATACTTCAAAAAAAGTATTGCATCACCTTGGTTCCGAGAGTTATGGAACCTGTACAGAAAATTGGAGTAAAGATCAATGTAATCATCATTTCCACCCTCTTTATTGGTCATGAAAACCACACATTGCATGTTGTACCACCATAAAGCGAGACCTTCGGAGGTGGTGGTCCAGATTGCTGTACACACCGATACCTCTAATACCCAGTAGCATGTCCTCTTGCATTGACTCATGTCTGTATTCATCATGGTGTACTACCCACAAGTTCGCCAAGGCACTGTTGATCCATATTGTCCCACTTCTCAACGGCAACTCGGTGTAGATCCCTCAGAGTTGTTGGCGGGTCACGTCATCCATAAACAGTGCTTTTCAACCTATCCCTGTCATGTTTGATAGGTTTTATGTCTGGAGAACATGCTGGTCACTCTAGTCGTGTGATGTCATTATCCTGAAGAAAGTCATTCACAAGATGTGCATGATGAAGGCATGAATTGTCATCTGTGAAGATGAATGTCTTGCCAATATGCTGCCGATATGGTTCACTATCAGTCAGAGGATGGCATTCACGTATTTTACAGCCATTACAGCGCCTTTCATGATTATCATTAGTGTACGTCAGTCCCACATAATGCCACCCTAAATCAGCAGAGAACCTCCACCTTGCTGCACTCGGACATTGTGTCTAAGGCATTCAGCCTGACCGGGTTGCCTCCAAATATGCCTTCGATGATTGTCTGATTGAAGGCATATTTGACACTCACTGGTGAAGAGAATGTGATGCCAATCTTGAGTGGCCATTCAGCATGCTGCTGGACCCATCTGTACTGCTGCATGGTGCTGTGGTTGCAAAAATGGACCCCGTCATGGATGTCAGGAGTGAAGTTGCGCATCATGCACCCTATTGTGCTTAGTTTGAGTCATAACATGGCGTCCTGTGGCTGCATGAAAAACATTATTCATCATGGTGGCGTTGCTGTCAGGGCTCCTCTGAGCGATAAACCATAGGTAGCAGTCATCCACTGCATAGTAGTGCTTGGGCAGCCTGCAGTTCCTGTCTCCCTGTATCTCCTCCATGTCCAAACAACATCACTTTGGTTCACTCTGAGATGAGTGGACACTCCCCTTGATGAGAGCCCTTCCTAGCACAAAGTAACAATGCAGACATGATGGATCCACCGTACTGACTGTCTAGGCATAGTTGAACTACAGACAACTATGACTGGAACTGATCCGCTGCCAGACCCACTCCTTCTAATAGGCGCTGCTTGTGCATGGTTGTTTACATCTTTGTGCAGGTTTAGTGACATCTCTGAACAGTCAAAAGGACAGTGTCTGTGATACAATATCCACAGTCAACTTCTATCTTCATGAGTTCTGGGAACTGGGGTGATGCAAAACTTTTTTAATGTGTGTAACTGCGTCCACTGAACGTCGTTTTGTATGTGTTAGTTTACATAGTAGTTTCTTCAATATACAGAGTTGTTATTGCTTACAGCTTGATACAACTCACATGGAGAAGGATCGTGTGTGGGATGTGATCAAGGCAGAGACATCTTTAATAGGCCATGGTAGCTGGCCAAGTCTTGGCTTCAAATTCACCATGAAACGACATGCAACAGGCCATGAAATACGAGTAGTGGTAGTGGGTGTAGGTGTGTATAACTCAAATTTTGTTATTGATATTTCTTATGATGCATATTTTCATTTAATGCCATGTATGATAGAGCAAGAACACCTAATTTCCAACTTTTAAACTTGAAGGAAGGGTGTGCCAGGTATGCAATGAACAAGCCAAATATTGGATCTCTACTGTTCATAAATTTTTAGTAAGTTCAATCAAAAGTTAAGGAAAGATGTAATCCCCTGCCCAGAACTTTGATACTGTTCAATTTCTTACTCCAGGATGTGTAACATGATTGATGAACTAACAAACTGACAGGAGTCATTAAATAAGGTGGAAGGTTCAAAGTTATTAGGACCACTTGTAAGTGAGAACTTAAACCAGAAAAACCATATTTTGATCTCTTAAAATAACTATATCTACATCTACATCCATACTCCGCAAGCCACCTGACGGTGTATGGCTGAGGGTACCCTGAATACCTCTATCAGTTCTCCCTTCTATTCCAGTCTCGTATTGTACGTGGAAAGAAGGATTGTCAGTATGCTTCTGTGTGGGCTCTAATCTCTCTGATTTTATCCTCATGGTTTCTTCGCAAGATATACGTAGGAGGGAGCAATATACTGCTTCACTCTTCGGTGAAGGTATGTTCTTGGAGCTTTAACAAAAGCCCGTACCGAGCTACTGAGCGTCTCTCCTGCAGAGTCTTCCACTGGAGTTTATCTATCATCTCCGTAACGCTTTCGCGATTATTAAATGATCCTGTAACGAAGAGCACTGCTCTCCATTGGATCTTCTGTATCTCTTCTATCAACCCTATCTGGTGCGGATCCCACACTGCTAAGCAGTATTCAAGCAGTGGGCGAACAAGCGTACTGTAACCTACTTCCTTTGTTGTCGGATTGCATTTCCTTAGGATTCTTCCAATGAATCTCAGGCTGGCATCTGCTTTACCGACAATCAACTTTATATGATCATTCCATTTTAAATCACTCCTAATGCGTACTCCCAGATAATTTATGGAATTAACTGCTTCCAGTTGCTGACCTGCTATTTTGTAGCTAAATGATAAGGGACCTATCTTTCTATGTATTCGCATCACATTACACTTGTCTACATTGAGATTCAATTGCCATTCCGTGCACCATGCGTCAATTCGTTGCAGATCCTCCTGCATTTCAGTACAATTTCCCATTGTTGCAACCTCTCGATACACCACAGCATCATCTGCAAAAAGCCTCAGTGAACTTCTGATGTCATCCACCAGGTCATTTATGTATATTGTGAATAGCAACGGTCCTATGACACTCCCCTGCTCCTATAAACGAGATCATTTAGTTTTGCCATACATATAGTTGCTAACTTTGGGAATTATAGGAACCATTAAGTTACATTTCATTGGTGTTACACTTTGGCTTCCAATGTTATATTGTGGCATACAGTATTTAAGATCAGGAAGAATTCATTACACTAAGTGTTATAATAAAACATTAGTTATTGTTAGTTACTAAATTTTGCATGCTAATTCTGAAGAGTTCTGCCCTTTCAAGAATAAGAAACTTCCTTTAAAAAATTGTGTACATAATGACCAATGGAAGGGTTTAATTATTTGCTGTTTGATATTTATGTATTTGCATGGGCTCTCTGTACTGCTAGAAAATGTATTTTGTGGTGCTTACAACATTTCGTTGGTGATATAAGCTTGTGCATGTTTCTGTGCATTCATTCATTCATTCATTCTGTTCTCTCTTTGGGTATGCAGTCATATCATTTTGCAACACTAAAAGAACTGTATAATAAAACATTTTTGCAATCTTTACTGAGGTCATTTCCAGAGCGAAAAATATCTGGGTTCTGATGTTTGTCTTTCTTTCATATCATCCTGTTTTGGTTGTTGCATGCCAACCAGTGTCATTATTCTGCAACATCTTAGGTCTCCATGTATTGAGAATTTAAACAGGAAAAACCACATTTTGGAATTCCTAAAAAAAACTCAGTTCAGCCATGTTTACAGTAGTTGCAAAACATGAGGAGATACAAATCAGTACATTGATGTATTCCGCATATTTTCATCCAATAATTTCATTCAGAATAATGTTCTAGGTTAACTCATTGTTACAAAAGAAAGTCTTCATTGCTCAAAAATATTCTCTAAGAATAATATGTGGTGCTTACCCATTATCATATTGTAGACATCTGTTTAAGGAGTTGAGCATTCTGAATACTGCTTCACATAATACGTACTAGCTCATAAAATGTAATGTAGATAATCCACTGCAGTTCAAAAGGGACAATGATGAACCTAATCAAAATACCAGATGGAAAAATGGCAATTACTAGTCTACATTAAGATTGTCTTCAGCACAAAAAGAGGTGCACAATATTGCAACTATAATTTTTGATAACTTACCAAGTGGTATAAAATGTCTGATAGACAGCAAAGTAAAATATGGAAACAAACTGAAAATATTTCTTCTTGACAACACTTTCTATTCTGTAGAAGAATTTCTTTTATTATAATGTTGAAAAGGTAGTGGGTAGGAATGACTAATCCAACATTGTATATTTAGTAATAATAATAATAATAAAACAATACAATACAATACAAAACCACAAAATTTATAAATGTCCAGCATGTAGCTATATTCACAAATTAATTTGCTCTGCATGAATGTAAAATGGCTTGTTCCACGCCATCATAATTTATCATGTGAATGATCTACGGAATGTGAAACTAACTAAGTTTTTGTACATTCCAGAGGCAAAAAGCCTGTGGATGGAGTTGTTGTACAGACAAAATTACAAAACTGTCAATTTGACCACTTCCATGGTTCTAGTGTTAACAATACTTTGATTTATATGCCACATATTTATCAAAGAATGACCATGGTGGTAAAATTGGAGACTACAAGCTCTTGCATGTCCTTACCAATAGCATCTCTTTCCATGAGAATATTGCATGCCATCTAGATAAGACTTATGCAGGTTTCGTTGGAATTGGAGACTACAAGCTCTTGCATGTCCTTACCAATAGCATCTCTTTCCTTGAGAATATTGCATGCCATCTAGATAAGACTTATGCAGGTTTCGTTGGAATATGCTCCACACATTTCTACCAATGACTGTTACTGATTAACAGCCACCCAGCAGATCAGCACATTTCTCAACTTGAAGCTGAGTTTTTTTTCTGGAGATTTGTATCCTGCACACAGTCTCTATGCTTAAACCAAAACCCATCTACCCTTGATGCAGCCTTCCACTTCCAAACCACATGGTGGCCAGTGAACCGTAGATAGACCTTATGTTTAGAGTGGACTGCTGGCACTTAGAAGCCCATACCTTAGCAATTTGGGTATTAGCAAACTCCTACCCAGGTAAGGCAGGTCTAGGTCCTTTATGCCTTCAGCATTTATCAGGACCCATGGCACACTGACAAAGCACCAGGAACTGATTCCTCATTTAAAAAGAAGAGAAAAGGCTGTGTTAACATGGGTTCATAACTGCAGAGTTACTGAGTTATTCAAGCATGTGCATGCTGACAAGTGGTGTTTGTCGGAGGAAACTGTGCAGCACCATTTACAAGTGTTGCACAAGTAATCAAATTATGAATCAATGCGACATGGAGCTGAATATCCTAAGCAATGCATAGATGAAGTATAGTGATTGCCAATTAAATCTGTTGCTGTCGGCATATTGGTGGTTTGTAATTATGGCATGCAGTCTGCTATGAAATGACAAATAAGGACTTGGAACATTAAATGTATCTGTGGCTATTAGTAAAAGTGTGTAGGGGGTGGTTTGAAATTGCCTGTACCCATGCCTGGAAATGTAAACCAACCAAGAGCTCATGGTCATGCATTACCTTTATAGTTTAACAGATGTCAATGGAATGGGGGCATGACACTTGTACCAGAACACTACTCATTGTGCAGATTACCAAACCGAAAGACATTTGAAGGCATTCATTGCTGCCTCTATGAGTTCCACACATCCTCCAGGGAATGGGGGTTGGCCAAGTCATTCAACACCAGAGGATGAGGAAGGTCTGCTCAACCCTGTGGAAGGAAGTTCTGGTATCAACACAAATGTGAAAATGAGCTGTTTCCATACCATCTGCAGCACGTACAAACCTTTTCTCCTGTGGATTATCCTCCAAAAATTGTTCTACTTGTGGTTCCTGCAGCAACGTGTTGTGACAATCAACTCTTCAGCTGTTATTTTATGCACAGATGAAGTGGCATTCACAAGAGACAAAATCTAGAATTTGCATACCCAGAACATGTGGGTGTGCACAAATCCCCTTGCAAATATCCATCTTGTTACCAACAGAGGATTTCCTTTATCACCTGTGCAGTCATTGTTAGTGGCCCTACATCCTTCCAGGAAGACTAACTGGACAGAACTAAACAAATTTCATGTGTGCTGCATTGGCTGGGAACTTAGAAGACATGCCACTTGCATCCCATTGACAAATACATTTCATGCATGGTGGTGCTCCCACATATTTCAGTCTGTCTGCCCAGAGGCACCTGAATGCTCATTCTCCTGAGTGGCGGATAGGTAGAAGTGGACCAATAGCTTGGCCACACCATTTGCCTGACTTAAACCCCATGGGCTTTCATCTGTGGGTACACATAAAGTCTCTCACATATGTTTAGCTGCTGTTGTGGATGAATCTACTCTCCATGCACACATTAAGCAGTTTTTTAGTCAGTTAGTACATCAGCCAATTTTTATTGTGTGTGGAATTCAATGAGGCAAAAAATGGAGACCTGTATTCAAGAAGGAGGAGGTCACATTGAATATTTCCTCTGATGTGTAACTGGAGTCAAACATCTGGCGTTGCAGACATACAGTGCAGTTTGTCAGAACTGAAGATCGAATAAATCAGTAACAATGCATTTCCAGCCCATGTTGATATAGCCTTTTTCTCTTCTTGCTATTATATCTTTTTATAGTGGATCTGTAAATTAAATTTCACTGGAAACAGATTTTTATGATTAGCAACAAGTACCATTAAGGTAAAGTGTGGCAATATAAAGACTGTTGAACAGTCCTCTGGAAAATGTTCTACATATACGAGGTGCATTCAAGTTCTAATGCCTCCGATTTTTTTCTAATTAACTATGCACCCAAAATCGATGGAACTGGCGTTACTTCTTGATGTAATCGCCCTGCAGACATACACATTTTTCACAGCGCTGATGCCATGATTCCATGGCAGCGGAGAAGGCTTCTTTAGGAGTCTGTTTTGACCACTGGAAAATCGCTGAGGCAATAGCAGCACGCCTGCTTAATGTGCGGCCACGGAGCGAGTCTTTCGTTGTTGGAAAAAGCCAAAGGTCACTAGGAGCCAGGTCAGGTGAGTAGGGAGCATGAGGAATCACTTCAAAGTTGTTATCACGAAGAAACTGTTGCGTAACGTTAGCTCGATGTGCGGGTGCGTTGTCTTGGTGAAACAGCACATGCGCATCTGGGACAATATAGTGCAGTGCAGGAAGGAATTTGTTCTTCAAAACATTTTCGTAGGATGCACCTGTTACCGTAGTGCCCTTTGGAATGCAATGGGTAAGGATTACGCCCTCGCTGTCCCAGAACATGGACACCATCATTTTTTCAGCACTGGCGGCCACCCGATTTCTTTCTCTCTCTCTCTCTCTCTCTCTCTGTCTTTCCCTCCCCCCCCCCCCCCCCCCCCCCCGGTAAATCTGTGTGCTTCCATTGAGCTGACTTGTGCTTTGTTTCTGGATTGAAAAATGGCATCCACGTCTCATCCATTGTCACAACTGACGAAAAGAAAGTCCCATTCATGCTGTCGTTGTGCATCAACATTGCTTGGCAACATGCCACACAGCTAGCCATGTGGTTGTCCGTCAGCATTTGTGGCACCCACCCGGATGACACTTTTCGCATTTTCAGTTTGTCGTGCAGGATTGTGTGCACAGAACCCACAGAAATGCCAACTCTGGAGGCGATCTGTTCAACAGTCATTCGGCGATCCGCCAAAACAATTCTCTCCACTTTCTCGATCATGTCGTCAGACCAGCTTGTGCGAGCCCGAGGTTGTTTCGGTTTGTTGTCACACAATGTTCTGCCTTCATTAAACTGTTGCACCCACGAATGCACTTTCGACACATCCATAACTCCATCACCACATGTCTCCTTCAACTGTCGATGAATTTCAATTGGTTTCACACCACGCAAATTCAGAAAACAAATGATTGCAGGCTGTTCAAGTAAGGAAAATGTCGCCATTTTAAGTATTTAAAACAGTTCTCATTCTCGTCGCTGGCGGTAAAATTCCATCTGCCGTATGGTGCTGCCATCTCTGGGACATATTGACAATGAACAAGGCCTCATTTTAAAACGATGCACATGTTTCTATCTCTTTCGAGTCCGGAGAAAAAAAATCGGAGGCCTTAGAACTTGAATGCACCTCGTACTTAATTCTTACAAATCACTATATTGTCCCAGAAGATAGCAAAACAGGACATGAAGCAAATAGGCATGGAAAGTTGTGGTTTGGTGGAATGGGTGAGGAGGGAAAAGAGACAGGGAGTGGGAGGGAAGTTTGGGGAAAGGTGGATGGTGGTTGTGGCCAGATAAAATGCTGTGCAGAAATTGCAGCAGATTTGGTACATGACATGGTTGCTTTCATGTGTGGCCCTCCCTCTGATGCAATAGAAAAGCCTGTGATGGTACTGGGTTATTATGTTTTGGGCAGGTGAATGAGGCATGTCTTGCACTTGGTTCTTCCACAGCAACATAAATATGAGGCATGTGACAAGGGTTTAGGAGTGCGAGTGGTATAGGGGTAATCCAGGGTGTTAATTATGTAGGGTAGGTGATGGAATACTACTTTATAACTGATGGGAAGGGCAGTGGGCAGGATGCTCCTCATTTGCAGGCACACTGATGAACTATAAAACCCAGTCAAAGTACATGGTCCAGTTACTCCAATCTGGGGTGATGAGGGGGTGCTCTTTTGCTACTGGTTTTTGGGGCTGAAAGAAGATTTAGAGATGTGTGAGTAAATGACATGGGAAATTTTGTTTGTGGACTAGGTTTGGGTGATAGTGTCGCAGTTAAGGTGCTTGTGAGATCTTCAGCGTACTGGGCAAGGGAATTCTTGTCTTTGCAGATACACTATCCTCATGCGGTCAGATTGTGCGAGTTCAATTTTTTGGTGTGAAAGGGGTCACAGCTGTCAAATTCATATACTTTTGATGGTTAGTGGACTTGATATGGACAGAGATATGGACGGAGTCATCAAAGAGGAGGAGATCAGCACCTGGGAAGGTGGCATGTTGGGCTGAGGAAGACCAGGTGAACTGAATGGGGGAGGAGGGGATGAGGGTGAGGATAGGATGTCTTAACCCTGGGTCCAGTTTATGAAAATACCATCAATGAACCTGAAAGAGACAATGGGTTTCGAATTTTATAGGGCTGGGAAAGTTTCATATACAGGGTGTTACAAAAAGGTACGGCCAAACTTTCAGGAAACATTCCTCACACACAAATAAAGAAAAGATGTTATATGGACGCATGTCCGGAAACACTTAATTTCCATGTTAGAGCTCATTTTAGTTTCGTCAGTATGTACTGTACTTGCTCGATTCACCGCCATGATTTCATACGGGATACTCTACCTGTGCTGCTAGAACATGTGCCTTTACAAGTACGACGCAACATGTGGTTCATGCACCTTGGAGCTCCTGCATATTTCAGTCGAAGTGGTCGTACGCTTCTCAACAACAGATTCAGTAACCAATGGATTGGTAGAGGCGGACCAATTCCATGGCCTCCATGCTCTCCTGACCTCAACCCTCTTGACTTTCATTTATGGGGGCATTTGAAAGCTCTTGTCTATGCAGCCCCAGTACCAAATGCAGAGACTCTTCGTGCTCGTATTGCAGACGGCTGTGATACAATACGCCATTCTCCAGGGCTGCATTAGCGCATCAGGGATTCCATGCGATGGAGGGTGGATGCATGTATCCTCGCTAACGGAGGACATTTTGAACATTTCCTGTAACAAAGTGTTTGAAGTCACGCTGGTAAGTTCTGTTGCTGTGTGTTTCCATTCCATGATTAATGTGATTTGAAGAGAAGTAATAAAATGAGCTCTAACATGGAAAGTAAGCGTTTCCGGACACATGTCCACATAACATATTTTCTTTCTTTGTGTGTGAGGAATGTTTCCTGGAAGTTTGGCCGTATCTTTTTGTAACACCCTATAGATGGCCCATACACAGACAGCCATGTCATGCCACATATTTGTTGGTGCTTCTTTACCTCAAAGCAGATCTCAAGCCCACTTACCATCAAGAGCATTAGTCCACCCCTGGTAGCTGAGTGGTCAGCCCGATGGAATGTCATACCTAACGGCCTGGATTCGATTCCCGGCTGGTTCAGAGATTTTCTCCACTCAGGGACTGGGTGTTGTGTTGTCTTTATCATCATCATTTCATCCCCATCAACACGTAAGTCGCTGAAGTGGCATCAACTCAAAAGACTTGCACCAGGCGAACAGTCTACCTGACAGGAGGCCCTAGCCACAAAGCATTTCCATTTTATCAAGGGCATTTTGACAGCTATCACTTCCACATGAAAAAATCTCTAACATCTAGTCTGGACACCATCAGGTCATTTGGTTTATATATGTGGCAACACAATCAAAATTTTGTTGATCACCAGAGCTGTGGCTTTGACATTTTGTCTGTACAATCACACCTCCACAGGAACCATTCAAATCTATATCATTCTAGGTATTTTGAAGAGTGAATTATTATGAACTGGACTTGCTGCTTAGTGTGTCCATTATACAGTGTTTTCCAGGTGAATCTCAAGAAAGTTTCCGCATAGTGTTTCAGTTACAATATAAAAATTAATTTCTATTTTTGATACTGCAAGGTGTACAATTTTGCATCCACCATTTGCCAATAGGTGGCGACAATGGTAAGTAGCGGTCGAAACAAACAGATCGCAGATGTCAGGCAGTTATCTTGGATCTCAGTCAACATAACCTCATTCAAACATTAGTCAATTGGTGTCTGCATCATAAAGTTGTTCTTGATCCGAAATGTCAGTTTCCGAGCCTAATTCTCGTCATTTGCGGGAAGTGTTACTGTTTAGTTTCAGTATGAAGATAACAGCAGCTCAGTCTCATCAAATGCTCTCGAGTACATATGATAAGAACACTATTAATGAAAGAATATGTCATGAGTGGTTTTAATGTTTGAGGAACGTTTATTTTAATGTTATAGACTGGCATAGTGGTGGAAGAGAGAATGTTTTCGAAGATGCAGAACTGGAGGCATTGATGCGTGAAGGCTCACGTCAGACTCAATAAGAATTGGCACAATTAGTGCGAGTGACACAGAAAGCCATTTTAAAATGTCTCAAGGCTATGGGCATGATTCAGAAAGAAAGAACTTGAGTCTGGTGTGAGTTGAAACTGAGAGACATTGAACAGCTTGTGTGTTTGTGAACAGTTGCTTCAGAGGCAAAAATGGAAGGAATTTCTACATCACATTATGACCAGGGATGAAAAATGGGTCCATTATGATAATCATGGGGATATCACAGCCATGCTTCCACATTGATGGCCAAACTGAATATTCATGGCTCCAAGATCATGTTCTGCATTTGGTGGGACCAGCTCAGCGTCATGTACTATGAGGTGTTAAAACCAAGTGAAACAATCACAGGTGCTTGTTATCAAACACAATTAATGTGTTTGAGCAGAGTATTAAAAGCCAAATGGCCACAATACAGCGAGAGGCACAATAAAGTGATTTTGAAGCACGACAATGCTCGACCCCACATTGCAAAAGAGGTCAAAACGTACTTGGAAACGTTAAAATGAGAAGTCCTACCCCACCCGCTGTATTCTCCAGACATTGCTCCCTCTGACTGTCACCTGTTTAGATCAATGACGCATGGTGTGGCTGACCAACACTTCTGATCTCGTGAAGAAGTCACAAATTGGATCGATTCATGGATCACTTCAAAAGATGAACATTTTTTTATACACGGGATTCATACACTGCCCGAAAGATGGGAGAAAGTAGTGGCCAGCGATGGAAAATACTTTGAATGATACATGTGTAACCAATTTGTTTCATTAAAGCCTCAAATGTTGGGGGAAAAATGGCAGAAGCAAAGTTTTACACCTTGTAATATTATTTATGTTTTTTTGAATCTGCATA
Organism: Schistocerca gregaria; assembly: GCF_023897955.1. Lineage (NCBI taxonomy): Eukaryota > Metazoa > Arthropoda > Insecta > Orthoptera > Acrididae > Schistocerca > Schistocerca gregaria. The sequence continues at coordinate 96,178,737 of NC_064924.1, forward strand.
ATATGAGTAAGATTAAAACTTAAACTGTATGCTGCAGAGCAGCTGTATTCCTGATCAAATATTTTTGGTACGCCTCATATGAGTGAATTTGTGCCCTTGATTTTGTTACATAAAATCTAGAATAATGTGTCACGTACAAGGGTAGGGTCATCAACGAGAACACTTCTGACTAAAAACATATTTATTGAGTGCACAAAAAGTACACACAGAGCTGAAACCTCAGCATAGAGTTTCATGAACAGCCAAGCCCAGAATCTTTCGGAAATTACAGATCATAAACTATAAATAATTTCATGGAGCAGGAATCACATGGGTACCCACATCTCACAGCCAGGGACAATAACCACTACATCACGGTGAACATCATACAACATGTGGTGATATAGCACCTTGAATTGCTCCCCCTTCCAAAATAGTGATCCACTGTTTTGGAATGGACTATACCTTCCTGCATCTGGATGTAGTTAGCAGCCCTTTATATGGTACCAATGGTGTGTCCTCATGTTCTGATAACATTATCTGTCTCTGTGATGCTCAAATAGAGTTACTCCCATTGAGGCATCATGGTCATTGGGCAGATCTTCATGTTGCTTGTATCAGAAACACCTATTATTGATCTGCGCCTCAAGATTATGATAGAGCTTGAATTGAAGCACATGGTCAACTTCTCTGCAATTTTGTGTCCTCAATATAAGATCATCATCCTTGACTTTGTTGGTAATGTCTGACAATCAATGTAGGATTCAGCGTAGACCGAAGGAGTAGTTCAGTGATTTTGATGACATCCTGACCTTCTGCACAGGTGTAGAAAACCATACTAGGGGGGTATTTGGCATTAAAATGTTAATAACATCAACAGTCCTTAAGCCGGGCATCGAATGTCTATTTTATGTCAGATGTCATGTTTCTTCAGTTCAGGTTATGCTTGGTGTAAGTATGCTTAGCATCATTAGGTTGAAAGTATCGATTGTTGTTTGAATGTGGGTTAAGAGAAATGGTGTGAAACCTGCAATATCTTGCTTTGTTGTGTTACATGCATCTCTTACTATTCACAGGATGATTCCCAGCTTCTCTGTGTAACATAAACATACAATGAGAGCATATCCACCAATTTATTAATAAAATATTCCATAGGATAATTTGTCTGTGAGTGAGAGGGAGCTTTCATCCTGTGGACAATGTTACATCATGAAATTACTTCTGGCAGCAGTCCTGACTGACACACTTTTTCAGGATCAGAGATCATTATATATGGCACTGCATGCTTGAAAACTGTGTTTTCTGCAGGAAATGTGGCTCAATGGTCTCCTCTCACAGCATCTTCTCCACTTCCTTCTGAATTACCCCACATTCACCTGTAGACACCCTTTTATGAGTGAGGGCATCAACCTCAATGTTGATATGGTGTTCCACATTCAGCCATCAAGTGCCCCATCACCACCCACGACTCAAATGCACCCAAAAATAACAAAGAATGGCCAGCACTTGCTGATGTCCCTGTGTCAAGTTAGTTATAAGCCTGTTTAGTTATCTGAATGTTCTGTGAATTGAAGTTGTGACCTATCACTGTGATATGGAACAAGAAATCTTTACAATTATTGTGCATCTACTCTGCAGAAAATGAGACCTATGGCAGTTAGTGATCCAGGGCTGTGGTGTGATTGACAGTGGTATATAGGCTTATTTGCGAGGCTGAGTAACCATTTGTACTCAAACAGAGATTCACAGTTTAACTGAGTATCCAGATTATTGACAAGAACTTATCTGATTCATGATGGAAGGATAAGTGTGTCATCAGCGGCAGACAATTGACCAGAGCAATATTTGTTGTGTGAACTTATTGGAATGGCTTCCTCAATCTGCAGCTTCAATATTTCACAGTTTATGACTGCTTGTGATGCCTGCAAGAACTCCCACACAAGGATAACATTATGCTCTTCTTTTAAATTGAGAGATTTGAAGAGCTGTGTTCATTCATTGATAGTCATTCTTACAGTACAGGTTCCTAACAGTAGGAGGTATTTTCCATTTGCAGGCTTCAGTGAAATGGCCTTTGAATATTGGACTATTATTTTCTTCACCAGACAGTGGAAAGCACCTGAAATCATTGAAAACGATGCCCCAGAATTGATTAATTCCTGGACTTTTGTCAGTGATTATGTCAATGAGCTTTTCTGACATCTTGACAACAGTAACAGCTTCATTGCAGCAGATGATATACAGCAGATGATGTGCAGCATATGTCAATATGTCATCTTGCACCATTAGGAAACAGATTTTCCCCCCTGAAGTCACTGGAAGGTCATTTATACAGATTATTAAAGGTGTGGGTGCAACACTGAATATTATGTGACTCCACAACAAATTTATATATTTATTCATACATCTAGTTTTGTAGGACCAAATTGAGGAGCAAATCTCCAAGGTTGTGGAACATGTCAGTACATGAAATTAAGCCATAGAAGTAATAACAGATAAAATAAAACCCAAAAAAAGTCAAGCCATAAGTTTAAGGAAACGGTATCAACAATATAACATAGGAACCCCTCAACAGAATAGAAGAAGTGACTCATGAGGAAACTCTTCAGTTTCTATTTGAAAGCATGTGGATTACTGCCAAGATTTTTAAATTCTTGTGGTAGCTTATTGAACATGCATGCAGCAGTAGAGAGCATACCTTTCTGCACTAGAGTTAAGGAAGTGTGATCAAAATGCAGATTGGATTTCTGCCTAGTATTAACTGAGTGAAAGCTGCTAAGTCTTGGGAATAAGCTGATATTGTTAACAAGAAATGACATTAAAGAACATATATATTGAAAGATCAATGTCAGAATACCCAGTCTACTGAACAGGGGTCCACAAGAGCTTCATGAACTGACACCACTTATTGTCCAAAGTGCCCATTTCTGAGCCAAAAATATTCTTTGAGAATAGGAAGAGTTACCCCAAAATATAATACCATATGACATAAGCGAATGAAAATAAGCAAAGTAGACTAATTTTCATATCAAATGATCACTTTTTTCAGGTACCATTTGAATAGTAAAAATGGCACCATTTAGTCTTTGAACAAGATCCTGAATGTGGGCTTTCCACAACTGTTTACTATCTATCTGAACACCTAGAAAGTTGAACTGTTCATTTTCACTATTTATATGCCCATTCTGCGAAATTAAAATGTCAGGTCTTGTTGAATTGTGTTTTAGAACTGTAAAAACTGAGTCTTACTGTGATTGAGTGTTAGTTTATTTTCTACAAACCATGAACTTATGTCATGAACTGCACTATTTGAAAAAGAGCTAATGTTGCACAAAACTGCCTTTACTACCAAGCTAGCGTCATGAGTAAACAGAAATATCTTAGAATCACCTGTAACACTTAAGGGCATATCATTTATGTAAATAAGGAACAGGAGTGGCCCCAACACTGATCTGTGGGGCATCCCCCATTTGACCATCCTCCACTCAGACCCCACATCACAGCCATTCTCAACACTGTGAATAATGGCTTTTTGCGGTCTGTTGTTAAAGTAAGAGGTGAACCAATTGTGAGCTACTTCCCATATTCTGTAATGGTTCAACTTATGGAGCAATATTTTGTGATCAACACAATCAAACACTTCAGTTAAATCAAAAAATATGCCTAGCATTCAAAACCTTTTGTTTAATCCATCCAGTACTTCACAGAGAAAAGAGAATATAGCATTTTCAGTTGTTAAATGACTTCTAAAGCCAAACTGTACATTTGATGGCAATTTATGTGAAATAAAATGATAAATTATCCTTACATACACAGCCTTTTCTATAACTTTAGCAAATACTGATAGCATAGAAATAAGTCTAAAATTGTCTTCATTATCCCTTTCTCCCTTTTTATAAAGTGTCTTTATTACTGAGTACTTTAATTGTTCTGGAAACTGACCATTCTTAATGGAAAAATAACAAATATGGCTAAGTATAGGGTTCACATGTGCAGTATAGTACTTTAATGTCGTGCTAGGCACTCGATTATATCCATGAGATATGATTTAATTATTGATTCAATCTCCCCCTTGTCAGTATCACAGAGGAGGGTTTCAGACATTAATCTTGGAATGCCCTCCCTTCACAAATTAAGTGTTTAGTAGATGATGAGTTCTCGTTTAAGAAAAGCTTAAGGCAGTTCCTATTGCAAGGGCCACTTTATACTATAGAAGAGTTCCTGAACCATGATGAATAGTACCCTAGTACCTGTACGGATAAGTCTCAGATACATTTCCAACTCTTCATTTGTGATCCTGTATATCTATTACTCGTAAACATCTTAAGTTTTCAGTAGTATATTTTCTGTATGTACATGTCCAGAACCTCTCACAGAAGAACCCCAAAAGTGCCCCACTTGTGACGCAATACTTCCCGGGACTGGATCAGACCTTGAATGTGGCTCTCCAGCAGGGATACGACTTCCTAAAATCCTGCCCCGAAATGAGATCCATCCTTCATGAAATCCTCCCCACTCCACCAAGAGTGTCTTTCCGCCGTCCACCTAACCTTCATAACTTCTTGGTTCATCCCTATGAAATCCCCAAACCACCTTCCCTACCCTCTGGTTCCTACCCTTGCAACCGCCCCCGGTGTAAAACCTGTCCTATGCACCCTCCCACCACCACCTACTCCAGTCCTTTAACCCGGAAGGTGTACACGATCAAAGGGAGAGCCACGTGTGAAAGCACCCACGTGATTAACCAACTGACCTGCCTGCACTGTGACGCTTTCTATGTGGGAATGACCAGCAACAAACTGTCCATTCGCATGAATGGACACAGGCAGACAGTGTTTGTTGGTAATGAGGATCACCCTGTGGCTAAACATGCCTTGGTGCACGGCCAGCACATCTTGGCACAGTGTTACACCGTCCGAGTTATCTGGATACTTCCCACCAACACCAACCTATCCGAACTCCGGAGATGGGTACTCGCTCTTCAGTATATCCTCTCTTCTCGATATCCGCCAGGCCTCAACCTCCGCTAATTTCAAGTTGCCGCCGCTCATACTTCACCTGTCTTTCAACAACCTCTTTGCCTCTGTACTTCCGCCTCGACTGACATCTCTGCCCTTACTCTTTGCCTTTAAATATGTCTGCTTGTGTCTGTGTATGTGCGGATGGATATGTATGTGTGTGTGTGTACGAGTGTACACCTGTCCTTTTTTCCCCCCAAGGGAAGTCTTTCCGCTCCCGGGATTGGAATGACTCCTTGACTCCTTACCCTCTCCCTTAAAACCCACTTCCTTTCGTCTTTCCCTCTCCTTCCTGAAGAAGCAACCATCGGTTGCGAAAGCTAGTAATTCTGTGTGTGTGTTTGTGTGTTTTGTTCATTGTGCCTGTCTGCCGGCGCTTTCCCGCTTGGTAAGTCTTGGAATCTTTGTTTTTAATATATTTTTCCCATGTGGAAGTTTCTTTCTATTTTATCTACATGTATAGAGTCTGTAATACTTAACTTTGTAACATTTATTTTTTGGTGATTTTAATTTGTAATGTTAATCTAAGCTGTATAATTTTAATATGAACAATAGAAATACTTACAAAATACCATAATAAGTTTGTAAAACTGACACGTTCCATATCCTGTGATGTATTCACAACATGGATCACCGGAACACAAAATAAATAAATAAATAAATAAAATAAATAAAGGCATTTTCGAAGAAAGTTGTATAATTTGCTGTAGAAACTAAGTTCTTATATAATTCACCAGTAAGGCTTAGAAAAAATTTGTGATTTATTCTTTAATGATTGTTAAATATGTTCATATATCTGACTTATCAAAAACAGAAATATTTTTACTATGAACTGACTTTATTTCATCAATCTTGTGCTGCTGACCAGACACTTCCTTTACAACTGACCATATGGTTTTAATTTTATTCTGTGATTTAACTATTCTATTTGCATACCACAAACTCTTTGCCGTCCTAATAACATATTTAAGCACCTTGCAATACTTTTTGTAATGAGTTACTGTAGCTTGATTGTGACTACTTTCAACATTTTTCTATCATTCCTGCTTTTTTCTTCATGATATCCTTATCCCACTAGTGAGCCATCCAGGCTGTCTTTTGCTGATAGTACCCCACTTCGAATGTTCTAGTGGAAAGCAATTCTCAAAGACCATGAGAAATGTGTTAACAAAAGTATTATATTTGTCATCTATGTTATCGACACTATAAACATTGTGCCACTTTTGTTCATTAACAAGGTTTAAAAAACTCTCTATTGCCATTGGATTAGCTTTCCTACATAGTTCGTAATTATATGTATTTATGTTCCCCCATTCTGAGTTTCATTCTTGTAGTACAATTTGTCAGTGTGACTCTCTGCTTTCTATTATTCAGATGCAACTCCATCTATTCAATAGGCTTGTCATTAATAGCAAAGCAATGTAGTTTCATAATCACAGTTTAATGATCCACAGTCAAAGACATCCAGAAGGTCATAGACTATCCCAAAAGAAAATTTTTTATTGTTTAGCTAACCAGGCAACAGTTTCACTGTAGAGAATCCTGCAGGAAGGCAAAAATGTGATGTAGTTAACAAGTTAAACTATGAAAAATGAGTGTTTATTGTATGTTAGGTAACTATCTTAAATTTTCTTGTAAGTCAAGCAGGACTGAATATGTGGTTGTCACTACAATGTATTTAAATGTAACTTTTGGAATTCACAGTTCCACAATCTTCCTGGCCTCAGTTTCTGCAAGCCCCTGCTCCACACCCTTCACCATCATGCTACATTGTCTCCCACTTCACCCTATTAATCTTGACACACACTAGCATTTACACAATCTTGGTATGACTTTCTTTTATCTCTCCTCTCAATCCAGACTTCCATCTCAGTAACATCTATCTGCCCTGTTCCCTTTCTTCAGTAAGCCACCTTTCTCCATCACCGGCCCCTTCCCTTTTACCCTCTTACCCATCCCACCTGACACAACCCCTTACCCATGTCAAGCTGCAGCTCTAAGACAGTTTAGTTAGCAAGTAAAATATAGCCATTTGTGTATTAATTATCTTCAGGTAAGGACAGTGTGCAAAATCTCAGATATATTTTCAATTTCATTTATGTGGCTGTCAGCCATTCAGCTTCTGAACTATATGGTGGGTGGTTATCTTTACTCCTGACATTATTTGCATACTAAAATAATATCTATTTATAATACTTATCCTGTCAAACCTGCATTCTATGTATCTTACTTGTGTTTATTATTTGCCCTCACCTTCATTTTTAAGAAGCTCTTATCCTGAAAAAAAGGCTAATGAACAGAATGGAAAATCCTGGAATTGAACAGATGGTTCTCTGCTAGTTGCCAATGTTTATACCACTTTGAAATCTTACTCAAGTCTGACTGAATATTTTTCCTATGTTTTTCAAATGATACTTCATTATAGATAACCGCATCATTTGCAAAATGTTGGAGGTTACTATTAATATTGTCTGCAGTCTCATTTACACATATATACATGAACAACCAATGGCCCCATCATGCTTCCCTGGGGCACACTTAAATTTACTTCTACATCTGTCAATGATCTCCATCCAAGGTAACATGTTTTGTTCTCCCTAACAAGAAATCGAACCATACACATATTTCACTTGATATCCTGTATGATCACACATTTGATAATAAGCATAGATATAGTATTGAGTAAATCCTTTTGGAGACCAAGAAATACAAAATATAACTGATTGCCTTGATCCATGGCTTTCAGGATGTCAAGAGAGAAAAGCAAAAGATGAGATCTGCATGAGCAATGTTTTTGGAATCCATGCTGTTTGGCATTGAGGGGGTCATTCTGTTTGAGATATCTCATTGTGTTTGAGCTCACCAATGGATGTCAAGGATAGTGGATGGTAGTTTTGCGAATCATTTCTGCCACTCTTGTTGTAGAAGGTGACATGTGTTTTCTTCTCACTACTGTACACCATTTTTTGTTTGAAGGATTTTTAGTTCTTCAAAATTTATTTGCTGACTGCAAATTCCTTGACATCAGCTGTTTTAGATCAACTACCCAATTGTGACAAATGAAAATTTGTGCCAGGCTGGGACTTCAACCTGGATTTCCCATTTATCGCAAACGGTTGCCTTAAGCACTTCCGCTATCCATGCACGCTCCCCAAACTGACCCAAACTTTATCTAAGTCCTCGTATAAGCAGCCTCTAAATTTATAAGCAGCCTCTAAATTTATCACCTAATGCTCACAACGCTACTTGGATTTCTGCAGCAGAGAGAGTGACACAACAAGGAATCGAAACGAATGCTGTTCTCATCATGTGCCTGCCTAGGCTTGCAATGCTTACATGCTTGTCTAATAAAACAGACTCTCTGGATCATCAACAGTATCTGTTCATTCAGACATGCAGGTATGGATTTATGGTGTATTATGGTTATAACAGGGGCTAACTCAGCTGCAAACTTTGTATGGAATCTGGTATGGACTCCATTGGGCACTAGAGCTTTGTTCAATTTTAGCAATTTCACCTTTTTGTCAATGCCAAGAACACTAATATTTACATCACTCCATCTTTGTAATGGTGTGAAAATTAATTGTGACAATACTCCATGGTTTTTCGTGGAAAGAAATATTTGAAAATGGATTTCATCATTTCTGCTTCTACTTTGTTACGCTCAGTTTAAACTTTTGCTGCCTCCAATAGCCTTCACAAACGACAAGAACTTCTTTGAGTTTTGTGAGAAATCTTCCAATAATACACTGCTGTGTTAGTTGTTGAAGGATTCATGCATTGCCCTCTTGACAGTCATACAATTTTCATTTAGGAACTCTGGATCTACAGTCATATGCTTCATTTTACACCTATCATTCATTAGTGTGTGTTGGCTTATATTGATTGTGTAAATAAGTGTAGCTGAAAATATGAATGGGAGAATTCATAAATTTTAATCCAGAATGAACATTTATTACAAGTGCTATCCACTATGTCAAAACATTACAAAATTTTGATATTTTTATGAAAATAACTGGATGTGGTGATTTACGTGGGTAAATAACCAAGACACATTATCACCTGCCTGTGATGAATTGGTTATTACCACATAAATGATAAAAAACTTTTACATTCATAATTTATATTGGCCTTTGGTGTGGTATTAACAGGACCCAGGTCCTTATTTCATGAGAACTCAACTCTCTTTGCTTTCAACTTCTATTTTATTTTCTTCATTACAGGCTTCATCAAGGACATAGTTACAGTACCAAGTAATAAACAGACTCACTCAGTTAGTGACAACAACAGCAACTACCCTACAGTAGTACTATTCCATAACTCTTCCTGTTTTGTAAACCTAGCAAGTGCTTTTCCTTCATCTTTCTTCCTTTCCCTTCAGTGCTTCTGTCATAAGAAAGAGGCATTGGCTCCAAAAGCTTTTGCATTTCCATATCTTTTGTATGTGTTTTACCCCACCACCACTTGGTAAGTAAATTTTTTATCCGTCACACTATATCTTCAAACACTGATTATTTTTGTTGATATATTATACAGTCATTTACATTAAATAAATTACTTTTGCTGTTTTACAGCAATTTTACATTATTTATTATTCACATAATGCAGGACATGATACTTGTCTTTTCTTTATAATTAATGTTTTTTGTGGTGGAACAGTATTACAATACTACTTTACATTTGCAGCTCCATTACAAGAGCCCATGAGATTAACAGCTGTATTACACATTTTAGGTGTCCCTGTGCCCTACTTAACTGATTTGTAAATTACATTGGTATGAAAATAAACCATATTCTATCTGTTTCTTAAAGTACTTGTCTTTTGTGATAAATGTGTACTTGTGTATACAGTCATTATGCAAACAGAATATTTTATATGAGTACATGATTAAAGTTTCATGTTTTCTGTATTGGTAAATATCTATGACTTTTTTTATTAAAAAAAGTTGAAGTTTGTCATATTTTGGATAGTCAACATAAAGAAATTATATACTGGATTTTAAACCAATGTCACTGTTTTAATTCATTTTGAATAGAACTTAAGCAGTTTCATTTTAATGAAATGCTATGTCCCAGTAACTACATTCCAATTGTAATATCTTCACACAATGCTGATTTTTTTTTTCAGTGTTATGTCTGATAACATTATTCTCTTGGTTCCTGCCTTCTGATTGTGGTCAGCGACTTACAGTTTGTGTGGTGTCATTGTTTTTGCACATGTTCTGCTTGTTACATGTGGCTTTTGAAATATACTTCTATGGAAAATCTGTTCCTCATTTGGGTGAGTAACAGTATCAAGTTTATAAAACAATGTACTTCCTTTGCACTTAACACATTAGGAATTTTGTTCATTGCCATACTGTTCATAATGAGAAATTACAAAACACAGATTGTATGAGCAACATTTGCTAGTTACAGCTACAGCCATAAATGGGACTTAGCAAGAATAACAGTTTATATTCCCTTCTGTAACATATTCCTTGTCTTCTCAGTCATTATATGACTGATATTAATCATCTTCAAGTAGATATTACTACATTCATGCTGCCACATCATCACAATTATTGTAAGGCTTATCCCTGATTTTTCCATTCATCATTGAACTACTATTGCCATGTCCCTATACATTCTTCTAGTCCATTTTAGTCTTTTTGCAGAAATTCATTGAGTATGTTTGTACATCTACATACAGAACTCACAAGTCACTGTAGGGTGTGCAGTGGAGGTATCATGTACCACTATCAGTCATGTCCTTTCTTAGTCCACTTGCAGATGGAACAGGGGAAAAATGACGATCTGTATGCCACAGTATTTGCCCTAATATCTCTTATCTTGTTTTGAAGACCTTATGCAAAATCTATTTTGGCAATAGTAGAATCATTCTGCAGTCAGCTGCAAATGACTGTTCTCTCAGTAGTGTTTCACAAAAAGAAAATTATCTTCCTTCCATGGAGTTCCATTTGGGTTCACAAAGCATCTTCCTAACATTTGCTTCTTGATCATTCCTACTGATAACAAATCTAGCAACACGCCTCTCAATTGCTTCAATTTATTTCTTTAATCTGACCTGCTGGGGATCCAAAACACTCAAGCAGTACTCAAGGATGGGTCAAACAAGTGTTCTATATGCCGTCTCTTTAGTAGATGAACTAAAAAATCAAGATCAACCATTTGCCTTCCCCACTACCACCCTTCTATACTCGTTCGATTTCACATTGCTTTGCAACATTAAGCCCAGATATTACTGCTTGTCCTCTGTAATAAAAAAAAACTGAGTAAAGGAATCAATGATCAACCTGAAGGGATATCTTGTGACATCTGCCCACACCAAATGCAGTGGGAAAAAAACACCATTATCTGTGCCAAGCAGTACACTACTGCATTACTGATATTGTGTTCCAACATTAACGAGCCGCTTTCCTACTCATCTGCATTTACTTACATTTTGAGCAAGCTACCATTCGTCACACCAACTAGAAATTCTGTCTGAGTCATCCTTCATCTTCTACAATCACTCAGTGATGATACTTTGCCATGTACTACAGTGTCATCAGCAGATAGTTGCAGATTCATGATCGCCCCATCCAGCAGATCATTTATGTATGTAGACAATGAGAACTGTCTTATCCCACTTTCCTAAAGAACTCCTGGCAATGCCCTAGGCTCTGATGAACACTTGCTGTAAAGGACAACATACTGCATTCCAATACTTATGATGTTTTTGAGCCATATCTGGGAACTTATTCCATATGTTTGGATCTTTGTAATAGTCTGTCAAATGCTTTCTGGAAATCTAGGAATATGGAATCTGACTGATGCCCTTCATCCATGGATATCGTATGAGAAAAGAGAAATCTGAATTTTGCATGAGTAATGTGACAGTGACAAGAGCAGACCACTGGATGAAGATGGGAGGGTGGAGGGGTGGAGGGGTGGAGGAGGAGAAGGGAGGGAGCTGCATTCAGATATAAGCCCTGCGGTTGTCTCTTAACAGTCAATTAATCAATGCACCTGTTGATGGCAATATGGTCATGCACCCAAATATTGTGATATTGGATAAAGAGGCACATAAGCCCAATATTTATTTCCTTATGTTTACATATTGTGTTTACTAGATTCCCACATAGATTCTGATATATGAAACACTTGTGTGACATTTATTACTGAAATTAATCAGCTTAAAATACTAAAATCTATATCCACCTGTTGGTTGTTTATCTTTCATGCCTTAGTAATTATTCTTTATTTACAGTTTATTCAATGTGCATTATAACATCTGTAGAGTAATAAATCTCTTTAAGATTGCCTTACACTATTTCACTATGGTAAATGTGCTACCCTCTCAAAAAGCAGGTAAATTTATTATTTCCACTTATTTGTTTTTATTTTCTAGATTTCTGATTTTACTAATACATATGACATTTCCATATTTATTGGACTGGAATTCAATGTGTGCTATGATACTTTACTTATGATAAAAATGAAGCAATAGGAAAATCTGATTCAGTAACAATATAAATGTAACACAGTATGTGTTGTAAATTCTATGCAGTCTTATGATTTGATGATATCACTTCAGCAGACATTATTACAATTTCAGTTTAAATTATTGAGTATTACCATCCAAAATAATCAGTTGCACAGAAGAAAGAAAAGTATAGGCTGAAGAAATATACAATTTTGTGCTAGCAAAATAATGAGTAACATAAAAATTAATCATATTCTGATATGTGTCTGGTAGTTTGTAAGTGTCCAATGGCTAACTGATAATAAAAATGATCAGTATAAACTGAGCTAAATTATTGTGTTTGTTTATTGAAAGATGTCTTAAACCCTCAAAATAATATGATTATTCAAATACCTTTGCCCAGACACATACTGCCTTATTTCAGTGCTCCTTCTGCGTGACTCCCTTCTAATAACATGCATATCACTGGTGGGTGCAGTGCTGTCACAAGGTTTGTTCTATGCATCGAGACCTGTGCCAAAATGGCTTAATGAGCTGATAACATCACCAGCAAGCCGTTTATTAATGTATCCAACCAGTTTACCCTCACAACAGGTATTTATATTATTATTATTATTGTTATTATTATTATTATTATATTTACTATTACTGTCAATAACGCTGTGGTTTTTATTTTTTAAACTTAGTATTCGCAAATATTCACAACAAGCTTATATGGATCTTTTCTGTTGTTTCACTTTTACCCAGTCTGTTGCACCAACTGAATTTCCATACTTTTAAAAGCTGTGTCATTTCCTTTCCTTTCACTTAAACTGCAAACCTGATACTGTTCATTCACCATTAAAATTGGTCTTTTTTTATGTCACTTGCATCAATTTCTGCCTTTCATGATCTTATTGTGTATATTTTATATATAACAACAATACAAAAGGATATATTGTTACTCACAACATAGAAGAGGCACCGAGTGACAGATAGCCTTGTTATTTTATTTATCCATCCATTGACATTAAATATTGTATGGATGTTGTCAAAGGTACATGTAAGCCATTTCAAAGAAATGGGACACAAACAATATATATGTAAAAAAAAGTACAAAACAAAATAATACTATGAAGTTAATAATAATAATACAATGAAATTAATATAGCCTATATACATCCCTGCTTGTTATTTTAAATTCATTGTCTGTTTTTCCATAAGGCTTTAGTTTTTTCCTCCCTAAATGGCAAGTCCTTATATACACAATACTGTTTAAGCATATATTTACATCACACAACAGCTGTCCATTAAGTATGTAAATGTAATGAATGATTAGGTACAGATAGGGTATTTTCCATTTGTCTTTATAAATATCACCAGAAAAAATGTATTGACCCACTTGTTCTACTAGAATTTTTTTAAATTCTGTTTTAAATATGTTATCATCTTCTAACTGCCTGATGTTGACTGGCAGTGTGTTGTACTGTTTTGCACCGATATGGGTCACATGCCTTTGTGTATTCGTTCTTTTTGTTTGCTGAGTATGGAGTGCTGCCCCATTACGGGTATTGTAGTTATGAAAGTCAGCATTTGTCTGAAAATCTGCAATGTGGGTCCTGACATACAATATGCATTTGTATATGTATAATGATGGTATAGTGAGTATTCTAAGCTTTTTGAATATGGGTTTGCAGTGTTTCTGTGGATGACTGTGAGTTATTATTTAAATGGCCCTATTATGCAGCAAAAAAATTAGTTTTAGGCGCCTTGTGGAACCTCAAAATACTATTCCATATGTGGCTAGAGACTGAAAATAGCCAAAAATTGCCATTCTGGGACCCTCTGAGGTACAAACATTTGCAATAATTCTGAGAGCAAAACAGGCTGAATTAAGTTTCTGTGCAAGTTTTATTACGTGGTCATTAAAATTTAACTTTTCATCCACATGAATCCCCAGCAATTTTGTGGATGTCACTCTGTCTAAGACTTTGTCACCCCACACCAGATCAAGATTTACATTTTGACATCTTTGTCCCAAACTGCATATAATTTGTTTTATTTACATTCAGTGTCAACCTGTTTGCATTGAACCAAGAGTGGATGTAATTTAGTACTTTATCCGCAGTTGTTGGTAGCAATTGCTTTGGTGCACTTATTATCACACTAGTATCATCTGCAAATATTATTGCTTTGGCTGCATCATCTGAGGTGTGAAAATCGTTTATATAGACAAGAAACAATATGGGCCCCAGGATGCTGCCTTGTGGTACTCCTATTTCTACATTTTTTTGCCTCTGATACTGAACTTATTTGTTGATATCAGTCCTACAATCTGTGTTCTGTTTTTTAGGTATGATTCAAACCATTTTTTTCCTATCCCATGTATACCCAATGCTTCTATAAAAAAGACTGCTGGATGTTATTTAACTGCTGGTTAAATCCTTCAATCAGAGGTAGACAAAACATACACACACACACACACACACACACACACACACACACACACACACACACACACAAGTGGCCACCTTTATCTCCTTGTGGTAACAGCCTGCTGTGACTGCATCTCAGGTGAGCAATGATCTTTGCTGGAATGGATAATGGAGGTAAAAAGAGTCATGAACTAGGGAAGGGAATGGGTAGCAGTGTAAGGGTGGGGGAATATGCCAGCACTGCTCATGGGAGTGTGCAGGAATGTGGTGGGACAGGATAGTGGGCTACTAGGTGAAGCATCTTCCCCCCATGAACCATGGACCTTGCTGTTGGTGGGGAGGCTTGTGTGCCTCAACGATACAGATAGCCGTACCATAGGTGCAACCAAATGGAGGGGTATCTGTTGAGAGGCCAGACAAACATATGGTTCCTGAATAGGGGCAGCAGCCTTTTCAGTAGTTGCAGGTGCAACAGTCTGGATGATTGACTTAACTAAAATGGCCTTGCTGTGCTGGTACTGCGAACAGCTGAAAGCAAGGGGAAACTATGGTCCTAATTTTTCCCGAGGGCATGCAGCTTTACTGTATGGTTAAATGATGATGGCGTCATCTTGGGTAAAATATTCCCCCATTTGGATCTCCGGGTGGGGACTACTCAAGAGGACGTCATTATCAGGAGAAAGAATACTGGCATTCTACGGATCAGAGTGTGGAATGTCAGATCCCTTAATCGGGCAGGTAGGTTAGAAAATTTAAAAAGGGAAATGGATAGGTTAACGTTAGATACAGTGGGAATTAGTGAAGTTTGGTGGCAGGAGGAACAAGACTTCTGCTCTGGTGAATACAGGGTTATGAAGACAAAATCAAATAGGGGTAATGCAGGAGTAGGTTTAATAATGAATAAAAAAAAAAATAGGAGTGCGGGTAAGTTACTACATACACCATAGTGAACGTATTATAGTGGCCAAGATAGACACGAAGCCCCTGCCTACCACAGTAGTACAAGTTTATATGTCAACTAGCTCTGCAGATGATGAAGAAATTGAAGAAATGTGTGATGAGATAAAAGAAATTATTCAGGTAGTGAAGGGAGATGAAAATTTAATAGTCGTGGGTGACTGGAATTCGACAGTAGGAAAAGGAAGAGAAGAAAACATAGTAGGTGAATATTGATTGGGGCAAAGAAATGTAAGATGAAGCTGTCTGTTACAATTTTGCACAGAGCACAATTTAATCATAGGTAACACTTGGTTCAAGAACCATAAAAGAAGGCTGTATACATGGAAGAAGCCTGGAGATACTGACAGGTTTCAGATAGATTATATAATGGTAAGACAGAGATTTAGGAACCAGGTTTTAAATTGTAAGACATTTCCAGGGGCAGATGTGGACTCTGACCACAATCTATTGGTTATGAACTGTAGATTAAAACTGAAGAAATTGCAAAAAGGTGGGAATTTAAGGAGATGGGACCTGGATAAACTGACTAAATCAGAGGTTGTACTGGGTTTTAGGGACAGCATAAGGGAACGATTGACAGAAATGGGAGAAAGAAATACAGTAGAAGGAGAATGGGTAGCTCTGAGGGATGAAGTAGTGAAGGCAGCAGAGGATCAAGTAGGTAAAAAGACAAGGGCTACTAGAAATCCTTGGGTAACAGAAGAAATATTGAATTTAATTGATGAAAGGAGAAAATATAAAAATGCAACAAATGAAGCAGGCAAAAAGGAATACAAACGTCTCAAAAATGAGATCGACAGGAAGTGCAAAATGGCTGAGCAAGTGTGGCTAGAGGACAAATGTAAGGATGTAGAGGCATATCTCACTAGGGGTAAGATAGATACAGCCTACAGGAACATTAAAGAGACCTTTGGAGAAAAGAAAACCACTTGTATGAATATCAAGAGCTCAGATGGAAACCCAGTTCTAAGCAAAGTGGGGAAAGCAGAAAGATGGAAGGAGTATATAGAGGGTCTATACAAGGGTGATGTACTTGAGGACAATATTATGGAAATGGAAGAGGATGTAGATGAAGAAGAAATGGGAGATACAATACTGCATGAAGAGTTTGACAGAGCCCTGAAAGACCTGAGTCAAAACAAGGCCCCGGGAGTAGACAACATTCCATCAGAACTACTGACGGCCTTGGGAGAGCCAGTCCTGACAAAACTCTACCATCTGGTGAGCAAGATGTATGAGACAGGAAAATACCCTCAGACTTCAAGAAGAATAAAATAATTCCAATCCCAAAGAAAGCAGGTGTTGGCAGAAGTGAAAATTACCTAACAATCAGTATAATAAGTCACAGCTGCAAAATACTAACGCGAATTCTTTACAGATGAATGGAAAAACTGGTAGAAGCTGACCTCGGGGAAGATCAGTTTGGGTTCCGTAGAAATGATGGAACACGTGAGACAATACTGACATTACGACTTATCTTAGAAGAAAGATTAAGGAAAAGCAAACCTACATTTCTAGCATTTGTAGACTTAGAGAAAGCTTTTGACAATGTTGACTGGAATAGGTATAAAAATCCATGGAGAAGAAATAAAACCTTGAGGTTCGCCGATGACATTGTAATTCTGTCAGAGACAGCAAAGGATTTGGAAGAGCAGTTGAACAGAATGGACAGTGTCTTGAAAGGAGGGTATAAGATGAACATCGATGATAATGGAATGTAGACAAATTAAGTCAGATGATGCTGAGGGAATTAGATTAGGAAATGAGTAGTAAAGGAGTTTTGCTATTTGGGGAGCAAAATAACTGATGATGGTCGAAGTAGAGAGGATATAAAATGTAGACTGGCAATGGCAAGAAAAGCATTTCTGAAGAAGAGAAATTTGTTTACATCGAGTATAGATTTAAGTGTCAGGAAGTCGTTTCTGAAAGTATTTGTATGGAGTGTAGCCATGTATGGAAGTGAAACATGGACGATAAATAGTTTGGACAAGAAGAGAATAGAAGCTTTCGAAATGTGGTGCTACAGAAGAATGCTGAAGATTAGATGGGTAGATCACATAACTAATGAGGAGGTATTGAATAGAATTGGGGAGAAGAGGAGTTTGTGGCACAACTTGACAAGAAGAAGGGACCATTTGGTAGGACATGTGTGAGGCATCAAGGGATCACAAATTTAGCATTGGAGGGCAGTGTGGAGGGTAAAAATTGTAGAGGGAGACCAAAAGATGAATACACTAATCAGATTCAGAAGGATGTAGGTTGCAGTAGGTACTGGGAGTTGAAGGAGCTTGCACAGGATAGATTAGCAAGGAGAGCTGCATCAAACCAGTCTCAGGACTGAAGACCACAACAACAACAACAACAACAACAACAACAAGAACAACAGGTGAAGCATAAGGAGGTGTCTGAGATAAGCAATGGTCTTTGGTGGAGTGAGTATTTGTGCAGAGAAGTGGTGTAGGGTGGAGAGGGGGGGAGATAGCAGGGAAGGAGAGGGGGAAGATGTTAACGTTGCCTGCAGGAGTGTGTAGGGACATGGTAGTGGGCTGCTAGTGATGCAGTATCAGGAGGCTGTGCTTGAGGAGGGGAGAGGGGGATAAAGGGTTGAGAAGATTGATTGATTGACTGATTTTTATTGCCCAAAAACAAAACATTTACAGGGATGTAAAGCTTGTCTAAATAACGTCAATAAATGTACAAACAACAATGACAATAAATACACATATAATTAATCTGTGTTAGAAATTATGCCGACAGAAATCTTCCATTGCATAAAAACAATTTTGAATTAATAAAGTTCTTACAAATATCTTAAATGTTTTCAGATCCAGACTCTGGTAGTTTATTAAATAGCTTTACAGATGTGTGTTTGAAGCTGTTTAGAGTTTTGGTATATGAGCAGTAGTCTTTTCTTACATCATTACAGTGTCATGTGTTATAACTATGTACATCAGAATTCAGATCAAAACTAGACAAGTTCTTTTTAATGTACAAGAGACACTGAAATATGTAAATACATGGCAAGGTCATAATACTAAGTTTAATAAATAATTCTCTACAGTGAGTTCTAGGTGGTACTTTACATATCAGTATGACAGCTTTTTTCTGGGCTGTAAATAAGCATTTTGAGTAGCAATTATTTCCCCACAAGATTGTCCCATACGTCAAATGAGAGTGAATATACCTATAATAGACAGAAAGCAAAATTTTATCATCTGCTTGAGAGAAGTAGAAATGGAAAAAAAAAGATTATACAGGTGGGCTGGTGGGATAGAAGATGTGTGTAGGATGGGAACAGGGAAGAGGATAGGTGGATGGAGGACAGGGGCTAGTGAAGATCATACAAACAAACGACGTGTTACAGTGAGAGTTGCCACCTACCCAGTTCAGAAAACCTGGTATTATTTGAAAGAAGCCATATGGCACAGGCTATGAAGCAGTCTTTGTAGTTGAGCATATTGTGTTGGGTGAAATGCTCAGCAACTGGGTGGTCCTGCTGTTTCTTGGCCAAAGTTTGGCAGTGGCCATTCATGCAGATAGAGAGCTTGTTGGTGGCAATGCCCACATAGATTCCAGCACAGTGATTGCAGTTATGTTCATAGATCAAATGGCTACTTTCACAGGTGGCCCTGCCTTTGATAGGATAGAAGGTGCCTGTGACAGGACTGTAGTTGGTGGTAGTGGAGGGGTTTATTGGACACATCATGTATCTAGCTGTATTGCAGGGATGTGACAATATTATGAGAAGGAAAGTTGCTACTCACCATATAGCAGAAATGCTGAGTCACAGACAGGCACAACAAAAAGATTTTCACACTTAAAGCTTTCAGCCATTGGCCTTTGTCAATAATATACACACATATGCACACACAAACTCACACAAACGCAACTCTCACACACAACTGCAATCTCAGGCAACTGAAACCACACTTGAGACTGCAGTTGTGTGTGTGAGCTGTCTTTGCATGAGTGTGTGTGTACATATGTGTTTCTATTGTTGACAAAGGCCATTGGCTGAAAGCTTTAACTGTGAAAATCTTTTTGTTGTGCCTATCTGCGACTCAACATCTCCACTATATGGTGAGTAGCAACTTCCCATCTTATAATATTATTACATCCCATCTTTGATTTTCTATTGCAGGGATATGAGTTGTAGGGCCAGTGGTTGGGATCAGGTGTGAATTATGATCAGACAAGGATATTGCACAGGTTGTGGTGGCATACCACTGTGGCAGAGGGGGGAGGATATTTCACATTTCAGAGCACAACAACTGGTAGTCGAAACCCTGGTGAAGAACATGATTCAGTTGCTCCAGTCCTGGATGGTACTGAGTCACAGGCAGTATGTGCCACTGTGGCCAGACAGTGGGTATGTGGGCAATGGTAGATGAATGGGAGGACAAGGCATGTGAGATCTGTCTCTGGACAAGGCTCGGAGGGTAATTTCAGTCTGTAAAGATCTCAGTGAGAACTGTGGCACATTAGAGGTGGGCTTCTTGTCAGTACAGATATGGTGGCCAAAGGTGGATGGGCTGTGTGGAAGATATTTTTGGTACAGAATGGGTTGAAGCTGTCAAATCAATGGTACTGTTTGTGGTTGGAAGGGGTGACGTGACTGGAAGTACTGATGTAGCCACTTTAGGGGTGGATCTCGACAATGAGGAAGGTGGCTTGTTGGACTGAGGAGAGCCAAGTGAAGCAAATGGGGGAGGAGGTGTTGAGGTTCTAGGGTAATATGGATTAAGTGTATCTCACACAAAGTCCATATCATAGAGGTTTCAGCGAAAAATCTGAAACAGGTGAGCAGTGTGGGATTCCGAGTCATTAGGAATGATTCCTCTAGATGGTCCATGGAAAGGCTGGTATATGGTGGTGCCTTGTGGCTGCCGATTGCTGTACCACAGATCTGTTTTAGTGATGACTTCAATGGAGTTTGCAATTCATATATAATAAGTTTATGTCTCATCTACCACACTTTGTTTTCTTCAGTAAGTATATTCATTTGATTACACATTCATTTTGAGGCTCAGTACATTTTTTGGATTTTATTTCTGGTCACAAGTTTATTTATTTATGTTTGTGATAATTTCCTACAAAAATATGCAGCATGTCACATTCCAAAAGATTACACAGTCTGCAAAATAGTATAGAAATAATGACAAATAAAAATAAATTTGTGAATCTTAAATGCTACAAGGGAATGATACCCTAATTACATTACATACAGAATTACATCAAAATATTACACTAAATGAAATTTTATAATGACTGCAAATTAACTGTGACTAACACATAGCTTGCCTGCCTGTTTTTTGAGTATGGTTGTGTCACAGTGCCAACGACTTCAATATAAAGTAACACAGAAGACCACATGCATGGCATCACACATAAGAATGACACTGACAATGAATTTTAAAAATTGTCGTTCATACAAAAAGGAACTGAATATGGCAAAGTCAAAATTAGTACACCTCTCAGAGCTTAATAGCTCAAGACACAGGGACAGACAGCCATATTAGTCACCAGCTCACACAGGGTGTTGCACATCTGTTACAGTGAGTGCACAAATGATCCTGTTCAAGATATGACAGGAAAAATCTGTGACATAAGTGAATGAAAAGTGGTGGGAGACTGTATTGGGACAGATCATGCAACTGGATCATCGACAAGGGAACGACCTATGCAGTATAAGTTTGAAAGCAGAAGTGTCTTAAATATGGACTAGGATGTTTTGCAGGTCAAGTGGATGATAGTACACCACTTTCCTTAATTTTGGGGCATAACAAAAAGTAGACAAAGTCCTGGCAAAATATGATGTTCAGTTTTATATGTTTTGATGATACCTCATGATAGGGGAAGTACTGGCTAGTTGCTGATTCATAGTTGCAGTGGGTTTGTTGATGTAATTGGAACAAATAATGAATACAATCTGTTTATGAGTCGACTGGATAGTATGTTGTCCATGAATGGAGACTCTGGCAAGGTTGTCAGTATTTTCAGTTAAAACCTTATAATGTTGTGATGCTTCTGGGAACAATCTCGAGCACTTAACTTGCATATTTACTTTGCATCAAATCGACAGCCCTTTAAAAAAAATTAAAAAACTTTCCTTTTTGAAATATGCCTTTTATCCACCAACAAAGTTTTTGTGGTACAGTAAATAATAAATGAAATAGCCAATTTGTTGATTTTATCTTTCACTTATTTATTTCTATAAAGACATACACAGATTCATTGTCATAAGATCTCATCCAGGTCTGGCACAATACTGACTGATCTCTTGTGTCTATCATCACTGGTGCTTCTATAACGCGCAACAGTTACAAACGTTTTCATATATGATTTGAATTGTACTTAATTAAACTCAACAAATGAAAGCCATGTGCTTCCACAAGACTCATTACAGAACCTAGTTTGAAAAATAGTGGCAAAAAGTTTTATATAATTAGTAATTTGAAACAAATTGGTTTTCATATAGAAATTTTGTGAAATATTCACTGCTACAATTGATTGACTACATTCTTTAATTACTTTGTAATTACAACATGAATTTTGATACTAACATGATTTCAGTGTCTGTACATTGAGATCTATCATTATTGTTACTGCTTTTTTGTATCCTGACTTACAAGCAATATTCTCTGTGAGTATATACATTTGGTCCAATATACTGTACAGTGTCTCCATAAGTAAACTAGATTTGTATATTATGTACCTAATTTTGCCATAATTAATTCTCATGGATATGTTAACTGTAAGGCAATACAGTTGAAAGTTCTGGATGTATGTAATGTCAGGTAAACATCACTTAATGTAGTAGTAGTAGTTTATTCATCCGGAGACAAAGTACATTGCATGGATTTCGTCAAAAAATACATAGTATATATATAATGATGATGTAAATAAAATAGAAAGAAACATTGACATGGGAAAAATATATTAAAAACAAAGATTCCAAGACTTACCAAGCTCACACACACACACACACACACATATATCCATCCGCACATACACAGACACAAGCAGACATATTTAAAGGCAAAGAGTAAGGGCAGAGATGTCAGTCGAGGCGGAAGCACAGAGGCAAAGAAGTTGTTGAAAGACAGGTGAGGTATGAGCGGCGGCAACTTGAAATTAGCGGAGGTTGAGGCCTGGCGGATATCGAGAAGAGAGGATATACTGAAGGGCGAGTTCCCATCTCCGGAGTTCGGATAGGTTGGTGTTGGTGGGAAGTATCCAGATAACTCGGACGGTGTAACACTGTGCCAAGATGTGCTGGCCGTGCATCAAGGCATGTTTAGCCACAGGGTGATCCTCATTACCAACAAACACTGTCTGCCTGTGTCCATTCATGCGAATGGACAGTTTGTTGCTGGTCATTCCCACATAGAAAGCGTCACAGTGCAGGCAGGTCAGTTGGTAAATCACGTGGGTGCTTTCACACGTGGCTCTCCCTTTGATCGTGTACACCTTCCCTACCCTCTGGCTCCTACCCTTGCAACCGCCCCCGGTGTAAAACCTGTCCTATGCACCCTCCCACCACCACCTACTCCAGTCCTGTAACCCGGAAGGTGTACACGATCAAAGGGAGAGCCACGTGTGAAAGCACCCACGTGATTTACCAACTGACCTGCCTGCACTGTGACGCTTCCTATGTGGGAATGACCAGCAACAAACTGTCCATTCGCATGAATGGACACAGGCAGACAGTGTTTGTTGGTAATGAGGATCACCCTGTGGCTAAACATGCCTTGATGCACGGCCAGCACATCTTGGCACAGTGTTACACCGTCCGAGTTATCTGGATACTTCCCACCAACACCAACCTATCCGAACTCCAGAGATGGGAACTCGCCCTTCAGTATATCCTCTCTTCTCGATATCCGCCAGGCCTCAACCTCCGCTAATTTCAAGTTGCCGCCGCTCATACCTCACCTGTCTTTCAACAACTTCTTTGCCTCTGTGCTTCTGCCTCGACTGACATCTCTGCCCTTACTCTTTGCCTTTAAATATGTCTGCTTGTGTCTGTGTATGTGCGGATGGATATGTGTGTGTGTGTGTGTGTGTGTGTGTGTGTGTGTGTGTGCGCGCGCGAGTGTACATCTGTCCTTTTTTTCCCCTAAGGGAAGTCTTTCCGCTCCTGGGATTGGAATGACTCCTTACCCTCTCCCTTAAAACCCACATCCTTTCGTCTTTCCCTCTCCTTCCTGAAGAAGCGAAAGCTAGCAATTCTGTGTGTGTGTTTGTGTGTTTTGTTCATGTGCCTGTCTGCCGGCGCTTTCCCGCTTGGTAAGTCTTGGAATCTTTGTTTTTAATATATTTTTCCCATGTGGAAGATTCTTTCTATTTTATTTACATCATTATATATATATATATATATATATATATATATATATATATATATATATATATATATATATATATATATATATATATATATGGCGAACAATACTATACAAAATATAGATGTGCATAGTAGACTACATAACATCAGACCACATTGAAATAGCACATACAACTTTGATTTTTTACATTGATGTATGAGAAAGACTTTTTACATAGAATACACAGTTGATATTTAGATATAACCTGTTTCCTATTATGGAGATATGACTGGAACCACTTTTTAGCTACTCCTCGTATACCGACAAATTCTAATTTGTCTAGCAGGATATCATGTTGGACAGTATCAAATGCCTTTGAGAGGTCCAAATTAATTCCTATTGTACTGTTGTTCTTATCTAGCCCCGTTTCAATATTTTCAATGAATTGGGTGATGGCTGACTCTGTACTCATTCCTTTGCGACAGCCGTGTTGGTTTACAGACAATAGATTGAATTTCTCGAGGTAATTCTGTTTTTCATGACTGTCCCTATTACTTTTGAAAATACTGATAATAAAGCTATTGGTCTATAGTTTCCCACATCATGTATATTGCCCTTTTTATACAATGGTTTTACTTTTGCAATTTTTAATCATTGTGGAAAGACACCTTCTGAAAATGATATGTTTATGATGTGGTTGAGTGGGCCTGTTATGGCACTAGCCCGTCTCATCATGACTGAGCAAGGTATCTCGTCAATCCCTGAGGACATTTTATTCTTCATTGTTTTTATTATTTGATTAACTTCCAATTTGTTCGTGGGAGGTAGCAATAATGAATTAACACTTTGTTCTTCTGGGATTGATGTTCTACTAATCTTAGAACAATTTTTACTGAGATTGATTGGACTATTTATGAAGTAGTCATTAATGTAATTTGCTAAAGTAAGATTTCTGACTAGCACACCTTGATCATCTTTTAAAACAAAGTCATCTGGATTTCTAACATTTTTGCTTGAGCCTTTTTTTTTTTTACTACATTCCATATAGCTTTTGATTTGTTTGCTGACCCAGCAATTACACTGTCATTGTGAATTGTCTTGGCTTTTTTGATCACCTTCCTGTAAATTTTCTTGTATGTCTTAACATAATCTGTGAAGTGTTTATCTTTGTTATCTTTTTTGAGTTGACTGATATGTTTTAGTGTTTGACCAGAAGCTCTAATAGCAGGTGTTATCCACTGGCTTGTGTTCCTAGGCATGACATTGATCTTTGTGAGCTTTTTTGGGAAACACATCTCAAATAGGGACATGAATGTACTAGAAAAAGCATTGAAAGATTCCACGGTTGTTATTTGTGCAAAGACATCTTCCCAGGTTTCATTAGCTAACAACTGGATGAAAGTATTCACTTTTTCTGTATAGAAGTGCCTTTTGTATCCCCACTTATATTTTACTGCCTTGGGGTAGAGTAATTTATGTATGTTAATAGTGTATTGTGATCCAAAAGACCTAAGTTTACGTTTAGTGGCTCAGTGATACCATTCTCCATATTTGTGAAAATATTGTCTAAAAGAGAAGATGACAGTTCTGTTATTCTGGTGGCATCTGTAAAGAGTGGATTCATGTGGAAGCTGCTGAGTAAACTCAAAAGCTGTCTTTTTTCATCACTTTCAATTAACAGGTTAATATTAAAATCTCCACATAAAAATAATTTCACTTCATTACTATAAAAAGTGTTTAATGGTGCTTCTATTTTTTTGAAGAATATGTTTTTGTCACCCAGTGGAGATCTATATATTGTAATGACAACTAGTTTTTCACTCTTCTCCTCAGTTTTTAACTCTATGGTACATGATTCAAAACGTTTTTCTATATTTAGATGGTCCAATTCTCGTTTCACTTTGAATTGCAGTCCTACTCTAGAGTAAATGCATACCCCACCATTTTTAAAAACACTTCGGCAATAATGTGATGCTAAATTAAACTTGCTTATATTTATGAGACTTAATTCACTAGCCTTGCACCAGTGTTCAGATAAACAAATACAAGAGACATCAGCAAGATTATTTAAAGCTACTTCTGGATCTAGTACTTTGTTTCTGAGGCATTGAATATTCTGACACATTATCCTGACTGTTTTGCAAGTATTTTTACTTTTGTCATTACCTGGTAATGTGCTGCTTTTTCCATAGTAGTTGTGACTTATCTGCAAATTTTCTTGCTGAATAGTATCACAATCTCCACAAATCTTGATATCATTCTCTTCACTGTTTACTGTCCCATTCTGATGCATTATGACCTCCTTACCATGGCAAATGTGCCAGCCACAACATGTACCAAGAAAGTACAGAAGAAGCTTTTTAATGTAAAACACATGTCAGTCATCAGAACAAGGATATTGATGGAAGTTGGTGCATTTGATAAGGATGGAGGATTTTATGAAGCCACTTTGAGAGATGGAGATGAACTTGCAGGAAAGAAGCTCATTTAGTTGAGAAGTGGATTTGGCAGTGGGTAATGAGGCTCTGCATATGAGATTAGGGGCTGTTTTTGCAATATGTCCATGTCATGAAAATTTCACTAGAGAATCTCTGCCAGATACGGAATTTAGAGCTTTGATACTAATCTCTACTTCTAACAAATTGTCCTTCTGCGTGCAAACATTGAGGATAGTGAAAAGTTTTGGATAGGCATGCAGGATGCCTAACTTTTATTTTTAATTTTTAAACTAATCATCTGACCTTATAAGATGAACCAAATGAAGTGACACAGGAGTAGGACATTGGGCTTAAATTCAGGAGAATGGCAATTCAAATCCCCATCTAGCCATCCTGACTTAAATTTCTTGTGATCTCCCTAACTCATTTAAGGTTAATGTGGGGTAGTTCCTGAAGTGGCATGACTTACTTCTTTCCATATTATTGCCTAATCTGAGGTTAGATTAGATTAATACTTGTTCCATAGATCATGAATACGACACTTCGTAATGATGTGGAACGTGTCAGGTAGTACTCCATCTCTAATAGCGCATTTTCATGGTATGTTAAAACCTAATCATCCTTTCATTTTCGTAGGGTGATTTGTTTCAGAATAAAGGAAAAATTTCTCTTCTGTTGTTTAAATAATTGCATTAATTTGATAAATGTTCATATTACACTTCATTTTCTTGGAAAATTAAACATTCAGTACAGAATATCAGTTTTATTGACAACTCGTAGGTGTTATGATGTGTAGCGTAGTACAAGGACTAGTTTAAGTCGGAGGTTAACAATCTTGGTGTGAGTTGGTAAAGCCAACCAGTAGGAATAGGTAATGAAGGTTGTGGTCCCCTTCAGTAACATGAGCTTCATATTTGATACAGTCTGTTCTGACAAATTGTGAACTTAGCTTTATACTTCAAAAAAGACTTCCTACACTTAAATTTGTATTTTATATAATTACAATGTCATTTTTGACCCCAGGGTGAGATAGGCTTTTCCTTTTTAATCTTCCTCAAACTAACCCTCCCTCTTCCTCAACTAAGGAACTTGTAAGCTCCTCCCCTACTATACTGTCACTGGGTATTATTTTTGTCCTTGTCTAAATGTGTGGGTTGCATAGGCAGCAAGCTCATAAAGTTTACTGGTAGGACCCACACATTAAGATGCATATCCAATAAAGTGACATAAAATGCAGAAACCTTAGATACACATACATCTCACACATCCCAAGGAATGGAAACAATTTCTTTTTATATGTAGTTTAATGAAAATGAGATTATTAATGTAAAAAAGAAAACAAAAAAAAATGATCCCACACAGTCAAACAAAACATTCACAAATATCCTTCAAGGATGCAAAAAATTATATAAATACACTTACAAAATAAATCCAGTTACAGTGACAAAAAAATGTCAAAATGCTGATAGTGATTTCTCAAAAACTTTAGTAAATCTGTACAAAACATAACATCAATTGCAATTCAAAAACTCTCAGTGTATGCCACACAATAAAAAAAGCACAGAAAAACAGTATTTATGATTAATAAACAGTGAGCAAAACTGTGTTGCAATTTTCATGTGTATTTGTAACCATTTAATAAAGCAAGGGCTTAACAACCATTCATGCCAGAACAATTTTTAAAAAATTATTATGTTAAGTGAAAAGTGCATGTAAGTATGTGAGTAAAAACAATAAAAAATATCAAACATGGCCCTTATAGCATATAAAAACAACATATCATCTAATCATTATGCATCACAGTGAGTACAGAAGCATCACAGTAGAAAAATGAACACAGTCTCTGCACTGTAAAATCACATAGATATACATAAAAAGTTCTTCCTGTTGTCTTGTCCACTGTGTTTTCATAAAGTCAATTGAAAGCTGCACATGAACTTCAACTTATCTCCACACAGAGCTATAACACATGCAACAGTCATGTAACCATTGTTTAAGGACAGTCTAGGTAACATACAATTCTTAACACTATGACTCACAGTTCTGTTGACTTTTTATAACACAGGGAACTTAAACATAACACTGACAGAGCAAAGTCATTCACTTCTATGATATAGCTTTACATTTTCAATATCATTTCCCAGGGTTAATGTATTCCAAAGGTAAACAGTTTGGATACACAATTTTACTTACATGAAATGACCCAGTACAATAATGATGGGACTTCTGAATTTCATTGGTTATCTCGGAAGTCTTCATATGTATGCTCATGAGAACCCAGTCATCAACTTTATAAACAACAGGTTTCACTATTTCATCATGCATCTTCTTTCTTCCATAATCTTTCTTGCTCATGTGTTGTAGTCCCTTGTAATGCAGTTCTTCAGTTGAAATTTTGTCTCTTGATGGAAAATTTATAAATTGCTTAAAAATACTAGGCAGCATTTTATCAAATAAAACAGTGCAAAGTGACTTACCTGTACCGTCAAGGGGCAGGCTACTTATAATAGTCTCAAAGTCTGATAACTTTTTGTATCACTCTTTAAATTGCTTCCACCATACCCACAAAATAAACATTCGAGTTTTCTCTTTACGCACTCCATTGGATTGGAAGCTGGTGTGTAGTGAGAATTAAGGATATGTTTAACATTACTGTTTCCACACTGTTTCTCTAAATTTTGAACCATGACCACTGAGAAAGGACTGAGGCTGAATAACAATAACAAAATAGTCATCTTCTAATTTCTTGACCACATTTTTACTGGTGGCTTTGCATAATGGATAAAACTTTAAATATTTTGAGAACAATTCCAAAATAATCATTATCTGTATAAAATTTCCTCTGGGACATGGTAGCGGTCAATGCAAGTCAGTTGAACTAGTGCCACCTGGTTTACATGGGGTTATACTGTGCATTACTCATTGGTGTTGCTCAGGTCACACTTTAGGTATCTGGCATACATTGCATATCTTCAAAATTGTGCAGACTTTCTTCACCATGTTGTTTAGTATACTATACTTCTGTAGTATTAGCATACATTTGCTTAGTCCTATTTGTGTGAACATAATGTAAACAAGAAACTCATTAGCATGTCATGAATACAGACTCTTCATTGATCAGAAGTAATATTGTATGTTCGAGGCAAAATTTCCTCTTCTTTCAAATAATAACTTATAAATTTTGTCTCTCTCAGACCATTATATTTATACTTCACCATTTTAAGTAGTTCTCTGCATCTTACAAGGATTTGATAGTGTGTAATAATTTCTGAATGAACTTTTCTCCTTCAACAGCTTTTATACAATCTGTATATCTGTATATCTTTCTGCATTTAAGAATGCCACATTTTGAGATATGTCAATAGAGCATTAATCTTTTCAGGCATATATCTTATTTGAAATCCAATATTTGTATTGTTGGTGCACAGTGCATAAGATACTTGTACACAGGACAACAGCTATTAGAAAAGATAATGCTTTATGGTCAGTCATTATAACTGTATGCTTTCCCCCAAGAGATACAACTGGAATGTATAAAATTCCCAAGTGATGGTTAATGATTCTCTTTCTGTTACTGTATGCATTTTCTTCCATAAACTCAGTGATTGAGTCTCAGGTGCTGTTGTTCTGTGTTCCGTACTTCCATTAACATCACACATCTGATACAATTCCACATTTATTGCATAATTCCTGGAGCCTGAACCAAAATAATAATCAAGTGACAAATTTGGATGATGTAATAATTTTGCTTCATGCAATTTAGATTTTGTACGATTGAAAGTTTTTTGCTGTTCTTGTCCCCTCATCCACAATGTACCCATTTTTTAGTTTCAGAAGTGTTAGTGTAGATTAGCAATGTTTATCGGTAAATTTTCTTAAGAAATTGGAGATTCAAAAATGTGATATTTTGCTATTTGGAACATTGTGATGCAGAAAATTTTCTGACAACATCTGTTTCACCTAAATCAGTTTTGATACCTTGTGGTGATTGTTTGTCGTTGTTTTTGTTGTCTTCAGTCCTGAGACTGGTTTGATGCAGCTCTCCATGGTACTTTATCCTGTGCAAGCTTCTTCACCTCCCAGTACTTACTGCAACCTACATCCTTCTGAATCTGCTTAGTGTATTCATCTCTTGGTCTCCCTCTACGTTTTTACCCTCCACACTGCCCTCCAGTGCTAAATTTGTGATCCCTTGATGCCTCAGAACATGTCCTACCAACCAGTCCCTTCTTCTTGTCAAGTTGTGCCACAAACTCCTCTTCTCCCCAGTCCTATTCAATACCTCCTCATTAGTTATGTGATCTACCCATCTAATGTTCAGCATTCTTCTGTAGCGCCACATTTGAAAAGCTTCTATTCTCTTCTTGTCCAAACTATTTATTGTCCATGTTTCACTTCCATACATGGCTACACTCCATACATATACTTTCAGAAACGAATTCCTGACACTTAAATCTATACTCGATGTAAACAAATTTCTCTTCTTCAGAAATGCTTTTCTTGCCATTGCCAGTCTACATTTTATATCCTCTCTACTTCGACCATCATCAGTTATTTTGCTCCCCAAATAGCAAAACTCCTTTACTACTTTAAGTGTCTCATTTCCTAATCTAATTCCCTCAGCATCACCCGACTTAATTCCATTATCCTCGTTTTGCTTTTGTTGATGTTCATCTTATATCCTCCTTTCAAGACACTGTCCACTCCATTCAACTGCTCTTCCAAGTCCTTTGCTGTCCCTGACAGAATTACAATGTCATCGGCGAACCTCAACGTTTTTATTTCTTCTCCATGGACTTTAATACCTACTGCGAATTTTTCTTTTGTTTCCTTTACTCCTTGCTCAATATACAGATTGAATAACATCGGGGACAGGCTACAACCCTGTCTCACTCCCTTCCCAACCGCTGCTTCCCTTTCATGCCCCTCAACTCTTGTAACTGCCATCTGGTTACTGTACAAATTGTAAATAGCCTTTCGCTCCCTGTATTTTACCCCTGCCACCTTTAGAATTAGAAAGAGAGTATTACAGTCAACATTGTCAAAAGCTTTCTCTATGTCTACAAATGCTAGAAATGTAGGTTTGCCTTTCCTTAATCTATTTTCTAAGGTAAGTCGTCAGTATTGCCTCACGTGTTCCAACATTTCTGGGGAATCCAAACTGATCTTCGAATAGGTCGGCTTCTACCAGTTTCCATTTGTCTGTAAAGAATTCACATTAGTATTTTGCAGCTGTGACTTATTAAACTGATAGTTCGGTAATTTTCACATCTGTCAACACCTGCTTTCTTTGGGATTGGAATTATTATATTCTTATTGAAGTCTGAGGGTATTTCGCTTGTCTCATACATCTTGCTCACCAGATGGTAGAGTTTTGTCAGGACTGGCTCTCCCAAGGCTGTCAGTAGTTCTAATGGAATGTTGTCTACTCCCGGGGCCTTGTTTCGACTCAGGTCTTTCAATGCTCAGTCAAACTCTTCATGCAGTTTCGTATCTCCCATTTCATCTTCATCTACATCCTCTTCCATTTCCATAATATTGTCCTCAAGTACATTGCCCTTGTATAAACCCTCTATATAGTCCTTCCACCTTTCTGCTTTCCCTTCTTTGCTTAGAACTGGGTTTCCATCTGAGCTCTTGATATTCATACAAGTGGCTCTCTTTTCTCCAAAGATCTCTTTAATTTTCCTGTAGGCAGTATCTATCTTACCCCTATTGAGATAATCCTCAACATCCTTACATTTGTCCTCTAGCCATCCCTGCTTAGCCATTTTGCACTTCCTGTTGATCTAATTTTTGAGACGTTTGTATTCCCTTTTGCTGCTTCATTTACTGTATTTTTTATATTTTCTCCTTTCATCAATTAAATTCAATATTTCTTCTGTTACCCAAGGAATCCTATTAGCCCTCGTCTTTTTACCTACTTGATCCTCTGCTGCCTTCACTACTTCATCCCTAAGAGCTACCCATTCTCCTTCTACTGTACTTCTTTCCCCCATTCCTGTCAATTGTTTCCTTATGCTCTCCCTGAAACTCTGTACAACCTCTGGTTCTTTCAGTTTATCCATGTCCCATCTCCTTAAATTCCCACCTTTTTGCAGTTTCTTCAGTTTTAATCTACAGTTCATAACCAATAGATTGTGGTCAGGTTCCACATCTGCCCCTGGAAATGTCCTACAATTTAAAACCTGGTTCCTAAATATCTGTCTTACCATTATATAATCTATCTTATACCTTTTAGTATCTCCAGGATTATTCCATGTATACAACCTTCTTTCATGATTCTTGAACCAAGTGTTAGCTATGATTAAGTTATGCTCTGTGCAAAATTCTACCAGACGGCTTCCTCTTTCATTTCTTTCCCACAATCCATATTCACCTACTATGTTTCTTTCTCTCCCTTTTCCTACTGTCTAATTCCAGTCACCCATGACTATTAAATTTTCATCTCCCTTCACTACCTGAATAATTTCTTTTATCTCATCATACATTTCATCAATTTCTTCATCATTTGTAGAGCTAGTTGGCATATAAACTTGTACTACTGTAGTAGGCATGGGCTTCGTGTCTATCTTGGCCACAATAATGTGTTCACTATGCTGTTTATAGGAGCTTACCCGCATACCTATTTTTTTTATTCATTATTAAACCTACTCCTACATTACCCCTATTTGTTTTTGTATTTATAACCCTGTATTCACCTGACCAAAAGTCTTGTTCCTCCTGCCACCAAACTTCACTAATTCCCACTATATCTAACTTTAACCTATCCATTTCCCTTTTTAAATTTTCTAACCTACCTGCCCGATTAAGGGATCTGACATTCCATGCTCCGATCCCTAGAACGCCAGTTTTCTTTCTCCTGATAACGAGATCCTCTTGAGTAGTCCCCACCCAGAGATCCGAATGGGGGACCATTTTACCTCCGGAATATTTTACCCAAGAGGACGCCATCATCATTAACCATACAGTAAAGCTGCATGCCCTCAGGAAAAATTACGGCTGTAGGTTCCCCTTGCTTTCAGCCGTTCACAGTACCAGTACAGCAAGGCCGTTTTGGTTAGTGTTACAAGGCCAGATCAGTCAATCATACAGACTGTTGCCCCTGCAACTATTGAAAAGGCTGCTGCCCCTCTTCAGGAACCACACGTTTGTCTGGCCTTTCAACAGATACCCCCTCCGTTGTGGTTGCACCAGCAGTACGGCCATCTGTATCGCTGAGGCACGCAAGCCTCCCCATCAACGGCTAGGTCCATAGTTCATGGGGGTAGGCGGTGTGGTGATATGGTGTGGCATAAAAAACTTGATCTAATTTTTTGCAGATTGTTTTCCTCTCCAAATTAAATGTTAATCCCAATTTTCTGAAAGCTTGCAAAAGTTCATTAGCAGTCTCCAATTATTCTTCACATTACTCACAACTAATTATTATATGTCATTGACATAGATGACAAACTTCTTCAATAATTTTTCCCTTAAAACTTTATCCAGAGCATGCATGAAAGCAACTGTAGACACATTTAGTACATATAACATTAAACTGATAACTCCCTCTTTTATACAAAAAGTAGTGCACTTCCTACTTTCCTTATCTAACTTCACTTGCCAATAACTGCTTATGAGAACAAAGCTGGTAAAATATTTGACACTTTTAAGACATTGCAATAACTCCTCTAAATTTTTCGCTTAGTCTCTTTGTGATAAAACAATTCATTTGACTGATATTTTGTCCAACACCAATGTCACAGATCCATACCTTTTATCCACATGTATTGTGTTACAGTTGTAACTACCATTCAGTAGTATTCTGCCACAATATTAATTCAATTACAAGATATACAGCTTCATGTTTTGCAGGTGGTAGTGGATAACTTTTGCTGTGGACCGCCTCATGTCATGTTCTTTTCCTTTCAGTTTACATTTAAAACTTTTAATTAATCCTTGTGTCATAGAAAATACCATAGGATAATGGTCAAGCATTTTCCCATCAAATCAGACATCTCTTGAATCTTCTTACAAATTTGACAAAGAACAACTTCTGCTTTTTCTCTCTTCTACGTGCATTTTCTTCTCGAACATAGTAATGTTTATCTGAGTTGCAGCTCCCTCCTTATCCATATTAGTACATCTAAAATTCATACACACAGATTTCATTTCTTCCTTGTTGATGATCCTCTAACTGAAATTTTCCTTTATCATAACCATTCTGAATTAATGGCTTGCTTGCAGCAAAATCCACTTTACACTTATTCACTGTCATGCCGTCTGTCCCTGAAATATACTGAACAGATAATGTTTGAACAACCAGGAAAATTATCTTGTATTCTTTTCCACTAATGTTGAACTTCAGTAATATGTGATTTTTAATTATTTTTTTTTATATACCACAGCACTGACAATGAATACACCACTCACAGGAAAAGATGGAAAGTGTGCCATCTTGTTTAGCTGTAGATACAATTTATTTCATAGTGTGCAGACCTGACTCTCTCTTTCCAGAAGACGCTCAGCATTAATACTGGAAACATTGATGTCAATTATGGGCATCACATATCACCAGTAATTACATTGTCTCTCACATCAAGTTACCTCTTACATCACAATCTGTATCAGACAGAATATTATTTAATTAAGTGCTGACCATTAACTACAGACCAAGTCTCAACAGAAATTTCATTTAATTTAACTGTGAAGGTGGGCAGGCATACATTTTTCATTCCCTCCTCTTCTAGCTGTCTGTCTTGAGTTTGTCTATCATTGTTCAGTTGATTACCCTCTTTATAATGATTACACTCATTAGGTTCTCTGCTATGCTTAAGTGCGGTCCATCTTCCCTTCTACCAAAGCATTTTGATGGTCAATAATTAACTTCATAGTGTAAAGACAAAGCCAATTTATTGGATTACCTAAATATTTGTTTTCATCCTATTGTTTTCCTAAATATTCTCAAATGGTTCCCTCATTCTGAGTGTAATTTGGTGGTGATGATGACAATGCTGTGTTAGCTGTTCATGTTCTGTGACCAGTATCACTCTTTTTTTTTTAAAAAAAAAAAAAGTTTCAATTATTTTTAAAGTTTCACATTTTTCTTATGCTTTGCTGCCACATGTGTGAGTTCCATCTTTTAAATAGCTTACAATTGCATTAACTTTCTGTCTTTTTGGACAGATTTTAGGGAAACACTTTGAAATTGTTTGATGAGAATCACTGGATGTACACCACGAACTGGTTTGAATTCCTGAAACCTTTTCATATTTAAATTGTGATCCATAACAATTCCAAGTGTGGCAACAATAAAGTCACTACTCCATTCATTGAATACCATATTAGTTTCATTCTTCAAAATCTTGTGATCAAATTTCACTGTACTATTGACTGGATACCACTTTGCTAATACCATTACATTTTGTTTCAAGTTCTGTACAGTAAGCTTGTACACCACACAGCCTTTTTGTTACAACATTCACATTGCCAGTCACTTTCGCTTTACAGTAGCAATTTCTTGATTGTGCTGTATTGTATTGTATTGTATTGTATATTTATTGGTCCTGTGTATCATACACTGTACAGAGGTACATAATGATATAGGACAAGTCAAATAATTTGCAATAAAGTTTAACAGAAAAAAGCTGTTGTATGGTTTTCAGTATATAGGAATATAACTCTAACATATGGGAATAACATTTCACAAATAAATTTTACACGCACACATTTCATACTTCTGGCCTTGATTATACAGACACACACATATATGTAATAGGCCACATATAATACACAGATAAATCTAAATATATTAAAAACAAAGATTCCAAGACTTACCAAGTGGGAAAGTGCCGGTAGATAGGCACAATGAATAAAACACACAAACACACACACAGAATTTCGAGCTTTCGCAACCGGCGGCTGCTTCGTCAGGAAAGAGGGAAGGAAAAGAAAAGATGAAAGGATGTGGGTTAAACCTAGCCACCGGTTGCGAAAGCTCGAAATTCTGTGTGTGCGTTTGTGTGTTTTATTCATTGTGCCTATCTACCGGCGCTTTCCCGCTTGGTAAGTCTTGGAATCTTTGTTTTTAATATATTTTTCCCATGTGGAAGTTTCTTTCTATTTTATTTACAGATAAATCTAATGTACACATTTCTTATTTTGGCCTTAATTGTATAAACTATTTAAATTTTTCACATATTTACATCGTAGATAAAAATTCTACTATATTAACAATTCTGTAGCAAGTAGTCACTCTCTGCAGTTTTGAGTTTATGCATGCCAGTTATTGCCTTAATTTCCTTAAGTAGTTTGTTATACAGTTTTTTCCCTGCTTGCAAGGGTCCTTTTTGTTTTAGTGTTGTATGTGAAAACTGCATATGTAAATCTTGATTATTTCTTGTGTTGTATGAATGGATATTTTGGTTTTTTGGAGCAATCTTGTTATTTTCATCTACTATTTTCCTTATAAATGTTATTGTTTCTAGGATATATAGGCATGGTAATGGAAGAATGTGAAGCTTTTTAAATGAGGTTTTGCATAAAGATCGAGGTGCTAAGCCTTCCATTGCTCTTATAATTCTTTTTTGTGCAATAAAACAGTTTTTGCTGTGTGGTGAATTTCCCCAGCAAATTAAACCATATCTTAGTAATGATTCTGCTTGGGCATAGTACACATTTTTATGGCTTGCATAGATGTGCATCCAGCAAGAATTTTTATACTATAACAAATGGTTTTTTATTTACTACATAGATGTTGTGTGTGTTTCTGCCATCTTAGGTCATCTTGGATCCAAACACCCAAAAATTTGGTGCTATTTACAATTTCAAGTCTTTTGCCTAACAGTTCTATGGTTGCAGTTATAGGCTGTTTATTCTGCACTGTGTGTAGATGCATAGTGTTTGTTTTATGTGTGTTTATTATTAAGTTGTTCATTGCGAACCAGTTTGATACATGTGTAGTGCTCTTTTTTATTTCATTTTGGAGCTCTTCTTGGGTCTTTCCTTTGATAAGTATATTTGTATCATCAGCATATTTAATGTACTTATAGTTAGTGCTGGATGGTTCCAGGTCATTTACAAACAGCAAGAACAGGATTGGTCCCAGTATGGAACCCTGCGGCGCACGGTATATAGCACACTGTTTTTCTCATTGATAGGACGTTAATTTTTTTCCTTCTTTGTACAAGAATTCAACTATTTGGTGTCTGTTTTGTAGATATGACTTTACCCATTCATAGGCTGGGCCTCTGACACCAACATTTTCTAGCTTTCTAAGCAAAAGACCATGGATAATGATGTCAAATGCTTTTGAAAGATCTAGCAATATTGCTGCTATGTGTACTTTTTTATCTAATGCATTTAAAGCTTCATTTAAGAAATCAATAATAGCTGTCTCAGTGGATTTACATTTTTGGAAACCGTGCTGTGTATCTGAGAAAAGTTTTTTTTTTTTTTTTTTTTTTCCAATGAAATCTACGAGTCTTTTATAAAAGATTTTTCAATTATTTTAGAAAAAACAGATAGTAGAGAGACTGACCTATAATTTGTTATATCTGTTTTTTCACCCTTTTTGAACAATGGCTTCACTTTAGCTATTTTTAGCCTTTCTGGGAAGATTCCCTGAGAAAGTGAACTATTGCATATGTCTCCCATGGACTTAACTACTAAGGGTGCACATTTTTTAATGATATGGTCTGGTATGTTGTCAGTACCAGAGGAAAATTTTGATTTTAGCTCCCCTATTGTTTTTAGCATTTCCTGTTCATCTGTTGGGTGTAGGAAGATAGACTTGTTACTAGGGATAGTTTTAATCTGATTTGCAGTGACAGCATTTTGAAAGTTTTGCTTCACCAGAATCTCAGCTGCCTCAGAGAAATATGAGTTAAAGTTATTTGCTATCTGCTGGGGATCAGATATTACAAAAGTGTTTTCATTCAGTTTCATATTATGGTATTCTCTCCGTTTTACTCCTGTTTCATGCCTTACAATCTCCCATACAGCTTTTATTTTATTTTGTGCACTTGCTATGAAGGAACTATTTGCCATTTTTTG
Source organism: Schistocerca gregaria (assembly GCF_023897955.1). Classification (NCBI taxonomy): domain Eukaryota; kingdom Metazoa; phylum Arthropoda; class Insecta; order Orthoptera; family Acrididae; genus Schistocerca; species Schistocerca gregaria. The sequence continues at coordinate 96,217,371 of NC_064924.1, forward strand.
CTTCTTTTATGACTTTAGTTAAAATCTTTTTGTAATTCTTAAAATACTAATAAAATTCTGGGGATGTGGTGTGCTGCCTAGATATTTCATGAAGTAGTCTCCTTTTCTTCACAGATATTTGTATCCCTGTCGTGACCCATTTTATTTTCAGATCCTTTTTTGTGACTGTCTTTTTATGGAGTGGAAAGCAAAGTTCAAAATAATAGGTAAAGCTATTTAGGAATTTATTGAACTTATCATTTGTACTTTCACATTCATAGATGTCTTCCCAAGTTTCTTTACGCAGATAGTTAAGGAAATTTTGTATATTCTGGTCATTATACTTCCTAGAAGTAGTAGTTAGACATTCAGTTGAATTAAGCAGTTTTCCTAATCTTATACTAATTTCTTGGGTTGTGTGATCCCCAAAGCCTGTATTGTGGATTTGTGTTGTATGTTTCAAGGGCACATTTCTAAATATTTGATCAAGGATTGTGGCTGAGGTTTTTGTGATGTGTGTTGACGTTTCTATAGTAGCCTTTAAATTGAAAGTTGCTAAGAGGTTCAGTAAAGCAGTTTTTTGATTAGACTCACTTGCAAAGTCAATGTTGAAATCCCCACATATAATTAGTTTTCCATTTTTTTGTGTAGTCTTGTGTAAGATATTTTCAAGGTTCTTTAACATAATGTTAATATTGCCAGTTGGCACCCTGTATAGACAAATTATAGCAATTATTTCATCTGTGATTTCAATTCCATTTACCTCAATATCTTTCTCTACGGATAATTTTTCTACATACGGCATACATTTAAAATTTATGCTATTTTTAACATAAATGCAACTACCACCATGTTTATACAATTTACAACAAAAATAACTACCCAATACAAAATTTGGAATGCATAGCATGTGAAGTTTCTCTTTGTCAAGCCAATGTTCAGTAAAACATAATACAGAGGTGTTTTTAAATTTGAATTTCTTTTATTTTGTTGGATAGGGATTGTACATTTTGATGAAATACCGTCAGGTTTAGAGTTAAACACGAGTTCTGAAACTTACTATCCTTAGTACTTATATTTATATTGGAATTTCTGCCTGGAAGATATTTTTTATTTTCAATTTTCACTTCTGAATTTTCACCCCCTACACACAGTATCAGTTTCCCTTGTTCTTGATGACTTTACAGATGTCTGTAACCATTTTACTGAAATTCATTGAGCCTAGTCTGTTTAAATGCACGCCTTCCTTTCCCAAGCATTTGTCACTTAACAATTTGTTGGGGTCAACGAATATTGTCCCGAGTTCGTTGCACTGTTCCCTGATAGCACTGTTTATGTTGCTTATATAAGAACTGCTTACTGACCTTCTGTGCAGAATTCCACTCATAACCAGTCTTGAGTTTGTGTACAATTCTTTGGCTGAAAGAATGATGTTTCTCGTCTCACTTACAATTTCTCCCTGACTGCTGCTTCGTATTGAATTCGTCCCAGAATGAATAAAAACACCTTCGTAATTGGTCTTTAGATCGTTTCCATTTTTAGTTGCAGACTGTTTTGCACGTAATAAATTTTAAAATGTTTGTTGAGCTGATGAGATCGGATACCAGGGCGAACATCTATTACACATTTTGGTGAAACTAGATTTTTTAATATAGAATCGCCAATAACAAAGAAATCCTTTTTATTACTCTGCTTCTGTGAGGCAATTTCACGTTTCACCCTTTTATTATTTGTCACTGTTTTCCAGCTGTATTTACTTACAGTTTAGTAAATGATGAACTCGTGTGTCAGACCAAATCAGAAGTTTCAGTCTCATTCTCAAGCATGCTGCAATACAACACTTGCTGTACACTGGAATGTGCTGAAACAGGCCCAGAAACAAAGAGCAATGCACAATGCACTCTGAAATTCACAAAACAGTATATAAATAAAAAATACTTTCGAAAAACCACACACACGGGTTCATCATTTACTAAACTTATTCAAAACTGAGACACTTGAGGCACACATATACCTCACAAACTATTAATTCCAAAAGCTAGCAACTGTACATCTGAAACTTCCTGGCAGATTAAAACTGTGTGCCCAACCGAGACTCGAACTCGGGACCTTTGCCTTTCACGGGCAAGTGCTCTACCAACTGAGCTACCGAAGCACGACTCACGTCTGGTACTCACAGCTTTACTTCTGCCAGTATCCGTCTCCTACCTTCCAAACTTAACAGAAGCTCTTCTGCGAACCTTGCAGAACTAGCACTCCTGAAAGAAAGGATATTGCGGAGACATGGCTTAGCCACAGCCTGGGGGATGTTTCCAGAATGAGATTTTCACTCTGCAGCGGAGTGTGCGCTGATATGAAACTTCCTGGCAGATTAAAACTGTGTGCCCGACCGAGACTCGAACTCGGGACCTTTGCCTTTCGCGGGCAAGTGCTCTACCAACTGAGCTACCGAAGCACGACTCGCGTCCGGTACTCACAGCTTTACTTCTGCCAGTATCCGTCTCCTACCTTCCAAACTTTACAGAAACTCTTCTGCGAACCTTGCAGAACTAGCACTCCTGAAAGAAAGGATATTGCGGAGACATGGTTTAGCCAGAGCCTGAGGGATGTTTCCAGAATTAGATATCTCTTTCTGGAAACTGTACATCTTTTTCTTTTATATGTGTCTATCAGCTCTGCTCCACATTTATTAGTTTTCTTGAGCGAATTTTCCTTTTATGCAATTACAGTATCATTGGTATAAAAGCTATAAATGTGGACTTGCATTTCTTCACCTGTCTTCTAAGGCAGTTCATAGCATCATTATTACTTTGCATGTTCTACATTTCTGTGGAACCCCTAGGTTGGCTTCTACCATCCTTTTGTAAATAATTCTTGCCAGTACGTTAAAACCATAACTTATTCTATAAACTTGCAGTTTGCTGCAGGTGAAAAATAGATCCACAGCTTGTTTTGTAATTGAAAAAATGGTTGTAGCTCCATCATAAGTTGCACTGAGAAGTATCTTGTTTTATTTCTTGAAGGCAACTAGTTTCAGTCATCTGTGTCCACTTTCAAACCATCTCTGTCATAAGTGTGATAAATACAAGTGATAGCCCATGTACAATAACTGCCCCTACAGTGATGATTGAAGCAGCACTATGGCTGACTCAACAACAGTAAACAGAACACACAGGATTGGCATTTTCTAGTGTTCTATTTATGGTTGTTAAGTCAACCATATTGCCACTTTGATCATCACTGCAGGGGCAGTTTTTGTACATAGGCTATCATCTGTATTTGTCACACAATATGGATAATTTGAAAATGGACATAAGTGTCCAAAACTGATTCTTTTCAATGCAACTTATGACAGAGCTACAACCATTTATTTCAATAACTTCTTCTATTAGTGAATTGGTAATACATCTGACAACACCTAAACTTCTGTAGTATTATGTACCAGATCTGTTGAAGATCTTAATAATTTTGAAGGAATGCCAACTACCTCAGGTACCTTATATCTTTCAGTGATTTGTCAAATTCTTCTCAGAATATCAACTTACCCATCTCCTTTCCATTTTTCATAATATTCTCACCAAGCCTCTTGGCTGATGTAGCACTTCTATTTATTTCTATCAACTATCAGCCTTCTCTTTTCTATTTTGTACCAGGTAGACCCTGAGCTCATGATCTTCATACAGGTACTTCCCTTTCCTCCAAAGCCTTCTTTCATTTTCTGGTTTCTGTTGTATTAAAGTCATGCATGCTTCTACAGCTTTTGCATTTCTCCTTTAGCTATTCCTGCTTTGCACCTTTCACTACTGTCGGTCTCATACATTCCATTTCATTCACTGTATTTTTATATTTTCTTCTTTCATCAAGCAAATTTAACATATAGCCTGTGTTATCCAAGTATTTCTGTGGGGATTTGCATTTTTCCTGGACTTTCCTTTTCTGCCTTCACTATTTCATCTCTTAAAAAACTACACAGTTGTCTTTTATTGCATTAATCATCTTCTTTCAGTCATCATTGTGCAATGTTCTCATCGAAATTCTCAACAATCTCTTATTGTTTCAACTTATCCAGTTGAAGAGACGTATACCCAACAGAATGAAATCCCATGCCCCTAAAAACTTTACATGGATCATGACACTGTGTATATAAATCGTGGCTGTGATAATTTGTTTGTTCTGCTGTTTATAGTATTTCAGCCATACGTGATTAAGGGATCTAACTGTCCATCAGCCCATTCTCCAACCTGAAGAAGACCAGCTTTCTTTTCTTCTGATGACTGCCACCTCCTCAGCAGTACCCCACCCAGTAATCTGTAAGGAAGTCTATTTTATCTCCAAAATGTTTTGCCCAGGAGGATGCCATCATCATTAAACATTGCAGCGGAGCTGCGTTTCCCTGTGAAATATATTGACTGTAGCTTCCCCCTGCTTCAGACGCGCTATTGTTCAGATGTCAGCACCACTGAGGCACACAAACCACCACCATGAGGACAGGGAATAACTTGATTGTATGTCTGAAGGACTGAAAATTCAACCATGTCTTTTTTTCTTAAAATGTTGACATTTCGCCTGATGTGTTTTGAGAGCACTACCTATAAACAGTTTAGCACAGAAAGATAATATGTATACCCTATCAGTTGTAACCAGTTGCCTGCAAATGCTTATGTCAACTGAGAAACAATTTTTGTCAAAATGTCACTGGCAACAAAGATTAAAAAACAAGTTGTGGGCTGGATGGCAGTATGACACTGGGATTGGAATGTTCCATGGCACCAAGGCTATGGGCATAGGGAATGTTCATATATAGTGCTGTAGTAGTCCATAATAACAATAATTTTAAAAATTAAAAAATAAATAAAAAACAAAACAAAAAAACTTTGGCAGTAATGATTCAGGAACTATGGAAGGCAATGGAGGAATTGATTGTATGTTGGTTGTAGGAAAGGATACAGTAGACAGCTGTTACTGATGTTGATCAACTAAGGTAAAGAATCTTTCTGTGGGAACGTTAGAGCATAATAGAGAGAACCGTAAAGAGGCTGTAGCACAATTAAAATAAGTTGTGGCTTTTGATGGTTTTGCATGGAATGAGTGGAAAGGAGTGTTATTGGCCAGCACAAGATGAGCACATAACACCTACTTTCATTGTGTGCTCACTAAGTGGCCATCAGTGAAGCACTGGTAAGCAATAAACAAATTGAACAGGGCATTATGAATATTTTATAAATCTTCACAATTGTGATGTAAGTGGCACAACTACAGGAAACAGTATAATTACTGTCGTCTTCATTGGATCCAGAATCAGTGCTGCAGCTGACAGAAATGACTGTCTCTACAATTTGTTCCTCCAGTAGCCCTCCCTTGGCTACTTTATTGATATGGCTCACAACTCGAGACCAATGCTGTTGCATAAAACTTGCAAAAGCTTCTTTTGTAGCATTTCTGTCTCACTGATAATACTTTTTATCATTTATTGCCATGTAACTTTTTACCTGTGCTATGAAAAGAATAGAGGGAAACGTTCCACGCAGGGGAAAAATATATCTAAAAACAAAGATGATGTAACTTACCAAATGAAATCATTGGTATGTTGATACCCACAAAAACAAACACAAACATACATGTAAAATTAAAGCTTTCACAACCCACGGTTGCTTCATCAGGGAAGAGGGAAGGAGAGGGAAAGACGAAAGGATGTGGGTTTTAAGGGAGAGGGTAAGGAGTCATTCCAATCCCGAGAGCGGAAAGACTTACCTTAGGGGGAAAAAAGGACAGGTATACACTTGCCCACACACACATATTCATCCGCACATATACAGACACAAGCAGACATTTATAAAGGCAAAGAGTTTGGGCAGAGATGTCAGTCGAGGCGGAAGTACAGAGGCAAAGATGTTGTTGAAAGACAGGTGACGTATGAGCAGCAGCAACATGAAATTGGTGGAGGTTGAGGCCTGATGGGTAACGGGAAGAGAGAATATACTGAAGTGCAAGTTCTCATCTCCGGAGTTCTGATAGGTTGGTGTTAGTGGGAAGTATACAGATAACCCAGATGGTGTAACACTGTGCCAAGATGTGCTGGCCATGCACCAAGGCACGTTTACCCATAGGGTGATTCTCATTACCAGCAAACATTGTCTGCCTGTGTCCATTCATGCGAATGGACAGTTTGATGCTGGTCATTCCCACATAGAAAGCTACACAGTGTAGGCAGGTCAGTTGGTAAATCACGTGGGTGCTTTTACACGTGGCTATGCCTTTGATCTTGTATGCCTTCCGGGTTACTGGACTGGAGTAGGTGGTGGTGGGAGGGTGCATGGGACAGGTTTTACACCAGGGGCGGTTACAAGGGTAGGAGCCAGAGGGTAGGGAAGGTGGTTTGGGGATTTCATAGGGATGAACCAAGAGGTTACGATGGTTAGGTGGACGGCGGAAAGACACTCCTGGTGGAGTGGGGAGGATTTCATGAAGGATGGATCTCAATTCAGGGCAGGATTTGAGGAAGTCGTATTCCTGCTGTAGTGCCACATTCAGCATCTGATCCAGTCCCGGAAAGTATCCTGTCACAAGTGAATCACTCTTGGGGTTCTTCTGTGGGAGGTTCTGGGTTTGAAGGGATGAGGAAGTGGCTTGGCAATTTGCTTCTGTACCAGGTCGGGAGGGTAGTTGCAGGATGCGAAAGCTGTTTTCAGGTTGTTGGTATAATGGTTTAGGGATTTCGGACTGGAGCAGATTTGTTTGACACGAAGACCTAGGCTGTAGGGAATGGACCGTTTGATATGGAATGGGTGGCAGCTGTCATAATGGAGGTACTGTTGCTTGTTGGTGGGTTTGATGTGGACCGATGTGTGAATCTGGCCATTTGACAGATGGAGGTCAACGTCAAGGAAAGTGGCATGGGATTTGGAGTAGGACCAGGTGAATCTGATGGAACCAAAGGAGTTGAGCTTGGAGAGGAAATTCTGGCCTTCTTCTTCACTATGAGTCCAGATCATGAAGATGTCATCAATAAATCTGTACCAAACTTTTGGTCGGCAGGCCTGGGTAACCAAGAAGGCTTCCTCTAAGTGACCCATAAATAGGTTGGCGTACAAGGGGGCCATCCTGTTACCCATGGCTGTTCCCTTTAATTGTTGGTATGTCTGGCCTTCGAAAGTGAAGAAGTTGTGAGTCAGGATGAAGCTGGCTAAGGTAATGAGGAAAGAGGTTTTAGATAGGGTGGCAGGTGATCGGCGTGAAAGGAAGTGCTCCATCACAGTGAGGCCCCGGACATGTGGGATATTTGTGTATACGGAAGTGGCATCAATGGTTACAAGGATGGTTTCCGGGGGTAACAGATTGGGTAAGGATTCCAGGCGTTCGAGAAAGTGGTTGGTGTCTTTGATGAAGGATGGGAGACTGCATGTAATGGGTTGAAGGTGTTGATCTACATAGGCAGAGATACGTTCTGTGGGGGCTTGGTAACCAGCTACAATGGGGCGGCCGGGATAATTGAGTTTGTGAATTTTAGGAAGTATGTAGAAGGTAGGGGTGCGGGGTGTCGGTGGGGTCAGGAGGTTGATGGGAGTCAGGTGAAAGCTTTTGTAGGGAGCCTAGGGTTCTGAGGATTCCTTGATGCTCCGCCTGGACATCAGGTTTGTGATTACCTTGGCAAACTTTGTATGTAGTGTTGTCTGAAAGCTGACGCAGTCCCTCAGCCACATACTCCAGATGATCAAGTACCACGGTCGTGGAACCTTTGTCTGCCGGAAGATTGGCGATGGGTATGTCAGCCTTCAGATCACGGATAGCCTAGGCTTCAGCAGTGGTGATGTTTGGAGTAGGATTAAGGTTTTTCAAGAAGGATTGAGAGGAAAGGCTGGAAGTGAGAAATTCCTGGAAGGTTTGGTGAAGGTGATTTTGAGGAAGAGGAGGTGGGTCCCACTGTGGCAGAGGACGGAACTGTTCCAGGCAGGGTTCAATTTGGATAGTGTCTTGGGGAGATGGATCATTAGGAGTAGGATTAAGATTATTTTTCTTCATGGCAAAGTGATTTTTCCAGCAGAGAGTATGAGTGTAGGACCGTAAATCTTTGATGAGGGCTGTTTGGTTGAATCTGGGAGTAGGGCTGAAGGTGAGGCCTTTGGATAGGACAGAGGTTTCAGGCTGGGATAGAGGTTTGGAGGAAAGGTTAACTACTGAATTAGGGTGTCGTGGTTCCAGATTGTGTTGATTAGAATTTTGAGGTTTTTGGGGGGAGTGGAGCTGGAAGTGGGAGCTTGAGTAGATGGGGGAGACTGGGTCTGTGTGCAGTGAGAGGAGGTTGAGGTTTGCTGGAAAGGTTGTGGTGTGTGAGTGAGTTGCCTTTCTGGAGGTGGGAAACCAGGAGATTGGATAGTTTTTTGAGGTGGAGTGTGGCATGCTGTTCTAATTTGCGGTTGGCCTGTAGGAGGACGCTCTGAACAGCCTCTGTGGATGTGGGAGAGGAAATATTGAGGAGTTTTATTAAGGATAGGACAAGACAGGTGTAAAACCTGTCCCATGCACCCTCCCACCACCACGTACTCCAGTCCTGTAACCCGGAAGGTGTACACGATCAAAGGCAGAGCTACATATGAAAGCACCCACGTGATTTACCAACTGACCTGCCTACACTGTGAAGCTTTCTATGTGGGAATGACCAGCAACAAACTGTCCATTCGCATGAATGGACACAGGCAGACAGTGTTTGTTGGTAATGAGGATCACCCTGTGCCTAATCATGCCTTGGTGCAGCCAGAACATCTTGGCACAATGTTACACTGTCCGGATTATCTGGATACTTCCCACTAACACCAACCTATCAGAACTCCGGAGATGGGAACTTGCCGTTCAGTATATCCTCTCTTCTCGTTACCCACCAGGCCTCAACCTCCCCTAATTTCATGTTGCCGCCAGTCATACCTCACCTGTCTTTCAACAACATTTTTGCCTCTGTACTTCCGCCTCGACTTACATCTCTCCCCAAACTCTTTGCTTTTACAAATGTCTGCTTGTGTGTGTGTGTGTGTGTGTGTGTGTGTGTGTGTGTGTGTGTGTGTGTGTGTGTGTGTGTGTGTACCTGTCCTTTTTCCCCCTAAGGTAAGTCTTTCTGCTACCAGGGTTGGGATGACTCCTTACCCTTTCCCTTAAAACCCACATCCTTTCGTCTTTCCCTCTCCTTCCCTCTTCCCTGATGAAGTAACCGGGGTTGCGAAAGCTTGAATTTTACGTGCGTGTTTCTGTTTGTTTGTGTGTCTATCAACATACCAATGCTTTCGTTTGGTAATTTGTGTCATCTTTGTTTTTAGATATATTTTTACCTGTGGTGATATACATGTAATAAGATTGAAACAAGTGTGATATGGAGGAAAGCCAATCACACTAAACCCTTTCACCATTGACATTCATTGAACTTTTGCTGGTGTAGGAGGGGAAGCTGACTTCTTGTTGTTGTTAACTGGGCAATGGTATTTCGTCCCCTCCTCTGAGTCAAACTGATGAAAGTTGCAGATGTGAATGTTTGGGAGCAAGCAGTTGTAAGTAAGAAGATGGTTTCACATCACAGGTTTAGGATAAGCCCAATGTTTTGAGGAGTTGGTGGAGCTAATGCTGGACTTCTGGAATAGAATTGTAAATCATAATAGTAAATAGTGTAGAGTCCTTCTCAGCATTACAAATAGTAAGGTCAGGATGGGTTTCTCAGCATCAATAGCTGTATGTTCCAAACCATGAAGTTATAAATAAAACAGAAAGAAACTTCCACATGGGAAAAATATATTAAAAACAAAGATTCCAAGACTTACCAAGCGGGAAAGCGCCGGCAGACAGGCACATGAACAAAACACACAAACACACACACAGAATTACGAGCTTTTGCAACTGGCAGTTGCTTCGTCAGGAAAGAGGGAAGGAGAGGGAAAAATGAAAGGATGTGGGTTTTAAGGGAGAGGGTAAGGAGTCATTCCAATCCCGGGAGCGGAAAGACTTCCCTTAGGGGAAAAAAAGGACAGGTGTACACTCGCACACACACACACATATCCATCCGCACCCTTCCCTCTTTCCTGACGAAGCAACTGCCAGTTGCGAAAGCTCATAATTCTGTGTGTGTGTTTGTGTGTTTTGTTCATGTGCCTGTCTGCCGGCGCTTTCCTGCTTGGTAAGTCTTGGAATCTTTGTTTTTAATATAAACCATGAAGTTAGTTAGTTAGTTAGTTAGTTATATTACTTGTTCCATGGATCATGAACACGATTCTTTCATAATGATGTGGATTGTGTCAAAGTACACAAGATTCATTTATCCCAAATAATCATTGTTAGTCTTATATACGGTACAATTGTTAATGCTTATTGTATTTCTTTGGCCTATGTCTAAAAATTCATCTGTGGAGTAGAAGGAGTTGTCATTCAGGAATTCCCTTAACTTATTTTTGAATGCCGATTGGTTGTCTGTCAGACTTTTGATATTGTTTGGCAATTGACCAAAAATCTTTGTGGCAGTATAATTCACCCCTTTTGTGCCAATGTCAAATTCAATGAACGGTAGTGAAGGTCACCCTGTCTCCTAGTATTGTAGCTGTGGACTGTGCTATTAATTCTGAAGTGATCTGGGTTACTAACAACAAATTTCATTAGGCTGTATATATATTGTGAAGCTACTGGCAATATCCCTAATTCTTTAAATAATTGTCTACAAGATGATCTTGGATGGGCCCCAGACATTATTCTGATAACACGTTTTTGTGCAATAAATACCTTCTTTCTTAGTGATGAATTGCCCCAAAAGATGATTCCGTAAGAAAGCAACGAATGAAAATATGCATGGTAATCTAACTTACTGATGTGCTTGTCTCCAAAATTTGCAGTGACACTAATAGCATAGGTAGCTGAGCTCAATCATTTCAGTAGATTGTCAATGTGTGTCTTCCAGTTTAAATTTTGATCAATACAGACACCCAGAAATTTTGAACAATCTGCTTTAGCTAAAGATTTTCCCCCACACTCTATATTTATTTCCAGTGTTATGCCTTTCCCTGTACTGAACTGTATGTACAGTGTTTTTTCAAAGTTCAATGAAAGTCCATTTGCGGAAAACCACCTAATAACTCTTTGAAAAACATTATTTGCATTTTCCTCAGCTGATTCTTGCTTTTTAGGCTTGATTACAATACTTGTGTCATCTGCAAAGAGAACCAAGTTTGCATCTTCATGAATATAATTAGGCAAGTCATTAACATATATTAAAAACAATAAAGGCCCCAAGACAGAACCCTGTGGTAACCCATTCTTGATAGATCCCCAGTCTGAATAATCTGCTGGCCTTTGTGTACTATGTGGGTTTACTGTTTCAACCTTCTGCATTCTACCAGTTAAATATGAAGTGAACCATCTGTGTACTGAACCATTCATTCCATAGTACTTCCACTTATCTAAGAGGATTTCATGATCCACACAATCAAAAGCCTTAGAGAGATCACAGAAAATCCCAATTGGTGATGTTCTACTAACCAGAGCATTTAAAATTTGTTGGTGTCAGTTGGTGTCAATAGGAAGGGCTTTAATGAAGGAGGAAAAGTTGAGGTAGAGACATCTCTCTTGCAAAGGCACTTTGAAGCAGCCAAGTAGAAAGGGAGGAGGGTAACAGTTAGAGGGAAGCTGGAAACGGCTAAGACATAGTTTGAGCAAGTCATGTGTGTGCTTGGAGCTTACAGGTGCTGAACTTGAACTGGTCAGTAGGCTAGTGTGGATACCAAGCAAATGAGGACAGAGAATGTAATTGTGAAGAGAGTGAGCCAGGGAAAGGAGATTCTTGACAAATCCAGCAAACTTGATCGGGGGTGCAGGGTTGAACACGAGTCTTTCTGATGGTGTTAGGTTTTCTGGGGTTAATTTGACAACTGCCTTGTGAGTCTGGAGAGAGTGTGTTTGGAAGTGGTGTATTCTTCTGTATGTGAAGTGTATTTTTGAGGTGTGGAAGGCAGAGTAGGTCAGTAGTGTATTGGTGTAGAAACAAGGGCACCCATATGATAGTTTGTAGGGGCACGGGGGTGGGGAAGATCTGGTGGTATAAGATATTTTTAATATTTTGGAAGACAAATTGAGACAGAACATAAGAACTTAGTGGCACCATCTGAAGGAAAAAAGTATGAACTATATACAAAATCTGAATAATAGCAGATTTGGAATGATTATTTTAATTGCTGATGATAAGGTTATAGTTGTTGATAATGAAGTGCACATACAGAGAGGGACACATAGCACAACTGCAGTGTTATAGTCAACAATGCTAAATCCTTGTTGTTTAAATGAATGAAACTATTAGATGTAAAATAGTAACTAAATGTAAATGTACAGGTAGAGAGAAGTCATTGATCTTCATAATACACCTGTAGAAGCGAACTTCCTTCTCCCTGGCATTATTCCATGTTTTCACAGGGTCAACATGTTAATCTGTATTCAGCAGTGTTGGTAGTATAGGATGGCTTGATACCCTTCCTGTGATGAAATTTGTCTATGCCATCTGTCTATGTCTAGTGTTAACCCATGCGAAAGTGTGTGAAAGTTTTTGAAATGTTTGTGAGTTATTTAACTGAGGTGGGATGTGGGCACCATCCAGTATTCACCTAGATGGATGTGGTAAACTGCCTAAAAACCACATCCAAGCTGGCCAACACACTGGCCCTTGCTGTTAATCCATGGGACTGATTCAATCTAGGTCCAAAATGCCTCCCCCAAATCTCAGAAATGTTGTGCTAGCACATACAGATATTCAGGCAAGTATCTGAAGAATTCAACATTTGAAATAAAATAAAAAGATTGAGTTACACTGAGGCACAATGTTTAAAATGTTAGGGAAAATGTAAGAAGAGAGCCTATGATGGAATTTTAATAACCATGACTATTATTTCTTTGCTGCTTTGAAATCAAACAAATATTCTAAAAGACAATGACATAAAAAAATGGATGGGGTACACAGAAAAAAAGGAATATATCTGCAGATCTGAAGACCTAAAAAAAGACATCAGTATCATAACATAATGATGAAGTCACTCATACAGAATGAACAAAGACAATTAGAATGACCAAGGAGAAGACTGAAAGGCTAACAGTGTGATTAAATTGTAGACATTGTAACAGGCTTCCAGGTGTAATTTGTAGAGAGAGAGAAAAAAGAAGCAAGGATAGGAGACAAATATGAAGAAGAGATTCCTTCTTATGGAAAAGAGAAAAAGGACTCAGATGGTGTGAAGAGGTCAAAAAAAGAGGGAAAGGCTATGGCAAGTTGCGTACAACTCAAATAAAGCTCTACTTGGTTTATCTTCTCATTCTCCTTACTTCCTTGTTCTGCTCAATTTGTTTCATCTGTTAAAGATAAGTGAAGCTATAGGTTAAAGAGACTTTGATGCAATAATTATTTAGGAGCTTTGTTATGAAAAATATTTTATTTATTTGTTTTCATTCTCATTCCAGAGCACAGACAAAGATGACAATGAAGATAAGACCAATAGTCTAAAGACACCAGTTCCAAGTGAATGGAAACTTGCAGCTGTTATATTAGACCGTACTGGTGTTTACATAATTACTCTTACTTACATAATCATACTTGCAGTTACAATTCCAAAATACTGATCTTGTGTATGGTTAATACATCCACTGTGTGAAAGTAGAATGAAGATCATCACAAAAATGTATGAAATATGTTTGACGTTGTCAAACTGTAGGTGGCAAATTAAAATAAAATGTTTATAATTTTGAAGTTTTCAAAATTTTTCGTCTCAGTATGTAACATAGATGCATTTTATACTCATTTATTAACTCAGGTAATTTTTGGAGCACAAAAGCTACACATGATCACCACATGCCAGTGATGGAGATAGAAACGATTGAGAGAAAACTGAAATACTTAGCTTTGGTAACAATATGTGATTGTGCTGAATCCTCTGTAAAATAAAATGACACTAAATGTTTTCATTTTCTGTTCATTGTGCCAGTTGACAATTAGCCTTCACCATTTCAGTCCTAAGTCACAAAAACATCAAGGACAAAACCTCATGGCTTCTGCCACTTATGTAGACTTGAAAGATGACATTTTTGTTTAGTTCATTTACAGTTAACTATTTGTTATTTCAGTAATTTTACTTTGGTTTTTTTTTACTTTGTATATTGCCTGATTCATCTTTTTTCCTTTAAAATTACAATTTTTTGTCACCTTCTTCAGTAATGTTGTTGTTGTTGTTGTGGTCTTCAGTCCTGAGACTGGTTTGATGCAGCTCTCCATGCTACTCTATCCTGTGCAAGCTTCTTCATCTCCCAGTACCTACTGCAAACTACATCCTTCTGAATCTGTTTAGTGTATTCATCTCTTGGTCTCCCTCTACGATTTTTACCCTCCACGCTGCCCTCCAATACTAAATTGGTGCTCCCTCGATGTCTCAGAACATGTCCTACCAACCGATCCCTTCTTCTAGTCAAGTTGTGTCACAAGCTCCTCTTCTCCCCAATTCTACTCAATACCTCCTCATTACTTATGTGATCAACCCAGCTAATCTGCAGCATTCTTCTGTAGCACCACATTTCAAAAGCTTCTATTGTCTTCTTGTCTAAGCTATTTATCGTCCATGTTTCACTTCCATACATGGCTACACTTCATACAAATACTTTCAGAAACAACTTCCTGACACTTAAATCAATACTCAATGTTAACAAATTTCTCTTCTTAAGAAATGCTTTCCTAACTCAAATTTAGTACATTGTTTTTCATTTTCTGGAATATGATAAATTATTCTGCTAATATGGATTTCAATACTGCTGACGTGAATACAGTGATTTAATATGATGTTAAATGACTAATCTATTGTACTTGTTGTGTGAAATCTCAGTTTATTTAAAATTTTAGAATTTACATTATGTAAGTGTGAAGTTCCCCACACTAGCATGTTTTTATTAGATGTTATTAATTTTGCCAATTATACATTCTAGTTATGAAATAAAGGAAAATTTTGTAATTAGCAAATGAAAATGTTAACTATCTGCAGTGACTCATAACCTTAAATTTACAGTTATCTCAATTATGGCTCATTTGGAGACTCATGTCTACTGGAACATGTTGCTTCTATTATCATGTAATTTCACCCTTGTGAGTTTTCACTGTTCATTATGAAACAACATGTATGTAAATGTATATTAGAAGAAAAAATCAGTTTTTCAAAACAGTCAGTGCTCCCCTTTTTAAACTACTCAGCTGCTGTTTTATCTAACACTTCAAACAAAGCCGTTATATAATTTAACACACATTACTACTAGCCGTCAGTCAAGGTTTGTTTAATACAAACATTAGAATTACAAATAATTTACATCCCTGAATCCAGATATCCTGTAAAATTAGAAACAGTGGCTACTGAGATATTTTTTTTAGTTTCTGGTTCTTCAAATTTTCTTCCTCATATCCACAAGCAACCTAGATATATAATTTTACACCAAAGTGTAAACTCTACAGTGAATCCTGCATCATCTGCAGGGAAATTGTTTTCATTTCTCATATTGTGCTTGTGAATTGCACAATTCATCCTAAATTCATTGTAGTTATTAAATACCATTAGGTGGTATATGTATTGCACATAACTCTAAGATTTTCTAGGTCCTTGAAGAGATTTCTGCAAGGTTTTTAGTTATCAGCTATACCTAGCATTCTTGTGAAACACTTAGCAGGGAGGGAGAGGAGCTAGACCTTGGAGTGTGATGTATTTTTAATACTTTGGAAGACATATGGCAATTTCTAAGCAGCCATAAGAAAATTCCAATTTCAGTTTTGTTACAAACATCCATAATACTGATTTTTAAATCATTGTCTTGAAAGAAAAGTGTCTGATTACACTATATTTTTTTTCCTTTCCCTGAGAACTAGGGGAGGGGAGGTGTTGGACCCCCTTGCCTCCACACATGAACGCCCTTGCCCTACACTGCTGCACCTTACATGTCACGGTCTATATCTCAATGTTTTCAGTAAGTGGTTACTTATATCCCTAATATCCAGAAGTATTCATTATGCTACAATAGTATCTGTTCAATCCCTGTGATTTCCTATGTTTTCACTATGCCTTTTCTAAGGTAAGTGTTTCCGAAAGACAGAACTACCAGACAACTATAGACAAAATAGCAGTAAGAAAGACAGAAATAAAAAAAAAGGCCTCTTGGGTAGCATGAAGGTTAACAGTCATAATACATCTGACCTTTCCCATCAACATATAAAATGCTTTTTCAATAAGAAAAATGAGCTCCTCGTGTCAATACAAGGCATTAAAAAAATCTTGAAGTATTTCTATAGATGTGCTATGTACAGCAGAACATCATCTGGGAGCCACAAAGATTGAGCAGATGCACCTAGGTGGATACAAGTTAGTATCACATTACTATGGAAAAAATGTGAAGGAAGGAGCTATATACACAAAAAGTGGAATGAAGCCCCAGACCATACTCTTTGGTGAATACTGCACTGAACACCTATTCGATTTTGATCTACACAGTTTAATCTATGTTATGTGTGAGTTTTATCATGATAGCAGCTTCAGAAATGCCTTTAAATTGTTAAACTGATTAATTCTGCATGGTGGTCTCTCCTACCTTTTCTGACATCTGGGAAACTGCTTGCTTCAGTGGAATTTTTGTCAGTGTGAAGGTTGTTTTCTTTCAATATCTTTGGTTGACATCTATATCTCTCGCTGAATCTATATCTTTGCCTGAAAACTTTATTGCATGTAGTTTATTTACTGTTTGAAAATAATAACACATATTAGTTGGTGGAAGGTTAAATTCACAAACCTTTACATGGAAGTCAAGATTTATGGATAGTGGGTGGTGAAAAAACTGTGTTTAAGAAACAGAGGTTTCATAGAAATTGGTTTACCAACAAAAAAGAGGAAGCAGCTTGAAATGAAGAACATAAGCTCTCAGCATCAGCATCGAAACTTGGGACAGGAGAATTTTACAGATGTGTGAATGATGTTGATATGAATTCAAAAATGGCTTCAAATGGCTCTGAGCTCTATGGGATTTAACATATGTGGTCATCAGTCCCCTAGAACTTAGAACTACTTAAACTTAACTAACCTAAGGACATCACACACATCCATGCCTGAGGCAGGATTTGAACCTGTGACCGTAGCGGTGACGCGGTTCCACACTGAAGCGCCTAGAACCGCATGGCCACACCGGCCGGCGTTATGAATTCTACTGGATTCAGACTTATTGGTTTAGATCTTCTCTGCCAGGCTATAAAGTTTTCATGTTCATGAGTTAGCTGTAAAAATACAGAATGCATGATTGTTGTAGAAGAAAGAAGAGTGGGAATAGCTTTGGATTTTAAATTAATTTGTAATTCATGTGGCTGTGAATTTTCATTTTCCTCCTCCAAAAAAACTGACGCTGATACCTATGAAAGTAATTTTAAGTTAACATATGCTCTGAGATGCCTTGGACAGGGCAGGGAAGGAGGTAATTTATTCTGTGGTTTTCTGAACATGACCCCACCTTGTGCAAGGTTTGAAAAAACTAAATAAAGAAATGTCTGATGCTGTATGGAATACTGCCAAAGTTTTTATGAAGAAATCAGTGGGGATCTTACCAGCTACAGGAATACCTTAACACAGACATCGGTTCATAAGGACATGAGCCATGTATGGATGAGTATTGAACTTTTGAAAAATGACACTACCATACTGTTGCTTGAGAGGTAACACCTGAGGATGCAGGATGTCTGTGACATACAATTGTGCCATCAGAGTTCTCTCAATCACTACCAGCCATGACTGATAGTCATACCTAGTGGCTCCCTGCAATGTGGTGCCAGGAGTAACACCACTATGCATCTCCAAAACAATTGAAGAATGGGATCTCTCCCCAGGTTGCTAACATAATTTTTCAGAATAGTCCAGAATAGCGATTCAAAACTGAACATAATGCAGTGCCACCCATCAGCAGACCATGCTTCCCAGTCATGGCACCACTCCATATAGTCATGTGTGTTGTGATGTTAGCAACAGGCTACACAGAGGATGGTAATTCCCTACTCTGATAGTCACTAGTCTCTGATTAATGGTGTGGGATGACACAGAATGTTGCAGGGAGACCATTATTTGTTTTCAGATGGTAGGTACAGATGCGAACGAGTTATGATTTGGTTGGAGCACAGTGTGGCAATTCTCCCTTGTGGTGGTCAGGTGTAGTTGACCAGAATCTTGAGGACGAGTATACCAGCCCTCACATTCCCATGCAGTCCAACACAGAGTCATTGTCACACATGAATGGCCATTGAATCTGGACATTGCACAACTTGACCAGCTGGCCACAAGGAGACCCACAATAAGCCCTTTCAAACTCTGCCAGGTGTTGATAACACTGTGTCACACGACTATGTGGCATCACAAGGTCCTTCACAGTGCTTACACCTGTTCTTTTGGCCTTAAAGAAAGCATGTGCACTGACTACTAGGGACATTCCACACTCCATAATTGATGCATTGTTTCACACAAATTGACTGTAGCAGAGGGCACATTGCAGCCCCTAGTGGGTTGCACCTCTGCTGCATTTTATTTTAATTCTGACTATCTGATGTTGTCAGGTATGACCGCATCTTTCGTATTTTTGGTATGTTATGCTGTAACATTTAGTTTTAATTTTGTCTGAAAAAGGTGTCCCTTGTGACACCGAAACCTAGGCTACAAATTAATTGTGTTCGCGACTGAGGGCTGTGTTTTTCAAAATTGTTTATTTCCTATCCTGTTCCACTCTCAAATAGAGTGAGGGAAAAATGACTGTCTATATGCCTCCTTATGAGTCCTAATTTCTTGTATCTTATCAGCGTGGTCCTTATGTGAAATATATGTTGGCAACAGTATAATCATTTTGTAGTCAGTTTCAAATGTCAGTTCTCTAAATTCTAGCAGCCCCCATTTGAGTTACTTCAATGTCTTCCTTTAAATTCTGTTTGTATCTGTCTGGTTTCATGATTACCTGCATTTGTGCACCTTTGGATAATGACTGTCATGATTTTTTGCTATGTGGATTAATATTATCCTGATTAGATGGATGATTTTAGAATGGATTATGAATAAAAACTTGAAACTAGTCATCGTCAAGTAATAAAAAGATCTATTTTGCAACTTTGTCTGCTAATCATATTGAAATGAGCATTTACTGTGTCTCTCAAGTTGTCACAAAAGTGTAACACACTACCTGGCTTCCAGACAATGGCTAAAGCTTATACTCATCTGTTTTAAAGAATCTGAAACAGCACTGTACTCCTCTAAGCAATCCAGTTCTTCTTTAACTTCATCTTATAAGGCTGAAGGAATCAGGCATTCCTTGAAAAATCCTACTCTCTCAATGCAATTTGGGCAAAAATATTAAAAGAATTTTCCAGACCTAAAGAAAATCAGTGAGCATATTGGAAACACAAAGAATCCACTTCTGCACATGTGATGGTATTACCAATTGTTTGGACTGAGTGTTGAACAGAAAAAACAAATGCTTATATGCACTGAGGCAAAGATATTTTCCACTTAGGTTTCTACTGCTACAAAAAAGGGGAGAGAGGGAGGAACAGCACATTTCATTACAGACAAGAAAGAAAGGGTCCTGGTTAGTTGTGTATATGTTAATTCCGGAAATACCTGGTATAGCATCAGAATTTCATGATGAGTGTAAGTCCACAGTTCAGCTGCTACTGATTTGAAGAGCAGAGACCCCAGTCAGATATACACAGTGTAACTAATAGTCAAAATTGAAACCCCTGTATCAAAATGGAAATCACAAACCACTGCTTGCAGAATAAGGTGTGGGGTTCAACCTTTGAATCTGTGATGTCATTTATTTGCTCTGGAGCACTCGACTGCTGGCTGCTCAGTCAGCTCTGACAAACATCTGCTACATGACCCTGGCAAAATCATTGTTGACAGACATCATTATAGTGTGGGCAACTACTCATAGCATGTAACGAAAAACAATCAGGACAACTGGGTAGTTTACAAAAGTTTTGATTAGACTGAGTTAAAAAAATGGCAATGATGCAGGGTTTGATGTCTGGCCAGTCGTGTGGCATCCATTTCACTTCCACCTGAAGAGTGTGACATTTTTGCAATTTTCCCATCCAGTTGTCTAGGTCATACTGCAAGTGCCATTTGAGGTGATAGTTCTGATATATCATATTCTTTGGAAAGGTAACCTGAGCTGCTTGTGAAATCTCCAAAGCCCTTACAACACTACATTCAGATAAAGAAGGATCTCACTGTGTTAATGCTTGAGCAAGCACCTTGCTGTCTGGTACTAATCTGATAATTACATTATGTATTAATGATTTTGCATAGGGTTTCCCACAAGGACATGTAAACTTGCATTTTCTTCTCAGATCCTGTATGTCCACAGTCCACATGGTTAACTGTCTGGTGTTGCCTTATAATCCTGGAAGAATTCTAAATGAGTGCCTGCCACATGCATTTCTGCTGCAACATATTCACTCAAACGTGAGTTGTGGTTAGAGACAGCATTAATGATTGAGAGAAAGGGGTCAATTTTTGCACAAGATAACAGAACTTGGGGTTAATAGATAATAAAAGAGCTTGTTGTCTCTCAGGGCATTTAATATCATTTGCCTGGAGATAAATGCTTCTTGTATCCTTCCCAATCCTCTTGGGCTTATTAAATGGCTGGAAAACCAGAATGCCTGAAGCAGGGTCTGTCAGCTTATGAATGAGTTCGCTGTGCTGGCTGAGCTGTCACTTCCTGAGCACAAAAAACTTCTAGGTTGTAACATTCTGCAAAGTGGCCAATATGCCATATTTCAGCACAAGGTATGTTATAGTTATAAACAACATTTGTCACCACTATTTTAAGCCTGCTTCAACAACAACACAGGTTTCATTGAACAAAAAATAAGTACAAATAAATCATACAAATAAACTTAACAGAAAAAACAATTTCCGGAGGTAGATACCTCTTGGCTACTAAAGCACACTGTAGATTTACTGAATAGCTGAAATATTAGTGCTAGGGAACAGTGTAAGTTTGACTGGGATTCACTTGCATACAAAAAACACTCACACAAATGTTGACAGCAAGTAATAGCAAAATACAAATCAGTTCCTATAAAATAGCCACTGATTGCAACATCATCATAAATAAGTCCAGTAGAGAGCAAGTAGTACACATCAGCAACCCGAGACAAATGAAGGCGATATGGTCCAAAGTAGGCCATACACCTACTGCTGTTTACCCACATGACCAAGTGAGAGCAGATGTATCACTCCACACCATACCTTGTGATGTCACCGAAAGTTAGTGTAAGTATAATTAAAATTATGTTGATTGATCCATTGATACATCCAGCAGGATTACAAGAATTTAATTTTTTTTTTTTTTTTTTAAAGTAGCAGTTTTTCTCCTAACATACATGCTTAAAGTAATCTAGAAACAATTACCACATTTATCAGATTGAGTAAATTAGTGTTAGTATATTTTACACAGGTAATCAGCTGCAGTTGCTTCATCATCTTAGTGTGTAACATGGCTCATTCCACATCCTTAAAGCTTTTTCATCATATTAGGGGTCACAGAACATGATGTATGAATGAATGAATGAATGAATGAATGCTGCATTCTCCATTTCCTATGCATTCTCTCTCCACTCGCCTACCACCTCCTACATTCCCTCTACCTGGCCACAAATGAGCACTCCCCTTGTGCCTCAATACCATTCAGGACTGGAGCAACTGAATCACATTCTCTGCCAGGGCAATGACTGCCTCTCATCATGCCTTGAAATAAGCAATAACCTACCACATTACCCATTCCATCTCTCCCACAGTGGTATTCAGCTACCCATCAAACCTACGCAATATCCTTATCCATACCTGCTCCACCACTGCTTCCAACCCCTTGCTTCATGGCTCATATCCCTGCAATACATCTACATGCAAGACCTACCTGTATCTCATACATCCTCCTACCACCACCCACTCAAGTCTGGTCACAGGTATCACCCATCCCATGAAAAGCAGGGCTTCCTGTGATAGCAGTCATGTGATCTACAAACTAATCCATAACCAGTGTTCTGCTGTCTCTCCGCTTGAAATTCCTCTAATAAACTGTGGTCAAGAAACAGCTGGACAGTCACTGAACATGCTACCCAATACAATGTGCTTTGCTTCAGTTACTGCTTCACAGCCATGCACCATCTTGATGATTCCTAACAGCAGGAGCTTTTCTGAATTGCACAGATGGGAACTCTCCCTGCAATATATCCTACATTCCTGTAACCCCTCTATTCTCAACCTTTGCTAGTCCCTGTCCTTGACCCACCTATCACCTTCTCTGCTCTCTCTCCAGCACTACACAGCCTTCTATTCCACCAATGCATCCATTTGTCTTTCCCCTCTCCTTTACTTCTCTCTGCCCCCCCCCCCCCCCCCCCCCCCCCCACTCCTCCTCCTGACTTCACCTCATGCTTCAACAAGCAGGAGTATCCTTTACCCACCCTTAACCTGCTATCCCTCCCCCCTTCATGTCCCAGCCTCCTCCTTACTCCCATCACCATCAGATTGCCTTTCCCATCAGATGCAGTTGTGCCCTCAGACAATTCATCCCAGAGAGAGAGAGAGAGAGAGAAAACATTTTCTTGCTTTTTATGATGGGCATTTTACATCCTCTCTACTGTGACTATCATCAGTTATTTTGCTACTCAAATAGCACAACTCGTTTGCTACTTTTTGTGTCTTATTTCCTTAGCTAATTCCCACAGTATCCACTCATTTTAATTCAACTATATTTTATTACCCTTGTTTTACTTTTGTTGATATACAATGTATAAACTCTTTTAAAGCTACTATCCATTCCTTACAATGGTTCTCTAAGTCCTTTGTCATCTCTGGCAGATTTACAATATCATCAGAAAACCACAAAGTTTTTATTTCTTCTCCATGAGGTGTAATTCCCTTTCTAAATGTCTCTTTAGTTTCCTGTACTGCTTGCTTAATGTACAGATTGAATAACATCCTGGAGCAGCTACTAACTCTTTCCTCTCTTTTCTCAACTACAGTTTCCTTTTCATGCCCCTTGACTCTTACAAATCCAGTCTGGTTTCTGCACAAATTATAGGTAACTTTCTGTCCCCTGCAGTTTATCCCTGTTACCTCCAGAATTTCAAAGAGTGTATTTCAGTTCACACTGTGAAATGTGAACACTCTCTACAAATGCTGTAAAAGTAGATTTGCTTTCTTCAGTCTAAATTCTAAAAATTCATAGGGTCATTAGAGCCTCACATACTCCTACATTTCTCCAAAATCCAAAACTGATCATCCAATTTTTCCTTTCTTGGTTAAAAAATTCTGGTCAGTATTGGAGCTATGATAGACTCAATTGATGGTTTGGTATTCACACCTGCTCTCTCTGGAATAGGAATCATTACATTCTTTTTGAGGCTATTTCATTTGCTTAATGTTTCTTGCATACAAGGTGGAATAACTGTGTCGTGTTTGGTTCTCCCAAAAATCTAAAAAATCCTGAGAGAATATCATCTACTCAAGAGGACGTGTTTCAGTTTAAGATCTGTGGGCTAATTCTTCCTACAGTATTATATCTCCCATCTCACCTTCATTTACTACTACTTGTCTTCTTGTAAAAGTATCTTCAAGGTCCTTTCCTTTTACAGTCCCTCTACATATTCTTTACACCTTTCAGTTTTTCCTTCTTTTTGCTCAGACTTGCTTGCTTCTGAGTTCTAGATATTCATACAGCTGCTTCCCTTTTCTCCAAAGGTCCCACAAATTTTTTATATAGGCAACATCTATCTTTCACGTAGTCATGCAGGCTTCTATGGCCTTGTGTATGTCATCTTACCAATCCTGGTTTGCTATTTTACACTCCTTGTCAAATTCATTTTTATTATGTTCCTTGCCTGTATTTCGGTGAACTGTTCCTAATGTTCCTTCTGAAACTCTCAACTACTTCTAGGTCTTTCTAAGTCATCCAGGCTCCATTGTGACTTGCACCTGCTTTATTTCTTCATTGATGGTCCTCAGTGTTGACATACTGTTTTGATATACTGGCTGAAAAATTGGAGGTGGAAGTAAAACACTGACTACTGTAAATTATGTAGCCGATAGTTGCACAGTTGTGTTTCACAGTTCTTTACTTTCACAACCCCTCAATATTGCATGGTTAATATGGCCAGTTCACTATTGGTTAACTTTCAATAAGTCTCATTAATAGTTAGCAGGCAAACATCAGCATACTTCTGCAGTAGCTTACCACTGAATATCTATAAGCAGTAAAAACCAAACTCCACAGTTTTTTCAGAATAATATGGTATGAGTGGCACTATTGAGCAGACTCTGTCATTATTTTAACACATGGCCTATTTGTGTAACACTCATTTCATGGTTAAGTTGATGCATTGTTGTTAACCTAGCCAACACAGGTTTCTTGTCTAAAAATCAGCTGTGGACTGACTGACTCTGAACCAAAAATTGGGCCTTTATTTATCCTCACTGTAACAGGTACTGCAACTATACATTGTTCAATGTTGAAGTTACAGAAATTACAATTAAAACATAACTCATTCTATTAACTGAATACATCAAAAAATTCATTCTTTTTAACAATTTCTTCTACCACAAAGCATTGTGACTCGCCGATCTTTCAAAGTGCCGCCGCACAGTTACGCGCGTCCTCTATATGCGGCGCTGTCTGCCAGCCATGCAGCAGCAGTGCCACCTAAGCGGCCAGCCAGCCAGCGGTCGCTAGACTCGAACTCAGTTCTGATTTGACTGTTAAAGTGACATACTTCTTACTCTGTTTACTTGATCTGTGACTTTCATGTATTGCGTCATCCTTGAAATATATTTGTTCAACTTGAAGTTATAACAATTGGCGACGAGGCAATGAATTTTTCTCTTTCATCTCTGATCCACGTGTTTCCATGGCTACTTTAGAGCAACTATTGCAAGGTCTCAAAGAACAGGAAACACTTCTCACAAATGTGATTTGTGATTTCAACGCAGTATCAAATTCGGGACGTCTCTCGTCGTTGTCTCTACCTCCTTTTCCTCCTTACGAAGAGATGGCGGAAGACTGGTCTGATAAAAAAAAAAAACGTCTTTGACAGCACTTCTTGGCATTTCATGTCGCGGATGACCAAACATGTAAATCTCTGTTCCTTTCATGGATTTCACCTCAAACGCATCGGCTGTTGTCGCAATTTGCTCCTTTGAAAGATCCTGCGTCTTTGTCCTTTGCTGAAATGTGCTCACTTCTGTCCGTCTATTTTCTAAAGCATACACATGTGGTAGCCTCTCGTGTTGCCTTTTATCATTGTCAAAAACAACTGAATCAATTCTATTGCACTTGGGCTGCTGAACTTCATGACCTCAGTATAAAGTGTCAATTTGTTACTGAAGTTCACAAAGAATCCTACACCGATTCCATGGTCTGGGATGCTATTATCTGGTCGGCGCCCGACAAAGAAGTTAGGCAACATGTCCTTCAGTTGGCAAATCCGACTCTAGATTAAGTCCTATCCATTGCTCAGTCTTTTGAAATTTCTCACGCCGCTAGAGCGCAAATAGAGGCATGGGGTGATGTCGGGGAAATACAAACCTCTGTGCACTGCTGATGAAGCCTGTGGCGTGTCCCCACCAGCCGACGTGGCCGCAGTAATGTCCTAAGCACAGCCTCAGCCTAACCGTAAACAAACCTCTAAGAAACTGTAGCTAAACCGACTGCTGCCACTATCATCAACTCTCAGACGTATCTTCAGTTGGGTTCTCCAATCCTGTCACTTGTCACTAGGCAATTATGGACTTACAATAAACAGAAGATTTCTCTCTTGGGACAATTTGATGCTGAGGTATCTTACAAATCTGTCGTTTGCACTGTTCCCGTATTTGTGGTCAACCATAGTAACGCAGAGAATCTTTTTAGTTTCAATCCCTTTCGCGTTTTTGGGTTCTCCATAGATGACTCTGTCAGTATCATCTCTGACGCTATTCCTTATGCTCAATTGGATTCCTTGTTGACAACATTTTTGTTCCTTTTTTCTCCTGGGTGCATATGACTTTGAAGCTCATAACACACTCAAACTCACTGCTCAGCCTAAGTTTTTTCGGGCTTAGTCCATTCCTGTGGCCCTTCGTGATCAGGTCAAACGGGAGCTGGATCATCTCACTGCTTCAGGGGTCTCGCTTCCTGTCACTTCCAGTGAGTGGACCTCTCCTGTCGTTGTCGTTGCTAAGCCAAATGGTGATATTCCTCTTTGTGGCGATTTTAAAGCCACTGTAAATGCTCAGTGCCTTATCAACACTTACCCTATGCCTCGACCTGAAGAATTGTTCACTAGACTTGCTGGAGGCCAGTCAGAAGCTTATCACCAACTTCCTCTTGATGCTGCTTCCCGGCAGTTTCTGGTCCTTAACATGCCTTTCGGCCTCTATCAATACCAATGATTGCCATTTGGGGTTTCCAGTGCCCCTGCTCTCTTTCAGCGATTCCTTGAACAATAATTGCTCACTGTCCCTGGGTGTATAAATTACATGGACAACATTGTTGTCACTCGCTCCACTACTGACGAACATCTTCAGAATCTCCGCACACTTTTTCATGTCTTACAGACTGCCGGTCTTAAGTGTAATCTTCAGAAATCAAAATTTTTTCAGGCATCTATCACGTACTTGGGGTTTCAACTCTCTTGGGATGGTATTCGTCTGCTTCATCAAAGTGCCACTGCGATTGATGCCCTTCCTCGCCCTACATCTGTTAAGGAACTGCAGGCATTCTTGGAGAAAATAGCATACTATCAAAGGTTTTTACTGTCTGCTGCGTCGGTGGCTCAGCCGTTGCATCGCCTGTTGCATAAAAACATGTCTTTTCACTGGTCAGCATCTTGCAATGCGGCTTTCCATAAATTGAAGAATATGCTGAAACAGGCCCTGTGCCTGGCTACTTATCGACCTGGCCAACATCTTGTTCTTGCCATGGACGCCTCTCAATATGGAGTTGGTGCAGTTCTTGTGCACCATTTTTCTGGCGATTCTGTACAACTCATTGCTTATGCCTAAAAAATGCTCATGGATGCCCAACAAAAGTATTCTCAAATTGAAAAATAAGCTTTGGCCATTATTTATGCTCTTCATAAGTTTGGTGTTTTTTGTCTATGGATCCAAATTTCATCTTGTTACGGATCACAAACCACTTGTTTCCTTGTTTCATCCATCAATGTCACTTCCCAACAAGGCTGCACACCGCCTCCAGTGTTGGGCTCTGTACTTGTCATGTTTCAATTATGAGATTCATTTCCAGCCAATGCCTCAACATGCAAATGCTGGTGCACTGTCTTGCCTTCCCATGGGTCCTGATCTGGCATTCGATAGGGACAAACTTTTGAGTTTCCACCTGGATGTTGCCAGGTAGCGGGTTGTGGAGGGGTTCCTCATCACCAGGGACCAGCTGGTGGCTGCTACGGGTTCTGACCCTACCCTCTCCCGGGTTTTACGCTGTATTCAGAAGGGTTGGCCAGATTGTTTGCCTGCTAAGACTTCTGATCCATTGCAGAACTACTACGCTTTGCGTTACCACCTCACGGCTAGGGATGGTGTTATCCTCCTTTCCACCAAAAATGCTTTGCTGCGTCTTGTGGTACCTGCGTCTTTGCGTGCTTCGGTCTTGCACCTCCTTCACCAAGGGCAATGGTGGTGTCTCTCGCACAAAATCTCTGGCACGCCGTCATGTGTACTGGCCCAGCATCGACTCTGAAATCACACAGATGGTCGCTCCTGCTGTCCTTGTGTGTCACAGGCCGCCACCCTGAAGTCATCTTTGTCACTGTGGCCTTCACCTGAGAAGCCCTGGGAACGTATTCATGCTGACTTCGTGGGACCTTTTTTAGGTACTTATTGGCTTCTAGTTATTGACACCTACTTTAACTTTCCTTTCATTGTCCGTTGCACGTTGCCTACCACCGCGGCAACCACCAATGCTGTAGCTCGCATTTTCTCTTTGGAAGGCCTTCCCTCTACTCTTGTTACTGATAATGGTCCGCAATTTGCCTCTTCCAATTTTGCGGATTTTTATGCCTGTCATGGCGTCATGCATGTCACAGCCCCTCTATTCCATTCACAGTCAAACGGTGAGACTGAATGACTGGTCCACACATTTAAGGGTCAGATGAGGAAACTCCTGACTTCTTCTGTTGCTGATGATGCGCTTCTCCAATTTCTGGCTTCTTACCGTTTCACCCCCATGGGTGACCACAGCCTGGCTGAGCTCTTACATGGCTGACAGCCCGGCACGCTACTTCATTTTCTGCGGCCTTCCACCTCACAGCCGCGGGTGCCTTCACTTTGCCGGGTCACCACCAGCGACCAAAATGGAGTCCTGGTCACACCTTATGACACCGTGGCCAATGCCTGTATGAAATCCAGTGCGTCATTTGGACCAGCTTCAGCCTCGTGTGCCGGCAACACCTGTTCCGGATGCCGCTACACCACCTTCAGCTCTGCCTGACGCTCGGGATCCTGGAATCTCTCATTATGCACAACGCAGTCCTCTCACCATCATATCAGCACAAGAACTGACACCAACAGGAGACGTGACCATGCAGGAACCGAATGACCATCATCTTTCGGAGCAACTCTACTCGCCTCCTTCTCCTACGGACGCGGACACATTGCCCATGTCTCCTGTTATAACAACTGGACTTGTCACAATGGGCAGATTGGTGCACAGGGCCCCAGCAGATTCGACCCCCACGTCTCCTGTCATCTCAACCCGTTATCATCGAGGACACTTCTGTCCGTACGGGAAGCCTCCTCCTTGAGATTTTACGGCCAGTCAAACAACACCTACAGACATTAGCAATTTACAAGCCACCTCCATCAAGATCTGTGCAAAAACTTCAAAGGGGGGAAAAGTGTTGTGACTCACTGATCTTTCAAAGTGCTGTCGCGCAGTTACGCGAGTCCTCTACATGCGGCACTGTCTGCCAGCCATGCAGCAGCAGCACCACCTAAGCGGACAGCCAACCAGTGGCCACTAGACTCAGACTCAGTTCTGATTTGACTGTTAAAGTGACACAAGTCTTACTCTGTTTACATGATCTGTGACTTTCATGTATTGCATCATCCTTGAAATACATTTGTTCAACTTGAAGTTATAACACAAAGGTTAGGCCAATTTATTTGTTTAAATAATGAAATTAACAGATATAGTTATGCAAACAATGCTTTTGCCAAACCTGGTAATTATCTTGGAATTAATTAAGGCCTAGTTTTGCTAACATGTTTTCAAATAGGGCCAAATAAATACTTAAAGAATGCTAGTGATCCTTCTTCCAAATGTTTATAATTATTACATGATTCATATTTGTTTATAAATCAATAATAAAATCTAAGTCATGAAACCATTACTAGGAATAGCCAAATTAATTAGGAAACTGATGACATACACATAACTAAGCACAAAATTAGATCTGGTGCTATATTCTTTAAAACTGAGGGTCAACCTTTCTCTTTTATGAAAACACAGATTTTACTTGGGTATGTTAATAGTAAATAGCTGGAAATGAAAAAAAAAAAAAAAAAAAAAAAAAAAAAAAAAAAAAAAACGAATGTAAGATTGTAAGATGTCAAAATGAGAGGAAGTAAAAAAATCCCAGCTTGCTCTGTCACACCATGTTCTTCAAGTCCAACCCTTCCACAATTTCTTCAGTTTTAATCTGCAGTTCATAACACTTTCTTACACTTTTTTGGGGACAAATCTCCTCTCCTAGATCAATTCTTCAAAGTCAACAAATGCACTAGTAGCAGGCGAGCTCAGGCCTGTGAGCACCAAACATGGCACCCCTTCCCAACCACTGCCACAGCATAGTGCAGTGAACAGGGAGCCTTGTGCAGTCTTGGGATGTAATGATGTAAGTAGCACGTCTCTCTCTCAGACTAATTAAGTTTGCAGCCAGGAACATACAAGTACACTATGTGATCAAAAGTATCCTGGCATCCCAGCCTGCCTGGTTAGCTGTGCAGTCTAACACATGGCTTTCCAGATTGGGAAGGAGCGCTGGTCCCCGGCGCGAATCCGCCCTGCGGATTTGTGTCGAGGTGCAGTGAGCAGGCCAGTCTGTGGATGGTTTTTCGGCGGTTTTCCATCTGCCTCGGCAAATGCAGACTGGTTCCCCTTATTCCGCCTCAGATACACTATGTTGGCGATTGCTGCACAAACAAGTTCTCCACGTTTGCATACACCACCATTACTCTACCACCAAACATAGGGGTTACACTCATCTGGTGTGAGACTTTCCCTGGGGGGGTCCACGGGGGGGGGGGGGGGGGGGGGGCCAAACCAGACAATAACCCCGAAAGAGTGGTTCTGTGTGGGGCAGCAGAGTGGTGAAGTGGACTGCGGTAGTTGTCATGGGGTTGTGGACCACTGCGGCTGCGGCGGGGATGGAGCCTCTCTGTCATTTCTAGGCTCCCGGTTAACGTACAATACAATACAATCCGGACATCCCCAAAAAACATACATTTTTCATAACGGGTGCACTGTCCTGCAACCTACTGCCAGGTACTCCATATCAGCAACTTAAGTAACATTAGACATCATGAGAGAGAAGAATGGAGTGCTCCGAGGAACTCAAGGACTTTGAACGTGGTCAGTTGATTGGATGGCACTTATGTCATATGTCTGTACACGAGATTTCCACACTCCTAAACATACCTAGGTCCACTGTTTCTGATGTGATAGTGAAATGGAAACGTGACAGGACGTGTACAGCACAGAAGCGTACAGGCCGACCTTGTATGTTGACTGACAGAGACTGCCGACAAAAGTTGAAGAGGGTCGTAATGTGTAATAGGCAGACATTTATCCAGACCATCACATAGGAATTCCATACTCCATCAGGATCCACTACAAGTACTATAACAGTTAGGCAGGAGGTGATAAAACTTGGAATTCTTGGTCGAATGGCTGCTCATAAGCCACACATCACACTGGTAAACAGCAAACAGCACCTCGCTTGGTGCAACAAACGTAAACATTGGACAATTGAACAGTGGAAAAACATTGTGTGGAGTGACGAATCACAGTACACAATGTGGACATCTGATGACAGGGGGTGGGTATGGTGAATGCCCAGTGGATGTCATCTGCCAGCGTATGTAGCGCCAACAGTAAACTTTGGATGCGGTGGTGTTATGGTGTGGTTGTGCTTTTCATGGAGGGGGCTTGCACACCTTGTTGTTTTGCATGGCACTATCACAGCACTGGCCTACACTGATGTTTTAAGCACCTTCTTGCTTCCCACTGTTGAAGAGCAATTTGGGGATGGTGGTTCAGCACAGTCGAACACCTGTTCGTAATGCATGGCCTGAAGCGGAGTAATTACATGACAGTAACATCTCTGTAATGGACCGGCTGGCACAGAGTCCTGACCTGAGTCAAATAGAACATCTTTGGGATGTTTTGGAATGCCGACTTTCTGCCAGGCTTCACCAACCAACATCAATACCTCTCCTCAGTTAAGCACCCCTTGAAGAATGGGCTGCCATTCCCCAAGAAACCTTAAAGCACTTGATTGAACGTATGCCTGCGAGAGTGGAAGTTGTCATCAAGGCTAGGGGTGGGCCAACACCACACAGAATTCCAGCATGACCGATGGAGGGTGCCACGAACTTTTAAAGTCATTTTCTGCCAGGTATCCGGATGCTTTTGAGCACATAGTGTATATAGCTCTCAATTTCCATCAACACTTTTATTTGAGTTTAAGCTACATTTGTTTGACACACACTTGTGAAGGCATCAAACAAATGTATACTTGCTTTTCCAAACAGATATACTTTGTGTTTATTTTTTGTGAATTTAGATATTGTAATATTATGTCTCACTTCAACATTGTGGTGACACTATTTGTTCTGGATTGTTTTTCACTGAGAACTCTAATGTAATATGCTGTTGCAACCATTTACATGCCATGTGGGCTCTTTAACTAATTGCACCAAATAATTTTCAAAGAAAACATTTAGTATAATTTTGGATAATTTTTTGTGCCTATCACTAAGATATTTTCATCGATGTACCAAGGGTAAACTTAAGTCGGCACCAACTACAACTGAACAATTCAGGTACCTATTCAAAATGTAACTCAAATTTTCATTTAAATCCTGAGCAACAGCCGTGACTCGGGGAGGGCGGTCAAGTATAACCTCAACCAATAGTAACTCACAGTAACACTCCTCTTCAATTTCATGACAAGATAAAGTACTTCTAAGAGCAATAAACACACTACCACTAACTAAACACAGTACCAGATACAAGACAGCTTACTCTTGTTTTCACTAAACTACACAAAACTGGTGCAACGACTGGCAGTCAATATCCTCACAACGTGCAAATTAACAGTGTGCAGATGAAGTATAACATAGTCCAACAAGCACATGCAGAATTTCTACACTAATCAGTGTTCCACAAGGAAGAATATTGCTGGTATGTACAGTGTGCAGAGCTTCTCTCTTTCATTTACATGAAGGTACATGATTAGAATTTTGTTGTAGCCTATTTGCAAATCAGCAAATAATCCCATTAATACTGTTTACTGATGAGGCATTGTCTCTCAAGGTAATAACAGCAACAGTCTTAATTCACACTGGTGGTCTGACAAAAGCTCACATTCTCTTATAAAAAGACATTTTTTAAAATGCTACCCTGTATATGTGTGGTGTGTGGTGGTGGTTTAGTTTACAGAAATAATCCACAGTAGTTGTTTCTGCCAAAACTTCTCATTTCACATACTTGAAGGTTCTACTTTGGAATTTATGGCATGCAATGTATAAATTGCCTGCTCATGTTTGATCATTTCAAAATAGTGGAGTTTTGACAAAAAGTGATTGCATGCGTTTGCATTTCCCATTCTGTGGAAATCTGTTCTGAAGCTTCTGAAGTTCAGTAACTACCGCTCCAGTTCTACACCAATTTCTTGCCAATTAACAAATTGTTACTTTTGAAACAGACCTTTTATTTTAGTTTGTTCTGTTAATCCTTGCAGAACTACATCCTCCATCTCGTCAATCAAAGCAATATTTTATCACTTAGTACTTGACCTTATCAGTCTTAATTAATATGTTGGCAGCCATGAGGCCACAACTGATGACTCATGGCAGTTAACACGTTAGCAAAAATATTGGAATTTTGAAACTAGCAGATTGCTTAGTTCCAGTGGGACTGTTCACTACTAGTCCTTTCAACTGAACAAGTGTCCATTATTGTAATTAATAATCATGGATAAATAAGGATGGCACATCCAGCTATTCTGTCCTTTCACACTGTAAATATGTACTGTTCTGAATACTATTTGCAACTGCCTCTGTACTATATGGATACAAGCATAGTACTGATATATAGCAGTATGTTTAACTCAAGAATTAGGTAAGACATATCTCAATGTTTTTGTGACCTGAAAGGAAGTGGTTGTTAATTACCTCATTACACTACTGTGAACATTCTTAAATCAATAACACTGTCACAATTCCACATAAAACATTAAACTTATAATGTTATACTGAGCATTGACTATATTCCTTTTCCAAGTGTGCGGCACTTTTTTAATGTTATGATGAACATAAATTTTATATTCCCCATGTTTTTCTGCAGAAGGGAGTGCACAATATTTACACAACACTGTTTAAGGGGGTATGACACATGAAATAGAAGCTTTAGACTGCTCCAAATGCTTCCTTTGCAAATGTTCAATATATAAAAATCAATGACTGATTGAGAGAGAGAGGGGGAGAGAGAGAGAGAGAGAGAGAGAGAGAGAGAGAGAGAGAGAGAGAGAGAATGAGAATGAGAATGAGAATGAGAATGTCAGCTATTCCCAAGCTACATAGGTTCACATACTTCACTACTGCCAACAGGACCTCAATACTAGCTGTGAATGATATGACAATGAGTGGTGAAAACCTGTAATTTGTAAAGTGCTGACAGATAGTGGTTGTCACGAACTAAAGTCATTTGCAAGACTGTAATGAGACAGCAGACGATGGTTGGTTGATTGGGGTGTAAGGGACAAAAAGCGGTCTTCAGCCCCTCATTCCAAAAGTGGTGTATCCGGAAGTAGAAGCATCCACTGCGAACATTTTCAAATCTAGTCGAGAGAATCATAACAATACAAGCAAGAAGGTTGAAAACATAATGGGCATCTTTTGTGCTGTCAACAATAAAAGGAAGATGAAGGAAACTGGAAAGTCAGACGTGGGCATCCCGGTACTCTGGATGTGACAAGAAATGTCCCATCCCTGAGCATCAGAGTCAAGAGTGCCCACTATTCAACACACTGCAACACCCAGAATAGAGAACTGAGTGTGGCAGAAAGGAGGCAAGCAGATTCTAAAAGCAAGTAAAACAATAAAAGAGAGGTGAAAGATTAGACTGGTCAAGGAGGTAGGGTCGGGGATCGCCCGGACCTAGCATAAAGTGAGAGAGGCCCACTTCCAAGCTCCTGTTCTTGAGGTACATAAAACTTTATAACTGAGAATAAAAACCACTGAGAACCAGCTCAACCATCCATGAATTGTCCCCAGTATTATGTGCATTGTGTTCAGAAGTCTATACTTAACATGGAGGACCAAAGGGAGGGGGAATATCACCCTGATGTGAGCTACTGTCTTGGGCTTCACAACCACAATGTGGAGCCAGGTCATTACACAAAAGAAAACTGTGGGTTAACCTGGTAAACTGATACAAAGATGGCATAGCACTGTGAATTTCTTTCAGGAGAAGCAAAGGAAGAGCACCATGCTGCAGTAGTCTCCTTGACTGTGCAGCGTTTATTGAATGGGGCAGCACGTAAATCTGCACCTGGGGTCGGGAAAGTGAACAGGGAGTGAGTAAGTGTTCGTTTAGCCAGAGTATACCAGTTCATTCCCCAGAATACCTCCCCCCCACCACCACCACCACCACCACCACCACCACCACCACTTGACAACCAGAAAGAGACAACTGCGCAGGCAGTAGGCCGGTCAGTGAGAAGATCACGAATAGTGGAAACCAACAGGTGGCAAGAGTAGCATCTGGTCAATAGCCTCGAGACTGCTCACTGAGTCTGTACATATTAAAACAAGAACATGTGAGGCCTGTTTCATAAAATGGAGTGGTCTGCTAATGGTCATCAGCTCTGTTGTAAAAATATTACCTGCTCCCAGCAGCTTATGGTGTTCCACATCGCCAGAAGATGTAAAAGCATATCCTGCCTGATCCACAGTTTTAGAGCTGCCATTGTAAAGGATGGTGGCATGGTGGAACTCAAAGAATTAGATGTAATAGATACAGAAGGTCATGGAAGCCACTGAGGATTTTGGTCTTTGGAAGACATTGCTCCTAATCCGTGGCCTGGGCACCAACCAAGGAGGGGTGCACAAGAAAACATGGGGAGCTCAGTCCATGGAGGGGAAATGGAGACCTTGGCAGAGGGAAGCGGGGCACATTCCAAGAGGTATTCCTACCCAAGGGTGGGAATCAGGATGAATCCCTTTGTATGTAGAGAGAATGGCATGATTAGGAAATTGTTGAATGGTGACTGCATAGGAGACCAAGAGCTGCTGCTGTCAAATCTAAAGAGGAAAGATCCCTGCTTCAGCAAGGAGACCGTCTGTAGGACTAGTCCAAAAGGTACCAGTAGCCCGACACACGCCCTGATGGTGGGCTGGGTCTAACAATTTTGAAGCTGAATGCATGACTGAGCCATGAGGTTGGCAACCACAGTACAGTAGGGATGAAACCAGGAGCAAGTAGATAGAGATAAGAGTAGCACAATACTCACACTAAGATAAGTAGATAAGGAAGCAAAGAGCATTACACTTCCACATGCAGCTAGTCTTCAGGTGGTAACTATGCGACAGCCAAGACAGCTTTTTATCAAAAAGGAAGCCCAAGAAATGGGACTGTGCTATAATGTCTGGGTGTTGATTATCTAAGAGTTCTAGATCAGGCAGAAATGCATGTCATGCGTTTTTGTACGAGGAAACTGGAAACCATGGAAAAGAGCCCATGCAGAGGCCCCAAGCATGGTAACACTCAGCAGATGATAATGAGTGAGAGCTGTAGCAAATGCAAAAATTGTCAACATACAATGCAGGGGTGACCAGCATCACAACATAGATCACTAGCTCATTGATGGTGATGAGGAAAAGAGTGACACTCAACACAGAAACATGTGGTACACCATTCTCTTGAACCCATGAAAAGCCAACTGAAGTGCTGATTAATCTGGAACAACCAGCATGATAAAAACTGAAGAATAAAAATTGGTAAGGGCCTTGAAAGCTTACTATATGTCTACAATCATCGTAAAGTAAATGAATCACAGTCTGTGTGTAAATAAAATGTGACAATGCCAAGTGGTGTCTTACACATTATTGGAAAAAGACTGTGACAAGGTATTGGTGGTTAGGAAAAGCCTGTCAGATTGCAGTTTACAATCTAAACAGATGGTCATTTGTGGATTGTTCCTCCCAGAAACCACACAGGGAGACAAAAGGGCATAAGATTTGAGCACCCAGCATCATCTGCAGACAACTATCCCTTCAAGTAGCTTACAGTGTATGCTGGATCTCATGATTATGAGGGTAAGGCACCTTGGAGCTAAGTATGGTTGAAGACCCTCAGGAAATGCTGCCTTTGGGGGAACATCAGGTGTTTGATCATCTGCTTGAATTTAATCAGGGCCTAAGGCCTTGTTGTTGGATGAGGCAAGAGCCTGATATAGTTCACAGTCAGTGATGAAGTCATTATAAAGTTCAGCTCGGTGGGTAGTGAAAGTTAAGGAGATGTTTGAGCATGTCATTTCTACAGTAAAAATATAGCTGGATCAGAAGAGGATGCCAATGCTGTTACAAAGTGGGTCACAAAGTGTTCTGCAAGAACTGATGAATCTATACAAAACACACACAGTAGGACAAGACCTGGAACAGATGATTTTGTTGGTGTCCTATAAGACCACGGATCTTGCCAGGCATCCAAGATGAAGAGGCATACATCCTCATAAAGGAGGCATAGCACTTTCAGCATTCCTTCTTACTGTGACTAGACAACGAGCCTCAGTACGAAGCCAATTAAAATTGATAAAGTTGGTATCCTGAATAACTATTGCATTATCTATGGTCTTGTGTCCACCATGGCTCCGGCCGACAGTGGTAGTGATGGTGGTGGTGGTGGTGTTGTGTGGGGGGTTGGGGGGGGGGGGGGCAGCATGCAGTTCCAGCAGTATGGATGTCTGCATCAGATACAAATGTCAGGCGGCTCTGTAAAGCGCGTAGTTTGGTAGTCGGTCGGTTGGTCTGGCAGTGATAAAATATATTCATCAGGAAATGGTCACTGTCACAAAGGTCATTGTATAGTGGCGAAAGTAGTGAAGCCACAAGATTAGGGGCAGTGATTGTTAGGTTGATAGCTTAAAAGGTGTCATGGATGGCAATGAGGAAACCATCACTGAGGCAGCATAGATCATTGTGACATGGTGGCCAATTAGAAGATATAGTGCACACCCCACATGAGGTGGTGTGTTTACATCCTCAGCTAAGTACCACAAGAGAGGATGGTGGTGGGAGATTTGGTTAGCCGAAGGTAAAGGTAGGTGTGTGGGTGTAGGTGTGGGTGTGTGAGGATGAGGGGGGGGGGGGGGACAATGGTCGTGATGTTATCATAGTTAATTGCCATATCCACAGGGTATAGGCATTCATATTTCTCTTGTGCCTCCTTGTACAAGAGGTGGCCGGCAGATTTGTATTCCCAGATCTTCTGTTCTATCTTGATAACTGGACAAACTAGTGAACTTAAAGGAGGGTAATCTGCACAGTTGACATACAAAGGTGGATGTTCACAAGGACTGTCTATATACAGCAATTACATTTTGGATCTACTGTGCAGCAGGATGACATTTCCCCTAAGCATAAACATCTGAAGCACCTCATAGGCAGTGGGGTGAACAGTTTCATATTGCACATGTACACCATGAACTTAACTTTCTCTGGGATGACATTCCCTTTAAAGGCTAAGATAAAGGTGCATGTACCTGTGAGGTTATCCTTCACCCCTTTTGGTACATGTCTCATAAAATATACACTTTGCCACTGGAGATTAGTTTGGAGCTTCTGATCTGTTTGAAGTGTAAGATGATTCCTTGGACCATGTTCAAAGTTTTATGTGGGGTAATGGTCACAGGTATTACACCTAGACAATCACATGCCTGAAGAGCTGTAGATTGTGCAGATGAGGAAATTTTAATCAGTAACAAACAATTTCATGTTTTTTCCAGAGACTCGACTTCCACAAATTTGTCATCAACGTTTTGGAAGAAAAAAATGGTTTTGTTGCAGTGAAACTATTCCTATCACCCCAAGTATATATTAAGTATTGGGTTAAGTGTTTCATATCCACATGTCTGGCTTTTCCCTTTTCCCACACTGTAGCCGAGAAGGAAATATCATGAGGTTGAATCTATTTACACGATTATAATCATTCCTATCCTAAGAAACTGCTAGGGTCTTGCGGCCATCAGCAAAAGGAAGTTTAATCTGCTTCATCTGTAAGTATTTTGATATGGTACCATGCTTACCTGGCCGGCAAACCATTGCCCAGAGTCTGTTCCTCAGCAACGACTGGTACATACTGCTAGCCTTGTGTGGGGCGTGTACAGCTCAGGCACCAACAGCAAAAGCCATACATGGTCAGGAGCCTACCACTGCGCAGGTACTTTATGACAGCTACACGCTAGACACTATGTCATGGACTGGTACTGAAACACCAATCACTAGGTGTGTGGCAATCAAACAGCTAAGAAAGGAAGCAGTAGATTTATTTCCAAAGTAGCCAAATTCCCCAAATGTAAATAAATACAAAAATAAATTTAGAAGTAATTCCCATAATCATCAGAACCACTGGATTAGCATTAGTAAATTTGTTTTTAGTATACAGGACTGAAGTAGACAGCTCTGCAATATTTAGTAAGACATGGAACATGTATCAAAAAGACAGATTGCATTGCATAGGGAGTGCAGCCAACAAAACTCTTCAGGTGGAAATTTAGTCCGACTAAAGTTATCTAAACATTTAATAGGTCTAGATGAACTCAAGTAAATTATCAGATGTTTTTACTTGTTCCCAACTCCACAATTACAGTTGTAGAATAATTCACAGCAATCTACACTCAGTAGCACAAAAGTAGCCAAATCATGTATTATTATTTGGAGGCGACTAATCTACTGAGAATATACTGAGGTGAGACCCATGGCATAGCAATATGCACCTACAGAGATGGCAGTAGTACCGCATACACAAGGTTTAAAAGCACAATGCATTGGTGGAGCTGTAATTTGTGCTCAAGTGATTAATGTGAAAAGGTTTCCAATGTGATTATGGCCGCACAATGGGAATTAACAGACTTCAAATGCAGAATAGTAGTTGGAGATAGACGCATGGGACATTCCATTTTGGAAACTGTTAATGAATTCAAGACCCACAGCATCAAGAGAGCGCCAACAATACCAAAATTCCAGATCTTACCGCTCACCTCAAACAACACAGTGCCTGACAGCCTTCACTTAATGGCCAAGTTATCAGTGCTATCAGACAAGCAACACTGGATGAAATAACCACAGAAATCAATGTGGGAAAC
The DNA here is from genome assembly GCF_023897955.1 of Schistocerca gregaria. Classification (NCBI taxonomy): domain Eukaryota; kingdom Metazoa; phylum Arthropoda; class Insecta; order Orthoptera; family Acrididae; genus Schistocerca; species Schistocerca gregaria. The sequence goes on from NC_064924.1 coordinate 96,257,047, forward strand.
ATGGCATTAATTGGCTATGGCAGTACACCAACTCGAGTACCTTTGCTTACAGCACATCACCTGCAGTGCCACTCCTGCGGTCATGTCCATATCAGTTGGACTCAATAGCTGCTTATAGGGTTCAAGAGTGGCACAGAACCCATGAAGCCATGAGCCCAAGTTGTTAACAAGGCATTGCTAAGCTGGTGGTGGCTCCATAATGCTGTGGGCTGTGCTTACATGGAGTGAACTGGACTGGGTTCTTTGATCCAACTGAACTCGTCATTGATTGGAAATTGTTATGTTAGACTACTTTGAGATCCTCTACAGTTGTTCATTGACTTTATGTTCCCAAACAATTATTATGTGTCACTAGACCACAATTGTTCCAGACTGGTTTGAAGAACATTTTGGATAATTCGAGCAAATGGTTTGGCCGCACAGATCAATCGACACAAGTCCCATCGAACATTTATGGGACATAATCTAGAGGTCAGTTTGTGAACAAAATCCTTCACTGGCAACACTTTATCAATTATCAATGGCTAAAGAGGCAGCATAGCTCAGTATTTCTGCAAAGAACTTCCACATGCTATGTGGAGCTGCTGCACTACACCAGGCAAAAGGAAGTTCAAAAAGACATTAGTAGACATCCCATCACCAGGCAAAAGGAAGTTCAACAAGACATTAGTAGACATCCCATAACTTTTCTCACCTCAGTGTAGGTTGGAGTGTCTGGATTCATTGCAGGTGGTACAGAAACAGTCTCATGAAGTTCTTTTAGATACATTTTCAGAAAATGTGTCTTGAGCAGCTAGTTTAACAGCCTACATGCAATAGAAATATTTTAGACCTTGTAGCTACATACAGGCTTGACCTTATTAATGGTGTCAGTAGAGATAGGGATTAGTGATTATGTTTTTGCAGTGATGGTTACTGAAGTTAATAAATCCATCAAGTGGGCTAGGAGAGAATTTATGCTACAAAAAGCAGATAAGCAGTAGTTAGCACCCTTCTTACACAATGAATTGACATTTAGTTCAAATTTGTGGCAAGTATGTGGTTTACAGAGGGGAAAGAGCCACCGTGGTTAAATAATAAAATTCAAACAATGAGAAAGCAATGACTATTGCACAGTGTTTACAACAAATCACGAAAATGATGACAGACCATAGTTATTTCGAAATTTGTGTACATGTAAGAAGTTTTATGCGCAACACCAACTTACACCACTGTGTCTTAGGACAAGATCTTGCCAAGAACCTGAGACAATTCTGGTCCTACACAAAATTACTAAGTGGGTCAAAGGCTTCTATACACTCACTATCAATCTCATGTGGCAAAAGAAACCATTCATACCAAGGATGAAACAAAATACCCTTGTTTCATCTTTGTACACACTCTCATATGGAGGACACAATAATACATATCCCTGATACAGAGAAGCAACAAAGCAAGGCACGCGAATCTCAACAAAGTTTTACAGAGTACTTTATGGCACTGTACACTTACTAACCTGGATTTATCGCAAATCTCTTGCCCAGTGAAAGGTCTCAAACAACTGGAAGAACACCATATGTGATCCCAGTACAGATGAAGGGTAAAAAAACAGACCCAAAAAATTGCAGACCAATATCCTTAACATCGGTTACTGCAGAATTACTGAACATATTCACAGACCAAATACAATAAATTGCCTAGAGACGGGGAAGCTTCTGTCCACAAATAAGAACAGTTCTACACACTATTCTTTATGCGAAACTCAGCTTACCCTTTCCTAACAATGTCTTGTGAATCGTGCATGAAGGACAACAAGCAACTTCCATATTTCTTGATTTCCAGAAAGCACTTGACACAATGCCCCACTGTAAACTGTTAAATGTCTGAGCATACAGAGTAGATTCCCAGATATGAGTGGCTTGGAGACGTCTTAAGTGATAGAACTCAGTAAGGTGCTTTCAACAGAAAATGCTCATTAGAGACAAGGGTATTGTCACAAGCTCCATGGAAGTGTGACAGGGCCTTTTTACACTCTAAATACATAAATGATGTCATGGACAGTGTGAGCAGCATTCTGCAGCTGTTTGCTGCCAACACTGGTGTACAGCAAGATAAGTCATTAGGAGAAAACAGGATGAAAGACCAATTTTCTAGTTGGTGTGATGAATGGCAGCTTGCTCTGAAAATAGAAGAATGTAAGCAAACACAAATGAATGGGAAAAACGGCCCCATAATGTGCACATAGGGCATTAGTGGTGTGCTGCTTGACACAGTCACTTTGATTAAATACCTAGGTGTAATGTTGCAAAGCAATGTAAAATGGAAGGAACGCACAGGGACATGAAATATAACAATCTAATTGAAATCTATTTACATACATAAATTTTAACCATAAACAGTAATTTCTGACATAGAGGTGTATGGAAATATGTACTTGTGAAAAAAGTTATGAAGAAAAGAATTACAGAATCTTAATTACACTAATGTGTGGAAGTTTGTTAATTGGTAGGAACGTTTTATATGATATGAATCTTCTGTAATTAGTAAATATAACAAGTATATTGTTAACATTTGATACCTAAGCATTTATACTCGCTTAAATTAATATAGACACTGGAATTCATTCACGTTTTTAATATATAAAAGTCAAGGTAATGACTAAAATGTGTCATTTGTTTTAGGATGAGAGTTTTAATTGTTAATTAATCAAGAAATGTTTCTAAAAAATGCTGAGGATTGTTTGGGATTGTTAAGAAAATATAAATAGTTACAGCTGTATTGGCAATGTAAGTCAGTACTTTGAGTGTATTTGGATAGAAAGCATGTAGCTTGTTCACCATGATTTATTTCATTATTGTAAGTATGTAACAACTTATTTCAGATTTGTCAAGATGCTTTTAATTAGTTTGAGATTATAATAAATGTTTGGCGGAAACAATATACAGGACTAATTATTTAAAAATAACTTTATAGTGTTTATTTTATTTTATTTATTTTTTTACAGTAGCTGATATCCAGGACTTCTGCTGCGACAGATTGTCAGCTATGATAAGTAAAATTAACCCATAGAACGTTGTAATTGGTGGAGACGCTGGGATGTAGTGTTATTCTGTAAACTAATCTTGTATTTTGTTTCAGAGTTAACCCGCTTGTTGAAATAATATTCCATTTTTTCGAGACTAGAACAACAAAGAAAGTGAGTAACACTATAAAGGACTTATGTCAAAGCACAACTTGGAGAACCAACTGTAATTACAAAAAATTATTTGAATTTTTACTTTCGGAAATTGTTTTTTTGTCTGCATTCTCATTATGGGGGATAATAGGGAGGTTGACAACAATAGGGAAGTTGACAATAATGGAGAGGTTAATGGAAACATGGAAAATGGCGTGGATGTTACTGATAACAAAACAAGTATCAATGCAACAAACCTGGAAATAGATAGCATGGGAGAGGATAGTGACCACAGTAGTGTATGTTCACCCTTTCATGGATTTCAGTGTAATGTATTAGCCTTGAATAGATTAGTTCAGTTAATGGAAGAACATAAAAAGACAATTGAAAAATTGTTTGATGAACATAAAACCTTTCTTGATCAAAAGCTTGATTCTATCGGTAAAAAATTAAAAAGTAGATGAGAATACCAAAAATGTGTCAAATATAGAAGGGTAAATTGTTACCTTAAAACAGGATTACCAAAAATTTGAAGAGAGACTAGATTCCGTGGAAAATTTCGAAAAAGTAGCTACTGTAGAAGTGTTACAATTGAAAAAACTCAGCAAAGATTTCGTAAAGAAATTCACAGATACAGATCAAAATATACAAAACTTCACTAAAATCACAAATGAGAATTTCGCAGAATTAAAAGAAGATGTAGGCACTTGTTTAGGTGAAATTTCAAAATTCAAATCTAAATTTCAAGAAATTGAAGATTCTGTTGCTGTGAAATTTTTTTGTCTTTACAGTCCATTGTGGAACAATGTTAACATAAAAACATTTTCAGGGGAGGGCAATATACATCCAGTTGATTTCATGTACTAAATAATAGATAACTTCACTGATAAAATGAGCGATAGTTTAAAATTAAATTTTTTTAAAAGGTTTTAGATGGGGACGCTTTGTCATGGGTGAACCAATCAATCAAACCTGAAATGTTGTTTAATGAGGTAGAACAAGCTTTCATGAACCAATTCTGGTCAGAAACTAAACAAGGAAGAATAAGTCAGAATTTTTTAATGGGACAAATTTCAAACCAGGCATGGACACATGAAAACCTTTTGTGAACACCAGTTAAGAACTTTAGTACATCTTGATAAACCACTTGATGAAATGGTCCAAATAGATGCATTAAAACATCGATTGACAACAGGGTGCGTGGAGTCTTATCTACAGACCTGATGATACAACTGAACAATTTCTTAGATATATAGATAAATTGGATTTAGCATGGGAGAGAAATGACAGATGTAATGATAGACATGATGATAGCAGGGATAACAATAACAGAGCTTTCAATGATCATTTCAATAGCAGATTCAGAAATGATGACAGAAGAAATTCGGAGAGGAATGATAGGCAGAGACCACAGAACAGGAATTTCTAACCAAGAAATGAGCAGTGGGGGCAAAATCAGGGAAACAATAGTAATAATTTTGAAAACAGAAGAAATGGTCCGGTAAACTAAGACCTGCCTCTTTTGGAGCCTGGTGAAATGAGGCAAATAGACACAGAAATTACAATCAGGCATATTGTAGTAATTTCAGAGGGGGAAGGGCAGAACAAATAGAATGTACCAAAATTTTGTACCCAAAATACAACCTGAAGAGAGTAGAATGAAGTTTGATAGTGAATTTTGCGAAATTTTTTTATCTGAAAATAAAGCTGAGCAAAAAAGTAGAAAATCTGAATTCGAGTTAGAAGAAAACACTTTGACAAATTCCTTTAACGGTAGTAATGCAGTAGTAGTTGTTGATAGTGATAAAAACAGATCTGATGAGTATGGTAATTCCAGATGAAATTGCAGTAGATAATAGACAGGAAAATGAGGATGTGGTAGAACAGAGCAGTCACAGTGTTGAGGTTGTTGAAGAAGTGCGTGAAGTTTGGTGTTGAAAATAATATTAAGTGTGATGTTGATGTTTCTAATGAGAATGTTTCAGATGATGATGACAATTATGTTAATGATGATATGTTACTTACAGAATTAGATGGGAACGTATATGTAGAAGTTAAAGTTGATGATTAAATGCTGAATGATTCTCGAAATTCAGGTGTTTGTTCGAGTAAGGAGTTAGAAACTGGTAGAGCAGTGCCTGATAGATTAATGTTACCAGTTGATGTTAGTGATGTTGTGTCTGAATGTGTTTGTGAAAATGGAAAAAAAAAGATCTAATTAGTGATAGAGTACTAAGTGTAGTCAATTACTGTAGTAGCAAATGTCAGTATGGTGATCAAAAGTGTAAGGTCTTAAGTGACATTGCCATGAAAAATATGAAACAGTCTCCTGGTGGTAATATGATTAGTAAATGTGTAGAATCTGTAGTTAAAGGTAGTGATTGTGATAAAGGGATCAATTTTAGGGACGTAGAAGAGGATTTGTTATTTGAAAATGAGGTCAATGAAACGGGTAAAGAATTTGGAAGTCCATATATTGTAGTATAGATTAATGATTGGATGGGAAACTGTCTTCTGGATACAGGCAGCCCAATTACAGGAATATTGAGAAAGCTAAGAGACAAGATCAAAAATAATAAAAAGTTCACAGAAATTCCAGTAACAGGGGCAGGGATAAAAGGGGCAACAGGAAAAAGCAGTAAGTTGATTGCCAGACAAGTCTTACTTGAATGTAAGATTAATGATGTACAATTTATACAAAGATGCTTAGTAATTGATGACTTGAATGTAAACTTGATACTAGGTATGAACTGGATTGTTAAAGCTAAAGTAAATTTTATCTGGGGTGACATGAAAATAGCATTTGTTGAACCAAAAAGTGGAGTTCATGAAGAAATGAGTATTGTAATGGAAGATCATGGTCTAAGCAGTCCGATTAGAAGGATGCAAGAGACTAACGGTGATGGTTATTGAGAGGAAGGGGAAAAATTTAGTATTGATGAGGGTAGTGTTAATTATTACAGTAAACTAGTAGCCAAAAAGGTATCTGAAACTGAAAGCCTTAATGCAGAGAACAGGAGAGAGCTTCAAATTTTTTTGTGGGATTATAATGACATATTTGATATAAAACCAGAGAGAGTAAAAGGGTATCAATGTAGACTAAAATTGAAAGCTCAAGACCCATTTTTCATAAAACTGTATGCTATCCCTGTCTGTAAGAGAAAGGAGGTAGAAAGAGAACTTCAGAAAATGGAAAGGTGCAAAATAATAGAAAGAAGTTGTAGTTCTTAAAATAACTTATTAGTGGTAGTTTCGAAATGAGATGGGGGTATTCATTTAGGGCTAGACTCTAGACACCTGAATAAATATTTAGAGGGAGAAACTGACCACCCTGAAAGTATAGATGAACTACTAAATAAATTTGAAAATGTAAAATATATGACTAGTCTAGACTTGATTTCTGGATTTCATCAGATTGAATTCGAAAGAGATTCTAGAAAATACACTGCATTTTTTCAAATGGGAAATGTTTTTAATAGTGTTGTTCCATTCGGTTTAAATGTATCTGTGGCAGAATTTATAAGGGGATTGGACTTTGTTTTGGATAAAGAACTCGTAGAAAAGTTAATTATTTATGTGGATGATATTATGGTATCAAGTAAGACCCGGGAGGAACATAATCAAATTTTAAAGGAAATTGGAGAAAAAATAAGACAGCGGGGTATGATTTTGAAATTAGAAAAATGTAAGTTTGCAATGAAAGAATTAAAATTTCTTGGGTACTGCATAAATTAAAAAGGGGATTTTGCCTGATGGAGAAAAGACAGGCCATCACAAGATTCCCAAAACCTAGAAATAAAAAAGATTTAAAGTCTTATTTTGGTTTAGTAAACTTCTATCGAAAATATGGGAAAACACAGGCACTTAATGCTCCAAGTTTGAACAACCTGTTAAGAAACAGTGAGGGATCATTTGCAATGAAAGAATTAAAATTTCTTGGCCACTGCATAAATGAAAAAGGGATTTTGCCTGATGAAGAAAAGACTGAGGCCATCAAAAAATTCCCAAAACCTAGAAATAAAAAAGATTTAAAGTCTTATTTTGGATTAGTAAACTTCTATCGAAAATATGGGAAAACACAGGCACATAATGCACCATGTTTGAACAACCTGTTAAGAAACAGTATGGGATTGGTCTGATGGATGTCAGATAGCTTTTGACAGAATTAAGAAAGAATTGTCAGAAAGTGAAATCCTCCAAAGACTTGATTTATCTTTACTATTTTGTTTGATGACAGACAGTTGTGATTATGGACTGGGGGTACATTTATTCCAAGAGAAAGAAATTAATGGGAAAATTGAATGTCATTCTATAGCATTCGCAAGCAGGACCTTACAGAAACATGAGAGAAATTACACGATAACCAAAAAGGGATCTTTTGGCAATTGTATGGGGATTCAAAAAATTTAAAAATTATTTGTTTGGGCATGAAGTCAAATTATATACAGATCATAAAGCATTAACTTACTTACAAGAGTGTAAATTGTATCATGGGAGAATTACCAGGAGGTCAATGTTCTTACAGCAGTTTAAATACACAGTTCATTTTATAAAGGGTAAGGAAAATGTCATCGCTAATGCCCTGTCAAAAATGCCAGTGGGGAATGGAAATGATAATGGAAACAATAGTCAGGAGGGAAAGTTTAAAATAATGTATTTTTAAAGATGTCAAAGAGGAAAATGAAATTAGAAAAATCTGTAATCAATTGAGAAGATATCAAAATGGTGATGATCATTGGAAGCTTGTTAAAAGTTATTTAGGGAAGAAAGGTCACGAGAAAGTACAAATGTATTATCAGGCCTTCAAAGGTATTCTATTTTATAGACACGGCACAAATAGTGATACTTGGAAAGTTTGCTGGCCAGATTCTCACATAAATACTTTGATAAAGTACACACATGACAGCTTCAGACACTGTGGCACATTGAAATGTATTCAAAAGATACAAGAGTGTATATATTTTCATAATATGCCTAAAAGAGTTAGAACTTTACTTGACTGCTGTGATAGATGGGGACTTTTACAAAACGTGGTACCACATAAACAGTTGGATTTGGTAGCGATAGATTTGTATGGTCAACTTCCAAGAGCTAAAGGGGGATTTCAGTATATTTTCGTCATTGTAGATTTGTTTTCTAAATATGTGAAATTTTATCCTTTGAAGAAAGCAACTAGTAAGAAAATAGCTTCTGCATTTGTAAAGGACTACTACTTCATTAAGGTGTGTCCACATAAGGCCATTTAATCTGACAATGGGAGCCAATTTACTTCAAAATTTTGGAAGGAATTTATAGAAGAACATAACATCAGACATATCTTAATATCGTCCTATTCATCTAAATGGAATCCAACTGAATGGCACATGAGGGAAATTGGTAGATTGTGTAGAAGATACTGTCAGAAAGATCACACAAATTGGTTATGTTATGTTTAATGAATTTGAAGACATTATGAATAGCCTACAACATACTAACACAGGATACACTCCTTATGAGATCGTGTTTGACCAAAAACCACCTTACTTAATCAAAGAACTTATAGAGTTTCCAGATTGTAAAAGTATAACAGCAGCTGAAAGAGAGGAGACAGTTAGAAGAACTATGAAAGATTATTATGAAAAAAGAAAGAAATGGAATGACAAACAGATAAAAAACACGGAATTAAAAGTTGGGGGTCTAGTTTTGACAAAAAGTTACACCAAATCTAAAGTGCTAAATAGAGAAATAAAGAGATTTTTTGATATTTATATAGCACCATTAGAAATTGTTGAAAACCCACACTCAAATGCTTATAGACTTGTATATCCTAAGTCCAAAAGATTATTTGGACTCAGGAATGTTACACAGCTGAAATTATACAAACAGCCTTCATAATTCATATAACATCACAGAATTGTCTTTCCTCAGGACGTTGCAAGCTCTTTTTGCAATTTGGGAGTGGCAAACCCAAGATTCTGAGCTGGTGTGACTCTTTCCTTTTCAAGTCACATCCTCTCTTACTTTTCTGTACAAACTCACCCTCTCCCACTTTCTGATTTGGACAAATAGTTAGAGGCTGGATGCCAAAAGGAACTGGTGCATGTATTTTATACTAAGCAAGCTGCCTTTTTCTGGTTATCTGGATACGAGTAAAAACTTTGGGCAGGTTTATTAATGTATGGTTTAATAATACAACCAAGAGTATGAATTTTGAGGAGAGTTGGTGTAATATTTACTTATGATGTCTGTGCAGTTACTCTCACTATGCTGATAAAGTTATAATCTCATTGTTCTGATGATTTAGTGAAAAGTGGAGAAAATGTTTAGAGTTGGTGTGAAGTTTACGTAAGATATCTGTGCTGTTATAGCGACATTCGATCACTTTACAACTGAGATGTGATTACAATTAGGTTAGACTGTTTGTAGCCTTATATATGTGTTCTCATTTGGTTTGACCTGTTACTATACCTATAATGTGAAAGTCACTGGATAGATGTTGATACTCTATGTCACGATTTTGTCCTTAACATGTATTAAATCTACTGTGTCATTGGCAAAAGAACATATATCAAAAATAAATTTATTATGTTTGTATTACTTCTGTAATCCATCTGTGGAGCATGAAGAAAATAGAATTTTATGTTGGAGATAGTTATTGGGACAAAAGTGTTCCGATTTCCAGGATTTAAGATTCACACAGTTTTATTTTCATTTAATTTCTACCGCTTCGATGACTAGACCATTATTAGTCTTGTTTAATTATTCTTTTGCCATCTTAATACTATAAGATAGGGATGATGTTTGGGACATGTCTGATATCTGTATATGTCATGCTATTCAAGATGGCGCCGATAGGAAAGTGTAGAGACGCTTCTCTCTCGTTAAAAAGGCAAAAAATGAACAGTTCTTCGTGTAGAGAATGTAAAAAGCGTGTGATGAAGGGTATTCTGTGTATCAAATGCACCTTCCGGTTACACGAAAAGTGCGCGAAAGTAAATCTAAAGTTCGTCAGCGATGATTTTCCGTGGACAATGTCATGGTTGTTTACGTGACGAAACGGCCGATCTTGTAAAGTGCAGATGATACAAAAAACGAAATTATAAAGTTACTACGAAGTGACATTGAGGCATTAAAAACCGAACTTTCGATCATCAAGAAAGAAAACGATACATTAATACAAGAAAAGAAGTCCTGTGTGTGTAAAAGCCATCAAACGGAAAAGCAAGAAGATCGCGAAAATACGAATGACCGATCATACTTTAAAAACAACATTTCGAGTGTTCCCGTTGATGTCTCGGTAAATTCAGTAAGCCAAAAACAGGAAGATAAATATAAATGGAAGGTGGTGACATACAGCAAAAGGAAATACAAGGCGACAGATACGCAACAAAAGGAAAATGACTTTTTAATAATTGGCGATTCGCTGCTGAAGAATATAGCTGTCCCCAATTGCAAGATCGACGTACGACCTGGTATTATAACGCATCAACTCGGTAAACATTTTAAAAATATGGTAAATGCAAGACAAGATACTACAGAACCAGATTCTGAAACCAGACATAACTATAATGGGGTGTTTATACATGTTGGAACGAATTCGTTAAGGAGCAGCAGTGAGGAAGGAATGGCAAGCGAAACAAGAAACATGATCCGTTCTGCAAGAAATGTGTGTGCAGGATCTCGTCTGATACTTAGAGGAATCATAAGCAGAAGGTTGGTGACTGAAAAATATATCGACAAAATAAACTGTGCTCTTAAAGAGCAATGTGATCGTCTTGGGGCAATTTTAATAGACCCAAACAAATTCCTATGTGAAAACTCACTAGCGAAGGATGGCTTGCATTTAAATAGACTGGGGTCTGTAACATTCAGCAGAATGTTTGGAGATGTCTGCAAAATCATTAGATGCAAGGGAAACTAATATGGCCTGAAGGGGGTGAAAAATCACACTCTCCAGCTGGAAAAGAAAAATATAAGCACCATACAAAAAAAGATGATACTAAAGAATTTGCCCCAGAATACAGCTCACAACATGTAAACCAACAAAAGAAAAATTACATAAAAGTACTTCATCAAAATATTCAATATTTTGGTAACAAAAAATTAGAAGCCGAAGTACTCCTGAGTGGAGTAAGAGCAGATATATTATGCATAAGTGAACATGGACTAACTGAAAGTAAAATACATAATGTGGCAATAAAGGACTACAAACTAGCTAGTTACTTCTGTAGATCTAAATATAAGGGTGGTGGCGTTTGTATATATATTAAAACAGGTACTCTATCAAAGAATGTAAACAGTGAAGCTGCTACATTTCCCATAGCTAGAGAAAAAGACTTTGAAGTTACTGGAATAGTGGCAGAGGATTTTAGAGTGTTTTGTGTGTACAGGTCACCATGTGGCAATATTAGCATCTTTCTAAAAAAAAATTGCTAGCTTATTGAGAATGAACATGAAGAGAAATCTTATTATATGTGGAGACTTCAACATTGACATGGGAAAAGACACAAAAGTAAGAGGATTTTGAAGAATTGTTAATACAGCATAACATGAAAGTGACAATAACTGCACCAACAAGAGTGACTTCACAAAGTGAGACAATTATTGACAACATAATTACTAATATGTGTAACTATGAGTCACATGTAGTTCAGACAGAAATATCTGATCATCATGGACAACTAATCAGCTTTTGCAGAAGTAATGACTCAGTATCAGAACCAAAACAAAAAACCAAAGAACTCAAAATATCAACATCTTTAGAACAATGTTAAGTAAGGAAACCTGGAGTGAAACCCTACAGGCCCAGAGTGTAAATGAAAAATATGACGCATTTATTTCAACAATTAAGTACCATTTTAATGTAGCATTTCCCAAAGTAAAGAGACAAGAAAGGCAGCAAGATCAAACACAGTGGATTACCAGTGAAATACTAGAACAGCGAAGGAAGCTTCAGGACGTGAGACGGATGGGCGAAGCTGAAAACTATAAAATGTTAAAAAAGAAATATAGAAAAACAATAAGAGAAGCAAAAGCAAGAGCAATTGACACCACTATAGCGAACTCAAAAAACAAGGCAAAGATAACTTGGAATGCAATCAGTGCTGAAAGAAAGAAAAAAGATGGGTCAAACAAAGAAGCCGGCCGCGGTGGTCTCGCGGTTCTAGGCACACAGTCCGGAACCGTGCGACTGCTACGGTCGCAGGTTCAAATCCTGTCTCGGGCATGGATGTGTGTGATGTCCTTAGGTTAGTTAGGTTTATGTAGTTCTGAGTTCTAGGGGACTGATGACCACAGCAGTTGAGTCCCATAGTGCTCAGAGCCAAACAAAGAAGAAGGTATTAGGTCAATTAAAATAGACAACACAGTGGTCACAGATGGTATGGAAATAGCAAACATACTGAATAATAACTATATCAGTGTAGTAGAAAACCTAAAATTGGAAAGAAATAGTAAAACCAGAAGGATATTAAGGTACCAAAAAGATCATGCAGTACTATGTTCTTAAGACCAGTCACAGAAGATGAATTACGGAAAACTATACAGAAACTGAAGTCCAAGAAATCAGCTGGTGATGATGAAATATCAAATCATGTAATAAAGCTGGTATGTGAGGAGATGATAACACCACTGAAGAACATAGCAAACTGTTCTTTCAGATATGCAATTTTTCCTGAAAAACTGAAGATAACGAAGGTAGTGCAAGTGTACAAGAAAGGGTGTAGGGATGATCCCAACAACTACAGACCAGTTTCACTGATATCAGGTTTCTCAAAAATCCTAGAAATGCTTATGTATACCAGATTAGTTAACTATTTGGACAAACATAATATTCTCATGCCCACACAGCATGGTTTCAGAAAGGGTAAATCTACAGAATCAGCAATTGTCAGTCTAACAGAATACATTTTACAGTCCTTGGATGAGAAAAAGGTTGTCTCTGCAATGTTTCTGGATCTTTCAAAGGCATTTGACACCATTGACCATGAAATGCTGATACAAAAATTAAGCAACTATGGCATTCGGGGACAACCAGGTGAATGAATAAAATCATACTTGTGGAACCGCAAGCAGTATGTATCATTAGGAAACTCGTACCAATCAGAAATCAAATCCATCAAATATGGAGTGCCGCAGGGTTCGGTAATGGGGCCATTGTTATTTAATGTATTTGTTAATGATACAGGTGTTGAGGAGGAAGAAAAGAAAATATTGTATGCTGATGACATGACAATACTAAATAGTGACCAAAATATGGAATAGCTTGAGAGAAGAGCATACATATCTGCAAATGTCACAGCTCAATGGCTGTTGGAAAATGAACTGGTTATAAATCTGAAAAAGACTATGTATGCAGTGTTTAAAAACAAGGAAAAGGCTGTAGACGTGGATTTAGAGGTTGATGGAACAAGGCTGGAAGAAGTAGAATCTGCTAGATTCTTAGGTATTCTTGTGGATAATGAACTGAAATGGAAAAAAAAAATATATTAATAATGTCTGTAAGAAACTGAGCTCTGTCATATTCTTAATGATGCAGCTATCACAGTATTCAGACAAGAACCTTCTGTGTACAGTGTATCATGGACTTTTCGAACCATACTTATAGTATGGAGTGACTGTGTGGGGAAACTCAAACAAACAAGAGACAAAACGAGTGTTCACATTACAAAAAAAAAAAACAATTAGGACCATTTTAAGAAGAAAGACCTCTGAAACATGCAGAAACTGTTTCAAGAATTTAAATATCTTAACTTTTTCATCGTTGTATATATACAAAACAATAATGTACATCACAAAAGGTAGTGAGGGCTGGATTACAAATGCTAGTGTACACACCCACAATACAAGAAAGAAGAATGAAGTAAGGAGCATACCCCACCGACTGGCAATGCTAGAAAAAGGACCCCAGTACTTTGGTATCAGACTACTAAGAAGTCTGCCCAAAACCCTGAAAGATAGTGTACTTCACAATGACTTTCCAAAGAAACTTAAAGACTATCTCATTGAAAGAGAGTTTTACAGTGTTGCAGAATACTTATGCCATTAAATTTGTATATATTCTTACTCATTATCAGTAATGTAAAAATGTAAGCTAAAGGTGTAGAAAAATAAGTGATAAGAAATGTTAACACTTTGACATGTCCTATATTACACGTACATTTACTGTACACAATGTAATCTTACAGGATCAAATAAAATTCAATTCAATCTCCTTAGTATAGATACGAGGTGTTCTTTGTCACAATGTCTACACAAATCTGAAACAACAGCTCAGCTATCAACTTAATGTGATACAAAATGTTTGAGTTAGGTGCTGTTCAATATTGCTGTATGTTACAGCAAGAATATATACAAATGTTAGCTTACAATCTGATTCTTAATGAAAACTGGTTCAATTCCTCCAATATCCCATTGAAAATACGCTGATGACCACTAATGATTCATGTGTAATGAGTAACAAAGGAAAAACTTAAGATTGAGGATTTGTATTAATGGTATAGTTGTGGTTCTTGCACACATCTATTTTCAATTGAAGTCTAGTTGATTCATTAATATGTAACTGATGAGGAAATATATATTTATCATACCTTTAGAGTGGCTGAACCAACCATTTTACTCCTAATATTAACCCATTCATATTTAATCACAGGTACTTACCCTATCTCTCACCTATGTTGGAATTTACCTTACCTGTGCCCAATCTTATTTACTGTCTGATCTGATGTTGCTACATCATGTCTAATATGGTGATGATCAACGAGAAGTCTATCAACTGGTTATCGAGAAGTATATATTCTGGAAGTACCCTGCTGGTACTTAATTTACCAATGTAAATCTGATTCTATGGTGGCATGTGACCACAGCAGCTCTCAGTCTCTACAAGAAGATGCTGACAAATTTGGCAAGACTACATCAATGCTACGAGAACAAGGTGCCTTTGACATTATTGTGGGCAAATCCCTTTATCTGTCCTTGTGCTTTCCTGACTTGAAATATTCATGTCGGTTCAGTTGCTCTGTCTGAGTTTGACTAGTAAATAAATGAGGACATTTGGTCCTACAAGTGGTACAGTCATTGTGCATATGTGCATTTCAACAGTTGAAAACTGATAATTTTACCATGAAAAGACGTCTGAAAGGCTAATAATTACTGTTTCTTGTAAATTGCTTGACAACTACCTTTACATGATACGATGCATACTATAATCATCTGTTTAATCTGGTCTATCTAGACTTAGTCCGCAGCTCGTGGTCTTGTGGTAGCGTTCTCGCTTCCCGGGTTTGATTCCCGGCGGGGTCAGGGATTTTCCCTGCCTCGAGATGATGGTGTTGTGTCATCTTCATCATCATTCATCCCCATTATGGTCGGAGGAAGGCAATGGCAAACCACCTCTGCTAGGACCTTGCCTAGTCAGCGGTGCAGGTCTCCCACACCGTCCCCTAAGCTCCTCAGAGTATGGGACCTCATCATCATCATCTAGACTTAATACAATAATATACTGTTACATGCAATATAATTCTTTTAATCACCCATTGTCAATGTATTCTCAAACTTATGAGTGTTTATTCATATGTGCTGCTGCTTGTAATATTTTCTGCCTATACTTAATACAATGGTATACTGTTACATGCAACATAGTTCTCAGTAATCACTTACTATCAATGCTCTATTCATTTCAAAAGAAATATATTTACTTTAATTAATCTACAACTTACAGGTGCAAAATTAGAACTAGTGATGTATTGACATATATTATACCATGATGTGCTGCCACATGCAATCTAATTCTCTGTAATTATTCATTGTCCAAGAGGTAAACTGCTTTCTTGTGGCATACAGCCTTCCCCAGCTATTATTAATGGCAATATCATAACTATAATTGATTCTATCACTCTGCTAACAACTGTTTATTTATACGTCCTGCCACATATGAAAGAGCGAGAGCGAGCGAGAGCGAGCGAGCGAGAGCGAGCGAGCGAGAGAGAGAGAGAGCGAGAGCGAGCGAGCGAGCGAGCGAGAGAGAGTCTTTGCCTTATATAAAATTTTGTAACATTATAAACACATGAAATATGTCCTTATATGTGCCTTATCAATGAAAGAGGGAACTTATACATCACTTGGCTGGGATTCCAGTAACTTTAATTTTATATCTCAGACCTTCCTCTTGCTTAATTTTGAAAATGCAACAACAATTTCTTTTGTCATTATCACACTTGACTCTGTGGTGTTCAGCAAATATATTAGTGCATATGAAAGTACTTCACATAATGTAAACATGGTAACACTTTAATGATCTGCCCAATGAGGCAGTTGACTTTGTTTATTTTTTTGGTACGAGATTTGCTTTAATTCGATGCATTTGGCTACCTTATTTCTATATTTTCATATTTATATAGTAATTTATGTTTGCACAGCAACAGATATCAGAACCACAGTAATTCTATACCTCGCTTCAATATTTTCATGTTTATGGCTCAGATGTGTCACAGGTTTCAATATTTTATGTATATTTAATTGATTATGTTTGATCAAACCCAGATACTAGAGGGACTGCCCGTAAGTCAGCTGGTAGGATCTAGCATTACACATGTCATTTACTGTAGCCTGCAGAATGCTAATTGTTCACCCTACATTGGTCAGTCAATAGGGAGTGTTGGGGTTAATTTCCGGGGACTGGGAAAGTGAAGCTATGACAAGTCCGTTCTGCAGAGAATGCCGAACACTCTTCTCCCTCCGGCGCCACAGAGAAGTACTGGAACAGTGGGGGTCCTGGATAGGGAGGTTTCCTGCCTTTGGGGTCTATCGTCTCCCCACCCACACACGCACCCTCCCACCACCACAACCTACTCCAGTCCTGTAACCCGGGAGGTGTACACGATCGAAGGCAGAGCCACGTGTGAAAGCACCCACGTGATTTACCAACTGACCTGCCTACACTGTGAAGCTTTCTATGTGGGAATGACCAGCAACAAACTGTCCATTCGCATGACTGGACACAGGCAGACAGTGTTTGTTGGTAATGAGGGTCACCTTGTGGCTAAACATGACTTGGTGCACGGCCAGCACATCTTGGCACAGTGTTACACCATCCGGGTTATCTGGATCCTTCCCACTGACACCAACCTGTCAGAACTCCGGAGATGGGAACTTGCCCTTCAGTATATCCTCTCTTCCCGTTACCCACCAGGCCTCAACCTCCACTAATTTCAAGTTGCCGCCGCTCATACCTATCCCTGCCCAAACTCTTTCCCTTTACAAGTGTGTGTGTGTGTGTGTGTGTGTGTGTGTGTGTGTGTGTGTGTGTGTGTGATGCTTCTTGCTCACATTTCGTGGAACGACTATTGGTGAAAGGAAACCTTTTATAATGTTCATTCTGCAATCTTACATCATTTTATTTTCTGAGTATTTGTTGTACAGATATAGAGAATTGAAAACTAGCATGTCACTGACATGAAAGAATAGTTATTTCGGCCAGCGGATAGTCTTGTTCACATAAATAAGATAACATCTGATCTTGTTTATCAGTCCCAAGCATACACGCATTGGATCTAATAATAGACAAAGGTTTTATGACTATTTGTGGCGCGCATTCATCACTTGCTCCATAACATTTATATGTTCTGTGGAAATGTATGAAACGACTCGTCGATACATCCATTTTCCAATCATAGCCCCCATTAGAATACTGCGCAAGTGTGTGTGTGTGTGTGTGTGTGTGTGTGTGTGTGTGTGTGTGTGTGTGTGTGAGAGAGAGAGAGAGAGAGAGAGAGAGAGAGAGAGAGAGAGAGAGAGAGAGAGAGAGAGAGAGAGAACACCACAAACAAGTAATGGTAGAGGGTTCTACAGTATGTTAAGATTGAAGACAAAGTGACAGTTTATAAGCAAAATGAAACAACAGAATATGAACTGGTATTTGTTTGTTCTGTATATCAAACTATCACAGCAAATCCAAGGAAAAGCTGTGACAATTTATGGATAACTAGTTGGTCTAGTCCATCGTATTTGGAGATAGTGTCAATTCCTTCTGCATATGTCAATTTTTCAACATTTAAATTTGTGGTTCATCTGCATGAAGTAACTTATTTAACAGTTCATAAATGCACTTTGAGGTGTCTGGAGCAAGAACACCTGAAGTTCTTGTGCCAGTATTTATCTAGAGGGTAAGGCTAACACAAGGAAAACAATATAGACAAACATTGATAATAATCATGATTAGTTCTATGCGACAATACTAATTAAAGAATAGACGTTTGTCTACAACCCATACTGTCGCACTGTGCATTGTATTGTATGAAACAATACAATACTGTAAGATTACATCAAAAAATATATTAAGTGTCACATATACTTTCATATATTTCCTGGATTGTAGTAATCTTAAAGCAGTCTTCCACGAACAATGGTTTACTTGAGAGTCGTAAACAGTTCAAAGAAGCCCTCTTTGAAATGGCAGAATCAACTGTTGCTTTGTAATCCTGTGTTCCTGCTTGTATCAGCCTCTTGTTACCTCAGTTTCTTTTCCATCTCTGTATTACCCTTTCCTCCGCTTTCCACACAACTTTTGAACAAGGAATCCAAAGAAAATTTCAAGCACCTGCTGCTCCAGAGTCAACAGTTGCTAAACTGCATTCTTACATCCTGGCATATCAGGTATAGGAGTGATGACACATTACAAACAGCTGTTAAGGTACTTAAATTTATTTCACATAAATCAGTTCACATTAAAAGAGAAACACACAAGTTCAATACAGCCCACACACATTATATAACAAACTGTTTTTTTAAAAAAGATTACATTATTATCCAGACCACACATCAATCACAATGGTCAACAATTAATAGATTTATCATAGCAAAATCATTGTGTGCAGTGGCACAAACTAGCACATCTGCTTCAGGGCTTCATCTATGTCATCGGACAAGGACAGCAATTTCCGCCAAGCACTTGCTGTCAGGCTGATTCCTGTAGAAAAAAGCAACACTTTGGTAATTTTGTATTTAATAGTCAACAAATTGAGAGCTGCATCAAACCAGTCTCAGGACTGAAGACAACAACAACAACAGTCAACAAATTAACAATTAACAGGAAGGAGAGAGAAGAGTTATGCTTTAATGAAAATAACACTAAAAGTTTATTAAGAAAACTAAATCCATACTGACAACTTCATTCCTGAATAAGTGATAGGTGCCCCATTACAGCAAACAAAAGTAACATTTCCTAATGCACACCACATGCTTGCTCACAAATTGACTCAGACCATAACTGCTTCTCAAAAAGTATGCTGGATACTATTGTCCATCTCATCAAAAAACAGCCTATTTCAATACACTATAAAAAACTAACAGTAGCAAGTAAAAAATTATGATCACGGTTCTAATTTATGTTTGGGAGAACTTAGATCTGTAAATTAAACACAAGAAACAGCCACTAATGAAACAAATTCAGCCTTTATGAAGTAAAACCATTTTTACCTATTCAAAAGTACATGAAACCCTATAGCAAAAACTTTAGAAAACTTCAATTCTCAGGAGGAGGAAAGCTCAAAGCAATTACAGAATTTGAAAACAATACCAATATCTCAATGCAACACTAGATTTCTTCTTATAAACGTCCAGTCTTCTATTAGCTAATACAGTCAAGAACAAAAAGTGGTAGTTTACTCTCTTTGGAGTGTTTGCCAATGGTATCTCAATTTATGTCTTTAAAAATGGGTAGTAATAATATTACCTTTACCCACATTCAATTTTCAATATCAATTACAAACAACTTCAGATGTGAAAATATGTTGGAAGGGTAGTTAAACGACATCCTACGTGAGTATCATCACAAGTGCATTAAAGAAGAAAAAGAATTAAAAGCCATGTTGCAGACAGGCACAATTAAAAGACACTTACATAAAGCTTTCAGCCACAGACTCCATCAGTAAAGAAAGAGACCATTCTCACACACAAGCAAGCACACCTCATACACACAACTGCCAACTCCAGCATCTCGGGCCCGAATGCATCAATCACATGTTTGCGATCTGGAGGGGGTGGAGAAGGGGAAGTGATAGTGTACAACTGGGGAGAGGGATGAACACTGTCTGATAGACTGTGCACGGACTAGTTTCCCCAACAGGCACAGCATCAGGAGGTTGTGGGGCAGGGCAGAGAGGGGGGGGGGGGGGGGGGGGCACAAGAGGAGTGGTGAAAGACAGGTGGATGCATTGGCACAGGGCTGCAAATGAACAGGGCAGTAGATGAGAATGGCTAGGAAATGCTAAGACAGAGGGAACAGAAACTGATGGATGAAGGGTGTGGTGACAGTATGTTACCTTAGGTTGAGGCCAGAGTAATTATGGGAGTAGAGAAATGTACCGAAAGGATAACTCCCACCTGTGCATTTTTGAAAATGCTGGTGGTGGAGGGGACGATCCAGATGGCTCAGGTAGTAAAGCAGCAACTGAAATTAAGTGTGTTATGTTCAGCTGCATGTTGTGCCACAGAGTGGTCTACTTTCCTCTTGGCCACAGCTTGGCAGTGGCCATTCATCCTGGTGGACAGCTGGCTGGTAGTCAGCAATGTAAAAAGCTGTGCAACAATTGCAGTAGAGCTGGTAAATGATATGGGTGCTCTCACAGGCAGTCTGGCCACTGGTTGATTAGGATAAACCTGTAACAGGACTGGAATAGAAGTGCTGGGAAGGTGGATTGGGAATGTTTTCCACCTGGGTCTTCCCCAGGTATATGATCCTTGTGGCAAGGTATTGGTAGAGGCACAGGGATGGACTAGGCTAGGACGATGATGTTGGGCTGGCAACAGAACGACTTTAGGAGGGGGTGGGAAGTATATCAGTTAGCATGTCCCTCGTTTCAGGGGCACGATGATAGGTAATCAAAGAACTCGTGAAGGACGGGTTTCAGTTGTTTCAGGCTTGAGTGGTACTGGGTGATGAAGGGGGCAGTCCTCTGTGGATGGTTCTTGGGGGTGGTGTGATGAGGAAATGGCACGTTAGATCTGTTTACGAACTAGGTCCGGGATACAGTGCCTGTCTGAATGCCCATTCTCATCTCCCACACTTTATTTGCAGTCCTCTGCCAGCATATCCACCCATCTTCTCTCTTTCCCCACTCTTTTTTTCTCCGCCTCTGCCCCACAACTCCTGACACTCCACCTGGTGGCAATTTAGACCCCGGCACACTCTAGACAGTGTTCGTCTCTCCTGATACTTAGACTACTATTCCTTTCCCTTCCCCGTCCTCTTCCGACTGTTGCTTGCAGCTCCCACGATATCTGCATCTGTCTGTCTGCCTGTGAGATATTTTTCCACAAAGAAAGATTACAGAGAGAAAAATTCTTGAAGTATACAACTTCCGTAAAAGAAAATTAAAAAATATTAGTGTGCAGCACTGGGTTTAATAGGAAATAATTCTTGCTAAATTTTATTCTAAGTCTTATTTCATTCTCAACAACAGCTAGCCACCGAGTTTGTTAGCTGCCTAGCTCCGTTGCTTTCTGTCAGCAGTTCACAAGCAAGACACCTGTTGTGAAAACCACTAGTTCTGACCAGTTCAAATCACCACAATAGGTATGCCAAACAATCATGAGACCAGATAGGTCATGTGGGGCAACTTCGTCTCAACACCTGGTAATGCAAGATTCCTCCACTTATCTGTTCACCTTCATTGGCTCAGCACACCTTCCACTACTACTCTGATCTCTATGCCTATACTTTGATGAAAATCCAATAAATTTTCAGCCATGTTAAATAGAGTTCTGTGTCGTTCTACCCTTGCCCTTCCTCCATAAAGAAGACTGCTCAACCAGCCATGTACAAGTGACGTCAATCATAATTTGCACTCTTTAGTTACAGGTCGACAACAAACTTTGATGAAGCAGTAGCAGTTTAACTTTACTGCCCGTGGGGCTTTATTTTAGCATGCGAGTTGCATGTTCTTTATTTCGGCACCGCAACCATCCACAGTAAGTGCAGTCAGACTCCATGCAGCCTCTGTAATACATTTCCTCTGTATGGATTCCACAGTTGCCATTAGTGACCTCTCATCTGTACCACTATTACCACATACTGGTCGAGGTTTCACATGCCGATGTGGTGCTGCCACCGTGACAATCTTCCACACTGTCCACAACACCGGCCACAATTCCACATCACCATGTATAGCTGCCATCCCTTTCACCTTCAATGCAATACAGTCTTTGATGCTGTGGACACCAATCCCTGTACCTAAACTGGCATGAAAAACAGACAGGCCTGTCATTTGTGTTTCCCGAAACCGCATATCCTGATGTTATACCAACATTCCTAAAAAACATAGGATAATAATGTTCTCAAGCCTGCATCAGAATTCCAGGTAGCCAAAATTGTTGTTGTTGTCGTCTTCAGTCCTGAGACTGGTTTGATGCAGCTCTCCATGCTACTCTATCCTGTGCAAGCTTCATCTCCCAGTACCTACTGCAACCTACATCCTTCTGAATCTGCTTAGTGTATTCATCTGTCTCCCTCTACGATTTTTACCCTCCGCACTGCCCTCCAATGCTAAATTGGTGATCCCTTGATGCCTCAGAACATGTCCTACCAACCGATCCCTTCTTCCGGTCAAGTTGTGCCACAAAATTCTCTTCTCCCCAATCCTATTCAATACTTCCTCATTAGTTATGGGATCTACCCATCTAATCTTCAGCATTCTTCTGTAGCACCACATTTCAAAAGCTTCTATTCTCTTTTTGTCCAAACTATTTATCCTCCATGTTTCACTTCCATACATTGCTACACTCCATACAAATACTTCCAGAAACGACTTCTTGACACTTAAATCTATACTCGATGGAACCAAATTTCTCTTCTTCAGAAACGCCTTTCTTGCCATTGACTGTCTACATTTTATATCCTCTACTTCAACCATCATCAGTTATTTTGTTCCCCAAATAGCAAAACTCCTTAACTACTTTAAGTGTCTCATTTCCTAATCTAATTCCCTCGGCACCACTCTACTCAATTCGACTACATTCCATTACCCTAGTTTTGCTTTTGTTGATGTTCATCTTATATCCTCCTATCAAGACACTATCCATTCCATTCAACTGCTCTTCCAAGTCCTTTGCTGTCTGACAGAATTACAATGTCATCGGCAAACCTCAAAGTTTTTATTTCTTCTCCATGGATTTTAATACCTACTCCGAATTTTTCTTTTGTTTCCTTTACTGCTTGCTTAATATACAGATTGAATAAAATCAGGGAGAGGCTACAACCCTGTCTTACTCCCTTCCCAACCACTGCTTCCCTTTCATGTCCCTCGACTCTTATAACTGCCATCTGCTTTCTGTACAAATTGTAAATAGCCTTTCGCTCCCTGTATTTTACCCCTGCCACCTTTAGAATTTGAAAGAGTATTCCAGTCAACATTGTCAAAAGCTGTCTAAGTCTACAAATGCTAGAAACATAGGTTTGCCTTTCCTTAATCTTTCTTCTAAGATAAGTCATAAGGTCAGTATTGCCTAACGTGTTCCACTGTTTCTACGGAATCCAAACCGATCTTCCCCGAGGTCAGCTTCTACTATTATTTCCATTCGTCTGTAAAGAATTTGTGTTAGTATTTTGCAGCTGTGGCTTATTAAACTGATTATTTGGTAATTTTCACATCTGTCACCACCTGCTTGCTTTGGTATTGGAATTATTATATTCTTCTTGAAGTCTGAGGCTATTTCGCCTGTCTCATACATCTTGCTCACCAGATGGTAGAGTTTTGTCAGGACTGGCTCTCCCAAGGCTGTCAGTAGTTCTAATGGAATGTTGTCTACTCCCGGGGCCTTGTTTCGACTCAGGTCTTTCAATGCTCAGTCAAACTCTTCATGCAGTTTCGTATCTCCCATTTCATCTTCATCTACATCCTCTTCCATTTCCATAATATTGTCCTCAAGTTCATCGCCCTTGCATAGGTCCTCTATATACTCCTTCCACCTTTCTGCTTTCCCTTCTTTGCTTAGAACTGGGTTTCCATCTGAGCTCTTGACGTTCATACAAGTGGTTCTCTTATCCCCAAAGGTCTAATTTTCCTGGAGGCAGTATCTATCTTACTCGTAGTGAGATAAGCCTCTATATCCTTACATTCATCCTCTAGCCATCCCTGCTTAGCCATTTTGCACTTCCTGTCTATTGTCATTTTTGAGACATTTGTATTCCTTTTTGCCTGCTTCATTTACTGCATCTTTATATTTTCTCCTTTCATCAATTAAATTCAATATTTCTTCTGTTACCCAAGGATTTCTACTAGCCCTCGTCTTTTTGCCTACTTTATCCTCTGCTGCCTTCATTACTTCATCCCTCAAAGCTACCCATTCTTCTTCTACTGTACTTGTTTCCCCCATTCCTGTCAATTGTTCCCTTGTGCTGTTCCTGAAACTCTGTACAACCTCTGGTTCTTTCAGTTTATCCAGGTCCCATCTCCTTAATTTCCCACCTTTTTTCTGTTTCTTTAGTTTTAATCTACAGTTCATAACCAATAGATTGTGGTCAGAGTCCAGATCTGCCCCTGGAAATGACTTACAATTTAAAACCTGGTTCCTAAATCTCTGTCTTATCATTATATAATCTGATACCTTTTAATATCTCCAGGGTTCTTCCATGTATACAACCTTTTTTTATGATTCTTGAACCAAGTGTTACCTATGATAAAGTTGTGCTCTGTGCAAAATTCTACCAGGCAGCTTCCTCTCATTTCTTTGCCCCAGTCCATATTCACCTACTATGTTTCCTTCTCTCCCTATTCCTACACTAATTCCAGTCACCCATGACTATTAAATTTTCGTCTCCCTTCACTACCTGAATAATTTCTTTTATCTCATCATACATTTCATCAATTTCTTCATCATCTGTAGAGCTAGTTGGCATATAAACTTGTACTACTGTAGTAGGCATGGGCTTCATGTCTATCTTTGCCACAATAATGTGTTCACTATGCTGTTTATAGGAGCTTACCCGCATTCCTATTTTTTTATTCATTATTAAACCTACTCCTACATTACACCTATTTCATTTTGTATTTATAACTCTGTATTCACCTGACCAAAAGTCAGGTTCCTCCTGCCACCGAACTTCACTAATTCCCACTATATCTAACTTTAACCTACCCATTTCCCTTTTTTAAATTTTCTAACCTACCTGCCCGATTAAGGGATCTGACATTCCACACTTCGATCCGTAGAATGCCAGTTTTCTTTCTCCTCATAACGACATCCTCTTGTGTAGTCCCCACCTGGAGATCCGAATGGGGGACTATTTTACCCAAGAAGACGCCATCATTTAATCATACAGTAAAGCTGCATGCCCTCGGGAAAAATTACGGCCGTAGTTTCCCCTTGCTTTCAGCCATTCGCAGTACCAGCACAGCAAGGCCTTTTGGTTATTGCTACAAGGCCAGATCAGTCAATCATCCAGACTGTTGTCCTTGCAACTACTGAAAGGCTGCTGCCCATCTTCAGGAACCACACATTTGTCTGGCCTCTCAACAGATACCCCTCCGTTGTGGTTGTACCTACGGTACGGCTATCTGTATTGCTGAGGCACGCAAGCCTCCCCACCAACGGCAAGGTTCATGGGTGGGGGGAGCCAAAACTATGTATCATTGTTTATTGATATTCATGCACAGAATGTGTCATTTTATTCTATGTCCTGAAATTCAGCAAATAAATTATCAACTTAATTTTCATGGTTAGTCCTATTATGGGAAATTCCTTCCATGGGTTTCTTGACAGTTAATCTGTGTATTTCTGATGCAAAAGCATTGGATATACATATGATACAAAGTTGCATTATCTGTTACTGAACTGCCTGTACTTAGCTGCCAATGGTCCTCCTCTATGACAAGGTTAAGAACCATTTTTCAAGATTTTGCCTTTCCAGTTCCTTAAGTTTAAAACTATGTTGAATGTTTTGCTGACATCACAAACACATTGGTATTCTCATTATACACTTTCATTTACATGAATTTAAACCTGTAATGAAATCCATTGTCTTAGTTTAGTATGAGGTAAGTACTAAAGGAGTTTTAATGTATGTTTACTGAGGTCATATAACATGACAATTACAGGAAATTTATTAAACTTTAATTGAGAAGCATTATGGGAGCAATATATTTTTCAGCAGTATCAATGCATTATGTTTCATAAAAATGAAGAGGGAGAATTCACTTTGAAAAGTATTGTTATAATGTTGTCACCACACAAAACAGTAACGTTGCCACAAAATTTATGAAGAAATCAGAGTTGTGCTAGATATACGAACACAGCTGTTACAGAACACTGTCCACCTTCCTGCTGGTCACCTGTCTAAGCACAGTGGTAATTATGGTCCACTGGTCGATCAAGAAAAACCAGCTGGCTGCAGTGCAAATAGGGAGTTTTTGAATCACAGCACAAAACATGCAAGGAAACATCACACCACCGAGAGACACACACACACACACACACACACACACACACACACACACACACAGCTTACTTACGCAACCTTAACAGCCCAGCTAACTTCACGACAGCTGGAGCCTCTAGTACATTCACAGTATTTCCAGTAACCACTATGCCTGTTGCATTGATATTTTTGCATTAATTCACCCTGTATCTGCCATCATATTTTTTTGGTATGTTAAGTAACCCAGGCATATGAGTATTCTAACTTCATCCTTTGTTATTTTATTTTCTACAATAATATTTTCATTTTATATTTCCACACCTTTTTTGGCTTTGCTGAGTAACCTTTAACTTATTTGACTTTAAACTTAGCCATGTGCTAAGACTTGCACAAGAGATCTGCTGATCACTGAACTGTATGTTGCACAAGGAATTTCAGATTCCATTTATTAAATGAGCATGTTGAGTGCAAGTGTACCTATAGTGTCACTTGACCAACTTTGCTGCACACATTTCCTTAGTTACTCACGTACCTTGCACTTTACTGAAATATTGGAAGGCTATCACTAGAGTAACCCAGCTTTACTCTGACATAAGGCATGCATTTGGCGACACACGCTGTCAAAGACACGTTGATTTATGTACCGCCAGCATGTGAAGGAGGAAATATGCATTAAATTACGAATACATGCTTTGAACCCAATTTAGCCACATTTTAGCAAGTCTCGATATCAAGTTCATTTTTTTTAAAATCAAGAAGTCCTTAATGGAGAAACATGTTGGAGTATATTTAACATCGAGCGAAGTTCCTATATATCACTTGCTTACTGAGACAGCACCCATTACACATGTCCACTGTTACCTCACCACACAGTTTAATGCATACAGCTGCAGTGGAACCTGAGTGTTAACACTGTGTGAACCCTGCCAACTGCTTGTACTGGATCACTGAACACTTTTTGCAATTCTGGCCACAGGTGCATTACTGCTATAACAATCTTTCTCAACATCCACAAACATCCCAATCATGTCTACACTGATTAAAATCTAAATTCCAGAGCTGTCACATTCACATATTACACTTCTACAACAATTTTACTTTATCTGCTACTTATCCAAAAATCACTTACCTTACATTACTACAAGTTATTACTTATAATACTTCAAGAACAAACCACTAGATACGATTCACTGCTTTGACATTCACACTTCATGATCTTTGAGAGTTTTCAATTCTTTTACCATTCAAGACATTAAATGTTATATCAATATTTATTTAATTTACACTGACAAATGCTGCAGCAACTAGCTACAACATGGAAGGATCTGAGACTACAGAAGTGAAAAATATCTTACTGACTTTTTATACATTATCTTTTCATAATGTTTAATTTACAAATATTACATCTACGAGAATGATTCTTGCCTTCCTAGGTTACCAGCGAGATCCTGATATGCCACTGCCACATAGATTATTATGTATGTTGTGTACAATATGACTACACTGTGGACCACTTAGTTATAAGTTATTCTCTCTCTGATTATTTGGCTTACTATAAATTCATGTCCTACGGTGTATGGTTAACAGAATCTTCCTTCGGTCCTTTGTAGATCATCATCATAATAAATGAAAAGCACCAGTTTCCTTTTGTTCAACAATATATTGTAGAACAAAAGCAAACTGGCACTTTTCATTTATTGTACGTTTGGCCTTACAGGCAATGTTCACGAAATTTTGCTACTGACATTTAGTACCAGAATACCTCCCTGACTTTTAGTTTGATTTTTTTTTGTCTAGGGTAATCTTTTATAGATACTACTGAACTTAAGACCTTGTCACCTTCATACCTGCTGGCCACAGTTAGGTGTGTTGCCCTTTTGTTACTTTTATTAAGTGACTTTTCTTTAAAAAAAAAGAGCAAAATAATAACAGTGAACAGTCCAAGATAAGATGTGACACACTGGGCAAATTGCAAGAATCACAGCATCATGGTTGTGTGGACGTGGTGTTTGAGTGCAAAGCGGGAGATCTGGGTTCAAATCTCCTAACTGGCAGCCTACAAACTGGAAGGCTGCTGTGAGCCCAAGCAAACTACAATTAAGACTGCCAAGTGGAGAAGAGCAGTGTGGGAAACTGAGTTATGACCCTCTCACAGGAGACACCAGTTTTCTCTGCCTCTGTGAAAGCAGAACTGACGCAGTCACAGGAATCACCGATACATTCTGGTGTTTTGTAATCAAACCTTATGATCGACAAAGATAACACTCTTCCCTCATTTAAAAATAAAACTATTTCCAACTATCACAAGTACAATAATTCATCTGGACGTAATTTGCTACAAGAAAGCTTTTATTAGGTAATTTGGAGTTTTCATATTTTGGGGCATAATTTGCACTTATTGCAAAAACAAACTTGTCTCCTACCAATTATCTACCTGAGGGGGGGGGGGGGGGGGGGGGGGGGGACCACACCGAACCATAGACTGTCAACTGCAAAATAGAGATATGAATACAGTGGACAATGTGAAGTGACCAATTTTTGTCCAAAGCACTGGTCAAGTTAAATTGTTTGTTCAGAAGGGAAAGCCGACATGTTAGCCCCCTATTGGCCTGTCAGCATTCACAGAATCGAGGCTGTCTTTCTCAAACTGATTTTACATCAATACTCAGTCTAACAATTTCCTTTTCACATTGTGTATAACTTTGTAAGTTTCAAGATGAAGTGCTCATTTCATTAATGGTGATAGTTATTGTGATACCTGTATGGAAGTAAGACACTTAGCCAAATTAAAAAAAAATAGCAATGAAACTATGGAGTACTACGAGTTTATG
Organism: Schistocerca gregaria; assembly: GCF_023897955.1. Lineage (NCBI taxonomy): Eukaryota > Metazoa > Arthropoda > Insecta > Orthoptera > Acrididae > Schistocerca > Schistocerca gregaria. The sequence goes on from NC_064924.1 coordinate 96,286,421, forward strand.
TTTGATGTGTACCACATAATATGTTGTAGTGTATTAAATTTAGCTAATACACTCATTTGCCATCGTGAGCGGCAGTGACAAAGCTAAAATAAAGCATCACCAACATTCCTTGTATTTATTTAATGGTTTGCGATACTGAAATGAAGTTTTGGGAAATGATAACGCACAAAGAGGAGAATACTTTGCCACGTGGGTATTATGCAAAATTTCATTACGTACCTTGTTATTCCACGAATTACAGATTTTTTGATGAAAGAATTTTATTTCAAGCGTCCTCAATAGCTTGTGAAATGAGGAATACTATAGGTTCTGGAACTAAGCAAGTTAAGGCACTGCACCTTTATTTTTATTTTGAGGATATGCTTTTTCATAAGCTACTGACCTTCCTTTTCCTCAGTTTCTTGCTTGATAAACCAGTGTTTCAGAATACTCTCACAATTGCATCTGCAAAATACTTTAGTGAGGTGACACTGTGTAAACTTTGCTGTGCATTTTTAAAAAGTGCAACAAGATAAATGAATGTCACTCATGTAGCTATACTGAAAGTTACAAGTTAACAAACCACATTTAAGTTAGTCATTGGTTTTGTTGCATTTTCACCAGAATTCTTTTTAGATACTACCTAAAGCAGAAGTAATAGATCTCTCTGATCACCGGGCAAGTGTGAGCATGAAGGTTTTCTACTTAATATTTACAAAAAACTTGACCGCAGACTTCAGTTTAGAATGGCACTTCACTGGTACTCTGCATTTCCCTACAGCACTAGCTCATAACCCCCACCACTACTCTCCCCGTAGGTGCCTTGCCCATTGCATATCTACCAGCCACCTTATTCTGCGTGGACTACACTATTCCTTCATTCTCACTGACGAAATCTAAATTGTCTGCTAGAACCACAAATAACAATGTTGGCAATATGAAATTACTCTGACTGCTTTCAATGTTTTGATTTTTTTTTTTCACAAATCAAAAGGCATTAACTAACATACAAATTCTTCCAATAAAAATACTAAATTTTTAAGACAATTTGACTGGTTGGATGAAAACCAAGTGGCAGTAGCAGAACACACACATATGGAAGAAAATTCCAGGTGGCACATGTGGTAAAGTGTGCAGCGACAGATTGACTTATGTAGAGCAAGCTCTGCAACAGGATAATGTGTTACCACCAGTATCTACACACTGCCCGTTTCCACCAAGTTATTAGTTACAATGAATGGGCATAAGCAGAGGGCATATGGTATACTGGCAGCACCCAATGTCTTGTTACAGATAATGCTCTGCAACACAACAGTCGTGGCCTCATTGCCTGTTTTAACGAATGTGCAATGTTGATTTTTCCCTCAGATACCAGTTTCTCAGAACTCCAGAATTGGTAACTCATTACAACATGTCTTGGTTCTCATCACCTGCCTGACTTTAATTATGTTCAGTACCTTTTCCTCTTACCTTTACCACATACAGTGCATTTAGCTTTCCACACTTATTAACTCTAGAGCAACATTTTGTCAGTAATCACTATCTTGCTTTTTGCACCATCTTCTACACTTAAGCTCTCAGGTTTTCAAATCTCCCATGGTTCTTTCCAATTACACTGCACTTATCCTCGACAGTGAGAGGTCAGTGAAACAGCACATGTAAACATGTCAATAGCGGTTCAGGAAAACCCAGGTACCATACTTAAACACATTCGCAGCACCTGGGGAGTGGTTAACTCATCCACTGTGGTTAAAGATAATGAAAGCTACAAAGTTCATTAGGTAATGGCACACAAAAGTACATGCATGCTGTACAACGAATTCCTGTGAAACACTGCTCTTCACTGGATTCCTGTAAAAATTTACTGCTCTTCATTGGTACATACTTCAACAAGGCTTAAATCATTGAGCAGTGTGAAGAAATGATAATAGGTGACCAACAAAAAGTTCTTTTTCACCTAGGCTTATTAAGTACACACACAGTGCAAACTGCCTACTACAAGATAAATTTAAACTTACTGTTATCAACTACCTATATTACATGAATATATTTGAGAGGAATTAGCATGAAAAGTGTTACGAGGATAACATCTTAGACTTCATTAAAGAAACACCTGATATAGTTACAAGCTGCAAAGGATGTAGCCAACAAACATACGACTCAACACTGATAAAATAACCAGAAAACAAAGCTGGAGGGTACTACAGTACCCCATAAAATCTAATAGTGATTCAGACAATTTCAAGTTCTAATTCAATCAATACCAACACTGACTGCAGAAAACACTAAACTTTCTGATCCATGGTGTTTCTGAACAAAGTCCTTCAGCCCCATACAACTGTATGTATTTTTGTAAGTATTGACATTAGAGTAAGGCTAACTACATTTTTTATTCACACCCTATCATTGAGTAAATATTTTAAATGTAATGATCTTAAAGGCGTGTTGCATTTTACCCAAATTCCACTAAGCACAAAGAACTTTTGAGTGTCCTAATGCTTTAAGAACATGGTGACAAACTAAGATAAATAGGTTTCCATGACTAACCTTTCTTTCCTGGTTTTAGTTCACCATCATTTTCATAGTACTCTCTGATATCCACATAAACTTGGCCCCTAAATTCACGCACAGTGACGAACCTCTTCTTTTCCAACAGCCACTTGTGCTCATCATCACCACTGCCCCCACCACCTCCCCCACCACTTTTCCCTTTAGGTGCTGAACTGGCACCCTTACTCTTTTTAGATGGTGGTGGATTCACCTAAAAACAATGAAAAAAATGTTACATGTGTGCAATATGATAAATGCATAGTAAAGCAACACAGTTCAGATATGTAAATCTCCACCACCCTTTTGTACCATTTAATCATTGCTGCCTCAAGCAGCCTGCAATGGCTCTTGACTCTGCCCCTCCCCCCCCCCCCCCCCCACCACACACACACACACACACACACACACACACACACACACACACACACACATTTATACTCTTCGTACTAAAAGTAATTCAAATAAATAAAAGTTAAAAAACATGTTGCAATCCAAATTCTTTAAGCATATTACTACAGTACACTACTAGCACGACATATGTGGGGAATAAACTTAAAGCAACAAATTACAGATTAACGAAAGAGTGCCGTGCGGTAACACAAGAGTGGTGACGACATGACGTCGCTTTCTTTATTTGAATGCTCACCATGACGAAGATAGTAAACCTTGCTCGACCCACAGCTACACTGTACGTTACCACATAGAAACAGCCTCATGTGGGACAAAAATCTGAAATTCTTCCTTCTAAAAACGCACTTTATTTATCTCTTATTTTATATCACATTACTTTATCATTAAACGAAATTTATTAAAATTTTTAATCTAATCAATATCGGAACAACAGTTTCGGTCTTACTCCCTTTTGTTTAACCCCCCCCCCCCCCCCCAGATCTCAACGGTCTGATGTACTACATCTAGTTAAGGAATGGTGCGCAGAGAATTGTAGGCAAAAAGAGGTCTAGGCTAAATAAAACATTTATGAATTCTAAATAATTATTTTTCTCCCAATAGATCATAAAATTTTACTCACATCGTCTGGGCCAGAATCTGACGATGATGAATCTTCATCCTTCGTCTTCTTGGGCATGTTTGCTTTAGCGGGAGGTTAATATGACATTAATGACAAAATTATACATACATATAACATAGCATAAAATGTTAAAACTCTGAAACGTGGTTTTAATGGCTGTACAATTCACCTCTGACAATCTTACTTACATCAATATCAACTTACTCTCACTTGAAAGTGGAAACTATATTCTACTCTGTAATCGCAATCGGCGGCAACCCACGAAAACTTGATGGCCGTTTTACAGTGTAGCCAACAGCTATCGAAGTAAGGATCGAAAATATTATTAGGTTTTTCAAACAGTCTCTGAACTTGTTACATGTTATTTTGCAAATAAAAGGCAAAAGTACCAAACAAGCATTATTTATGTGAGAAAGGACATGAAAATAAACAAAATCAAGTTTTCCATATAGCTGCAAATTTGTCATCATGGAAAAAATAAATCACTATCGCCAAGTGAGTTCGGCTGCTGGAGATTTTGTGTTCAGTTTTCAGTGTTTGTTGGTATGGGAGAAAGCGGCCAGTATGAACAAGGAGTTGCAAACACACAAAGTCACGTCAGAATTCGCAGATTATTATAAGGCTCGCTCAAAAATTAAAGATCAAGAAGAAAGACGACAGCTGTTATTACATCAACAGAAAAGGTATTTTCATGGTTTCTTTAACCACAAAACATTACTTGTCTGGACGTGGAGAAGTGGTTCCAACACAGCCAGTTTACATCAGCATCAGCTGTTTACGTGCAATGACTAGTATAATATTAGAGCTTAGTCTAGTGAATCCAGGGGGAGGGAGGGAGGGGCGGTCGTCGTGCGTCGTGCGTCGTAGACTTCTTTCAGTAAGACTGTGAACTGCACACTCAAAATGCCGTACAAAATAATTTACAGGTCTAAGGTCAAAAGGCTGCCATCTAATATAAAGAAAGAAATTGAGAATCTCAATAAGTTCAGTGGAAAATTAGAAACTTACGTAATAAGCCACTTTTTTAACAGATTAACTATGTAGTTTCAGGGATTTAAATATTCTATTAGCAGCGTACAAGGAATGTTCTGTAAACAGAACAGTTTTTACAGGTGAATGTAAGTACTATTAAAAAATATCAGTATGATCCAAGTAACTATTTACCTACCAATAAGAGATGAACAGCAGCTATTTAATATGGTGAAGGAAGCATAATACATTTTTTCAAAGCAGTAGCTTTCCTTCTCATTTACTAGACTAAATTTAGATGGTGTAACCCCCAAGTACTGTTAAGCAATATAGTAATATATTATTGTGAATACACATTTAGGTTAAGTTTCTAAGTTTTTTAAAAAAAATAGTGTACACCTTGATTAGTTCCGCAACTATGAAAAATCATTTATGGGAAACCCAACTCAAATTTTTCTCTCATAACATCCTTAAAACCATGGATCAAGGCAATCAGGTAAATGCAGCATTTCTTGACTTCCAAAAAGTATTTGACTTACCCAACCACAGCAACATTTACTATCAAAACTACTTTCATGTGAGGTATCAGATGAAATTTGACTGTGCTGATGTTTCTTAGACAGGAAAGCTGCAGCATGTTATTGTGAATAGAAAGCCATTGATTGATGTAGAAGTTGCCACAGGGAGCAGTCTTGTCCTTTGCTGCTCAAGTTGTATATTAATAGCAATCTCACTCCACTGGTGAATCATCTTTTATGAAACACTATCTGAAAAATGTTCAGTCAGATATTTATAAGATTTCAAAGTGGTCAAAGACTGGCAATGTGTAATTGTGTGCTTCACTAAATGGACAGCTACATCAGGTAGTCACAGTTTGGACCAGTCAACTTTCAGTGATCGATCACTAGAGTGCAAGTTAAGCCCACTCTAGAAGCAATAGCCATCCATGCCCAGTTGTCTGCTAAGATGATATGCTACTTGCAGAATGAGATTAGGCTATTCATGTTTTCCTCACCCTTTTTTAAATTCTTTCTTGTGTGCATGGGTATGTGTGCACTCACAAGTATATTGAAAGAATCGCAAAATTTATGATATTATAGCAAAAAAATAATAATAATCTCAAGAAATAATAGGGAACCAAAGTATTTTTTTTTTTTTTTTCTGTCCCCGTGCACTGGAAACGGAGAGTAAATGTCAACTACATGACCACGTTCTAATATGATGTCACTTATATGAGAGTTTTATTTAGTAAATCATTTACATTACATCCCATAGTTTTCGCAGTGACAGCTATCATTGACAAATGGGTATGATCTGTCCCCACCTCTACTGTTGTCATACTCTCTTTATTTAATAAAAGAGACAAGTATGCTATATACACAGGTGACATTGTATTTGTAGATGTGTACAGATCAAACGAAGCACAAGGTGTGCCAGTAAAACCAACAAAAAGAGTAATCCATGTATGACCAAATCCCTAAGCAAAGAAAGTCATAAAATAGATAACCAGAGATGAAAAGATCATCATTAACACAGAAAGCAATTGAATCGTTCAGTTGTAGTCCTGCTCCATTCTTTTGCACAGATCCAGACACAACGTGTGACGTAGCGGCCAGTGGCTCATGTGTTGATTGCTGTGCCTCTGCTTGGTGCCCTACTTATAGTGAAAGCTGGCAAAGCCCCCCCGCCCCCCTTTGCAGTCACTGTGTCACTACTACTGGCAGCTGTAGTATCTGCAAAATATATCAAATGGTGTGTGACACACTTGCAGAACTAAATGAGAAATTGGGCACAGTAAGTGTGTCGTTTGATTTAACAGCAGCATTAGATGTAGCTCTAAAGGCTTTTTGGCTATTGTAAGTGAAGTTAAAATTGGGCTGCATCGTATTTCTTCCAACAATTGATGTTTTGACACCTCTGATGGGATCATTTTAAGTATCTTGTGGGGTTCACTGTATATTGAGTGCCCAATCTACAGTGGACACCACAAGACCCTGAAGAAGATCGCAGCAGAGGGGTCAAAACATCACCAAACGAAAAAGAGCTGGTATGTTAATAGACACAATAAAAAAAAACATGCAATCACACAAATATTCAAGCTTTGGCAACCCAAAGTTGCTTCATCAGGAAAGAGGGAAGGAAAGGGAAAGACGAAAGGATGTGGGTTTTAAGGGAGAGGGTGAGGAGTCATTCAAATCCCGGGAGCGGAAAGACTTACCTTTTTTCCCCCCCAGGGTAAGTCTTTCCGCTCCCGGGATTGGAATGACTCCTTACCCTCTCCCTTAAAACCCACATCCTTTCGTCTTTCCCTCTCCTTCCTGAAGAAGCAACCATCGGTTGCGAAATCTAGTAATTCTGTGTGTGTGTTTGTGTGTTTTGTTCTTTGTTTTTAATATATATATAATGTGTGTGTGTGTTTTATTGTGTCTATCAACATACCAGCATTTTCTTGTTTGGTAAGTTACAGCATCTTTGTTATATAAGAAGGACATATTCCACTGTCGAGTGTAATTGATGCAGAATATTGTTGTTTATGACCAGAATAATCTTTGCTGTCAAAATTTATTTTATTTATGTATTAGTGCTCTGTTGGGTCTATGGCATTTGGTATCATATTCTGGAGAAAATTCACACATTTACAAGCAGTATTTCTGTACTGGAAAGATAATATGGTGTAAGTCCAGTATGTGCAATTTCAAATTTGGACCATATTTGTAATATTAAACACTGCTTCATTTGTGCAAGAAGAGAGGAGGCCCTACTCCAGCTCATGATTTCCGTAGTGTTAAAAGGGTACTTGTCCATTTAACTCTACCTAAATCAACCTTGGTCTTGAGCACAATAGCTATCATTCTTCTAAAAATGAAGCCGTGTTAGTTTACAGTTGTAAATTGAAATTTTGATGATTGGAGGTATGCCTTTTTTCCTCTTGGGTATGGATTTCTAGCACTGGAAACATAACAATCTGTGACGTTGTTTAGTAAACTTGATGTAGATCATGATTAAACCATATAGGAATATGACGTTGGTTTTTTGTTGCTAGGTGGGGTATTTGAAGGTAAACACTCCCCCCTCTGGCTTTTGAGATGAATCCAATGATGTGTAAGAGTAAGGTCAACAGAGGTCACAAAGGTGACACAAACGTCCATTTACAGAAGGTGTTTGAAGTGATGACCATTTGTATCTATTTAGTGCTGCAATCTTCTTATCATGGATTGTGTGGTATTCCTTATCACATTGGTACTTATCAAGGCATGTGCTCTGACTATTCTCTCTCGCATATCTTAAGGTGTAGTTGGTATGTCTTTAAAAACGATATCTTTTATGAATTCTCACAAGAAAAAAATCCAGAGACGTCAAGTCTGGCGAACGAACCCGCCACGACACGTCTCCTCCGGGTCCAATCCAACGATTTAAGAATTGTCTCTGCAACTCATTTCTAGCCATCAGCGGAAAATGTGCTGGACTCCCACCATGTTGATACCACATTATGTTCCTTGTTACTAAAGGTTCTGCACCTGCGCAACTGCTTGTGCACTAAAATCTATTCACACGCAGATGACTCCGGCAAAATTTCATGGGCTACGAGTCTTTTTTAAAGAGTCCTGTGGTGATGGAGTACTAGTGGTGGGGCAACAGTGTGGTGTTGCCGAACCATAGTAGATGCTCTGCACATTAGGCAGTCAGACGGTGATGGTTGTTCTGGAACTTGACAGGGATGGGAGGACTAGTTCAGCAGCTCGTCAGACAGCAAAACAGCCCTATTTAGGGTCGCTGTGTTTTCCCTAATCTGGGGAGGAGCCTAGAAAAGGTAGCCTAAACATAGCCTGTCTCTGCTCAGTGCAAGTGGCAAACCGTAGTCACTTGTTCACCAAAATCTTTGGTCGAAAAACTAGTAAAGGAAATACTTGCATTAACCACCTTATGACTGGTACATGGAATGTACGTTACTGGATAATGACCATAATCAATGTCCAGAGAGAAAGACAGCACTTATTGCTAGAGAGTTGGCTAGATATAACATAGACATCACCACCCTGAGTGAAACACATCATAGTGACTCCGGAGAGCTGTATGAACAGCTTGGAGGCTACACCTACTACTGGAGTGGGAAACCATCTACTGAAAGGGCGGGAAGTGGTGTATGCTTTGCCGTAAGCAATAAACTGGCGTGTTCACTGATGGAACTTCCAAAAGGCATCAGCGACAGAATCATAATGCAGAGACATCAATTAACATCTAAGAAATACTTTCAACTGATCAGTGTCTATGCACCTACACTGCCATCTTCAGATGAAGAGAAGTAAAAGTTCTACCAAGATCTCCAATACATACTTCAGAGCATTCCTTCTGCAGATAAAGTCTTGTTGCTTGGAGATTTCAATGCTCGGGTTGGCAGTGATTTCAGTGCCGGGAATGGAGTAATTGATCGCCATGGAAATGGAAAATGCAACTCAAATGGCCTTGATTTTTTAATTTTGTGCTGAATTTGAACTTTGTTTGACAAATACATATTTTTGGATGCCCAATACATATAAAACGATGTGGATGCACCCAAGGTCTAAGCACTGGCATCTTCTAGATTATGTCATCGTACAGAAAAAAGATGTTGGTGAAGTACTGATCACACATGCTATGAGAGGCACTCAGGGTTTAACAGACCATCAACTTCTGAGGTCCAAATTAAACATTACTTTGAAAGCACCACGCCAAGTCTCACACAAAATATCATTAAATTATCCTGCAAAATCTTGGTCCATGATCAGACTATGAGAGCAAAACTGGATGGTGCATTCGGTTCTGATGGGCATTTTATATCCGAGTCTGCCTCTGTAGATGAGCACTGGAATGTATATGCTACCAAACTGTGCAGATGTGCCACAGAAGTCTTGGGAAAACCGCAGAAGAAGAACCAAGATGGATTTGACAATTCAGATGCAGAGATCAAAAAGCTTGTTAATGATTTCAGAGCATCTCTTCGCAGTCTTGATCTTGGCAAGCATAAAGTAGCACACTACAACCTGAAAGTGAAGGTGCGCGCCCTGAAAGACAAATGGTGGCTGAATAAAGCCAATGAAATGCAATCATACGTTGGCACAAACCAAACAGGCAGATTCTTCGAGTGCCTGAAAACTATCTTTGGGCCAAAATCAGGGAAGTTAGCACCTGTTTATGACAAAGATAAAACCTGTCGGTTGACACAACAGAATGATATCCTTGCTCGGTCGGCAGAACATTTTGATGACGTTCTTAATCCCAGCCATCAAACGACTGATATTCCATACATAGAATCAGCTGAAGGCCTGCCAGTTGAACAATTTGCTGATGCCCCTTCATTCAGCGAATTCATTTCAGCATTGGCTAAGCTGAAAAATAACAAATCAGCACGATTAGACAACTTACCACCAGAACTTTATAAATATGGTGGACCAAACATTACGAACCCACTGTTTGCTCTAATTTCAAAGATTGAAAAGATGCCTGCATTTGCAAGATTTACAAAGGTAAAGTTGACATTTCTGACTGCAGTTCTCACAGTAGAATCTCTCTTCTCTTAGCAGCAGGGAACATCCTGGCTCACATACTCAACAACCAGCTAACGCACCTTGTAGAAAGTGCTACCAGAGACCTAGTGTGGCTTTCGCCCAAACAGAGGCGCAGTGGATGCCATATTTGTTGTCAAACAAATGCAAGAGAAAAGCTTAGAGCAACATCAGCTTCTGTTCATTTGCTTTGTAGACCTGGAAAAAGCATTTGACAGAGTTCCACGGGAAGCTCTCTGGATTATACAAAAGAAAACCAGCTGCCTTGACAAAATTATTAACTTGAAAGGACAGTTTCATGACAACATGATGGCAAAAATCTACCATGAAAATGTGCTTTCAGACCAGTTTCCTGTGACATGCACTGTAAAACAATGCTGTGTACTGGCTCCCACACTCTTCTCACTTTATTTCGCAGCTGTTGTGAGAGACGCAACCAAAGCCTGCAGTGATCAAATGGGTCTTGACTCAAGAACAGACAGAAGTGTGTTCAATACCTCTTGCCTCAGGAAAAAAAGTTATGTAAATAAAATATCTATCTTAGAAATTCTTTATGCAGACGACATATGCATGATGGCTAATTCTCCCGAATCTCTCCAAATGTACATGATCCTGCTAAATGACTCGTGCAGAAGATTTGGTTTAGTTATAAGCATCACCAATATGCAAGTCCTTCAACAACCGCTTAAGGGTTCCAATACAGATGGTTGCAGTATTAAGTTGGACAACGAACATTTGGAAAACTTGTCACAGTTTAAATATCTAGGTAGCCAAATTAGAAGTGACAACAGAAATTGCAGCTCATATAGCCAATGCAGCCTCAGTTTTCGGCAAACTGACCTCGCTGAGTATGGAAATCACGATCTCAGACTACAAACTAGAATTGCGGTCTACAAAGAAATAACATTACCAACTTTACTCTATGCCTCAGTAACCTGGTGCTGTTACAAATCTGACATTAGGAGGCTAGACACCTTTCATCTTTGCTATCTGAGATCAATTCTCTGCATGAAATAGGAAGACCGTGTTCCCAACATGGAGATTTTGCGTCGCGTGAAACTCCCTGGCATTGAAGCTCTCTTACTGAAACACCAACCGAGATAGTGGCCCATCATATACATGGACGACAGTAGCCTTCCCAAAGCAGTGTTATACTCAGAGCTCTTGTGTGGAAAGCGGCAGCAAGGTGGCCGACACCTGTGATATAAAGACACATTCAAATGCCACCTCACAGCCTGTGGCATTCCGAGCAAACGTTGGGAGGAGCTTGCATTGCACCGATCAGTGTGTCTCTCGACTGTACACAAGAGTGTGGAACAATTCGAGCATATCTGCCTAAAGAACCTAAACGATAAACGAAAACTCCGCAAATCTAAGCCCAAGCCTAATTACATCTATAAGTATAGTTCCACTGGGAAACTGTATTGCACTTCGTGTGACCAGATCCTCAAAGCAAAGCTCAGTTTTGCAATCTACATCTCAGCCCACCACAGTACGGACTAAATGACTGATGGAGTCGCTGTCACTGGACATGGCTAGGAGGACATGACGATGATGACTTCTTCCAATAACAGATCTAATGTTTTTTGCAGGAATGTTGTGTACTTCCTACCATTAAGATTTCCTTCGATAAAATAGGGGCCTATAATTCTGTCACCCAGAATCCCACACCATACATTAACCATCCATGGTTTTTGTTGTGCAATTTGCTGCAGCGAACATGGATTTTCAGTTGCCCAGTAATGCATGTTATGCAAAGTAATGTTTCCATGGTTTGTGAATGTAGTCTCATCAGTAAATAAAATCAGATTAATAAACGTGTCATTCCTCTGAATCTGAAGTTGAGCCCATCGGTAGAATTCCGTGTGATGTATACAATCTGTACCAATTAATTCTTGGTGGAGACTGATATGGTAAGGATGAAATTTATGATGATGCAGAACATGGACACTACTACTCTGGCCCAAGCCCTATTCCCTTGCGATTTAACATGAACCAACACGAGTATCTCAAACCACAGTGGCAAGAGTACCATTTTCTATTTCCTCATTACGAACTTACCTTTGCCTGATACTTTTCCGATGCGTTAAAGATTCAGTTGTTCTCAGTGTATTGTACACACATTTAAATGTACCACATGTAGGGTGAGTACGTTGAGGATATCTTTCAGCATATAAGTCTGTAGCTCTCTCTGAATTACGTTGGCATTCTCATAAATGAGAAGCATATCAACTTGTTCTTCAAAGGAATACAGCATTCACATTCGCTTGATTTGACGATACTAGTCTTGCCATTCCTATTAATATTGTACTGCGAAACTGTCGAATGGTGTTTACACGTCGTTGTCACGCTAAATGGATGTGCCATATTCCGTGAATATTTACTATTTTCACGATATACGAGAGAGAATTGTCAGAGCATGTGCTTCGATAACTGCTGAAGTGATAAGGAATACCACTCAATCCATGATAAGAGGATTGCAGCACTGCATTGATACCAATGGTCATCACTTCAAACACCTTCTGTAAATGGACGTTCATGTCACCTTTTTGACCTTCGTTGACTTTCAAAGACCTTAATGTTTCTTACAGATCATTGGATTCATCTCGATAGCTGCTATCAGAAAATAAGTACCAAACTGTAGCATCCCATTTCAAAAAACCATGTTGACCTTCAAATCTGTGATGAGACCCCACGTAGCAACAAAAAACCAATACGTCATATTATGGCCCCTGTTGTCCCATACAGCATTGGTCCCACAAACTTTTCAGCTACTATCATACTTCAGGAGCTATTCTAGGTGGCAATAGTTAGTGACTCACCATGTATATACTTCCCATATGGTATGTGATAAATAATATTGCAGTTCTGTACTCTGACAGAAATGTGTGTATGTAGTGATAAACTTAGGAGTGAAGTAATTTAATATGCAGGTAACTCTATTTGTGTTTGTTTTCAATCCATAAACTGGTGTAGGTATTTCGAAACTTCCCATTAACTGTTTATCAACAGATGGCATGGCATCTATATTACTAAAATATTATTCAGGAACTCAGTGCCAACTGCAGTGTAACAGCAGTAGAAATTTGATTTCAGTATTTCACATAATTATCAACCATACTTGACAATTTTAAATGCTGTTATAATCTACTCATTAAAAGATAATATTATAAGTTTAACACGACAAGATAAGTATTACAGTCAGACACTGTGTGTTTGTCTTACTGCAATATAATTGACAGCACACTAATACGTTGGGTTCATTCATCAAGTTTGAGAATGAGACCACTTAGCAACTACAGACAAAGTTTACACATAATTTGAGACCTATACAAAACTTTTTCTCGCTGCACCGCAGCGCACCACAGACCATACCACCACACACACCACACCACAAGAAAAGGAAAGAAAAAGTTTATTGCTTACTGCATTTTCACTCTCAAGCAGTCAAACTTCGGCATCAGACATGGTGTTTTAATTTATCACCTCTTTACAACCAACTCTATTCACAACACACTTTGCAGGTAGTATCTATATATACATCAGTGAACGTACCTATAAAATTATATAATTTTACCATACATAGTTCAGGAGATATGGCATTATAAATAATTGAGTTCTTAATATGGAACATGAATTACCCAGTTTGTATTGATCTAGTGTTTCATGAGACCACTTAGCGAGTTCCAGCAAACTTTAAACATAATTTCACACCTTTCTTAGTTTTTTTATCACTTGCCTGTTTAAATCCAAATATTTAAGACAGAAATTTATTTGTAAAGTAATTACATATTTGAAGATGTTTTATATATGGGAGTTTGATTCTTTAAGAAATTGGGCACTTACTGGAGGATGGAAAAAAAAATCTATTGCATGCTAAGAGTTTGTAATGCTACATCTCATTGGTTGGAGAATGAACAGTGCATGGGCCAATAAGGGTAAGTTACAGGATAGGAAAACAAGAGCAGGAAAAGATTTGGCAATACAATGCTGTTTGGTTGTAGCTTTGGAGAACAATATTGTGGAAACAGGACTGTTGTGCTAGAGTCTGGGAGGAGTCAAGATACCTTTGTAGCTGATTCTGCTTTACGGTAGTAGCTTTGCCAGTATCGACCAGTGCCTCCTTCTCGACACACTGCTGCCAACTGCCCTGTGGGCCATCACTATGGTCAGATTCACAACTAGCCAAGGACGTTATTGTCCTCCTGGCTGCAGCTAAGTTGACCATATCAGATCTAGTCACTGCTGGCTCTGCTTGGCATTCTGTCATCTTGTTTCTTTCATTAGTCCTCATCCTGCTGTAGACAAGTAAACCAATACAATATGTGTGTCTAGTGGTACCCAAGGAGAACACTCTGGATGAATTGTACTCTTTGAGAACAGCTGACCAGTATTTGTTTCCTCAGGTAGTCATTAAGTTGTAAAGATTGTCACTTTCTTATGCTCCTTCCCGTGGTTTATTAGATGTACATGCCAACCTTAGTGTTCCATTGCTTGACATTACACATTTCCATTATAGTCTTGTCATCTCTTTCCAGTATTTTTTGCACCTTGCACCATTTTTAATTGGCTCTTGTAACTGCCTTGGCACCTTGATCAATGAGTAATCGAACCCTTTAGGCACAAGCTAATCTTGTACTAATAAATTGTCCTAAATGTCAAGTTTCAATGTGTATTTTGTAAAATCACAATATTTGTCTGTACGGGAAGCGTTTCAACAATAAAGATTCTTTCAAAATGATTATGATGAGTGCAGTGGTTATGGAGGAGTGTGGCTCCTCTGAACATCACCACCTCACTGTTGTGACTCAGGGCAGGGGGAGGAACTGTGATGTGAAGCAAAGGATAAGAAGTTGCAGGCAGTGAAGCTGATGATTGGGCCATGAAGTGCCTTCCACCCACCAAGACGAGACAAAGTACTCCAAGCATACAACAAAATTGGAAGCATGGAGTCCTTCTCCCTGGGGGAGATCTGACTGAGCACGTGTCTGGTAGTGTATAGATTTCAGTGGGTCACCTGATAATAGAGAGCACAGAGCATATGTATGGTGAAGGCGGGTGTTTTTTAATCAGAAGGTAGTTTGTTTGGATGGGCACTTGACATCTATTTTGGGCATCAACAGAATATGTGTCTAAAGCATTAAGCATTCCAGTTTGAATTTTCATCTTAGCTCCTAAATTTTTTGAACAACAGTGTTACTTTCTTCAACTCCTAATTGTGATCAACTGCATATTTCAAGTCTATCCTTTTTATGTCTATTTATTTCGGTAGTTATTTACTGTACTTCCTGTGTTCAGAAGTTTTAAATTCTCATTGTTCTTCTGATAATTTTAGTGGTGAAATTCTGCTTTTATAAAATCTAAAATTTTAAAAATGCTAAAATAATATGTCACAATTTGAAAATAGTAGAATTCATAAATATGAGAGTGAGACAAATGAGAATGTCAAATATCTGTGTGCACACACAGCTTAAATCTGCAAAAAGTTTCATCAATTTGCTGGAGCTTCTGAAGTGCCTGAATTCCCAACGAAAATAATTAATATAGGCGTCAACACAAACATTTTTCCATGGTGTAGCATACCTGTCCTCCATAAATAAGTCTTCTTGACACCCAAACCTTCTTTCAGTGCTCAAAGTATCTGGAAATATCTCTAAAGAAGGTTTAGTGAGTAGCGAGAATTCTGAAAACACTGCATTTTTGGTATAAAATTTATCAACTGTTGCATGGGCCAAATGTGTCACACATTCTCATACTGAAACACAACTCCTGTGTTTATCAGTCCACATTATTTTAATTTAATAGCAGCCTGTAAATGATTTTTAGGTGATCTGAGTATGATGCACCAGTGATAGTGGATTTTCACAATGTGTGGTGCTTCATGAGTATGCATTTTTTGGTTGCAAAGTATCAACATAACTTCCCTAATGATGTTGCTTTAAGAATGTATTTGATTTGGATTTTTAGGAATTTTGACATTCCTTACCTGGACTCTTTATTTCTGGTTGGTGGTACTGAACCCAGGTGTCAATACTAGGGGCAGATCTTGCAAGTGAGACATCATCATCTTGTTTAAGAGGCATAAACTTGCCTTTTTCTTAATCCAGGTGTAAGCTGCTGCGGAACCTGTGTTACAGACACATCCTACAAATTGAGCACATCATGTCCGACCTGATGTGTTGCAAAATGGCAATGATTTACAATTGCTGCTTTATGATCTGGTATCACTCAGAGGTTTCACATTACAAAGTCTTCAGTGGCTGTGCTGTTTTCGGAAGTCAAAACTAAATGTGTCTGATCTAGATGAAGACCATTGGCTTCACTGCACACCACTTGCAAACTTTAGACTCCCTATGATTATTTGTTGCTGTGACAAGCTTGCATCCCCATACTAGACCTTAATTATGCATTTAGGGCCTACTTTAAATAGGTTTCACACCCTACTTTTTCAGAAGCTGAATAACACAATCTCTCCGCTACTTCTGTATTGCTTTATAGGCATCTCCACAATGCTTCAACTTTTATAAAAATGCTAACTAATTTATAGACTAATGGTGACATGGCTGTTTAGATTAGATTAGTACTTGTTTCATAGATCATGAATACGACACTTCATAATGATGTGGAACGTGTCAGGTTAATAAAAGATGTCTGTACAAGATATTACATTATACAAAATATTGCATGACACTAATGTTTAAGTTGTTGTGTTTTTTATTTTTTCCCCCTTAATTTATATCTAAAAATTCAGCCAATGAGTAGGAGTTGTCATCTAGAAATTCTTTTAACTTATTTGTAAATGTTAGTTGGCTATCTGTCAGGCTTTTGATGCTGTTTGGTAGGTGACCAAAGACTTTTGTGGCAGTATAATTTACCGCTTTCTGTGCCAAAGTCAGATTTAACCCAGCATAGTGAAGATCATCTTTTCTCCTCGTGTTATAGGTATGCACACTGCTATTACTTTTGAACTGGGTTGGATTATTAACAACAAATTTCATAAGTGAATATATATACTGTGAGGATCCCTAGATCCTTAAATAGATGTCTGCAGGATGATTGTGGGTGGGCTCCAGCAATTATCCTGATTACACGTTTTTGAGCAATGAATACTTTTCTACTCAACGATGAATTACCCCAGAATATGATGCCATCGAAAGCAGTGAATGAAAGTAGGCATAGTAAGCTAATTTACTGAGATTCTTATCATTAAATTTTCCATAACCCTAATA
Source organism: Schistocerca gregaria (assembly GCF_023897955.1). Taxonomy (NCBI): domain Eukaryota; kingdom Metazoa; phylum Arthropoda; class Insecta; order Orthoptera; family Acrididae; genus Schistocerca; species Schistocerca gregaria. Next base: position 96,303,721 of record NC_064924.1, read on the forward strand.
GCATACGTAGCTGAACTCAGACGTTTCAGCAGACCATCAATGTGTTGCTTCCAGTTTAACCTCTCATCAATGGACACACCTAAAAATTTTGAAAGTTCTACCTTAGCTACAGACTTCTGTTCAAAGTCATATTTATTTCTGGAGTTGTGCCATTCACTGTACGGAACTGTATATACTGTGTATTATCAAAATTTAGAAAGAGTTCGTTTGCTGAGAACCACTTAATAATTTTGTGCAAAGCATAATTTACAATTACATCACTTAGTTCTTGGTTTCTGGATGTTATTACTATACTTGTATCATCAGCAAAAAGAACTAACTTTGCATCTTCATCAATGTGAAATGGTAAGTCATTAATGTATATCAAGAACAGTAAAGGACCTAAGACCGAACCCTGTGGGACCCCGTACTTGGTAGCCCTCCAGTTTGAGGAATTATCTGTTGTTTTAACACTACATGAACCACTTATTTCAACTTTCTGCATTCTTCCAGTTAAGTATGAATTAAACCATTTGTGCACTGCCCCCCTCAAACCATAATGATTTAGCTTATCTAAAAGAATTCCATGATTTACCCAATCAAAGACCTTTGAGAGATCACAAAAAATACCAATAGGTGATGTCCGGTTATTCAGAGCATTTAATATTTGATCAGTGAAAGCGTATATAGCATTTTATGTTGAAAAGCCTTTCTGAAAACCAAACTGACATTTTGTTAGTACTTTATTTTTACGAATATGGGAGGCTACTCTTGAATACATTACTTTCTCAAAAAATTTTGATAGAGCTGTCAGAAGAGAGATTGGATGTTGTTGTTTGCTTTTGCGATTCCATATTTATGTTCTTCACTTGACTTACTCTTGTTTAACAGTGGGAACTGAAATGACCCCTGCTGTTGACAACTTTTATGGTAAGTAGCTAATAGTTTCAAAACTATTATTAAATGTAATATTACAGCAAGTTTTCTCAGTGGGAAGTGATAAGTTTTTGTGAATGAATTAACTGGTTCCCCATCACAGTGAGGTATCCTGCATATGATAACTGGAACTTGGAAATTCCCAAAACCACTATGAATAAGTTTACCCTTTTTTGGTTATACACATTTAAAATAAAGAGCCTCCCACCATCCAGCTAACCATTTTGCTACTAGGTAAAAATACACAGACTTCATCTGTCAGTTACTCAACTAGGAAGTGAGGAGTTTCCAATCCATTAATGTGTTCTTTTACATTAACTATATGTGTATCTTGAAAACTGTTTTTGCATTCTGCTGTATTTATCTATTTCTTATATAGGAGTAGGGATGAATCCTTCAACAAAACACGTGGCTTGCTTGTCCTGGAAGAAGATATTGAAAATGAGTCAATGGACTGCACTACTCCCAGAGTAAGCTTTACACACTTAGAATAAGAATGAGACTTCTACTCTATAACTTTGTCAATCCTTCAAAATGTTTACATCCATTATTGGCACATCACTTACAAGTAATAACCTAGTAGTTTTAGTTACTGGATCACAAGCAGTAGCAAAACATTCCAGTTTTAATTACTTTCTGAAACACACAGAAATGGAACTAAAATTACCATTGTATTTATAATAGTTGCCACAATGTGCCACCTACATTGCCAACATCCAACAACCACCATCCACATACTTTAGGATGAGAATTCTTACATAATTTATTTCTTGTGTTATGTAGATCTCATCATGTTCACAAATCTTATGATTCACTAGCCATTGTAGCCTATTAGGTCACTTTTAATTTCTCTCAGAAACAACATTAGAAAGAATTATATTATCCAGTTCTATCCTATGCCACACATAGTTTCTCATATTACTGACATAAAAATTTATATATTTACAAGATGTTTACTGTCAGTGGCAAGGCCAACCCTTCATCCCTTCAAACTCTCTTCTCTTCCCCCTTCAGTTGCCCTTTTCCATGCTAACCCGTCCTCTCACGCCCCCCTCCATCTCACACAGTCCCACCCCTCCCCTCAAGCACTGCCCCCTGCCTCTCATGGCCCACCTTCTAAACCTTTCACCACTCATCCCTTCCCCCCTCCACCCCATCCCACCTCCATAAATGTCCCCCCCCCCCCCCCCATCTGGACTTTACCCCATGCTGGACCCCTTCAGCACTCATCCGTTATTTCCTCCCTTTCTCCCGTCAGCCAACCCTGTCCTGCAATCTCCCCTGTTGCTATCTCCTTCCTGCCCATATCGCCGCCCCACCTGCACTTGTTTTCCTTCCAACTATAGCTGACCTTCTCTCCCATCCCCACTTTTCCCACACTCTTCTGACTCCTTCCCATCTTCCTTTGTCTCATCATCTCACTTTCTGCTGTCTCCCTCTCCTCTTCCCCCTAAAACTCTATTCTCCCATCTATCATTGCCCTCTACCACCTCCTCCAATCCCACCCCCACCCCCACCCACCACTGCTGGCTGTGACTGCATGCCTTGACTGTCTCTCTATTTGTTCCTCCTCCTCCTCCTCTTTTCCCCTTCCTCTTCTTTCCTCTTCTTTCCTCTTCTTTCCTCTTCTTTCCTCTTCTTTCCTCTTCTTTCCTCTTCTTTCCTCTTCTTTCCTCTTCTTTCCTCTTCTTTCCTCTTCTTTCCTCTTCTTTCCTCTTCTTTCCTCTTCTTTCCTCTTCTTTCCTCTTCTTTCCTCTTCTTTCCTCTTCTTTCCTCTTCTTTCCTCTTCTTTCCTCTTCTTTCCTCTTCTTTCCTCTTCTTTCCTCTTCTTTCCTCTTCTTTCCTCTTCTTTCCTCTTCTTTCCTCTTCTTTCCTCTTCTTTCCTCTTCTTTCCTCTTCTTTCCTCTTCTTTCCTCTTCTTTCCTCTTCTTTCCTCTTCTTTCCTCTTCTTTCCTCTTCTTTCCTCTTCTTTCCTCTTCTTTCCTCTTCTTTCCTCTTCTTTCCTCTTCTTTCCTCTTCTTTCCTCTTCTTTCCTCTTCTTTCCTCTTCTTTCCTCTTCTTGCTGTCACACTTCCTCCTGCTACCTCACATCTTCCTCTTGCACATCCTTCACCTCTATCCCCCCCCAAGTGGGTCCACAACTCTTTTGTGGATACGTGCGTAGCGAGCATGGGACCCCGAGCTAATGTGGCCTTCCTTCCTTTCCGGGCTGCATACCTTCCCTTTCCGCATCCTTCCTCATCCCCTATCTTCGCCCCCCCCCCCCCACCTCCTCCTCTTTCCTTCCCTTTCTCCCCCTCTGGGAGTGTGTTTTGTGCCTACGTCTGGAGACGGACGCTCGAAACTGTAATGAATTCTTTGCTTTCTCCGCTTGCAAGTCTTCGTCCTTCCTTTGTCCTTCTCTTTTCCTTACCTCTTCTCTTTGCCTTTGCCCTTTTCTCTGCTGCGACATTTGAGACCTCTCTTCTTTCCTTCCCCTTTCTCTTTTTTCCTCCCTGTGTGTGTCTGAAGGCCGACCCACGCATTTCCATGCGTAGCCGGTGACTGGGTAACGCGTAATTCCCCGCCCCGGGTAGACAGGTAGGACACTTACGTACCCCCTGGTAACGGCCAGGCCCACGGAGGGGTGATTACCCGAGCTGATACCTTCCGAAAGTGCCGATTGGTTCCTCCGTCCGTTTGTCGCGAGGTGTGACCTGAGGTGTGAACAATCACCTAAGGCGGGAGTCCCCTCAGAGAGGGCCCCCACACGGAAGGAGCGCACCGTCGGAGACGCTGGTAATCATGGGGGATACTTTCACAATGGTGTTCCCATCTTCTACTATGTCAGCTAACAAGCGTAAGTTCATTGAGTCTCTGCCAAAGACAGTCCTTCCATCATTGCCACAGTTCCTTGTTGTTTCTCGGTCTGACGAAGGTCACGACTTCTCCGCGGTCAACCCTTTCATTATTCAGAAAGGTGTCGACGCAATTGCAGGTCCTGTAAAGTCTTGTTCCAGATTACGAAATGGCACCTTGTTGTTAGAAACATTCAATGCCCTCCAGGCACAAAAATTGCTGCGTTCTTCACTGCTACACACCTTCCCTGTCCGGGTGGAACTGCACCGTAAGTTAAATTCATCATGTGGGGTCGTTTGTACACGCTCCCTCGACAGATTGTCCGACAAGGAAATTCAACACTACCTGTCTGGCCAGGGCGTAACGGCTGTTCATAGTGTCATGGAAAGGGTCGACACGAACATCATTCCAACCTCTACTGTCTTCTTGACATTTGACGAAGTTCAACTCCCATCGAAAATCAAAGCAGGCTATGAGATAATTTCTGTTCGCCCTTACATCCCAAACCCTACGTGTTGCTATCGGTGTCAGCAGTTCAGTCACACCAGCGAGTCCTGTTCCAACCCGGCCAAATGTGTTACGTGTGGCAAGGATGCCCATGAGGGTGCTTCTCCACCTCCATCCCCTCGTTGCATCAACTGTATGGGTGACCATGCTGCTTCCTCTAGAGATTGCCCCATTTTTAAAGACGAAAAGCTCATTCAGGAAATCAGAGTGAAGGGAAAGGTGTCGACCTTTGCTGTTCGAAAATTATTCGCCAGTCGACAGCCCACCGTGCCTCCGACAGGAAAATACAGCACTGTCCTTGCCTCTCCTCGGCCAACAAAGGAGGCGGCTACGCAGAATTGTGACCTCACCATTAGTGCCACGGTCGTAAGATCGGCCAGTGCAAAGATCGCCCGTTCAACCTCCCCACTTTCGCCTGCCCACTCTATGGCTCATCCTTCATCAGGTTCTGCTAAATCTGAGCCCACAAGTCAGACACCAAGACTTCGAAAAAAGAGCATACTTGTGAAGATTTTTTTACGTACCCCAACTTCACAACCATTAGTTCCTCCTTCATCTAAACATCATGTTTCCAAGAAGGCTAATAAGAAACCCAGTTCGTCTCTTTCTCTGCCAAGGCTTGTCTCATCTACAGCACCACCTGGCAGTAACCGCCCCCAGCAGTCTTCTGTGTTACCGAGGCGCACTGCTGGCGGCCGATCAACCAGCCGATCGCTGGTGGCAGGAGCTACTCCTGCACAACCTATGGATCAGGATCTTCGGCTGAATGCCATTCCATCCTGTCGGTCGCAAGCTCTGAGCAGTCATTGAGTTGACGGCAACCTTGGTCACATTGCTCCATTTTTCTGTTCACTCTATGTCCATTATCCACTGGAATATCCGCAGCATTCGAGCCAATCGGGATGAATTGTCGATCCTCTTAAGATCCTACTCGCCGGTCATTTTCTGTCTTCTGGAAACAAAGCTGCATCCTCACGCCGCTTTGTTCTCCCCCATTTTCAGTCCGTCCGATTTGATCTCCACTCTGTTGAAAGCACTCATGATTCTTCTTCATGATACTCTCTATTATCACCCAATCCCCTTAAACACTGCCTTCCAACCTGTCGCTGTCCGTCTTTCCCTTTCTGGATATACCTTTTCTCTTTATACTATATACATTTCATTGTCCACACCAATGGCACAAGCTGATCTCCTTCATCTTCTTGGTCAGCTTCCACCCCCCTATTTGCTGGTTGGGGACTTCAGTGCCCACCACCCGCTTTGGGGATCTCCACATCCTTGTCCCCTTGGCTCACTATTACTAGACGTCTTCCACCAAGCGGATCTAGTTTGCCTCAACACTGGGGACCCTACATTTTTGTCTGCCTCCACAACAACTTTCTCTCATTTGGACCTTTCGGTCGGTACTGTTCCGCTAGCTCGGCGCTTTGAATGGTTCACCCTTGATGATACACACTCAAGTGACCACTTTCTGTTTGTCCTTAGACTGCAGCCTCAACTGCCATTTATGCGCCCGCGACGCTGGAAGTTTGCCCAAGCCGATTGGACACTTTTTTTGTCTCTAGTGACATTCGATGACCGTCACTTTCCTAGCGTCGACGATGAGGTCGCACTTATTACAGATGTTATTGTTACAGCTGCGGAACGTTAAATACCAAGCACCTCCGAATTGCCCCGGCACCCCCCAGTTCCTTGGTGGAACGAGGCATACTGTGACTCAATATGTGAGCGGCGACATGCCCTTCGCGTTTTCCACCACCATCATACTTTGGCCAACTGTATCCGCTATAAGCAGTTCCGTGCACGATGCCATCGCATCATCCGCGATAGCAAGAGGCAATCTGGAAATTCTTTACTAGCTCATTTAACACCTTCACTCTCTCCTTGGAAGTTTGGAGTTGGATTCGACGGTTATCAGGCATGCCTAGTTTCTCCCCAGTCTCTGGGCTCACTGTCGTGCATGATACATTAGTGGACCCTGTCGAAATTTCTAACACATTGGCTAAACACTTTGCTTAGATTTCGAGCTCTTCAAATTACCCGCCAGCGTTTCATGCATTACCATCTCTAGCCAGGTTTGTCGTCATCGCTTAGCAGTCCCGCTCACCTACCATCTCTTGGGCGTGGATTTGTTCTTGGGTGCAGTTTATTACAGTCTGCTATGCTGTGTTGCTTTATGCGCCAATGACGATATTGGACTACATCACCTGAAATCCTGCACGGTAGCCAGTCCGTTGTGGTGGGGCCGCCATGTACCCTGTTGGTTGTAGCCCCCTGACTACACAGGGATCGCTCTGCTGATGCCAGCGCCGTTAACTCCCCACGTATGCCAAGGAGTAGATGCCTATCTCCTTGGGGCATTGGGACTCCCGGCAATGGCCATCCTGCCAGGTGGTCGTTGCTGAGGCTGGGTGGCGCCCGTGGGGAGGGCCCTTGGTCGGAGTAGGTGGCATCAGGGCGGATGACCCGCAATGAAGCGTGGTACATCATCTCTTGCTGGCGGCCAGCCGCCAGCAGTCTCTAAGCGTTCCAGGGCTCAATACAACGCAACTACATATGACCCCAAATCGTTCCCCTCCCTGGCTACACCATGGGAGGAATGAAAGACTAAGGATGCCAGCGAACCATACTCGCCCCGCTACCTGGTGTGTACGAGAGCTGATGGTGAATCCTTTACATCCATGAAGCCTCAGTTCTTCGTCTAGCACTTAGAGGACAAGTTCGGGGAGGTGGAGGGCTTGTCCAAAATGCGCTCGGGCTCGGTTTTGATCAAATCGGCATCCTCCGCCCAGTCCCACCGGTTACTCGATTGTAACAAGCTGGGGAATGTTCCGGTTATAATCACGCCCCATAAGAGTCTTAATATGCTCCAGGGCATAATATTCCATCGGGACCTTCTCTTGCAGTCCGATGACGAGCTTCGCGCCAATTTAGAGCGGCGAGGTGTTCACTTCGTCCGGTGTGTACATCGTGGTCCAAGGGATAAGCAGGTTGCCACCGGTGCCTTCATCTTGGCCTTCGAGGGTGATACTTTACCTGAGAAGGTCAAGGTGATGGTCTATCGTTGTGACGTCAAGCCATATATCCCTCCCCCGATGCGATGCTTTAAGTGCTGGAAGTTCGGGCATATGTCTTCCCGCTGTACTTCCAGCCTCACATGTCGAGATTGTGGACGCCCATCACATCCCAATACTCCATGTGCTCCGCCTCCCATCTGTGTAAACTGCGGAGAGCACCACTCGCCTTGCTCGCCGGACTGCAGGATCTTCCAGAAAGAGCGCAGAATCATGGAGTATAAGACCCTGGACCGCCTGACATACACTGAGGCCAGGCAGAAGTTCGAACGCCTCCATCCTGTTCGAATGACTGCCTCCTACGCCGCGGCTACTACTGTTATGGCCCCATTAGCTCTCCCTCAGACTGCCACCTCTCAGAGCCGGAATGCTACACCTGCCCCCTTGATGGTGGGGGGCACTACACTCCCTGCTGCTCCTGCACTACCTGCCTAAGGAGCAGCAACCCCCCAAACATCGGGGACATCAGTCCCCACTTCTAAGCTGGGGAAGCCTCAAACTTCCCCGGCTCGAATAGCACGGAAAGGGTCCCTTGGGTCCCTTCCTTCCCAGGTTTCCGCCTCTGGGAAGGGTGACGTCAGCCAATGGAAGAAAAGCAGACCAGCGGCTGGTCGCAGGGCTTCCCGCTCCTCCTCCGTCCCGGAGACTGACTCACTGGCGCCCTCCCAGCCAATGAAACCCAAGGACCAGAGAGACAAGACGAAGAAGAAGACCTCTAAGGCCAAGGAACACGAGGTGGCATCCACCCCACTGCTCCCTACAGGCTCTGCATCCGAGGATAAGGTGGAGATCCGGGTGTCCACTGAGGACCTGGATCTCGCTGGACCCTCAGACACCATGGAAGCAGATTGTACTGGTCCTCCATCGGTGGCAGCAGGTGACCCAGTGGCGTGATCTGCCTCCTTGGCCCCTTCACGCCTTTTTCGGACATGGACAAAGCGATACTCCAGTGGAACTGCAGCGCTTTTTTACACCACCTTGCTGAGCTTCGCCAACTCATCAGCAGTCACCCTTTCCTCTGCATTGCCCTACAGGAAACTTGGTTTCCGGCAATGCGAACCCCTGCCCTACGTGGGTATCTGGGTTATTACAAGAACCGGGCAGCTTATGAGAGGGTATCTGGTGGAGTCTGCGTCTACATCCTTAACTCTGTCTACAGCGAATGTGTACCTCTTCACACACCTTTAGAGGCTGTCGCTGTAAGGATGTGGACGCCTAAGCCTATTACTGTCTGCAGTTTGTATCTTCCGCCAGATGGTGATGTCTCGCGTCATGTGTTGGCTGCATTGATAGCACAACTGCCTCCTCCTTTTGTGTTACTGGGCGACCTTAACGCCCATAACCCCCTGTGGGGTAGCGCCGCGATTACTGGCCAGGGTAGAGATGTCGAGACTCTTCTCTCGCAGCTTGACCTCTGCCTCTTAAACACGGGAGAGCCGACACATTTCAGCGTAGTCCATGGCACATTTTCGGCCATCGACCTTTCTATCTGCAGCCCCGGACTTTCACCATCCATCCACTGGAGTGTCCATGACGACTTATGTGGTAGTGACCATTTCCCCATCTTTGTCACTACCACAGCGTCACTCTTCTGAACGCCCCTCCAGATGGGCTCTGAATAAGGCTGATTGGGGCTTGTTCTCCTCTCTCGCCACTATCGCACCTCCTTCCCATGACACCATTGATGCGGTGGTTCAGTCGGTCACCACCGGCATCGTTTCTGCGGCGGCATCTGCGATTCCCTGTTCATCCGGGTCCCCTCGGCGGAGGACTGTGCCTTGGTGGGCGCCCGAGATCGCAGAGGCGATTAGAGATCGCCGGCGGGCTCTTCAACGCCATAAGCGGCACCCGTCCTTGGAGAACCTCATCGTTTTTAAACAGCTCTGTGCCCGTGCCCGACGCCTTATTCGCCAACGGAAGCAGGAGTGCTGGGAACGGTATGTTTCCACCATTGGCGTCCGTACCTCTGCATCGCAGGTTTGGGCTAAGATTGGGCGACTCCATGGCTATCGGCCGCCTGTCTCTGTCCCTGGGCTTTTGCTGAATGGAGTGGTGTGTCCTGACTCCGACACGATTGCGGACCGGTTAGCAGCGCATTTTGCTCAGTGTTCCGCATCTACGAATTACCCACTGGCCTTCCGCTCCTGGAAAGAGTGGTTGGAAAGTTGGAGGCTTTCCTTTCACACGCGCCACGCGGAGTCGTACAATGCTCCTTTCAGCGACTGGGAATTCCAGAGTGCACTATCTGCTTGCCCTGATACGGCTCCTGGGCCAGACCGCATCCACAGCCAGATGCTGAAACACCTCTCTGTGAATTGCCAGTGTCGCCTCCTAGATGTTTTCAACCGCATCTGGGTTGAGGGTGTGTTCCCGTCTCAATGGCGAGAAAGCATCGTCCTCCCCGTGTTGAAACCTGGCAAGAACCCGCTGGAGGTGGACAGCGACCACCCATAAGCCTCACCAATGTTCTTTGCAAGTTGCTAGAACGTATGGTGAGCCGGAGGTTGAGTTGGCACCTCGAGTCTCCAGGCCTTCTGGCTCCGTCTCAGGGTGGGTTCCGTAAAGGCCGCTCTCTCGTCGATAATCTGGTCTCCCTAGAGTCTGCCGTCCGTACAGCCTTTGCACGCCGCCAACATCTGGTTGCCGTCTTCTTCGACATGCGGAAGGCGTACAATACGACTTGGCGATATCACATCCTGGCCACACTTCATGGGTGGGGTCTTAGGGGCCCGCTCCAGATTTTTATTCAGAATTTTCTGTCGTCTCGTTCCTTCCGCGTGCAAGTTGCTGCGTCCCATAGTTCCTCCCGGGTCCAGGAGAACGGGGTCCCACAGGGGTCTGTCCTCAGTGTCTCCCTGTTTTTAATTGCGATCAATGGGCTCGCTGAGGCGGTGGGATCGTCCGTCGCAGCTTCATTGTATGCAGACGACTTCTGCCTCTACTACAGCTCCGCTGGCGTTGCAGTTGCTGAGCGCCAGCTGCAGGGCGCTATCCGCAAGGCGCAGTCGTGGGCTGTAGCGCACGGCTTCCAGTTTTTGGCCGCTAAGACCTGCGTTACGCATTTCTGCCGGCGTCGCACGGTTCACCCTGAGCCACGCCTTTACCTTGACGGTGAACCTCTTGCTGTGGTAGAGACGCATCGGTTCTTGGGACTGGTATTTGATGCCCGGTTGACTTGGCTGCCTCATATTAGGCAGCTTAAACAAACATGCTGGCGGCATTTAAACGCTCTCCGTTGCCTTAGCCACACCGGATGGGGTGCCGATCGGTCCACCCTTCTCCGGCTGTATCAAGCGCTGATCCAGTCCCGCCTTGATTATGTGTGTGTGGCTTATGGTTCGGCATCGCCATCATCATTGCAATTGTTGGATCCCATCCATCACTGCGGGATCCGACTCGCCACAGGAGCATTTCGGACAAGTCCTGTTGACAGCTTACTTGTAGAGGCTGGTGTTCCTCCATTGCGGATCCGGCGCGACCGACTTCTGGCCGCTTATGCTGCCCACGTTTGTAGCTTGCCAGGGCATCCCAACTATCGTCTCCTGTTCCCGCACTCGATCGTCCATCTTCCAGACAGGCGGCCCCGGTCAGGGTGTACGATCGCGGTTCGCATCCGGGCTCTACTGTGTGGGATTGAGTTTTTTCCTCTCCCGCCTGTTTTCCGGGCCAATCTCCGTCTGCCCCCTTGGTGTGTGCGCCGACCATGCATTCGGCTGGATTTGGCACAGGGTCCGAAAGACTCGGTCCCTCCTCCGGCCCTCCGCCGCCACTTTGTTTTTCTCCTTGCCGAGTTTCCCGGATCTGCCGTGGCCTATACCGACGGTTCGATGGTCTCTGGTCGCACTGGTTACGCTCTTACTCTAGAGGATCATTGTGAGCAACGGTCGCTGGCACCCGGGAACAGTGTATACACTGCCGAGTTGGTTGCCATCTATCGCGCCCTAGAGTATATCCGCTCCCGCTCAGGTGAGTCCTTTGTCATCTGTAGTGACTCCCTGAGTGGTTTACGAGCTCTTGACCAGTGCTTTCCTCGTTCCCGTCTGGTGATGGCCATCCACGAGTCGCTCCATGCTCTTGCCCGTTGCGGCCGCTCCGTGGTCTTTGTTTGGACCCCAGGTCATGTCGGCATCCCGGGCAATGAGCGGGTTGACACGCTGGCTAAACAGGCAGTGAGTTCACCGGCTCTGGAACTCGGCCTTATGGAGTGTGATCTCCTGTCGCTTTTGCGCCAGAAAGTGCTTGGTGCCTGGGGTGACGAGTGGCACACCCTGCCCACGCCCAACAAACTTCGGGCGGTGAAGGAGACGACCGGTGTGTGGCGCTCCTCCATGCGAGCCTCTCGGAAGGACTCTGTCGTTCTCTGCCGGCTGCGCGTTGGCCACACGTGGCTGACGCACGGCCATTTGTTGTGCCGGGAAGACCCACCGCTATGTCGCTGCGGGGCAGCTCTGAAGGTGGTCCACATTTTGGTGGACTGCTCGCTTTTAACAGGACTCAGGCAGACGTTTGCGCTGCCTGATACCCTCCCTGCCCTTTTTTGTGATGACATTGCTATGGCGGACCTCGTGTTGAGTTTTCTTCGGGCAGGGGGTTTTTATCGTATGATTTGAGTGTTTGTCCTTTTATTTCCTGTATTGACTTGGGCCTTTGGCCTGTGGTTTTAAACTGTGGATTTTAATGTCATTTGGTGGTTGGCTTTTCCTTATTTTCATGGTCGGCCAACCACTTTCACACTCGGTGTGATTTTAGTTCCGTTTGTCTGGTCTTTGTCTGTCTTTCTTGTATTGTGTCGTCCCTTGTCTCAGTTCTCCGTTTTTAACGACTGACAGTTTTTATTTCGTGTGATTTTATCGTGGAACAAGGGACCGATGACCTTAGCAGTCTGGTCCCTTCAATCCCACACCCAACCAACCTTTACCGGTTCCTCAGTCACTGACCGGGCGCTAATGACCATAGCGGTTTTGCGCCCCAAAACCGAAACAGAAAAAAAACACCTCTATCTCCTCATTATGACTCCCTCCTGTACCTGCCTGCCTGCCTTCCCCTTCCCTCTATGCCCCTTATTGCCTCTACCTATCCCCTGTAGTTGCCCTCTCTATTTAAAATAACTGTTTATTGGTGAGTAATTATCTAATTAAATGTAGTAAATAAAACAAAGTTTCCTTAGATTTGCTAACCAAACTGTCATTGCAGACTTCATAATGAAGTTTGACATTAACTGCTAAAGAAGTATCTAATGTCTGTAAGCTCTTGTTTTACTGTTAACTAGTTTTCATTATATCTCAGGGTACATGTAATTCACTCTTAATTGTCTAATTGTCATTGTCTGTAGAATTTTAATATGGCATAAATGTCTGTAGATAGTGTTTGGTGTTAACGTCAGTTCTGATTATCTGTTACATTTTCTGTAAATTTTGACGTTATTAGTGTATTTTACATGAATGGTTTGTAATCCAAATTATGATTTTTTTAAAAATCCTCTGGAGTCTCTTACCACATTTATTCATTTGTAGGTTATCTGCGAGCTTTTTGAGCTGTGATGATAGCTTCTTAAGTTGTGCTTGGCATACTTAAATAAGTAAATATTGCATAAAATTCAGTGGTTTGTTTTTTCTTTGATTAGTTCCTTTATCTGTCTGCATTCACTTTTAATTAATTTAATGAAACTATGAAGATACAAAACCTTACTGACTCAATTATTTAATGCCCCTTGATCTTGCCACAGGTTGCAAGAAAGTGGCCATACTATGGTGTTCTAATGATGTCTGAATGGTTGCTGCAAGTTCCTGCAGATTTGGATAGCAAGTGGTTTGTTGTACCTTGTCCTGTGGGCAAGCGAACTTTGGTAGTTTCATCTAGGGTGAGTTTTCTAGTATTTACTAAACCAGCTTTTCAATATATTAAACATTTTTATTATCTGTCACCATTAGCCTATAAAGATAACACACAGAAACTGTCTCAACAGTTGAATGCGAAATGCTGTGAGCATGCTAACATCAGTTTGTTGCAGTATTGTGGAACTTAATTTGTGCTCAAACTATTAATGTGTGTTAAAGTTAATACCATTTTGCTTAGCAATTAAGAGCAGCGCACTAACGATGGCGATGTGTCTCATTGCCAAAATATTGTGTCCATCGGACACTGTGAACTGGCAATGCACCTGTGGACTGTTCAATCACTCCAGCATTAGGTTCTTGTAGTATTGTGGAACTTACTTTGTGTGCAAACCCTGTTCATATGTGTTCAGGTTAATGCTGTTTTTCTTAGCCACCAGTAGCAGTTCCAGACTAGTACAATCTGGTGCTCACTGACATATTGAGCCACTTATATATGTGTTATGTCCAAAACATCATGGAGAAATACACATCAAGTACATTGGCAACATCCATCATTTTATCGGTTAACTCTTTCATGATGATCCAAGCACAAATTGGTGTATTGCCAACTTATCCACATAGTTTCATCAAATGATGACATTGGGATGGCAACTGGTATGAGAGCCTTTTTGACAGGGGGAGAAAAGGAGGGAGGGTTGGCTGGCTTTCACAATGGTTTCTTGTACTTCAACTTCTGCCCACAAGAAAAAGTTAGATGAGTCTCTTTTCTTCTGTCAGTGCCAAAGTTTCTAGTTGTTTCTCAGTCTGACCCTGTCATTATACAGAAAGGTGCCTATGCAATTGCAAGTCCTGTAAAGTCTTGTTCTGAGCTACGAAAAGGCACCTTGTTGTTTGAAACAGACAGTGCCCTCCAGGCACATAAATTTCTTTGAATTTCACTGCTACACACCTTCCCTGTCTGGGTGGAAGCACAACGTACTTCAAACTCATCTTGCGGGGAGGTTTATACAAGATCACTCGACAGATTATCCAATGAGGACAGTCAAAATTACCTGTCTGATCAGGATGTAACGACCATACATTGAGTCATGAAAAGGGTAGAAATGGAATTTGTACTGACTTGCACTCTCTTCTTAGCATTTGACGGAGTTCAACTTCCATCGAACATTAAAGCAGGATATGAGATGACTTCAGTTTGCCCTTACATACCCATCCCTTCGCATTGCTATCGGTGTCAGCGGTTTAATCATACCAACAAGTTATGTTCCAATATGGCCAAATGTTTTACCTGTGGCAGGAATGCCCATGATGGTCATTGTCCACCTCCATCCCCTCATTGCATCAATTGTATGAGTGACCACACTGCTTCCTCTAGAGATTGTCCCATTTTTAGAAATGAATGAATTATTCAGGAAATCCAAGTGAAGGAAAAGGTGTCTACCTTTGCTGCTTGTAAGTTATTCACCAGTTGAAAGACCACTGTGTTTCCAGTTCGCCTCTCCTTGACCTACTAAGGAGGTAGCCACGCGGACTTGCGATCTCACCTTTAGCACCACAGTTGTCAGATCGGCCTGCCGAAAGATCACCCATTCAATCTCCATACTATCACCTGCTCCCTCTAAGACTCAACCTTCATCAGCTCCTGCCATATCAAGGGCCCCAAAATCGGACACCCGGACTTCCAAAAAAGAGCCTACTTGTGAAGATTTTTTACATACACAGACCTCATAATCATTAAATCCTCCCTCATCTCGATGTTCTACTTCCAAGAAGGCTCATAAGAAACAAAGTACCTCTCATTCTCTGCCATGGCATCTTCCTTGTACAGGACCACCCAGCAGTAACCACCCTCAGCCGTCTTTCATGTTAGGATCTTCTGCCTTTGGCTGAATGCCGTTCCATGCCATCAGACACCGGCTCTCAGCGCTTATTGAGTTGACGGCAGCTGTGGTGAGATTTTTCCGTTGTCTGTCCACCCTGTGTCAATATCCGTTGGAATATCCATGGCATTCACTCTAATCTGTATGAATTGTCAAACATCCTAATATCATATATCGTGGTCATCTTCTGTCTTCGGTAAACAAAGCTATGTCCCCATGATTGCTTTGTATTCCCTCATTTCCTGGTCTGATCTCCCATGTGTTGATGGAACTCCAGCACATGAGGGTCGTCAACACCCACTGTCCACTTCGGGGATCTCTGCGTCAGGGAGGCTCCCTATTAATTAACGTCTTCCACCAAGCAGATCTGGTTTGCCTCAAAACTAGGGAGCCTACTTTTTTTGTCTGCCTCCACATCCACCTACTTTCATTTGGACCTTTCAGTTGGTACTGTTCAGCTAGCTCAGCACTTTTACTGGTTTCCTCTTGCTGATACACACTCGAGTGACCATTTTCCACATGTCCTCCGATTACAGCCACAATTGGCATCTATGCGCCCAAGACCCAGGCAGTTTTCCCAAGCCAATTGGACTCTTTTCTCCTGTTTAGCAACATTTAATGACCGGCGGTTTCGTAGCATCAATGATCAGGTCTACCATGTTACACCCACAGAATAGTCAATACCTCTTACCTCCCCTTTGCCCTGATGCCCCCCCCCCCCTCCAGTTCCTTGGTGGAACAAGGTGTGCCATGACAAAATATGTGAGTGGATACATGCTCTGCACATTTTTATGTTGGCCAACTGTATCCGCTATAAGCTGTTATGTACCCGATCCCGTCACATCATCCGCGATAGCAAAAGGCAAGCTGGGCCTTCTTTACGAGCTCCTTTAACACTTTCATTCCATCATCTGTAGTTTGGAGTCGAATTCGACAGCTATCCAGCATGTCTAGTTTCTCCCTTGTATGTTTTTGCGCAAGATACCTTAGTGGACCCAGTCGCAATTTCTAACTCATTGGGTCAACACGCCTCTGGAGCTCTTTACACCAACCCCATGGAGAGCCTTTACACTGAGACTGCTGAACCTCCGCTGTCCAATCAGCGAGCTGTCCTTCTGAGTCCTTATGCTTATGTCTTCCATGCCTTCTCATTAAACTCGTGCCCTTTCTTTCGACACCTCCTTGGATTTAGGGTAACCAGGCCGCTCTTCCTCACTACTACCACTGGGAGTCTGCTTCCGTCAACTGCTACATTCCCTTTCCTTCAAATTTCCTAAAACTTTCTTGACAATTGGGTGTACGACCCCACCTTGACTTTGCTCCCAGACTTGCCTTCACCATGACCTTCCCAACTTCCTGAGGATAGTACCCTCCCCACACTTTGTCATGGGGCTTTTTCTGTTCTAAGCGCACAAATGGAGGGTGCCACATTTATTTACAGTGACAGCTCAAAGACCACCTTTGGTATTGGGAGTGCCTATATTGTTGGCAACACCCCTATTAGATTTTGGCTTCCCAACAAGTGTTCGCGTTTTACTGCGGAGCTTTACATTGTTCTCTGGGCTGTCCAATATATCTGACGCTATAAGCAGATGCAGTATATTATATGCTCCAATTCGTTCAGCTCTCTTCTCAACCTTCAAGCTCTTTATCCTGTCCACCCTCTGGTCCATCAGTTTCAGTATTGCCTCCACATGCTCCACTTGGGGGCCATCTCTGTGGCATTTCTCTATATCCCATGGCATGTTGGTGCCGCAGAAACGAGGCAGCCGATACAGCGGCAAAGGCTGCAGTCTCTCTTCCTCGGCCTGCTCTTTGCATGGTTCCCTTTGCCGATGTACAGAGCATTTTATGTCATCGTGTTGTTCTTTTATGGCACACACATTGGTCTGCACTTCCCAATAATAAATAACGGGACATGAAACCTCTTCCCTGTGCTTGGACATCTTCCCAGCCTCGTCATTGGGAGAAGATAGTTTTAATTAGACTTCAGATTGGGCACTGTCTTTTTAGCCTGAGCAACATCATTCTGATGCTCAAACCCGGTAAAAATCCCCTTGATGTGGATAGCTACTGGTCCATCAGCCTCACCAACATTGTTTGTAAGCTGATGGAATGTGTGGTGTGTCGGCGGTTGGGTTGGGTCCTGGAGTCACATGGCCTACTGCCTTCATGTTAGGGTGGCTTCCACCAGGCGCACTCTACCGCTGATAATCTTGTGTCCCTCAAGTCTGCCATCCGAACAGCCTTTTCCAGACACCAACACCTTGTTGCTGTCTTTTTTGATCACACGCAAAGCGTATGACACCACCTGGCAACACCATATCCTTGCCACATTATGCGAGTGGGGTCTCAGATACTGCTCCCAATTTTTATCTAGAATTTCCTGTTGCTCCATATTTTCCGTGTCCAAGATGGTGCCTCCCATAGTCCCCCCCCCCCCCCCCCCCCATCCATATACAGGAGAATAGGGTCCCACAGGGCTCTGTATTGAGTGTCTCACTATTTTTTGTGGCCATTAATGTTTTAGCAGCAGCTGTCTGGCATCCGTCTCGCCCTCTCTGTATGCAGATGACCTCTGCATTTCGTACTGCTCTACCACTACTGGTGTTGCTGAGCGGTGCCTACAGGGAGCCATCCAGAAGGCGCAGTCATGGGCTCTCGCCCATGGCTTCCAGTTTTCGCCCACTAAGTTGTGTGTCGTGCACTTCTGTCTGTATCGTACCATTCATCCAGAACCAGAACTTTATCTTAATGATGATTCACTCATTGTAATGGAGACATATCAATTCTTAGGACTGGTTTGCGACGCCCGATTGTCGTGGGTACCTCACCTTTGTCAGCTTAATCGGATGTGCTGGCAGCACCTCAATGCCCTCTGCTGCCTGAGCTATACTAACTGTGGTGCAGCTCTACAAAGCCCTTGTTCAATCCTTCCTTGACTATGGAAGTCTGGTTTATGGTTCGGCAGCGCCCTCTGCATTGCATGTACTTGTCCCACTGCACCACTGTGATGTTTGCCTAGCGATGGGAGCTTTTAGAACGAGTCTGGTGACCAGTGTCCTGGTGGAGGTTGGAGTCCTTCTATTGCAGGTACAATGTGCACAGCTGTTCAACAGTTACCTTGCGCACATT
The DNA here is from genome assembly GCF_023897955.1 of Schistocerca gregaria. NCBI lineage: Eukaryota > Metazoa > Arthropoda > Insecta > Orthoptera > Acrididae > Schistocerca > Schistocerca gregaria. The sequence goes on from NC_064924.1 coordinate 96,321,907, forward strand.
CATAGTTCTCCTGAGCATCTGAATTACGATCTTCTTTTTCTACCTGTGGCAGTCCATCTCCCGTATTGATGGTGGAGGTCAGGGCTAATGACTGCAGTTTGTGTGCAATCCCTTCTGTCAACTGGAATCCTTCCCTTTACCACCTCCCATCCAGGTCCGTCCGCATACACTTCATGGTTTACACCTAGGCAGCAGATTCGTCTGGACCTTTCGCATGACCCTGAGGTCTCAGTTACTCCTGTCACTCTCCACTGTCACTTCCTCTTGATTCTTGACATGTTCCGGGTCTCTGAAGTGCTTTACACCAACTGTTCGATGGCTGATGGTCACGTTGGCTTCGCCTACATCCACAGAGGGCATTTTGAACAGCATTCTTTGCGCGATGGCTGCAGTGTAGTCACTGCAGAGCTGGTGGCCATCTCTTGTGTACTTCAGTATATCTGTTCGTGCACTGGGGATCATTTATTCTGTGTACTGACTCCTTGAGCAGCCTACAAGCTATCGACCAGTGCTACCCTCACCCTCCTTCGGTAGCGTCCATCCAGGATTCCATCTATGCTCTGAACTGGTCTTATCATTCAGTGGTGTTTGTGTGGATCCCAGGACACGTTGGCATCCCAGGCAACGAATTTGCCAACAGGCTGGCCAAACAGGCTCTGCGGAAACCGCTTCTGGAAATGGGCGTCTCTGAATCTGGCCTCTGTTCTGACTTAACACCATAGGGTTTTTCGGCTTTGCTAGATGGAATGGCATAACAGTACACACAACAAACTGTGTGTCATTAAGGAGACTATGAATGTGTGGAAGACTTCCATGCGGGCCTCTCGCAGGGAATCAGTTGTCCTCTTCCGGCCCCACATCGGCTACGCTTGGTCGACCCACAGTTACCTCCTGTGCCATGAAGTCCCGCCTGAGTGTTGGTGCAGCGCCTGGTTGACAGTGGCCCATTTTCTGGTGCACTGTTCCATTTTGACTGCCCAGCGACGAAATCTTGGGTTTTTGGAGTCGTTGCCACTAATCTGACAACACCTTATTGGCTGATGTAGTTTTAAGTTCTATTTGAGGGTGTAGGTTTTATCATTTGATCTAAGTTTTAGCGCATGTCCTTTGTTCCTCTGTGTCCTCCCTCTTTCTACTCACCCCCTCTATCTGCCCCCTCTATCTAATGAATTGTAACACAGTTCTGGCTTTCTCATATTGGCCAACCAATGCCATAGACTGCAGGTATGCTGCTGAATGACTGAGAGACCACCTTAATAAGAACCTATATCATTTTGTGCTCACACATAGGCTATACCTAATGCAGTCATAGCAGAGAACATTACCATTCCCATTTTTGCTATGTAGCCATTAAAATAATGATTGCATATTTGCTACTGAACAGCATAATTTTTATCGCTGGCTCTGCATATAGAATATGTACATATCTTAAGTGAACTTATGGCAGCAGAAACACTATGCTGCATCCTCCCACTTCGAAGTGGAGGGGGCGATAGCCGCCACTGTCCCATCACTTCCGCCACCGCTCTGCCATCACCTCCGCCACCGCTCTGCCATCACCTCCGCCACCGCTCTGCCATCACCTCCGCCACTGCTATCTGTTTGTACACCTCTGTGTGGAATGTTTCATTTCTACATAACAGTGCATGTGTTGGTTTCTGACTCACTGATTTATTTTACATTCTGTGTAATTCTTGTTGATTTGTTGCTGCGAATTAAATAGTTACAGCTCATTGTAATAATAGTAGCAGTGGTGGAAGTTGGTTATAGAACTTCTATGCAACCTATTCTGTGTCTGGTTCCCCTACCTTGAATTCATTTAGCAAGGGCCTGGCTAAGGGATAAGTCAGAATTATGTAACTCTCAATGAGTTCACTCAGACTGCACTATGCTGCTGTATTTATCAATAAATACCTTTGTAGATACTTCAGAAGTCATGTTTTGCAGCACAACAGCATAGAAAATTATCAGCCTTCATAAATAAGGATAATAAAGTATCAGTGTGCCTTGTTGGTTTTCAGAGAGTCATATTCTGTGGCAAACTTAGAAATTTGGAAAAGATTGATGTTCAACCAATCATTCTTAACTGAGCATTTCCCATTTGAGAAATAGGAAAACGAAGAAACTGTACAACCTGTATGCCACTATACATCATGACTCTTGGAGTTCATGTGTGTATGAGACAGAGATATGTCAGTGAACTGATGGGAATACAATTCAATGGTAAGAATACATAAACTAATCATTAACACATTCATGTGTGGGGAATGCACTCATTCATGTCCCCCTCCTCCCCCCCCCCCCCTCCTCCTCCATCAACTTTATCTTTCTTGAATAAAATTTGCTTGAAAGGAGGATTTATCTGCCAAGTTTGCTCACTCTTAGTCCTCTCTCCGTCCTCCGCAGCCTCCTACCCCTGCCACCATCCAGTCGCTGCACTTCCTGCCAGGCAGTATTGAGTTCTCTCTCCTCCATCCCCCCCCCCCCCCCCCCACCTCCCTTACCCTGCTATTGCTATCCCTCCCTCCTGCTTTCTTGCCATGGACTGCTGTTCCCATTCAACATGACACAGTTACATTACAGCCTGAGCTGCCGAAGATAGCAATCATGTATGAGCTGTGCTTACTGTGTGTGTGTGTGTGTGTGTGTGTGTGTGTGTGTGTGTGTGTGTGTGTTTTGTGTTTTTCCATTTCTGAAGGGAGCTTTGGCTGAAAGCTCAATGTGTGACAGGTGTTTTCGGTGTGCTTATCTGCAGCTCAGTATGTCATCTTTAAAGTAAGTAGCAATCCATCCTTTTCATAATGTGTCTGTGCGTCCATCTGTCTGTCTACCTATCCAATGGTCTGTTTGTTTATGTGTCTTCCTATCTGAGTTTGTTAGATTCTTTATCATAAAAAGAACTTGTTATTTGCATCCTTTGGCATTCTTGTACAACGGCTCATCACTGCGGGTAAGTCAGTTCTAAGTTTGGAGAAAGGTAAGGGCATAACTTCTAGTATAAGATCGTGCTTAGTAAACCACTTTGATGTTCAAAACAAACTTCAGGTTGAAGACAACTCTGCCTTTAAGTGCATGTATATTGTGTTTATGAGTTACAGTTTATGGATTCAGGTTTTGTGTAAGTATTTCTTCAATTTTCAAATAGTTAAAATTTTTATTAAAAGCTACTGTCCATAATGTAACATTTCTCTAGATATTTAATTAATGTTCCTAAGCAATGTAAGTATTCTGTTCACCATAGCATCTAACCATGTCTAGAAATAGGTTAACAATTATACTCAGAAAACCCTGGAAGGAGGCGATAAAAATTTTTACTTTTAATGAGGATAGTGACTATAGGTTTACAATGAATACTGAGTATGTTTCTTATTAATATGTGTGATGTGCAGGTAAAGGAAAGTGATTCTATTATGTTGTTGACATTAAAAGTAAATTTTACATTCCAGTATAGTTCATACGACTTTGGAGCAAGTTATATGATATCCTTCATAGGCGCATGACATTAACGTTAAATGTCATCAAAAACTCGTGTACAACCCACAAATATGAATTTTCATTGAATATATTTTCCAGTTGAAAATGTCAGCACTGGTAATTACCTGTTACAAATGATTGTGAACAGTTCTCATTTATTATGGGCATGACTATTAACTGTTTCATATCAAACATTCCAAGTATTGTGAAGAATTGTGAACATGGTAATGTTATTAGACAAATTTTTTTCACTAGTGTCTGTTTCCATTGTTTTTATTAGCGAGGGACAAGAGCCTATGACAAGAGGGGCTTACCGACTGCATCGTTCCGATCTGTGTTACCAGCAGACACAATGTTGGACTGTGTGTGGTGCAGGGAGCAACGGAAATATTTTGTGCTGGATGTTCTTATGTGGAACAGGAAAGCATTACTTGATTGTGAGGTCAGTTTCCAAAAGTGTATACAGACAATTGCTTTACTGTTTACATGTAGTCTCTGATAATATCAGTAACTTCATATTAAATTTTAATCCAACTGGAAATTCAAACTGATAAATGTGTCATTACCCTGTGAAAGCTTTTGATGATGTGACTTACCAAACAAAAGCGCTGGCAGGTCAATAGACACACAAACATACACACAAAATTCAAGCTTTTGCAACCGACGGCTGCTTCATCAGGAAAGAGGGAAGGAGAGGGAAATACGAAAGGATGTGGGTTTGAAGGGAGAGGGTAAGGAGTCATTCCAATCCCGGAAGTGGAAAGACTTACCTTAGGGGGAAAAAAGGACAGGTATACACTCGCCTACACACACATATCCATTCACACATATACAGATACAGACATTTGTAAAGGCAAAGAGTTTGGTCAGAGATGTAAGTCGAAGCGGAAGTACAGAGGCAAAGATGTTGTGGAATGACAGGTGAGGTATGAGTGGCGGCAACTTGAAATTAGCGGAGGTTGAGGCCTGGCGGATAACGGGAAGAGAGGATATACTGAAGGGCAAGTTCTCATCTCCGGAGTTCTGACAGGTTGGTGTTAGTGGGAAGTATCCAGATAACCCAGACGGTGTAACACTGTGCCAAGATGTGCTGGCCGTGCACCAAGGCATATTTAGCCACAGGATGGTCCTTATTACCAACAAACACTGTCTGCCTGTGTCCATTCATGCGAATGGACAGTTTGTTGCTGGTCATTTCTACATAGAAAGCGTCACAGTGTAGGCCAGTCAGTTGGTAAATCACGTGGGTACTTCCACACGTGGCTCTGCCTTTGATCGTGTACACCTTCTGGGTTACAGGACTGGAGTAGGTGGTGTTGGGACGGTGCATGAGACAGGTTTTACACCAGGGGCGGTTACAAGGGTAGGAGCCAGAGGGTAGGGAAGGTGGTTTGGGGATTTCATAGGGATGAACCAAGAGGTTACGAAGGTTAGGTGGACAGCGGAAAGACACCCTTGGTGGAGTGGGAAGGATTTCATGAAGGATGGATCTCATTTCAGGGCAGGATTTGAGGAAGTCGTATCCCTGCTGGAGAGCCACATTCAAAGTCTGATCCAGTCTGGGAAAGTATCCTGTCACAAGTGGGGCACTTTTGTGGTTCTTCTGTGGGAGGTTCTGGGTTTGAGGGGATGAGGAAGTGGCTCTGGTAATTTGCTTCTGAACCAGGTCAGGAGGGTAGTTGCAGGATGCGAAAGCTGTTTTCAGGTTGTTGGTGTAATCGTTCAGGGATTCCTGAGTGGAGCAGATTCGTTTACCACGAAGACCTAGGCTGTAGGGAAGGGACCGTTTGATGTGGAATGGGTGGCAGCTGTCATAATGGAGGTACTGTAGCTTGTTGGTGGGTTTGACGTGGATGGATGTGTGAAGCTGGCCAATGCACAGATGTAGGTCAACATAAAGGAAAGTGGTGTGGGATTTGGAGTAGGACCAGGTGAATCTGATGGAACCAAAGGAGTTGAGGTTGGAGAGGAAATTCTGGAGTTCTTCTTCACTGTGAGTCCAGATCATGAAGATGTCATCAATAAATCTGTACCAAACTTTGGGTTGGCAGGCCTGGGTAACTAAGGCGGCTTCCTCTAAGCAACCCATAAATAGGTTGGCATTTGAGGGGGGGGGGGATCCTGGTACCCATGGCTGTACCCTTTAATTGTTGGTATGTCTGGCCTTCGAAAGTGAAGAAGTTGTGAGTCAGGATGAAGCTGGCTAAGGTAATGAGGAAAGAGGTTGTAGGTAGGGTGGCAGGTGATCGGCGTAAAAGGAAGTGCTGCACCGCAGCGAGGCCCTGGATGTACGGAATATTTGTGTATAAGGAAGTGGCATCAATGGTTACAAGGATGGTTTCCGGGGGTAACAGATTGGGTAAGGATTCCAGGCATTCGAGAAAGTGGTTGGTGTCCTTGATGAAGGATGGGAGACTGCATGTAATGGGTTGAAGGTGTTGATTTACATAGGCAGAGATACGTTCTGTGGGGACTTGGTGACCAGCTACAATGGGGCAGCCGGGATGATTGGGTTTGTGAATTTTAGGAAGTAGGTAGAAGGTAGGGGTGCTGGGTGTCGGTGGGGTCAGGAGGTTGATTAAGTCAGGTGAAAGGTTTTGTAAGGGGCCTAAGGTTCTGAGGATTCCTTGAAGCTCCACCTGGCCATCAGGAATGGGATTACCTTGGCAAACTTTGTATGTAGAGTTGTCTGAAAGCTTAATCCAAATAAATACAGATTCATTTACAGACACTTTCCTCTTATTACGACTATACAACACAAGTGCAGAGGGCGACATATATGCGGATTTACCAAAATCTTTATTAGCAAGTTCAGCAATATGATAAGTACGATAGGCAATTATATCTCTGTCCACAAAACTTTCTAGTCCTGGTACAGATGGAGTACCAGACCCACCTCGTACAATAGCTACTGTAAGCCAACCATTACCATGACTGAAAGTGTCGTTAATATCAACGCTAAAATTAACTCTACATCCAACAAATACACAAAGTCCATCCACAAGAGCAGTAGCGGCAACAGATTTAATTGGTATACGGTTCTTCTTATCACCAGATGTTGTAGCGAACTCGATGTTCTCGATCGTTTTATACACTGTAGACCGCTTACATGTTACACTTCTATAAGTTTCTCAGTAATCTTTAATGTAACTGACTCGAACAGTGAGTTAGAGTTATCACAACTGTTCAGAATCAATCTGTACTTGCTACCTGCACAGCTGGTGGCACTGCAAGCCACAAGTGGCCACCATAAGACAACTGCCAGAAAGAAGCCACACTCTCAAGCCAATCAGTGTCATCTGTTGGTATCATGTGGTCGACCTGCCTGATGTAAGGAGCCACTCTGCTAGGAACAGCAGTTCTTGTTGTGCTCCATATGATCCGCATATTATATCAGCCACTAAGTGATGGCAACTACTGCTTTGGACTGGATTTCTTTTGGACAGTGAGATGAAGTACCTCTTCTTCACTATTCGTCTACCCATGGAATGTGAAATAATGAGTGTTAGTATGACCCTCAACAGTGGTAATTAATATTTTTGGACCTGCTGTGCTTAGATCACTAGGAAATCGTGGACCCAGAATTGCTGCAGCAGTGGCAGATACAGCAATAGGAACAGCATCAGTTGGATAGGCAGCTAGTGGGGCAACACATTCAATGCATGGTTCTACAGTAAATACCCATACATTGTCGGTTCCATTTCCTGATATTTGCACTTAGTTGTCAGAGCACTGCATAGCCAGTCTCGGGTGGCATGTGGTAGGGTGGTATTCTATTGTTGGTGGAAGTTGTAGTCAGAATCGTATCAGGATTAGATTGTATGTGTAGTCTCTGATTAAAAGTTCTCTTCATCATTTGCAGGGGTTAGCAAAATGTGTGCACTAGCTATATGCCATGCAGATCCTTCCCTGGTGAAAATTCTTAAAATCGGTATGGCTTTTGAACTTGCAAAGGACATGGATTGAAGAGAGGATTCCTGTTTACCACTTTGGTTGTGACCACCAGGCCGGCAGTACACACACAGTGAGCACACACTAGGAAACCTGGGGCACAGCCTGTCATTCTGATTAAACAAATTGTTCGCTGCAGACTGTGTCCAAGAACAGAGTTTGGCCAGTCAGTGGCAGAACCTGTTGCTCAGCAAAACCTGCTAGAGTTCAGTGAGTGGTTCACAACTCATGCTATTTGTCCATTCTCCCCCTTTCCCCCACGAACACCCCCACCACAAACACCCCTGCCGGTACGACCCCGACCCAGCCCCTCTGGCACAACCCCGCTCCCAGCTTTAGGAGTTTCAATTTTCTTTCCACAGAAAGAAAGAAATGATTGGTTGGGGAAAGTCAGGAAGGAAGGGAAGGTCATCCAGACCCTAGGTTATGAGGACAAGAGGTGATTCCTATGCTTAGAAGTCTATTAATGATGCAGTAAGATGTTCAGCACCATACCCACTGAGCTCTAAGGTTTGGGAATTTATTCCACTTTATGTGTATATATCCTCTCCTCTTTTTTCCTTATATTGTGTTCAGAGTTATGTGACACTAACTTGTATGCCTCTAGGTGATATCTTCTCAATTTCTGTGACTTACTGTCGATGTTTTGTTATGTGTAACACATGCATACATGCATATAAATCCATCTTTTATTGTTTTACAAGCTTCTAATGTTTTGATGAAACTGTCTTAACACATTTTGATTGATACCATCTGTATTTTCCAAGCTGTCATTTTATATTTCTCTGCTAGTATTTGCAACTATGCCTTAATCTGTCTTTGGTAGAAAATTATCTTTTAAGAAGGTGAAGTGAATATTATGAAATTTTTTTATCCACATTTTTTTCAGAGAACTGAGATCTAGGAAGTACAGCGATGTAATACACATGAAATTTTGAAAGCTATTACAAATTACGAAAATGACAGTTGAAGCTTGTGTTTACAGTATGACTTTTACAAATTACGATAATGACACATGAACTGTTGGAGGAAAGAAAAGGAATCTGCTCACAGAGCTAGAAATTTACATCCACAGCTCTAACTCGCCACACCTTATTCTCAACAAACAAGTGGCACTTGCAAACAAATCTTACCACCACATATTTCATGAAGTATTCAAAAACAAAAACTCATTATCCTCGAATATAATAACAAAGTAATATGCTATGGAAATCCGATGTAGCAGTCATATAACAGTTAAAGTGTCATTATCGTAATTGTAAAAGTCATATTGTAAACACAAGCTTTAACACTTACCGTGCAGCTGCCATAATATTACGTCGCGGGCGGAAACGAAGAAAATGCGGCCGCCGTAATATTACGTCCCGCCGCATTCCATATTGTTTTAGTGTCTCAAACGCATTGTTAGGGTTCCCGCTACAACCTGTACATCCTGTAATGCTTGTAATTCATCATATTAGCGCTAGATCGCAGCACCTAGTGAGGTAATGCGATATATCCGTATATATTTCTGAACTATTTCACGTGTGTTTCTCACGCGTATGCTACGTGTTCTGTGGTGTCCTGTCATTTGTTTACCGTTAATTTTGGTGCTAGTATTTTGGTTTTAGCGTGTTTATCTTCTTTTTACTCACAATGGCGAGTGATGAGGATGCAAAACTTCGAAAAATGATTGAAGAATTACTTGCTGAACCTACTGATGATGATTTTTTGGATTTCGATAGTGACAGTGATTACGAAGTGCCGGAAAATAACGGTAGTCTAGGTAAGTCTAACATCTTACTAAATTGATGCAGAACATGACAGTTCATGTTGCGATTTGTTCTGTTACGTTCTGTATTATTTCAGACACAGATTTGTCGTCAGATGAAGGTGAGCCACCGCCTGTGTTCCCTCCCCACTCATCATCGAAAGAGGCAAAGATTGAGTAACATTTCACAGGATGACTGGACTATAGTGGATCAAACACCAAAGATTTTGTTATTTACAGGGTCTCATGGTGTGCGAAATAATGTAGGACCCGATCAGTCTAGTGAATATTTAGATTTTTTCCTCATCTTATAAATGACAGGGTTATTTCAATTATGAAGGTAAAAACAAACCTATATGCTAGACAGAAGCTGGCCACACTGAGAGCACAAAACAAATTAGGGACCAATTCTAGATTCAAGCAGTGGAGGAGGCTAACAATTGCTGAAGCAAAGACGTTTCTGGCTATTATCCTCCACATGTCAATCAGTGAAAGGCCAAGTATGGCCAGTCACTGGTGTAGTGATCCAGTGGTTAGCTGCAATTTTTGCCCCAATATTATGCCAAGGGACAGATTTCTGAATATTTTGTCTATGTTCTACATAAATCACAATTCAAAGCAAAAAAAGAAAGGTGAAGTAGATTTTGATGCCCTTCATAAGGTCAGGCCTCTTCTGGATGATTTGGTAAGGAATTTCAAAGAGTTATCAGCCAGGTGAAGCACTAACCATTGATGAAGGTGTGTGTCGTTTCAGAGGGTGTGTAGGTTTCAACGTTTATATGGCTAATAAGCCGAACAAATATGGCATGAAGCTATGCATTCTTGCAGAATCCAAAACTGGGTACATATACAACTTTGAAGTTTACCACAGAAGGGACGATAAACTGGACAACAGTGCTTCTGCAGTGGTAAAGCGATTGCTCGGCTCACTCCAAGGTAAGGGCCACACTGTATATGTTGACAGATTTTACACCAGTGTTCAGCTAGCCGAAGAACTGGCTACAGCCAACGCTGTTATTGTAGGGCCTGTGATGCCAAAAAAAAAAAATGTTCACATGGCTCTGAGCACTATGGGATTTAACATCTTAGGTCATCAGTCCCTTTAGAACTTAGAACTACTTAAACCTAACTAACCTAAGGACAACACACACATCCATGCCCGAGGCAGGATTCGAACCTGCTACCCAAGCAGTCGTGCGGTTCCGGACTGCAGCGCCTAGAACCGCACGGCCAGAACGGCCGGCCACTGTAAACAGGAAAGAATTGCCCAAGGCTGTCAAAGAGGGTAAACTGAAAAAGGGTGAATAAATATTTCGCCGCAAGAATGATGTGCTAGCATTGCAATGGAAAGACAAGAGGGATGTGTGGATGATAAGTACCAGGCACACATCCTCAATGTTGCCTGTTGCTACAAGAGAAGGCAATGAGAAGTTGAAACCAGTGGCAGTGCTGGATTACAACAAACATAAAGCGGGTGTAGACCTTTTTGATCAGCATCTTTCATATGGAGCACTTGATCACAAAACAGTGAAGTGGTGGAAAAAGCTTGCCTTCCACTGTATAATTATGGCTGTTTCCAATGGTTTTATTTTTCACAGTTGCATCAATGAGAAAAAACTGAGCACTCCTAAGTTTATACAGGAGGTCTGCACTGTGTTAGTGTTACAGAGAGGAGAGAGAATTGAGGATTCTCATGGATCTGCAATGATTACTCGATTGTAGCAGAAACATTTTCCGAACCGTGTGGAAATGGCAGAAGGAAGAACAAAGCACAAAGATGTTGTGTAGTGTGTAGTCGAAAACAAAAAAACATTACTGGGAAAACTGGGAGGAAAGATACTTCTTATGAGTGCAGTGAGTGTAATGTACGTTTGTGTGTCACCCCGTACTTCAAGCTTTATCACACTGTGGTTCACTATGCAAAATAGCTTATGTGTATGCAGCTATGCTTTATGTGCAAATGGTATAACAAATGTCTTTTCAGTGTCAAATGATCACTTTCCAAAATTGAATAAAGTAGTAAAATTGAATAAAGTAGTAAAAATAAATTTTTGACAAAAATTTATTTTCGCAAAATCGAGGAGAAATCTGCATGACTTCTTGGAAACAGTATATGTCCCATACACATGACTGTTAACCCATGTAAAGTTGAAACCTTAAAGTTTTAAACCATACCTGTAGTTTTTATGTATCTCTAACTAAACGTCCTTTATATATTAAAAATAAAGATTCCAAGACTTACCAAGCGGGAAAGCGCCGGCAGACAGGCACATGAACAAAACACACAAACACACACACAGAATTACAAGCTTTCGCAACTGGCAGTTGCTTCATCAGGAAGGAAGGAAGGAGAGGGAAAAATGAAAGGGTGTGGGTTTTAAGGGAGAGGGTAAGGAGTCATTCCAATCCCGGGAGCGGAAAGACTTCCCTTAGGGGAAAAAAAAAGGACAGGTGTACACTCGCGCACACACACACACACACACATATCCATCCGCACATACACAGACACAAGCAGACATATTTAAAGGCAAAGACGCCTTTGCCTTTAAATATGTCTGCTTGTGTCTGTGTATGTGCGGATGGATATGTGTGTGTGTGTGTGTGTGTGTGTGTGCGAGTGTACACCTGTCCTTTTTTTTTCCCCTAAGGGAAGTCTTTCCGCTCCCGGGATTGGAATGACTCCTTACCCTCTCCCTTAAAACCCACACCCTTTCATTTTTCCCTCTCCTTCCTTCCTTCCTGACGAAGCAACTGCCAGTTGCGAAAGCTTGTAATTCTGTGTGTGTGTTTGTGTGTTTTGTTCATGTGCCTGTCTGCCGGCGCTTTCCCGCTTGGTAAGTCTTGGAATCTTTATTTTTAATATATTTTTCCCACGTGGAAGTTTGTTTCTGTTTTATTTATAAACGTCCTTTATAGCTATTTAATGTCTGTTGAAAATAGAAAAAAATCAGCCAGCACACAGGGAGTGGCATGCAGTTAAGGGCTTAGCATGGTAAGTGTTAACTATCATTTTCGTAATTTGTAATAGCTTTCAAAATTTCATGTTTATAACATCATTGTACTTCATAGATCTAAGTTCTCCAACAAAAATGTGGACCAAAAAATTTCATAATGTGGATCAAAAACATTTTGCAGTTTATAATAGCTTTTTAAGTTTCTATATATGGAACAGCCTTGCACTTCCTATGGCGAAGTTCTTTGGCCATAACCTACATGTTTCTGTATGAGCAACATCTTTACACCCCCTACATCTAAGTCCTTTAGCCATAGCCTATGTGTTTGTATGTAAACACAGTGTATTTCACGAGTGCATGTCGTAATTGTGAAATATGCAGCTAAACTTTATAAAAGTGAAATATGGATGTGAAAATAACAAGTGTTCAACTAAGTAGAAAAACTGTCACCACCACAGCATAATTGTAATAACAGGGTGTATACGAACCGGGAAATCCGGGAAAAACCCAGGAATTTTTTCATCTGGGAGAAAACCGGGAAAACCCAAGAACTTTTCATTGCTTTAGCTTTCAGTTAAATTTTTGTAATTTTGACTGGTATGAATCGATTCTCTGGCGAAGAATATTACTGTCTCCTTTTACTGGAGAATGATACTGCAGAATAAAATTCAAACAAGAGGGAAAAAAATAAAACTTTAGTGGCAAAGGAAACCCGCAGTTTACGACAACAAAACACCTAGCACACACAAGTGTCTGCAAATAAAATATGTCAAAGGCCGTAGAGAGAAGACTGTGTAATTCTTCATAACAATAAACTGCTTGCTATGAGCATTACGTCACAACTGTTCACTTTAGGTTCGTTTGACCACTTGCCACCGGGCTGATGCTCATGCGCAGTTGACTCGCATATGAGCAGTGCCTACTCCTGCTTTCTGCTACATGAAGTGTGGCTGTTAGCTGTATCGGCAATAGCAGCAAGCAGCCAGATGCAAACGGGAAAACCTTTTCTCACTTGCGCCCTAGCTGCCAAATTCGCGCATGCGCAGAGTTGTAGTGGGAGCTGCATTAGTCTCCACATGACCCGTGTTTGCGTGAAGTGATTTTGTTGCTCCTCTTCGTTTCCAGCTCCAATGCCAAATGAAAACAAAACAGATTTCTGTTTCCGGGAGCTATCAAGTGAATCAAAATACATTTACATAATTACGTAGGGCATAAATATTTTATTAGTTTCAGTTTACTGATTTTATTTTATTTCCAAGTTATTAGCAGGCAAGCATTAATCGTCTTGCAGAACAATGAAGTTATTTTTGCAAGTTTGCTAAAGAAATTTGGTTTTATTAATCTTTCTGCTGAGGCAGTCATTTTATTTGAAACGAAGTGTTTCATTCCACAGTATTGGCTAGTTCCAACTGTTTGCTGAATTTCAAGTGCACGTTATCATCTTCTGCCATGTATGGCATTATGTTCTAATAAAGAACCAAAAATTAGATCATAGAGTACCGGTACTCCAAGAAAATTTACATCCCAAAAACCACACTGAAAAGCTTAATATCAGATGGGACCTATTTAATTGTGAATCTGGAAAAAAACAATGTGCACTTCAAGGCGAATTATACATTTTAGTATGGTTTACGAAATTCTGATGCTTTTGGGAGTATCCTCTGATGAACTGTTTCTTTTATGGTGCAATGTAAGCTCTCTTAGTGCTTCATACACGCGAACATGCTGGCTTCCTACACCAGTGCAGCTACGTATGCACAATAATGCCTCTTTTTCTGGCACTGTCTGGCAACTGGTAAATCGAACTTATTTCTAACAGTCTCCGAATGGTATTGTGAAAGGTGGTTCGAAAAGCATTACTTTGAAAGTAAATTTCTTTTTACACAAGATGAATTATGTTATGTGTGAGAAAGTGAGATGAATTTCTAAATCACAGAGTGTTTAAAGCTGAACACTTTGAGGACCATCCACTTACAAGAATTTTGTGCCCAGACATTTATGTCATAATTTTAAATTTACTGGCATATTTGTGTGATGTATGTTAAAGATCGATATTACATACGAAAGCTTAGCTTCTGTTGTAGCTTGTTAATCTTATAAACCATTATTATATGTGAAAGCTTAGCTTTTCTTGTAGCTGTACTGTGTGTATTAATGTAAACTGTTAACTTTTCCTCTTTGTGTGTTCGCACTACGTAACCTATGATCTTGCTATTGACTGACAATAACATGTGTCCTATACTCTGAATATCTGCTGTCGTCAGCTGGCAAGATCACATGGCATGAGATATGATTGGCTTACAAAAGGACATTGTAAGCTCAGTTTCAACACTCTGGAAACTAACACGCTGTGTTTGGCACAATTCGAATTTCTACTTTTGTAATACGAAAGTGTGCAGCATATATGTTGTTGCAAATCAAAAGGTCTTTCCAAAACTTCTCTCCTTTTTTTTTTTCGTTAAAAGTCTTTCCAGAACTTCTCTCCCTATCCCCCATCTTTACCTTTTTTTCCAGGAAGATCTATGCGAGTGTATAAAACATTAACCATTCAAAGAATTGATAAGTTTTACAGTTCTGAGGGAAAATCTGTGGAAAACCTACTGTCACTTAATATGGAAAAAGTGTATTTTCGCCTGGGGAAATAGCATATTTTTTAAACTGGGTATCCGGGAATAATCCGGGATTTTTTTTTTTTTTTCTTCCATATACACCCTGAATAATGATTCTTCACCTTCATGTAAATACGGATGTATTTTTGACAAATGCTGCCTTGCCACTTTCAATCGTTCCACTTACATCTGTTTAGTCACCAGCAAATATTTTTTTGTATTTATTCAGTGATATGCAGCAATATAAACATGTAGGTGAATGTATAAACACCTGACGATGGGCACAAGCCCGAAACCGGTCATGTGACAAATACTCTTTTATTGTGACTATGAGCAGAAATTTTTCTACACCTCAAAGTCTTGATTTCTTTTCCCTGAACATTAATTCCTACTTCAGATTTTTCTTTGTTTTCTTTCACTGCTTGCTCAATGTATAGATTGAATAACATTGGTGATAGGTTTCAACCCTATCTCACTCCCTTCTCAACCACTGCTTCCCTTTCATGCCCCTCAACTCCTTAACTGTCATCTGGTTTCTGCACAAGTTATAAAAAGCCCTTTGCTCTTTGTATTTTACACCTGCTATGTTCAGCATCTCAAAGACAGTATTCCAGTTGACATTGTCAAAAACTTTCTCAGAGTCTGCAGATGCTAGAAACGTTGGTTTGTCTCTCCTTAACCTCTCTTCTAAGGTAAATCTTAGGGACAGTATTGCCTCACATGTTCCTACATTTCTCCAGAATCCAAAGTGATCTTCCCCAACATCTCCTTTTACTAGTTCTTCCATTCTTCTGTTCAAAATAATATTTTGTAACCAAGACTTATTAAACTGATAGTCCAGTAATTTTCACACCTGTCAGCAATGGTTTCTTCATTTTATTTATTTATTGGAATTACTACATTCTTCTTGAAGTGTGAGGGTATTTAGCCTTTTAGCCTGTCTCGTACATCTTACACACCAGGTGGAAGAGTTTTGTCATGACTGGCTGTCCCAAGGCTATCCATAATTCTGATAGCATACTATTTACCACCCCCTGCGGGTTCGGGGGTTAGAATAGGCCTGCGGTATTCCTGCCTGTTGTAAGAGGTGACTAAAAGGAGTCTCAAACGTTTTGGCCTTATGTGATGGTCCCCTCTTGGGTTTGACCTCCAATTTTTCCAAATTTCTGTTGTTAGTGAATGCCATTTGGGGAAGGACGCCTTATGTGGTGTTTTTCTATTGGTCCATCGTGCACAACCATCTTGCATGCTACCTATTGTCGTGTGGCGGGATTTACACCCAACATCTTCTGGGTTGCCTCTTTCTCGTTTTGTGCGCAATCCCCTTCTTAGTGCCCACAACAACTGTGGACCCTTTCAACACCTAAAATCCAGCACGGTAGCCAGTCCGTTGTGGTGGGGTCGTCATGTACCCTCTTGGTGGTAGCCCCCTGACCACACAGGGATCGCACTACAGATGCCAGGGCTGTTTCCTCCCCATGCATGCCTAGGAGTATGTGCCCATCTTGTCTGGGGCACGGGGACTCTGGGCAGCGGGATATCGGCCAGGTACCCGTTGCTTTGGCTGGGTGGCGCCCTTGGGGAGATCCCTCGTTCGGAGTAGGTGGCGTCTGGGCGGATGTGGCGCAATGAAGCGCAATAAATCGCACCAAGCTTGTGGTCGCACGGCCACCAGCGTCTCTAAGCGGGGCAGAATTGAATTTGATGCTGCGCAATATGACCCTCAGTCGTTCCCCTCGTTGGATGCGCCGTGGGAGGGACGCGGATCTAGTGCCAAGCGGGAGCCTTACGTACCACAATACCTTGTCTGCAGCAGGACTGATGGTGACTCCTTTCTAACGACGAAGCCTCTGTTTTTTGTGGAACACCTGGAGGATAAGTTTGGGGAAGTGGCAGGGTTGTCTAAAATGAGGAACGGGTCCATCCTCCTCAAGGCGTCCTCCCCAGCCCAGTCACGGGTGTTGCTCGTGTGTGAGAAGCTGGGTGACGTCCCTGTTACCGTCACTCCCCACAGTAGCTTAAATATGGTCCAGGGGATTATTTACCATCGTGACCTATTGTTACAACTTGACGACGAGCTGATAGCCGACTTGGAACGCCGTGGTGTGCATTTTGTCCATTGTGTACATAGAAGACCCAAGACTAACAGGGTGGCCACCGGTGTCTTTATCTTGGCCTTCGAGGGTGCTGTATTGCCCGAGAAGGTCAAGGTAATGGTTTACCTTTATGACGTCAACCCATACGTCCCTACCCCGATGCGATGCTTTCAGTGCTGGAAGTTTGGGCATATGTCCTCCCGTTGCCCATCCACCGCCACATGTCGAGATTGCGG
Source organism: Schistocerca gregaria (assembly GCF_023897955.1). Lineage (NCBI taxonomy): Eukaryota > Metazoa > Arthropoda > Insecta > Orthoptera > Acrididae > Schistocerca > Schistocerca gregaria. The sequence goes on from NC_064924.1 coordinate 96,338,977, forward strand.
ACGCCGCTCTCATGCTGGTTCTCCATAAGCGCCTCCGCCTGTATGTGTCAACTGTGGGGAGCACCACTCTCCATGCTCACCAGATTGCCCCGTTCTTCATAAGGAGCGAAAGATAATGGAATTTAAGACCCTGGACCTGCTTACTTATCAAGAGGCAAAACGGAAATTTGAAAGGTTGTATCAAGCTTCCCTTCGAACATCTTATGCTGCACCCACGTTATCGTCGCCCTCACGAGCGGCAGTTGTCGCCTCATCAGTGCCGTCTTCAGTGTGCCCTCGAGGCCGTTCGTCTCTGTCTGCCCCCCTAGTGTCTGAGGGCAAGCCTTCCTCTGTTGCCCCCTTAGCTGTTGGGGGCAAACCCTCTTCTGTCGCCCCCTTATCTGTTGGGGGCAAACCCTCATCTGTCGCTCCCCCGCTCCCCCCACGCTTACTTTGGGAGTGACATCTGCTCCAAAACCGGGGGGCTCGATCCCTCCCCCTCCTTCACCACCGGCGTTGCCTCTACCGGTTCCTCTCTCGCGGAAGGGGACCCTCGGGGCTCTACCTTCCTCAGTTTCTTCTCCTACCCAGCCGGATGTCAGCCAGTGGCTGAAGGTTTCGCCACTTGCTGGACGTAGGGCTTCTGCGTCATCGTCAGCCTCCGAAGTTCCTTCAGAGAAGCTCTCCCAGCCCTCTAACCCTAAGGACAGACGCGAGAAGAAGGAACGGAACGTGTCCAAGAAGGACATTCCGGCGGTTTCAGTACCACCTGCTGACAATAGTTCTGGCTCCGGGGATGAGGTGGAGATCCTCGCCTCTGTCGCGGATATCGCCCTCACGGAACCCTCAGGGGCCTTTCGTATGGACGCAGCTGACTCTCACCCAGTGGCGGCCGTTGGCTGTGAGGCGCCGTATGCCTCTTAGTCGCCTTCACGCCCTCCCAGTCCCTTCCTGCTTCTGTTCTCCAGTGGAATTGCGGTGGTTTTTTCCACCACCTGCCTGAGCTCCGGATGCTTCTGAGTGTTTACCCTGTTCTCTGCATTGCTCTTCAGGAAACTTTGTTTCCAGCAATGCGGACCCCGCCCTTCGCGTTTATCGGGGATACTATAAGAACCGCACTGCCTGTCAACGAGTGTCAGGTGGAGTTTGCCTCTTTGTTCACCACTCTGTAGCTCACCCGTACTCCTTCCGACACCTTTAGAGGCAGTCGCTGTCAGCATTGAGCTCTCGCCGGCTGTTACTGTTTGCTCTGTTTACGTTCATCCGGATGGGGAGCTCCCCCGACATGTCTTGGCTGTGCAGCTGGCTCAACTCCCGCCACCATTGCTGCTTCTGGGCGATTTCAATGCCCACAACCCTCTATGGGGTGGGACTGTCTCCGATGACCGCGGTCGTGCCGTGGAGCATGTGTTGGCTCAGCTCGACCTTAGCCTCTTGAACACCGGTGCTCCCACGCATTTCAGTGTGGCCCATGGCTCGTTCTCGGCCATCGATCTCTCTCTTTGCAGCCCCGGACTTGTCTCATCCCTCCACTGGAGAGTGCATCCTGACCTGTGTGGTAGTGACCATTTTCCCATCTATTTGTCACTGCTCCAGTGTCATTCTTCTGGGCGCCTGCCCCGCTGGTCTCTCAACAGGGCTGACTGGCCGGCTTTTACTTCTGCTGCCACCATTCTCTCTCCCCCACAGGGTGACATTGACGAGGTGGTTCGTGTCTTGACCATGTCAATCATTTCTGCAGCCGAGGCTGCCAACCCCCACTCTTCTGGACTCCCTCGGAGGAAGGCTGTCCCCTGGTGGTCGCCGGAGATTGCTGAGGCTATTCGCAACCGTAGGCGGGCTCTCCAGCGTCATAGGTGGCACCCGTCTCTGGAGATCCTCATCACCTTTAAGAGGCTCCAAGCCTTGACCTGTTGTCTTATTGCACGGCATAAGCAGGAGTGCTGGGAGAGGTATGTCTCATCCTTGGGCTTCCGTGTCTCCCCCTCGCTCGTGTGGTCCCGGATCCGGTGGATTTATGGATACCAGACCCCTATGGGTGTCCCTGGAATGCGCTGTCTGCATGGACGCTGCCGCCATTGCTGCCCACCTTGCTGCACTCTTTGCTACGAGTTCTGCGACTACAACTTACCCCCCTTTCGCTCTCTAAAGGAGCGCGCCGAGCGGACGCCGTTATCATTCCGCACGCGTCGTTCTGAAAAATACAATGCTCCTTTCATCGAGAGGGAATTCCTCGCTGCCCTCGCCGATTGCCTTGATACAGCACCAGGACCAGACTGCATCCATGCGCAGATGCTGAAGCATCTCTCCAGGGACTGCCAGAGACACATCCTCACCATCTTTAACCGCATTTGGAGTGAGGGTGTGTTCCCGACACAATGGCGAGAGGGTGTTATTGTCCCCATCTTGAAGCCCGGTGCGGACCCTCTGGCGGTGGACAGCTATCGTCCCATTACCCTCACCAACGTTTTGTGCAAATTGCTTGAACGTATGGTGGGGCGACGTTTGTGTTGGGTCCTTGAGTCGCGCGGTCTCCTCGCTCCATCCCAGGATGGCTATCGTCGGGGCCGGTCTGCTGCAGACAATTTGGTGCGGCTGGAATCTGCTATCCGTACGGCCTTTGCCCACCGTCAGCATCTTGTTGCTGTATTTTTTGATCTGCAGAAGGCATATGACACCACATGGAGGCATCACATCCTTGCTACGTTGCATAAGTGGAGTCTTCGTGGTCAGCTCCCAGCTTTTCTTCAAACCTTTTTATTGTGCTGCCGCCTCTAGTTCATCTTATATACAGGAAAATGGGATCCCGCAGGACTCGGTGTTGAGCGTCTACTTATTTCAAGTGGCCATTAATGGTCTGGCTGCAGCCGTGGGGTTGTCGGTGTCTCCTTCGTATGCCGACGACTTCTGCATCTCATTTAGCTCAACGACTACAGGAGTCGCCGAACGCAGGCTGCAAGTAGCCATTCGCAAGGCAGCATCATGGGCTCTGACTCATGGTTTTCAGTTCTCTGCAGCCAAGACTCGAGTTATGTACTTCTGCAGGCGTCGGTCGGTCCACCCTCATCCTGAACTTTACCTCGACGGCCACCTACTTGAAATGGTGGACACTAGCCGCTTCTTAGGACTCGTCTTTGATGCCCGGCTCACATAGGTTCCTCATATTACTCAGCTGAAGCAAAAGTGCTGGCGGCACCTCAACGTCCTCCGCTACCTGAGCCACGCGTCTTGGGGTGCAGATCGCTGCACGCTGTTGAGATTGTACAGACCTCTTGTGCGGTCCAGGCTTGATTATGGGAGCCTCATTGTTGACGTTGTTGGACCCCATACACCACTGTGGGGTTCGGCTTGCAACTGGCGCTTTCCGTACGAGCCCCGTGGATAGTCTACTGGTAGAGGCCGGGGTTCCCCCGCTGCGGATTCGCCGCCATCGACTGCTCGCCAACTATGCTGGCCACGTGCATGGCTCGCTGGGCCATCCCAATCGTCGCCTGCTTTTCCCTGACATGGTCCTCCCTCTGCCCGAACAGCGACCTAGGTCTGGGATTTCCATTGCTGTCCACGTCCAGTCCCTGCTGTCAGAACTGGGGTCATTCCCTCTTCTGCCTCCCTTCCGGGTCTGTGCACCCACGCCTCCCTGGTGTATGCCCCAGCCGTCCGTCCATCTGGAGTTGGCACGGGGACCCAAGGACTCGGTTCCACCTGTGGCCCTCCATCGCCGTTTTCTTGCACTCCTCTCCTCATTTTCAGGCTGAGAGACTGTCTACACTGATGGTTCCCTGGTTGATGGTCGTACTGCCTACGCTTTTGCTCACACTGCCCATGTTGAACAGCGCTCCTTGCCGGCTGGCTGCAGTATTTTTACTGCAGAGGTGGTGGCCACATTGCGCGCTCTTGAGCATATGCGTTCCTGCTCAGGTACGTCCATCGTCATCTGCAGTGACTCCCTGAGCAGCCTCCAGGCTATCGACCGTTGCTATACCTCTTCTCCTCTGGTATCCTTTATTCAGGAGTCTGTTTTTGCCATTACCCCCTCTGGTCGTTCGGTGTTCTTTGTTTGGACGCCAGGTCACGTTGGCATCCTGAGGAACGAACCTTTTGACAGGCTGGCCAAAGGGGCGATCGACGCCCCCGCTTTGGAGATCGGCCTCCCGGCTCGTGATCTGCAGCTGGTGTTGCGCCGTAAGGTGCTTGGGCTGTGGCATGGTGAGTGGCGTAGCCTGACATCGTCGAATAAACTGTGGGCTGTTAAGGAGACGACCGATGTGTGGCGGTCCTCTCTGCGGGCTTCTTGCAGGGACTCTGTAGTCCTGTGTCAGTTCCGCATCGGCCATACCTACCTGACGCACGGCTATCTTTTGCGTCAGGAGGATCCCCCCCCCCCCCCCCCCCTGTGTCGGTGTGGGTCCCGGCTGACGCTCGCCCACATTTTGTTGGAGTGTCCCCGACTGCATACCCTCCAGCAGTCTTTTAATCTCCCGGGCACTTTGCCTTTGGTTTTATGTGACAATGCCGCCATGGCTGACGATGTTTTAAATTTTATCCGTGGTAGTCCTTTTTATGGTTCCATTTAGGGAGGTCCTGCACCTTTCCCTTTCTGTGTCTCTTGTCCTCGAATCTCTCATCATTGGTTGCAGACTTTAGTGTGTAGTCGGATGGTTGACTCCCTTTTTTTTTGTTCTCGTGGTCAGTCAACCAGTCTCCGGCCCTCTTCTTTTCTTCTGTTTCTTGCTGTCTGGTGTTCATCTGTACTCTTCTTGTCTGTAGTGTTCGCTGCCGCATTTGTGTTATTTCAGTGACTGGGGGTGGGGGGGTGGGGGGGAGTCTCCTTCCCCTTGGGGTTTTATCTGCTCTGAAAATTTTCGTCTCGCCTGTTTTTGGAATGGGGGACTGATGACCTTAGCTGTTTAGTCCCCTTAAACATCCCAACAACCACCACCACTACTATTTACTCATGGGATCTTGGTTTGACTTAGGTCTTTCAGTGCTCTGTCAAATTCTTTTTGCAGTATCATATATCCCATGTCACCTTCATCCACATTCACTTCCCTTTCAGTAATAATGTCATCAAGTTAATCTCCTGTGTACAGACCCTCTAGATACTCCTTCCACTTTTCAGCTTTCCCTTGTTCACTTAAGATTGGTCTTCCATCTGAGCTTTTGATATTCATACAGTTGCCTTCCTTTTTCCCAAAGGCCTCTTTAATTTTGCTGTAGGCAGTAACTCTTTCCCCTAGTGAAATATGCTGCTAAATCTTTACATTTGTCCTCCACCTTAGCCATTTTGCACTTCCTGTTAATCTCATTTTGTAAATGTTTTTATTTTTTTGCCTGCTTCATTTGCTGTATTTTTAAATTTTCTGCTTTCATCGGTTAAATTCAATATCTTCTGCATCATCCAAGGGTGCCTACAAGGGAAGGCAAATGAAAACATTAAATTTGTAATAGCAAATAGAAATTTCACACCATTATCCTGTAAGTTGGTAAGCGTGCTACAAACAGAATGTAGAATGGCGTGTAGGTGGCAGCAGAGTGCAGACGCGCACACACCATCGCAGTATCAGTAAAAAGATGACTGCCCCACTTGTTGCATCTTTCACCAGGGAAGAACAGCGTTCTGTTATCCAGTTTTTGCATGGTGAAGTTGTGAAACCTATTGAAATTCATTGATGAATGAAGGTTCAGTGTGGCGATGCTTGTTTGCCACAGCAGCAAGTCTACGAATGAAGTAGGAAGTTTGCAAATGGTGTGACTTTAGTGGAAGATGCTCCTTGTCCAGGTCAGACACAACGAGTTGACTCCACAGAACATTGCAGTAGTTGAAGCCATAGTGAAGGAAAACTGCCGAGTGACACTGCAGCATGTTTACAGATTATTTTCAGATTAGTCATGGGTGAGCACACCACTTTATGCATGATGTGCTCCAGTTTCACAAACTGTCTGCAAGATGGGTGCCACGGCAGCTGACTCCTGAAATGAGAGAACGACGTGTTGATGCTTGTGAAGAACTTCTTCGGCGCTTTGAATGAGAAGGTGATGGCTTCCTTGCAAGAATCGTTACTGGGGACGAGAGAGTGAGCAGGGAATGGCTCCATTCCTCATTACCAAAACCAAAGAAGTTTTGAACAGAACCATCAGCAGGGAAGGTTATGCTGCCTCTCTTTTTGGATGAAAGGGCGTCATTTTGGAGCATTACATGCCTAGAGGGATCACTGTTACCGTTGTATCATACACAGATCTCCTAAAAAATGATCTGCGGCCTGCAATCAAATCAAAGTGACGTGATTTGTTGTCAGCATCTACATCTACATCTACACGACTACTCTGCAATTCACATTTAAGTGCTTGGCAGAGGGTTCATCGAACCACAATCGTACTATCTCTCTACTATTCCACTCCCGAACAGCGAGCAGGAAAAACGAACACCTAAACCTTTCTGTTCGAGCTCTGATTTCTCTTATTTTATTTTGATGATCATTCCTACCTATGTAGGTTGGGCTCAACAAAATATTTTCGCATTCGCAAGAGAAAGTTGCTGACTGAAATTTCGTAAAAAGGTCTCGCCACGACGAAAAACGTCTATGCTGTAATGACTTCCATCCCAACTCGTGTGTCATATCTGCCACACTTTCTCCCCTATAACGCGATAATACAAAACGAGCTGCCCTTCTTTGCACCCTCTCGATGTCCTCCGTCAATCCCACCTGGTAAGGATCCCACACCGCGCAGCAATATTCTAACATGACAATGCAAGGCCCCCCACTGCCCGTACAACAGTTGAAACAATCAGACATGCATTTTGAGGTCTTCCTCATCCACCATACTCATCAGACCTTGCCCCCAAGTGATTTCCACGTGTTGAACCATTCAGACGCAATCAGAGGAAAGAAGTTCCGTTCTGATGAAGAGTGGTTGCGCGGACTACTAAAAGAATTTTTTTCTAAAGTAATTTATGCGCTTTGTAAGTGCTGGAGGACTTGCACTGGGTAGGAGTGGGGGGGGAGGGGGGGGGGGGAATTATGTTGAAAAATGTGAAAAAGATACAGCTTTGTACCACTTCTGCACAATAAATAATATTTTAAAAATTATTTAAGCTTTTCATTTAACTCACCCTTGTATTAGGCCTTGTCTTTTTATCTGTTTGATCCTCTGCTGCCTGCACTGTTCTGTCTCCTAAAGCTACCCATTTCTACTGTATTTATTTTCTGTGTTATAGTCATCTGTTGTCTAAAGCCCCCTCTGAAACTCTCTACAACCTCTGGGTCTTTCAACTTATCCAGATTCCATCTCCTTAATTTTCTATCTTTTTGTAGTTTCTTCAGTTTTAATCTACAGTGGGTAATCAATAAATTGTGTTCAGAATCCACATGTACTCATAGAAATGTCTTACAGTTAAAAATCTGATCCTAAATCTCTGTCTAACAATTATATAATCATCCTGAAACCTTCTGGTGTCTCCAGGTCCCTTCTACGTATACAACCTTGTCTTATGATTCTTAAATCAGGTGTTAGCAATGATTAAATTATGCTCTGTCCAAAATTCTACCAGGTGGCTTCCTCTTTCATTCCTTTCTCCCAGTCCATATTCACCTACTGTTTTTCTGTCTCTTCTTCTTTCGTTTATTGTTAACGCCCCCCCCCCCCCCCCCCCAAAAAAAAAAAAAATCACAAACTTTCATTTCCGTTAAGTTCCTGAATAACTTCTTATCTCATCATACATTGCTTCAATCTACTCATCATCTGTAGTAGCACACAGCCAAAATCTGGCACTCGGCAGCCACCAAGGTAATTGCCCCTTATAAGAGAAATATCTCCCATCATCTAATATGGCTGTTCTCCAATGGAGCATTCATTGCATCAGATCTCACAGGCCAGACTTACAGCTGCTGTTGTGTCCATAGTGCCCAGTTGCCTCCAAGAAATGAAATTACTCTCAAGACCTCTTTGACCTCTTACACTTCACTCTAATACATTTCGACCTTCCTTCCGGTGAAGGAACTCCAGCTCACATGGGCATCATCATGACTCACATTCTTGATGACATCCGTAGCTGAAACAGTTCTTTTAATACCCAGCTATGGGCTGTTGCTGTCTACCTTGCTCTCCCCAGGTACACTTTCTCTTTGTAGTATCTGCATACATCATCTGATCTCACCACGGCAGACATACTACAGAATAACACTCAGCTACTCGGTGATTTCAACACCCACCATCCCATTTGAGGCCCTCTGAGAAACTGCCTGAGAAGCTCTTTCCTGGTGGATATTTTCAACTAGCTTACTCTCATTTCTCTCAGCACTGGTGAAGTCACATTTCTTTCAGATTCTACACACACTTTCTTGAACCTGGATCTCTCATTCTGTAATGCATGCACAGCTCGCCCACCATATAGAGTGGTCCGTCCTCTCGGTCACATATTCGAGTGACCGTTTTCCATGTATAATTTGTCTGCTAACTCATGTCACATCTGTGCACAAGACCAACTGGCTACTTTCTAAAGCTGATTGGAGGCTCTGCTCTGCACTGACAACCTACAATGAACAAAGTTTCTACAGTAGTGACGATCAGGTAGAGTACATTATGAATGTTACCCTTACTACTATAGAATGTTCCATCCCCCGAACCTCTTCTCTACCAAGTCATGTCCCAGTGCTCTGGCAGACTGAGGAATCCTACAATGCAGTCTGCACACGGGGACATTTTCTCTGTGTCTTTGAACGCTATTCCACAAAGGAGGAGAACTGTATTCATTCTAAAAAGATGTGTGCTAAGTTTCGTCACATTATCAGACAGTAAAAAGCTAGTTGAATGTCTTTTACTAATTCTTTCAATCATTTTACTCCCTCTTCTGTTGCTTGGATAACCTACATGTGATTTTTCAAAAGAAGGTACATCTCCCAATTCCTGGCCTGACTGTAGCAAACTATGCCATTATGGACCCTATCGATACTTACAATGCCTTGGGTTGATACTTTTCAGAGATTTTGAGCTCCGCCCAGTGCCATCCTGACTTCCTGCCTCAGAAACGAGGAGCAGCAGCTCGGGTGACATCTTTCCCCCTTAGAATTGTGGTTGCTGTAATACCTTTTTAACTATGAGGGAGCTCAAACATCCTCTCGCTTTGTAACGATCTTCCACTCCGGGTCATGACTATATTCACATTCAGATGTTGCAGCACCTCTCTCTTGATAGCAAACACTTTATCTTTAGTATATATAATCACATATATGGACGGTGTGTCTCCCAGACAATGGCATGAAGCCACTGTAATTGCCATACCCTTGCCCTGTAAAGACAAAGATCTTCCATCCAACTACCACCTAGTTTCCCTCCTCAGCATTGTCTGCAAGGTGATGGAATGTGTGATCCATGTTTGGCTGTTACGGTGGCTTGGGCTTCAGAATTTGCTAACAGATGCGAAATGCTGATTTCGTAAGCACTGCTCTCCAGGTGATCATCTTGTCACCCTGTCAACCCGTATTATGAACAGTTTTCTGTGGAAATGCTAGATGTAGCTGTGATTTTTTTTTTTTTCTTTATTTGAAGGCTGAACATACCTGCTGGAGGACAGGCTTCGAAGGCCACCTGCCTCATTTTATATGGGAGTTTTTGAAAGACAGGGTTTTCAAGGTACGTGGGGATTTAGCTTTCCTGAGCACTTTTTTATTCAGGGGGTTACATCTTGGTCATTTTGCTCTTCCATTTGTTGAAATCCAGAAATTCATGGGGTTCATGCTTGATAGAAAACTCTTGGTCTCCTACATATCTTATCTGGCAACACACTGTACCCGCTCTCTAAATATCCTGTGTGTGTTGAACAGTACTTCATGGGGAGTGGATCAGAAAGTCTACCTCACTTATATCAATCCCTTGTCCAATCAAATATGGACTATAGGTGTCTTGTTTACTCATCTGCACTGTTTTACACAGTGTCAACACTATCTACTATTGAGGCGTTTGTGTGGCTACTGGAGCTATCTACATTAGTCCGATTATGAGTGTCTTTGCTGCCAATGACAAACTACCACCGTCATACCGGTATGATGTTCTCCTCAGCAGATGCGTGTGCCATTTGTTGTCCTCTGTGCCCAACCATCCATCCTATGCACCCTTTTTTGACTCCCCCCCCCTTGACCGCCAATACGGGGTAAGTGCAACTTCTTTTTTGCTTCCTGGAGTTCACTTTCATTTACTGCTTTGGAAGCTTAAACTTACATTTCCTGCCACATTCCCAATGGGTGAGAGCCCTTCAGTGCCTTGACTTAGTGCAGAGATTAAAGCTCATCTTCGACTCAGTTTGCTTCCCAAGAACAGTACTCTAAATTCGACCTATCGCTGCAAGTTTCTCAAACTTTGCACACATCTTGGAGACAGCAGCTTTGTCTATACTGATGGCTCTAAGACCGACCATGGTATCAGGTGTGCCCTTGTCATTGACAACAAACATTTTAGATAATGGCATCTAGAACAGTGTTTGATTTTTACTTCAGAGCTTTCCGTCCTGTGTCGGGCCACCCAGTACGTCTCAATTATGTATTATGTTTCAATTCACTTACTGCCCTCAGGAGCTTTTGTGTACTATAGACGTACCATCCCTTAGAACAAAAATTCAAGAATGTGTCCACTCGCTCACTGATGATGGAGCCAATGTGATGTTCATGTGAGTCACCAGTCACTTCTGAGTATTGGGGACTGAAGCAGCCAATGCTGCTGCCAAGGCTGCAGTCAGACTGCCTAGTCCTTTTAGATATGTTGTTCCTTCAGATGACTGACATGAACACTGGTGTTACCAGTATGAGAACAAACTCTGGGAAATTACACTTCCCAATGGTTTCGACAGCTTCGTCTCAACCCTGTCATCACAAGGAGATACTTTTATCTAGGCTGCATATTGGACACTGTCGTTTCAGACACCATCATTTAAGTGGAGACCCCACATCACTATGTACTTTGTATTCAGGACGACTACAGTTCAAACCCGCGTCCAGCCGTCCTGATTTAGGTTTTCCACGATTTCCCTAAATTACTTCAGGCAAGTGCCAGAATGGTTCCTTTGAAAGGACACGGACAACTTCCTTCCCTGTTCTTCCCTAATCTGATGGGATCGACAACCTTGTTGTTTGTTTCAATCCCCCTAATCAGCCACACAACTGTGTGTATACTGTAATCAACCATTAACAGTGCATCATTTTCTGACCCAATGCCAATTTTATAACGATATACATTTTAATGTATCTTTGCCATCTGAATTATCAGACATTTTGGCAGATACAGCATGAGCTGTCAATATTGTTTTAATTTTATTCATTCTAATAATGTGGTGAAGGAAATTTAATTTTGAACTCCAGAATGAGATTTTCACTCTGCAGCGGAGTGTGCACTGATATGAAACTTCCTGGCAGATTAAAACTGTGTGCCCGACCGAGACTCGAACTCGGGACCTTTGCCTTTCGCGGGCAAGTGCTCTACCATCTGAGCTACCGAAGCACGACTCACGCCCGGTACTCACAGCTTTACTTCTGCCAGTATCCGTCTCCTACCTTCCAAACTTTACAGAAGCTCTCCTGCGAACCTTGCAGAACTAGCACTCCTGAAAGAAAGGATATTGCGGAGACATGGCTTAGCCACAGCCTGGGGGATGTTTCCAGAATGAGATTTTCACTCTGCAGCGGAGTGTGCGCTGATATGAAACTTCCTGGCAGATTAAAACTGTGTGCCTGACCGAGACTCGAACTCGGGACCTTTGCCTTTCGCGGGCAAGTGCTCTACCATCTGAGCTACCGAAGCACGACTCACGCCCGGTACTCACAGCTTTACTTCTGCCAGTATCCGTCTCCTACCTTCCAAACTTTACAGAAGCTCTCCTGGTCGAGCCATTAAGCTTAAAAAATGTAATTGTCTCTAACCCTTAGGACAATGCCCTTCTTCAGTGGTAGCAGAGTGATAAAAAAAAACACAATTTACACGTGTCCAGCTAAGTTGTTCCAGCACTGAAGTCCAGGTGCAGTACTATGGTAGAGTACCTGACTTGTGCAACATATCAATGTGTGTGTGTTTAATATGTGAGCTTCGAGAGAGGACACTGAAATCGCCACTATTTTGTTTATTTGTATGTTGTCACTTTTGTTTGTAACTGTACAGTTGCCTGTACATATGTTGTCAATTTTTTATACATTGTTGTTAAATTGTTACTACTATTATGTTATACAGCGTGTCCGAAAAGTCTTACCCTGATTACATAAATTGATAACTCAGGCTAGAAGTAAGATACAAATATGAAACTAGTGTCTAATTGTTTACAAACTTCCATATGAGCACCCTTGGTAGCACATAGCACATCTAGGCGATATTCAGTTTCCGTCCACACATTAGCCAACATCACTGCAGGGATCGATTCAACGACTGTGGTTATCCGTTGCTGCAGGGTTTGAAGATATGGTACACATGTTCGGAGACCTCGTCCTTACATAACCCCATAAAAAGAAGTCTAATGGGGTTATGTCAGGAGAGCGTGGAGGCCAAACCATCGGCCCATCACAACCAATCGATCGCCCACGAAAGGTCATATCGAGATAGGCATGGATGTCCAAGCCCCAATGAGGCGGTGCACCGTCTTGCTGAAACAAGACATCGGGGTGATACTGAAGCAGCTGAGGAACAGCATACAGTTGCAACATGTCCAGATGCACTGCAGATGTGATGGTAGCCTCAGAAAAGAAGAATTGCCCGATACTTCGATTGTGCAATAGCGTGCACCAAACATTCACCTTTGGACTGCCTCTGGTGCACTCAATCACCTCGCTAGGGGGTTATGAACCCCAAATGCGCACATTATGGCGATTCACTACTCCACTGACAAAAAAGGTCGCTTCGTCGGAAAAGGCAATTCGTCTGAGATAACCATCATCGTCCTCAATACGTGATAGCATTTAGACCGCAAAGTCATATCGACGTGTACTGTCATTGGGCAACAATGCCTGAACGATTTGCACTTTGTATGCACGAAACAATAAACGTTTGTGTAAAATGTCATGTAGAGAGCTTTTTGGCATCTGTGATTCACATGAGGCCCTGTGCACCGATTTCTTCGGACTTCGCAGAAAAGACTGCCTTACACCTTCCACCATGTCTGCTGAGATTCTTGGTCGACCAGACCTCGGAAGGTCAGCAACCTAGCCTGAGTTCTTGAACTTATCATACCAGGCTTTAATGCTCTTCACATCAGGTGGATTCCTTCCAAATGTTGTCTGGAAGTGTGTCTGCACTGTGGTTGGTGATCGTGTCTCATGGTACCACAGGACACACTGTGCCTTCTCCTGATTGGTTAACATGGCTTCTTGGGCACTGCACCTCATCCACTACTTAAATACTGTGAACGTAAAACAGAAAAAAACACTTTGATAGTTGTAAACAATTTGACACAAATTTCATATTTGTATCTTACTTCTAGCCTGACTTATCAATTTACGTAATCAGGGAAAGTCTTTTCAGACACCCTGTATAAGTTTGACATTGTTAACTGCTGGGGGCAATTCTAAAGCATCAGAAGCTTGGCATACATGATATTTCAGAATAATATGTTGTATAAACATGATTATTGATATCACTGTATTGATTCATTCCAATTCCACTTTCACATATAAGACATATCTCCCACTCTCTATCTCCTCCTTCCCCCTCACTCTGTATATATCCTCTCTCTATAAATATCATAAAAACTTTTATGTAAGTAATTGTTAAAATTCTTGTGTGCGCTATTTCAATATTGTTAAATTTGAATCTCTTCTTGCAGACAGAGTTCCGCAGCTATTGGATGGAAACAAAGTTCCAACAAGAAAATTCTGGGGCAACTGAAAAATCTGCAGAGAACCCATTTCCTTTCTTGCCTCTGCCTTACAGGCGTTGCACTATGGATGCAGTTGGAGATATTTTGAGTGGTGTAGAACTGCCTGGTGGTTCCTTAGATGGTCTCCTGTTTTATCACAGTGAAAGTCACTATACTGCAGGTTCAACACCACTTGTTGGTTGGCTAAAGCCCCATATGATACCTGAAGTCTTGGGTGTGGATGTTCACCCACGATACCTTGAGGAACGTCCTTCTGACTATGAGAGTGTGGCTGTTTATGTACAAAAGTCAGCAATAGCTAAACGAAACAAACAGCGGCAGCATCAAAGGCGCCGTAATAGGAGCAGAAACAAAAAGTAAGTTTTTATAGCGTACCAGTGAACCCAGCAGTGCTTCACAATTACTAAATATGTATGGGATTTGGATATATGTCCTAATCTCCTCCTCTTCCCTCTTCTGGTCTGGGCATTCTGCCTTCATCTCTCTTTTCCATATCATCATCCTCCCCTCTCTCTATCCATCACCTCCCCACCTCTAATTGTCTCTCTGTACATCTCATCCTCCACCCCACTCTCTCCTCCTCCCTTTCTCTATCCATCTTCTCCTTCTTACTCTTTCTGTCCATCACTTCCTCCCCCTCTCTCTGTTCATCTCTCTCTCTCTCTCTCTCTCTCTCTCTCTCTCTCTCTCTCTCTCTCTCTCTCTCTCTCTACCTCCCCCCCTCCCCCCCCCCCTCGCCCTCTGATCTTGAGCCTTATTTATTGTTATATTGTTATTACAAATTCAGATTCCACAGTAGTATTCTAATCATAAGCAGATCAGCCATAAATACAACTTCTCTGTGAAAAACATCTGCTAGGTGAAAACAAAACAGCATTGTTGTGTATATAATGGTTTATTGACAGCTGTAGCGACATTTGAGACAGACTGTAGTTTTCCATTCTACTCCTTCCTTTCTTTGTTTAGCTTTGTGTGACTGCATTGTTGTGAAGATAAAATGAGGACACTAACATAAAAGATATAATGACAAAGAATTGGTTCCAAAGATGCTGGAATCATTTGATTCTGATATTAGTCGGTTCCTGGAGAATCTGTGATTCCTGGAACTGTGGAATCTGAATGTGGCACAGCCCGAGCTAAAATCATTATGAATAAACTTTTTTTACTCTAATTCCAGTTATTCTAACTAAATATTAGTGCTATTGCTGTTATTACAAATAGGTAGATGAAATTTTGAGTGAGTGGCTGATAATTCCACATAATTCATGCTTTCTTTGTGTTTAGTTTTTTGGCATTGGCAACACTGGTCTGACTGTCAGAGACAATAGGCTATTGAACAGTTGCAGTATGGTTAAGAAAAAAGGACCTGTTTGGGATTTTTCAATTTAAAAGAGAATGGAGTATCTTGTAAATATTTTTTCAAGAAATACAACTGTCACAGTCCAACAAAATGGAAAGCATATCAAAAAGTGTTTAAAGTACCCACAGAATTTACACCAACATTTTTTTTTTCTTTTTTTGCATTCGTATAATATAAGTAAAAATACTACCTATAGGCTAGCTACTTAGTATACACCATAATTTATTTCAAAAATTACTTTTAAACTTGTCATTTTTTTCTTTTTATTATGCATTACTGCAAAACCTGCCTCATAATAGGTGTAAATATTTATGTTTACTGTCCAATTTATTTTCCCTAATAACACTCTCCTACCTCTCAAGCAGCTTTTTCAACTTTTTTACCCAATCACTAAAGAAGCAGTGTTGCAAAAACCTTTCAAATACAAAATAAAAGCTTAAAATTATTCTTAGAACTGCTGTTTATCAATTAATCTTTATGATGCACAAATCCTTGGGCAATCCTGAATTTTCGGCATTTGCCCAGGCATTTGTCGTGGTCATTTGTCCCAACCTATAAATGCCCAGACATTTTACACCACTTAATATGCAGTTTCAAAAAAAAGTTTCTGCTCTCTAGCAAGAGAAGCATGAACAACAAAACAGAAATGATACACATGGTTCTGTCGTTAACTCATGAAGAAGAGCAAAGTGTAGTTTGACACTTTTGTGCCAAAGTGCATAAAGTGAGTGAAATTCACTGGGACTTGTGTGGCCTGTATGGGGACAACTGTATGGGCCATAGCAGTACCTCCAGGTGGCATTCATTCACCCAAGAGGCCATGTGAACCTTAGTGATTCGGCATGCTCCGGGCAGCCAGTAACAGCTGCAACCCTACAGAATATTGGACCCATTGAGGAACAAATTTGAATGACCAGCAAATCTTATTGGAAAGCAGTTCAACATTTTATGTTCTGTGGAGTACAATACATTCATGACAAGTTGACATTTCGTAAAGCTAGTGCTTGCTGGGTGCCGAAGAACCTGACAGAGAACCACAAGGGCCAGCAAATGATTACAACCTTGGATCACTTAACACATTACACCACAGAAGGGCATGCATTTCTGAAAGGAGTTGTCACTGGTGATGAGTCATGGGCATACTACTACGTGCGAGAAACTGAGCAGTCGTCTATGGAGTGAAAACACGCTGGCTCCCCAGTACAGAAAAAATTCAGAGTAACTCAGTCTGCTGGAAAAGTGCTTGCAACATTGCTCTGGGATATGCGTGGTGTGTTATTGATGGACTTTGCAGAACACAGGACCACTGTTAATGCCGCAGCCTACATTAAAAGTTTAAGTTGCGTCGTGTCCTTCGTGACAAACGACACAACATAAATGCTGACGGTGTCAGACTTCTATTACCCTGTGCTGCTGCTGTTGCTGCTGCTGCTGCTGCTGCTGTGCCCCAGCATCCACCCTAAAGTCTGGACCTTGCACCACTGGACTTTTATCTGTTTGGTCATGATGGGCCAATGCTTTGCAAGAGATGCGGAAGGGAAATCAGCAGTCTGCAGATGACTGTACTCCAACTACACGCACTTTTACAAATAGAGCATATTGAAACTGGTACCATGAAGGGAGAAATGTGTTGAGAACATTGGTGAGTACGTAGGAAAGTACGTAAAAGACATAAGGGGTTCTTCTTCTTCGCCTACTTAACTTTTTGGTAATAAAATTATTGTGCATTACTTTCCGATTTTCCCTCATAATATGCAGTCAACACACAGAAAAAGACTCAGGAACCTCATTTCACTTATTTTGCTCTTAGAAATACAGGGCGATTTTGCTAAATGGGAACACACTGCAGGAAACAATGTCAGAGGAGAAGGAACAAAAGGTCATGTGGACATTAGGCTGGAAATTCATTGCAAGAGACATACACCCACTTGAAATTAAAACAATAATACCTTCCCAAACACAGAGGCTGAATTAGTGCTGCTGGTTACTGTCACAATACAATGGACACTTTTCATAGCCCAAAGATGGGTGTTGTGAAGATACTGCTTCTCATAAACGCAGCCTCATCTGTGTATAGAATGGATGTAGAAATCCTTGCACCATTGTGGTGTGTGTGTGTGTGTGACAAACTGCAACAAAACTTATCACTGTGGAAGACAGTCCTTAAGTAATAAGGCCTTCACACATTGTAAATGATATAGATTGTGCAGTTGTCGTGGAGAATGTTCCACAGGGTCATCTGGTTTAGTCCATGCGGGCAGACCACCTGCCTCCTGCTGATAACAGGATCAGATTCTAAAGTGTTCAGCACCTCTCATCTTGACCTTCAAGTATACCTCCTTTGAAACTCATTGCCAGCTGTATGTCCATATTACCTTTTTTGCTTATCCTCTCAGGGATGGTCTCCTGCAGTTAGTCACCGTTCAGTAAAATTTCTCTGTATATCTATTATTTTCACTTCGTTTTCTTACAAAATTATGTACTAGGGCGGTGCACCTAAAGTAAATAAAGTATCCATTCAACAGAAGGAAACAATAAGGATTTTGGATGAAACAGTTTACTGCATATCTTGCTGAGGTCGCCTGCAAAGTCTTGAGATTCTGTAGAGGTTGCGTATGTGACCTGATGGATGACGGTGGGTCAGGGTGAGTCGAAAGTTACTCAATAACAGTAGACTTTCCGTATTACTTTCCAACAGTTTGTATCGGTAACTCAAGCGCACATCTGGCGAATGCTCGAAGGTGCACATTATTTCATGGACGTCCACAGTGAGGCGTTGCCTTGAAGATGCCTGCAGCTGCTACATTCAGCACAGCCCACGTGCAGCTTGGCCTTGTTTGGTAAACATTCCTGGCCAGCAGCCAAACTTCATCACAAGCTGGTGTGGCAGTCTGGCACAGCCGTGGTGAGGGCGGAGCAGGCTGGCAGCTTGCCACAGTTGTACAAACCCCGGTCCTATGTCTAATTGACAGTATCTGATACTGGCAGGCACCCAGTGGTGAGGATGACTTCAGTTTGATCCTGAGCCCCATCAATGCTGCAGTTGGATCCCTGAGAGGAAGGTCCTGTTAGGATGAGGGTAGAGCGGTAGTAACCTCTTGGCAAAAGTCAGATGCTGATATATAACTATCATATTTTCTCTCTATAAACCATTATCAAGTCATTGCTTATGCTTCTGTGTTACAATATCTTTTTTCTTAATAGGCTAGCATATCTTATTGTTAAATTTGACCATTTTGCTGAGATAAACCATTGATTCTTGGTTTTTTACACGTGAATTACTGGAAGCCTTAAAACAGATTGCCAATGGCTTTGTGCCCTGTGTCCTCGATCAGAACTTGAATGGGGCAAATAATTCACAGCTGGTCCAGAAAACGCAACAATCTGCCATTACTGTCTGACTGAAATGTAACACCAAAGTCTGGATAAAGGGTGATTCTTCAGTTAACAGGTTCTACTGCAATATGATGTTACCTTGTATCCATCAAGATGAATCTGCTCACTGTCAGTGAGTTCGATGTCATTTTCTGATAAGCTCAGCACATCTACCCAAATCCAATTTGTCCTTAGGAGTTCATCCTCTTCATTAATGAGCCTTCTGATGTTTCGACAAGAGATACAAAATTGCTATTCTTTTAATATCCATGACTTTCCCCAAGTTGCAATATTTTGTTTTGTTCATAGTTTCTTCAGCTAATTATATTTATTCTGCATATCTGTCTTTTGGACAAATTTCCTCTTTTATAAAAAAGGCCCAAGGCAGACATTTGAAACTGGTAGGTTGAATAATGCTTTGGTCACAAAGGATTCTTCTGGTAATTACCAGTCTACACAATGACCAGTGTGATTTCCACAGTAGTGGATGGGACATTCCCTGTGACCTTCCTAATGTCATCCTCATTGTTGTAATTGAGGTGGCAGCTCAGACTGTTGCCTACACCTCTAAGGCAAGACATGCCCGACACCTGTAGGTACGGGCATGAGGAAAAGGAACCAAAGCAGGTAAACAAGACTTAACAGATCTGACATGTTAACGGCCTAATATCTTTTAGCATTATACTTGATAATGGCATAAAAGCCAAAATCTAGATAGTAAAAAAGATACAGTAATACACAGTCAAATGGCAGTTTATTCATTCAAAAAATATTGCTGGCCTGTGGCTCAATACCACCAAAAACTTTTTACATGGTGGTCAGTAGAGACCAGATTATATGCATCATAAAAACCTTAAAATATTACTGCAAATATGCAAGAAAATTTTTAAAAAATTCGTGAAAAGTGTCGTAATATGCAAGATCAAATAATAAAAAACATGGTGGTTACTATGTGCATTTTATCTCAGTCGAACCTGCGCATATCAGTTATGAGGAAAAGGGCCAGCCAAACAAAAAATTAGTACATTTAGAGTGCTGATACATTTTCTGAATACTTTCTGGCAGAGGTTAGAAAGGGGGCCTTTCTGGGATTATTTTCTAAAAATTTGCAAAATGGGGATGCATACTGTGTTTCAAGAATTGTTCCTCCTGTGCTATTGTTGCTGGTAACAAGCGGATGCATTGTGAGTGAATCACAGCGAAACAATCAATATGTACAGGACCAACTTTGAGATACATTGCATGCAGAGGGGCATGCTCAAAAACTCCGCAATACATTATTTAAAAAACAACATACAACCATGGATTTTTTTTTTTTGAACAGCATTAACTTTTAATTAATACTACTAGATCAAAGCATCATTTACAATTTATTTTACATTTTTGCTAGTATTGTAAACATAAACCACCAAGTACTGTCCCGAATATTCGGTAGTAACATTGTATCTTTGATAACTCAAAACATTTTTATAAGCAGAAAAGGACCATTCTACATCAACTGGACAGTATTTGAATTTGAGTGCTATCTTGGCACTAATTGTTTCTGGTAAAATTTCAGCTGTCACATTAATAAAACTATCAATGTGGCACAGGGGTTCAAAGTGTAAGTTATTGTTTAAAATATTTCCAAACTTTTCTTTGAGTTTTCTTGGGAATACCTCCCGAAATGAAGAGTTCACTAGATTAATTTTATTCAATTAACTTAATAGATTTATTCAAAGTCAAACCTTGAGTTTCAAGCTTTTTAATACTTGCAAGTATGTGGGAAAAATGAGTGTTACTCACAGCAATGTATTTTTAATACTGGAACCATTAAAAGCTTCCTTGCATGACAAACTGCCAAAGCCTCTGCACTATCAGTCGTTTACTACCCCTCTAATGGCCTCGAAATGTTCATTGTGAAACAACACAGCTTTGGCCTACATACCGCAATGAGTTACCACTGATTCAGGAGGTAAAGGCACATTTGGTAGTTCTTCTTTGTAGGTCTTTGTGGATGAAATCAGTTTATTTACATTCACAAACATGGATCATACTTCTTCAGCAAGGTGACATACTCCATGAGCAAAGCACGTCACATGAATCAGATTGGGATAAAATACTGGGAGGGCTTTTCCTGCTTTGTTCATATAGGGAGCAGCATCTGAAATAAACACAAACTCTCTTTCACCTGCAGAAGATTCTGGAAATATTTTTCTAATGCCCTCATTAACAAATCTGGTGATCGTAGATTGATTTACTTTTTCAGGTTTTTTGCAGGCCACTAAATAGGAAGGAGGCAGCTTTTCTTTTAAAACACCAAAAATTAAGTTTGCAATGTAACAGCCACAAGTGTCTGTAGTTTGGTCAATTGAAATCCATATAATGCTGTCCTTCAGTTCATTGCATATTTCTTCCAGAACATTTACGTAAATTGTCGGTGTGTAATTTTTACGTAATTTTGATTCATCTGGTATATTTTGCTTTAAGCAATATTTGCGCAGGAAGCCTTTGAGAATAGGGTTTGTAAGTTTGCAAAGAGGAATATTGCTTGCAATGAATGCTTCACATAAATCCATGTTAAACCAATGTTTTGACTACCTTTGGACAGATCCCTGCTACTGCAACTTGATGTTGCCAGAAGTTGTTGTCATAGTCTATTTGAAACATTTTTTTGCACAAAATGGTTCTCTTAAACTCGACACTATAAAACAATTCCTTCACATTAACCAGGGATGCGGGTGCAGGAGCATAGACTCTGCCTGCCTGTTCCTGTTCCTCTTCCTCTTCTGTAATGATTTCGCAAGCCAGTGGCATCTGTGTTAGCGATTGCAAGCAGTTCTAGGTCGCAGTCAATCTGAGTGACATCGAGCTAGAGACCGCCCATCTAAATTTATAAAATATTGTAAACATAGAGCGAAAGTATACATTGTCACTAGTTTTTAGTTAAAATTGCAATAATTGGTGAAGAGGGGCCAAATTTGCAAATGCAGTAGCAACATGCAAATGCATATAATCCTGTCTCTGGTGATTAGTTACCTTGCTCCTTCCATTATTTATATTCTACTGAAGGCTGGGAGAAATTAGTAAATGGGCAATGATGGATAATGAGTTAGCAGATAAATAGATAAGTGTTCCCTGACTTTCCTCTCTTGATTTTGATACTGAAAGGTAGTGTTGTGTGCAGTGTAATGCTACATGCAAGTGAGTACCATTTTTAAACAATGGAAAATCCAGAATGGAATAATGACAGTATTATGGAAAGGATAGTTGCTATGCACCATATAGCAGAGATGATGAGTACCAGATAGGCATAACAACAAGACTTACTGACAAAACTTTCAGCCAAATAAATCATCAGAATCAATCACATGCGCCTATCTCCCTACATTGTGCTCTGTCAACTCTTTCCTGGGCCACAGGGAGTGTACTGGGGTGCATGTTAGAGTGAAGTAAGGGAGGAATGCAGGGAGGGGGTTAGGGGGGGGGAAGTGTGTACCAGCTCTTGGGAGAGTGGGGAGCCATCTGTGGGCTAGCTAGGGTTCCAGGTAGAGGGGGTGGGTGGAGGAGAAGCCTGTGATGGGATTGCAGTGATGTAGGGTAAGTTTGCTGGGTAGGCAGAATGGGTAGGTCTTGCACTTGGGTCTTCCACAAGAGTATGGTCTCTGTGGCAGAGGTTAGGGGGTGGGAGTGACACAGGGACGGACAAGGTTGTTGTGGAGGTCGAGTGGGCAGTGGAACACCACATTGAGAGGGGATGGAAATATACTGAGTAGGATGTCCCTCATTTCAGGGCATGACGACAGATAAAGCCCTGACAAAGGATGTGGTTCAATAGTTCCAGTCCTGGGTGGCACTGGGTAACAAGGGGGCTTCCTTTTTGTGGTTAGTTCTTGGGATGGATGTGATGCTCAGATGTGTGTGGAGCTGCTGCACAGGGGATCTGTTTGTGTGTTAGGTTTGAAGGCTATTGCCTGTCTGTGGAGGTCTTTATGAGGCCTTCGGCATGCTGGGTGAGGGAGTTCTCAACACTGCAGATGCATCTGCCAATGGGGACTATATGGTTGGGATTTTTGGTGTGGAATGATTGGCAGCTGTTAAAGTGAATGTACTGTTGGTGACTGATGGGTTTCCTGTGGACTGGGGTATGGATGTAGCTATGTGAGAGGAGGAGATCAACATTTAGGAAGACGGCACGCTGGGTGGAGGAGGACCAGGTGAAGTAGATGGGAGATAAGGCATCAAGATTGTGGAGGAATGAGAATAAGATGTCCTGGCCTTGTGTTCAGATTATAAAAATGTTATCAATAAACCTGAACCAGACAAGGGGTTTGGGGTTTTTGGAAGCTAAGAATGATTTCTCTAGCTGGCCCATGATGAGATTGGAATAGGAGGGTGCCATGGCTGTGCCACAAATTCTTTTGTATACCCTTCTTCAAAGGTGAAGTAGTTATGGGCTAGGATGTAGTTGGTCAGTTGTACAAGGCATGAGGTAGTGAGTTTAGAATCTGCATGGCCTTGGGAGGAGGTAGTGTTAAGTTGCGGCAAGGCCATTAACGTGAGGGATGTTTATGTATAAGGAGGTCGCATCAACAGTGACAAGTGGTGACCCGGGAGGTAAGGGTGTGGGGATGGTAGAGTGCCGGTGCAGGAAGAAGTTGGTATCTTTGATGTGGGAGGCTAGGTATTGGATAATTAGTTGCAGATGTTGGTCAGCAAGGAGTGAGACTCTTTCAGTGGGAGCACTGTAGGCAGCCACAATGGGGCATCCTGGATTTTTAGATTTGTGAATTTTGGCGAGCATGTAGAAGGTGGGTGTGCAGGCTGTTGTTGGGTTGATTAGGGAAATGGATTCAGGGGAGAGGTTCTGGGAAGGTCCTAAGGATTTCAGTAGAGATTAGAGGTTCTGTTGGACTTGTGGGATGGGGTCTCTTTGGCAGAGCTTGTAGGGGGTGGTGTAAGACAACTGACATAAGCCCTCTGCCAGGTAGTCACTCCCGTTCATCACAACAGTGGTGGAACCTATGTCTGCCAGGAGAATGATCAGATCTGGATCCATTTTTAGATCGTGTAGGGCAGTTCTTCCTTCTGATGAATGGTTGTTGTTTTTAGGGAGGGACCGGGGGAAGGATAGAGAGGCGAGGTTGGAACTGCTGGAAGGTGACCAGGGGAGTGTGGGAGGGTCACGGTTGGATGATATGAATTGGTACAGGCCGGGATTGATTTTAGAATTGGATTGGCTTTGGTTGGAGGGGTTGGTGTCAAAGGAGTGTTTTCACCATAGGGAGTGGGAGAAGGATAGTAGGGCCTTCTCAAGTCCAGTATGGTTATAGCTGGGGAGTAGGACTGAATGTGAGGCCTTTGGATATGACTGAAGCTTCTTTGGGGCTGAGGATTTTGATGGAGAGGTTAACAACAGTGTTCTGGGACTGTTTCGTTTCTGGAGTGTTGCTAGGGGATTTTGGAGTATGTGGTAGATTGTAAAGGTCATTGAGGCAGGATCTGGGTGCTGTGAGGGGTTGATGAGGAGGAACACTGTAAGTAGAATTGGGGTTGAATAGTGGTGGCCCAAGATGAGATGGGTTTTCATCAGGCTAGATAACTTGTGGAGATAGTGTCTGGAATGTTTTTCTAGGTGTTGGAGTGTCAAGAATTTAATTTGGGTGTTGAGTGTAGTTAGTGGAGACTCCATAGTAAGAGTATTTTGTAGAGGGAGTGGAGGTGGTTCAGGGATGCCTGTGCCATGGAGATGTGTTTTTGTAGAACCAGGCTTGTGAGGGAAGGGGACTGGCAGTGTCTGAAAAGATCATTGTGCAAGGAGGGGTGGGATCCACTAACAGGGATTTTTATGGTTAAGCATTGGGGGAGGGGGGATTCCATGGTTTAGGCAACATTTAAGGAACAGGATTTTGGCTAGGGGTAAGGAAACATAGAGGAGGGATCCATTGTGTTTGGGGGGAGGGGAGAGGGGAAAGATGGCACTGGGGAAGAAAGTTGGTGTTGAAAGTGGCGGGTAAAGATTGCAGGTAGTTGCAGGGCGAGTTGAATAATGTTGATGGGTGTAAGGAGGGAAAGGAGTTGTGTTGGGGGCAAGGGCTAGTGGCTAGTACTGTGTCAGCAGTATATCTGGTCACGTGTGATATATCATCATGCACACACAATAAATTTGATCATGTGTGATTTATCATCACATGTAAGAGATAAAATGAAAACAATCACAGGCAGATTCGAAGTGATACATGAGAGAGGGAAGGATTTTACGTTGCTAAAGGTGCGTTATGCAATTATCGGGAGTTGTGTGGCATGTGGAGTTGTATGCACAGCTGATGTAACAGACACGGTTGTAACTACAGGGTGTAACAAAAGTTGTGTGTGTCGCGGCCATTATGGAGTGTGTTATAATGGCAAGAGGGAAGAAATCAGAGAGAAAGAAATGCAAAGATAATAGAGGGCAGCTAGTAAAGGAGACAGTAATGAAGGATGAAC
Source organism: Schistocerca gregaria (assembly GCF_023897955.1). NCBI lineage: Eukaryota > Metazoa > Arthropoda > Insecta > Orthoptera > Acrididae > Schistocerca > Schistocerca gregaria. The sequence goes on from NC_064924.1 coordinate 96,364,002, forward strand.
AGCAGCAGGCCGAAGTGGCAGAGCGGTTCTAGGTGCTTCAGCCTGGAACCGTGCAACCACTACAGTCACAAGTTCAAATCCTGCCTCGGGTATGGTTGTGTGTGATGTTCTTAGGTTAGTTAGGTTTAAGTAGTTCTAAGTTCTAGGGGACTGGTGACCTCAGCTGTTAATTCCCATAGTGCTCAGAGCCATTTTTTTTTTTTTTTTTTTTTATGAACAACATGAGGTTTGGATGGAAGGGAGCAACTAGACAATATAATAAAGTATGGAAAGCTCTGGTTGACAATAATGAATTAATTAGGAATAAAGGAGATGGCTACTGGACAGGCAGAAGCATTGTCACATTCATTTTTCAACTTGGGAAAAAAAAAAAAAAAAAAAACCACACACACACACACACACACACACACACACACACACACACACACACACACACACACACACACACCTGTCTCCCTACATTGTGCTCAGTCAACTGCCAGCTCTTCCCTCACTCACAGGGAATGTATTCGAATGAGGTGTGAGTGCAGGGCTTGGTGGGCTTAGCGTTGTAGAAGGACGAAAGGCATGGAGGGGGTTGCAGGGAAGCATCTAGCAGCTCATGGAAGGATAGGGACCCCTCTGTGGGCTAGCTAGGGTGCAGGTGGAGGGGTCAGATGGCAGACAGCTGGGCACATGATTTCACATGCTTGGGCATGAGATAGCAGCACACAACTACCTGACACAAATTGGGTGGGGGTAGGCCAGGAAGGTTACAGTATGAAAAATTTGCTGCACAGCTCAGAAAAGCTGGTGGTGAAGGGGAGGATACAGGTGGCACAGTTTGTGAAACAGCCATTGAAACTCACACATTGTGCCACTGGGTGGGTCACCTTGTTTTTGGCAACATTTTGAGGTGGCTATTCATTCTAGTTGACAGCTGGTTGGTTGTCATACCAATGTAAAATGCTGTGCAGTGGTTGCAGCAGACCTGGTATATAACGTGGCTACTTTCACAGTTTTCCAGGCCTCTGATGGTGTATGATAAGCCTTTGATGGGACTGGAGTGTGTGCTGCTGGATGGGTGGATTGGGCAGGTCTTGCACCTAGGTCTTCCACAAGAGTATGATCGCTGTGCCAGGGGATTTTGGGTGAAAGTGGCGTAGGGATGGACTAGGATTTTGTGGGGGTTGGGAGAGTGCCAGAATACCACTTTGGGAGAGGATGGAAGTATCTTTGGTAGGATGTCCCTCATTTCAGGACATCATAAAAGATAATCAAAGTCCTGATGAAGGAAGTGATTCATTCGTTCCAGTCCCTGGTGGTATTGGGTGACAAGAGGGGCACTTCCTTGTGGTTGGTTTTTGGGATGGATGTGAGGATCAGGTGTGAGGATATGGCATGGGAGATCTGTTAGTGTATTATGTCTGGAGGGTATTGCCTGCCTGTGAAGGCATTTATGAAGACTTCAACATATTGGAGAAGAGAGTTCTCATCACTGCAGATATGCCTGCCTTGGGTGGCTAGGTTATATGGGAAAGAGTTTTGGTGTGGAATGCATGGCAGCTGTCAAAGTGCAGGTACTGTTGGTGATTAGTGGGTTTGATGCGGACCGAGATATGGATGGAATCATCTTAGATGAGGAGATCAACATCTTGGAAGGGGCTACAGTGTGTGGAGGAGGACCAGGTAAAGTGGATGGGAGAGGAATGGGTTGAGATTGTGGAGGAATGAGGATGAGGTGTCCTGGCCTTAGTTCCAGATTGTAAAGATGTCATCAATAAATCTGAACCAGAAAATGGGTTTGGGTTTCTGGGAAGCTAAGAATGTTTCCTCTAGGTGGCCCATGAGGAGGTTGGCATAGGAGAGTGCACTGTGGGTGCCCATGACTGTGTCAGGAATTTGTTTGTATATCTTCCCTTCAAAGATGAAGTAGTTATGGTTTAAGATGTAGTTGGTCTGGTGAGCAAGGAATAAATTGGTGGATCTGGAATCTCGAGGACATTGGGAGAGGTAGTGTTCAATTCAATCCCCACTGTCTAAATGTCATCACCCAAATTAAAATCCAACACCTAGAAAAACATTCCAGACACTACCTCCACAAGTTACCAGCCTGCTGAAATCCTACTCTCGTCTTGGGACACCACTATCCAACCCAACTGTACTCGCAATGTCCCTCCACGTCATCCTCTCATAGCACTCAGACCTTCTCTGACTGACCTTTTTTTACCTACCATATCCTCCAAAACCCTATACCAAGACTGCACAAAATCCAGAACCAATAGATTCCCAAAACACTGTTGTTAACCTTGCCTTAAAAGTCTTCAGCCCCACAGAAGTTTGTCCTGTCTAAGGGCTCACCTTCAGCCCTTCTCCCAGGTTTAACCACGTTGAACTTGTGAAGGACCTACTCTCCTTCTCTCACTCACCTACACTGTAAACACTTCTTTGTCACCAACCAAACAAAAGCCAATCCAGTCCTAACATCAAACCCTGCCTGTCACAGTTTGTACCATCATCCAACCTGACCCTCCCAAACTCATGCTAAACCATGCTCCGGTCACCTTCCAGAAATTCCAAACTTCCAACCTGGCCTCACCATCCTTCACCAGGTCCCTCCCTAAGAATAACCTTTCAGTAGAAGAAAGGACTGCCCTATATGATGTAAAAACAGATCCTGACCTGATCATCCTCCAGGCAGATGAAGGTTCCACGACTACTGTGATGAACAGGAGTTAATAATTGGTAGAAGGCCTGCGGCAGTTGTCAGACACCTCCACCTACAAGCTGTGCCAAAGTGACCCCATCCTAGAAGTCCAACAGAACCTCCAATCTCTGCTGAAATCCATAGGCCATTCCCAGAACCTCTCCCCTGAATCAATTTCCCGATTACCCCAACAACAGTCCGCACTCCGACCTTTTACATGCTCCCAAAAATCCAAAAACCTAACAATCGTGGGTGCCACATTGTGGCCAGTTACAGTTCCCCTACAAAAACAATCTTAGCTCTACTGTCCAACATCTGCAACTACTTATCTAGAACCAACCACTTCCTGCACCAGCTCTCTCTCATTACTGTTGACGCAACCTTCTTATACACAAACATCGGACATGCCCATGCCCATGCCCATGGCCTTGTCATAATTAAATGCTACCTCTGCCAAAGCCCTGCAGATTACAAACCCACCACCTCATTCCTTGTACACCTGGTCAAATACATCCTAACCCATAACTATTACACCTTTGAAGGGAAGAAGGGGAGGCATAGATACAAATTCATGGCACAGCTTTGGCACCCTCCTATGCCAGCCTCTTCATGGGCCACCTAGATGAAGCATTCCTAGCCCCCCAAAACCCCAAACCCCTGGTTTGGTCTGACACCTTTATAATCTGGAACTCAAACCAGGACACCTTATCCTCATTCCTCCACAATCTCAACCCCTTCTCTCCCATCCACTTTACATGGTCCTCCTCCACCCACTGTACCACCATCCAAAGTGTTGATCTACTCATCTAAGAATACTCCATTCACACCTCAGTCCACACCAAACCCACCAATCACCAGCAGTACCTGCACTTTGTCAGCTGCCAACCATTCCACATCAAAAATCCCTTCCATGTAGCCTGGCCCCTGTGGCAGGTGCAAATGCAGGGATGAGAACTCTTATCCAGTACACTGTGGAAGGCTTCATAAATGCCTCACAGGCAGACTTACCCTCCAGACGTAATACACAAACAGATCTCCTGTGCCATATCCTCACACACACCTGATTCTTACATCCATCCCAATATCCAACCACAAGGAAGTGCCCCTCTTGTCACCCAATACCACCAGGGACTGGAACAAATGAATCACTTCCTTTGTCATAACTTTGACTGTCTTTCATCATGCCCTGAAATGAGGGACATCATACCAAAGATACATCCATCCTCTCTGTGTTGTTCTGGCACTCTCCCAAACTCCACAACATCTTAGTCCATCCCTATGCCACTTCACTCACAATCCCCTGGCACAGGGATCATACCCTTGTGGAAGACCCAGAAGCAACACGTGCCCAATCCACCCATCTAACATCATGTACTCCAGTCCCATCACAAGCTTATCTTATACCATCAGAGGCATGGTAATCTGTGAAAGCAGCCGTGTTATGTATCAGGTCTGCTGCAACCACTGCACAGGATTTTACATTGGTATGACAACAATCCAGCTGTCAGCTAGAATGAATAGACACCAACAAACTGTTGGACCACACAGTGGCACAACATATGAGATTTGAATGGCTGCTAAACAATCTGTGCCACCTGGATTCTCCCCATCACCACCAGCTTTTCTGAGCTGTGCAGAAGGGAGCTATCCTTACAGCACATCCTTCACTCTCGTAACACATCTGGCTTAAACCTAAGGTAACTTGCTGTCCCCCACCATGTGCGCATCTTGTGTGTGTGTGTGTGTGTGTGTGTGTGTGTGTGTGTGTGTACACCATCCCCTGTCCCAGTACCCCCGCCCAATTTGTGTCAGCTAGTTAGTGCTGCTATCTCACATCCAAGTCTATGCAATCATGTGCCCAGCTGTCTGCCATCTACACTTGTACCTAGACCCCCTAGCTAGCCCACAGATGGCCCCCCACTGTCCCAAGAGCCTTTAGATGCTTTCCCCCAACCCTCTTCCAGCCTCCCACTATGCTTTGACTTGCCCAACTAGAAAGTCAGTTTGTGCCAGCACATGTAATCACAGATGACACAGAGGACAGTTATGCAATTACTGTGCTCAATGAAGATAGGCCCTTGGAGGTGCAAGATATTCTGGAATCACCACAGAGCACTGATTGTTACATAGCACTGCATTTCACCCCATTGCAGCTACTACATTGACTGCGTACATTAATGATCAATTCAGTTAGTGACAACATTCTGTGGAATATTTGCTTATCACTCCTGCCACCTGATGCACAGAGGATACAGACAGTGTGCACAGGGGATCTAGATGCACTGTGCAAACCGTGGGTCATATAGTAGAAATGTACCTGTTCATGTGCATCACAATAGTTTGCCTGCACCCTCAGGCAGATGATACACATGCTGCACTACAAACACAGGTTGCTGCATTACAACTCAGACTGCTAGTTGCTGATCTTGTTGCCACTGCTCACTGGAAAAGCGCATCCGCTCACGTTCATCACCAAGACTCTAAGGTGTGGAAGTGTAGCCTGCCATGTGAAGAGCTAAACTCAGCAAGAAGTCAGTGATGACAGCCTTTGGCTCTGCAGATGATAGCTGTCGACTGTTTGTAGTGGAGCATGGCCCAAAATTACAGTTTTGGGTAGATGTGTGCTGATGTGTCAGTCTGTCCATCTGCCCTTCTGCCACGTCGCAACTGCGATGTCTGTCACTTTTTCACAACAAATGAACGTGTCACATTAGTGTTGAACTTAGCCCTACAGTACATATTTGAATGGCAGTACGTCATAGTGGACATGATGCACCCTGTACTTGGAATGGATTTTTTTATCGTTTTATGGACTGCTGCCTGACCACCATTACAGATGCCTTCTTGAAACTACTACCAGCCTAGCAAGCCAAGGGTCAGTGCGTTGTGTGTAAGACATAGCAGTCTGGTAATTACTGGTGATTATCCATTCATAGAACTCCTCAGGTAGTTCCCGGAGATCACGTGCCAGGCTCTCTCGCTAGCACCTGTGCAGCACTCAATGGTGCACTATATTTTGACCATGCGTGGACCACCATTTCATGCTTGACTGTGCCAGTTGACACACCAAGAAGCTGCAACTTGTTGAGCAGGAGTTCTCGTACACACATGAACAAGGAATCTGCCAACCATCGAGCTGTAGTTTGCCATCTCTACTACATGTGATCCCAAAGAAGACTACTGGAAGGCATCCATTGACTTTTCACAGCTTCATGGCAGAATCATTCCAGATCGATATCCAGTACTGCATATCAAAGATTTTACATTCATTGTCTACAGTAAACACATCGTTCCTACTTTGGACTTAGTTCGTATGTTCTACCAGATACCTGTTGCCCTGGATGATGTTGCTGAGACTGCCGTCTGCACACCATTTGGACTATTTGAATTTACCCAAATGCATTTTGGGCTTTGTAATACTGCCCAAACACTTCAACAGTTCATGGATGAAGTCAGATGAGACTTAGATGTTTGTTATGTATATATCGATGACATTCTCCTCATGTCAAGTTGGGAGGCAGAACACCTGTCTCACAACAGATTTTCACTTGTCACGTGCACATGACCTGCTTGTCAACACATCGAAGCAAGTTTTCAGAGCAGCTGAAGTACAGTTCCTAGGCTATATTATCAACTCACAAGGCCTACAGCCACCAAAAGAGAAAGCAAAAGCTATACTTAATTTTCCGCTGCCTACAACAGGTAAAGAATGAAGACAATTTCTTGGCACGGCCAGTTTTTGCTGTTGGTTTGTTTCCAGTTGTGCCCTACAAGCTGCACCACTGAATAAATTCTTGCCTGGTTCACTGAAACCAAAGGGCAAATTCCAGTGGAACAATGAGACTGAGTTGGAATTTACCGAGCTGAAGACTGCCATCACAGAAGCTACAGTGTTTGTGAGCCCATTTCCACAGGCGCCTCTCACCCTGACGGTCAACACATCTGCCACTGTAATCAGTGCTGCACTAAAACAGCAAATAAATGAGCACTGGCAGCCATTACTCTTTTTCTTTTGAACAGAATTTCCCCAACTGTGATTGCAAATTGTAAGCTGTTTATGTTGCTATTAAGAAATTTTGTCACATGTTGGGGGCAGACAGCAGTATGCTTTGATCACAAGTCATTAACATATGCTTTCCACCAGCATCCAGAGAAAGCATCACCATGTCAGTTGCGACATCTTGACTATATCGGACAGTTCACTATCAATATTGTTGATGTTGCAGGAGAACTGAATATGTCAGCTGACACTATCTCTCTCGGATCAAAGCGATCACTGATGCAGTTGATTTTGAAGCTCTTGCCACAGTGCAACAATAGGATAGTAAGCTACAAAATTTGTTGGCACAACCACCAGGCCTTCAACTCCGCCATATTAGGTTGTTATTGTGAGCCGTGCTGCTGTATTGCGACATTGCCATTGACAAATCACAGCCATTTGTGTCTCTTGATTTTCACTAACAGGCAATCACCTCTTTGCATAACATGTCATACTCTGGAGTATAAGCCACTACCAATGTGGGGAATCAAGCTATTATTTGACCAAACATGGACAAAGATTGCAAGCAATATGTGCGACATTGCGTGCTCTGTCAACGAAATAAAGTTGGCCAGCACATCAGGTCATCTCTTGGCACATTCCTTCCTCCAATTTGTAGATTTGGACATGTCCATGTAGACTTCGAAACTCCTGTCCCACCGTCAGAAGGATACAACTACTGATTTACAGCTATCAGTCATTTTACATTTTGGACCAATGTGTCCTGGATCACCGACATTAACGTCAAAACTGTTGTGAAAGGTCTCTGTGCATTCCTGAAAGATGATCTGAAAGCCATGAGTGAAGAACTTTTCTATAGCCAGCTAATAAAACTGCCTGGTGAGTTTTTTACAAATGTGCCAGATAACTGCATTAACGTGTTAGATTTTGTACACAAGCTATATACAAATCTGGAAACTATGCCCCCTTGTTTAAAGGGATCAGCCGACCCATTGCCCTTGTGTTTTTATGAGCTACAGGAGTGCCATCATGTCTTCATACAGCTTGAGGCAGTATGCAAGCCATTACAGCCACCCTGCGCTGGATGTTACCATGACATAAGCAGAGAAGACAAGACATTCTCAAAGTCGATGTTATGGGTATGCCAACCACTATCACCATCGACAGGCTCAAACCAGTTTCCCATATACCCTATACTAGTTCAGACTTGTCTGCAGATGACACAAACTCGACTAATACTCCATCCGCTATGCCTCCGGAACAGATCAGCTGCCATAGACGTTGAAGGCTGCCTCTAAAGTACCATCAGTAACCTGTGCAAGACTTGTTGTTACCTGGTCTGGACGACATGTCTGATTAAACAGAATAATATCATTAACACTAAGTAGAGTTAAGTGTAGTGGTACATGCAAGTAATTACTAATTTTAGAGATGACATTTAGTGCAGTTGCTGACTTATGTTTTCTCTTTGGTTTATATATGTTTTATTCTGTTGTTGAATATTCTATTGAATGGAGTTGTATGAGCTATAGTTTAGTTCTTATGTTGCAATAAAGTTAATTTTTCTAGCCCACAACAATTATTTATAATATTTTTGTACAGTTTTTACTTGCTCTTTCTTATGTATATCCCTCAACATGTTTGTTTACCCCCTTATTTCTTAGAAATTTAAAGCCAACAGCTCTGACATATCGGTTGTCTACAGCTCATCATTATGGTTTTATAATTTCAGTTACAGGTGACGCATTAAACTGTGTTCTTTGATTTATTCTCTGCAGTTCCTTTTGATTTGTTTTGGCATGTCATTTTATTCCTTGTAACACCTAGGCACATCCCTCTTTTCTTTTTTTAATTTTCTTCAAGCAAAGCAGTTGGCAATTTGGTAAACTTTGAAGTTAGGGTGTGGGAACCTACTCTGGTTGTTCATCTTATCCTGTTTTGGCAACTGATCAGTAATCACTCATCTACAGTCCCACATAAAAGTACAGATAAAATACAATGAAAACTGTTGTTCTCTACCTTATCCAGTCACATGCCTCACCAGATACTTAGTTCATGAAGCATCAATTTGCTTGTGTTACATCAGATAGGACAAAGTTGAAAATTTGTGTGTGTGTGTGTGTGTGTGTGTGTGTGTGTGTGTGTGTGTGTGTGTGTGTGTGTGTGTGTCTGTGTGTGTTTTTTTATATTTAACTCTTAATGAATTTTAATAGTTTGTATTGTGTTAGCTGTTATTACTTGTTAATAATGATAAAATTATTTTGCAGTGTAAAAATGGAAACAGAATGCTTAAGTGATGGCTCACCCACGACTGCTGCACGTGATGTAAAAGAACCAGATGCAGCCGAGTTTGAATGTGATATTTCTAATGAATTATCTGTGATTGATATCAGTATTGATGATGTATCTCCTGATTCACCTCAATCTTGAGTTCATGTTTTTGTATGTTGTAAGCTGAGTAAAGAGTGCTTATTTATTTGTAGATTTCTTGTTTTACTGATTACACTTACTCTCTTTCTCTGAGTCAGTTTGAAGATTAACATTTACAGTAAATCCCTAGTTTCATGATACCAACAATCAAACCACTGACTTTGTAGACACTGACACTTGTTCGTAATCTTTGCATCTTCTAAGTCAGTACAGACCATGAATACATAATTACTTTGAAGGACTGGGTGTATTGAATGATACTGATGCCTAGTTTGGTGTAGATTTTCTGAACACGAAACTTCCTGTCAGATCAAAACTGTGGCTGGATGAAGCCCCAAACTTGGGTGTCCCAAGTTAGTTTCGGTCAGGCACATAGTTTTAATCTGCCAGAAAGTTTCATATCAGTGCACACTCCACTGCAGAGTAAGAATTTCACCTGAAACATGTTTGGCTGCTTTGTGGTGATCCTCTAACCTTCCTGACACACTACTGTGGTACTATCAGATGACACCAAAGTGACTGATCTTGTTTTAAGTTTCACCCATGAAGTATTTCCTACTCATCATTGTGAGGTGGGGCACTTTGACTTCATTGGCCACCTGAGGGATTGGAGGGGTGGGGTACCCCTTGCCTGCTCTGGCCCAGGGGAACATGGTGGCCATTGCTCAGTGGCCTGGCCTGGCCCAGCCCAGCCCAGCCCCTAACCTTCCCACCTTATTTACCTTGTTATTTTATGTTTGCCATTTTTATTTAATGTTTTATTTTCCTAAAATTTTATCATCTTGTCTGTGCTACTTGTTGTCTTGGGGTAATGGATGGTGAGGTGGTGCTCATGGGATGTAGTGCATACGATGCTGTGGGAAGCTCCAACTGCATTCTAGGCAGAGCAGCCCGCCCACATTTCTCCCTCACTCCCCTTCTGCTTCTCCTCAGTTTTTAACTCTTAGGTTAATCTCTCTCACTTAATGTCGGGCTTCCCAGGATTTGCCTTTTGTATCCTTCTGAGGATTATTCCTTGGTACAATACATATAGGATGAAGAGATTGATTACCTTTCACTTTTTGTTACCTCAATAAACAAATGACATGCAAAATGCCATAACAATGTGAATGAACAAGACAAACAGTAGTTCACATGATAATGATTGATTAACAAATATGCCTTATTACATTCTGAGTTATTCAGAAATGACTTCTACGTGCAGTAAGAATGATCAGAGAAGTCAGCTGAATCTAGCAAACTGTTTTAGATTTGTTGAGAAGATCAGTCATTTGCAAATATTCAGATCCCCTCATAACATTCTGAATAGGAACCCATGTCCAGAATATAGTATTGTTTCCATTCTAGAACAGTTTCAGTGCAAATGATTATCTCATCCACATCTATGTGAGGAATGTACTGAGGTGTGACCCAGTACAATTGTTGCAATCCATTTGAAAATAATACTGACTTGTTCTGTTATTACTTAAGCATTTGCGTTACAGCTTACACCTTATGGTTTACATTAGTCGACAACAACAAGAACCCAGCATCTACGGCACCAGCTGGAACGCACCGATGCATTAGAACATTGGCTTGATGTGGCAACCACCAACTTTGTTACACACATTGTACCTCCAAAGTACATTCTGATACTCTCTCTCCATCCCACCTTATGTCTCTTCAATGTCTTGTGCAGCAGACAGAACTCATACCAGCAGATCTTCGTCTGTCTCTACAGATGTATCATAAATTAGGCTCTTCATGCGACCCTACAAGCAGTAGACCAGGACAGGGAACTCTGAGATGTTTCTCTTGCTCTAAGCAGAGGTTGATGAGATACACATCTGAATTGAAACTGTCGTAGAATGGAAACAATATGATTCTGGACATGGGTTCCTATTCAAAATGTTCTGTACTTACTACCCTCTACAAGTCCTAGAAGTTTGTAAATGGGAATATCCGACCACCCTGTATATCCCGTTTCACCCCATTTTCGCCTCAACCCTAATTGGGGATGGTTCTTAAACCACCACAGTACTTCTTCCCAGACAATAATTAGTATGCATACCAAGTTTCATTGGAATCGATGTAGTGGTTCTGAAGGAGATGTGACAACACACACACACACACATATATATAAAACAGAAAGAAACTTCCACATGGGAAAAATATATTAAAAACAAAGATTCCAAGACTTACCAAGCGGGAAAGCGCCGGCAGACAGGCACATGAACAAAACACACAAACACACACACAGAATTACGAGCTTTCGCAACTGGCAGTTGCTTCGTCAGGAAGGAAGGAAGGAAGGAAGGAAGGAAGGAAGGAGAGGGAAAAATGAAAGGATGTGGGTTTTAAGGGAGAGGGTAAGGAGTCATTCCAATCCCGGGAGCGGAAAGACTTCCCTTAGGGGAAAAAAATGACAGGTGTACACTCGCGCGCGCGCACACACACACACACACACACACACACACACACACACACACACACACACACACACACACACACACACACACACATATCCATCCGCACATACACAGACATAAGCAGACATATTTAAAGGCAAAGAGTAAGGGCAGAGATGTCAGTCGAGGCGGAAGTACAGAGGCAAAGAAGTTGTTGAAAGACAGGTGAGGTATGAGTGGCGGCAACTTGAAATTAGCGGAGGTTGAGGCCTGGCGGATATCGAGAAGAGAGGATATACTGAAGGGCGAGTTCCCATCTCCGGAGTTCGGATAGGTTGGTGTTGGTGGGAAGTATCCAGATAACTCGGACGGTGTAACACTGTGCCAAGATGTGCTGGCCGTGCATCAAGGCATGTTTAGCCACAGGGTGATCTTCATTACCAACAAACACTGTCTGCCTGTGTCCATTCATGCGAATGGACAGTTTGTTGCTGGTCATTCCCACATAGAAAGCATCACAGTGCAGGCAGGTCAGTTGGTAAATCACGTGGGTGCTTTCACATGTGGCTCTCCCTTTGATCGTGTACACCTTCCGGGTTACAGGACTAGAGTAGGTGGTGGTGGGAGGGTGCATAGGACAGGTTTTACATCGGGGGCGGTTGCAAGGGTAGGAGCCAGAGGGTAGGGGAGGTGGTTTGGGGATTTCATAGGGATGAACCAAGAGGTCACGAAGGTTAGGTGGACGGCGGAAAGACACTCTTGGTGGAGTGGGGAGGATTTCATGAAGGATGGATCTCATTTCGGGGCAGGATTTTAGGAAGTCGTATCCCTGCTGGAGAGCCACATTCAAGGTCTGATCCAGTCCCGGGAAGTATTCTGTTACAAGTGGGGCACTTTTGGGGTTCTTCTGTGAGAGGTTCTGGGTTTGAGGGGATGAGGAAGTGGCTCTGGTTATCTGCTTCTGTACCAGTTTGGGAGGGTAGTTGCGGGATGCGAAAGCTGTTTTCAGGTTGTTGGTGTAATGGTCGAGGGATTCAGGACTGGAGCAGATTCGTTTGCCACGAAGGCCTAGGCTGTAGGGAAGGGACCGTTTGATATGGAATGGGTGGCAGCTGTCATAATGGAGGTACTGTTGCTTGTTGGTGGGTTTGATGTGGACGGATGTGTGCAGCTGGCCATTGGACAGATGGAGGTCAACGTCTAGGAAAGTGGCATGGGATTTGGAGTAGGACCAGGTGAATCTGATGGAACCAAAGGAGTTGAGGTTGGAGAGGAAATTCTGGAGTTGTTCTTCACTGTGAGTCCAGATCATGAGGATGTCATCAATAAATCTGTACCAAACTTTGGGTTGGCAGGCTTGGGTAACCAAGAAGGCTTCCTCTAAGCGACCCATAAATAGGTTGGCATACGAGGGGGCCATCCTGGTACCCATGGCTGTTCCCTTTAATTGTTGGTATGTCTGGCCTTCAAAAGTGAAGAAGTTGTGGGTCAGGATGAAGCTGGCTAAGGTGACGAGGAAAGAGGTTTTAGGTAGGGTGGCAGGTGATCAGCGTGAAAGGAAGTGCTCCATTGCAGCGAGGCCCTGGACGTGCGGGATATTTGTGTATAGGGAAGTGGCATCAATGGTTACAAGGATGGTTTCCGGGGGTAACAGACTGGGTACGGATTCCAGGCGTTCGAGAAAGTGGTTGGTGTCTTTGATGAAGGATGGGAGACTGCATGTAATGGGTTGAAGGTGTTGATCTACGTAGGCAGAGATACGTTCTGTGGGGGCTTGGTAACCAGCTACAATGGGGCGGCCAGGATGTTTGGATTTGTGAATTTTAGGAAGTAGGTAGAAGGTAGGAGTGCGAGGTGTCGGTGGGGTGAGGAGTTTGATGGAGTCAGGTGAAAGGTTTTGTAGGGGGCCTAAGGTTCTGAGGATTCCTTGAAGCTCCGCCTGGACATCAGGAATGGGATTACCTCGGCAAACTTTGTATGTAGAGTTGTCTGAAAGCAGTCAGCTTTGGTACAGATTTATTGATGACATCTTCATGATCTGGACTCACAGTGAAGAACAACTCCAGAATTTCCTCTCCAACCTCAACTCCTTTGGTTCCATCAGATTCACCTGGTCCTACTCCAAATCCCATGCCACTTTCCTAGACGTTGACCTCCATCTGTCCAATGGCCAGCTGCACACATCCGTCCACATCAAACCCACCAACAAGCAACAGTACCTCCATTATGACAGCTGCCACCCATTCCATATCAAACGGTCCCTTCCCTACAGCCTAGGCCTTCGTGGCAAACGAATCTGCTCCAGTCCTGAATCCCTCGACCATTACACCAACAACCTGAAAACAGCTTTCGCATCCCGCAACTACCCTCCCAAACTGGTACAGAAGCAGATAACCAGAGCCACTTCCTCATCCCCTCAAACCCAGAACCTCTCACAGAAGAACCCCAAAAGTGCCCCACTTGTAACAGAATACTTCCCGGGACTGGATCAGACCTTGAATGTGGCTCTCCAGCAGGGATACGACTTCCTAAAATCCTGCCCCGAAATGAGATCCATCCTTCATGAAATCCTCCCCACTCCACCAAGAGTGTCTTTCCGCCGTCCACCTAACCTTCGTAACATCTTGGTTCATCCCTATGAAATCCCCAAACCACCTCCCCTACCCTCTGGCTCCTACCCTTGCAACCGCCCCCGATGTAAAACCTGTCCTATGCACCCTCCCACCACCACCTACTCTAGTCCTGTAACCCGGAAGGTGTACACGATCAAAGGGAGAGCCACATGTGAAAGCACCCACGTGATTTACCAACTGACCTGCCTGCACTGTGATGCTTTCTATGTGGGAATGACCAGCAACAAACTGTCCATTCGCATGAATGGACACAGGCAGACAGTGTTTGTTGGTAATGAAGATCACCCTGTGGCTAAACATGCCTTGATGCACGGCCAGCACATCTTGGCACAGTGTTACACCGTCCGAGTTATCTGGATACTTCCCACCAACACCAACCTATCCGAACTCCGGAGATGGGAACTCGCCCTTCAGTATATCCTCTCTTCTCGATATCCGCCAGGCCTCAACCTCCGCTAATTTCAAGTTGCCGCCACTCATACCTCACCTGTCTTTCAACAACTTCTTTGCCTCTGTACTTCCGCCTCGACTGACATCTCTGCCCTTACTCTTTGCCTTTAAATATGTCTGCTTGTGTCTGTGTATGTGCGGATGGATGTGTGTGTGTGTGTGTGTGTGTGTGTGTGTGTGTGTGTGTGTGTGTGTGTGTGTGTGTGTGTGCGAGTGTACACCTGTCATTTTTTTCCCCTAAGGGAAGTCTTTCCGCTCCCGGGATTGGAATGACTCCTTACCTTCTCCCTTAAAACCCACATCCTTTCATTTTTCCCTCTCCCTCCCTCTTTCCTGACGAAGCAACTGCCAGTTGCGAAAGCTCGTAATTCTGTGTGTGTGTTTGTGTGTTTTGTTCATGTGCCTGTCTGCCGGCGCTTTCCCGCTTGGTAAGTCTTGGAATCTTTGTTTTTAATATATTTTTCCCATGTGGAAGTTTCTTTCTGTTTTATATATATATATATATATATTATAAACAAAGATTCCAATAACAATTTGACCATTTTATTTGGACTGTTGAGCTTCGTGTCCGTGGATAATGATATTTCACTGAAAAATACAGCAACCAGCCACTTTTTAATGCGGTTTTTTTATTTATTTTTTTTTTTTTTATTTACGCCAATATGCATTTCGGGTTTGCACCCATCTTCAGCTGGCAAATTACATGGATCTTCAGTCACTACAGTAGTACAATCTCGACAGCAGTTTGGATGGTGCAGCAGGCCTGTGCAAAAGCAATGACTCCAATCATTTACTTCAATTTCGGGAGTTTAAAGTCACACACTATCAGTTGTTCATTTTACTTACATTCTCCTCTCCTTGTTTTTTCCTGGCTTTTCTTCTTTTTTGCAACAACACAAACACTTTTTATCACATATTTTGCACAGGTGCACTGCATTATCCGCCATGTTGTCGACTGACAGTTTTTGTTTACGTACAAATGGTTTATCTATGGACAGAGTTATATTTTTACGAAAGATTTGAGGTTCTAAGGTAAGCTATTGTTTTCTAAATATTGACTTGGCTGATAGAAGTATTCTAAGTACGATGTATACTTTTTTTGTAGTTTTAAAGATAATAAACTAACATAACACATTTATACAAAGCAGTAATTCATATATTTACAATATAACAACGATAGAATTAAGATACTATCCACGGCCACGGAGCTCAACAGTCCAAATAAAATGGACAAATTGTTATTGACACTACCTAGTCAGGTACTAAGAGCTTTACATGACTTCAGAAAGTACAAAATTAAGTTAGAAAGAACAATTCTTAGTATCAAGTTCAATAAAAAGTGTTTAAGTGCGAATGTAACTCCAAAATATGTTAAAGTGATCATCAACAGTCAAAGCAAAGCAGCGAAAATAGCTAAAGAAGGAAGTGAAATTATATGGCTCCAATCTGAAATCCGAAATCAACACAGAAAGAAGCAGTTTTTAAACCACCAGTTATATAGATTACATTTAGAGCTAGGTAAACAACTTACTCCTACACAATTCAACCATGCATTGATTTTGTCACTATAATAGCTATGAAAGAACAGCATAAAGTCAGATGTAGGCATAACAATAAGTTGAAAAAGCTTATGTCACAAATTCCAAAGGTGAATGACAAATTACCTCCCACTAAGCATAAATCCTCCAAACGTCTAGTAAATTCAACTAACATCATCTTAAGTGATAAAGAAGTAAGTTTGCTGAATAAAGGAATTCAACATAATATCACCCCATCTCTGACTGAAAATAATATTAAAGAATTAATAGTAGGCACCAAAGTAGCGTGTGATACTGCAAAACTAACTCAGAATGATCAGATTGCCATAGGCCACAAAGTTAACAACTTTATCACCAAACAAATAGAGAAAGCAAATAATAATAATAATAATAATAATAATAATAATAATAGTATAAAGCACCATGACAGAACAATACTTAAGTGTCAATAAGAGACTAAGTGACAGTAAAGCTTTAGTACTAAAAGCAGATAAAAGCAATGCTATTGTTGTAATGTATGAAAGTGAATATGTAAGAAAAACCATTGAATTTTTCAGTAACAATAATATAGTAGAAATTAAGTCTGATCCCACTCTTAAGTTACAGAATAAACTTAAAAATATGATGAAAAAAGTGATTTCCTCTTAAATGCAAAAGATATACATGAATGCACTGTTATGAACCCTTATGCACCACGTCTACGAGCACAACCTAAGACCCATAAAGTTAACTGTCCCATACGTCCAATTGTTAATTCTCGGAGTAGCCCAACTTATAAAATCAGCAAGAAACTGAATGAGGTCCTTAGCAACACATTCAAATTTGAAGAGACATACTCAGTAAAGAACAGTTATGAACTTATTAATTGTCTAAAGGAAATTCAGATTCCTGATACTGCTAGCTTTGCATCACTTGACATCACAAACCTCTACACAAACATACCTGTCAAAGAAACAATAGAAATAATTAAAAACAATTTACTTAAACATAAAAATTTGGCATTACCAGAAATATATGAATTCATTGATCTATTAACACTAGTACTATCACACAACTATTTTTCTTTTAATAACAAAATGTACCAGCAGAAAGAGGGCCTGGCTATGGGTAGCTGCCTTGCCAGTTTGCTTGCAGATATTTTCATCAATAACTTAGAATGTAAATTTTTTTAAAGAAAACCCCCAGATGGTAAACAAGATAATTTATTACAAAAGGTATGTTGATGATATAATAGTCTTATTTGATGGCACAGCAGAAGAAATTGATAACCTTGCAAAAGAAATGAATAAAATGCATCAGAACATCATCATCACTGTAGAACACCAAACAGAAGTAGGTTTAAATTTTCTGGATCTCTGCATAAGTAGCTCCAACAACAAACACAAATTTCAAGTATACAGGAAACCAACATACACAGATAACACAATAAGTCATCCTGCCACCCGGATAAACATAAGACGGCTTCATACAGACCAATGCTAAACAGAATGCACAAAATACCACTAGAACCAGCTGACCAAATAGAAGAACTTAACACCATCAAAGCAATTGCTTACAATAATGGTTACAATCCAAAATTAATAGATGAAGTAAACTCTTAAGATAAATCCCCACATAAACAAATACAATAACAAAACTACATTAAAGAATACCACAACACAGCCAAATGAAAAATATGTAAGCTTGCCATTTGTAGGAAAGCTGTCATATAAAATAGCAAACTTGTTCCGAGGAACAGATATCAAAATCAGCTACTATACAAATAACAAAATAAAGGACAAAGCTATCCATAACATTAAAAATAATACCAAACCGTACAATCAATCAGGAATATACAAACTTAACTGCAACTCATGTCCAAAAACATACATAGGCCAAACAGGGAAAAACTTCAGCATACGGTTTCGAGAACACATGGATGCTCTTCGTTTAAAAAACTTAAATAAAGCCACATTCGCCCAACATGTAGCAGAAGAAGAACATCAAGTAACAGACATATCCCATAACCTACAAGTTCTCCACTTAGCCAACAAAGGAAAAAGAATGAACCTCCTAGAAGAAATCGAAATTTATTCACATAAACATGCATCCCCTTCTGACATACTTAACGACCAAACAGAGCTGCCAAACCGAATATTTCTAAAAAACTTCCACACTCTATTTATCAAACCACTTACTAAGCACAATCAAGAAATAATATAATCTATTATAAACCCAACAAATGCATGTAATAATATAAAACATAAAAATTTTAATTCTAATAACTTAATTCTATCTTTGTTATATTGTAAATGTATGAATTACTGCTTTGTATAAATGTGTTATGTTAGTTTATTATCTTTAATACTACAAAAAAAGTATACATCGTACTTAGAATACTTCTATCAGCCAAGTCAATATTTAGAAAACAATAGCTTACCTTAGAACCTCAAATCTTTCGTAAAAATATAACTCTGTCCATAGATAAACCATTTGTATGTAAACAAAAACTGTCAGTCGACAACATGGCGGATAATGCAGTGCACCTGTGCAAAATATGTGATAAAAAGTGTTTGTGTTGTTGCAAAAAAGAAGAAAAGCCAGGAAAAAACAAGGAGAGGAAAATGTAAGTAAAATGAACAACTGATAGTTTGTGACTTTAAACTCGCAAAATTGAAGTAAATGATTGGAGTCATTGCTTTTGCACAGGCCTGCTGCAGCATCCAAACTGCTGTCGAGATTGTACTACTGTAGTAACTGAAGATCCATGTAATTTGCCAGCTGAAGATGGGTGCAAACCCGAAATGCATATTGGCGTAAATAAAAATAAAAAAAAAAAAAGCATTAAAAAGTGGATGGTTGCTGTATTTTTTAAGTGAAAGATTCCAAGATTTACCAAGCGGGAAAGCGCTGGTAGATAGGCACAATAAATAAAACGCACAAACACACACACAGAATTTCGAGCGTTCGCAACCGGCGGCTGCTTCGTCATGAAAGAGGGAAGGAAAAGGAAAGTGAAAGGATGTGGGTTTTAAGGGAGAGGGTAAGGAGTCCTTCCAATCCCGGAAGTGGAAAGACTTACCTTAGGGGTAAAAAAGGACAGGAATACACTCGCCTACACACACATATCCATTCGCACATATACAGACACGAGCAGACATTTGTAAAGGCAAAGAGTTTGGTCAGAGATGTCAGTCGAAGCGGAAGTACAGAGGCAAAGATGTTGTGGAATGACAGGTGAGGTATGAGTGGCGGCAACTTGAAATTAGCGGAGATTGAGGCCTGGTGGATAACGAGAAGAGAAAATATATTGAAGGGCAAGTTCCCATCTCCGGAGTTCGGATAGGTTGGTGTTGGTGGGAAGTATCCAGATAACTCGGACGGTGTTACACTGTGCCAAGATGTGCTGGCCGTGCACCAAGGCATGTTTAGCCACAGGGTAATCCTCATTACCGACAAACACTGTCTGCCTGTGTCCATTCATGCGAATGGACAGTTTGTTGCTGGTCATTCCCACATAAAAAACGTCACAGTGTAGGCAGGTCAGTTGGTAAATCACGTGGGTGCTTTCACACATGGCTCTGCCTTTGATCGTGTACACCTTCCGGGTTACAGGACTGGAGTAGGTGGTGGAGGGAGGGTGCATAGGACAGGTTTTACACCGGGGGCAGTTGCAAGGGTAGGAGCCAGCCACTGTGACGCTTTCTATGTCCCTGGAAATGTCTTACAATTTAAAATCTGGTTCCTAAATCTGTCTTACCATTATATAATCTATCTGATACCTTTTAGTATCTCTAGGAATCTTCCATGTATAAAACCTTCTTTTATGATTCTTGAACCAAGTGTTAACTATGATTAAGTTATGCTCTGTGCAAAATTCTACCATACAGCTTCCTCTTTCATTTCTCTCCCCCAATCCATATTCACCCACTATGCTTCATTCTCTCCCTTTTCCTACTCTCGAATTCGAGTCACTCATAACTATTAAATTTTCGTCTCCCTTCACTACCTGAATAATTTCTTTTATCTCATCATACATTTCATCAATTTCTTCATCATCTGCAGAGCTAGTTGGCATATAAACTTGTATTACTGTAGTAGGCATGGACTTCGTGGCTATCTTGGCCACAATAATGCGTTCACTATGCTGCTGGTAGTAGCTTACCCGCAAACCCATTTTTTGATTGATTATTAAACCTACTCCTGCATTACCCCTATTTGATTTTGTATTTATAACCCTGTATTCAACTTATCCATTTCCCTTTTTAAATTTTCTAACCTACCTGCCCGATTAAGGGATCTGACATTCCACGCTCCAATCCGTAGAATGCCAGTTTTCTTTCTCCTGATAACGACGTCCTCTTGAGTAGTCCCCGCCCGCAGATCCGAATGGGGTACTATTTTACCTCTGAAAATATTTTACCCAAGAGGACACCATCATCATTTAATCATACAGTAAAGCTGCATGCCCTCAGGAAAAATTACATCTGTAGTTTCCCCTTGCTCTCAGCCGTTCGCAGTACCAGCACAGCAAGGCTGTTTTGTTTAGTGTTGCAAGGCCAGATAAGTCAATCATCCAGACTGTTGCCCCTGCAACTACTGAAAAGGCTGCTGCCCCTCTTCAGGAACCACACGTTTGTCTGGCCTTTCAACAGACACCCCTCCATTGTGGTTGCACCTACAGTACGGAAATCTGTATCGCTGAGGCACGCAAGCCTCCCCACCAATGGCAAGGTCCATGGTTCATGGGTTTATTATTCAGAAAGGTGTTGATGCAATTGCTGGTCCTGTAAAATTGTACTTTTGTTTATGCAGTGGCACTTTGCTTTTGGAGACTACTTGTGTTTCTCAAGCACAACTACTACTTGCAGATTTGCTCCTCCATGGTTACCGTGTTCGTGTTGAGGTCCATAGAAAGCTGAATTCTTCATGTGGTGTCATTTACACTAGGCTGCTTGGAGATCTGACGAAGGCAGTATCCAGACTTACCTCCCTGACCAGGACGTCAGTGCAGTCCATTGGGCTATGAAAAAGGTAGATGCCACATTAGTGTCCACACACACTCTTTTTCTCACATTTGATAGAGTAGTGCTTCCATCCGAGATCAGGGCAGGCTGTGGAGTTGTCACTGTCCGATAGTAAATTCTGAACCCAATGCAGTGCTACCAGTGTCATCATTACACCCATTCTTGAATGTCCTGTCAACACCCAGCCAAATGTGTAGATGGTGGCACGAGTGCTCAGAAGGGTGATTGTCTGCCTCCTCCTTCCTGCTGTATCAATTGCATTGGCGACCATGCAGCCTCCCTCTGAGATTATCCTGTGTATCACAAGCAGGCCATCCAGGAGATCCAGGTGGAGGAGAAGGTGCCTTATCATGTTGCTTGCAAGTTGCTGGCTAGTCAGAAACGCTGCATTTTACCATCCTGCACTTACAGTACCGTTCTTGCTACACCTCACTCCATGAAGGACAAGGTCAGACAGAAATCTGACCTCAAGTTCAGCACTGCGGTTATAAAATCACCCAGTTTCATGGTAGCATCTGCGTGTCCTTCTACCACAGCTGTGCAATAAGCCACTACAGTTTCGCCTCATGTAGTGAAATCGCCTGCTACACAATCAGCAGGCTGGAAAGGACAGAAGGATTACTTCTGAGAAGACTTTTTTCATCCCTCCAGCCTACAAACATAAACATCTGAATCATTATCTGCCAACCACAAAGGCCCCAAGAAATCAGACAAAAGGTAAATGGTCTTCTCCTTCACTGGGTTGGAGATACTCTTCAATGGCGTTGCCGCGTGATACCCTCACCCAGCCAACCCCCATGTTGCCAGTGCGCACCGACAATCATTTTTCTGCCCTGGGCTTTGCAGACTGACCAAGGGAGAATCTCAATGCCACTGTAGATCTCGTGTAGTAGGATCCTCCAGCCACTGCATCCTGTAGCAGTGTGTCTTCAAAGGCTGACACTCAGTAGCCACCGAGGTGACAGCCCTTCATTTTTTCTCTCCTCTCCTTTCCTCATCATGACTTCTCCAATGAAATTTTTGTGGCCTTAAATAGAACAAGGAGGAATTAAGACTGCTACTGGAATCACAACATCCCCATGTCCTCTGCCTCCAGGAAAGAAAATTGCATCCTCACAATCGCTTGAACCTCTTGCATTTTCTTCTGGTCCATTTTGACCTCACCCCCCCTCCCTCTTCCTCCTCCAAGGATGGCTTTCCCTGTCGTGTGGGAGTCAGACTGCTCATCCAGGATGACGTTCATAGTCACATTATATCTCTGAACACCCTGTTCATCATACATCACCCTGGATACGCAGTAGCAGTCCACATTTTCCTTCCTCACTTCACTTTTCCTTTTGTACCATTTACATCCCTCCGTCTTTTGGTGTCATCAGCACTGACATTCTCCAGCTTATTGGCAACTCACTTGCCCCTTTTTCCACCTTGGTGACTTTAATATGTACCGTCTTCTTTGGGGCCCTCCAAGAAACTGTCGGAGAGGTGCCCCCTTGGCTGACCTTCTCAGTCAGTCTCATCTGCCTTGACACTGCTGTACCCTTCTTCCTTTCAGATTCCACGCACCCCCCCCCCCCTCCCCCCCTGTGGGTTCGGGGGTAAGAATGGGCCCACGGTATTCCTGCCTGTCGTAAGAGGCGACTAAAAGGAGTCTCAAACGTTTTGGCCTTGTGAGATGGTCCCCTAACGGGTTTGACCTCCATCCTTCTAAATTTTCCGAAGAGCGAGCCGATTGGGGAAGGGCGCCTTACAAGGAGCGATGTGTCCATCATGCATTACCATCTCTAGCCAGGTTTGTCGTCATCGCTTAGCAGTCCCGCTCACCTACCATCTCTTGGGCGTGGATTTGTTCTTCGGTGCAGTTTATTGCAGTCTGCTATGCTGTGTCGCTTTATGCGCCAATGACGATATTGGACTACATCACCTGAAATCCAGCACGGTAGCCAGTCCGTTGTGGTGGGGCCGCCATGTACCCTGTTGATTGTAGCCCCCTGACTACACAGGGATCGCTCTGCTGATGCCAGCGCCGTTAACTCCCCACGTATGCCAAGGAGTAGATGCCTATCTCCTTGGGGCATTGGGACTCCCGGCAATGGCCATCCTGCCAGGTGGTCGTTGCTGAGGCTGGGTGGCGCCCATGGGGAGGGCCCTTGGTCGGAGTAAGTGGCATCAGGGCGGATGACCCGCAATGAAGCGTGGTACATCATCTCTTGCTGGCGGCCAGCCGCCAGCAGTCTCTAAGCGTTCCAGGGCTCAATACAACGCAACTACATATGACCCCAAATCGTTCCCCTCCCTGGCTACACCATGGGAGGAACGAAAGACTAAGGATGCCAGCGAACCATACTCGCCCCGCTACCTGGTGTGTACGAGAGCTGATGGTGAATCCTTTACATCCATGAAGCCTCAGTTCTTCGTCGAGCACTTAGAGGACAAGTTCGGGGAGGTGGAGGGCTTGTCCAAAATGTGCTCGGGCTCGGTTTTGATCAAATCGGCGTCTTCCGCCCAGTCCCGCCGGTTACTCGATTGTAACAAGCTGGGAGATGTTCCGGTTACAATCACGCCCCATAAGAGTCTTAATATGGTCCAGGGCATAATATTCCATCGGGACCTTCTATTGCAGTCCGATGTCGAGCTTCGCGCCAATTTAGAGCGGCGAGGTGTTCACTTCGTCCGGCGCGTACATCGTGGTCCAAGGGATAAGCAGGTTGCCACCGGTGCCTTCATCTTGGCCTTCGAGGGTGATACTTTACCTGAGAAGGTCAAGGTGATGGTCTATCGTTGTGACGTCAAGCCATATATCCCTCCCCCGATGCGGTGCTTTAAGTGCTGGAAGTTCGGGCATATGTCTTCCCGCTGTACTTCCAGCCTCACATGTCGAGATTGTGGACGCCCATCACATCCCAATACTCCATGTGCTCCGCCTCCCATCTGTGTAAACTGCGGAGAGCACCACTTGCCTTGCTCGCCGGACTGCAGGATCTTCCAGAAAGAGCGCAGAATCATGGAGTATAAGACCCTGGACCGCCTGACATACACTGAGGCCAGGCAGAAGTTCGAACGCCTCCATTCTGTTCGAATGACTGCCTCTTACGCCGTGGCTACTACTGTTATGGCCCCATTAGCTCTCCCTCAGACTGCCACCTCTCAGAGCCGGAATGCTACACCTGCCCCCTTGATGGTGGGGGGCACTACACTCCCTGCTGCTCCTGCACTACCTGCCTCAGGAGCAGCAACCCCCCAACCATCGGGGACATCAGTCCCCACTTCTAAGCTGGGGAAGCCTCAAACTTCCCCGGCTCGAATAGCACGGAAAGGGTCCCTTGGGTCCCTTCCTTCCCAGGTTTCCGCCTCTGGGAAGGGTGACGTCAGCCAATGGAAGAAAAGCAGACCAGCGGCTGGTTGCAGGGCTTCCCGCTCCTCCTCCGTCCCGGAGACTGACTCGCTGGCGCCCTCCCAGCCAATGAAACCCAAGGACCAGAGAGACAAGACGAAGAAGAAGACCTCTAAGGCCAAGGAACACGCGGTGGCATCCACCCCACTGCTCCCTACAGGCTCTGCGTCCGAGGATAAGGTGGAGATCCGGGCGTCCGCTGAGGACCTGGATCTCGCCGGACCCTCAGACACCATGGAAGCAGATTGTACTGGTCCTCCATCGGTGGCAGCAGGTGACCCAGTGGCGTGATCTGCCTCCTCGGCCCCTTCACGCCTTTTTCGGACATGGACAAAGCGATACTCCAATGGAACTGCAGCGCTTTTTTACACCACCTTGCTGAGCTTCGCCAACTCATCAGCAGTCACCCTTTCCTCTGCATTGCCCTACAGGAAACTTGGTTTCCGGCAATGCGGACCCCTGCCCTACGTGGGTATCGGGGTTATTACAAGAACCGGGCAGCTAATGAGAGGGTATCTGGTGGAGTCTGCGTCTACATCCTTAACTCTGTCTACAGCGAATGTGTACCTCTTCACACACCTTTAGAGGCTGTCGCTGTAAGGATGTGGACGCCTAAGCCTATTACTGTCTGCAGTTTGTATCTTCCGCCAGATGGTGATGTCTCGCGTCATGTGTTGGCTGCATTGATAGCACAACTGCCTCCTCCTTTTGTGTTACTGGGCGACCTTAACGCCCATAACCCCCTGTGGGGTAGCGCCGCGATTACTGGCCAGGGTAGAGATGTCGAGACTCTTCTCTCGCAGCTTGACCTCTGCCTCTTAAACACGGGAGAGCCGACACATTTCAGCGTAGTCCATGGCACGTTTTCGGCCATCGACCTATCTATCTGCAGCCCCGGACTTTCACCATCCATCCACTGGAGTGTCCATGACGACTTATGTGGTAGTGACCATTTCCCCATCTTTGTCACTACCACAGCGTCACTCTTCTGAACGCCCCTCCAGATGGGCTCTGAATAAGGCTGATTGGGGCTTGTTCTCCTCTCTCGCCACTATCGCACCTCCTTCCCCTGACACCATTGATGCGGTGGTTCAGTCGGTCACCACCGGCATCGTTTCTGCGGCGGCATCTGCGATTCCCTGTTCATCCTGGTCCCCTTGGCAGAGGACTGCGCCTTGTGGCGCCCGAGATCGCAGAGGCGATTAGAGATCGCCGGCGGGCTCTTCAACGCCATAAGCGGCACCCGTCCTTGGAGAACCTCATCGTTTTTAAACAGCTCCGTGCCCGTGCCCGCCGCCTTATTCGCCAACGGAAGCAGGAGTGCTGGGAACGGTATGTTTCCACCATTGGCGTCCGTACCTCTGCATCGCAGGTTTGGGTTAAGATTGGGCGACTCCATGGCTATCGGCCACCTGTCTCTGTCCCTGGGCTTTCGCTGAATGGAGTGGTGTGTCCTGACTCCGACACGGTTGCGGACCGGTTAGCAGCGCATTTTGCTCAGTGTTCCGCATCTACGAATTACCCACTGGCCTTCCGCTCCCGGAAAGAGCGGTTGGAAAGTTGGAGGCTTTCCTTTCACACGCGCCATGCGGAGTCGTACAATGCTCCTTTCAGCGACTGGGGATTCCAGAGTGCACTATCTGCTTGCCCTGATACGGCTCCTGGGCCAGACCGCATCCACAGCCAGATGCTGAAACACCTCTCTGTGAATTGCCAGCGACGCCTCCTAGATGTTTTCAACCGCATCTGGGTTGAGGGTGTGTTCCCGTCTCAGTGGCGAGAAAGCATCGTCCTCCCCGTGTCGAAACCTGGCAAGAACCCGCTGGAGGTGGACAGCTACCGCCCCATAAGCCTCACCAACGTTCTTTGCAAGTTGCTAGAACGTATGGTGAGCCGGAGGTTGAGTTGGCTCCTCGAGTCTCGAGGCCTTCTGGCTTCGTCTCAGGGTGGGTTCCGTAAAGGCCGCTCTGCCGTCGATAATCTGGTCTCCCTTGAGTCTGCCGTCCGTACAGACTTTGCATGCCGCCAACATCTGGTTGCCGTCTTCTTCGACATGCAGAAGGCGTACAATACGACTTGGCGATATCACATCCTGGCCACACTTCATGGGTGGGGTCTTAGGGGGCCGCTCCCGATTTTTATTCAGAATTTTCTGTCGTCTCGTTCCTTCCGCGTGCAAGTTGCTGCGTCCCATAGTTCCTCCCGGGTCCAGGAGAACGGGGTCCCACAGGGGTCTGTCCTCAGTGTCTCCCTGTTTTTAATTGCGATCAATGGGCTCGCTGAGGTGGTGGGATCGTCCGTCGCAGCTTCGTTGTATGCAGACGACTTCTGCCTCTACTACAGCTCCGCTGGCATTGCAGTTGCTGAGCGCCAGCTGCAGGGCGCTATCCGCAAGGCGCAGTCATGGGCTGTAGCGCACGGCTTCCAGTTTTTGGCCGCTAAGACCTGCGTTATGCATTTCTGCCGGCGTCGCACGGTTCACCCTGAGCCACGCCTTTACCTTGACGGTGAACCTCTTGCTGTGGTAGAGACGCATCGGTTCTTGGGACTGGTATTTGATGCCCGGTTGACTTGGCTGCCTCATATTAGGCAGCTTAAACAAACATGCTGGCGGCATTTAAACGCTCTCCATTGCCTTAGCCACACTGGATGGGGTGCCGATCGGTCCACCCTTCTCCGGCTGTATCAAGCGCTGATCCAGTCCCGCTTTGATTATGGGTGTGTGGCTTATGGTTCGGCATCGCCATCATCATTGCAATTGCTGGATCCCATCCATCACTGCTGGATCCGACTCGCCACAGGAGCATTTCGGACAAGCCCTGTTGACAGCTTACTTGTGGAGGCTGGTGTTCCTCCATTGCGGATCCGGCGCGACCGACTTCTGGCTGCTTATGCTGCCCACGTTTGTAGCTTGCCAGGGCATCCCAACTACCATCTCCTGTTCCCGCACTCGATCGTCCATCTTCCAGACAGGCGGCCCCGGTCAGGGTGTACGATCGCGGTTCGCATCCGGGCTCTACTGTGTGGGATTGAGTTTTTTCCTCTCCCGCCTGTTTTCCGGGCCAATCTCCGTCTGCCCCCTTGGTGTGTGCGCCGACCATGCATTCGGCTGGATTTGGCACAGGATACGAAAGACTCGGTCCCTCCTCCGGCCCTCCGCCGCCGCTTTGTTTCTCTCCTTGCCGAGTTTCCCGGATCTGCCGTGGCCTATACCGACAGTTCGATGTTCTCTGGTCGCACTGTTTACGCTCTTACTCTAGAGGATCATTGTGAGCAACGGTCGCTGGCACCCGGGAACAGTGTATACACTGCTGAGTTGGTTGCCATCTATCGCGCCCTAGAGTATATCCGCTCCCGCTCAGGTGAGTCCTTTGTCATCTGTAGTGACTCCCTGAGTGGTTTACGAGCTCTTGACCAGTGCTTTCCTCGTTCCCGTCTGGTGATGGCCATCCACGAGTCGCTCCATGCTCTTGCCCGTTGCGGCCGCTCCGTGGTCTTTGTTTGGACCCCAGGTCATGTCGGCATCCCGGGCAATGAGCGGGTTGACACGCTGGCTAAACAGGCAGTGAGTTCACCGGCTCTGGAACTCGGCCTTATGGAGTGTGATCTCCTGTCGCTTTTGCGCCAGAAAGTGCTTGGTGCCTGGGGTGACGAGTGGCACACCCTGCCCACGCCCAACAAACTTCGGGCGGTGAAGGAGACGACCGGTGTGTGGCGCTCCTCCATGCGAGCCTCTCGGAAGGACTCTGTCGTTCTCTGCCGGCTGCGCGTTGGCCACACGTGGCTGACGCACGGCCATTTGTTGTGCCGGGAAGACCCACCGCTATGTCGCTGCGGGGCAGCTCTGAAGGTGGTCCACATTTTGGTGGACTGCCCGCTTTTAACAGGACTCAGGCAGACGTTTGCGCTGCCTGATACCCTCCCTGCCCTTTTATGTGATGACGTTGCTCTGGCGGACCTCGTGTTGAGTTTTATTCGGGCAGGGGGTTTTTATCGTATGATTTGAGTGTTTGCCTTTTTATTTTCTGTGTTGACTTGGGGCTTTGGCCTGTGGTTTTAACTGTGGCTTTTAATGTCATTTGGTGGTTGGCTTTTCCTTATTTTCATGGTCGGCCAACCACCTTCACACTCGGTGTGATTTTAGTTCCGTTTGTCTGGTCTTTGTCTGTCTTTCTTGTATTGTGTCGTCCCTTGTCTCAGTTCTCCGTTTTTAACGACTGACAGTTTTTATTTCGTGTGATTTTATCGTGGAACAAGGGACCGATGACCTTAGCAGTCTGGTCCCTTCAATGCCACACCCAACCTTAGATTCCACGCACACCTATTCCTATTTGGATTTCTCACTGTGCACTGCCCAGCTTGCCTGTCATCTCAACTGGTCCGCACTCTCTGACACATACTCAAGCAACCATTTCCCATGTGCTATCCATTTGCTGACTCCTACCCCACTCCCCCTCAGGGGCTCAGCAGTCATTTGCTGAGTAAGGGCTTGGTGACCTTGGGGTTCCTGAGCTTGGGACTGGTAAGCACCACCAATCCTCTGTTACTGTAAGGTCTGGTCATATTTCAATGACCACCATGTGGCGCAGCGGTGGAATGTTGTGTATTTCGGAGAACGGGGGTTTTGGCTTCACCACCTGGACTGCGAGGAAGGTACCCACCTCTATATAAAAAAAACTCTCAACCTCAAGGTGTGCTCATTGCTCACTGCTGAGGAGGTGAATGGCTGTTGAGGTGAAACAGTCTTTAGCAAGCAACGTCTGGGGCACCTGCCGCACTCCAATTGAATCAGGCTTGCAGGGCTCTGACTGGGTCGACAGTTGTTTTCCTAGCGTCTCATGGGATCTACATCTACATCTACATCCATACTCCGCAAGCCACCTGACAGTGTGTGGCGGAGGGTACCCTGAGTACCTCTATCAGTTCTCCCTTCTATTCCAGTCTCGTATTGTTCGTGGAAAGAAGGATTGTCGGTATGCTTCTGTGTGGGCTCTAATCTCTCTGATTTTACCCTCATGGTCTCTTCGCGAGATATACGTAGGAGGGAGCAATATACTGCTTGACTCTTCAGTGAAGGTATGTTCTCGAAACTGTAACAAAAGCCCGTACTGAGCTACTGAGCGTCTCTCCTGCAAAGTCTTCCACTGGAATTTATCTATAATCTCCGTAACGCTTTCGCAATTACTAAATGATCCTGTAACGAAGTGTGCTGCTCTCCGTTGGATCTTCTGTATCTCTCCTATCAACCCTATCTGGTACAGATCCCACACTGTTGAGCAGTATTCAAGCAGTGGGTGAACAAGCGTACTGTAACCTACTTCCTATGTTTTCGGATTGCATTTCCTTAGGATTCTTCCAATGAATCTTAAGTCTGGCATCTGCTTTACCGACGATCAACTTTATATGATCATTCCATTTTAAATCACTCCTAATGCGTACTCACAGATAATTTATGGAATTTACTGCTTCCAGTTGCTGACCTGCTATTTTGTAGCTAAATGATAAGGGATCTATGTTTCTATGTATTTGCTGCACATTACACTTGTCTACATTGAGATTCAATTGCCATTCCCTGCACCATACGTCAATTCGCTGCAGATCCTCGTGCATTTCAGTACAATTTTTCATTGTTACAACCTCTCGATACACCACAGCATCATCTGCAAAAAGCCTCAGTTAACTTCCGACGTCATCCACCAGGTCATTTATGTATATTGTGAATAGCAACGGTGCTATGACACTCCCCTGCGGCACACCTGAAATCACTCTTACTTCAAAAGACTTCTCTGCATTGAGAATGACATGCTGCATTCTGTTATCTAGGAACTCTTCAATCCAATCAAACAATTGGTCTGACAGTCCATATGCTCTTACTTTGTTCATTAAACGACTGTGGGGAACTGTGTCAAACGCCTTGCGGAAGTCAAGAAACACGGCATCTACCTGTGAACCCGTGTCTATGGCCCTCTGAGTCTCATGGACAAATAGCGTGAGCTGGGTTTCACACGATCGTCTTTTTCGAAACCCATGCTGATTCCTACAGAGTAGATTTCTAGTCTCCAGAAAAGTCATTATACTCGAACATAATACGTGTTCCAAAATTCTACAACTGATCGATGTTAGAGATATAGGTCTATAGTTCTGCACATCTGTTCAACGTCCCTTCTTCAAAACGGGGATGACCTGTGCCCTTTTCCAATTCTTTGGAACGCTTCGCTCTTCTAGAGACCTACGGTACACCGGTCCAAGAAGGGGGGCAAGTTCCTTCGCGTACTCTGTGTAAAATCGAACTGGTATCCCATCAGGTCCAGCGGCCTTTCCTCTTTTGAGCGATTTTAATTTTTTCTTTATCCCTCTGTCGTCTATTTCGATATCTACCATTTTGTCATCTGTGCGACAGTCTAGAGAAGGAACTACAGTGCAGTCTTCCTCTGTGAAACAGCTTTGGTAGAAGACATTTAGTATTTCGGCCTTTAGTCTGTCATCCTCTGTTTCAGTACAATTTTGGTCACAGAGTGTCTGGACATTTTGTTTTGATCCACCTACCACTTTGACATAGGACCAAAGTTTCTTAGGATTTTCTGCCAAGTCAGTACATAGAACTTTACTTTCGAATTCATTGAACGCCTCTCGCATAGCCCTCCTCACACTACATTTCGCATCCTTATGGAACTGTCTCATGAAACTACTACTCCTGATGGGATGGGTGTACCATCAGGCAACACCTACACCCATTCCTCAAAGAGAGCTCGGTTGGTCAGTCCTCCCGAAAACAAGTCTACGAGTAATAGTAACAGGGCATTAGTGTGCCATAATGCTTTCAATGTAGTCAAGTGAAAATGGGAAGCTTTGAGAAGATATCCCCTTTATATATTAACAAGGCATTGGAAGGCATTGCTGGGCCTCTGAAAAGTGTCAAACGACTATATAATGGAACACATTTAGTGGGAACTGCTAATTCCACCCAAATATCTAAGCTACTGGGATGTAAGGCCTTAGATGATGATCCAACGAGGCTGAATGGCAAAACACCCTTAACTATAGTAAGGGCGTGGTTACCTGCTCCAATATAATGGAGATGGACCCCGCGGAGTTGAGTGAAAAGTGGAAGAATGTGGGCGTCAAGGAGGTGCAGAATTATATGAGGAGAGTCAATGCCAGATTGGAAAAATTGGCAACATTTATTCTAACTGTTAGTACTCCCGAATTATCAGAATATATCCTTGCTGGCTATATCCACCTTAAGGTTCGCCTGTTTGTTCCTAACCCCATGCAATGCCATAAATGTCAAAGATTTGGCCACACCACTATGGGATGTAACGGGAAGGCTATGTGTGGCAATTGTGGAGGCTCCGATCACGAGTCAGGGACTTGTACACTTCCTCCGACATGGTGTTAACTGCTCTGGGGATCAACCAGTGTGGGGGTTTACAACGAGAAAAAGAAAATTTGAGAGTTGAAAGTACAGATACACATACCCTGTGGTGAAGCTAAAAAGGCTTATAAAGCCATGCAACTACTGGTTTTTGCAACTTCTTTTGCATCAGCCTTTAAAACACCAATAGCTAAGTGTGATGCCTTCACACAAACTCAGACCACAGATTAAAGTATGAGCACATGCAGTTGTTGCTGTACCTGTGGTGGAAACACTTCACTTGCAACTGATGTTGCTCGGAAACCATCCGCAGTAGATTTACCACCTAAGCCACGTACCACTCCCCAACTTCAGAAGCCACTTAAGCCATCCCAGCAACCCAGGCAGCCTCCTCCTCCTGTCAGTATAGAAAAATGCCCTTCTAAAAGTAGTTATAAGTCCAAAAAAGCAGTAGGTAAGCCTTTGGATCTACGAGCGCTCTCCCTTTCTGATGGCGACTGTGCTCTTGAAGATATGGACTTCCAATCGGAGGAACTAGAGAACACAGAACCAGCTAACATTCCCCCTGACCTCCTTCGTAAATCACCACCACCGAGGGAGAAAGGAAAGAACCATCATCGCGAACCAATGGCTTCCATAGGGACTTCTGTGTTGCAGTGGAATTTGAATGGATATCGCTCACATTTGGAAGAATTGCAGCTGCTGGTCCATGATAACCCTTGCTGCATCTGCTTACAAGAAACGCATTTTAAAGTCACAGACACACCTACATTACAGGGCTACTACATATACAGGAAAGACGATACTACTGTCGGCAGGGCTAAAGGCGGGGTGGCTATTTTTCTTGATGGCAGATACCACTCCTCTCCTGTCCCTCTTACCGCGACCATCCAAGCAATTGCTGTGAAAGTTCTCTCACCACTATCACAGTGTGTTCTTCATACCTGCATCCCCCCCATGACGCTTTTGATGCGGACGCACTGGCAGACCACTTCCAGGCGCTCCCGCACCATTCCTTCTTGTGGGGGACTTCAGTGCCCACAATGTGCTGTGGGGATCGGCTAGTACTTGCTCCAGGAGTCAGCTGATCGAGTAACTCGTCCAGTCTGAGGACATCTGCCTTCTGAATGTGGGTCAGATGACCCACTTTTCCACAGCTACAGGGTCTTTTTCAGCTATTGATCTTTGCTTTTGTTCCTCAGCTATTGCAGATTCAGTTCAGTGGGAAGTGGCTCCAGATTTAGATTTTTGTGACCACTTCTCATTGTGGACAGCGACCAGCAGGAGACCATGCAGGTGGATGCTGAACAGGGCAAATTGGTTACAGTACAGTCGACAGGCTATTTTTGAACAAAAGAATTGTGCACAAGAGACGGTGGCCCATATCACTCAAGAGATCCAAAGGGCTACCGCAGAGTCCATCCCCAGGTCCAGTAAGCACCTGGAACGATGGCCTGTACCTTGGTGGAATGACAACTGTCGATTGACAATCAGGGCCAGACAGACAGCTCTTCAGAACTTCAAATGGTGTCCAACTACAGACAATCTTCATGTCTTCAGGTCAGCAAGAGCCCATACAAGGCAAGTGATCAAAGAACGGAAGAGGGCTTCCTGGAGGGAATTCACGACTTCCATTAATCGGTCCACTTTCGCTGTGCACGTTTGGGAATCAATAAGATGGATTTCAGGCAAGGGTAGTCCACACCCCCTTACAGCCTTGTCAAAGAATGAGGTCTTGGTGGACACACCAGAAGAGATGGCTTGCGTTTCAGCTGAACACTTTTTTACTGTTACTAAGTCATTCAGACAAGCTCCTGCTGTTCAGGTATTCCGTCAGACTGCAGAGATAAGGAAGCTCAATTTTTTCTCTTGTAATGAAGAAGTCTACAACCTTCCATTCTCCATGTGGGATCTGGAATCAGCCAGAAACACTGCTCCAGGACCTGATGAGATCCATTATACCATGCTTCGTCATCTGTGCCCTGAAGCAAAAGATCAGCTCCTCTCTTGTTTCAATTAGATTTGGTTTGATGGACAGTACCCCCAACTTGGAAGGGGGCAATCTTAATTCCATTCTGGAATCCAGGTAAGGACCGTAGCACCCCTAACAGTTATCGGAGTGTCGCCCTTACTAGTTGTATGGGTAAGACTCTGGCTGCTCGAGTCCCAAGGTTACCTAAGCCACTCCCAGTGTGGTTTCAGGCACTACCGTTCCACTCTTGACAACTTAATTCTACTGGAGATGGCGATACAGGAGTCCTTCTTATGCCAGAATCATTTAGTTTTTGTGTTTTCTTGACCTCGAAAAAGCATATGACAGTACTTGGAGGTGCAACATCCTTTGCCAACTTCACTGATGGGAACTACGAGGACGCCTACCGCTTTTAATACAATCCTTTCTCGAGGACAGTTGTTTTCGTTATCACATTGGCAGTGCCATGTCTCATTGCTATGTTCAGGATAATGGTGTCCCCAGGGCAGTGTCCTCAGTGTCACATTCTTTGCCATCACTATCAATGGCATTTCCTCTGCAGTCAGAAGCCCTGTCAAATGCGCTTTGTTTGTGGATGACTGCAGTCTTCTACTCTTCCTCTGATCTTACGACGACGATGACGAGGCAGCTACAACTGACCATTAGGAGGCTGGGCCCAGACAACTGGTTTTCAGTTCTCACCTGAGAAGACTATGTTTGTCAATTTTAATCATGCTCATCGGAGTTTTAACCAACCAGAGCTTACAATGGGGAACCGTATTTTACTTTTTCAAGACACAGTGCACTTTTTGGGTTTATTATTTGACTCGAAATTAACATGGCTCCCACACCTGAAAGACCTATGAACAAAGGGCTTCCGGTTGTTAAACATTTTGAAATGCCTTGGCGGAAAAACATGGGGAGCTGACAGGTCCCGCCTCCTACAGGTGTATAGGCCATTTGTTCAGTCACACTTAGACTACGGCAGTGTGGTCTGTGGATCGGCCCAAAGTGATTTTAAGCTTCGTGCAGTACTCGAAAAATTGTACTCCATATATGGTTTTTACAACTTTGTTTTCGTCTATTTTAAGTATTTATACAGAGGGATCGTTATTTATACAGTTGGATCCCAGCAGGGGAATGCTCTCAGTTGTTCTGTTTTTCTGTGATAGGGTTTCTAAAGTGCTTCTCCCAGAACAATTTACAAATTATGATGTGGAGTTATATGGCATTGTAATGGCACTGGAGAGGGTTCACAGACATCACTGTATGAGATTTCTTGTCTGTTCCGACTCTTAGTACACTGCAAGCATTTCACCAAGTGTATCCAGTAGACCCGCTGATTCAGCTCATCCATGATTGCTTACAGCAGCTCCAACGCCATGGCAAAGAGGTTATCTTTTGCCGGGTACCTGCCCACATTGGGATACAGGGCAACGACATGGCTGATAAAGCTGCCAAGGAAGCATGTTGGGATGGTGCTGCCCATTAGTGCCCCATCCCGCTGCATGCCATTATCTCATTTTCTGACAGATGCATCATGTGTCAGTGGGAGACTGACTGGTTGCAGGTCTCGGACAAAAAACTGCGGTCGCTCAAACTGACCACAAAAGCTTGGCGGATTTCATGTTAGCCTCGCCGCTGGAAGGAGATTTTGCTTACCAGACTGTGCATCAGGCATAGCCCTTTCACACATGGCTTCCTCCTCCGGGGGGAAGGATCCACCTTTCTGTGAAGTTTGTGGCGTGCCACTTTCAGTTCAACATATTGTGGCTATGTGTGTGTCCTGTGTACTGATAATGGGGCCGCCCTTGGTCTCGCTGAAGATCTGCCCACCGTCCTCGCAGGTACCGATACCGGTGTTAACAGAGTGGTGAAATTTTGTGAACTATCAGGGCTCATCCCTAAACTGGTGGGGATGGGTGGTAGGTCTTAGTACATTATAAACTGCTCTGCATGTGGGAACAGCCTTCGTCCCTACCCATGGGATTACATGTTGACTTTTCGTCAGGGCACTGATGACCGCGATGTTGAGTGCCCCCCTCAACCCAACTCATCATCATCCTACCCCACCTACGTGCAATCCGTAGCTTTCTAAGGCCAACTGGAGGCTTTACTCCTCCCTGGCAA
Source organism: Schistocerca gregaria (assembly GCF_023897955.1). Lineage (NCBI taxonomy): Eukaryota > Metazoa > Arthropoda > Insecta > Orthoptera > Acrididae > Schistocerca > Schistocerca gregaria. The sequence goes on from NC_064924.1 coordinate 96,400,000, forward strand.
CCTTCGACAAATTTCTTTTCCCCAGTTGTGATGACTAGGTAGAATACCTAGCCAACGTTATCCTTACCGCCACAGAATGTTCCATTCCTCGCACTTAATCCTTTTGTGCCATGGTCCTATCTGTTGGTGGACTGAGGCATGCCGCAATGCAATTCATGCATGGAGATGTGCTCTCCGCATTTTTAACCATCATTCTAAGATGGCAAATTGAATTTGTTATAAACAGTTGTGTGCACAGTTTCGTCTCATTCTTCAGGATGGCAAAGAAGCTAGCTGGATTTCATTTACTAGTTCTTTTTAACACCAGCACTCCCTCTCCCATTGTCTGTGCCAACCTCCGATGGCTCTCTGGGAACAAGATCCATTTCCCAATTAGCAGCCTGACCATAGCAGATGAGGTCACAGTGAACCATATTTCTATCTCCAACACCTTAGTCTGCTAGTTTCTGGAGATTTCGAACTCCACCCACTGTCACCCTGCCTTTCACCATCGGAAATGATTGGAGGAGGCTGAGGCGATACCCTACTCTTCTCAGAATTGTGAGTGCTACAATGCCAATTTTACTATGAGGGAGCTAGATCATTCTCTCACTTAATCCTGAACCTTTGCCCTAGGGTCGGATGATGTTCACTGTAGATGTTGCAGAACCTTTCTCTTACAGGCAAGCACTTTCTCCTTCATACATATAATCACATCTGGACAGAGGGAACGTTTCCCATATGCTGGCGTGAAGCCACTGTTATATCCATACCAAGTCCGTTAAGGACAAACACCTTCCTTCTAGCTACTGCCCCATTTCTCTTGCACGCTGTGTTTGCAAGATGATGGAATGTATGACTCATGCCCGGCTGGTAAGACGGCTCAAGTCTCGCGATTTACTAACCACTACACAATATGTATTTCAAGTGTGCCATTCTGCAGTTCACCATCTCATCACTTAGTCAACCCACTTCATGAATGGTTTTCTGACATAAATTCCAAACTGTGGCTGTGTTTTTTAATCTAGAGAAAGGCTACAACACCTGCTGGAGGATTTGTATCCTCCATACTCTCTACACGCGTGGCTTTCGGAGTCCATGCCCCATTTTGTTCAGGAATTTTTAAGAGACATAGTTTTCCTGGTATATGTATGTTCAGCTTTGTTGGACACATTATCCAGGAAAACGGTGTGCCTCAGGGTTCCGCCCTGAGCGTCATCCTTTTTGCTATCGCCATTAACCCTATTATGGCCTCTCTCTTGCTGAGCATCTCCAGTTCCCATTTCATTGACGATTTTGTCATCTACTGCAGTTCTCCAAGGACTTGTCTCCTTGGGCGGTGTCTTCAGCATTGTCTCGATCATCTTTGCTCATGGAGCATCAACAGTGACTGTTGCTTTTCCATTGACAAAACCATTTGTATGAATTTCTGGTGGTGCAATTGGTTTCTTCCATCATCTTTACATCTTGGCCTTGTTCGAAGATTTTCTCGGTCCTCCCACGTGTCTCACCTGGCCACCCTCTGTACCGGTCTCTCAGTGTCCTACGTGTCCTCAGCGCTACTTGTTGGGTAGTAGATCAGACAACCCTTCTCCTTTTGTACGATCCCTTGTCCATTCAAAACTAAAGTATGGCTGTTTTGCTTATGCATCTACACATCTGTCCATCTTGTGCCAAAAGTACTATCTACCATCACGGCATCCGTTTGGCCACTGGCACTTTTACTGTAGTCCAGTTGAGAGTCTGTATGTTCCACATCCATGAGGATCTCCTCAGCACAGATCTATGGAATGAAAATCTAATCTAATCTATGTAGAAGCTCTAAATCCCCACTGTCATACCACCATGATTTTCTCCTCAGCAGATATCCATACCATTTGTCTGCCATGCCTGGTCACCCATCCTATGCCTCCTTCTTCAAGGACTCCTTTGATTGCCAGCATGGGGCACATCCCTCTTCTCTGTTACCTGGTGAGTTCACTTTTGGCTGCTGCTCTGGAAGCTTAATTTCATGCTACTTGCCTCTTTCCCAGTGGTTGTGAACCCTTCAACGCCTTGGCTTCGTGTGATGGCCCATGTTCACCTTGGACTTCATTTGCTACCTACGAGTACTACTCCAGACTAATCTTCTCTCGGAATTTCGCAAAAGTACTTTTGTGTACACCGATGGCGTTCAGACTGACTGTGGTGTTGGGTGTGCCTTCGTCATTGGCATTGGCGATTTTTGGTTTTGGCTCCCAGAACACTGTTCAGTATTTACTGCGGAGCTCTTCACCATGTATCAGGCCGTGTAGTATATTCAGCAATACAGGCTTTTCAATTGTGTCATCGGCTCTGACTCTCTCTGTGCCCTTCGGAGCCTCTGTGTACTGTACACCATCCATCCCTTAGTGCAATGGGTCTGAGAAAGCTTTCACTTGCTCACACTTGAAGGAGCCACTGTGTTTAAGTGGGTCCCTGGTCACATCAGTCAGATGGCAAATGAAGCCACTGACACCGCTGTCAAGGCTGTAGTAATTGTACCTCAGCTTGATAGTTTTGCCATTCCCTGTAATGTCCTCTGTGTTGCCATCTGTCCACAGATAGTGTCATTTTTGCACCACCACTGTTCCTCCCTTCATGGGCACAAGCTCTGGGGAACTGAACTTCTCCCAGCAGCTTGAACAACCTCATCTCAGCCGTTTCACCACAAGGAGATCATTTTAGCTAGGTTTTGTTTAGTAGTGATCCCCCACCACTTTGTGCTCATTGTTCTCAACTTTTGATGGTTCGCAATTTACTTGCGGAATGCCCATTTTTAACCATTTACATTCTAATTCATGTTTGTCATATGACCTATTGACTGTTTAGTGAATGACACGTGGGCTGTTCACCGCATTTTACTTTTTATCCATTATAGCGATATGGCAAAGGACATTTAATCTTGAGTTCAGGACCTCTGTTGTCTTTATGGCCCTTTCCCCAAGAGAAAGGCTTCAGCTTTCTTTCCTTCCGTCGATTGGGCCTAATGTGTAGTTGATTTTACCTCCTTTTTCATCTTCGTGTTCTATGGTTCTGACATAGTTGTGTATGACCTTATTGTTTTTGTGCCCCAAAACCACACACACACACACACACACACACACACACACACACACACACACACACACACAGCGACTGTGGTCACTTGTTCTGCATGAATATGTGTCTGTATGTTGTCGATTTTTGACAAAGGCATTATTGGCTGAAAGCTCGCTTTCTGACAGTCTTTTTGTTGTGCTTACCTGCGACTCAACATCTATACTAGATGGCGAGTAGCATCTACCCTTTTCATAATTTTGTTACATTCCATCCTGGATTTTCCATTGTTTGATTGTGCCTGACTTGGTACGGACATGTTGTAAATTACATTTCTGTATTAATTACCTCTTAAGAGTAAGATCTCTGTTTGCTGTTTGTTTTCTTTGCTTCTTTTTTGGTATATATGTAACATTAATCTCTGTGTTGAGTGTGTCACCATGAAAATGTCAGTGTCTACTGACTTTTTTTCCATGTAAATGAATACGCGAAGTATCTTCACCTTTCAACTATCTGTCTCCTGCTTTCTGTAGTGTGACTTTCTTGCTGATTTAAGCTCTGTATGGCTTTAAAACTAACAGTTTATAGTTTGGTTGTTCTCCTTTGTGCTGCAGTAAAATAATAGTTTTCTCTATACAAATTTCATGTATGCTTTTTTTTTCTCTGTGTAAACTTAACAAAGTATCTAATGGCCAGTAGCAACAAGTATTGACATTTACTATGAAAAAGTACAATAGTTTAATGCAGTGTAGATGTGTCTCAGCCTTGTGTAACATTTAAGAAGGGACAGGATGTATACGTTTATCAGTAACAGCACTGCAGCTGTTGTACAACAAAGCTATTACATTGAAATATGTCTTTTACCTCCTTAAACTGAAAACACAAGTCAGCTGAACTTATTTTTGCTATGTAAGTATTGGGACATGTGTGTAAGGTGAATGTTGTAACTGAAGTAAGATGTAAAGTTTTTCAACAAAGAACATTGCAACAGTAAGCCATGTGGCAACCAAAACATATATTTTAAATAGAAAAATTGTCTGAAAGGGAAATACTGATTTAAATTTTTTGCCTCATCAATGTTATTATCTGAAGATGTAAGTTATCCATAACCTACAAATGTTTGAAATATTTCAGGAAATTCGTCTATTTGTATGTGACATCACAGTCTTCAGTGGCCTATATTTATTTCACCATTGATGACGAATTCAGGGAAAGAAGTGCATGATTAAGTCAAAATTTTCTAGTTTTACTTACAAATTCTTTAATACATGTACGAAAAAAGAGAGAGAGAGAGAGAGAGAGAGAGAGAGAGAGAGAGAGAGAGAGAGAGAGAGATCACTGTTATACAATTGTTACATCGGTAGCAATGGCAAGAAAGTTTGTAAAGAAGTTCATCGGCAGATAATAAGTGTAGCCCTACTTCTCCTCCTTGATTTCAATTGTAGTCGGCTCTGGGGAGGCAGGCGCTGCGCTCTTCACAGCGGGCACTCCAGTCTGGATCACAGGCACCACACGCTCGCCCGCTGCCACAGCCGTCTGTAACATGTCATTGTACACAAAGAATAAATTTAAAAAATGTTGAAAAATAAAAGAAGAAAAAATCATTTTTACACAAAATCACTGATTTCAGCACACAGCTTATTGTCTTTGACAGACTAATCAGCAAATTAAAAAAACGTACTGAAGTGTTTTGATAATGATAGTTGCCAAAGATCAGTGTTCACTACTATCAGTGGCTACCATTGTTTCCTTTGTTCAGTCTAAATCTGGATAATGTTGTGACTGCAGAAAGCAGTTATATTTGTTCATCAGTGGAGTGATAGATTTTTGTATGCATGAATTTTGTTTCATGTTGAAAGAAACAAAATGCATGGAATTACACAGTATTTTTTTTGAAACCTCTTACCCATTCTCTTTATTAATCTTTTTCATGTTAAATGTTTTTCACTGTACATAATATTTTGTTGTTTTCATATTTGTATAAAATTCTAATTTTTTTCCCCCAAATGTGAGGTGATCAATTTTCATTTATGTTTCTGATACAACTTTAACAGACCTGTACAGGTCTCATACTGTATGCCTCTGTAGTAAAACTGAGGGCTCAAATGATGGAGTATCCTTTTCATCCTTCGATTGAGTCTCTGCAGTCTTTTTAATCAGTTTCTTATAAAGCTGTATTCATTAAATGATGTGAGAGAATGGAACAGAAAATGACCACACACATCTATGAATGCATGTGATCAACAATGTGGCAGCGAGTTGCATAGTTTGCTGCAGGCGGGATAGGGCAAGAGGCTCCACACACCACTAGAGAACTCTTTTGAGCTACTGACACTACAAATATGCCAATTCACAGCGAGAAGTTTGCCATTTCGACCACTGAAATCAAGTGCCCCATCATTGTCAAGGAACACATCGAGCATGAAGGCATAAAGGTGGCCTGCAATAATTTTCACGTAGTCCACAGATGGTGTCTATGATTATTACTTCTGGCTTCATGGAAGGTAAGGCAAATGTCACGCGCAGCATAATGCTGCCTCCAACGTCCTGCGCTGGTGCAAGTTTCGTAGAACTGTTCACCTGTATGAGGTGTATCCACACACTTCCATTGATTTAATGTAACAAGAAAAATTATTCATTCAGCTAGGCAACAGTTTTTCAATAATCAGTCTTGATGATCCCATGCCCAGTGAAATTGTAATTGATGTCAGTGCAATATCAGCTGCCATCCAGTCAGATGCACTTTAAAACGTATGCTGCCAGTCATGCCACCGCAGTTGCCACCATGGCATGAGGATGCTGTCATGGATGCTTATGCCACTGCCAATGAGGTGCAAGCATCCCCTCTCCAGAACACCAGCAGCGGGTCTACCTAAATTAAACATTGATGCACAGAGCCCATTTTGTGAGTGTCATTTCATTACATTTACAGACTTTTATAGCAGTCAGGGCTTGTCATCTACAGGCTAGTCATTGTATTGGGGATGACAATCATAAACCGATACTTAAACTTTCAGAAATACTGTTAGCAACTGACACTGCAACTACAGCAAACAGTTATGTGTTAGTTTTAATATTTGATATTAGATGTAGAATAATGTAATATATGAATTCTCTGTGCACAGACTATCTGATCCTCACTCTTGTATCCACTAAAGAACCACAAAGTGCACAAAGGACCTTACAACAGTCTACTGTGGAGCCCAATGTTCAACTATAAGCACTGAACAGAGTGCTCCAATACACTTGTGACTTTACCAGCATTATACTGTGTCCACAGATCTGCCAACGATCACTGCCTAGCCTGATATGCAGAGTGAGTAAACCTCAGATCACAACAGTTATGATTATTATGCCAAAATACCATTACAGATCATATTAGTTTATTTTTACTATTCCTCACCTTCCCCTCCCAAATCAACTAAAAAATCTGTATTTGTTGCCAATTACCATAGTGTGTTGTTGTGACATCTTTACACATTTTCTTTTTCTGATCGTCAGATGTATCCCTTAGATAATAAGAGAATTAATGTACCAAATGCCAATAAAATAAAATAAAATGAGTTGGATCTGCAGTAAAGTTATAAAATATTCACTGAAGACCTGCATATTGTCGTAGTGGTCTGTGTAATGTGTGAAAGTGTCAAAGAAATGTTCAACAAATTTCAGCAGCAAATGCTACAGGAAAGGTGATGTGTATCACAGACATTCTTACACTCCAGAAATGATAAACTCAGAAGAGCCACTTTGCAGAAATTATGGATGCGCAAGGTACCAAACTGTCCTGCTGGAATTGCCAAAGTCTGTCAGAATGCACAATGGACATGAATGGATGCAGGTGATCAGACAGGATGGTCACGTACTTGTCACTGTGAGAGTCATATCTAGAAGTATCGGGGGTCCCAACCAACTGCACATGCCCCACATCATTACAGAGCCTGTACCAGTTCGAACATTCCCTTACTGAAATGATGCAGGGTCCATGGATTCATGGGATTGTCTCCTTGCTCGTACATGCCCATCTGCTCGATACAATTTTAAATGAGGCTTGTCCAACCGGGCATCATGTTTCCAGTCATCAACAGTCAAATGTTGGTGTTGATGGGCCCAGGTGAGGTGGAAAGCTTTGTGTCATGCAGTTGTCAAGGGTACACAAGTGGGCCTTTGGCTCCGAAAGCCCATATCGATGATGTTTTGTTGAATAGTTTGCACGCTGACACTTATTGATGTCCCAGCATAGAAAGCTACAGCAATTTGCAGAAGGGTTGCACTTCTGTCATGTTGAATGATTCTCTTCAGTCGCCATAGGTCCCGTTCTTGCAGGATCTTTTTCCGAACACAGCGAGGTCAGAGATCTGATGTTTTTTCAGCTTCCTGATATTCACAGTACACTCTTGAATGGGAAAATCCCCACTTCGTGACTAGCTCAGAGATACTGTGTCCAATTGCTCGTGTGCTTACTATAACACCACTTTCAAATTCGCTCATATCTTGATAACCTGCCATTGTAACAGCAGTAATTGATCTACCAGTTGCGCCAGACACTTGTAATCTTATATAGGCATTGCCGATCACAGTGCCGCTTTCTGCCTGCTAACATATTTCTGTATTTGAATATGCATGCCTATACCAGTTTCTGTGGCACTTCAGTGTATATCTCATACAGTGGTCACAAGGTTTACCCTTACTGTACATTTAAAAGAGAGATTTATGCACTGGTATAATTTGCAATTGGAAAAGGGAAGGGGGCAAACGTATTCTGATACACAATATACCCTCTGCAATAGGCCCTACAGTGGCATGTGGAATACCTATGGAGACGTAGTTTTAAAAGTATGTATTTGAAGGTAGGTAAATACAGGCAGTCCAACTCACATTTAAGTGGTTTTTAGGTTTGAAGGTAATAAATATACAGGCAGCAACCTACGCAGATAACTCAGAGGTGTAAAAAGGTTGTTTCCTCTAGGTTTGTTTCTCTTAAACTGAGTAAGTTCAGTTCGGACATGTAAGCTACACTGAGTAAGTTCTGTTAGGACATGTAAATTACAGAGATGACAAATGACAAATGTGTAGCAGAAACCCCAAGTGGTACTCTGACACTTGAAGTTACTTTTTGCCTCTGTGGTTCACAGGAAGTTTCGTTTTACACATCAGATGTGAGCACCAAAAGCAGACTGGTTAAAAGTATGGTAAAAATGCTTTCTGAACATTGAAAATACATGTAAAAAATGTGGAACAGAATTGCATGTTTCTAATGAACAGCTGTAGGACAGCTGTTAAGTTCCTGTACAATCCAAGAAAACACAATCCACAGGCTTGTGAAATTTTGTATGTCTAAAATCACTGTACCTGATCTTAAAATGCAGCAAACAAATTGCAAATCATACAAAAGCCACTACCAAAGGACAAACCACAACAATACTGCTGTCCACATTGTGTGTTGAAGCAAACTGACAAGAACACTGCCTGCGAAAAATATTGTATTCCCCAACAAGAACAGATTTCAGAAACACTTAATATGTGTTAACTTCCACGTATGGGATTAACAACATCCATGTGATGCCCAGAAACACATTCATAATGTCTGAGAATTAATGATTGCTGTGGAATGGTGTGTAACAATGAAATGAATCTCTCACTTTTGTGCTGTTGCAAAACTTTTTGACATTAAAACTGAGTGTTGGAGCTGTACTCAAACCTATATTCTTACAATCAGTAGTGTAAACCCAGCAAGTTGTGCAGCAGAGCTTCTGAGAAATTTTGAAAGTATGAAAAGATGTTGGCAGATATAAGCTGTGATGTGGGCCACAAAGCATGTGTGAATAACTTAGCTGGTAAGAGTATTTCATATAATGGAAAAGTTCAAGGTGGAGTTTCAGTCTGATACACAGTTTTGATCTCTCAAAAAGTGCAGCATAATTATCAGATCATTTTTCTTTGCAGTAAAACCCAATACCGCATTAATGTAATTAGATGATCTGACAGAATAAACACATTTACCCACAGTGCAAGTAGTTTTGAGACTCAGGGTTTTTGATTAGGGTTTCTCAGCAGACTCGTTCTCAACACAAAGAAATATATGTTATTTGAACATACAGAAGGAAAGCCAGGAGCATTGTTGCTGACTTAGTGTATGGTTTGGGTTCAGTTTGAGAATGACTGTTATGTTGCTTGTTGCAACTACTATATTGTTGTGTTTCACATTGCTTTGTGTACAACTTGACTCCGTCAGTTATTAGTGTGGTAGAAAGTAGTATGTCCAAGATTATGAGTGGTGTGAAGAAACCAAGAGGCAGGTATTTTTGTGTGTGAAAATCCAGGTTTGAGCCACCTGATCAGTAATAGTAGCTTTAACACTCAATGTTAAATTTTAACACAGTTTAATGAAAGCACTGATATGAGATGACAGAGATGATAAAGTTAGGAATGGAAGCAATATTTTAGTGGGTGTTGAAGCAATAACTTCCAACATTTGGAAATGAGGGGGACAGAGGAAAGGCCTGAAGAGAAGCATGGGGGAAAATAGAAAACACATGAGTGTCCAAGTGCAAGTGTCATGATAAAGCTATATGTTCAAGATGCAGACAGTGAAAATGTTGAGAATACAGTACCTTCTTGGGGGCTGTGACGGTGAGGACGCCGTCTGAGGACAGGTTAGATACAACAGCGTCAACCTCGACGTCCTTTGGTAGCAGATATCGGCGCACAAAGTGCCGGGAGACAAAGCCGTGCTCGTCGGGTCGCTCCTCATGCTTGCCCTCGACGATGACTGCATTGCCCACCGTCTTGACTGTGATTTCATTGGGAGCGAACTGCTGCACATCCAGGCTCACCTGTCAACCATCCAACCACAGAATTTTCCCAACATTCTCCTCAGACCTCAGGCTTACCACTCATAGTGATGCATTGAGATTATTCAAAACTCATATTAACACTTTGAGTACCAGCTGTTTCTGCCTGAAACCACCATTTTTTTTTTACGTACCAGTGCCTTTAGCATGAAACCACTGGTTATGTTGCAAGAAAGAGACATCTAGTGGTCCACTGAGGTACTTCTATGAATGTACTCCATTGAAGCAATCATTTATAGTGTACAAAGCAACAGTCTGTGCAGAAATTGTGCTAAATGATTGTAGGAGATTGTGACATTTTTTTCTTTTTTTATTTCTTGAGATCATTGACAGGGAAAGTTAGTACATCTAAAGTTGTTGTAATGTAAAGTTGAATTTATGCTACTGCTTTTATGAGTGGTGCCAATATGTAGTTTCAATATAAAATTTATTAAATTTGGGCCCATTTCTGCTTGTTGTTTAGGACTATAACTTGTCCTATGTATTATAAGTCCATGGAAGTTTCAAGATGTGAGATTGCGTCCAGGAAAAAATGCCAATTTGCTTTTGAATACATTACATGAAATGATCAGTGCTGAAAACTGTATGTCCTATTAGTTTAAAAGTAAAGCCACATCCTTAAAACAATTTATTGTTTACTTTTTGCTAATTTCTTCTTGTATTTGTTGCTTACTTTGAGAACAAAAGCTAATTTTGCAATAAAATTAAAATTTTATCCCAAGCAAAACAACCTCCTTAAAACGATTGAGGATTTACTTTTTGTCACTTTCTTCTTTTGTGCATTGCTTACTATGATAATGGTACCTTTGTGAAAAATTTTAAAATTGCATTTATTTTCATATTGTTGGGACTTCAAGGGTTAAGTGGGAAGAGTCTGATTAAAACACATTCAAGGAAACATACTGGGCAGACAGTGATGCAACTATAGTGGCAAATGATTTTGTCCCAATTGTCACACAGTCCTGTATCTTCATAGGTATAATTTTTCTTCACCTTTCATACATGAACTGGAAAGGGCTATAATAAACTTCAGATTTTTTGTTGTGAACTGATGATGTAGTTTCATCTTCAAGTTAACTTGCTGTCATGCCAAAAATATTGCAAATTGATTAAAGCACTCGTTTATTTTGGCCTATCACTCTCAACAACTTAAGGGATACCTCCTAATATCACGTTGGACTTCCTTTTGCCCAACATAGCACAGAAACGTGATGTAGAATGGCCTCAACAAGTCGTCGGAAGTCGCCTGCAGAAATATTGAGGCATGATACTCTTGTATCTTCTGTCATTTCTGTAGATGCATGCCTTGAAGTGAGTTTTTGAAAGAGGTTGCGCTGTAGGTAGACTTGTTACTTTTTCATGTTTCTATTTGTATGAAGTTCTCATGCTTCTCACTTTCTTTTCAAACCAGATAAAGTCACTGTAAGTCTCCTTTTTACAAAATATTTCTAGAAGAACTCTGCATGCCTCATTTGGTACATTTCTGTTGTGCTACTGAGGATTTACCAGTATTATATCACTTCAATGGCTGCACTTTTATCACCAGTCTCATACAAAGCCATATTAATCAACTCATCTGAGACAAATGAGAATGGACAAAAGCTATGAAAGTGTGCTACAGGGGTGTGGTGCCGAGTCACACAGACTGCCCTGAGTGAGAGGAAGACCTCACTGCATACGGGCATTCTTGTACGGCATCACCACTAAACAGGTGCAAATGAACAGAGCAAAGTTGAACTGGTCAACTTTGTCAGGAGGTCAGGCTGTCCTGACCAACCAGGATTGGGAGCCAATTACTTAATAAGCCAACTAGCCAACACAGTGCACAATATTAGGACCAACTCATTCAAGTCAGTACAGGGTTGAACAAATTCTACTGTTGTAACTTTCATGGCTAATTAGCCATATATGTCAGCAAAAGCAAAGAAACTAACTGTATCAGGGTAAACTTCTTTAAGACGCAGTATTGTAGGCAATGGCTTGCATTCACAGTGCTTGCAACATGATGAGATATGTGATACTAGCTTCTAAGGTAACTATGTTTCATTATCTTCCACTGGTAGATTTGAGACCACAGAAAGAGACAGATCACATCATCTTATAAGGAAGTGTGAAATTTACTGGCTTCTGGGTCGTTGGGGGAGAGAGAACAGAAGCCATGCTATGCTGGAGAAACCCAAAAAGGGAGACCACATCTGGCAGTGATAGAAGGTGGGCGCATCAGCTGCCAACAACACAGATTAATGTACACGGAGGTGACGAATGTCTTGTGATAGTGATATGCACGTACACAGATGATGTTAGTGTCGTGTACACACAGTATGAAAGGGCAGTACATTGGTGGAGCTATCATTTATACTCAGGTGATCTATGTGAAAAGGTTTCCAACTTGACTGTGGCTGCATGAGGAGAATTAACAGATTCTGAACCTGGAATGGTAACTGGAACTAGACACATGGGACATTCTATTTTGGAAATCGTTAGGGAATTCAGTACTCCAAGATACACAGTGTATAGATCGTACCGAGAAAAACAAACTTCAGGCATCACCTCTCAACAAGAACAATGCAATGGCCGTTGCCCTTCAATTAACGACTGAAAGTAGTAGCTATTGCGTAGAGTTGTCAGTGCTAACAGACAAGCAACACTATGCAATAACCCTAGAAATAAATTTGGGACATACAATGAACACATCCATTAGGACAGTGCGTCGAAATTTGGCGTCAATGATCTATGCCAGCAGAAGACCAACGCAAGGGCCTTTGCTAACAGCACGATGTCACCTGCAGCACCTCTCCTGGGCTCATGACCATATTAGTTGGACCCTAGATGACTGGAAAACCGTGGCATGGTCAGATGAGTGACGATTTCAGTTGGAAAGAGCTGATAGTACGGTTCGAGTGTGGTGGACATTTCATGAACCTATGGACCAAGTTGTCAACAACTCACTTTGCAAGCTGGTGGCGGCTCCATAATGGTGTGAGGTGTGTTTACATGGTATAACTGGGTCCTCTGGTCCAAATGAACTGATCATTGACTGGAAATGATGATGCTTGGCAATTGGGAGACCATTTGAAGCCAAACAGTGATGGAATTTTTATGGGTGACAATGTACCCTACAGCAGCCCACAGTTATTCACGATTCATTTGAACAACACTTTGGCACACTGGACTCGCATTCGGGAGGACGACAGTTCAATCCCACGTCTGGCCATCCTGATTTAGGTTTTCCGTGATTTCCCTAAATCACTCCAGGCAAATCCCAGGATGGTTTCTTTGAAAGGGCATGGCCGACTTCCTTTCCTGTCCTTCCCTAAACCGATGAGACCGATGACCTCGCTGTCTGGTCTACTCCCCGAAACAACCCAACCCAAACAACACTCTGGACAGTTTGAATGAATGGTTTAGCCACCCAGGTCACCTGACGTAAATCCCATATTTGTGGGACAAGCGAGAGGTCAGTTTGTGCATAAAATCGTGCACTGTCAGTGCTTTCCCAATTATGGATGGTTGTAGAGGCAGCATGGCTCAATATTTCTGCAGGGGACTTCAAACGACTTGTTGAGGCCATGCCACATCCAGTTGCTGCACTATGTTGGACAAAAGTAAGTCCAACCCGTTTTGAATGGTTTTATTCACTTTTCCAGTCGAATTCAATTACAAAAATGTCTTGGCCTTCTAAACAGTTAGCTGACTCGTTGTTAACAGCTATCTAGGGTACTCTTCGTAGCGATCAACAAAGCGGCAAAGGTGATTGGTCAACGATCCAGAGACCACATGCTGCCTACTGTGTCAAGTGTCATCACATGAAGATTTGAGTTGAGTACTAACTAGAACACTTTGACATGTACCTGAAAAGAATGTGTCCACCTGTGACACCCCAAGTGAACTGCAGAGCCATCGCAACCTTTTGCACTCCTGTGTCGTTGGCAGTAGCGTCATATGTGGTAATTTTGTATGGAAGAGTCACATTATCTGTAGAAGCCTTAACAATGCACGGCACTGAGAGTTCAGTTTATAGATCACTTTGAAGTTCCTCCTCTAATAGCCCTTATGGATTTTACGATTTGTCAGAACTGATACTGGCCCCATTGGATCCCAGTATTGTTCAGATGAAGGCTAATCAACTGACTAAGTAAGGAGGCCCCCAGGTTTGGGTGGTGAGATGACAGGACCTCCAGTCCAAGCCAATTGGCTCAACTATTCTCTGTCGATCAGCGCTGGTATAGTGTAAGAAGTGAGAAGAGGAGCAACGTTTAGATCTGATTAATCACAATGTGTGTGCAGTTGCCCCAACACCAAAGCCCTCCCCCTCCCACCCTCATAATGACCAACAAATTGTGCTGCATGTTGGGGCCTCAAACTGAAACAACGGTTTGGCCAGTGTCTAGTGCTGTCACATACCTGGAAGCGATCCTTGTCGACGGCAATGGCTGATGTCCCAGAGTCCTGCCTGGCGAGAGATCGCCAGGGCCTGAGGTAGCCTGTGGGCCTCAGCAGCGGGCTGCGCACGCCCAGTCCAGACAGCAGCTCATCCCTGGACAGCCCCAGGCCGAAGTGCTGGTCCAGCAGGCGGCCCGTGCGAGGCTCCCAGTCGTCCCACCAATCGCGCCACAGCAGCGGTACCACGGACATCTGCTGGCGCGCCAGACATCAGTCAAGCACAGGACTAATCAAACACGATAGTACAAACAGTAATAGTGCTCTAAAACAGGGCACTCGCCTCATACTCGACAAAATGTCCAGACACTCTGTGACCAAAATGGTACTGAAACAGAGGATGACAGACTTAAGGCCGAAATACTCAATGTCTTTTTCCAAAGCTGTTACACAGAGGAAGACTGCACTGTAGTTCCTTCTCTAGATTGTCGCACAGATGACAAAATGGTAGATATCGAAATAGATGACAGAGGGATAGAGAAACAATTACAATCGCTCAAAAGAGGAAAGGCTGCTGGACCTGATGGGATACCAGTTCGATTTTACACAGAGTACGCGACAGGTAGATGCCGTGTTTCTTGACTTCCGCAAGGCGTTCGATACAGTTCCACACAGTCGTCCAATGAACAAAGTAAGAGTATATGGACTATCAGACCAGTTTTGTGATTGGATTGAAGAGTTCCTAGATAACAGAACGCAGCATGTCATTCTCAATGGAAAGGAGTCTTCCGAAGTAAGAGTGATTTCAGGTGTGCCGCAGGGGAGTGTCATAGGACCGTTGCTATTCACAATATACATAAATGACCTTGTGGCTGACATCGGATGTTCACTGAGGCTTTTTGCAGATGATGCTGTGGTGTATCGAGAGGTTGTAACAATGGAAAATTGTACTGAAATGCAGGAGGATCTGCAGCGAATTGATGCATGTTGCAGAGAATGGCAATTCAGTCTCAATGTAGACAAGTGTAATGTGCTGCAAATACATAGAAAGATAGATCCCTTATCATTTAGCTACAAAATACCAGGTCAGCAACTGGAAGCAGTTAATTCCATAAATTATCTGGGAGTACGCATTAGGAGTGATTTAAAATGGAATGATCATATAAAGTCGATCGTCGGTAAAGCAGATGCCAGACTGAGATTCATTGGAAGAATCATAAGGAAATGCAATCCGAAAACAAAGGAAGTAGGTTACAGTACGCTTGTTCGCCCACTGCTTGAATACTGCTCATCAGCGTGGGATCCGTACCAGATAGGGTTGATAGGAGAGATAGAGAAGATCCAACGGAGAGCAGCGCACTTCGTTACAGGATCATTTAGTAATCTCGAAAGCGTTACGGAGATGATAGATAAACTCCAGTGGAAGACTCTGCAGGAGAAACGTCAGTAGCTCGGTACGGGCTTTTGTTGAAGTTTCGAGAACATATCTTCACCGAGGAGTAAAGCAGTATATTGCTCCCTCCTACGTATATCTCTCGAAGAGACCATGAGGATAAAATCAGAGATTAAAGCCCACACAGAAGCATACCGACTATCCTTTCCACGAACAATAGGAGACTGGAACTGAAAGGAGAAACCGTTAAACGTACTCAAGGTACTCTCCGCCACACACTGTCAGGTGGCTTGCGGAGTATGGATGTAGATCTAGATTCTACACTATACAGGATGACACAAAAGTCCGTTAACATTTGAGAATGCGCTAGTTGGCGGAATAACATAGGTAAAGAGGTAAAAACCGACACACATGCCTGAAATGACATGGGATTTTATCGGACCCAAAAACGAGTGCAAAAACTGACCAGCAGTTGGCACTGAACAGCAACACGTCAGTGGAACTGCATGAGAATCGTGTATAAAATGAACCCTAGAGAGAAAAGGGGAATCAGATCATTTGAACCCCTTACTTAAATGAACGTTCCGCCACCGGAACACCCATCCCAACACAGTCAATTATGCACAGCATGTTGCGTCCACCCCAAAAATTTCGAACGTTTCTAGCTTCCTAATTAAACTAGATAGATATTAAATTGACAGTGATTTTTACACTGTTGGTTAAAATACATCAGCCACACATTAGAAAACGTAACGTTCTATTAAAAACAATTATATCTTGTTGCTGACACTCCATGGAAAATAACTAAACAAACTATGCTCATAGCCCTGCAAAAAAAAGTAACGTTTCTTGACTTTACGTATCTAAATAAGTACTTCTGTCACTTATTGTTTTTTAAGTTACAGAGGAAAAACACTACATCACAATACTTTGGCACCTATACATATGCGCCTACGAGAAAAAGGATCATTTCGTGTCCGTCCCACCTTAATGTCGTTTGAGGCATGTCGCAACACTCGATCTGGAAGGGAATGAATATATTTTTACAGACACAGAGGTAACTGGGTTAACTAACTGAATAAATATTAGTTACATTATCACTCTGTGACGAATCGCCAGAGACCAGGTCTCTTGCACTGAAATATTCAGAAGATATCGCTGAGCAACTTCTGAAATTTTGTCAGTGAAGTTCAGATTAACTGCATAGGTTTATAGCCAGAAATTCCTCTAACAGTGAGTAGCGAGAGGTACTTCTGGGGCCACTATCGTTCCTCCTCTCCCCTCCACCCCCTCTCCCCCCCACGCCCAATTCCATTTTGTAATTCGCGAATGATGCGTGCAAAAAAGAATGTCGTAAATCTCCGTGTGACATATAATAAATCCTCTAACTTCCTCGTTGTGATTACTTCGCGAGGCAAACGGGGTTTTAAAATACGTAGAAATCCCTAGGGAATGGATAGAGGACGTAAAAAGAAACAAAGTGATTCCTTGTATATGCACATATGGGTAATTTTTTATTTCCTTAGTTACTGGCTATTTTTTTCTTCGTTTCTGTCTTTTTGTTTTCATATTTCCAGCTTGGCTCTACAGGTATTTTTTCTTTTCAAATGTTGTTTTCTGAAGGCTAAATGAAATGCTCAAAATGTCTTCCGTAAGCTCTACCACAAGCTTCTAGACGCCGCATCATGGACTGTCTTACTCCCATATTCCAGATGTCTGCTGAAATTCTTCTTGAACATGCTGGCGAAGAATGTCAATATTCCCCATAACTGTTGAATACTCTACTTCTTTCAAATGTCCCCAAAAATAAAAATCCAATTTATTGACATGAGGAGATCGAGAATGCTAAGATGTTGCTGCCCCACGACATGTCCAGTTATTTGGGCAATGCTAATTTAAAACTGTTCTTGCCTGAAGAGCAAAATGAGGTGATACCCCATCGTGTTCTAGCGGAATTGTAGTGGAACGTCTTACAGCAAAATATTTAGAGGTTTCATTAAAAATTCACTACAAGATGCTCCAGTCAGCGTTCCATGGAAAATGGAAAGTCCAGTTAACTTGTCTCGAGAAGTGCCAGTCCACACAGTAACGCTAAACTGTTATTGATGTCTTGTTTCCAAATCTGCGAAAGGATTCTCATCCGTCAATAAAAAGATATTGCGAAAATTCTGTACTCCATTCCTAGTAAACTTTGCGTCATCGTTGAATAGTACGGTAGATAGACAAAAGTCTTTTCTTGATTGAAAATCTGTTTCAGTAAGACCTTGCACAATCTGAAGGCGGCACGGATAAGGGAGTTGCTCCCGTTACGTTTTACACATAGTCACGTAACTCACAGTCTCAGTTTCTCTTGTACTGCTGCCAGTATTGTCTTCACTGTGATGAAGTACTCCATTTCCTAAATCAGGTGTTCACACACTATTTGGTCTTCCACAATGAAATGACCATTGTTTGGTAATGTCAATTATGATATCTTTCAGCATACAAACGCCTGGTTTCAGACACATTGCAATTTGCGCATGTCCATACATCAGATGCATGTCCCCCATGTACTGATTAGAATAAGTAGATTGCAGCCAGACTTGTACAGTAGACATTAGTTCGATAACAATGCGGCCGAGCAGGTGTCACGCCCGTGACTGTATAGTATAGTCAGGAGCAACACGTCGCCACAGAATACTCTCCATTCTGTGATGTCGCTCTCCAGCTGCGGTCGCTAATGAACGTTTTTTCGGTGGCGCCCCTTTCGGAAATAGCCGATTCAGTTTCTGTGGGGGAAAGAATGTTAAGTACACAGCTACCACCTGTCCAACAAGAACTGTACAGTACGCTTTCTTTACTGATAGTATTCTCAGTACTAACAGGAGTTGTTTATTTACTAGTATCGTGACAACTAAGATAAACGTAAGCAGGCTCTGACTTAACACTTGTAAGGAGCAACATTTTAAAAGAAAAAAATACATGCAGAACCAAGCTGGAAACTTGAAAAGAAATTGAAACGAGGCAAACATCTAATAATAAGAAAATAGTGTCTGTAATTAAGAAAAATAATGAAAACTGACCACCTCTGTATCTGAACACTTTTGCTTCTAGTGGAGTCCTCTACCCATTCCGCAGAGGTTTCTCACATATTAGCCCAATGCGCTGTATTTTGGAGGAAATAACGTGTTGCCCAACTCTTGTTGGAATGTACACGCTCAGAATATTAACTTCGCCTTGATGCACAACGCCTCTCTTGTAGCTTCTGCCACTGCAACTTGATTAGCATTTGTGTAATGCACTCTTGCTTTCTACACACACCAAAAAAAGTTTTGCATCACCCCGGTTTCCAGAACTCCTGTGGATATTGTATCACAGACACAGTCACTTTGACTGTTCAGAGATGTCACAAAACCCACCCAAAGATGTAAACAACCATGCATGAGCAGCGTCTAATAGGCTGAAGGGGTCCGACAGCCGATCAGTTCCAGTCATTCCACCAGGAAGGAGGTACACGGCTCGTCTGTAGTTTAACCATGCCTCGACGGTCACAACCGGGGTTCGATCGTGTCCGCTTTGTTACTTTGTGCCAGGAAGGGCTCTCAACAAGGGAAGTGTCCAGGTGTCTCGGAGTGAGCCAAAGCAATGTTGTTCGGACATGGAGGAGATACAGAGAGACATGAACTGTCGATGACATGCCTCGCTCAGGCCGCCCAACGGCTACTACTGCAGTGGATGACCGCTACCTAAGGATTATGGCTCGGAGGAACCTGACAGCAACGCGAACATGTTGAATGATGCTTTTCGTGCAGCCACAGGACGTCGTGTGTGCAATAGGCTGCATGATGTACAACTTCACTCCCGACGTCCATGGCTAGGTCCATCTTTGCAACCACGACACCATGCAGCAGATGGAGCCAACAACATGCTGAATGGACCCCTCAGGATCCACTGATGAGTATCGCATATGCCTTCAACCAGACAATCGCCGAAGACGTGTTTGGAGGCAACTCGGTCAGGCTGTACGCCTTAGACACACTGTCCAGCGGGTGCAAAAAGGTGGAGGTTCCCTGCTGATTGGGGTGGCATTATGTGGGACTGACGTACGCCGCTGGTGGTGATGAAACGCACCGTAACGGCTGTACGATACGTGAATGCCATCCTCCGACCGATAGTGCAACCATATCGGCAGCATACTGGCGAGGCATTCGTCTTCATGGACGACAATTCGCGTCCCCATCGTGCACATATTGTGAGTGACTTCCTTCAGGATAACGACATCGCTCGACTAGAGTGGCCAGCACGTTCCCCAGACATGAACCCTATCGAACATGCCTGGGATAGATTGCAAAGGGCTGAGGGATCTACGCCTAATCGCCGTTGAGGAGTGGGTCAATCTGGACCAACAATGCCTTCCTGAACTTGTGCGTAGTATGCCACGACGAAACAGGCTTGCATCAATGCAAGAGGACGTGCTACCGGGTATTAGAGGTACCGGTGTGTACAGTAATATGGACCCTACCACCTCTGAAGGTCTCGCTGTATGGTGGTTCAACAGGCAATGTGTGGTTTTCATGAGCAATAAAAAGGGCGGAAATGATGTTTACGTTGATCTCAGTTCCAATTTCCTCTACGGGTTCCGGAACTCTCGGAACCGAGGTGATGCAAAACTTCTTTTAATATGTGTATAAGAACCCATGAATTGGATTTCCTTATGATTTTTTTCAAAGAATCTCAGCCTAGCATCAGCTGCTCTTACAACTAGTTTCATATTTTTGTTCCACTTAGGATCGCTGCGGGTGGTTGCTCCTAAATATTATAGGAATTCTACTCTTTCCCTTAATTAACTGTCAATAACTATTAATTAACTGCCAAAACAACTGCGCCCCCCCCCCCCCAAAAGAGAAACTACCATTCCGTAATTTTTTTTCTACGGAGATAAACAAATTTTATAATTTTGCAAGTAGGTATGTACGTTTAATAAAAACAAAGCATTATTCCTCTCATAATATATTCGCTAGAAGGCCGAAAGGGTTAACGCGCCGCTTCCAGATTTGGGGAGGCGAACCGACCAGACAGAATGTGGTTGTTAAGAGGTTTCCCATAAGCCAGCTAGATGAATAGCGGTCTAGTACGCACGTCCCGCTGCAGATACACGCTTCGCAAACATTAAAAAAACTTTCTCACATTTGGACATGAGATTTACCCTATACGTAAACAGATGGGTCACAAATTCCTTCCCAGAGGTAACAGAGGAGTCTGGAACGCCATGCGGCCACCAACTGTCCCTAAAATTGCAAGAACCAGTATAATAATTCCGCTCACATGGAGAGACAGAGAAAATGTCAAAGAAAAAAAGAGGAAGATTCCTCCCATAACAAAATCAATTAGCCTAGAAAAATTATTTTGAATTAGTTATCTAATTACACCGCGGGTCATACGAACCGTAACTTGGCAGCACCAGAATTATATATCCCCTCCAGCTTTTTTTGCTTTCTTCCTCGACTGTCACGCTTCGCTCCAATCCTCGATCGGTAGAGATAAGAAAACATCAAAAGCAAACGGTCAAGTAACATATTGGCTGCTGCACTCGCTCACTGACCTACGAAATCCTACTATACCGCACCGAAGCACTAGCCAGAACTCCATTGCTGTACTTCAGCGCGCTGTGTAGACTGCAACTGTGTGAACCAAGCACGCTATTGACATAAAAATTTGTTCGGTAACAGTAGTTATTTTTCCATGATGCTGTTTGGTCGAAATGACACTGTAGAAATGTTACTGTGACTATAGAGTGCGCTTACAGCCGCAGGCCAAAGAAAAGGCCTCTTCTGGAGAGTCTATGACAGAGACCACAGGCAAAAGATTGGAACACGAGGATTATGAGAATTTACGTACTCCCCCCCCCCCCCCCCTCCCTCGCCTTGACTAATTCTTGAACCGTATTTCTTTCTTTCCCTCAGTTTTTGCGTTCCCTCTTGTGCCTGCACCCTAGTTGGACCTCAATACGGCCCTGCGTAAGCTGCAACTTGGCATTTTTCTCGTCAACAGTTATGAGAGTTGAACGAAGCGATAAATGAAATAAGAAAATCCGTGCACAAATGCACCATTCGAAATCTAGTGCTTAACGAGTAACCCACCGCGGCACACGTTTACAGCTAGCTAAACTATAGTATGGGCTTACTGCTTTTCACAAAACTTATGTCAGTCAGGAACAGTAAGTTGGCTGCTACAGCTGCAAAAATTTCAGTGGAAGCACCGCTCCAAGATAATACAACGAGCAGGGGCATTACATCGCCTGCTAAATAGTAACCGCCGTGTAGGATCACGACACTCTGACCGCAGAGACATCTCTTGGTGCCTTCGATAATCCAAAATGTCAGCCAGTTTCTACCTGGCGGAGCGCTACTAGCCAGGCGAAACTTACCTCTGCAATTGCTTGTCGTTAGAACGCGTCGAAATTACTGCCAGACCGTGGGGTGTGTCCGCGTTCTTATAGGGCGGCGGTGGAGCCTTCGAGAGCGCGTGCGCCCAGGAATACCGCGACGACTCAGCGGCTGCCGAAATTAGCCGTGCTCTGCGCGCCTATGCACACTGGCAGCTGGGCGCTGGCTGCCGCGCGACGTCACGCGAGGTGACGCTGTGGCCAGCTGTCGTGTCATCCCGTGTGGCGGCTGGCAGCCGGAGCGGACAACCCCCTCTGTCTGCAGCTGCCACATCTACACGTCGCGAGCCTGCCGACAACACGCACAAGAGGGCGATTCAAACGAAAACTTTAATTACACACTGTTAAGCTAAAGAAGCAATACTACGACTGTAACTGCCGATGTCGCTGGGTCAATATGGGAACACAGAGAGGCCGTCTGCTGCGGAGCCCAATGATCAGAAGTGAGCGCTGAACGGAGTGGACTGAATCGCTCCTGTCTACAACAGCACTGTACTGTGTCGTCACATCTGCCGCAGACTGCTTGGACGAGGCGCGCAGCCCTCCGACATGTCCTCTGATGAGGCCTGATAGTCCAGTACCATGTAGCCTACTCTCACGGATGGGTCTAGGACTCGGTTCTGAGAGGGATCACACTTCGTTACTGTCTATATCTCCTCCCCTCATCCCTCCTCCCAAATGTAACTTACCATCTCCCTGTCACAACCTGTCACGGGTACGTACGGCTTCAACAGTTACAAAATTAAATTATATAAAATATGTTAATTCCCTCAGACTCCAAGAAGAATATAATAATTCCATTCCCAAAGAAAGCAGGTGTTGACAGATGTGAAAATTACAGAACTAACAGTTTAATAAGCCACGGCTGCAAAATACTAACGCGAATTCTTTACAGACGAATAGAAGAACTGGTAGAAGCCGACCTCGGGGAAGATCAGTTTGGATTCCGTGGAAATATTGGAACATGTGAGGCAATATTGACCTTACGACTTATCTTAGAAGAAAGATTAAGGAAAGGCAAACCTACGTTCTAGCATTTGTAGACATAGAGAAAGCATTTGACAATCTTGACTGGAATACTCTCTTTCAAATTCTGAAGGTGGCAGGCGTAAAAAAATACAGGAAGCGAAAGGCTATTTACAATTGGTACAGAAACCAGATGGCAATTATAAGAGTCGAGGGACATGAAAGGGAATTAGTGGTTGGGAAGGGAGTGACACAGGGTTGTAGCCTCTCCCCAATGCTATTCAATTTGTATATTGAGCAAGCACTAAACGAAACAAAAGAAAATTTCGGAGTAGGTAGTAAAATCCATGGAGGAGAAATAAAAACTTTGAGGTTCGCCGATGACATTATAATTCTGTTAGAGACAGCAAAGGATGTGGAAGAGCAACTGAACGGAATGGACAGTGTCTTGAAAGGAGGGAATAAGATGAATATCATCAACAGCAAAACGAGGATAATGGAATGTAGTCGAATTAAATCGGGTGATGCTGAGGGAATTAGATTAGGAAATGAGACGCTTAAAGTAGTAAAGGAGTTTTGCTATTTGAGGAGTAAAATAACTGATGGTCGAAGTAGAGAGGATATAAAATGTAGACTGGCAATGGCAAGCAAAGCGTTTCTGATGAAGAGAAATTTGTTAACATCGAGTATAGATTTAAATGTCAGGAAGTCGTTTCTAAAAGTATTTGTATGGAGTGTAGCCATGTATGGGAGTGAAACATGGACGATAAATAGTTTAGACAAGAAGAGAATAGAAGCTTTCGAAATGTGGTGCTACAGAAGAATGCTCAAGTTTAGATGGGTAGATCACATAACTGATGAGGAGGTACTGAATAGGATTGGGGAGGAGTTTGTGGCACAACTTGACTAGAAGAAGGGACCGGTTGGTAGGGCATGTTCTGAGGCATCAAGGGATCACAAATTTAGCATTGGAGGGCAGCGTGGAGGGTAAAAATCGTAGAGGGAGACCAAGCGATGAATACACTAAGCAGATTCAGAAGGATGTAGGCTGCAGTAGGTACTGGGAGATGAAGAAGCTTGCACAGGATAGAGTAGCATGGAGAGCTGCACCAAACCAGTGTTAGGACTGAGACCACTACAACAATATTGTAATCATAAGCTTTTTAACTACCATAAAATATTTTAATGTAATAATAATACGAGGCCCGTTCAATATACAGAGGGGTCCAAAAAAATGTATCCACTGTTTAAAAGCCCATAACTGGCACACTATCTGACGCAGTTGTCTCATCTTTGGAAGTGTAATAGTTTGTAGTTCTGACAATCGCCACACAAGCGTTGTATTGCGTTGTTTTGTTTTGTCAGATGACAGTCGCCAGTTAGCAGTGTTTTGTTCTTAGTTGCACCTAGTTACTCGAGTAAACTTGGCTGGCGCTGGGCTTACATTCGATGAAAGTAAGTCAGTTTTGAAGTGGTATTTTAAGTTCGAAAACATTAATGTGATTCAACGGCAATGGCGAAATGAGTATCAAACAGAACCATCGACACGTTTAACGATTTGTCGCATTCGAGATAAATTTAAAGCCGAAGGCTGTGTTAAAGATGTACAAAAACCACGACCTGTAACAGAAACAAGTCCAGTTAACTGCCGTCGTGTGTTAACAACAATTCACTCGCTCACCACAGAAGTCTGCGAAACTAGAGTGAGTCGCTCAAGTGTTCGGCGAATTTTGAAGACAGCAAAGTGGAAGTGCTACATCCCACGATTGCTACACGCAATGAACGAGGACGACCCAGATCGTAGAATAGGGTACCGCGAGTGGTTTACTAAGATGGTCCGCAACGATGAAGAGTTTGCAGAGATGATTGTGTGGTCTGATGAGGCACAGTTCAAACTCAATGGTACAGTAAATCGCCACAATAGCATCTACTGGGCCGCCGAAAATCCGAACGTCCATGTAGACAAAGCCGTGAGTTAGCCAGGAGTAAATGTGTGGTGTGGGTTGTCTTACCGGGGCTTTATTGGCCCATTCTTCTTTGACAGCACAGTTACCGGTGAGGTGTACCCTCAGTAGCTTCAGACATCCATTTTACCTGCCATCCGAGACTGGTATGGAGAAGGAAGAGTTTACTTTCAACAAAATGGTGTCCCAGCCCACTACCAAAATCGTGTTAGGTTCTGTGGAGTATCCGCCACATTCCCCAGACCTAACTCCTCTGGATATTTACCTATTGGGAACACTAAAGGACGCCGTTTATCGACAAAAGCCACGCACATTGGATGAACTCCGAGAATCCATCGTACATTCATGTGCAAATATCCAACTGAACACATTGCCGTCAGTAGTTCGTGCTGCAGTTCGGCTGCATCGTTTGTGTGTGGATGTTAATGGTAACCATTCCGAACACCTACAGTGATTCCACTTTAACAAAAAATGAGACAACTGCGTCAATTAGTTTGCAAGTTATGGACTTCTAAACAGTGGATACATTTCTTTGGAACCCTCTGTAAAATGCAACTCATTTTTTTCTCGGCCAATTTCGCTTGGAAAAATGCGAAATTTCTTGTGGGGCATCATGGAATATTACCGCTTCAGGTCCTAAAGCTTCATGAAATTACGACGGGTGGCGGCACTTGCACGTGGCTTTCAAAATGGCGTCCGTAACGGAGGTGCGTTCCAAGCAGAGAGCTGTCATTGAGATTCTTTTGGTTGAATACTACAGCATCGCAGGTATTCATAGGCGATTGCAGAGTGTCTGCGGAGAGCTAGCAGTGAACAAAAGCACGGTGAGTCGTTGGGCATGGCATCTGTCATCATCGCAACAATGTCGCGTAAATCTGTCCGATCTCCCACGTGCCGGCTTGCTTAAAAACAGTTGTGTCTCCTGCAATGTTGGAACGTGCGTGCACTGTCATTCAAGGTGATCGACGGACTCCAATCTGACACCTCGTTGCATAAATGTACGCTTCTATTGGTAGTCCTGACACACTCAAAGGTGCGTGGCCTCTCTGTTTGTCGCCGCCTATCACAAGACCATGTTGTTGTGGTCTTCAGTACTGAGACTGGTTTGATGCAGCTTTCCATACTACTCTATCCTGTGCAAGCCTCATCATCTCCCACTACCCACTGCAACTTACATCCTTCTGAATCTGCGTAGTGTATTCATCTCTTGGTCTCCCTCTACGATTTTTACCCTCTACGCTGCACTCCAATCCTAAATTTGTGATCCCTTGATGCCTCAGAGCATGTCCTACCAACCGATCCCTTCTTCTAGTCAAGTTGTACCACAAACTTCTCTTTTCCCCAATCCTATTCAATACCTCCTCATTGGTTACGTGATCTACCCACCTAATCTTCAACATTCTTCTGTAGCACCAAATTTCGAAAGCTTCTATTCTCTTCTTGTCCAAACTATTTATCGTCCATGTTTCACTCCGTACATGGCTGCACTCCGTACAAATGCTTTCAGAAACGACTTCCTGACACTTAAATCTATACTCTATGTTATCAAATTTCTCTTCTTCAGAAACGCTTTCCTTGCCATTGCCAGTCTACATTTTATATCCTCTCTACTTCGACCATCATCAGTTATTTTGCTCCCCAAATAGCAAAACTCCTTTACTACTTTAAGTGTCTCATTTCCTAATCTAATTCCCTCAGCATCACCCGACTTAATTCGACTACATTCCATTATCCTCGTCTTGCCGTTGTTGATATTCATCTTATTCCCTCCTTTCAAGACACTGTCCATTCCGTTCAGTTGCTCTTCCATATCCTTTGCTGTCTCTGACAGAATTAGAATGTCATCGGCGAACCTCAAAGTTTTTATTTCTTCTCCATGGATTTTAATACCTACTCCGAAATTTTCTTTTGTTTCCTTCACTGCTTGCTCAATATACAGATTGAATAACATCGGAGAGAGACTGCAACCCTGTCTCACTCCCTTCCCAACCACTGCTTCCCTTTCATACCCCTCGACTCTTATAACTGCCATCTGGTTTCTGTACTAATTGTAAATAGCCTTTCGCTCCCTGTATTTTACCCCTGCCACCTTCAGAATTTGAGAGAGAGTATTCCAATCAAGATTGTCAAATGCTTTCTCTAAGTCTACAAATGCTAGAAACGTAGGTTTGCCCTTCCTTAATCTAGTTTCTAAGATAAGTCGTAGGGTCAGTATTGCCTTAACTGTTCCAACATTTCTACGGAATCCAAACTGATCTTCCCCGAGATGGGATTCTACTAGTTTTTCCATTCGTCTGTAAAGAATTCGCGGTAGTATTTTGCAGCTGTGACTTATTAAACTGATAGTTCGGTAATTTTCACATCTGTCGACACCTGCTTTCTTTGGGATCGGAATTATTACATTCTTCTTGAAGTCTGAGGGTATTTCGCCTGTCTCATACATCTTGCTCACCAGATGGTAGGGTTTTGTCAGGACTGGCTCTCCCGAGGCCGTCAGTAGCGCCAATGAAATGTTGTCTACTCCGGGGGCCTTGTTTCGACTCAGGTCTTTCAGTGCTCTGTCAAACTCTTAACGCACTATCATATCTCCTATTTCATATTCATCTACATTCTCTTCCATTTCCATAATATTGCCCTCAAGTACATCGCCCATGTATAGACCCTCTATATACTCCTTCCACCTTTCTGCTTTCCCTTCTTTGGTTAGAACTGGGTTCCCATCTGAGCTCTTGATGTTCATACAAGTGGTTCTCTTTTCTCCAAAGGTCTCTTTAATTTTCCTGTAGGCAGTATCTATCTTACCCCTAGTGAGATAAGCCTCTACATCCTTACATTTGTCCTCTAGCCATCCCTGCTTAGCCATTTTGCACTTCCTGTCGATGTCATTTTTTAGACGTCTGTATTCCTTTTTGCCTGCTTCATGTACTGCATTTTTATATTTTCTCCTTTCATCAATTAAATTCAATATTTCTTCTGTTACCCAAGGATTTCTACTAGCCCTCGTCTTTTTACCTACTTGATCCTCTGCTGCGTTCGCTACTTCATCCCTCAAAGCTACCCATTCTTCTTCTACTGTATTTCTTTCCTCCATTCTTGTCAATTGCTCCCTTATGCTCTCCCTGAAACTCTGTACAACCTCTGGTTCTTATAGTTTATCCAGGTCCCATCT
The DNA here is from genome assembly GCF_023897955.1 of Schistocerca gregaria. Taxonomy (NCBI): domain Eukaryota; kingdom Metazoa; phylum Arthropoda; class Insecta; order Orthoptera; family Acrididae; genus Schistocerca; species Schistocerca gregaria. The sequence goes on from NC_064924.1 coordinate 96,428,183, forward strand.
CCTTAAATTCCCACTTTTTTGCAGTTTCTTCAGTTTTAATCTACAGGTCATAACCAATAGATTGTGGTCAGAGTCCACATCTGCCCCTGGAAATGTCTTACAATTTAAAACCTGGTTCCTAAATCTCTGTCTTACCATTATATAATCTGTCTGATACCTTTCAGTATCTCCAGGGTTCTTCCATGTATATGATACTTGAACCAAGTGTTACCTATTATTAAGTTGTGATCTGTGCAAAATTCTACCAGACGGCTTCCTCTTTCATTTCTCTGCCTCAGTCCATATTCACCTACTATATTTCCTTCTCTCCCTTTTCCTACTACCGAATTCCAGTCACCCATGACTATTAAATTTTCGTCTCTCTTCACTATCTGAATAATTTCTTTTATTTGATCATACATTTCATCAATTTCTTCGTCATCTGCAGAGCTAGTTGGCATATAAACTTGTAGTACTGTCGTAGGTGTGGGCTTCGTATCTATCTTTGCCACAATAATGCGTTCACTATGCTGTTTGTAGTAGCTTACCCGTATTCCTATTTTCCTATTCATTATTAAACCTAATCCTTTATTACCCCTATTTGATTTTGTGTTTATAACCCTGTAGTCACCTGACCAGAAGTCTTGTTCCTCCTGCCACCAAACTTCACTAATTCCCACTATATCTAACTTTAACCTATCCATTTCCCTTTTTAAATTTTCCAACCTACCTGACCGATTAAGCGATCTGACATTCCACGCTCCGATCGGTAGAACGCCAGTTTTCTTTCTCCTAATAACGACATCCTCTTGAGTAGTCCCCGCCCGGAGACCCGAATGGGGGACTATTTTACCTCCGGAATATTTTACCCAAGAGGACGCCATCATCATTTAATCATACAGTAAAGCTGTATGCCCTCGGGAAAAATTACGGCCGTAGTTTCCCCTTGCTTTCAGCCGTTCGCAGTACCAGCATAGCAAAGCCATTTTAGTTAATGTTGCAAGGCCAGGTAAGTCAATCATCCAAACTGTTGCCCCTGCAACTACTGAAAAGGCTGCTGCCCCAGAGCAAGAAAGAACCATCTGTGCGGAATTGCTTGCGCTTTATGAATTTTTTGTTGAACAGTTTCTCAGGCGATGAAATATGGGTTCATCACTTTGAACTGGAAACGAAACAGCAATCCATCGAATGGCGCCACACTACCTCTCCTCTGAAGAAAAAGTTCAAAGCAGCACCCACAGCCGGTAAAGTCATGGCGAGTGTCTTTTTGGCTCTGAAGATGTTATTCTGTTCGATTTCCTCGCTCATGGTGCAACGATCAACTCTGAAGTGTATTGTGTTACCCTCAGGAAACTGAAGAAACGACTTCAGCGTGCTCGTAACCACAAAAATGCAATCGAACTTCTCCATGACAACGAAAAGCCTCACATAAATCTGCCCGCCCGAGAGAGCTCTCGAAGCTTAATTGGACTGTTCTTCCTTAGCCACCCTACAGTCCGGATCTCGAACCTTCCGACTTCCACACTTTGATCCAAATGAAGGATGCAATGCGCGGGAAACAGTGCGTGGATGATGGAGACGTTACTGACGCAGAAAGACGTTTGCTCCGACGTCGACCAGTAGAATAGGTGCCACGCGGCCATGCGGGCCCTCCCAGCCAGGTGACGCCCAAGGCCGTCACACTGAACAGAGATAATGCTGAAAAATACGATTTGGTAGCCAAAAGAGTAGGGAATAATATAGTGTATTGGAATCCTGGATTAAACCAACCTGCTTTCAGAAAAAAGTCGTTGCAATACTTATTGAACGCCTCTCGTAATAATAATAATAATAATAATAATGTGACAGGTTTACATCAGTGAACAGTGCATTGCGTTAGCTAGAGGGATGGCCAGTAACCATTCCTTTGGTTCGAAGAGAGCCGCGTTATTTAGAAGATAATAATTAACATAAGTGAAGAAACATAGAAACTGAAATTTTTTGGTACAATCTACATTTTTGACGCTACATGTTCTCCGTAAATAATGCATCGACAGATATGAATCGGCATGTGCGAGAATTTAAAAAGCCCCAAGCTTATCATTGAGTGTGCAATACTGACAATCTTTTCGAAAGGCATTGAATTTTCGACTAAAACACCATCCAGGGCCTCCTTAATGACACAGGCATGAATGATATCCTTCAATGTAACCTTCGGTCATTTGTTACGTGCAGTATCATACAAATATAGCAAGCTGCGGTCGATTTTCGATATCTGTAGACTTGTCGAAAACCGGGTTCATTGCTGAATACTCAGTAGTATTGCTTTTGTAAATTATTCACAACGTTGCCACTGATAACAGAAACGTGCTTCTTTATTGCTTGTCTTGCAGCGAGCATTTAGCAAAGAATTTTTGCTGGTTTCTTGTTTCCAGTATATACAATAGAAACAACTTGCTTAACATTGCCCTTTATAAACTCATCTCTGTGTTAAGGGATTTTTTTTTTTGAAATATTAAAAGGCAAACCTGCTTTCTTTATAAACATGGATGTTACTGTACTCTGACCCTGAATGATTTCTGTTTCCTCTTCATTAACTGAGGGTCAACAGGAAAGTCTTTACTGAAAGATCTGTGCTCAACGCATCAGTAACAATCACTGACAAAAACAGTGACGCTATTCGTTAAGGGAGTGCAACTGACAAGGCGTGCTGAAAGCATTGCCAAACCGACAAGTGCCGTACTTGAAAAAGTTGTCCACCCATTGTGGGTCCAAGAAATTGTTTCAGAATAATATAACCATGGAAAAGCACACGTCAAAAAAAAAAAAAAAAAAAAAAAAAAAAGGACTGAGAAGGTCATGAGTCACGCTCTTAATTTATACGATATAAACTCGAAGACCGAGAGAGGCGGCGCTGTGGTCAGCACATTTGACTCGCATTTAGGACGACGGTTCAGACCCGCGTCGGTCATCGAGATTTAGGTTACCCGTAATTTCCGTAGATCGATCCAGGCAAATGTCGGGATGGTTCCTTTGAAAGAACACGGCCGATTTCCTTCCCCATCTTTACACAATCCGGGGTTGTGCTCTGTCTCTAAAGACCTCGATATCAACGGGATGTTAGACCTAATCTTCCTTCCTTTTAAATCGAAGGGTGTACTCACAGTTACCAATATTTTATCAAGCACTACAATTGTGAACACCAGTTTGCAAACAGTGGCTTTACTATCGTGCAAACGAAGGGAATGCTATTTATTTGAATTATTTCCGCCGTGCCGTATTCATTTCCCCGTGGTTTCTGGTTCTGCTTGTGAATTCATTTTCGTGACTTAATTGTTATGCTACTTTATTCTCTGGAAGTTAGCTGTGAAGTTTCCAAATTGATATATTGCGTACGCTCTAAAAATAATGGGGAATGTATTAGTCCGATATGCGACATTTTTCGTTGTAGTGTTGGTAAACAGGTGTGAAAAGTATGTGTACAGTGTTAGCTATATGAGATATTTAGTCTGTTGCCATCTGTGAAAAAGGTTGCATGTGTTTTGGTAGTAGTGGCAATTATTTATTTTGCATAAAATTGGACCAGAGTACTTTTTAATTTTGCTATAAGAACGGAATAAAGTGCAGAGAAGTTTTATAAACGTTAAATATTGCTTTTGGCGAATCTGATATGAGTAAAAGAAGGTTTTGCGAGTGATATGAGCATTTCCAAGAAGGTTGTGAAGGCGTTGCAAATGACGAGTGCTCTAGACATCCCAAACTTATCAACAGACGAAACTGTGGAAAAAGTGAAAGAAATAGTTATTTACGATCGCCGAACCGCAGTGAGAGAAGTTGGCATAGAAATTCACTCTTTCCATGAGTTTTTCTATTGTTTTAGGTATGAAACGTATGACAGCAAAATTTGCTAGAAAAGTGTGGAATTTCTAACAAAAGCAGTAGCGCATGCAAGTTTCTCCGGAGTCACCTGGTCAGTGGTAGTAATCCCGCTTCCCTCGCCCGCCGGTGGACCTTCAAGCTTTGATGTGCGGTTATAAATGTAAGCACTAACGAAGGGCCGTGAAGCCTGACGACGTGTTACCTAGCTTGTTGAAGACAACATCTCGAAATAAAGTTCCAAACTTGTATTGTGCCACGCCGCCAAATACGGAGTCGCTCTGATTAGACCTGCTGAAGAGAAGAAAAAGGCGACTGTGTCTTCCGCTCGCGTAAACCACGAAGGTAATTAACTCCTTGGAGGCAGTGAACGTTACAACCTTTTAAAAATACTTTTGAACCTAATGGATCATATTATACTAGTTTAGCGCCCACTGCTTCGCTCGTGTATACTGTATGACTGTGGTGAATGACAGCTAGACGTAAATGTGGAAAAGTTCAAGTTAATGCGGATAAGAGTAGGAAGATCAAACCTGTAATGTTTGGATACAGTGTTACTAGTGTCCTGCTGGACACAGTCAAGTCATTTAAATATCTGGGCGTAACGTTGCACAGCGATATGAAATGGACCAAGCATGTGATAACTGTGGTAGGGGAAGGCGAATGGTCGATTTCGGTTTATTGGGAGAATTTTAGCAAAAAGTGGTTCACTTGTAAAGGAGACCGCATATAGCAAGTTGGTATGAGATATTCTTGAGTACTGGTCGAGTGTTTGGTTGTGATCCGTAGCAGGTCGGACTGAAGGAAGACATCGGAGCAGTTCAGAGGCGGGCGGCTGGATTTGTTACCGCTAGGTTCGAACAACACGCAAGTGTTACGGAGGTCCTTCGGGAACTCAAATGGGAATCCCTGGAGCGAAGGCGACGTTCTTTTCGAGAAACACTACTGAGGAAATTTAGAGAACCGGCACTTGAAGCTCACTGCCGAGTGATTCTACTGCCGCCAATATACTTCGCGTAGGGACCACGAAGACAAGGTACGAGAAATTGATGCTCAGGCGGAGGCGTGCAGGTAGTCGTTTTTTCCTCGCTCTGTTTACGAGAGCAGCAGGGGAGGGGGGAAATGACAATTAGTGGTACAGGGTACCCTCCGCCACGCACCGTACGATGGATTGCCGAGTGTCGATGTAGATGTACATTTCTTTGTTTTTCTGTAATCGAATTTTTTATGTTTTTCACATACTGCAACATATTATAAGCTTTTCACGCTATATAATGTCAGAGAAGCATGCTCTTTGCCATATATACTACTGACCATAAAGCGATTCTGGTAGCTGGAGTCCCACGTCTTTGTTAATCATGGATTTTGCGTTCTTGTGGTGGTATTTCCATAGACACTTCATCCCCTACCACACATTTCTTTGTATGTAACCAAAAAGTGAAACACCAGTTTTCATAGATTTATCTTTAATTTTTTTAATCTAAGAAATATTTTCCTACAAAGTTTCATGCCCTTTTTTACCCCCTTAACTGTTGAATATCCAAAAATGTTGAAACGCTTATTTTCTTACTTCTGACTGAGAATACAAATATCAGTTTTTGTAGTTCTAGCTTCAAAATTGCCTTAATAGTGATATATTTTCAAAGAGCCTTTCATCCCCTGAGAGCCTTTCATCCCCTGTTAACCTGCTTGGGAGAGTAATTTCGAACAATCCCTTCCTAAGCGATGCCTGCAGTAGATCCACACAGCTTCCACATTTCAAGTTAGTATCTTTATCGGTTTGGGCTTGGCCAGATGTGTCACTGAATCAGTGTGCCCCTATTCCACCCCCTTATGGGTTCAATTTCCCAAAACAATGAAACATTATTTTTCCATTTCCGGGTGAAAAGCTAAATAGTCAGATATAGCTTTGAAAATTCTTTCACAGTGGAATATTTTCATTAAAAACTTCAACCTCCTGTTTCAGTCGCATAGGTGATCGATTACCAAAAACAGTGTGACCAGTAGTATTTATTTCTAACCAAGAAATCAGATTCAGATTTTCATAGTTATACTTCAAAAATGGTTTTACAATGAACTATTTCATATAGCAACTTCTTAGGGGTTGAATTTTCAAAAACTCTGTAATAGGTATTTTTTTATTTCCAACCGGAAAATCAAGTTCCAAAATTCATAGACCTAGACTTTAAAATACTTTAGTAGTTATTTATTTGTGATTTATTTTCAAACAAAATTTCATCCACTATTTTACCCCCATAAAGGTTCAACTAAAAAAATGCAAAAGCATATATTTCTTTATTGATGACCGTGAAACCGAATACCGATTTTCGTAGTTGTAGCTTCAAAGCTGCCTTAACAGCGACATGTTTTCGAAAAACCTTTCATCACTCACTGACTTATTATCACCCACTCCAAACCACTAAGGATAGAAACTTGAAATTTGCAGGCGGTGTTGATCTTGTACTGCAGGCGTCGTTCAAGAAGGGACTTTTTGAAACTCCACCATTAAAGTGGGGGGATATATTCAAATTAGTTTTCCCACTTAGGGATGGAATATCGAAAAAGAAATCTTCTTAAACGACGCCTACAATTTAAGATCAACATCACCAGCAAATTTCAAGTTTCTATCCTTAGTGGTTTGGACTGGACGATGATGAGTCGTGGAGTGAGTCAGTTAGTCGGGGCATTGCCTTTTATATATAAAGACAATTTCATTTTATCTTTCGCCGGAGAGAAGACACAAATTCATTATGGAAATTTTAACTCTTATTAATTAATAACGTTTTCCCCCAAAACAAAAATCATAGTTCAATTTAAATTTCCTTTAATTTTTGCTTTGTGATTTTATTACAGTCTCTGCCTATTTGTAGTGCCACAGCCGAACCTTCTTGTAGACAAAAGCGCTGCTGGCGCACAAACTAATGCGGCTGATGACACTATACGATAAAGAGGTTTTTTTTTTATACCTTTAGTGCTATTGTTGCGCTTCTTTGGCGTACATCGGTGTTACTTTCATTTCGGTCGACCATTCGCCGTCCAGTGTAATGTACTGCTGAATCTGTTGTTCAAAAATTTTGCGACGTAATCGCATATCTCTGAAGATAATCCGTATGAATGTATGTTGGCGAAAGCCAGTGAAAACAAAGCATGCTGTGTTCCATACTACTGAACCTGTGGTGAATTAAGAGACATCACTTTTTCTTCGGGAACGTCATAATGCCCGAACTTAAGATTCCTATAGGATATTGCAAATGGGGGACATGAGCGATATTAATCCAGAACATTTTACCGGACTGCGAGTGTTCATCAGAGTCAATGGCATCGTCAGGGATATCCTAGGCAAGCGTGATAGTAGGGCCCCTGTTGTTCTCCGTAGACGTGGACGTAAACTATCGGATAGGATGAGTAGTAATCTGCGATTGTTTGCTGGTGACGCCGTAATGTGCGCGGAAACGGCGCCGCTGAATGATAAAAGATGTCCCGGCTAGAACTTTGATTTGGTGTGATAGATGTCACCTTGCTCTAAATGCGGAAAAATATGAGTTAATTTAGATACGACAGATAAATAATAGTGTAATGTTCGAGTATAGAACTAGTCGTGTGCTGCTTGGCAGTCACGTCAACTAAATATCTAGGCGTAATGAACAAAGTGACGAGAAATAGAACGAAAACGTAAGATCGGAAGTAGGGAAGGCGAATCGTCGACTTCGGCTTATTCTAGGAAAGAGCAGCTCGTCTATAAAGAAGACGGCACACGGAACTCTTGTGCGACCTATTCTTTAGTACTGTTCGAGTGTTTGTGACCTGAACCAAATCGGATTAAGGAAAGACTCGAAACCATTCAGAGGCGTGCTGCTAGATTTGTTAGGTTATACGTACACTGGTGCAGCAGTTCTTCCCAACCGATATGGGGCGAGCATCGAACGATATCGGAAGGAAAACAAACGCCACGACTAAAAAGGAAGCGAAAACCCGGAACGACAACCGATGACGCCCGATGACGGACCAAACAAATTTATTACCAATCTGACGTCACGCAATGATCTCTAAAACTGACAGAGAGTTTTGGATTAATATTGTGAGGAACCTGAATTGTGGAACTGTTTTGGGGAGCAACTTTTAGTAGAAGGTGAAATATTAATTACAATAATTTAAAGCTGGATTTGGAATTATTATATTTTACTATAGATAAGTAAAAATTGCAATTGCATTGAATTACAGAATTGTTACAATTACTGTTTAACAGTTAAAAACCCAATAATTATTATTGATACTGGGAGCGTTCATATTGTAATGGAAACGGTCGACTCAGTTAAAGCATTATTTAAAAGTGTCTCTGGCGATTTGAGCCTTCTGTGACAGCTTGTTGAACAATTGTATTTCGTCAAAGTGCTGACTCGGCAGAACAGTCTTGTAATTTCGCGGAATTTACGTGGTCACTGCCTTGAATCTCAGTAATTAAGATGTGAAGTAAGCAGGTGCATTCACTTTTCTTTATGCTTTCTCATTTTAAGTTTCAATAGATTTTCCCGTAAACGCTGCTTTGCAGTCATAGTACCGAGAGCACATATCGCGCGTCTTCTAGCCCTCGCTAGCATCCAATTCAAAACTTTCTGTTCGTGTGAGGGATGTCGTTTGAAGTAAGTTCGTGTGAGGGATATCGTTTAGAGTAAGTTTTATTAGAAAAGCCCTCTGTTATCAATTTTCTTCGCTTCAATCGTCGATTTATCCGTCGGTAGATGGGCCTGGTAGTTTTTAATTATAGTTAGTTACTTCATAGATCAAATTACCAATTAGCGTTATGATGTGGGACTTGTTTGTTTGGCCGATTTGGGGAAACAGACCAAACATTGAGGTCATCGCTCCCATCGGATAAGGGAAGATCAACAGAACAACAGAACAAACATGGAACGTCTATTTATCTCGTAACTAAATGTAAAAAATATATGGCTACAAGCTGACGTTGACAGTTTCTTTAATGACTATTTATCTCTACGTGCTGGACATTTATAGTTTTTTAATGACTAATTATCTCTACTCAGTAAATTCTCTATGGAAGACAATTAGTTTTTAAGGAGATATTCCTTTAATCTGCATTTGAAACCACTTCTGCCATTTGTCAGACATTTCATTTCCATGAGTAGACTGACACAGAGTTTTGTATCTGCATATTCACCCCCTTCTGCGCACAATGTTCGATTCATTAACGGTAATGCAGATAATTTTTCCTAGTAGTGTTGTACTTGTGCATACTTCTGTTAGTCTGAAACTTAGATTATTCACAAGAGTCCCCTTCCTTTGGTCGTATAAACCTAGTGTCTCAGTCTGTGCTACAAACTACCCAACAAGCTAGCAAATTAAGAGGTACAGAGTGGACAGATACTCAACACTGGACTAGTTTGCAGTTTGAAACAACGATTTACAGATTCTTTTTTATTTGAACTGACTAATTTCATAACTTTCTTTTCTCTTTTTATGCACTCTAAGACAAAAGACTGAAAGACCTAAGGCGAAACAAGGCCCCGGGAGTAGACAGTATTCCATTAGAACTACTGACAGCCTTGGGATGGGAGAGCCAGTCCTGACAAAACCCTACCATCTGATGAGCAAGATCTATGAGACAGGCGAAATACAGTCAGACTTCAAGAAGAATATAATAATTCCAATCCCAAAGAGAGCAGGTGTTGACAGATGTAAAAATTACCGAACTATCAGTTTAATAAGTCGCGAATTCTTTACAGACGAAAAGAAAAACTGGTAGAAGCCGACCTCGGGGATGATCAGTTTGGATTCCGTAGGAATATTGGAACACGTGAGGCAATACTGACCCTACGACTTATCTTAGAAGATAGATTAAGGAAAGGCAAACCTACATTTCTAGCATTTGTAGACTTGGAGGAAGCTTTTGACAATGTTGACTGGAATACTCTCTTGCAAATTCTTAAGGTGTCACGGGTAAAATACATGGAGCGAAAGGCTATTTATAGTTTGTACAGAAACCAGATGGCAGTTATAAGAGTCGAGGGACATGAAGGGGTGCAGTGGTTGGGAAGGGAGTGAGACAGGGTTGTAGCCTGTCTCCGATGTTATTCAATATGTATATTGAGCAAGCAGTAAAAGAAACAAAAGAAAAATTCGGAGTAGGTATTAAAATCCATGGAGAAGAAATAAAAACTTTGCAGCTCGCCGATGACATTGTGATACTGTCAGAGACAGCAAAGGACTTGGAAGAGCAGTTGAACGGAATGGACAGCGTCTTGAAAGGAGGGTATTAGATGAAAATCAACAAAAGCAAAACGAGGATCATGGAATGTAGTCGAATTAAGTCGGGTGATGCTGCGGAAATTAGATTAGGAAATGAGTTTTGCTATTTGGGGAGCAAAATAACTGATGACGGTGCAGTAGAGAGGATATAAAACGCAGACTGGCAAAGAGAAGGAAATCGTTTCTGAAGAAGATAAATTTGTTAACACCGAGTAAAATCAAGTGTCAGGAAGTCGTTCTGAAAGTATTTTTATGGAGTGTAGCCATATATGGAAGTGAAACGCGGACGATAAATAGTTTGGACAAGAAGAGAATAGAAAATGTTTCGAAATGTGGTGCTACAGAAGAATGCTGAAATTTAGATGGGTAGATCACATAACTAATGAGGAAGTGTTGAATAGGATTGGGGAGAAGAGAAGTTTGTGGCACAACTTGACCAGAAGAAGGGATCGGTTGGTGGGACATGTTCTGAGGCATCAAGGGATCACCAATTTAGTATTGGAGTGCAGTGTGGACAGTAAAAATCGTAGAAGGAGAAGAAGAGATGAATACAGCAAAGAGATTCGGAAGGATGTAGTTTGCAGTAGGTACTGGGAGATGAAGAAGCTTGCACAGGATAGAGTAACATGGAGAGCTGCATAAAACCACAACAAGAACAAAAAGACAAAAAAAAAGAGATGCATCATGAAGGAATTATTCGAATGGGACGGAAATCTATAGAGGTGATGTACCTGTCCAGACAAACAAATTATTGCAATTTCGGAAAAAATATTGCATGATTTATTCAAGAGAATAAGCGTAAAAAAAGTCAGTAGCGCGTTGGCCAAGCTCTGGCCCTTATCCAAGCAGTTAATCTGCTCGGCTTTGATTGACAGAGTTGTTGGATGTCCTCCTGAGGGTAGCGTGCCAGATTCTGTCCAACTGGCGCGTTAGATCGTCAAAATACCGAGCTGGTTGGTGGACCCTGCCCATAAAGCTCCACGCGTTCTCGATAGGGGGAGCCTCGGCTACCTTGTTAGCCAAGGTACGGTTTGGCAAGCGCGAAGACAAGCAGTAGAAACTCTAGCCTTCTGCTGGCTGGCATCATCTCGCTCAAATGGAAGCACAGGATAGCTTACAATAAAGCGGAAAAAAACGAAAAACGGGCGTCCTTGGTCGCCGGGGCTTAGTTAAAACTGGAACTCATCACTGGAAACAATTCTACACCAGTCAATGAGATTCCAGGTCGAAGAGTGTCTGGAGACAACCCGGACAGTAATAGGGTGCCAATGTGACTGTCGGCCGACATGCGACCCGAAAACCAGGAGTGATGGTCTGGGATGGCAGTGTTTTTCACAGAAGGACCCCTTTGGTTGCCATCCGTGGAACTCTTACAGCACTGTGGTACGTCGGCGATATTCTACAGCCCGGTTTGTTGCCCGTCACGGCAAGCCATACTTGGCTTATATGTCAGCAACATAATCCTGCCCACAAACGGTGAGACTTTCTGCTGCTTGTAAATACTATAATATTTTACAACACAAATCTCTCAGCCACGTCCCAAATGTTTCATTTGTGTTAATTTAGTCGTCATCACATTATATATTTTTGATTAAAATAATGATCTCTAACCCTAGATATGGAAACTTGTAGACGAATAGAAAGCACCTGAAGCTGGGCACAGGCCCGAAACCGGGCGTGTGTTAAGTAAAATCGCCTTATATTATTAGTGGTAGCGATTATTGTTCTACACCCGACGAAGTAACAGTCACGGAGTTCTCCTGCATTCATTATACATTAAGAAACAGTTTAATACACTGTATTTCTAAAGCAATGGGAGCCATTTCAGTGTACGTCTCAGGCATATAATTAACAGGATTGAAAAGAGTCTTTTCATCTGAGATCAAGTTATGGGGTATACGAGTTAGTTTTTGTCTCAGCCATTCACTCTCAATGACACTTGAAATATTTAACAACTCCTATTACTTTGTTGACCGATAAATGAAAACACTGGCCGGTCGGAGTGGCCGAGCGGTTTTAGGCGCTTCAGTCTGGAACCGCGCGACCACTACGGTCGCAGGTTCGAATGCTGCCTCAGGCATGGATGTGTGTGATGTCCTCAGGTTAGTTAGTTGTAAGTAGTTCTAAGTTGTAGGGGACTGATGACCTCAGATGTTAAGTCCCATAGTGCTCAAAGCCATTTGAACCATTTTTGAAAATCATTGACAGCCATTGCCGATTCAGCAATTAGATTTATGTAGTACACAAAACAAGGAAAGCGCTTGGTTAATCTACTAATTTTGTTACACTTGCTACCATATCGGCACCCTTATTAGTAATAACAGCTGGAATTTTTAGTAGACATATGATTACTCATAATCAAATTTCATTTCCTTTAATTTTTCAGCGACATAATCGCTTGTCTGTCGTTGATGTAACTTACGTATAGCTATGCAAACACGACAATTTTAGTATGATCTAAATAATGGGCAGTAACCACTGAGTAAGAGGTTCAAGTTATCATATCACTCCGTATATCACCCGTGATTGACTGTCAAATGTTGCTTTCATTTTTGAGCGCCTGACTCAGTAAATTGCATCTAATGCATCTAATTTTTCTTTGAGTGTGTCTACACTTGTAATTTTAAGTGACTGACAACGTTGGTGTATACGTTTTGTGAATAGATGGCCCTTGATAACATCAAAATGACCCTTATCTACACAAATGAAATAAAGTATCTGTACAATTTGGAATAATCCCTTCCTCCATCAGAATAAGAGCTCCTCCGTCCTTTTGATTTTGCAATTCGCGGTAAGCCTTTTCTGTTTTGGAACATGTCATTTGTTCTCTCTGTTCAGCCACAGTCATCGATGGAGTCTGTCTCTGCAGATTATGAAGGGGAACAAGTCACCGAAGAAAATGAACTGTTGAGCCCTCCAGCTGAAGTTTGTGTTTCCTGGGTCTATTGATTGTGGCTTATCTGTTTTCAAAATTTTTCCCTCTGAAACACAACGTAATATGTGAAAGAATGGTATTTAGTGAAAATTATGTGACGAAATGGGTGGAAGGTTTCATGCACATTTTCTAGGGCCCACTTTTTGTAATGTCCAAACTCCAGGCGGCTTTGTCGTAGAGCAGCAATAATATCGCGATAATGCGCTTCTTTGTATTGTACTGTGCTTGTAAATGCTACTTACCAATGATCTGAGCCACTTCTGATTACTAAAGCAGCCATTGTCGCGAGGTTTGGCTCCTTTCGTTATTTCGGTATATCGACAGGTCAAAAAGACTATCAAGTGGAGGTTCTTAAATAAATGTAGTTGTTGTGGAGCAGTATTTCCTTGAATGCATTTTCGCGTATTAAGTATTTCCCAACGACTTGAAATTTCTGAAACGGAGTTTGAAACTCACTTTATCACTACCCAGAGAATGGTTTGGCCACCCAGATCGCTCGACATGAATGCCATCTAACATGATGAGAGGTCAGTTCGTGCACAAAATAGTGCACCAGCAACATTTTTGCAATTACGGACGGCAAAAGAGGCAGCATGGTTCAGTACTTCTTCGGGGGACTTCCAACGACTTGTTGAGTCCGTGTACGTCGAGTTGCTCCACTACTCAGGGCAAATTAGGAAGTATCCCATGACTTCTGTCACATCATCGCACTTCGCTTGTTTTCCACCTGTAGCCGTCTTACTTATGAGCCACCAGACTGTCCAGCTTGTACCAATATAAAAATATACCGTGCCTTATGCCGTATGTTGTTGTTGTTGTGGTCTTCAGTCCAGAGACTGGTTTGATGCAGCTCTCCATGCTACTCTATCCTGTGCAAGCTCCTTCATCTCCCGGTACCTACTGCAACCTACATCCTTCTGAACCTCTATGATTTTTGCCTTCCACGCTGCCCTCCGCTACTAAATTGGTGATCCCTTGATGCCTCAGGACATGTCCTACCAATCGATCCCTTGTTCTAGTCAAGTTGTGCCACAAACTTCTCTTCTCCCCAATTCTATTCAATACCTCCTCATTACTTATGTGATCTAACCATCTGATCTTCAGCATTCTTCTGTAGCACCACATTTCGAAAGCTTCTCTTCTTCTCTAAACTATTTATCGTCCGCGTTTCACTGCCATACAAGGCTACACTCCATACAAATACTTCCAGAAACGACTTCCTGACACTTAAATCTATACTCGATGTTAGCAAATTTCTCTTCTTCGGAAACGCTTTCCTTGCCATTGCCAGTCTACATTTTATATCCTCTCTACTTCGACCATCATCAGTTATTTTGCTTGCTAAATAGCAAAACTCCTTTACTACTTTAAGCGTCTCATTTCCTAATCTAATAACCTCAGCATGACCCGATTTAATTCCACTACATTCCATTATCCTAATTATGCTTTTGTTGATGTTGTTCTTATATCCTCCTTTCAAGACACTGTCCATTCCGTTCAACTGCTCTTCCAGGTCCTTTGCTGTCTCTGACAGAATTACAATGTCATCGACGAACCTCAAAGTTTTTATTTCTCCTCCATAGATTTTAATACCTACACCAAACTTTTCTTTTGTTTCCTTCACTGCTTGCTCAACATACAGATTGAATAACATCGGGGAGAGCCTACAACCCTGTCTCACTCCCTTCCCAACCACTGCTTCCCTTTCATGTCCCTCGACTCTTATAACTGCCATCTGGTTTCTGTACTAATTGTAAATAGCCTTTCGCTCAATGTATTTTTCCCATGCACCCTTCAGAATTTGAAAGAGAGTATTGTATTCAACGTTGTCAAGAGCTTTCTCTAAGTCTACAAATGCTAGAAATGTAGGTTTGCCTTTCCTTAATCTATGTTCTAAGATAAGTCGTAGGGTCAGTATTGCCTCACGTGTTCCAAAATTTCTACAGATTCCAAACTGATCTTCCCCGAGGTCGGCTCCTACCAATTTTTCCATTCGTCTGTAAAGAATCGTGTTAGTATTTTGCATCCGTGACTTATTAACTGGTAGTTGGCTAATTTTCTCATCTGTCAACACCTGCTTTCTTTGGAATTGGAATTATTATATTCTTCTTGAAATCTGAGCGTATTTCGCCTGTCTCATACATCTTGCTCACTGGGTGGTAGAGTTTTGTTAGGCCTGGGTCTCCCAAAGCTTTCAGGAATTCTAATGGACTGTTGTCTACTCCCGGGGCCTTGTTTCGACTTAGGTCTTTCAGGGCTCTGTCAAACTCTTCACGCAGTACCGCATCTCCTATTTCATCTTCATCTTCGTTCTCTTCCATTTCCATAATATTGTCCTCAAGTACATCGCCCTTGTATAAACCTTCTACATACTTCTTCCACCTTTCTGCCTTCCCTTCTTTGCTTAGAACTGGGTTTCCATCTGAGCTCTTGATATTCGTACAAGTGGTTCTCTTTTCTCCAAAGGTCTCTTTAATTTTCCTGTAGGCAGTATCTATCTTGCCCCTAGTGATATGCACCTCTACATTCTTACATTTGTCCTCTAACCATCCCTGCTTAGCCATTTTGCACTTCCTGTCGATCTCATTTTTGAGTGATTTGTATTTCTTTTTGCCTGCTTCATTTGCTGCATTTTTATATTTTCTGCTTTCATCAATTAAATTCAATATCATTTGTGTTATATTAGCCCTCATTTTTTTACCTACTTGATCCTTCGCTACCTTCACTATTTAGGAGCTACTAATGTCATGGTTCATTATTTACAGATTTTCGGCTTGGATACTGCGCTAAGAACGGAACGAATGCTCTAATGGCTTTAAAAATGTTATTTGTTATTTTAGAAGCAGCGTCTTTGCTCTGAAAATAAAAAGGTCTTTGATTAACTGTTTTCGGACCGGAGAGAATGTAGAACGCTCAAGAAGCATGGCAGACAGCCGGCTACGTCGTTCCGACAGCTCAGCGCCTGCTATATTTACTTGAAGTGCAGTCACCCGCTATATATTTAATTACTGTCTCAGCGTGACCAAAGATACAACAATGACGCGCGCAAGTGACGACCGAGTGTTTTCTCGTGCGACGCCGCGTGGGGTGCCGGGATGCTCTCCACGGAGGCACGAAAATAGCCCGTGCTCCAGCGCCCTGACTAACCCGCTCACTTCTTCCACTTCCTTCCGTCCTTCCTTCCCATTCTGATCGCTCTCTCGAGCATCCGACCTTTCGGATCGGATACAGGTAGTAGACACCCCGCTCTCGCGGTTCTTAATGTCGGCTTTTCAAATGCTTCTTCTCCTTACGGGAAATGTAAGCTCTCTATCTTCTTTAAAACCTATTAACCAAGTATTACTAACTTTTGTCAGATGTAACGTGCCTGTTATGCTACATCGACAAAAGGGTGAGATCTTTGGCGTCTTGAGCGTCTCCCACCGTGGACGTAACGTTCCATAGAGTGTCAAGTCGTTGCTTTTTTTGAATTAATTGTAGCATATAATAATAATAAGCATTATTAATAGGCATTCAGTTCTGGACCATTCGTGACTATCTTCTAGGTCAAGGACACATTTTACTAATAATACACAGTCTTCGGCCATAGTATTTTCGTTTTATAATTATTGTCCAACACTTTTAGGAGTTACACCTCGATTTTCAAGCATTTGTATAGGCATTTCGGCATTGCATCTGCTTCGTTTCTCCACCTAACAGTAACAGAACATCACAGTTGTTAGTTTTCCGAGGAAACTGTCTCAGTCGGGATTAATGAGAGAAATAAAATATTGTATCATATTACCTACCCATGACCACATAACGTCGTCTTCAGCATTGGTAAATATGGCGGAAACGACCATAAATCACGATTCCTATATGGCGCATATAAAGTCGGTAGGTAGACATTATGAGGACGAAAATACATCGAAAAACGAACACACACACTTTCCACAAAAAGCCTAATGGCACAAACGGGACAAGCGCGGGAATTGGGGTGTTTATGGGTGGGGGCAAACTAAATATAAACAAATTTAGACACCCAGCCCCATACAAAACCACACAAAACGACGAAAAAAACAATCACAGAACTCCCCAAATGATTCAAATGGCACTATGCGACTTAACTTCTGAGGTCATCAGTCGCCTAGAACTTAGAACTAATTAAACCTAACCTAAGGACATCACACACATCCATGCCCGAGGCAGGATTCGAACCTGGGGCCGTAGCGGTTGTTCGGTTCCAGATTGTAGCGCCTAGAACGGCAGGGCCACTCCAGCCGGCACTCACCAAATACCACTAAACATAATATCATCTGGAATCGGACACTACCCTTGACCTATATAGCTCAACAGCAGCTCCCGATCCCATAAATTAGGATCAGACACTTCCCCTTGGCCTATATAGCTCTAAAACATCTCCCGATACCAATATCAACATACACAGCCACACATTGGGATCGAACACTTCCCTTGACCTGCGCACTGTTAATTTTATCCGTCATATGCATTCCTGAACAAAAACAACAACCGATTAATTTTACTAAAATTACCACACGATGTACAGCGAACAACATTAAATTAACCTTCACACAAAATCGTTAACTTACTGAAACGAATTCCACTACAAACACAGCTGACACTCGAGCAATTCTGGATAACTAGCAAAAGCAAAGTGAGCCCATTACACCACACAAACTAAAACCCTGAACATACCATCAGAGAGCACAACAAACTACAACAGGACGATATCTACAAACACGTCACACTCACAAACCAAACTCCGCGCCGTCATGACGTCACACACGACAACACCCTTACGTCACGGGTCAAAGCCGACGCGTCGAATCGGACGCTTCTGTCGACCCCAATCTTTGTTTTATTTTCTTACATGTTCAACACGAGAGTTGAGATGCTTATAAACATACAGAGAGGTTCAAAATACTTGTTATAATTTTCTGCTTATACTGTGGATCTCATTTTTGAGTAGTTTGTATTTCTTTTTGCCTGCTTCATTTGCTGCATTTTTACATACAGTAATACAGCAAAATCGATTTTTCAAAAAATGTTCATTTTGTAGTGCACACCTTTCTGAAGCGTTTAATATGTAAAACATCTATGTTCGAGGAAATGTAAGACATGTTATTTGTTCTTAAGTGTGCCGAAGTGGAGTGACATGCCTCTTCACACAGTATCCTTCTATAGCACGTCACTGTATTTGGCTCTGTGGAATTGAAACGTGTGTATTTTGTAATGGAAGCCATGAAATCTATATTCAGTACAGTGGAAATTAAAATGTCCTGTGATATCTCTCCTGTTCCCAGTCGGCCGTTTTCACGCCCCACCCCCTCTCCTTTGTTTTTTTTTAAAAAAAAGAAAAAACACCCTCACAATTAATACTGGGGGAATTATTTGTGACCATGAGAATAATAACTCTTCAGAAAATTTGTACTTTTTATTACCTATTAGCTAGTAACTTTCTCTTTCGTGTGACATTAAGATTAAATATAGGAAACATAAAAGCAGTAAAGACAAGACAGAAGCAAGACAGTACACGTTTCTTCATTACTTAGATCTCAGCATTTCTTTTCTCTAATCTTGCTACAACTTTACACGACGTGCTTTCCTCTGCGAAAGAATCTATTAGATCAACAAAGTTCGTCTCATAGGAAATTTTATTTTCAAGTGCTACTACCGCGGGGCCAGATAGACGTTCCTGACTCGTTGTTGAACGCAGAAAGCTTTTAATTCTTTTCAGTTTGCTGAAGCTGCGCTCACAGCTTAAAGATGATGTCGGTAACGTGCAGTATATCCTTAAAGCTACACTAATATTAGGAAAAGCTTCTTGCAAGTCATGCTTGCACCAGATGTTGTACCACGCCAAACACACTTGATTTTTCATTAATTTCGGTTACTAACGTTTTGAATACGACGAGTTCCAGGCAAAAATCAACTGCATTCAAGTATTTCGAATATTTTCATGCTAGATCGGCTCAATTTTTCTGCAGATCCTCAGTCGACATATCTAAAAATTCTTGGCCGCTGAGGACACTCTGCACTTTATACTCTTATTTCACTTTCTGTTAAAATTTTGTCACATACTACTTTAATGTAATTGATACCCTGGTTTGCCCCGCCTCCCTCCTACCCCTCTCCCCAAACTCCAGACCTGTTGTAAAGTATCACATTATTCAAGTGTATGCATGCAATTAAAACTAAACTATCTTATTGTACTCACTGTTACTTCGCTGTAGATCGTTTCCTTTCATAAACTTAAATAATATGATGTTACCATTACGTTACAACCTCAGCAGTATTAATTATACGCTTAACAATAGAAATAGCCGGCTCGTGTTACCGAGCGGTTCTAGGCGCTTCAGTCTGGATCCGCGTGACCGTTACGGTCGCAGGTTCGAATCCTGCTCGGGCATGAATGTGTGTGATGTCCTTAGGTTAGTTAGGTTTAAGTAGTTCTAAGTTCTAGGGGACTGATGACCTCAGATGTTAAGTCCCATAGTGCTCAGAGCCATTTGAACCATGTTTGAACAATATAAACTGTAAACTGTAACGTATATTTTGAGTCACTCTATATGTTATTATGCATGTCAGATTTCCTGTGAAATATACACGAAGAGAAAACAAAAATTAGTAACTGTCACTCCCTTAAATCGTTCTTTATTTTATTTCGTCAGTCGGTGTAAATAAAATACTGCGAAATTTAGTGTTTCATCACATCATTGTAACATAGGTTAAATATACGTAATTTGAGTCATATCGTATCGTCACTAACAAGCTAAATTGTTCAAAAAATAAGTGAAAATGTGGAAGTTTTTGGTGAAGAAATGAAGCACGTGTAACGCCCATAGTCTCTACAGTCCTTGAAAATGCAGTTATAGCTTTGAAACACGTTGCACAGTAGGTAGAAAACAAAATATTGCAACTGAAGACGGGATATTATTAAAAAAAACACAATGCTCTGTAAAATTTAAGAACGAGATACATGAACAACATATCTATTCAGTGGAAATTAATGAAAGAGCGGGAGCATATTGCCAGAGGTCTTTCAGTAGGGCGCAAAAAAGTTGGACGTCATGTGGTCTGAGGTGAGCGCGACTAAAGCGCCAAAAGGGACTGGTAACGCAAAAGAAGGTAGTTGAAGGAGCAGTAGAAGGCAGTGTGTGTGTGTGTGTGTGTGTGTGTGTGTGTGTGTGTGTCAGCGAGCTATTATGGCGCACTGTGATGATGTTCTTAATTACAATTTGATCCAGAAACAAAACTTGGATCGCTTCACACGGGGAAGAATCACCCGGAATTTGAAGTACGTCGAAGTGTGAAGAGTGTATCGCAAGTGTTCGGTATTTCTCGCGACATTTGTTTCACGTGCAGGGGTAGCGTTCCAAACCACAGGCACTCCTGTCTGAAGGAAAGAAGGTGGTCGACCACGGTAAGCTACAGCAGCAGATGACCGCTATGTTGTGCAACAGGCAAGGTACGAGCTACGTCAAATAGCGGATGCAATTGCAACCACATTTAAGGCCAGGTTCTCAACCAAATGAGAAAAAAAGGCAATGTTTGGAAAATTTTTGAGACAATGAAAATGCATACAAAGGATCTGTTTGGAAATTATGTCTCATCATACTTTGAATTTTACTTTAGATTTTCGATACAAAAGGATGGCGTTCCTAACTATGGTTTGAACAAAGGCCAGCGCGTCTGAAGTGCTGGAATTATCTGAAATCAAAAATGGATAACATCAGTAGATACTACATTAAAATTATGGCAGCTTAACCACAATGAAATAATCTTAAATATAACGACGTGGTGCTAACACGAACTTAGGTGCTAACACGAACTTAGAGTTCGATTTTTGGGGATTTGTTTCACTCTTGATGGCTTTACAAAAAAAAATAGTTAATGTTAACAAATTCCATATACTATAGATATAAGCTCTCAAGAAAAGTGTTCAAAAGTAGAAATTAATGGGTTGAACCGTTTTTATTTTATACTACACGCAGCTGTGAAAAATCGTTTCTCAAGAAAAACTTTTATATATTTTGTTATTCAATTTGCATAAAGACTATGTGTTATTATATATTTTTGACGTCGCTGAGCACAAACCTGAAGTTAGATTTTCAAAATTCAAAATGGGTAATCCAATATGGCGGACCAAAAATTATGTTTTGACCAATGGTGACCAATATTTTACCAAAAAAGTATTTTTCTTAGTTAATATTTAGACTGCAATTCCAGCAACGTATATCAACTCTTCCTCTAACCCGAATTGTTCCTGGAGAGCAATTCCCTCGTCCTTCTTGGCGACAAAAGCTGATCTGGCTGAATTGTATTTGCCGAGTTCCGCAGCTTGCACACGTTGTCCATCAGCTTTTCCGGCGAATATGTTTTGAATGGGAACCTGGCCTTGGCAAGTCGGCAAGGTACAGTCCCATGCTCCACAGCGGCTCGACGACTGCTTTGGGGCAGTATCTATGCCTTACGACCGATACGTTGTATTCTGTTGGCACCGGCACATGCATAGGCGGCATCGTTTGCCGTGGGAGATTCAGCCTGGCAGTGATTCTTGACGTACCATCATATGGCGAGAGGTAAGGACACATAATGCACCCAAAAATGTTGTCGAACATGATCGATTTGATGGTCCAGGTATTGTGCTGTGGCAAGACATAGTGTTGCACGGGCGTACTGACCTCCAAATGTTTAAATACGTTACCGTCACTGGTGACGCTGTACTTCTTTCCCATATGCATCTTTCATTTACAGCTGCATAGACACCTCGCAAGCCACCGCACGCTGCGTGGCGGAGGGAACACTGTACCTGTTCCACTCGCAAATAGAACTAGGAAAAACGACTATCTATATACCTCCGTATGAGTCCTTATTTCTCATATCTTATTTTCGTCGTCCTTACGTGTAATGTAGAGGGTCGTTCAATAAGTATGGCCCACATTTTTTTTTCAGAACACAGTTAAGCGTCAGAATTAGGTGACAATATAGATCAACATGTCATCTCCATGTCCTCTTTTTCTACGTAGTCTCCATCACGATCTATGGCCGTACGCCAACGTTGTGGAAGAGCGTGTATTCCCTGCTGGTTAAAGCTTTATCCTGTAGGCATAGCCATGTTTTCACTGCACGACTGACACTCTCGTCATATTAAAAGTGTGTTCCTCGTAGAGAATCTTTAAGCAGCCCAAAGAGATGGAAATCTGAGAGGGTACCAGGTCTGGACTGTAGGGTGGATGAGGCAATTATGTCTAACCCAATTTGGCGATGTGTTCCCCGGTTTTCATACTTGTGTGTGGGCGTGCATTATCGTGTTGGAGCAAAATTTCTGCTGGATTCTTTATTTATTTTTATTTATTTATTTATTGTTCCGTCGGACCACATTAAGGAGAAGTCTCCATGGTCATGGAACGAGCCAGCACATGGAATTGTAACACGATTGTAGAAACAGATAAAATTAAATATAAGAAACATATTCAGTTGTAGATTGTACAAACAGATAAAATGAAATATAATAAACATATTGAGGCGACAAGTCGTTAATTTAAATCAAGAAAATCCAAAATGTAACACTGGAATTTGCTTAATTTTTTAGCTCTTCCAGAAGCTCCTCGACAGAATAGAAGGAGTGAGCCATGAGGAAACTCTTTAGCTTAGACTTAAGTGTTTGGGCTACTGCTAAGATTTTTGAGTTCTTGTGGTAGCTTATTGAAAATGGAAGCAGCAGAATACTGCACTCCTAACTGCACAAGCGTCAAGGAAGTGCATTCCACATGCAGATTTGATTTCTGCCTAGTATTAACTGAGTGAAAGCTGCTAGCTCTTGGGAATAAGCTAATATTGCTAACAACAAACGACATTAAAGAAAATACACTCCTGGAAATGGAAAAAAGAACACATTGACACCGGTGTGTCAGACCCACCATACTTGCTCCGGACATTGCGAGAGGGCTGTACAAGCAATGTTCACACGCACGGCACAGCGGACACACCAGGAACCGCGGTGTTGGCCGTCGAATGGCGCTAGCTGCGCAGCATTTGTGCACCGCCGCCGTCAGTGCCAGCCAGTTTGTCGTGGCATACGGAGCTCCGTCGCAATCTTTAACACTGGTAGCATGCCGCGACAGCGTAGACGTGAACCGTATGTGCAGTTGACGGACTTTGAGCGAGGGCGTATAGTGGGCATGCGGGAGGCCGCGTGGACGTACCGCCGAATTGCTCAACACGTGGGGCGTGAGGTCTCCACAGTACATCGATGTTGTCGCCAGTGGTCGGCGAAAGGTGCACGTGCCCGTCGACCTGGGAACGGACCGCAGCGACGCACAGATGCACGCCAAGACAGTAGGATCCTACGCAGTGCCGTAGGGGACCGCACCGCCACTTCCCAGCAAATTAGGGACACTGTTGCTCCTGGGGTATCGGCGAGGACCATTCGCAACCGTCTCCATGAAGCTGGGCTACGGTCCCGCACACCGTTAGGCAGTCTTCCGCTCACGCCCCAACATCGTGCAGCTCGCCTCCAGTGGTGTCGCGACAGGTGTGAATGGAGGGACAAATGGAGACGTGTCGTCTTCGGCGATGAAAGTCGCTTCTGCCTTGGTGCCAATGATGGTCGTATGCGTGTTTGGCGCCGTGCAGGTGAGCGCCACAATCAGGACTGCATACGACCGAGGCACACAGGGCCAACACCCGGCATCATGGTGTGGGGAGCGGTCTCCTACACTGGCCGTACACCTCTGGTGATCGTCGAGGGGACACTGAATAGTACACGGTACATCCAAACCGTCATCGAACCCATCGTTCTACCATTCCTAGACCGGCAAGGGACCTTGCTGTTCCAACAGGACAATGCACGTCCGCATGTATCCTGTGCCACCCAACGTGCTCTAGAAGGTGTAAGTCAACTACCCTGGCCAGCAAGATCTCCGGATCTGTCCCCCATTGAGCATGTTTGGGACTGGATGAAGCGTCGTCTCACGCGGTCTGCACGTCCAGCACGAACGCTGGTCCAACTGAGGCGCCAGGTGGAAATGGCATGGCAAGCCGTTCCACAGGACTACATCCAGCATCTCTACGATCGTCTCCATGGGAGAATAGCAGCCTGCATTGCTGCGAAAGGTGGATATACACTGTACTAGTGCCGACATTGTGCATGCTCTGTTGCCTGTGTCTATGTGCCTGTGGTTCTGTCAGTGTGATCATGTGATGTATCTGACCCCAGGAATGTGTCAATAAAGGTTCCCCTTCCTGGGACAATGAATTCACGGTGTTCTTATTTCAATTTCCAGGAGTGTAATACCATATGACATAAGCGTATGAAAATATGCGAAGTAGACTACTTTTCGTGTTGAAATGTCACTTATTTCAGATACTGTTCTAATCGTAAATAAAGCGGCATTTAGTTTCTCAACAAGAGCCTGAACATGGTCTTTCCACAACAGCTTACTATCTATCCGAACTCCTAGGAACTTGAACTGTTCCGTCTCGCTTATAATATGCCCATTCTGTCTGATTAAAACATCAGTTCTTGTTGAATTGTGAGTTAGAAACTGTAAAACTGAGTCTTACTGTGATTTAGCATCAAATTATTTTCCACAAGCCATGAACTTATTTCATGAATTACATTATTTGATAATGTTTCAATATTACACTACCAAGCTGGTGTCATCAGCAATCAGAAATATTTTTGAATCACCTGTTATACTGGAAGGCATATCATTTATATAAATAAGAAACAGCAGTGGCCCCAGCACCGACCCTTGGGGAACGCCCCACTTAACAGTGCCCCATTGGGACTGAACATCACTACCACTCTCAATATTGCGGAAAATTACCTTCTGCTTTCTGTTCTTAAAGTAAGAGGCGAACCAATTGTAAGCTACTTCCCTTACTCCATAATGGTCCAGCTTCTGCAATAATATTTTCTCCGATCGAACACGTTCGAAACGGCTCTTGAGTTTATTCAGAGATTTCACATATGCCTCTGAACTGATGGTTGACCCTCTTGGCATCACATCCACGAGAATTACGCCATCACAATCCGAGAAGACTGTCACCATGGCTTTTCTGGCAGAGGGGGCTGTCTTGAATTCCTTCTTTTGTGGTGAATGAGGATGATGCCACTCCATGGACTGCCTTTTTGCTTCTGACGCAAAGTGGTGCATCCAGCTTTCGTCCCCCGTAACGATCCGTGACACAAAGGACTCTCCGTCTCAAAACGCTGCAACAATTCAGATGAAATGGTCTTTCTTTGAATCTTGTGGTCCACTGTGAGCACTCTTGGAACCCATCGTGAGCACCTCTTTAAATATCCGAGAGTCTCGATCATTGCAGACGTACTTCCAATGTTGACCGACAACTATAGAGCCAATTGTCGAGTTGTGATGCACCGGTCTGTACGAATAATGGCATACACACGATTCAGCTTGTCTGGAGCAGTGGCCGAGACAGGACGTCCCGTGCGTGGCTGGTCATGGAGCTCTGTTTCTGCATTTCCTGAGGCTGTAGCTTTTTTTACCCATCGCCGAACTATACTCCTATCAACTGAAGTATCGCCGCGCGGGATTAGCCGAGCGGTCTGAGGCGCTGCAGTCATGGACTGTGCGGCTGGTCCCGACGGAGGTTCGGATCGTCCCTCGGGCATGGGTGTGTGTGTTTGTCCTTAGGATAATTTAGGTTAAGTAGTGTGTAAGCTTAGGGACTGATGACCTTAGCGGTTAAGTCCCATAAGATTTCACACACATTTGAACAACTGAAGTATCGCCATACAATGCACACAAACGTTTACGGATGTTCACCACGGTTTCTTTTGCTGCACACAAGAATTCAATAACAGCACACAGCTTGTAACGTGAGTCGCATGTAGACGCCATTTTGATGCTGTGCTACGGCTCTGCCATCTCCTAGAACGTTTCGAAACTTCACTGGCGAGCACAACAAACATCAAATGTGAAGCACCAACAAGGACGTTTGTCTTTGTATATTACTGGCTTTTTAAAAAATGTAGGGCATTACTTATTGTACGACCCTCGTACGCTGGCGGCAGTAGAATCGTATGGCAGTCAGCTTCAAATGCCGGTTCTGTAAATTTTCTCCAAAGGACGTCGCCTTCCCACCACGGATTCTCTTTGTATTCTCGAAGCACACCCATTAGCACCTTCGTGACATTCGAACCTACCGTTAACAAATCTAGCAGCCCGCCTCTGAATTGATTTGATGTCTTCCTTCAATCCGACGTGGAACGGATCCCAAACACGTAAGCAGTACGTAAGAATAGGTGGCGTTCGGGCTTGACTTCGTTTTTAAGTGTTCCACACATTAGTCAGTACAAAACGGAACCCTTTTAACAGTGGTCGATAGATATTTTTGCTCGAGAGGCAATTGGTTTGTAGAGAGGCACCTCGGGCTGCATACGTACCGATATTATTATTAACTTAAAGATGGATTACAAACAATCTCGATCGCAAAAACATTTATTTCAATGGTAACCGGTCTCGGTCAGTATTTGACCATCTTCAGACTCTCGTACCATGATGTTAGGGGGTGGCGGTGAATGGAGCGGGGTGATGTGACTCCAGGAACATCAACTCCACGACAAATGTTCTCATAAATTATTATTAATTGGTAACTTAAATAAATTGGTATGTTGTGAGTCCCCAACAGACTAGCTGTAATAAGCACGTGATAAGTTGACCGCCGACCTCCCAGGTACTGACTTAAAAGTCCGCAACCAAAAAATGGTTCAAATGGCTCTGAGCACTATGGGACTCAACTGCTGTGGTCATTAGTCCCCTAGAACTTAGAACTACTTAAACCTAACTAACCTAAGGACATCACACACATCCATGCCCGAGGCAGGATTCGAACCTGCGACCGTAGCGCGCCTAGAACCGCGAGACCACCGCGGCCGGCAGTCCGCAACATTCGAACACTTCGTGTCGGCTGTTCGTAATTTCAGATTGCTGCCAAAGTCAGCGTTTCCAAAGGTGTTACACTGTAATTGCGTGACGAATTTGTTTTGTGATATCTGTGATAGGGGACGATAAACTGCGTAACAAAAATATCTGAACTTTTATTTAAATGCGTTTTGCAGTATGACAGTAAATATTTTGTTCTACTCATTGCGTTACTCACGCTCCAGTCATTAATGTGACCGCTGCCTACGTTCAACGTCAACGTGACATAACCACTCATAAACGGCAGGTATAGGCACTACCGGTGGGGGCGGGCGAGGGGGGGGGGGGGGGGGGGGGGAACGCGAGAAACATTACAGTCTTATCGTAATGCGGAAACGGAGCGATTAATCTGACGTCCAAAATGACATCATCATTGGCTTTTGGACCAAAGGTGGACGCCCTTCCGTAACAGCTTATTTTGTAAATTGTTGACTTGCCGGAGTGGTTAAAGTACAGGGTGATTATAATTAAAGTTAACCTTTCAAAACGCTGTAGAAATAACGCCACTGTACAGAATGATGTCAAATTGCAAAGGAATATTTACGGAGAAGGGGGAAAACGTACGGCAGAAGAAGAAAAAAGTGTGAAAATTGATCCACAGATGGCCCTGTATGTGTCAGAATACGTAAATGAGAACACCTGTCATGCACAGGACCCAATGAAGTTGGTATAAACATGCAGGGTACACGGCTTTTCATCCTTTCGCGTCTGCGACGTTCGCCATGACTGTCTCAATTCCGGATAGCGCACAGTTTGTAAAGCTGTATTACAAGACTGGTGACTGCGCACACATCGCCCTGCAGAAATTCCGGACGCTGAAGGGTTTGAAAAAAAAGGTGTTGGTCCGATGACTGCCGTGGGTCTGGGGAAAATGATTCGGAAATTCGGAAAGACGGATTCTTTTGGTGTGCAACCTGCTGGAGGGAGAAAACGAATTGATTCGTCAGTGGAAGCAGTGCCGACAGCAATGCAGGAGGAGACGAGTGGTGGTGTGCAAACGTGTAGTGCACGTAGAATTGCCCCAACATTGGACATACCCGTAAGCACGGTACGTAAAATCCTACTAACAATCCTTCTTTGCTATCCATTCAAAATTACCCATGTACTCGAATTGCTTCCTGTTGACCTGACAGTAAGAGAGAATTTCTTGCTCGCATGAAAGTGGACAATTATCGTCAGTGGAAGATTTTGTGGACAAAAAATGGTTCAAAGAGCTCTGAGCACTACAGGACTTAAGTGCTGAGGTCACCAGTCCCCTAGAACTTACAACTACTTTAACCTAACTAACCTAAGGATATCACACACATCCATGCCCGAAGCAGGATTCGAACCTGCGACCGCTGCGGTAGCGCCTAGAACCGCTCGGCCACTCCGGCCGGCTTTTGTGGACAGACGAAGTCCATTTTCATATGAGAGGGTGTGTCAATACACAGAACTGTCGGATTTGGGCAACGGAAAATCCACACGCAAATCAACCAGTACCACTTCATCCTGAAAAGGTCACTGTGTGGTGCGGGTTTACGGCATCATTTATCATAGGCCCATATACACTCCTGGAAATTGAAATAAGAACACCGTGAATTCATTGTCCCAGGAAGGGGAAACTTTATTGACACATTCCTGGGGTCAGATACATCACATGATCACACTGACAGAACCACAGGCACATAGACACAGGAAACAGAGCATGCACAATGTCGGCACTAGTACAGTGTATATCCACCTGTCCTGTGGAACGGCTTGCCATGCCATTTCCACCTGCCGCCTCAGTTGGACCAGCGTGCTGGACGTGCAGGCCGTGTGAGACGACGCTTCATCCAGTCCCAAACATGCTCAATGGAGGACAGATCCGGAGATCTTGCTGGCCAGGGTAGTTGACTTACACCTTCTAGAGCACGTTGGGTGGCACGGGATACATGCGGACGTGCATTGTCCTGTTGGAACAGCAAGGTCCCTTGCCGTTCTAGGAATGGTAGAACGATGGGTTCGATGACGGTTTGGATGTACCGTGTACTATTCAGTGTCCCCTCGACGATCACCAGAGGTGTACGGCCAATGTAGGAGACCGCTCACCACACCATGATGCCGGGTGTTGGCCCTGTGTGCCTCGGTCGTATGCAGTCCTGATTGTGGTGCTCACCTGCACGGCGCCAAACACGCATACGACCATCATTGGCACCAAGGCAGAAGCGACTCTTATCGCTGATGACGACACGTCTACATTCCTCCCTCCATTCACGCCTGTCGCGACACCACTGGAGGCGAGCTGCACGATGTTGGGGCGTGAGCGGAAGACGGCCTAACGGTGTGCGGGACCGTAGCCCAGCTTCATGGAGACGGTTGCGAATGGTCCTCGCCGATACCCCAGGAGCAACAGTGTCCCTAATTTGCTGGGAAGTGGCGGTGCGGTCCCCTACGGCACTGCGTAGGATCCTACTGTCTTGGCGTGCATCTGTGCGTCGCTGCGGTCCGTTCCCAGGTCGACGGGCACGTGCACCTTCCGCCGACCACTGGCGACAACATCGATGTACTGTGGAGACCTCACGCCCCACGTGTTGAGCAATTCGGCGGTACGTCCACCCGGCCTCCCGCATGCCCACTATACGTCCTCGCTCAAAGTCCGTCAACTGCACATACGGTTCACGTCCACGCTGTCGCGGCATGCTACCAGTGTTAAAGACTGCGATGGAGCTCCGTATGCCACGGCAAACTGGCTGACACTGACGGGGGCGGTGCACAAATGCTGCGCAGCTAGCGCCATTCGACGGCCAACACCGCGGTTCCTGGTGTGTCCGCTGTGCCGTGCGTGTGATCATTGCTTGTACAGCCCTCTCGCAATGTCCGGAGCAAGTATGGTGGGTCTGACACACCGGTGTCAATGTGTTCTTTTTTCCATTTCCAGGAGTGTAGTTGGCTGGGCCTGTCTTGGGGAGCGATGGCGGTGCCTGAGCGATGTAGTGTAAGGCAGCGGTCTCCAAACTACGGCCCGCGGGCCGAAACCGGCTCGCGAGGGCCGGCAAACCGGCCCGCGTTAGCTGGCCGGACTTCCCCGGTACCCGGCCCGCCAAATATTTGAGGTGGTACCTACACTGCCAACAATTGAGTTTCGAGTCCTATCGCGATCAATACACCGCGACATTGCCGGACACAATCACGTGACAGGACTATCAAATATATGCTCTGGCTCTGCTACTCGCTACAAGACTACATAACTAAAAACTTATTGTTGCGCCGCTTGAAATAACAATGCGTTGAGATTGTCTACCTCTTCGTATTGCAGTAATAGTGTTGCTAACAATGATTTTGAGATTTCGTTAACTTTGCAGGACACTTTCGTGAAGAATGTGCAGTGACATACTTTTTGTCGGTGAAATTCGCCAGAATAAAATACACCAGAATTTCGGTCAGGTACGTCCACCAATCAAAATTATGTAATTAAATAAAAATCGTAGTTCGTTTCAGTGTTAGCTATTCCCAGTGCCTTAGATTTTTGCGATTTCATCTTTCCTTTAGCCTTACATTACGGTGATCATGGACTGCTAGGGTGCTTTAACCCCACTACGTAGATCATGGCCCTTCTGACTTCGTGGAAGAGTCAATGTGGCCTGCAGACTGAAAAGTCTGGAGACCCCTGGTATAAGGTAAAAGCAGCCTCACACATATGTGCTATTGTTATATCAAGTCCCATGTAAATATTTAAAAAATATCTTAATAATAATCTTTCTTATAAAAATTAACTTTTGACAATCATTAATCTCAATTTGAAGAATTTTATGGTCATCCCAATTATTGTAAAGAAAAATTAGTTGTTTCCTTTTATACAAGACAAATCTATCGGCCAGCATTGCACTGGGCTGTGCAAAAATTTCTTATAGGAGCAGATATATATATGCGATATCGGGCGACCTTATTGAGGTAAAAATTTATTCAGTATGATCTTTCAGGTCCATGACGCCGCACTGCTGACGTCCAGATTTACCAGTTTAAATTCACAGTCAAAGAAAAGTTATAAGTGAACCACAATTTTATTGAGAGGTTGTTGTTGTTGTTGTTGTTGTTGTTGTGGTCTTCAGTCCTGAGACTGGTTTGATGCAGCTCTCCATGCCACTCTATCCTGTGCAAGCTTCTTCATCTCCCAGTACCTACTGCAACCTACATCCTTCTGAATCTGCTTAGTGTATTTATCTCTTGGTCTCCCTCTACGATTTTTACCCTCCACGCTGCCCTCCAATACTAAATTGGTGATCCCTTGATGCCTCAGAACATGTCCTACCAACCGATCCCTTCTTCTAGTCAAGTTGTGTCACAAACTTCTCTTCTCCACAATCCTGTTCAATACTTCCTCATTAGTTATGTGATCTACCCATCTAATCTTCATTATTCTTCTGCAGCACCACATTTCTCTTCTTGTCTAAACTATTTATCGTCCATGTTTCACTTCCATACATGGCTACACGCCATACAAATACTTTCAGAAAAGAATTCCTGACACTTAAATCTATACTCGATGTAAACAAATTTCTCTTCTTCAGAAACGCTTTCCTTGCCATTGCCAGTCTACATTTTATATCCTCTCTACTTCGACCATCATCAGTTATTTTGCTCCCCAAATAGCAAAACTCCTTTACTACTTTAAGTGTCTCATTTACTAATCTAATTCCCTCAGCATCACCCGACTTCATTCGACTACATTCCATTATCCTCGTTTTGCTTTTGTTGATGTACATTTTATATACTCCTCTCAAGACACTGTCCATTCCATTCAATTGCTCTTCCAAGTCCTTTGCTGTCTCTGACAGAATTACGATGTCATCGGCGAACCTCAAAGTTTCTATTTCTTCTCCATGGATTTTAATACCTACTCCGAATTTTTCTTTTGTTTCCTTTACTGCTTGCTGAATATACAGATTGAATAACATCGGGGAGAGGCTACAACCCTGTCTTACTCCCTTCCCAACCACTGCTTCCCTTTCATGTCCTTCGACTCTTATAACTGCTGTCTGGTTTCTGTACAAATTGTAAATAGCTTTTCGCTCCCTGTATTTTACCCCTGCCACCTTCAGAATTTGAAAGAGAGTATTCCAGTCAACATCGTCAAAAGCTTTCTCTAAGTCTACAAATGCTAGAAACGTAGGTTTGCCTTTCCTTAATCTTTCTTCTAAGATAAGTCGTAAGGTCAGTATTGCCTCACGTGTTCCAGTATTTCTACGGAATCCAAACTGATCTTCCCCGAGGTCGGCTTCTACTAGTTTTTCCATTCGTCTGTAAAGAATTCGTGTTAGTATTTTGCAACTATGGCTTATTAAACTGATTGTTCTGTAATTTTCACATGTGTCAACACCTGCTTTCTTTGGGATTGGAATTATTATATTCTTCTTGAAGTCTGAGGGTATTTCGCCTGTTTCATACATCTTGCTCACCAGATGGTAGAGTTTTGTCAGGCCTGGCTCTCCCAAGGCCGTCAATAGTTCCAATGGAATGTTGTCTACTCCTGGGGCCTTGTTTCGACTCAGGTCTTTCTGTGTTCTGTCAAACTCTTCACGCAGTATCGTATCTCCCATTTCATCTTCATCTAGTCATTTTATTATTGGTAGGTTACAGAATTTATCTGTTAGGTAGTTACACTGAATGTGAATTATATAATTATATTTTTTTATCTGTTGGGAGGTTGCACTTTTTGTTGGGTGGTTACAACCTTTTCAGATGAATCACGTTTTATGGTCCATCGGACAGATCGCTACACCCTGCAACAATCGTCGGAAGGATCGGGGCCGACGGAGGGTGGGTTACGGTGGTTAAGAGCCTTTGCATGGGATTATCTGGGTGATCTCATCATTGTGGAAGGGACGATGAATCAACAGACGTATGCATCTATCACTGCGGGACAATGCAATGTGTCACACAGCTCACAGTGTGCATGCGTGGTTCGAAGATCACCACGATGATGTTGTAAAGATGAGCCAGATAGTAGCCTGATAGTAGGAGATTTTATTTTACTTTTTGTTCACTTTCAAAAGTCACTTCCTTCTGAAGCCATAGCCGGCAACGTTGGCTGCCTGTAATTTTTCGATCCCATGGTCTGGCAACAGCAAGTCAGCAAGCATCTCGATCATGCCCCCCTCTTGTGTGCTGACGAGGTAACGACGCCTCGTGGTAGATGCTGAGCAGGCCACGCTCTGGAAATTTCCATGCCGCTCCCGCGGGTTTCTCAGCTTCTGACAGGGCTGAGAAAGCCGCGTGGCCATGCTGGATATGCCCACCCACCTGCCACTGAGCTTGCTCTCTCGATCGCGCGCCCTGTAGCACACAACATTTCCTGCCCTTCCTGGTGCTGCAGCACTGCAGACTTTGTCTTTCGAGACACCACTTTTCCTTAACTATGTGAACTACGGTTCACCCCTGACTACGCTCTAGCTCACTCTCGCCTTCCTAGGCCTGACTATGTGACCCTTGTAAGACGTCGTGTGTCCACAGCTTGTGGTCGTGCGGTAGCGTTCTCGCTTCCCGCGCCTGGGTTACCGGGTTCGATTCCCGGCGGGTCAGGGATTTTGTCTGCCTCGTGATGACTGGGTGTTGTGTGCTGTCCTTAGGTTAGTTAGATTTAAGTAGTTCTAAGTTCTAGGGGACTGATGATCATAGAAGTCTCATAGTGCTCAGAGCCATTTGAACCATTTAAGACGTCGTGGTCTCCTGACCTTCATTGCTTACATATTCCGCCCTCACAATCATATTCCGCACATTAAGACGCTTCATTCTAACCAAAATTCGATAAGATAAAGTCAGTGTTGCATGAATTCATGTAAACGATATGCAAATAACTAATAAATCGCAAGTGCGCACCGTGGTTGAAATACTCGAGGCTGGCGTACACACATACATTCCAGACATGACGGTCACAGGAGCTTCTAGTTCGAGAGAGGCAACCGCACGCCAGGACGCCAGTCCCAACGCATGAACGTCGGCCGGTGGACGTTCGTGGAGCATACAGCGTTCGCCCGAGGGGAAGGAGGAACGACCCCATGTTCGGCTTAAAAGCAAATTCTGCTACATTGTTTGGGAGCGGCCAGCCTACGGATGCTTTACACATAGCTCGCATCTTCAGAGATTCTCACAGGGAGACAGCAAACACCGAAACAACAGATTTCCGGATTGGTCGCCTTAAACGAAACGTCATTCTCCCGTTTTAGAAGAGAAATGCTGATTGGCAGACGATATTTCTGACGTCTTGAGCTGAAGGAGTAATGGAGGAGACTGAAAGATGTACCCCTTCGCGTCTGGCGTGGAGAGGCGCCGTTCCGTTGTCGCTCTTGGAGCGAGGAACAAGTCTCTCCTCAGTACTTCACTGGGGAGCACCTCTGTCGAGAGCGAATCGAAGTGGGACACTCTGTATTGATTCCTTCCCATTAAGCGTTGTTCACTGTGTTGGCCGACACACTTATTGTGCGGTGTGAATGGACAGAGTTATAGTTAAACGCCTGCGAGCGAATTTTTGAGTGGCATCGCGGTGGACTGGTTATCTGACCGTGGTACCACGCCAATAGTTAGACTAGGGGCGAATAGGAATCCTTGACTTCATCAAGGCGTAGGGAGAGTTTGATTGGCGAAGGTCAATCCAGATAGAATGAGAGTTATGTTATTTGTCAGCAGCGAGCAGCGCAGACAGCAGTCATTGCAGCTTACAGTATTGTGCGCTACAGCTCTTGCGAGCCCCATTTTTCCTCCACAACAGTACACTTCACTGCATTTCACACGCGATGGCCTTGACCGTACCTAGCAACACTCTAAAGGATAATTATGCAAGTTGAGTAGGCGCGCCTCTCAACCATTCTGCCAAGGCAACAACCATCTTAAACTTTGTATAGAAATTTCATCAGCGAATCCTATCCTTGAGAGGCAACTTCACGTTCAAAAAAGAACCAGGATATAACTTGTTCAATTCATAACTAAAAGTGCCATTGTGACTTCTCAGAATTTTTACAAAATAAATAATAACTTTCGTTAGTTTCATATTTTTTTTTTTTTGTGAATTTTTGTGTCATTTCCTTACAGCAGGCGACTGCAGAAGATATTTATTGCTGAAAGTTTTTCAGGCATTTCTCTTTAAAGCTTTAGGAGCGTCTGTCTGACTTCTGTAGTAGTGTGGGTGTGGAAATTGCATCTTGCAGGAACCACAGGGTAAAGGGTACATCTCAGATTAATCCGTTGCGCAGAATTACAGAATCTCAGATCAACCACTCACATCACAGACCCTTTAGAAGGCAAAAGTGGCCAATAAAAGACATTACTTAAAATCTTCCTAATAGTTCTTTCACGCCCACCGCCTTCCAATCCGGCTGTCCTGAACAGAGTTTACCATACTCCCGTCGCCATCAAATCACCCCTAATTTAAACCCAATCGAGAGTCCGCATTGATTGGCCTCTTTGTGCCATGAATTGGTGTCGGCGTGGCTCTACATCCCTGTCGGTATCTTCCAGAACCTCATTAATTCTCTTCTGGCATCTCCGCGCTGCGAAAGGCATGTATTTAGGCTTTTCACAGGTTATTACATTAATGTGACTGGACCGTGTATTACTGTAGCCTTAATTTTAATTTCACATTTCTTGCTACATATACATCCCACATTTGAAGATGTTGTTGTTGTTGTGGTCTTCAGTCCAAAGACTGGTTTGATCCAGTTGTCTGTAATACTCTATCCTGTGAAATCTTGATGCCCCAGAATGTGGCCTACCAACTGATCCCTTCTTTTAGTCAGGTTGTACCACAAATTCCTCTTCTCCCCAATTCTATTCAGTACATCCTCGTTATTTACGTGATGTACCCATCTAATTTTCAGCATTCTTCTGTAGCACCACATTTCAAAAGCTTCTTTCTCTTCGTGTCTAAACTGTTTATCGTACATGTTTCACTTCCATACATGGCTAAACTCCATGCAAGTACTTTCAGAAACGGAGCACTTAAATCTATACTCGATGTTAACAAATTTCTCTTCTTTTCTTGCCATTGCCAGTCTACATTTTATATCCTGCCTACTTCGACCATCATCATTTATTTTGCTTTGCAAATAGCAAAACTAATGTATTAATTTAAGTGTCTCATTCCCTAATTTAATTCCCTCACATAAATTGATTTAATTCGACTACATTCCCTTCTCCTTTTTTTGCTTTTGTTAATGTTTATCTTATATCCTCGTTTCAAGATAACCGTCTCCATAATGAATATTTACGAATCCATGTTACTTCCGTTGGTAATTTGTACCCTATCAGCTGATCGTTACCAGACATACACGCCCATGAGTTGTCAACAGTCGAAAACAAACAATTCCCACTCTCACTTTAGAGTTTTGAGTAGGAAAACTACGCTCTTAGGAAATTCTTTCACTACTCACAAACTCACTCATCAAAACCTGTAGGGCACTTCTCGTTGACACAGAATCATGAAATTTGAAATTTGACAAGAAGAAAGGTTTCACAGCACAGCTACAGGAACGAAAATCCGAAAATTGTCAATTTGTAGTTATATCAGATAAAAAATATTTTTGTCATTTGTTGTCAGTTTTTAAGAGTAATTTTTTTCTCATGAACGGACAGAGGTGTCAAGTTAAAATTTATGTCAAGTGCTAAGGTCTACTGTTCCTTGGCGGTGTAAAACATTTAAGATTCGTAGTCAATGTAATCAAAAGATACGGCCAATTATGTCACATTTTGATACTCCCAGAATTACTCATCAAAACCTATGGATACATTATCTATATACACTACAAACCGGGAGATCGCGGGATCGAATCCCGGTCAGAACAGGGAATTTTCTGTCTACCCTTCACCTCTCAACGATGTAAATAGACGGAAACAACACGTATAGTAGTTCGGGTTCCACGTTGAACTTCAGGTTCACTTACCCCCATTGATAACTAGGGAAGATGAGGCACACTTTAAATCGCCAAAGTAGCTTTCAAAGAGAAAAGCTTGCACCAGGCCATTGAGCCACACGAAATATTATTATTGTCTATATACGAGGTGCGTTTTTATGTAAGTTCCGTTTTGTTGTAGACACAAGTAGTTCGCGCGCATACCACAACGAGCGAGTGCGTCGTGTATAGGCATCCCTTGGGAACAACTTTGCTCGGTTTCAGCTCTGTAGCTAAACTGTACGCTTCTGTTCTGTGCTTTCAAAATGTTTTAAGACTATCAACTCACCCGCCGCGTGTGTGTTTTGGTCAGTGATAAGGTTTTTGTCAGCAAGGAACCTGTCTGCTGCAGAAGTTCATCGACAGATTTTCAAAGTGTACGGTGATACTGTTATGAGTGAAAGCAAATTGCGTAAGGGAGTACGAGAATTCAAAGATGGCCGTGACAATGGCCATGATGAGGACCGCTCCTGTCGCCCTTCTTTGATTACAGACGATTTGGTGGCTTCAGTTGATGCGAGGATTCGTGATAACAGGTGCTTCACAGTAACAGGTCCCTCAAACGAATTTCCTGACTTGTCGAGATCAGTGCTTTACAATATTGTTTCTGAACACCTAATGTTTGGGAAACTGTGCTCCCGTTAGGTCCCGAAACTCCTAACAGAGAACCACAAAAACCAAAAATTTGAGTGTGCGATGAAGTTCTGGGCTCGTTATCACGAAGGAGGTGATGGCTTCTTGAGTCAGATCGTAACCGGAGATGAAACATGGGTTTCGCATATCACGCCCGAATCGAAGCAACGGAGCATGGAATGAAGACACACACACTCGCCTGCAAAAGTGAAGACTCTCTCCCAGCGCAAAATCATGGCGTCGGTTTTTCGGATAGTCATGGTGTTTTGTTGGTCGACTTCATGCAACGAGGAATGACTATCAATGCAGAAGTATACTGTCAAACCCTGAGAAAGCTATGCAGAGCGATTCAAAACAAAAGAAACGGCATGCTGACAAATGGAATTGTCCTTCTCCATCACAATGCAAGACCTCACAGTGCAGATCAGACCAGCAATTTATTGGACTGTTTTGGCTGGGAAGTTTTAGACCACCCACCCTACGGTCCTGATCTTGCGCCGAGCGATTACCACCTGTTCCTCCAACTCAAAAACACCTCATTGTCAACCGTCACAACGATGACGACAACGTGAAAACGGCAGTGAACTCTTGGTTATCGGAGCAGGCGGCAAGTTTTTATGAAGAGGGTATTTCAAAAGTAGTTGAGAGGTATGATACGTGTTTGAACAAACTTGGAAACTATGTCGAAAAATAGAGTGAAGTACGTACTTCCTGAAAATTAATTTATTTCTTTGAAATAACCTTACGTTGTGTATCTCACGTCTGCCACAGACGGCCCCTGCCAGGTGGACTACACTCAGGGCACCCCTGTGTACTATGTAACACGCACAGGCACTTGCAGGCGTGAGAACCTTTTTCTGCAGAGGTTGCCTCACAGATACAACGAAAGGCCAGCGCAGCAGCAGTACAGCCAGTTCCTCGCCGAGCTAGGACCTCACCGACGCTCTTGATGAATGGTCGTCTACAAGTTATTTGTTTTTGTGTGTATATAGTGATTGTTCGAGAAGTGTAGTTCAGTTTCAGTAAACGACATTATACAGCGTGTTCTACAATACTGAGTATTCTACAGTGTTTTCCTCTTGGTTGCGCCTGCAAGTGGCTGTGTATGCTATATTCTACACAGGGGTCCCCTGAGTGTAGTCCACCTGGCAGGGGCCGTCTGTGGCAGACGTAACAGTGTGCGTCTGTTCAAACGGACCTTACTTAAAAAACACGCCTTGTACTTACATATTTAAGTTTGTACGGAGCTCTGAGAGAGCACGTTCTACCAGCACTTGTCGGGTTTCGTTATAGATTACAATGCACGGCAGTATCGCAGAGCGCAGGTGAAGAAGCTCTTGGAACGAGACGGTATTGGGAGGTCTGGCCTGTCAACCGGCTTAATTCCCATCGAACGCGTATGAGATCCGTTGGGAAGACGAACTGCATCACGTCCATATGCACCAATGACCATCTAGCAGCTGTCATCCGCGATGATGGAGGAAAAGCACGCCCTACCACAAGAGCTCCTTGCCAACCTTTTGCCCAGCATTGGAGCACGTTGCAGGGACTGCATTGCTGTCCGTGATGAGCACACACTGTATTAAGATCCATGTCCCGCCTTTTGTCACGCCAAGGGAATCATCATGAATCACATTTGTTTCAGTGTAAGTATTATCTTTGAATAAATCTGTCATTTCTGTTTGTCTCATTGCATTTTTCTTTCAGTTACCCACTCGTCTACAATGTAGCAGTTCGTGCTATGTATAGTCCATATTTCATCGATTTGAGTTACTTGGCAATAACACACTGAAGGGGGGTTACTACTTTTGTTGCCTATTTCTTTATCTACAGTGATACATGGGAGGTAGTTTTCCTGTTGTGGCATTCCTCATCAAATGTTCAAATGTGTGTGAAATCTTATGAGATTTAACTGCTTAGGTAATCAGTCCCTAAGCTTACACACTACTTAACCTAAATTATCCTAAGGACGAACACACACCCATGCCCGAAGGAGGACTCGAACTTCCACCGCGACCAGCCGTACAGTCCATGACTGCAGCGCTCAAGACCGCTTGGTTAATCCCGCGTGGCACATTCCTCATCGGCGGCTTGGCCGTTCAGTGGTCGTGCAGTGATTGAACTGAGTCATGACTGAATCAAACTGAAACATTAGGCCCTACACTTCCCTTCTAAATCTGATTGGTATATGCGTCCAACGAAAAGGTTAAGGCCCGGTGTAACTGGGCAGTGACTAACTTCTCTCAGCGTACGCTTGCTTTCATACTCACTAAAATAGCGATTGGTTTCTCTGTGATAAAGAGGAATATGAAATTATCAACACAACAATTAATCTCGTGTTCGTTTGTCCAACTATTTATTACAAAAACTGAGCATAATTCTTTACGTTAATTAAATATCACTTACCTACTGTAGTCCCTAGTGTAATGAACAGGGGAACATGTTTCGTTCTCGACAAGTCAGCGTGCGATAACATCACATCACATACAGTATACTTGATTTGATTTGTGATAAGAAAACGGCATGCACACAACAGAATAGACAGGCACAGACAGAAAGTAAGGAGGCAAGTTGTCTCACCACCAGCTCTAGCTAAATACAATGAAGTCGTGAAAATATCGTATGACAGAGAAAAGATTGTAATTTTTTAAACTGGCAACCCATAGCACTCTTTCAACTGCTCGAACTACGCCCGTTATATCGTTCCATGATCACGTGGCAATCGATCCATATCTTACAACAAATACAGTCTCACTCGACGTTATATTCCAAAATATTGGCGAGTGAGTGCTGAGCGACCCTAATCGCTTTAAAGAAGCCAATGTAAAGAATTTGTACCAGTCGCTCAAATGACTTTTAGCTACGACCACGTGCGTGGTACGTGAATGATACAAGATTTACGTCCTTGATCTAAATCTCCACACGAAATGATTAAAATACGCTAGCGATAAAGGAATAAAGTGATTCACTCCCTGCTCCTAGTCGCACTGATGCCATCAGGTTTCAAAGCGAGCTGACTTACAAATTTCATACCGAATCATGGGTGCCCATACACGGTGACAAGAGAGGCCGCGAGCCCCCCCCCCCCCCCCTTTTCCCCCCAAGCTCACAGGGAAAGGAAAAAGTATAGCGTAGACACCAGTTTTTCTTTCCAGAAAATTATTTAAAAGTCTAAAAGTCGATATTAAGCAGTTTTTAACGGGGTCTGAACTGGAACTCTTTTAGACTACTTAAAAGTCACCGTTCGTCTTCCAAAATATTAAAAATACTCTATACCTCAAGGTTTTGGACCCCTTCCCCCCCCCCCCCCCTCTCCAAACTATCGGATGTGCGCCCGTGTCCCGAATTCACACTTGGAACCACGTTTTAGCAGAAACGTCTGTACTCATCGAAGCCCGGAACAGCAGCGTCTCTCCCCAGAACTTGACATCCTTCGCTGGACGCTGAGCCCAGAGCAAACTCTTTTAATGGGGACGGTCTCGGCCAATCTCCATCGCCTACTACACAACGTATGGCGCTAAGCCAATCAGACTGACTATAAAAGGCGTAGTATGCTAACAGCCTCAGGGCCTTGAGGACAGAGGAGTCTCTACTACTTTCTGGAAACTTCCAAACGCTATCTCCTCCACACCGAAACGCTATCTCCTCCACACCGATCGAAAAACTGGATTTTGAAAATGGCAGGAAAGTGCGTTGCCGCCTTCGTGGCTCGCTCCCTCCAGCCTAGTTTGCAGAAAGCCAACCAATTTTCCTTGCCCCCGATGAAGAGAAAAAGAAGGGAGTAATTGCTTCAGTCGCGTTCCAATGATGCCATGCTACTGTTTTCATGCAAGTGGCTACGTAATGAAATGGGATATGGAAGGGAATGAGGCCGGTGATCGCAGCAGCCAAAAGGAGAAATTAAAATAAAATAACTTATCCATTAGAAAACCTTCCCCAGGCGTCGATGTCAGTCAGAATTATGTTAAGATTAAACATAAATCTGCAACAGCACAAAATTGATATTATAAAGCAGAAATGATAGTGACATCGACATTATGAAAGATATGCACTAGCAACATCTACCTTCCAACGTCATGCGAAACTTACATTCGTCTTAAAGCTTTAATATAATACACTGAAGAGCCAAAGAAACTGGTACACCTACCTTATATCGTGCACAACTCCCGTGAACACGCAGAAGTGCCGCAGCACGATGTGGCATGGACGCGACTAATGTCTAAAGTAGTGCTGGAGGAAATTGACACCATGAATACTGCAGGGTTGTCCAGAAATCCGTAAGAGTACGAGGGGCTGCAGATCTCCTCTGACTAGCACGTTGCAAAGCATCCCAGATATGCTCAGTAATGTTCATGACTGGGGAGTCAGGTGGCCAGCGGAAGCGTTTAAACTCAGAGAGTGTTCCTGGAACCACTCTGTAGAAATTCTGGACGTGTGGAGTGTCGCATTGTCTGCTGGAATTGCCCAAGTCCATCGGAATGCACAATGGACATGAATGGATGCAAGTCATCAGACAGGATGATTACGTACGTGTCATACATCAGAGTCGTATCTAGATGTTTCAGGAGTTCCATATCACTCCAACTGCACACGACCCACACCATTACGGAGCCTCCACCAGCTTGAACAGTTCCCTGTTGACATGCAGGGTCCATGGATTCATGAGGGTGTCTCCGTATCCATACACGTCCATCCTCTCGATACAATTTGAAACGAGACTCGTCCGACCAGGCAACGTGTTTCTAGTCATTAACAATCCAGTGTCGGCGTTGACGAGCCCAGGGGATGGTTAAAGCTTTATGTTGTGCAGTCGTCAAGGGTACACGAGTGGACTTTCGGCCCCAAAGGCCCATATCGATGATGTTTCGTTGAATGGTTCGCGCCTGACACTTGCTGATGGTCCAGCATTGAAATCTGCAACGATTTGCGGAAGGGCTGCACTTCTGTCACTTTGAACGATTCTCTTCAGTCGTCGTTGGTTCCTTTCTAGCAGGATCTTTTTCCGGCTGCAGGGATGTTGGAGATTTGAAGTTTTACCGGATTTCTGATGTTCAAGTTGATTCGTGAAATGGTCGTACGAGACAATCCCCACTTCATCGCTACGTCGGAGATGCTGTGTCCCATCGCTCGGGCGTCGACCATAAGATACGTTCAAACTCACTTAAATTTTGATAACCTTCTATTCCAGCAGCAGTAACCGATGTAAGATGTAAGCACAGCGCCACACACTTGTCTTATATAGGCGTTGCCGACCGCATTTTCATCTTCTGCCTTTTTACGTATCTCTGTATTTGAATATGCGTGCCTATAACCGTTTCTCTGGCGCTTCAGTGTATTTCAACACAAACGGACAGGATTCCATAATCACTAAAATACATTTTTTGTTAAATTTGACTTATTAAATGGTTCAAATGGCTCTGAGCACTATTGGACTTAACATCTGAGGTCATCAATCCCCTAGAACTTAGAACTACTTAAACCTAACTAACCTAAGGACATCACAAACATCCATGCCCGAGGCAGGATTCGAACCTGCGGCCGTAGCGGTCGCGCAGCTCCAGACTGAAGCGCCTAGAACCGCTCGGTCACACCGAACGGCTTAACTTATTAACTTATGTGTATGAATGCATGTTTCGTGTCAAAGATCGAAATGTAGCGTGGACTTCGATGCGACATACTTTTAAAGGGGTTTTCTAGTCTAGAGGTCCGTTTTTACCTCATTTTCAACATTTTTTGAGATGAAATCAAAAGATAAGTCAAAAATGCTTATGTTCTTTTATTCACCTATCTTTTACCTGCATTAAAATTTTTTGTCCAAAAATATCAAGGAGTTATTAAACATAATGGCGCCGAAAATCGGAATGCATACCATGCTCCGGTAGGCGAGTGGTCAGGTCCAGTAACTGGGTGGTCTGAAAGAGACCAGACCAAAAAAATTGTTAAAATACATGAGAAACTCTGAAAAATGAAATAAATGTCATTTTTTCATAAGATGGTGGCTATTTGAGGAAGTAAGAAAACTCTACTTAGTTTGGGCACTCAAACGCACATAAAAAAATCTGTTTCGAAAATTGTTTAATCTTTAGAAGTTCCGACCATAGCCAGTTCAGTTCTCCACAAAAATAGCTAAGCGGCATCAAAATTGACCAAGTAGTTGTTCAGCAATCCAAACACCCAGCAAAATCTCGTTTAAAGTTTCGGAAAAAGTTTTCGTCGGTTTTTGGGGACTCACAATCAGTCTGCGATGCCTGGAGCCTTCCTCGACTTCATAAATCTCGTTCGC
Organism: Schistocerca gregaria; assembly: GCF_023897955.1. Classification (NCBI taxonomy): domain Eukaryota; kingdom Metazoa; phylum Arthropoda; class Insecta; order Orthoptera; family Acrididae; genus Schistocerca; species Schistocerca gregaria. The sequence continues at coordinate 96,471,992 of NC_064924.1, forward strand.
GTTTACCGCTTCCTCTTGGGCCACAGATCTGTCTTCTTTATTGGGCGTGGAAGCGCGGTGCTATGAGCGTACAATTCGGTCCGTTCTGCGCCTTCTGCAAAATTTGAACACCGTGTTGCCAAACTGAATGCGCATGACATTCATTGTCTGTGCGAGTCCCATGAATCCGTCGTTGAAGATAACTGTAGCCAAACCGTTAGCAATTTCGATTACTTCTTTAACGGAATGTACGTGTTGTGGGGAAAGCGCTGAAATCAGCGAATTTATCGACGCGTTAGAGTTTGTACTGCTCGCGCTAACACATTTTTCCAGTACATTGTCGTTCGATAGGTCTTCCTATGCAGGTCTGATTGCTTTCAAGCTCCGTCTGTAGGCGCCCGACGACGCGGTACTGCTGGTCCGATGATCGTGTATTTCGACTGTATGCAACAGTTTACAGGCAAAATGGTTTCTCCCACACGTTCTCAATATATTCGGTATCGAAATATGCAATAAAATTGATATTTTGGAACTTATAGACCTGGAAACCTCCTTAATAGTTTCAATAATGAAAGTCTGTCTCAAAATCTGACAGAAAATCCAAAGAGATTCTGATCGTATGTAAAGTACATGAGCGATAAGACACAATCATTACCTTCACTGCTTGATTATAATGGTAATATAACAGATGACAGTGCCAATAAATCAGAGTTATTAAGACGAAGTAAATATTCCAGAATTTCAATCGAGAACTTAGAAGTAGATTTCCCTGGTGTAGCGAAGCAGCTCAAATCACTTAATAAAGGGTAGTCTTCCGTACCAGATTTCATACCAATAAGATTGCTTTCAGAGTGTGCTGATACAATAGCCCCATACTGAGTAATCATGTATGACCGCTCGTTTGACGAAAGATCCTTACCAAAGTTGCGCAGGTCACACCAACACTCAAGAAAGGAAATAGGAGAAGTCCGATGAATTACAGACTCATATTACTAACATTGATTTGCAGTGTGGTTTTGAAACATATACTGTGTCCGAATATTATGAATACCGTGAACGTAACGGTCTGTTGACACGTAGTCAACACGCATTCAGAAAACATCGTTGTTGTGAAACACAACTAGCTGTTTATTCGCAAGAAGTAACGGACCTCAAATCTATTCCATACTTCTAGATTCCCAGTAGACTTTTAATGTCGTTCCTCACAAGAGACTGCTGGTGACATTGCGTACCGTCCGCAGCTCGTGGTCTAATGGCTAGCGTTGCTGCCTCTGGATCACGGGGTCCCAGGTTCAATTCCCGGCCGGGTTGGGGATTGGGTGTGTTCTCCTCATCATTTCATTATCATCATTCGTGACAGTGGCCAGACTGGACTGTGTAAACATTGGGACTTTGTACGGACGCTGATGACCGCGCAGTTGAGCGCCCCACAAACCAAACATCACATTGCATGCCTGTGGAGTATCGCTTCAGTAGTGTGACTTGTAAAGGAACTGAAAATATTGTGATTTAATCGCAGAGGTGCTGAAAAATTGTTCTAGTGACACACCAGAGAAATATCTGGTAAACTTTTTATCTTTGAGAGACATAGGAACAATTTCGCCCTTCGTTTTTTATTTCTGGTATGAACGACTACTTTTTTTGTTCTGATGGGCTGGTGGGATGTCGTACTGTCTAATTACTAGTGTGTGTGTGTGTGTGGTAAATGAATGAGTTAAAAGACGCAAGATGTGTTTTATATTATTTTCATCGCACAACAAGCCTTATTCCCATGCCTATGGAGTATTTATGTTTAGCAGAGAAGGCGAGTTTTAGATGGAACCGAAGATCTTCAAAACGGCGCTGCTCAACAATAGAGGTACGTGATTGTGCTCTCTACTTTCCCTTTCGTGGCCGCTAAAATTACTTCCGATTCGTTTTGCCGAGACATTCAGAACCTGCAATCTTCTTTTTTCTTATAAAAATACTAGTCCGATGCAAAAGAAATACTCTTAGATTTAAATAATTGCCATTCTTTTACCCAGGCCACGGGGAATGATAGAACGTACGTGCCTCTACTCTGAATGTACGTTCGCAATCTCCGAGTGTGTTACGACGAAATTATTTCACAATGAAAAGTTCTCATCAGACCGCAACCACTCGCACGCGAATGTACGTACCCTCTGAATGTATCTAGTCAGTCACGCGCGTTGTTCAAAAGCTTTACTTTTAATATTCAGTGGATTACATTTCCGAAATTAATTGTTGTTTATGCTGCAAATCGTACTTCACGCGAAGTATTTATTACGTAAGTTTCAGGCTCAATTTAATAAAAAAAAAAAGATTCCGAATAATAGAAATAAAGAATAACAATCAAACAAATCAAACCTAAATAAACAGAAAGAGGGAACGTTACAGACTCAATCTGAGATTTCCTCCCAGAAAGGTCACAGTACGTAGTAACCGACGGGAAATCGTCGAATAAAACAGAACAGAACTGATATCGGGCGTTCCCAAAGGAAGTGTTATAGGCCCTTCGCTGTCCCTAATCTAGAAAACCGGTTTAGGAGACTATCTGAGCAGCCTTCTTAGATTGTTCTAGGAAAGTCATCAGAAGATCAAAACCAAACGCAAAATGACTTACAAGGAGACGGCACGACCGTGGGGTCGGGGATTTGTCCGAAATTTTGTGCGGTGAAAGAGGACCCCTAACACCTCACGTGGTTAAAGTATTAGGACGCACTACCCGGAAAATCCCGGGAAAAATCGATCCCAACTTTCATAGGTGCCTTATGAGTATAACATGTTAGTCTACTGCTGAACCGCTTTCTGCCCTAGAGCCGGCACGGTAATTCAGCGTGTTCGGTCAGAGGGTTAGCTGCCCTCTGTAATAAAAAAAAAAAAACTGAGTTAATGGATCAACGACGAACTGAAACGAGTGTCTTGCGACGTCCGCCCCAAGCAGATGCAACGATCGAAAACGAACAAAATGAGGTAAAAAAAGTGGTTAGGTCTCGGACGCTTACGCCAGAGGTTTCGGTTTCGATTCCTCCTCTGGTAATTTTTTTTCTTCTGTTTCATTTTCTTTTATAATTCCACCAATTATCCAAAAAGTTTCTCAAATCTACATTATTTTTAAAACATTATTTTAGCTCAAGAACGTAAAGTTTTTCATTCACTGAAAAATATTCATTCTCGTTCTTCTATTTCGTTTTGTGGGGTTTCAAGGTTTGAAGGGGCTCTGTAAGGGTCCCTTTGGGATTGATTATAACGGACATCTGCGCATTGGACTGTGAGCGAGCCGTGAGAAGTAAACGGCAGTTTGTTTTTCGATTTCGTCGTGATCAGACGTGCCTGTTTCAAATTTCAACGTGTTATTTCGATCCGACGTTAAATATGTTAATTAAAGAAATTGCTGGCTCATCTAGAATAGGAGAAGAAATTCCTGAAGAATCCATTCATAGTGATCTGTCAAAAATTAGATTGAAGGACGCAGTGGTGTATTATGAAAAGTTTTTGACGGAAAATAACTTAATTGCATCGACATCTTCGGAAGAAATCTCTCGCGATGCTATGTTATTGGCCGGAGAACTTTATAATAATACACTGGAACTTTCGGGCGAAAAAACATTCGTAACTGAAGAGGAATTAATTCTCGCTCATGAGAATTGCGAAGAATGTGAGGAAAACGACGAACAGTTCGAAGTGCCACAAAGTGATTGTTCTCCAGACGAATATGAAGATTTAAAAGTGACATCATGATTCCCACTGCCTACAAAGTCAATGTTGCTAAAGCGCATCCCACATGGTCCTTGGCGACATAGCAAAAAAAAAAAAAAAAAAGCAGAGGATACTACCAATTGAAGAGAAAAAAATTTCTTTCACAATGGGAGAAAGATATTAAAAGTGGTGGTACGCGAATGGGTAAATTTGAGGCGATAGATTCGTGGACCTACGACCGTTTTGTGGAAGCAAGACCGCAATATCAGCAAGTCACGGCAAGAAATTTACAGCAATGGGCATTGGCTGCGGCTGCACAATTCGTCGATTTCAAATTCAAGGCGTCTGATCGATGGATCACGGCATTTAAACAGAAGCACAGAATTTCACAACGCAAGATCACGAAACTGGTTTCGAAAAAAGAAGCGGCGTCAATGGAGGACATCTAGGCGTCTGCGGAGACCTTTCGTCGGCAGACGTGCCGCTTAATCCCTCAGTACCATGAGGATTATGTGATAAATACTGACCAAACAGGTAAATACATGTTTTCTGCTGACAAAATGTTTTTACCGACGTAAAATATATCAATTCAAATTTATTTATAGAAAAAGATATTTACATACACATTCGAATATTGTTTAATATTAAAAATACTATTGTTTCAGGATGCCAATATCAATCTGTTTTCAACAGGACTCTCACTGAAAAAGGGAGTAAAACGGTTTTAGTGAAAAAGTCGGTTTTGAATAAAGTGACGCATTCGTATACCGCACAATATTCAATAACATTATCCGGAAAACTGCTCCCACATTTCTTCATATGCTTACAAGAAGCGACCGGTCATTTCGAACCTCGTATTCACAAATTAATAGATGGCTATGCCAATACTTATACGAACGTCATCGTAACACCATCGAAGACCGCAAAATTAACAATAGTTTGATACATGGATTTTCTCCGGAAATGTTTAAAATCTTACGTCGGGGAGAATAAATATTTACTTCTCATTGACTCTTGGGGGGGGGGGGGGGGGCAAACGAATCCGGAGATATATGATGCAATTTTTCAAGATGACCAAAATATGCCAACTTCGTCTGTAAAAAAATGGTTCAAATGGCTATGGGACATAACTGCTGAGGTCATCAGTCCCCTAGAAATTATAACTACTAAAACCTAACTATCCTAAGGACATCACACACATCCATGCCCGTGCCAGAATTCGAACCTGCGACCGCAGCGGTCTCGCGGTTCCAGACTGTAGCGCCTAGAACCACTCGGCCACTTCGGCCGGCGGTTTGTAAAAGTCATACTTCCAAAATGCACTTCTTTGGAGCAACCTTATGATGTTTACTTTTACAGGCAAGTTAAAAATTTCATAAAGCGCTTGCAAAATTGCAGCGCATTGTTACAGGAGAATCGTGAAATTAATTCCCGGGCAGATCGTATAAAAATTCATTCTATACTTCACCATCAATTATCGTCACCAATATTCCGAGACATGATTCAATAAGCCTGGTTTGCCTCAAAATTATCAGAAACTCGAAACATTTTCGTAAATGTTGATGGGGCATGTTTTTGTAAAGATTTATTGCATACGCCCTGTGATTGTAAAAAATCCGCTTTTATATGTTGCTCAAGATGTCGCAAAAATTATTGCTTTGTTTGTTTTACCGTTAATTACCACTGCCGTTCTTGTTTATAATTATTATATGCGTAAAAATTGAATGTTTCCTAATCGACTTTGTTATTTTGATTAAAAACCCAGTGTTCCTCCTCATATACTTTACAATGAAAAATGGAAAACCCACCGCCATGAATTGTTGCTGGAGAAAAAGAAAATAATTTTTATTCAACAATGTAACTAATTTTTTAAGGATAATGTAGGTTTGGAAAACTTTCTGCATAATTTGTGGAAAAACAAAAGAAAATGAGACAGAAGAAAAAAAAGAAAAAGTGCCAGAGGAGAAATCGAATCCGAGACCTCTGGTGTAAGAGTTCGAGCCCTAAGCATCTAGGCGAGACGGCAGCTCAGCAATAGACTAACATTTTATAGTCATAAGGCAAGTAAGAAACTTTGGATCGATTTTTCCCGGGATTTTCCGAGCAGTGCGTCCTAAAACACTCCTGGAAATTGAAAAAAGAACACCGTGAATTCATTGTCCCAGGAAGGGGAAACTTTATTGACACATTCCTGGGGTCAGATACATCACGTGATCACACTGACAGAACCACAGGCACATAGACACAGGCAACAGAGCATGCACAATGTCGGCACTAGTACAGTGTATATCCACCTTTCGCAGCAATGCAGGCTGCTATTCTCCCATGGAGACGATCGTAGAGATGCTGGATGTAGTCCTGTGGAACGGCTTGCCATGCCATTTCCACCTGGCGCCTCAGTTCGACCAGCGTTCGTGCTGGACGTGCAGACCGCGTGAGACGACGCTTCATCCAGTCCCAAACATGCTCAATGGAGGACAGATCCGGAGATCTTGCTGGCCAGGGTAGTTAACTTACACCTTCTAGAGCACGTTGGGTGGCACGGGATACATGCGGACGTGCATTGTCCTGTTGGAACAGCAAGTTCCCTTGCCGGTCTAGGAATGGTAGAACGATGGGTTCGATGACGGTTTGGATGTACCGTGCACTATTCAGTGTCCCCTCGACGATCACCAGAGGTGTACGGCCAGTGTAGGAGATCGCTCCCCACACCATGTTGCCGGGTGTTGGCCCTGTGTGCCTCGGTCGTATGCAGTCCTGATTGTGGCGCTCACCTGCACGGCGCCAAACACGCATACGACCATCAGTGGCACCAAGGCAGAAGCGACTCTCATCGCTGAAGACGACATGTCTCCATTCGTCCCTCCATTCACGGCTGTCGCAACACCACTGGAGGCGGGCTGCACGATGTTGGGGCGTGAGCGGAAGACGGCCTAACGGTGTGCGGGATCGTAGCCCAGCTTCATGGAGACGGTTGCGAATGGTCCTCGCCGATACCCCAGCAGCAACAGTGTCCCTAATTTGCTGGGAAGTGGCGGTTCGGTCCCCTACGGCACTGCGTAGGATCCTACGGTCTTGGCGTGCATCCGTGCGTCGCTGCGGTCCGGTCCCAGGTCGACGGGCACGTGCACCTTCCGCCGACCACTGGCGACAACATCGATGTACTGTGGAGACCTCACGCCCCACGTGTTGAGCAATTCGGCGGTACGTCCACCCGGCCTCCCGCATGCCCAGTTTACGCCCTCGCTCAAAGTCCGTCAACTGCACATACGGTTCACATCCACGCTGTCGCGGCATGCTACCAGTGTTAAAGACTGCGATGGAGCTCCGTATGCCACGGCAAACTGGCTGACACTGTCGGCGGCGGTGTATAAATGCTGCTGCACGGCCAACACCGCGGTTCCTGGTGTGTCCGCTGTGCCGTGCGTGCGATCATTGCTTGTACAGCCCTCTCGCAGTGTCCGGAGCAAGTATGGTGGGTCTGACACACCGGTGTCAATGTGTTCTTTTTTCCATTTCCAGGAGTGTATTTTAACCTCGTGAGGTGTTAGGGTCCTCTTTCACCACACAAAATTTTGGACAAATCCCCGAAACCCACGGTCGTGGCGTCTCCTTGTTATACACGATATCTGAATGTCTCTCAAAAAGGAAAAGTGAGGTCGTCGTGATGATAAAAAAAAAATCTGTTTAATTTCGATCACACGGTAGCTCACACAAATTTAAAATCCGTCAATTCGAATAATTACCTAGGAATTAACATTACGAACAACCTAATTTGGAACGATCACATAGATAATGTTTTGGGGGAGACAAACCAAATACTACGGTTCTATGGCAGAACACTTAACAAGATGCAACAGGTAAGTAAAGAGACTGCCTACACTACCCTTGTTTGCTATCTGATAGGGTACTGCCATACCGTATGGGATCTTTACCAGACACTTTGACGGAGGAAAGAGGGGAAAGAGCGTCACGAATATGATATACGAGTCGGGGTGGCAACTATTAAAACAAAGGCGCTTTTCACGAAATTTCAATCACCAACTGTCTCCTTAGAAGGGAAGATATTTTATTGTCGCCAACCTACAAAGGGAGTAATAATGATCATAAAAAAATAAGAGAAATCAGAGCTCACACAGAAAGTTTTAAGTGTTTATTTTTTCCACGCGTTGTTAAGAAATTGGAACGATAGAGAAATAGTCTGAGGGTGATTCGAAGAACCCTCCGCTAGGCACTTAGGCGTGAATTGAGGAGTGGTCATTTAGCTGTAGACAAAAAACTGTCCCTAAACCATTGTTATCTCCCGTGCAGATATAGCACAAAGTCTAGTGAAATTTCGGTTAAGGCTTCCTAAACCAGCAAAATCTTAAAGCGTCTTTTGTTTCTAAAGTCCAACTTATCCATGCTTGTGTTACTGCAGTTGAAACGTTTGTCGAACGTTACTTTATGAATACAACGTTTATACAAAACTTTCACGAAGTATGGAGGTTGCGTGTATTTATCGGAGTTGGCAGCGCAGCGGTAGTCCAGCCGCCAGAAACAGCGGTGCTAGTTCGTCCACAGCGTTTAATTTAACCGTCTTCAGAGAAGTGGACCGTAACTTCTACCTACGTTGAGTCGTGTTTATTACGTTTTTCTCTCTAAATATTTGTGTATGTTGCGAGCGTTTAGCGTAGCAAGAGCTGACTTGGTCCAGTCCTCGCCATGAGTGGTAGCCAGAAGCAGTAGCAGCAGCAGTGATAGCACACTAAGTGTCTGTGGTGCGCCAAGTTTAGTCGTTTTATTACGTGCGTCTGCTCGGAAATGACTTGTAAATGCTTATTGTCTGTGTTGAGCAATGCTTTTTAGTTTTTCTAGTTGCTTGGTATTTCGCATATTGTAGCTTCATCTGACTTTGTAGTGTGATATCACACTACAAAAGGGACACAGTCGCCTGACTCAACTAAAATTAGCGGCTGTTGACAGTAGCCAATAGCGCTTCAGTGCATGGGGATTGAGACATCGAGAAGAAGAGCACCAACAATACTTGGATTGTACAGGCTAGAACGGCAAGAGAGGAAGAACGAATTCATTGTTGGTGATAATAACAATCGTCCACCTTCACCTCCTCTGCATTACTGCAGGTGACGTGTCACTGAGCACATTTGTTCTGTACATGCAGTACACGTGAGGCGCCTAGTTGTTTCCACTGCACTGTGTGGAATACGAAGGTTCTGTTATAGTTCACTAACCTGCTGTCTTCAAGTTGATGTCCCCAGCGCAGAAAACAGCACGCAGGTCGTAGGTTCTGTATCTTCAGGCTAAAACTGACTTTTAGCGAGGTTCTGTTCTGAAATAATGTACCACATCTTTGGGATGCCACTCGCGCATTTTAATACAGCCACACGAGAAGACTACATGATCTTAATACAACACCTTCTGATACAGCAAAGTACATGATCAGACACAATGTTTACGAAAATGTATCTTTACACTGTTTGTGGCACGTGTCTGTGCCTCACGACTACCGGAGTGAATCTTTTAATACTGAATACTGGCCAACGCATCCTGCGACAGATAATATGTCTATTCTTCTCGACTGCCTAATCCAAAGTGACGAACAGCCCGAAACACTTCGCGCGCCATACCAGAAAAGGCGTTACCCGAACGCATCCGAAGTGCTTCGTCTGCAATTTCGTCAGTCTTTTGTTTTTGATTTAAATTGTTTTTAATAATTCTAAAATGACTGATTGATAGCCAGCTGTTGTGAGATATTTATATTAAAAAGTGTAGTCATTCCAATGAGTAGTTTAACTAATAATAATAACTATACTTCAACGTTTTGGAGCCCTTGCTCCGAACACAGCAGCTAATCACAAAGCAGTAGCATTATGCAGGCCTTCTTTCTCACGGGAATGGTGCCGAATCTAATATCTGTCACAGGTACCTCACACCACATTTCGTCATCTATATACACTCCTGGAAATGGAAAAAAGAACACATTGACACCGGTGTGTCAGACCCACCATACTTGCTCGGGACACTGCGAGAAGGCTGTACAAGCAATGATCACACGCACGGCACAGCGGACACACCAGGAACCGCGGTGTTGGCCGTCGAATGGCGCTAGCTGCGCAGCATTTGTGCACAGCCGCCGTCAGTGTCAGCCAGTTTGCCGTGGCATACGGAGCTCCATCGCAGTCTTTAACACTGGTAGCATGCCGCGACAGCGTGGACGTGAACCGTATGTGCAGTTGACGGACTTTGAGCGAGGGCGCATACTGGGCATGCGGGAGGCCGGGTGGACGTACCGCCGAATTGCTCAACACGTGGGGCGTGAGGTCTCCACAGTACATCGATGTTGTCGCCAGTGGTCGGCGGAAGGTGCACGTGCCCGTCGACCTGGGACCGGACCGCAGCGACGCACGGATGCACGCCAAGACCGTAGGATCCTACGCAGTGCTGTAGGGGACCGCACCTCCACTTCCCACCAAATTAGGGACACTGTTGCTCCTGGGGTATCGGCGAGGACCATTCGCAACCGTCTCCATGAAGCTGGGCTACGGTCCCGCACACCGTTAGGCCGTCTTCCGCTCACGCCCCCACATCGTGCAGCCCGCCTCCAGTGGTGTCGCGACAGGCGTGAATGGAGGGACGAATGGAGACGTGTCGTCTTCAGCGATGAGAGTCGCTTCTGCCTTCGTACCAATGATGATCGTATGCGTGTTTGGCGCCGTGCAGGTGAGCGCCACAATCAGGACTGCATACGACCGAGGCACACAGGGCCAACACCCGGCATCATGGTGTGGGGAGCGATCTCCTACACTGGCCGTACACCTCTGGTGATCGTCAAGGGGACACTGAATAGTGCACGGTACATCCAAACCGTCATCGAACCCATCGTTCTACCATTCCTAGACCGGCAAGGGACCTTGCTGTTCCAACAGGACAATGCACGTCCGCATGTATCCCGTGCCACCCAACGTGCTCTAGAAGGTGTAAGTCAACTACCCTGGCCAGCAAGATCTCCGGATCTGTCCCCCATTGAGCATGTTTGGGACTGGATGAAGCGTCGTCTCACGCGGTCTGCACATCCTGCACGAACGCTGGTCCAACTGAGGCGCCAGGTGGAAATGGCATGGCAAGCCGTTCCACAGGACTACATCCAGCATCTCTACGATCGTCTCCATAGGAGAATAGCAGCCTGCATTGCTGCGAAAGGTGGATATACAATGTACTAGTGCCGACATTGTGCATGCTCTGTTGCCTGTGTCTATGTGCCTGTGGTTCTGTCAGTGTGATCATGTGATGTATCTGACCCCAGGAATGTGTCAATAAAGTTTCCCCTTCCTGGGACAATGAATTCACGGTGTTCTTATTTCAATTTCCAGGAGTGTACTTCTTGCATCTCCACTGCTCTGGGAACAGCTTCTTGGAGCCTAATATGATCGCTGTCTATGCCAGAAATATTACACTAGACAACGTAAAACTGAACCTGAACACACTTTTTTTGACAAAAAAAAGACAGCTTTGCTGATCACCGTGGCACATTTCGCAGCGCGACACGTCACTGAAGACAATTCTACTCCAGTCAATGAGATTCCAGACAGGAGAGGTGTCTGGAGACGCTCCGGACGGCAGTGGGGTAGCAGGCAGACTATCGCCCACCGTATCGTCCGGAGCGTTGGTCTTTAGGGCCACTTCAAGACAATGCCCACCCGCACACGGCTTCCCTCCGTGCTTGCCAAACTCCACCTCGGCCAGGAAGGTCGCCGATTCTCTCCCCCAACTGAGAAAGTTTGTATCATTATGGGAAGAGTCCTCCAACTAGTTCGTCATTTTGACAATCTGATGCACCGACTGAACATAATTTGCCTCGATGTCTCTCAGAAAGACATCAATCTGTTCTATCAACCTGTGCCAAGCCGAGTAACTGCTTGCATAAGGTCCACAGGTGGAGTAAGGTGTTATTGAGTGCTCTGTTTGTGGAGCTCTTTCTCTTGAATAGATCATCAATTTTTTTCTGCAATTGCAATAATTTGTTTGTCAGTGTATTTAGTTCACATCTACTGTTTTCCGTCCCATTCAGGTAATTTGTTCGTGGTGCACATTTTTCTTTCTATCAGAGTGTATATTTCACAGACCTTAATGTAGGCAATCCAGCTTACAGCACTTGCATCTCAGGCAGCTGATGTAAGTTGAGTTGCCTATTTTAAGGGAAGCAAAGGAAGATCATAAGACACGGAGCACAAGTACGGATTGTGTCCAGGACGGGAAATGAAGCTGGCTGTACTCTTTTCAAAGGTACTATTCCGGCATTTGCGTGGAACGATTTAGGGAAATCACGGAAAATCTAGGCGAGACGGCAGCTCAGCAATAGACTAACATTTTATAGTCATAAGGCAAGTAAGAAACTTTGGATCGATTTTTCCCGGGATTTTCCGAGCAGTGCGTCCTAATACACTCCTGGAAATTGAAATAAGAACACCGTGAATTCATTGTCCCAGGAAGGGGAAACTTTATTGACACATTCCTGGGGTCAGATACATCACATGATCACACTGACAGAACCACAGGCACATAGACACAGGCAACAGAGCATGCACAATGTCGGCACTAGTACAGTGTATATCCACCTTTCGCAGCAATGCAGGCTGCTATTCTCCCATGGAGACGATCGTAGAGATGCTGGATGTAGTCCTGTGGAACGGCTTGCCATGCCATTTCCACCTGGCGCCTCAGTTGGACCAGCGTTCGTGCTGGACGTGCAGACCGCGTGAGACGACGCTTCATCCAGTCCCAAACATGCTCAATGGAGGACAGATCCGGAGATCTTGCTGGCTAGGGTAGTTGACTTACACCTTCTAGAGCACGTTGGGTGGCACGGGATACATGCGGACGTGCATTGTCCTGTTGGAACAGCAAGGTCCCTTGCCGGTCTAGGAATGGTAGAACGATGGGTTCGATGACGGTTTGGATGTACCGTGCACTATTCAGTGTCCCCTCGACGATCACCAGAGGTGTACGGCCAGTGTAGGAGATCGCTCCCCACACCATGATGCCGGGTGTTGGCCCTGTGTGCCTCGGTCGTATGCAGTCCTGATTGTGGCGCTCACCTGCACGGCGCCAAACACGCATACGACCATCATTGGCACCAAGGCAGAAGCGACTCTCATCGCTGAAGACGACACGTCTCCATTCGTCCCTCCATTCACGCCTGTCGCGACACCACTGGAGGCGGGCTGCACGATGTTGGGACGTGAGCGGAAGACGGTCTAACGGTGTGCGGGACCGTAGCCCAGCTTCATGGAGACGGTTGCGAATGGTCCTCGCCGATACCCCAGGAGCAACAGTGTCCCTAATTTGGTGGGAAGTGGCGGTGCGGTCCCCTACGGCACTGCGTAGGATCCTACGGTCTTGGCGTGCATCCGTGCGTCGCTGCGGTCCGGTCCCAGGTCGACGGGCACGTGCACCTTCCGCCGACCACTGGCGACAACATCGATGTACTGTGGAGACCTCACGCCCCACGTGTTGAGCAATTCGGCGGTACGTCCACCCGGCCTCCCGCATGCCCACTATACGCCCTCGCTCAGAGTCCGTCAACTGCACATACGGTTCACGTCCACGCTGTCGCGGCATGCTACCAGTGTTAAAGACTGCGATGGAGCTCCGAATGCCACGGCAAACTGGCTGACACTGTCGGCGGCGGTGTACAAATGCTGCTGCACGGCCAACACCGCGGTTCCTGGTGTGTCCGCTGTGCCGTGCGTGCGATCATTGCTTGTACAGCCCTCTCGCAGTGTCCGGAGCAAGTATGGTGGGTCTGACACACCGGTGTCAATGTGTTCTTTTTTCCATTTCCAGGAGTGTATTTTAACCTCGTGAGGTGTTAGGGTCCTCTTTCACCACACAAAATTTTGGACAAATCCCCGAAACCCACGGTCGTGGCGTCTCCTTGTTATACACGATATCTGAATGTCTCTCAAAAAGGAAAAGTGAGGTCGTCGTGATGATAAAAAAAAAAAATCTGTTTAATTTCGATCACACGGTAGCTCACACGGCTTCCCTCCGTGCTTGCCAAACTCCACCTCGGCCAGGAAGGTCGCCGATTCTCTCCCCCAACTGAGAAAGTTTGTATCATTATGGGAAGAGTCCTCCAACTAGTTCGTCATTTTGACAATCTGATGCACCGACTGAACATAATTTGCCTCGATGTCTCTCAGAAAGACATCAATCTGTTCTATCAACCTGTGCCAAGCCGAGTAACTGCTTGCATAAGGTCCACAGGTGGAGTAAGGTGTTATTGAGTGCTCTGTTTGTGGAGCTCTTTCTCTTGAATAGATCATCAATTTTTTTCTGCAATTGCAATAATTTGTTTGTCAGTGTATTTAGTTCACATCTACTGTTTTCCGTCCTATTCAGGTAATTTGTTCGTGGTGCACAGTTTTCTTTCTATCAGAGTGTATATTTCACAGACCTTAATATAGGCAACCCAGCTTACAGCACTTGCATCTCAGGCAACTGATGTAAGTTGAGTTGCCTATTTTAAGGGAAGCAAAGGAAGATCATAAGACACGGAGCACAAGTACGGATTGTGTCCAGGACGGGAAATGAAGGTGGCTGTACTCTTTTCAAAGGTACTATTCCAGCATTTGCGTGGAACGATTTAGGGAAATCACGGAAAATCTAAATCTAGATGGCTGGAATCGGGTTTGAACCGCCGTCCTCCCAAATGCAAGTTCAGTGTGCTAACCACTGCGGCACCTCGCTCGGTTTGCCTATTTTAAGGTGCTTGAAGTATTTTACAGATCAATTTTATTTTACCTGTCGTGTACCTAGCCCCTGCTTAGTTAGAAGTGCATTTCTTTTTGTGTAGTTGAATGCAGTTAAAGACTGACATAAACAGCGTCTGTTGTCTGCAGATGCAGCAGTAGTTGGCCGTTGTCTCAGATAGCTCTGTGGGCCCTGGTCGACAAACACCAGGCTGCTGCCCTGGAATGCGCTGGCAGTAAGGTAGCCGTAGCGAAAGCTGTTCCACCTCTGGAGGTTCTAGCGGGGTCGGAGACCCATGATGTTGCATGGCCTTCCAATACGCCTTCCATGTTGGTTCGCATTCGCTTGAGGACGAGTGGCGAACAGTGGTAGGATTGTGAACCTCTGGACGGAAACAAGTTTGAGGTAGGATGGGACGCAACCCAAATACGTTACATCGAGTACAAATCCGGAGTATTTCGTGGCCAAGACATATATGTGAGTCCACTCTCGTGTTCGTCGAATCACTGTAACATGATTCTGGCCTTTTACGATGAACGGTTGTGTTGGGAGGTGCCGTCTCTTTTGGGGAAGACATCAAATAACGATCACATAGTCCACAGCTGTCATGACGTCTTCGGTTACAAACACAGTTCCCATGGAGGCCCACGTGAATGTTCCCCATAGCATAATACTGCCTCAACAAACCTGCATCCATGGCATGGTGCAAAAGCTAAGCAGCCCTTCACCTGGCTGATGCCGTTTCCCCACGTGATCATCGACCTGTTGTGACAAGAAACGTGAGTCGTCCGACCAGGTAACATGTTTTCATCCAACCTCAGTCCATTTTCGATTATGTCGAGCCTACTGCAATCCAGCCATACAAGATTACGCCACTGGGTCAGCATGGGAACAGGGCGTCACCTGCCCGTGTTATCACAGTAACCCGCCATCAGCCGAGCAGGTTCGCCGTCTTCGAGATGCTCTTTCTCAGGCGCCAGGTCACAAGAATCTTTCCTTCATGAAGGTCGCTCATGTCAGTGGATTTCTCCACCTGCAGCCTGTATCGTCGCTATAATGTGCAGCCCGTACCATCACTGTAATCATCCCCAATTCTTTTTTATTTGTCTTTATTTCAATTCACCAATAAGGAGCGGGCTACAGCAGATAAAATCGCTTTTCAGCCGAAAATTTTAAAAATTTGATAGAAATTTTAATTATATGATAAGCACAACGTTTTTATGTTTTTTAAAAGTTTTTAGATGATTTTACATTTCAGTTAAAATATAATCTGTGAAGATAATAATACTGCTATGTTATAATGGTGATGCTCGGGTGCATGAAACTGATCATGTTCATGGTAGAGATGGAATGATGAGCACAACTACGGGCGATTACCCATTCATCTTTGTTCTACTTATATACTTTCTTCCCTGCATCCTGCGTGGGGTAGCCGTGTGGTCTAAGACGCCTGGGTGCCTTTTCTGCATCTTTCCGCCATTGTGCCGATCGTTTCGGTACTCAAGAGCACCGAACGGTCTAGTACTCGAATTAGAGTCCCATCTTTATTCAGTATGCATTACAGTAGGGATACCGTTCGGGTCTAGCGAACCGAAGCGCTGTTGTCGGTTCGCGTCGCGCAAGCCAGTCAAAACCAAGCTGCCGCACATCCGCGCATGCGCACTGCAGCGCGCACAGCGCCACGAACACAAAGGGACTAGCAGGCGACACAGGGGCGCTATTCTTCGCAGTATCGAATTTGTGTTTTCGCAGTACGAAGTGTTGCTAAAATACCAGCGGAAATATCGGACGAAACTGATTCTCAGTTGAAAAGCATATAAATTTTTACAGTTTCCCTGATCGCATGTTTCCATGAATGTATAATAACGATAGCGTATTTGACTGTATTCTGCTGCTTGTCGTAAATTCCGCATTATGTCATCTTATTCTCATTCACACTGACATCGTATTTTGGATTTTACGTTTCGGAAAATGAGTTCGGAATAGTGTGTAGTAGCACATTGCACTGATACATCTATAAAAACACCCGAAAAATTGATTGAGAGTTTCAAAGAATAAGAAGATAAACAGAATGTGGTTATAACTCGCTCCTAGAGATCAAAATGATTAAGTAGCCCTTTTTCCTATATGATACGTCAACGATTTCTGTCTTAAAATCAAAATTGAAAAAACGCATTTTCGACAGCTCCTGCAGTTCATCGAAGTTTATGACATGCATCTCTTGAATGAAAATGTTTCGTATATGGTGCTACAGTTTTAAAATATTACAGTGGAGCTCTTTCATCTCTGTTTATTGTTGTTTAGGATTCAATTGCGGATAAAGACTTGTGACAAGCAAGTTTATGAAGATGATTGCTGCTAATTTAAGTTGTGCTCTTAGATTCCTGTCGAACTGCATACTCGGAAAAACATATTCGGAAAAAATGGTGAATTATTTCTGACACTACAAAATATAAAGGTCACTGTCAGTTGTTTCACTCACAGCAATTTTGTCTCCAACAATTTCATATTTCGTATTTTAAACACATAGAAATCACGAAATCATTACTGAGGAAGTAGGCTCTACATTTAAGTAATATTGCAGAAAAATCTTAACTTACACGAATAACAATGTCTCAGAACGTGTTGCATATATGAAGAGGAAAAATAAATTTTTGCCTCCATCTGTGCGCGAACCCGTGTCCTTACATGTAGTAATCCCGCGCACCAACCACTTGGCTATGGTAAACAACAACTTCATGTGGCAGACTTCTTGTACTATTGTGGAGGAACGTAGGCTGACTTCGTTGCCAAACGATGCTGCGTAAGTCAGAAATGCGTAATAGTTTGGAAGGTTTCTAATATCAGGCTTCACATAATTGCTTTCCGTTGTTACTTGAAAGGTGTTAACACGTTTTGACAATTACTAACTAAACCATTTGTGGGAAAAAGTACACAAAGTCACTAGTAACGTCAGCTCACACTCTTTTAATATACGTAAGCACAGCCGATGTCTTGATATTTAATGATCTTTAAACTCTTATTTGCATAAAAATAACACCTTTTTTGAGAGAATATTGACCGAAAACGTTTTCTTTTTGGATGCAATCATTCACAGGAACAAGCTAACCTAACCATATCTCTAACAAAGAAAACTCACTTTCCAACCGGGTGCGTCCTCTGGTGATTCTTTAGTAACACAATCACTAAATCGAAAGCTAAAACCGCTAAATATGTTTAAAATAGCAAATTATAGATGTATATAAACCACTGCTCACCGATCGACACTGCCACACCGAAATCCAAAACCTCTCGTTAATATTGTTGTAAAATCGGTGGGCGGACCGTTCGGTAACAGGTTTCAGAAGCTTACTGTATAGGATACTTCGATAAAGACCCGAAAATGACGTCACTACCGAAACGAACCAATTACACCGAACAATACAGAATAGGGCCCCTGGTCATGGTTCGCGTGGCTCCCCCCATTGAAGATTCGAGTCTTTCCTGGTGCATGGATGTGTGTGTTGTCTGCTAGCTTAAGTTAGAGAAGGTAATGCGTAAGGTTAGGGACCGATGACCTCAGCAGTTTGTTCCCACAAGATCTTACCACAAATTTCCAATATCCTTAATGTGTGAAGTGTCCACAACCCCAACACCCTTCAGGGGTCGCATTATCTTGGATGCCAGTGACTGTATACTGGCTCTCATTTCGATTGTACATGAGTTTCGGCTCGTCAAACACGTCGGTCAGGGAGGTTTGAAGATGGCTAGAGAAACGTCGAAACTGGTCGCAAAAGTAAAATAAAACTGGAAATATAGATACCGATGGTGTTTTTGATTTGACCTCTTATAAAGCCAGCATTAGTGATTCAACAGGCTTGGCCCATGGGACAAAGTAGTATTTAGTGCAATGGCGAAAATGCAGAGAGACAAGTGCATTCTGCAGATGTGCTTTAATCTTACAAACAAAAATTATGTTATCGGTCAATGACGTCATGAAACTTAATTGTACGATGCAGCTGCCATCCTGGCTCACGTGTTTTCACGCACATCGGATGCAGAAAGTGTTCAAATTGACTGCCATCCTGCAGGCGACGCATCTTAACATGGCGACAGACGCTGCTGGGCAATGAACGTAACGCCGCTGTTAGTATGTCTCTACAGAATCTGGTGATATTCTCCTGTAGGTCAACTAATGTCCCTGATGTGTTGGTGTGCACTGTAGATTTGAAGATCCCCCAGGAAAAGGTCCAGTGGTGTCACGTGTTGCAACCTAGGTGGCCATTCCACTGAACCCCGTCTGTCAATCTAACACCCAAGAAGAACCGCTTCTATTAGTCGGCAGGCGTTTCGTCTCAAGTGTGAAAGTGCGTCATGCTACTGGAAGAAAAACCTTCTTGTCCGTCCGTGAGGCAAATCGATCAAGTAGGGTAGTAATGTTTCCTTTAGATGATGTCTCTAGTGTGCAACACTGAGCGTGGGATTAAAAATATTGGACCAATGAGGACATTCCCCACGTATGCCACACGACACTCTTAACCTAGCGTTAGTCTGAGCGTATGCCTCGAGGGTGAGATGGAGATTGTCGTTTTCCCAATAGATGAGGGCAGCTTCAAGGTTCTGCCGGTGAATGCATCCTTCTAACCACTCACCAAATTACACCTGCCTGTCAGTATCATCATCGTGGAGTTCTTACACAAAGTGAACTCGACAGGGAGAGAAAAGTTTAGGACAGTATCCTGGACGTGAAGGTTTGGCTAATGCCACATTCCTGTGCCACATTCCTTGTTGACCGAGCCGAACTCACTATCACCTTAGCTTGTACAGCGTTGATTTGCATCCTCTGTTGCGGTACATGGTCGTCTCGTACGTTTTTTGTCATGAACACTGTCTTTAGACTTGGACCGTTCCATTAAATGGTCCGTAATCCTTTGATTAGGCTTACGTTGGTTTGAATGTAGCCTTTGGTATTCTACTGCTGCTTCCTGTTGTCGCATAGATGAGAATCGTTTCTGCCTTCTCCTGATGTGTGTACATTGCTGTATGAGTTATTCCAATGAAGAACAGCACCACCCTACATATCTTTGTTAATTGGCGCCCCTGCCATCGAACTATGTCAATCAGCTATCTCTCAGGCAACCGTCCATGTTGCACTATGCCTGGACACGGCTAATCATTTCAGCGTTATGGTGGTGGTGGGACGCCCCTCTCATTGTAGTCTTCTCTGTCTCCACTAACACCAATTCGTCCTGTGGGATATGACCTTTCAATCACCTTGTATGTCAAACTACACTCCTGGAAATGGAAAAAAGAACACATTAACACAGGTGTGTCAGACCCACCATACTTGCTCCGGACACTGCGAGAGGGCTGTACAAGCAATGATCACACGCACGGCACAGCGGACACACCAGGAACCGCGGTGTTGGCCGTCGAATGGCGCTAGCTGCGCAGCATTTGTGCACCGCCGCCGTCAGTGTCAGCCAGTTTGCCGTGGCATACGGAGCTCCATCGCAGTCTTTAACACTGGTAGCATGCCGCGACAGCTTGGACGTGAACCGGAGGCCGGGTGGACGTACCGCCGAATTGCTCAACACGTGGGGCGTGAGGTCTCCACAGTACATCGATGTTGTCGCCAGTGGTCGGCGGAAGGTGCACGTGCCCGTCGACCTGGGACCGGACCGCAGCGACGCACGGATGCACGCCAAGACCGTAGGATCCTACGCAGTGTCGTAGGGGACCGCACCGCCACTTCTCAGCAAATTAGGGACACTGTTGCTGCTGGGGTATCGGCGAGGACCATTCGCAACCGTCTCCATGAAGCTGGGCTACGGTCCCGCACACCGTTAGGCCGTCTTCCGCTCACGACCCAACATCGTGCAGCCCGCCTCCAGTGGCGTCGCGACAGGCGTGAATGGAGGGACGAATGGAGACGTGTCGTCTTCAGCGATGAGAGTCGCTTCTGCCTTGGTGCCAATGATGGTCGTGTGCGTGTTTGGCGCCGTGCAGGTGAGCGCCACAATCAGGACTGCATACGACCGAGGCACACAGGGCCAACACCCGGCATCATGGTGTGGGGAGCGATCGCCTACACTGGCCGTACACCTCTGGTGATCGTCTAGGGGACACTGAATAGTGCACGGTACATCCAAACCGTCATCGAACCCATCGTTCTACCATTCCTAGACCGGCAAGGGAACTTGCTGTTCCAACAGGACAATGCACGTCGGCATGTATCCCGTGCCACCCAACGTGCTCTAGAATGTGTAAGTCAACTACCTTGGCCAGCAAGATCTCCGGATCTGTCCCCCATTGAGCATGTTTGGGACTGGATGAAGCGTCGTCTCACGCGGTCTGCACGTCCTGCACGAACGCTGGTCCAACTGAGGCGCCAGGTGGAAATGGCATGGCAAGCCGTTCCACAGGACTACATCCAGCATCTCTACGATCGTCTCCATGGGAGAATAGCAGCCTGCATTGCTGTGAAAGGTGGATATACACTGTACTAGTGCCGACATTGTGCATGCTCTGTTGCCTGTGTCTATGTGCCTGTGGTTCTGTCAGTGTGATCATGTTATGTATCTGACCCCAGGAATGTGTCAATAAAGTTTCCCCTTCCTGGGACAATGAATTCACGGTGTTCTTATTTCAATTTTCAGGAGTGTATTTGGTGACACGAAGGGCGTTTGCCAAATCAATAAAACAGCAGACTCCTATGGCGACGTAAACACTACAGAAGAGAGAGGTAGATATGTATTCAGATTTTCATTAAGATTCGCAAGGGACACGGAAACACCACACAGTTCAAGTCACGAGAAGGGGTAGTACTTAACGTAGCTCTAAAGCGTCGACAATGGCAACAAACTGCTGTTGCGTACATCGGATTCCAGTGTACAAATGACAGTGCAGTGCCTATACAGTTCATGTAGTGGAGCAAGTTGTAACAAATATAAGCTTTCAACTTTTTTTCTTGTAACGTTAATTTGGTTTTCCATCATTATGTTGACTGTGGGTGTTCATGAGATGCAAGGCAATGTCAGGAGTGGCATAGAGAAGTGTGGTCCGCTCCTGTCCACCATCTGTATGAATTATCTGTTGAGAATCAATCTGAGATAGTCAGCTGACAGAGTTGTTGTACAAAGGAAAGTCTCATCATCAAAACATTCAAGATCGTTTGAACAGAATGTCTGTTTGGTGTGTCTGTTTGAAATATAGATGAATGTGAGTTGTTGCGGCTGGGTAGAAGAAACAATCCTAAAATGTTGGAACACAGTACTGATAGTACATTGCTTGATACCATTGTGTTGACTGGTTATCTAGACGTAATGTTGTCTGCATCTCATAGTCTAGTGGGTAGCGTTGTTGCCTCTGAATCACGGGGTCCCGGTTTCGATTCCCGGCCGGGTTGGGGACTTTCTCTACCAGGGACTAAGTATTTGTGTTGTCCTCATCATTTCATCATCATCCTCACCATCATCATCATTATCATCATCATCATTATCATCATCGTCGTCATCATTCGTGACAGTGGGTAGACTGAACTACGTAAAAAAATTGCACTGTGAAACAATTGGGACTTTGTACGGGTGCTGATGACCATGCAGTTGAGTGCCCCATGAACCAAAGGTCATTTTCTAGATGTAATGTTGTTGAATGATGTAAAATAGAACGTGCACATAAGGGCGAGTTGTAGAGAAGGCGACTGGTGCACTATTGTTTGTTGGGAGAGCTTGGCAACACTATAGTGCATCTACAAAGGAAACTTGGTACATGACACCTGTGTCACCCATCCTTGAGTACGACTGGAGTGTTTGGAAGCACCGCCAAATCAGAGTAAAGGAAGACATCGAAGCAACTCAGAGGCTAGCTGCTAGATTTGTCAGTGGTTGTTTCGGTCAGTGTGACACTGTGAGCTTAGATTGGGGAGGAAGATGATCTTATTGTGAAGCATTGTTGAGGAAGTTTAGAGAACCAGCATTTAATACCGACTTAGGAATGTTTCTGTTGCTTCCAAGTATTACAAGGATAAAATAATGGAGATAAGGACTCTTCCAAGAGCATACAGATAACAATTTTATCCTCGCTTTATTTGAGTGTGGAACATAAAAGGGAATGACTACCAAAGGTACGAAGTACTCTCCACCATGCACTATACATTGGTTTGCGGACTATACACTATATCTGATCAAAAGTATCTGAACACCCCCCTGTAGAGCGGAATTTACCATTAGATGTCACGAGAGGTGGACCTGCCAGTATAAAAGGAATCAGGGAGTATTGTGTTGTCAGTCGAACAACGCAATAGCTTGGCTACCCAGTAGCATGCCTCATTGAACACTGAATTCTTTGTTTGTCCCACAGATATTCCTCTTCAGTGCCCATGTTATTTCTGCCCAGAGATGCTTATGCCTCCAAGCAGCATTATCGATGCCAGTATCCTTACGCCCCCCCCCCCCCTGCCCCCGCCGACGTACCCCGACCCCCGACCCCCGTCTCCGCCCCCCCCCCCCCCGCCCCCCTCCTCGCTAGTGCAGAGAACATGAGAAAGCTGTGTGCGGTTGTTATCGACTGTCTGGTGTGGAGCAGATAGACGTCCGTGAAGTGCCATGCTTTGGCTTAGGTGAGGACCAGGCAAGGCTGGACCTTTTCTCGTACAAGCATGGCGCAGTTGTATCTGACCAATCATGCTGTGGCAGCCACATGAGCAAGACATGACGTTACCATTTCTTCAAGAGATGTCACCCTTGGCACTGATTCCATACAGATGGTATGATAGCAGGTGGCGTGGGAGCTATCTTGTGCAGCTGTACCAAGATTCAGTCTGCATGAACAGGGCTACAGGTTGTGACAGAGGAGATGGTGCGTCAACAGGCTCATCGCTGTCATCATGTGGACTGGTCAGTGGCGTCTGTCAAGACGGAATCCTCATGCAGATTATTGTGAGGGCACTGTCTGTTGATAAATGAGGTGAAATACACTCCTGGAAATGGAAAAAAGAACACATTGACACCGGTGTGTCAGACCCACCATACTTGCTCCGGACACTGCGAGAGGGCTGTACAAGCAATGATCACACGCACGGCACAGCGGACACACCAGGAACCGCGGTGTTGGCCGTCGAATGGCGCTAGCTGCGCAGCATTTGTGCACCGCCGCCGTCAGTGTCAGCCAGTTTGCCGTGGCATACGGAGCTCCATCGCAGTCTTTAACACTGGTAGCATGCCGCGACAGCGTGGACGTGAACCGTATGTGCAGTTGACGGACTTTGAGCGAGGGCGTATTGTGGGCATGCGGGAGGCCGGGTGGACGTACCGCCGAATTGCTCAACACGTGGGGCGTGAGGTCTCCACAGTACATCCATGTTGTCGCCAGTGGTCGGCGGAAGGTGCACGTGCCCGTCGACCTGGGACCGGACCGCAGCGACGCACGGATGCACGCCAAGACCGTAGGATCCTACGCAGTGCCACTTCCCAGCAAATTAGGGACACTGTTGCTCCTGGGGTATCGGCGAGGACCATTCGCAACCGTCTCCATGAAGCTGGGCTACGGTCCCGCACACCGTTAGGCCGTCTTTCGCTCGCTCCCCAACATCGTGCAGCCCGCCTCCAGTGGTGTCGCGACAGGCGTGAATGGAGGGACGAATGGAGACGTGTCGTCTTCAGCGATGAGAGTCGCTTCTGCCTTGGTGCCAATGATGGTCGTATGCGTGTTTGGCGCCGTGCAGGTGAGCGCCACAATCAGGACTGCATACGACCGAGGCACACAGGGCCAACACCCGGCATCATGGTGTGGGGAGCGATCTCCTACACTGGCCGTACACCTCTGGTGATCGTCAAGGGGACACTGAATAGTGCACGGTACATCCAAACCGTCATCGAACCCATCGTTCTACCATTCCTAGACCGGCAAGGGAACTTGCTGTTCCAACAGGACAATGCACGTCCACGTGTATCCCGTGCCATCCAACGTGCTCTAGAAGGTGTAAGTCAACTACCCTGGCCAGCAAGATCTCCGGATCTGTCCCCCATTGAGCATGTTTGGGACTGGATGAAGCGTCGTCTCACGCGGTCTGCACGTCCAGCACGAACGCTGGTCCAACTGAGGCACCAGGTGGAAATGGCATGGCAAGCCGTTCCACAGGACTACATCCAGCATCTCTACGATCGCCTCCATGGGAGAATAGCAGCCTGCATTGCTGCGAAAGGTGGATATACACTGTACAAGTGCCGACATTGTGCATGCTCTGTTGCCTGTGTCTATGTGCCTGTGGTTCTGTCAGTGTGATCATGTGATGTATCTGACCCCAGGAATGTGTCAATAAAGTTTCCCCTTCCTGGGACAATGAATTCACGGTGTTCTTATTTCAATTTCCAGGAGTGTAGAAGCATAGTCGATGTTTTGTGGAATCACATATGTGTGTTCGACTTGCTGCATGTGGGCTTCGAAATCAGTGTGGTGTCCCTATGGGCATCCACCACCAAGTTATATATTTATAATGACAGGTTGTTCTGGGTCGAAAGAGGTCAGTTGAGTACTGAATGATAGTTGGTCATCACTGACATCATTCTGCAGTGTAGACGGTTTTCATTGGATCGTCGTTCTGTGAGACCATATGGACTATAATAGGTTGATCAAGACAATCATCAAGTTTAAGTTAAGCAGGATATCGAATTTGTGTGTATCCCGTTTAAAGAGTTTGAGTGGACCTGTGTAGGGTGGTTGTAGAGTCAGTCTAACTGTGTCATCATGCAGCCTGACATAATCACAAGAAGGCTGCATGCAGAGGTACCTGCGGGTGTCTGATGTGGTCTGTCACATGTTGAAACAGTGTGGAGAGGTTCGACTGTTCAAGAGGCTGCCCCAATAAGACGAAACCTGCAGGTAGTATTAGTGACCCGCCAAATAAAATTTCGGTTAGTGATGCTTGCAGATCCTTTTTGACTGCTCCCAACAGTACCCTAGGTAAAGCCTCTGCTCACAATCCTCCATGGCACATGAGGGAACCCTCAAGTGTTCTGTGCTACAGTTGAACCAAGCCATTGTTCTGCAGGTTGAAAGGTGTCATGTGGTTGCTCTTAATGCTCCAAAGGTTTCATAGAGCTTCGAATAACGCTGGTTCAAACTATTGGCCCAGATTGGCTGTTGTGGTTTTGGGCAAACCGAATTGGGCTATCCAGTTACCTATGAATGCACGGGCCATTGATCCTTCTGTGACACTCTAGTGACTGATAACAAGTATTTATATCCCTCTGATTCCAGGAGAGGACCAACAAGGTCGAGGTGTATATGTCGGAAGCGAGCTTGTGGTATCTCAAATGGTTCTAAGCGCAGTTATATATGCCTGATGACATTGCTCCATTGGCATGCTACACATGATTTGCATATGGCACTGAGCACTATGGGACTTAACATCTGAGGTCATCAGTCCCCTAGAACTTAGAAATGCTTAAACCTAAACAACCTAAGGACATCACACACATCCATGCCCGAGGCAGGATTCGAATCTGCGACTGTAGTGGTCGCGCAGTTCCAGACTGAAGCGCCTAGAACCGCTCAGCCACATCGGCCGGCCAGATTTTCACAAGCTGCGGCAGTTTCATTTTATGTTGGGCAACATCAATCGCTCTACAACGAGGCGAACTGTCAACCTGATGGTCAAGCAAGACAATTTGTGAAGTTCGCTATGCACAAACCCTATCGGACATGCCTGGGATAAATTGAAAAGGGCTGTTTACGGACGACGTGACCCACCAACCACTCTGAGGGATCTACGCCGAAATGTCGTTGAGGAGTGTGACAACCTGGACTAACAGTGCCTTCCTGAACTTATGGATAGTATACCACGACGAATACAGGCATGCATCAATGCAAGAGGACGTGCTACTGGGTATTAGAGGTACCGGTGTGTACAGAAATCTGGACCAAAACCTCTGAAGATCTTGCTGTATGGTGGTACAACATGCAATGTGTGGTTTTCATGAGCAAAAAAAAGGGCGGAAATGATGTTTATGTTGATCTCCATTCCAATTTCCTGCACAGGTTCCGGAACTCTGGGAACCGAGCTAATACAAAACTTTTGTTTATGTGTGAATTACAGAATCGGGCTCCACGTACAAGTGTACCCCTCACAGTATGAAGCGAGCAGAAAAACTGCCTTACTTGTTTACAATTGTGCTACGTTTTATATGCAAATTTAGAATATGTGGCCTGAAGTGACGCCATGACCGTGTGAGGAGGAGTGTCAGCATCTTGGATTTTTAGAGTAGGCTACGTATCAAGGAAGCTTTGAAAGCAGATGTAACATAGTGGATGTCTGAGGGTGTTGGAGAGATATATCAGTGGGTAGAACTATATGTTTTGTATGGTACTTGTAACCTGTGCAGAATTGAAATACTCCCACATTCATCTCCTGAATCAGCATCCTTATGAAGTTCAATGTGTTATGTGTGTGGGAGATTAGATAACCTCAACGTAAATATAGAACATAAAATGTGAGGGTGGCACCTTTGAAAGGTTGGTCTTTAGCTGTTAAGCAATGTCCTACCAAAATGAGTGAAGCTGAATTCTTTTATACTGGTGTTGGAGATGAAACCAAGTGTTTCCATTGTGATGGAGAATTGAAATATTGGGAAATGAATAACCAAAGGGGTGAACATGCTGTGTGGTTTTGCAAGTGCTTTTTGTGCTTCTTGCGAGGTGTAGGGATTTTGTGGATAATATTCATCAGAAGAGAGATGCAAAAATTACAGCAAATATTAAATCCCCATCAAATCTTCTGAAAGCACCATCAGGACACCATGTGACTGTGAGAGCTTCTAACAATGCTCACCTGTGCAGAATCTTATTCTTGGAAGAAGAGGGAGTACTGTTCTTTCCCTTTAGACGTTATTGCTGCTTGAATTAAATGAGGACCTCCCATTTCCTCGTGTACTGTGTGTTAGAGGCCTGTTTCAGCTACATAAGAGTAATTTTGACCAATGCTGTGATGTTGTAAGAGATACTATTATTTTATTATGTATTTTTATAAATTGTTAGTACACATTGTGGAAAATAAAGCATTATCATTAGAATGTATTCTTTTCTTGTTTTTTCCCTACATCAGTCACGCTTAGGTCTGCTCTTAATATGAAGCTACGATTACACTGTGATCTCAACACCTCCTAATCTGCACTAAAGAATAATCATTAATGATTTTTAGTGTCGAATATGGAACTGAGATACAATACCACCGTTCTGTCAACGTATTTAGTCTCCCATGGAGTTAAAAAGCCTCATTTCGTCACCCAGCGGTCTGCTATTGCTAAGATACGTGCTATACGATCTGGTAACAAGTGCTCTGCGACATGTACACCCCACTAAGCTATTAGCGACTATAGCCTGCCTTGAGGTGTACTGCAGGGAGAAAAAGAAAATCTGAGTGCTGCCTATGGCCATGCATCTTATTACTTTAGTATAAAGCATTACGTAGCAGATGTATTCTGTACTGACGCTTTAAGGTACTTGGTTTCTCAGTGTGTGCATTGTATGTTCGATGGAAGGATGGTGTCATATATCAGTACTTTAATAGGAGGAAGTCTATGCACTTTAGGGACTTGTACCATATTACGTAGTCAGAAGCATTTAGTATATTTGGAGAAATTGGTATGGGTACAGCGGAAATGTAAAAAACAACTCGAGCTACAGCAGAAATGGTTGGTGTTGAAATGAACCTTCAGCTTGTAATATTGCAGTGACCTTGTGTAGGTGACTGCTAGCTTATGGATTTGGATAAAACATTGAACTTTTTTTATGAGAATGGATACGTGCAATAATTAATAACGTTTGAGAGATACATTTACGTCCTTCTCCGCTAAAAAAAGACCTGGTTTTTAAACTCTGATTTATAGATATGGAAATGGACTGTTCGAGTTTGATCCTATCTAAATGCTAGCAATATGGAAAAACATTTCAAAAATCAGTACGCGATGTATATGGCGTGGAAGATTGTTTTAATGGAACATTTGTTCATGATGGAAGAGAGTAGCCTACACAACGTCACTGTACTTAAATAGTTCTGACAGTCGTTCGGAACCTATGTTACATGTACCTGATTCAACTGCACCACAGGTTACGGGGGAATTTTTTCTTCATAATCAAATCAAATTTCGAAATTAGGATGGAGTCTGTATACATGTATATGACATGGAAGACAGTAGTTTCAATGGAACATTTGTTAATGGTGGGAAGGAGTACCACACATACCTTCACTGTACTTAAATAGCTCTGACAGAAGTTTGGAGAATACGTTACACACATCTCATTCCATTGCACCAAAGGTGTTATGGATACTAAACTTAGAACAATGCAGGTTAGTACATGCAGGGTGACTTCAGGGAGAATTCTGATCTTCCTAATCAGTGGTTTACGATGCTGGAATATCAGATGAGAATAATATGTTAGAAATTCATAGCAAGTACTTCGTTCTTGATGGGTATTAAGCCTAGACACTACAGCTGAGTAGTAGATAGAAATCTGCAGGAAATCTTGGCTGTCCTATGTGCAACATAGAACACATAATTTATGAGAGGAATCTATAAAAAATGCAGTGCTAGCTCAGACACTAGATCACATTCTGTTTTTAGGATAGATTGATGGAGTTTGAAATTCCACCTGCATTAGCATCAAATTCCTATCACCCCAAGTTATGACTACTACGAAAATTGGTGTTAGTTAAAAAAGCTATACTGCCATTCATTAAAAGAGTGTGTGGGCCGCTATGGCGCAACTAACTGTGAATTCTACAGTTAGTTGGGAATGTATTGCACTCTGAATTCAGGATGGGATCTATTGTTTGAACCTGTTGAGTCTACTGCCACAAATGCCAGTATGGTACTATACCAACTAAGCCAAAGTGACCCACTCATCTGTATGAACTATTATAGCTCCCTTTCATGTACAAGCACCAATAAAATTCACCAGAATTGAGAGGTGTGATGTGAGGTTTCTTGTATGTGTTGTGGGTGACTTTGATGCTGTCTTGACCCAACATCTCGACAGATAGTAAGCTAGCACACTACATATTGTGGAGAATGTCTTGTATCACTGCTAGTCGGTCCTTTGTTCTGTTCCACCTGCATATGTAGCAATGGGAGAAGCATTATGTGCCTCTGACAGATAACTAAGTGTACAGTTCTGGTGAATCTGCAAGACTTGTAATGGGCAATAGGGATTGCTATTGAGAGACTGTCTGTGGTGTATACATCTTAACTCCTCTTTGATTATGTTCTCAGATGAACTGTTATAGCATATTTTACGTACAGTACTGGTATCCAGAACTTGGATTCTGACATTATAGAACCTATCCAAGTATCACAGTTCTAGATCAGTATACTAGGATTCTACACTGTTATATTCCACCTTAAACTACATCACTTTCTTATTCCTCTACTCTTATGCATTAATGTTCAAAACTAATGTCATGTATGTGTGTGTGTGTGTGTGTGTGTGTGTGTGTGTGTGTGTGTGTGTGTGTGTGTGTGTGTGTGTGTCACACAATGCAATCGGGATTGGGTTTTTGTAAATAACAACAACAAGTATGTATGGTAAAGCATTCAGTACTCTGTAGTCATCTGAGCACTGATGTACAGCATTGCATAACATACCTCCCCCCATTCTGACTGAATAAACTACACTTTATTACCCTTCATTGCATTCTGAATCTCCATCACCAAATGCCAGTCACCATCTGCTCCCATGCTTACATTCAGATGCTTTGTCCCGCAAACAGGTAAATTATATGTAGAAGCGAATAATAGTATTAGCACACGGGGAGCAGTTGGTATCTTCTCATTCACTACATCCACACTCTGTCCTTGCAGTATCACTGGATCGTCCTGCACTTGAATGGAAGATGCGTATCTTGGAGTCCAGTACTGATCTGGGCCACCATGCTGTTTGAGACTCCAGGTGCAACGCTGGTGCTGCTCAGTGGGTTGTGGAAATTGAAAGCCTCTAGCGCACTTCTATGATTAATAGACAGGTATATCCATGATCTGCTCTTGGGTGTCTTCACTGCTAAGTAGTGCAGACAATAGCAGATCCTTGTCCTACTCCAACATTCTGATCAGTTCCGCTACAGGACCCCATATGCCAGAGGTTGCTGCCACTGTTGCAGGTCCCAACATGTTGGGCTGTTGTGTTGCTGCAGGTCTCGACAAGCTGGAGGACACCACCGCAGCAAGTCCCCATTGTGCATCAGAAGAAAGAAAAACCATCAGGTGCGGTCATAGTATTAGCAACTACAACAGATCTATATGTAATATTATTTAGCAGAGGGCAATTACTCTTCTGCATCTTATTATTCTGCTGGGAGGCGTTGGACTATCTGGGCTACTGCTGATGTGTCATGGCCCCTCTACTAATTGTGATCGGTGAGCTACTGTGTTCACTTTATATGTCTAGTGCTGCCAGATAGCACAATGAGGTCTCGCATTGATATCAATCAGTCTGGGACTGCAGAAGAGGATAATTCGCTGTAATTCCATCTGACTACAAGAAGACTGTTATTAGTTCAGCATACTACTGCTACTGATGTGATACCAGCCACACAGTGTACCACCTAAGCATAATATCACTTACCTGCTGCATTGGTGGCAACCGCCTTTTACGCAGTGAAGGAAGTGACTTGAACACACATTTCAAGCACCATTGGCAGCTTGGACACCAGCAACTGTCTCTGTCAGCTGCGAAATGGACCTTCAAGCCATCCAGCTGCATCACCATTGTTTGCCAAAAAGTATCCTTTTTACGCTCCTCCATTATGCTACTCCTTACATAGGAAGCTACGGAAACAATCCTTGGCTGTATGCTTACAAGTAATACAGTTATTGAAATCCTCTCTGTCTGACACCAACATCTCATCAATTGAACATATTGTGCACACACACAACTGCTTCCACACCAACAGCTCAGCACAGACTGAGCTCTTCCCACCTGTTTCCAGGTAGGGGAAAAGAGGACAGGGGGATGGAGGGGGGGATGGGAGTGGGGAGGGGGAGAGGTGGGTAGGGCTGTGAATTTCCTAGTTCTGGAGGTCAGTGAGGGAACAAATAGTTAAGTAATATGTGAAAATCCAGTCTGCAAGCACAGACACGATTGAAATGGGATAGTTCGCAAGGTTCACATTTCTGGCATTTTCAGTCTGCAGGAAGCAGTTTCTCTGGCATCCAAATGTTTCATGAATTATGGGCTCTGTTATGGACATACGATTGTACGTGCAAAGTCGCTTAAAATGCAGTGCTAGTTTGGAGTCATAAGAAATGGTACAAGATCCCACAGCTTACTGACCACTGACCTCAGACATGTTGTCTGCAACTTGCAATTTTATGTGATGAATTCAACCACACAATTGGATCCTATGGGAACGTCTAACCAGCATGTGATCCGATGCAGCAGCTGTGACATGTCCCAGGAGCCCAGGGTGAGCATATGAGAGGCCTCGTGCACGAAGACACAGAATCATGAAACACATACCACTGTTGACAGTTCTGCCAATACTCACCAGACCGCCAGGACATGCGACCGCGTGATTCGCTCGCACAATGAAACGCATTAGTTCACTTGATGACCGCTAGCTGCACTAGCGGGTGTTCCGTTAGTGCATACAGTTATTCGTCTAGAAATCCGGCTTTCATGTCGGGCACCGCCCATCGCTTTCATTAAAAATATCATACAATGGACGTTCAAGGTTTCTGGTAAGTACATATAAGTGTGTTTCATGCCCCAATGTTGTTGCTACATAACTTTTGTATACAGAGAGCAGGGATTTAAGGAGCACTTCCTTCCTTTCTTCCCTTCTCCCCCGTCTCCATACCTCTGGCAGATCCTTTCAGTTTGTTGCTCGTCGTCAGTGTTGTGTTCAGTGCTGTTCTCCAGTGACGTCAAGATCTGTGATTTTAGTCATGTGCTGGAATTGTACATTGTGTTGTTGTCTGTGATTGTTATGTGCTACGCCACCCATTGCAACTTTTATGCTCCGACTGTACTTCGCCTTGTGTTTGTTTTAATCATCGCAGTGTGTTGTTTTTGTGTACACTTTTTAGATTTTTATTTCCATTTTTACAGTCACCCCCTTTTGTATGCTATCTTCCATTATGTTTCCCCTTTTATATGTCTGTTTCTCCATATTACCTCCCTGTTATGTACTCTCTCATGACTGAAGAGTAGCGCCTAAGCTGCTGACGCCCCATATGGGGCATTAAAATTCAATAAAGAAAAAAAGGATCACTTTTCCCTCCTGACTTGCCTTCCCTGTCCTTATCCCACCCCGCCTGTCTCCTGCCCCTTGGTGTGCTCCCCCCCCCCCCCCCCCCCCACAACCTCCCAGCTTTTCTGGCCACCATCTGCAGCCCCCCATCCCCCACTGCACCCTTCTGTCTCTTTTTCCCTCCTGTCCCCTCTTTTCCCACCTCTTATGCCTCCCCTCCCACTCTGTCGTGTGTGCTCCATCTTGTGAATTGGTTTTAAAGTGTCGTCGTTCTGGTGGGACTTTTTTAACTGTCCCACAATGACCATGTGGTGTGCATACTGTAAGACCTTCGGTACACACGCCATCAGATTATTTGACTTGTCGCTGTAACGAAGTAGGCGAGTGGCAGCAAAATGTCTCGTGGTCTTATCGTGGCGTGTTTATCTTCTGCCTTTAGGTCAGACGATAGAAATGCCACTTGCACACTTAGAGTAGCAGATTGACGGTGACCAACTTTAAACAGAACTTGATTAATTTTCACACACACTTATCAAAATAATAAAAAGCATAGATATTACGTAACTTGATTCTGGATGCTGTATACAAGTGACAATCTGAAGTTCCTTTGGTCTTGATACTTGACAAAGTGTCTACACATTTCTCTTCATGGCTATGTACGGGAATATGGTAATATTATTAGGCGCAGACGGAAACTTGACTATAGACTAATGCAGACTAATGCAGACTGACTAATCGGAGGTCTGTACACTCGTTATAATACCTCGAGCGTTCAGGTATCACTGCGCGAGTGTGATTCGCGAGGAAAAAAAGGTTCTACGTTAGCAGCAATCTCATTGGCTGCGTTAGATATTCATACGATACGCGGATCGGCGGAAGCAAAATTTGGTCTGTCTCTAAGATAGCGCCATCTCGTAGTGCGGAGACGGACGAGCGCTGCGCCTGCGCTGTTGTGCTTAGCGGGGCGCGCTGTAGTGGGAAAGTTGTGTACGCACTGACTACGTGGAACTATGTACACAACAGAACGTCTCCGTGTAAGTGTGTATTTTAACCCCCATTGTCTCCCCTCATTATGTTCTTATGTCCCACTTTTTATCACCTTTTATATGTATCATTTTTATCTTTTTATTATCTGTATCACTTGCATTGCGTTCTATGGGTACGGCTGACCAGCATTTGGTCTGATGCAGCAGCTGTGACATGACCCAGGAGCGGAGGATTGAGCCTCTGCCAGCCCTGTCCTACCTGTATGGGGCAGGGGAATTAAATCACAATAAAGAAAAAAAGCGACACTGTGACAGTGGGTCGCTGTCCTAACGTTGTTACCCATCATCATGTCCCTCTCAGCAGCTATACACTTGTCGATTGGCAGGAGGCTACTCTCCTGCAGTTCGGTGATACCTTGCTGTCCTATTACCAACAATCCTTTCATAGTGGTGCCATTGTTTCCTACCAATTTTTTCATTTGTGATGTCATAATTTAGAGCACTCTCTCATGGTAGTAATGTGATATAGGTCAGTCGTTCTCACATGTTAAAGTGAGCTCATCCACAAGTTTTAGGAAGCATTTTCCAACAGGACAACATCAAATGATGAAATAAAGACATGTCCTTCCATACCAGCAGCTCACAATAGACTGCCGTTTTTGCCGGTGGGGAGGAGAGATAAGGATAGGGACTGAACATTTCCCACCAATTTCCAACAGGATGACACAAAAATAAAGAATAGATTACCCTATGTCCTTCCAGACCAGCAGCTCAGCGCAGATTGAGCGACTTTTCCCGCCGTTTTTCCAGACTGGGGAGGAGTAATTAATTGATCAGTTTAATTAATTAGTTAAATATTTAATGTGCGACGCTGTCACATCTATTATACGCGAAAACACAGTTGACACTCGGCGCGGTGTCTGATGGAAGGGACTGCCTTTACGGAGGCTCCCAGCAGCCACTGCACCAAGTATCAATTTAGTTTGCAGATATGGTACACCAGGTGGCAGGGGGAGGGGTGGGGGAATGGTCCGCCATCTTAATAAATTAAGACTGTCCCAGTACTACTACCACTGTTTTGAAATTCAAATTTTTAAAACATAATTTATTATAATCAAAACAATAAAACCTCAATATGTATTATAAACAACAGGTTTTACCCTGTCTGTCTCTATAGCAGTGTCACTTACCTTCCTAGTTCTACTCGACGCATATCAGCACAAGTCAGTTGCTTTCGTGAGTATGACGTCATGTTTTTCAACTACTGTCAGCCTGAATGTTCAAACAGTTGCATTGTAGCAGCTTGGTGCAAGTGTTTCCAGCATTAATTAATAAAGCATTTAGCAATGAAGATGTTCGTGGACCATGAGGGTCAAGTAGAATTCCGACTTATGAAAATTTTCAGGTTAAGAAAAATACGCTGAAGCGCCAAAGAAAAAGATGTAGGCATGCGTATTCAAATGCAGAGATATGTAGAAGGGCTGAATACAGCGCTGCGGTCGGCAATGCCTATATAAGACAAGTGTCTGGCGCAGTTGTTAGATCGGTTACTGCACCTACAATGGAAGGTTACCAACATTTAAGTAAGTTTGAACGTGGCGTTATAGGCGGTGCACGAGCGGTGGGACATATCATCTCAGAGTTAGCGTTGAAGTGCTAATTTTCCCGTACGGCAATTTCACGAGTGTACCTTGAATATCAGCAATCCCGTAAAACATCAAATCGCCGACATCAGCGCTGCCGGAAAAAGATCCTACAAGAACGAGACCAACGTTGACTGAAGAGACTCGTTCAACGTGACGAAAGTGTAACCCTTCCGCAAATTGCTGCAGATTTCAATGCGGGCCACCAACAAGTGTCAGCGTGCGAATCATTCAACGAAACATGATCGATGTGGGATTTCGGAGCACAAGGCGTACTTGTGTACCCTTGGTGACAGCACGACACAACTTTACGCCTCGCCTGGGCCCGTGAACATCGACATTGGACTGTTGATGACTGGAAACATGTCCGATGAGTCTCGTTTCAAATTGTCTCAAGTGCATGGACATGTACGGGTACAGAGACAACCTCATGAATCCATGGATCCTGCAAGTCAGCAGGGGACTGTTCAAGCTGGTGGAGGCTCTGTAATGATGTGGGGCGTGTACAGTTGGAGTGATATGGGTCCCCTTATACGTCTAGATACGACGGTGACACGTACGTAAGCGTCCTGTCTGAGTACCTGCATCCATTCATGTCCATTGTGCATTCCTACGGAATTGGGCAATTTCAACAGGACAATGCGACACCCCACACGTCCAGAATTGCTACAGATTGGCTCCAGGAGCACTCTTCTGAGTTTAAACACTTCCATTGGCCACCAAACTCCCTAGACATGAACATTATTGAGCATATCTTGGATGCCTTACGACGTGCTGTTCACAAGAGATCTCCACCCCTTCGTACGAGTACTCTTGCGGATTTACGGACGGCCCTGCTGGATTCATGGTGTCAATTCCCTCCAGCACTACTTCAGACTTTAGTCGAGTCCATGGCACTTCTGAGTGCTCGCGGGGCCCTACACGGTATTAGGCAAGTGTACCTGTTTTTCTTGTTCTTCAGTGTAAAACATAATGCGACTCGAGACGGAGTTTAATATTTAATATGTGATTGATATGTAATTTGTCTTCTATTCGCTAAGTAACTGCGAAGAAGAAAATGGTTCAAATGGCTCTGAGCACTATGGGACTTAAAATCTTAGGTCATCAGTCCCCTAGAACTTAGAACTACTTAAACCTAACTAACCTAAGAACATCATACAGCACCCAGCCATCACGACGCAGAGAAAATCTCTGACCCCGCCGGGAATCGAACCCGGGAACCCCGGCGTGGGAAGCGAGAACGCTACCGCACGACCACAAGATGCGGGCAACTGAGAAGAACCAGTGTGATATGAAATTACGCATAATGTAATATAACAGCTGATCTTGTTTTAAGGCTGATAATAATCGCCGAGGCTGTTGCCCAAATGTGTCAATAACAAAGTAAAACAAGATTTTCAGTCAGGTTCCTTCTGTGAACACCTAGCATGTACAACTCACATAAACCGTTTTCGCTCATTATAGAATACAACCAGTTTTATTTTTGCTAGAGCACTGAAGGATCGTTGAATTGTACATGTAGAAACAGGAAAAGCAAGAGCAATTAATAAGCCTTTTCCATAGCAGGTAAAAAAAAAACTCTGTTTGTTTACCAATAATATATGCTCTCATAAAACAAAAATTGTACGACAATGTTGCTTCAGATAAGAAGTTATCTATATTATGGTATTTTTGGACCGGCTTGGTTCAGGAAACATTTTTAGCTTTGTCGTGCCGTAAATTATCAAGTACGTATATCACAGCATAATAAATTTCTTGTAAGTAGCATTCCATTCAGTTCACATCCAGATGCCATACGTGCAGAGAATTGGAAAGTCAACCTAATCAGTTTTCTGAGTTCAGATACCGGTACCCAGTGAAACACAACTTGCAATATTGGTAGATCCCTATACAGTATAGCCTTCGTCCCATACCCATATCGTGAGTATGTTTGTCAGAAGTGAAAAAAAGATAAAGGACTGCTCCAAGGTGACGGTTCTGCCGTCTTCCAGTACTAGAGGTATACATCCTTCTGTTCTAATACCGGATTACACTCTTAGGGAAAAAAAAAAAAACGCCGCGCCACGAAGAAATCACCAGAACTGGTCAGAAATGGAAGATTCATTCAAGAGAAAGAGCTTCACAAATTGAGTCAATAATGCGTTGGTCCTCATCTGGTCCTTATGTAAGCAGTTATTCGACTTGGCATTAAAGTTGATGGATGACCACCTGAGCGATGTCGAGCCAAATTCTGTCCAACTGGCGCGTTAAATCGTCAAAATCCCGAACTAGTCGTAGGGCCCTGCCGATTATGCTCCAAACGTTCTCAATTGGGGAGACGTCCAACGATCTTTCTGGCCTAGGTAGGGTTTGGCAAGCGCGACGACACACAGTAGAAACTCCCTTCCTTTGGGGGCGGGCTTTGTCTTGCTGAAATTTAAGCCCAGGTCGGCTTGCCATGAAGGGAACAAAACAGGGTGCAGAATATCGTCTACGTACTGCTGTGCTCTAAGGGTGCTGCGGATGACAACCAAAGGGGTCCTGCTATAAAAAGATGGCACCCCATACTATCACTCCTGGCTGTCGGGCCGTATGGCAATAATCAGATTTGTATCTCACCGCTGACAGCGGCGCCTCCAGACATGTCTTCGCTGGTCGTCGGGGCTCATTTCGAAGCGGGACTCATCACTGAAGAAAATTCCACTCCAGTCAGTGAGATTAAAGACCGAAGACGCTGTGAAAGCGATCATTAAGACATAGCGCAGTACACACGGTACCACATGTGGCGTTCTGTGGAACGAAACAATACCCAACGAAGAGCGGTATTTACACTACTGGTCATTAAAATTGCTACGCCAAGAAGAAATGCAGATGTTAAACGGGTATTCATTGGACAAATATATTATACTAGAACTGACATATGATTACATTTTCACGCAATTTGGGTACATAGATCCACAGAAATTAGTAACCAGAACAACCACCTCTGGCCGTAATAACGGCCTTGATACTCCTGGGCATTGAGTCAGAGCTTGGATGGCGTGTACAGGTACAGCTGCCCATGCAGCTTCAACACGATACCACAGTTCATCAAGAGTAGTGACTGGCGTATTGTGACGAGCCAGTTGCTCGGCCACCATTGACCAGACGTTTTCAATTGGTGAGAGATCTGGAAAATGTGCTGGCCAGGGCAGCAGTCGAACATTTTCTGTATCCAGAATGGCCCGTACAGGACCTGCAACAAGCGGTCGTGCATTATCCTGCTGAAATGTAGGGTTTCGCAGGGATCGAATGAAGGGTAGAGCCACGGGTCGTAACACATCTGAAATGTAATGTCCACTGTTCAAAGCGCCGTCAATGCGAACAAGAGGTGACCGAAACGTGTAACCAACGGCAGCCCATACCATCACGCCGGGTGATACGCCAGTATGGCGATGGGGAATACAATATTTCAATGAGCGTTCACCGCGATGTCGCCAAACAGGGATGCGACCATCATGATGCTGTAAACAGAACCTGGAGTCATCCGAAAAAATGCCATTTGTGCAGCCAGGTTCGTCGTTGAGTACACCATCGCAGGCGCTCCTGTCTGTGATGCAGCGTCAGGGGTAGCCGCAGTCATGATCTCCGAGCGATGGTCCATGCTGCTGCAAACGTCGTCGAACTGTTCGTGCAGTTGTCTTGCAAACGTCCCATCTGTTGACTCAGGGATCGAGACGTGGCTGCACGATCCGTTAGAGCCATGCGGATAAGATGCCTGTCATCTCCACTGCTAGTGATACGAGGCAGTTGGGATCCAGCACGGCGTTCCGTGTTACCCTCCTGAACCACCGATTCCATATTCTGCCAACAGTCATTGGATCTCGACCAACGCGAGCAACAATGTCGCGATACGATAAACCGCAATCGCGATAGGCTACAACCAGACGTTTATCAAAGGCGGAAACGTGATGATAGGCATTTCTCCTCCTTACACGAGGCATCACAACAACGTTTCACCAGGCGACACTGGTCAACTACTGTTTGTGTATGACAAATCGGTTGGAAACTTTCCATCTTCTTCCTGTCGGTTAAATTTCCCGTCTGTGGCACGTCATCTTCGTGGTGTAGCAATTTTAATGGCCAGTAGTGTAGCTATTGTTGGGGATTGCTACGGTTAGGATGCGCCTCTTAGGCAACTTGACAACAGTACTTCAAAGAAGCCCTTACGGGAAGTCGGCACGGCACAAAAGACCGGCTTTTTCCCGCCTTCGTTTGATCCGCAGTATAGCAGCGTGCTCATTATTAAAAACGGGAGAAAAAACTCACAAACGAATGATGTCCGTGCCCCATAATCGAGTGTCTGGTTTTGCACTTCCTAAAGAGAGGATGTAACTGCGTATGGCCTCCCTACGATGAGCCACATAAAGCTACAATAGGCCATACGACAGGTACTGTGGAATCACTGGAAAACACTTCTACAAGTGAATGAGAACTCTGTAATGAGTAAACCCTGTGTTCTACATTCCAGGGAAGTGGGGATGCCCTCTTGTCCCTCCGCCCCCCTTGCAGACGCCTGTGAGAGCAAGGATGTTTACATGTCACCTCGGAAGACTGCCAAGTTTTAGCTATGCGTGCGCCGTGCGCGCAGTTGATCGGCAGCTGTGGCCTAAATTACGACACAGGAGAAACAAGATTTCTTTCAACCACATTATGCAAGCGCTCATATTTAAACATTACTTGAGTTATTTAACGCTCAATGACACACAAACACGCTACTAGATTGCCGAGGTTGCTCACAGTTCTTAACAGACGGCAGTCGATATGGAGATTACCGGTATCTAACGATCACAACTTCGGACGGCAAGTTGTATTTACGTTACCATTTAATACACGTCTACTGTTTTACGTTTCATATAGGTTTCCCACGTTCCACATTCACAAACGTGCTGAAATTGTAGCGGAAAAAAAATCTCTGCTTTGTAGGAGAGATATACGACATTTTTCTGCAAAAGGTCAGATCTTCCGGTGTTTACTAGCAGTATTTGTTATTAAAGGAAAACGACATTATTCAATAAATGTGTATACGTTACAAGAGAATCGTAAATACACTGTCCTGTTATGCACCATTTCGTGTCTCTCAAGGTCCTTAGGAACCTAAATAATCACAAATGTGATGAAATTTTCAGTTATTGTCAATTTTTATGGCCCTACCTTCACTCTCTATCTTAATGCTACAAAACGTTAGTACTGGCACTCATCCGATATTGTATTCAGAAGTGTCGCTTGCTGGCCGCTAGGGTCACTGTTGTCGCTGTGGGTAACGAAAATGAGACGGAGTGTCGCGACTGTAACGTTAGGCTGAGGTTATACTGTAAATCTCTGGGGTTGCTGGCAGTCGTAAACAAATGACAGTCGATACGAAGGTTACCGATAGGTAACGATCACAACTTCGAACGCAAGTTGTAGTTACGATTTAATACACGTATATTGTTTTGAATCTCCGGTGCCGACTTGGTTCAGTGAGAACAAATAAAATACCCTGGGAGGTGCTGGAATGCCATTCCTGTGCGTTCCGGCTGTATAGTCTCCTTTATTTCAGCAGCACACACGCTGGTTTTTCCTAAATTCGAAAGAGCAGTAATTGGTTCCTGTGGATCACCAGCACACTTCTCCCTCGTTAATTTCTTCACAGAGGTCGTTCCATTTTTTTGAGTTTGCAGCTACTCGTTCGACGAATTTCGACAAAGATATAAGACAGCCGCCGTTATTCCTTTCTTCCTCAAAATATCATCGTGCCGTATATACGATGATGATGTGGGTTTGGGGGGGGGGGGTGCTCAACATTGTGATCATTAGCACCCGTACAAGTTTCAATCTTTCCCTTTCCGTCTCACCACAACTCGAATGATGATGAAACACTCATTCCCCAGGTGAAGAAAATCCCCGACTCGGCCGGGAATCGAACTCAGGATCCTGTGATCCAGAAGAAGCAACGCAAGCCATTAGACCACGAGCTGCAGACACATTGTAGAAGAGCTCCGCGCCCCTGGCTACTTCCCAGTGGCTTGAGGAAGAGGCTGTATCACATGTGTTAATAACAATACGACACTTTACACTACTTCGGTGGCATTAACTGAAACGGTAACTCACGATCTGCAGCAAACGCTTGTCCGCCCCCATTAGCTGAGATGTCAGTGTGCCTGACTGTTAATCAGTGGGCCCAGGTTCGATTCCCAGCGAGGTGAGAGAGTTTCTTCATTAGGGGACTGGCTGTTGTGTTGTCATCATCGGTACGCAAGTCGTCCAATGGGGCGTCAGTTAAAGAGGCAACTCGGCGACCGAACTTCCCTAAGTGAGGACTCCTAGTCACCAGTGCCATACGATCATTTCATTTCATTTCACGAGACCCAAAGTTCGAGTTGGTGCTAGAGTGTCCTCTCCCACACAGTGCGCTCCACGTTCGTAAATTGTCAGAGACGTTCTGTCAGGTGCCTCACTATAAATGTGGTAGGATATGACCACGTTTTACACCATTGTCTGCTGAATACGGTAGAGGATGATTGTTTATATCAGCATGACAATGCACTCTGTCATAAAGTAGAATGTGTAAGAGTATGGTTTGTGGCCAATAACGAGCCTGAAATGTATTGGCCTGTCCAGAGTTCCAACCTGAATCCAATGGAACACCTCTGGTATGAGTTAGAATGCGATTCCACAGCACACATCAGCGTCAGACATCATTACCTTCTCTAGTTTCGGTATTCGAGGAAGAATGTGCTGCCATTGCGCCACAGAAATTCAGATACTTTACTAAACGTGTCCCCCAGAGATCGGAGAGTTCCTTCATTCGAAAACTGGCTGACGGACGGACGGACATCACCTTATTAGGCGCACTAATAGGTGTCTGGATACTTTTGATCAGATTTTTCCGGCTGCATGATTTGCTTCTTTTGATTGTGGTGTAGAGTTAACTAGTGAATGGTTGAGCTGACCCAAGCGCTCTGGACAAAAGATTAGACAGGTCAAAAGACATCATGCTAACGCAGTAAAATACTGTCTCTAGTTTGGTCTCAGTTCGACGAGGAAGAATGCCATAAAGTTTCTTCAGATATGCCATATTCAGCTGAAGCCACTCATTGGTAATTAGATCCCTTACAGCGACCAAATTGCGGGGGATTCTCACTGCTGAATTTCGAACGTTGTTCCAAATAACCCGACATTTTCTGTAGGAGTAAGATGGGTTGATTTAACGGACCAGTCCAAGTGCAATGGGTTGCCTAAGTATTCTTCAAATCTAAATCGTATTCTTGCAGCCTTGTGAACACTTTCTGGAAGATGAGTGTGTACACAGTATAATCGTCATGAAGATGCAAATGAAAAGATAAAACTAGGTTACCAAGGAAGTCGAAATAAACATCCTGGTTTATATTCATAGCAACCGGAA
The DNA here is from genome assembly GCF_023897955.1 of Schistocerca gregaria. Classification (NCBI taxonomy): domain Eukaryota; kingdom Metazoa; phylum Arthropoda; class Insecta; order Orthoptera; family Acrididae; genus Schistocerca; species Schistocerca gregaria. The sequence goes on from NC_064924.1 coordinate 96,514,679, forward strand.
TGAGTGGGCCCATGTCACGGTACAAAAGACACACCACCTCCAGCCTGAACTACACACTCCTCACGCTGCGGGTTAAACGCCTCATGCTGCCGGTGGTGCACTCGACGCCAGGGATAATTCGATAAAGGGTACCACAGCGACCCTCGCCTCCAGTCAGCTGCTGTCCAGTTGCTGTGTTGTTTGATCCTTTCACGTCCACTGTGAGCAACGACCTTTTGCGAGGCACTTGGCTCCAAAGGCTCAATGCATGCAGGTCCCTTCACAAAGTTTCCTCGGAAACTGGTTCAGATTGTCCTGAATTCACCGACAGCAGAAGTTCCTGTGGGATTTCATACCGCCCGTCATTGTATTGTATATGTGCCGACTGTGCCACTGCTGTGATGTCCGTATTTGACCAACTACCACTGATATAACCTACTAGTCCTCTATTGCAGGCGAGGGTATTCGTTGATAAGTGACTGTAATAGTGTAGTGTTGATGATGTTGATGTATGGTTTGTGGGCACACAACTGCGCGGTCATCAACTCCTGTACAAAGTCCCAATTTTTACACAGTCCGATTTGTTCACAATCCAATCTAGCCACTCTCCCCGGCCGATGTAATACATTAAAAAAATAAATGAATAAATAATATTCGTAACTGAATGTGAATTGAATTTGTTTAAAAATGCCTGTTTGTGCATTGGGCTTCCTTACAATTTTGGTGAAGATGCAGGCAGCTAAAGGACTCCGTGGGCACTGACGCTTGTCGTGATTACACGAAAATTCGCTTCACACACTTCCAGAAATAAAAATACTTTATATTGGTCTTCTATATTGTATTATTCACGCGCATTTAAATAGACTGAGACTGCAGTACTTTTGCTCTACAAATGCACATCCTTCTCCTACGAGAAAATAGCTCGACTATGTTCTACCACTAAAAACGAAAAACGCTATATCAAAAGATGAATGTGTAAAAATTAATTCGTTGGTTTGCGCTTTCCTAATAGTCTTTGCACACTTTTTACTTTCAATCGGTTTTTTATCCTTGACTGTTCTTAAAATACTAACTTAGCGGCTTCCTAGGGGTCTTACATTATGTTTCTGTACACCGCGATTTGAAACCGGGCCACGTGATCCAGAGGCAGCAACGCTTAGCCACTAGACCACGAGCTGCGAACGTGTAGTGTTGGTGACAACTACACAAACAAATAATTCAAGTACAATAACTGCATTTATTAGAACGCTCAAATGGAATGTAGAACTCCGGTATAACTAAATACAGTTAGCACTTGTTGGGACAGATACCTTCCAATAACTGAGTCCGCAACCTGACAGACAGTAGAAGTTCCTCTTATAAGTCTGTGTCTACCAAGTTATCTTCCGAAATGCTTCCTGTAGGTCTACTGCACTGGCGGCAATATTGCTCATTGACGACTGTCGTAGACCGTAGCTCACTCGCTTCTTAGTTTGGAGTTCATCTGTGGACGTACTGTGCCATGAGCTCTGTGTGAAATCGCAGTGAACTCACTCTACACTCGATGCGAACTGACTATAGAGGCTCGGCAGAGATGGTTATACCACGCGAATGAGTACACTCAATCTGCATGATTGGCTGCCACTGGCAGGGGTGACGAGCTGCTAGCCCTTTTGCTGTCTGCGGTACGTGATGTCATCTGGTGGTTGGTTGGCATCTACAGAAGGTGTGACATGACAAAGAAGTTCCGTCGGCTGCGGAGCTCCAATGAGGCGGCCATTGCTGTCAGCCGTGTCGAAAGGCCGCGCCTGCTAATTATGGAACCAGTGATACAACTCCGTATAGAGGCATATCGTCCGGCAGGCGCTGGCGTATGTAACATCGCCCTCGTCTTTGGTCGATTAGGATCTTTTAAGGACCATTGCTCATACGCTCTATTTCATGGCTTCAAGTGGTATATCATTCCTCGCAGACACGTTGGACAGTACCTGTTGGGGCACCAACAAATTTGGCGACTTCATTCGTGGTGCGGCCATGTGCACACCCAAACATGGTAACTCCTTTCTTTCATTCTGTCGCATCTCTACGTCGACTCATCTTATTGCACTGACAGGCACATACACATCACATCCCTTCCACGATTTACGTCAGCGGTGTAGGATTATGTAACTGCTTGGTACCAGTTCTACACCGTATGCAGTACCCGAAAGTGGCCAGTGTGGCTTTCTAAAGGAGTGACTAGTATTTTGTTTGATGAACTCGTGTTTCCAGGGTTCGATATGTCAGTGTTCCTGTGGTGCGGCGAGTATATGGATGCGAGCAGCGACATCCACACTCGCTGCGTCGCCAGAGCGGACCTAGGCGAAGCTTTCGTGGAAAGGGGCGGGCATCTGCCTCCAGCGACGCCACAGCCCGAGTGCTAAGCGCAGGCACATGCCCGACAGGGTTACCATTTCACGGTGCGATTTCCAGTATGGAATTTTAATGCAAACGTATAAACCGCCATCTGCTGTGCATTTCACCTTGGCAGTATGACGCTGCGGAAGAACAATGAAGGAGGGACTAAAAACCAGAAAAAACTCTACAGCAATATCATTTTAAGCTCAACTTACTGACGAGGTGATTACTTGCTTCATTTTTCGAGTTCTTATGAAACACGCAGTCTTGGAGTTCGATTTGATGACAAAAATACAGCTTTTAACATCACGTGATACACACACAAAAAATAATGCAAACGTATAGAGCACAGGCGTCCTAAAAGGGCTTGAGGGGTTGGAAGGGGAGGCAAGAGGGAGCATTTGCCATCCTTTGAAATCTGCAGGTTTCAAATTTTTATTCAGTTATTCAGGTATCAAGTAATCTGGATGTAGATGAAGATGAAATGGGAGATACGATAGTGCGTGAAGAGTTTGACAGAGCACTGAAAGACCTGCGTCGAAACAAGGCCCCTGAAGTAGACAACATTCCATTGGAACTACTGACGGCCTTGGGGGAGCCAGTCCTGACAAAACTCTACCATCTGGTGAGCAAGATGTATCAGACAGGCGAAATACCCTCAGACTTCAAGAAGAATATAATAATTCCAATCCCAAAGAAAGCAGGTGTTGACAGATGTGAAAATTACCGAAATATCAGTTTAATAAGTCACAGATGCAAAATACTAACGTGAATTCTTTACAGACGAATGGAAAAACTAGTAGAAGCCGACCTCGGGGAAGATCAGTTTGGATTCCGTAGAAATGTTGGAACACGTGAGGCAATACTGACCCTACGACTTATCTTAGAAGCTAGATTAAGGAAGTGCAAACCTACGTTTCTAGCACTTGTAGACTTAGAGAAAGCTTTTGACAATGTTGACTGGAATACTCTCTTTCAAATTCTGAAGGTGGCAGGGGTAAAATACAGGGAGCGAAAGGCTATTTACAATTTGTACAGAAACCAGATGACAGTTATAGGAGTCGAGGGACATGAAAGGGAAGCAGTGGTTGGGAAGGGAGTGAGACAGGCCTGTAGTCTATCCCCGATGTTATTCAATCTGTATATTGAGCAAGCAGTGAAGGAAACAAAAGAAAAATTCGGAGTAGGTATTAAAGTCCATGGAGAAGAAATAAAAACTTTGAGGTTCGCCAATGACATCGTAATTCTGTCAGAGACAGCAAAGGACTTGGAAGAGCAGTTGAATGGAATGGACAGTGTCTTGAGAGGAGTATATAAGATGAACATCAACAAAAGCAAAACGAGGATAATGGAATGTAGTCGAATTAAGTCGGGTGGTGCTGAGGGAATTAGATTAGGAAATGAGACACTTAAAGTAGTAAAGGAGTTTTGCTATTTGGGGAGCAAAATAACTGATGATGATCGAAGTAGAGAGGATATAAAATGTAGACTGGCAATGGCAAGGAAAGCGTTTCTGAAGAAGAGAAGTTTGTTAACATCGAGTATAGATTTAAGTGTCAGGAAGACATTTCTGAAAGTATTGGTATGGAGTGTAGCCATGTATGGAAGTGAATCATGGACGATAAATAGTTTGGACAAGAAGAGAATAGAAGCTTTCGAAATGTGGTGCTACAGAAGAATGCTGAAGATTAGATGGGTAGATCACATAACTAATGAGGAAGTATTGAATCGGATTGGGGAGAAGAGAAGTTTGTGGCACAACTTGACCAGAAGAAGGGATCGGTTGGTAGGACATGTTCTGAGGCATCAATGGATCCCCAATTTAGTATTGGAGCGCAGCGTGGAGGGTAAAAATCGTAGAGGGAGAGCAAGAGATCACTACACTAAGCAGATTCAGAAGGATGTAGGTTGCAGTAGGTACTGGGAGATGAAGAATCTTGCACAGGATAGAGTGGCATGGAGAGCTGCATTAAAACCAGTTTCAGGACTGAAGACCACAACAACAACAACAATACTTTCTCAAAGTCACCTAGTCAGCTGTACCAAAATCGACAGTTTTAGAGTCAAGCCACTCATAAAAAAACTTTCTACAGACGCCCATGTTCAGTAGGGGAAATTGACCCTAGAAATTCCAACGCATGTTCCATAATGCAGACTGTCAATGGTGGTACTTCATGCCCAAGTTTAAAAAATTTTTGGTTACTCATATTAACAACATGCTTTTTAAAGAGATGCTGATGTGTAAGCAAGACCTAGAACAGAAAATTAATAGGGGTACTTTACGCCCTACCAAAAAAATTCAAAAATGCGTATTTCGTTAATTGTTGTTGACTTGTACACATAACATACTAATTTTTAAGCATATATTGACTTGTAAATATGGTCCTGAATCTGAAAATATCGAATGTGACATACAATGGGGAAGCAACACTTACTACTAAGTCTTGAATTTTTGAGTTAAATCTAACGGAAAAATTTAAAACATTTATGAAATCTGTTAGAAGGATTCATTAAAAACCATAAATATTTTTTCAGAATTTTAAAATGTAAATTAACTGTCTACATTTTCCAAATGTGGGCATAAATTACTTCCCTCCCTCCCCCCCACCCCTAACTGGTATTGCGAGGATTCATATGGAAAACACATGTCACAACATAAACTTGGGTTTATTTGGAAAGTACAATGAATTCGGTTTACTGTTGTTTACAAAACGGTTGTTCCCTGCTCTATTCTCAAAATGTAACATCTTTTTGAAGTCATTTCTTTCACATGTACTACAAGTAATGTCAACGTCTCAAAGAGCAAGTGTGGTCAACAATCGCTCTCAGAACTCATTAAACACTTTTTTGTGATACTGGGAATATTGTTACAAAGTCATCAGACATAAATGTACGAAAACATTGGTAATCTTCAACGACAATATAAAGCATTCAATCAGATTGTTGCTGTAAGGCACACCTGCACAGATTGAGTAATTATGTCGCTTTTTTGTCCCTGTTGTAGCGAGCCCATCATCGATGGCAACAAGTTAGTTTATCGTACTCATTCATGAATTACAATAAACGACGCGATGCGTAGAACAGTACCCTTAAGTCATTCTCAGGGGTTTATGTTTTATTTGCATGATCGTGAACATCCTCTAAATACATAATACACATTCGTTCGTCAGATTTTTCTACCGATTCCAATATCAGGTCTTTTACACAGAATCCCACAAACAATTCAGATATTATTCCTAAGGCACTCTACATTTTCAGTTTCTTTTCAGAGTTGAAGACCTAAGAAACGACACACATTTAGCTGTAGCGACCAAACCCACTGTCCAGAGTCTAGATGATGTTCGAAACTTATCTAATAACATTATTTTCAGTCTGAAAAAGTGCTGAAGACATATTCACTTAAATGAGTGGTTGTGGTTATTGTACGTAGCAATGATAAAAAATGCGTCAGGTGTAATTACATAGTGCGTCTTTTTACGTGTGTTGGAAATGAAAACGTTGAAATATTTGTTTCCTTGATCGCCCTCTAATTTACAGTAAGAAACTGCACACAAAATGTGCAACTCATTTCAAGTATCTAGTACATTTAACAGACTGGTCTATCCTTTTCGAAAACAAGAAACAATATCCTGCTCGCAATTAAAATCTGACTACCTTTATAATTAAAAAATTGGCCAGTGCCGGTAGGAATCGCGCACTGAGGGTTCTGTACAAATTTAATTATGTTTGTTAGTTCATCCACCGTGGGAATCGAGATTTTCAACGATTTTTGCCTGTTATCGATATCGGTAATGTCAAGATATTGGTCCCGGGAATTCCTCAGACGAGCCTGGGAATATAAAAAAAAGAAGCGAGCGGGGACTTTATATACCGTATGTAGAGAGAAAAGATTTAAACATTTTTATTTACTTACTGAAAGATGATTACAGCTTACATTTTATGTTTACATGCAGTAATGTCCGTCTACTATACTTTTGATGGATAATGAATACAATGTACGCTCTAATGACAAAAATGTATTTTTTATGTTATATAATTACAACTGAACAATTTATTTTTTAAAAGCTATTATTGTCAAATTGTCTAAAAAAATAGCCTTATCCTCTCAAAATGCCCTCTGTTACAACTAATACCTTTGTCCCATCGGTTCTTCCACTGTTCGAAACATTTTTTTGTAGTTATCTTTAGAATTGGCTGACAGCTCCTTCCTCGTTTTTTCTTTACTTTTTAATTTTGGCAAATCTGCGACCTTTCATGCCCCTTTTCATGCATGGAAATAAGATAAAGTTGCACGGAAACAGGTCAGGCGAGCGAGAGGCGTGGGGCAACGGAACCGTGCCATTTTTTTTGCCAAAAACTGCCTAACAGATATGGCTGTGTGTGCAGGTGCGCTGCCGTGGCGTACTTTCAGTCTCCCGTCTTCCACAAATCGGGTCTTCTTTGACGAACTGATCTGTGGCAAGTGATTAATTGTCTATCGACGGTCTGTGAGCACAAACTCTCGAATTTTTTCAATATTTTCGTCGATTCGGGCAGCTATTGGACGTCCAGAACGAGGTTTGTCATCTGTCGACATGTCGCCGTTTTAAATCGAGAAAATTACTCGTACACTTTACCTTTTCGCATAGCGTCGTCTTGGTAAGTTGTTTTCAACATTAAAACAGTTTCAGCAGTTTTTACCTAGCAGGAAACAAAATTTCACAGCTGCACGTTATTCACTTAATCTTGCGATCGTAAAAAGCTAAACAAGGACAAAACACCGCTAGCGAAAACAGTAGCTGCAGATGAACAGAACAAATCAGGTCGACAACGCAGGCGGCATTGAACTGTCAATCAGATGCGCTATACACGCCTAACGGCAGAAATCCGTACTATACAAGCTCCGCCCACAACAATGTTATTCCGGTTTTTTTTTTCGGTGCACGTTCGTACTTTGAAACTTTGCTTCTTAACAACTCTCATGATTCTACGTCAACAGGAAGTATCTCATAGGTTTTGGTGAGTGAATTTCCGAGTGTCAAAATATGTGACATAAATAGCCAAATCTTTGATAGCACTGACTTGACTCTCTGCGCATTAATCTAATTTATTAGACACAGTTAGTGCAGTTTCGTCAGGGTCTACAGTAGAGTTCCGTAGCGAGAGTCGATAGGCATTTGTTTCTTTGGTTTGATAGCTAGTGACCGCTTGTTGGCGTTAGTTAGCCAGTCAGGTAGCAGCACCCAGCTGTGAGACAGATGTAGACACAGCAACAGGGAAGTAACCGGTTTTGTGACGTTTAAGAGTTCCTAACCAGGAACGAATTTTATAAGATCATCTGTGTGCTTTAGTACTTTAATTTCTTGAGTTTCTGCGTGTTAACTTAACACAGGGTGTACATAAAGTCTGGGAACACATTCAATTATTTATTGCACAAGAACCAAACATTGTACAGATATCACACATAAGTGATTTTGAAGAGAAACCCTGAAAGTTTCTTTCATGTATACCGCAACAGCGTAGTTGGGTTATTTGCCGATAGTTAGCACTAGTCGCAAACATGGCGAGTTCAGGTGCGGAGCGAGCTTTGTGTGTTTTGGTGATTTTGCAGCAATGGCTGACGCCTCAAATGCAATCACACTCTCCGTTCATCTTTCAGGAGGATGGGGCTCCACCCTATTTTCATCATGAAGTTCGTGGGTACCTAAACATGGAGCTGCCGCATCGATGGATCGGCCGTTTCAGCTGTTTCATGAACACCAGATCTCACTCCGTGTGACTTTCTTCTATGGGGACACATTAAAGATCAGGTGTATGTACCGCATCTACCACGTGATGCAGCAGAGCTCCGGGAGAGAATACAGGAAGCAACTGCCGCAGTGGACGATGCCATGCTGGGACGGGTATGGCAAGAATTCGATTACTGTATTGACATCTGCCGGGTCACTCGCGGTTCACATATCGAATGTTTGTAGAAAAAATTTCAGAGTTTCTCTTCAAACTGCAATCTGTATGACATCTGTGCAACGTTTAGTTCTTGTGCAATAAATAATTGAAAGTGTTCCCAGTATTTAACAGCCACAGTTCTCGCGTTTTAGTTTACGTCGGAAAGTAAACCGATTTTGTGACATATTATTATTTAATTTTACCTGAGTGCTTCAGTAATTAGATTTTTGAATCTCTGCATATTAATCTAATTTATTACACACAGTTCCAGCGTTTTCGAATGTCTTCAATAGAGTCCTACAGCATGTCCCGATAGTCCAGTTATCTGGGTAGTTAAGTTTTCCACGATCTTTAGTATGGATAGGGACTATGATTGTTGTGTGCAGATGCGAGCCGAGTTGGTAACACTTCGCTCTCAACTCCAGGCTGTGATGGCTTCGGTTACACAGCTTGAGGCTGCAGTGAATGGTCACCACCATTGTGGCCCAACTGTGGGGATCGAATGGACGTCCAGCATGTCCAAGTCTTTCGACTAGTCCTCACAAAGCCAGTGCAGTTACTGCTCACACTGAAGTTGACCCCTCAGCTATGGTTGAGTGGGAGGCCACCCCGGGGCGTAGCAGGTGCGGAAAGACTTCCCAGAGGGCCACATGTAAGGCCTCCCCGGTTAGTCTGACAGACAGGTTCCAGGTGCTGTCTGTGGCTGACACTGAGCCAGATGCTGTCGCCTGTCCTGTTTCAGAGGAAACATCTCAGCCTGCAGGATCCAGACAATCACAGAGGGTGAGATTATTGATAGTTGGGAGCTCCAACATTAGGCGTGTTATGGGGCCCCTTAGGCATTGGCTGCCAAGAAGGGTAAGAAATCCAATGTGCTCTTCTAGTGCATACCGGGTGGAGTCATTCCAGATGTGGAAGGGGTCCTCCCGGATGCCATGAAGAGCACATGGTGAAAACAACTGCAGGTGGTGGCTCACGCCATTATCAATTATGTGTAGAATCGATTCTATTTGGTTTTGAGCTCTACCGGAAGAGGTAAAAGCTGGCAGTCTTGCTTGGGAGATGAAAGCAGAGCTGACCATTTGCAGGATAGTCGACAGGACCGATTGCGGAGCTCTGGTACAGAGCCGAGTGGAGGGTCTGAATCAGAGGCTCAGACAGTTCTGGGACCATGAAGGCTGCAGATTGTTTGACTTGTGCCAGCTGCAGATTGCTTGACTTGTGCCAAAGGGCGGTTGGGTTTCGGGTTCTGCTGAATAGGTCAGGAGTCCACTATACGCAGGAGGCTGCTACATGGGTAGCAGGGACTGTGTGGCGTGAACTGGGCGGTTTTTTATGCTAGAGAGTCTTCGGAAAACACAAAAAGGGCTTCAGTTACAAAGGGTGTAGGCCGAACACAGGTAGAACGTAGATACAGGAACCACGGGTATAACAGTTGTAAATTGTCGTAGCTGTGTTGGGAAAGTACCAGAGCTCCAAGCGCTAATAGAAAGCACTGTTGCTCAAATCGTTATAGGTACTGAAAGCTGGCTAAAGCCAGAGAGAAGCTCAGCCGAAATTTTTGCGAAGAACCTAACGGTGTTCCGAAAGGATAGGCTAAACACAGTTGGCGGTGGCGTGTTTGTTGCAGTTAGAAGTGGTTTATCTTGTCGCGAAATTGAAGTAGATATTTCCTGTGAGTTAGTGTGGGAAGAGGTCACTGTTGGCAACCGGAATGAAATAATAATTGGATCCTTTTACCGACCTTCCACTTCAGATGATACAATTGTTGGAAGGTTCAAAGAAAACTTGAGTTTAATTTCAAACACGTACCCGACTCATACGATTATAGTTAGTGGTGACTAATTTAACCTCGATATGTAGGCGAAAATACATGTTTAATTCCGGAGGTACGCATAAGACATCATCTGAAGTTGTGCTAAACGCACTCTCTGATAATTATTTTGGGCAATTAGCTCATGAGCCCACGTAAACAGTAACGGTTGTGAAAACACACTTGACCTCTTAGCAACAAATAATCCTGAGTTACTAACGAGCATCAAAACGGATACAGGGATTAGTGAACACAGGGTTGTCGTAGTGCTATTGAATATTGTAACCTCCAAATCCTCCAAAAATAAACGAAAAATATACCTATTCAAAAAAACAGATAAAAAATTCACTTGTTGCCTTCCGGTGATACAATCTCCACTCCTTCCAAATTAACAATATAAGTGCAGACCAGATGTGGCTTGAATTCAGAGAAATAGTTTCGGCAGCAATTGAGAGATTTATACCAAATAAATTAACAAACGAAGGAGCTAATCCTCCTTGGCACCCAAAACGGGTCAGAACACTGTTGCAGAAACAACGAAACAAACATGCCAAATCTAAACAGAAGCAAAATCCCCAAGATTTGCTATCTATTACAGAAGCACGAAATTTAGCGCTGACTTCAGTGCGAGATGCTTATAATAGTTTCCACAACGAAACTTTGTTCTGACACCTGGCAGAAAATCCAAAGAGATTCTGGGCTTATGTAAAGTATGCTAGCGGCAAGACACAATCAATGCCTTCTCTGACCAATAGCAATTGTTGAGTGGTACTTAGGTAAATAAATTAGTGAAATCAATGTGAAGTGAAGTAGAAATTAAAAAATAAATGAAAAACTTAGTTTAGTTTAGAAGAATTACACAGTGGCAAACAGCGGGCAGAGCAGCAGTGCTAACTGCCGGCGCTTGCAAGTCAGTACGTCGGGAGAAACCATCGTCCTCCCCACATAAGCGGAAGCTATCGACTCAGCCGTCAGGGCATCGTCCGACCGGCTCACATGTTTCTCAGTCGTCACATGTGATCAAAGGCCCTCGCCTATATTCCAAGAGCCAATGACCGACGTTAAGAAGATTCATTGAGAAGCTTTTCAACGTGACAAAAGAGGCAATGACCGGCTCACGTGTTTCTCAATTGTCACATGTGATCAAAGGCACTCGCCTACATTCCAAGAGCCAATGATCGACGTTAAGAAGATTGTTCGAGAAGCTTTTCAACGTGGCACAAGAGGCAATGACCGGCTCACGTGTTTCTCAATTGTCACATGTGATCAAAGGCCCTTGCCTACATTCCTAGAGCCAATGACCGACGTTAAGAAGATTCTTCGAGAAGCTTTTCAACGTGACAGAAGAGACAATGACCGTGAAGTCGTGTACCTCCAGTGAACTGAAGTAAATAAATACGCGAGACGCAGTGGGCCCGACGGGAGTAGTAGTTTTTCAGTTCAGTTTCAGTGCTGAAGACCGTCATGCAGGAAGAGACTACATCGTACACAGAAGCACCAAGTCCGCCGTTGTAATGGAATAGCAAGCAGCAGCCTCGGCGCCAGAAGACAGAAGTTAAAAGGTATTTGAAGTCTGATCTTTACTACCCGGGTGACTCGTGAGGATGGGAAGGAGACGGCCTCACATCAACAGTCACGTGTGAGCTGGGATGAAGATCTGACAGCCGAAGACCGGCAAGCGGGAGTCCGTTGTTCGAGTCCGGGACGCTGGCCTTCCCCCGCCGCGCCGCTCTGCTGGCCGACGCACAACACTGACACACGCGGCTGCTTAGAGAAGAGAAACACTGGGACGCCACATCCAAGGTATCACCATCCGATTCACGACTTCGTTCTCAATAATTAAACGGGCCACCGCACGATGCGCGCCTCCAGTCATCTGGGCGAAACGGCGACACGAGATACACACCGCCAGGCGTAACCAGACGCCGCAGCAGAAGGCTTCGCAGACGACACAGCTGCCGCTCTCCCAGCCAGAACAGTCCAGTAAGGAAACAGTTGTAAAAAACTTTCAATAAAAGTTATGTAAAAATTCTGTTTCATTCTACCTCATACCCGAGCCAAGGAAGAACCCACCCTGCCCACATGTTGTTAAGAGAGAAAAAGTAAATTATTTAGTGTTTTTCACCCTGACATAGTGCTTTAGAATCAAATACCCTTTGCACTAATGCTCATCCTGACAATTGACTAGCATCAAAAGAGGACCCCAGTTACACAACGGAGATGCTATCGAAGACAGTGCTGCCAAAGAAGAGTTATTAAACACAGCCTTCCGAAATGCCTTCACAAAAAAAGACGAAGTAAATATTCCAGAATTCTAATCAAGAACAGCTGCCAACATGAGTAACGCAGAAGTAAACATCCACGGAGTAGTGAAGCAACTTAAACCACTTAATAATAGCAAGTCCTCTGGTTCAGACTGTATACCAATTAGCATCCTTTCAGAGAATGCTGATGCAGTAGCTCCATACTTAACAATCATATACAACCTTTCGCTCGAAGAAAGATCCGTACCCAAACACTTGAAAGTTGCACAGGTCACACCAATATTCAAGAAAGGTAGTACGAGTAATCCACTAAATTACAGGCCCATATCATTAAAGTCGATATGCAGCAGAATTTTAGAACATATTTTGTATTAGAATATTATGAATCACCTCGAAGAAAACGGTCTATTGACACACAGTCAACATGAATTTAGAAAACATCGTTCTCGTGAAACACAACTAGCTCTTTACTTGCATGAAGTGCTGAGTGCTATTGACAAGGGATTTCAGATTGATTCCGTATTTATGGATTTCCGGAAGGCTTTTCACGCTGTACCACACAAACGGCTTGTAGTAAAATGCGTGCTTATGGAATTTCGTGTCAGTTATGTGATTGGATTCGTGATTTCCTGTCAGAGACGTCACAGTTCGTAGTAATTTACGGAAATTATTGAGTAAAACAGAAGTGATTTCTGGCGTCCCCCAAGGTAGTGTTATAGGCCGTCTGTTGTTCCTTATCTACGGGGGTTGGAAATTTAATAGTGGCAACCATTTATTAACAGCTCGTACAAAATAGATACGCGATCCAAAGTTTTACTGGCATTCAAAGCAGGCACCAGCATTGTGTATAACCCGTTGCCAGCGATGTGGACGTCGTAGGATACTCTTAGCAGTGCCAGTTGTGTTGACAGTTCGAGCGGCGCGGTCTATTGCCCGACGAATTTGTAGCCGTTCTGAAGCGGATGCCGTGAAGTGTTTCCTTCAGTTTAGAAATCGACTTGAAGTTACGAGGGCTTAAGTCATGGGAGTACAGTAGGTGGTATAGCACTTAGTAGCCCCATCAGTCAAACAAATCAGTAGCAGCTTGCACTGTACGTGCTTGAGCATTGTCCTGCAAAATGATGGTCACATCCTGCAGAAAGTGTCATCATTTCTGTCTCTAAGCTGGTCGTGGGATGTGTTACAAAAATGAGCGGCATAGAGACAGAAGTGATGACGCTTTCTGCAGGACCTGACCATCATTTTGCAGGACAATGAATAGCGCGTATAGTGCAAGCTGTTACTGATTTGCTTGTCTGATGGGGCTGCTAAGTGCTACACTACCTACTGCACTCACCTGACTTAAGCCCTCGTAACTTTAAGTCGATTTCTAAACTGAAGGAAACACTTCACGGCATTCGCTTCAGAACTGCTACAAATTCGTCGAGCAATAGACCGCGCCGCTCGAACTGTCAACACAACTGGCACCGCTAAGAGTATCCCACGATTTCCACATCGCTGGCAACGGGCTAGACAAAATGCTGGTGCCTACTTTGAAGGTCAGTGTACAAGCTGTAAATAAATAGTTGCCACTATTAAAGTTCTGACCATCGTATATAAACGACTTGGAAGATAATTTGAGCAGCCGACTTAGGTTGTTTGGAGATGACGGCGTCGTTTTTCGACTAATAAAATCATCAGAAGATCAAAACAAATTACAAAACGATTTATGCTGCTAAAATTGGCAATCGATCCTAAATAACGAGAAGTGTGAGGTCATCGACATGAGTGCTAAAAGGAGTTCGTTAAACTTCGGTTACACTCTAAATCAGTCAAATATAAAGGCCGTTAATTCAGCTAAATACCTATGAATTACAATTACAACAACTTAAATTGGAAGAAACACATAGAAAATGTTGTGGGGAAGGCTAATCAAAGACTGCGTTTTATTGGCAGGACACTTAGAAAATGTAACAGATCTACTAAGGAGACTGCCTACACTACGCTTGTGCGTCCTCTTTTAGGGTACTGTTGCTCGGTGTGGGATTCTTACTAGGTCGGACTGTCGGAGTACATCGAAAAAGTTCAGAGAAGGGCAGCACGTTCTGTATTATCGCGAAATATGAGAGAGAGTGTCATTGAAATGATACAGGATTTCGGATGCACATCATTAAAACAAAAGCGTTTTTCGTTGCGGCGGGATCTTCTCACTTTCTTTTCCGAATGCGGAAATATTTTATTGACACCGACCTACATAGGGTGAACAATCACCATGGGGAAATCAGAGCTCATATGGAAAGATATAGGTGCTTGCACTTTGCGCGAGCTATACGAGATTAGAATAATAGAGAATTGTGAAGGTGGTTTCTATGGACCCTCTGCAAGGCACTTAAAAGTGATTTGTAGAGTATCCATGTAGATGTAGATGTACACTACTGGCCATTAAAATTGATACACACCGAAGATGACGTGCTACAGACGCGAAATTTAACCGACAGGAAGAAGATGCTGTGATATGCAAATAAGTAGCTTTCCAGAGCATTCACATGAGGTTGGCGACACCTATAACGTGCCGACGTGAGGAAAGTTTCCAACCGATTTCTCATACACAAACAGCAGTTGACCGGCGTTGCCTGGTGATACTTTTTTGTGATGCCTCGTGTACGGAGGACAAATGTGTACTGTCACGTTTCCGATTTTGATAAAGCTCCGATTGTAGCCTATCGCGATTGCGGTTTATCGTATCACGACATTGCTGCTCGCGTTGGTCGAGATCCAATGACTGTTAGTAGAATATGGAATCGGTGGGTTCAGGAAGGTAATACGCAACGCCGTGCTGGATCCCGACGGCCACGTATCACTAGCAGTCGAGATGACAGGCATCTTATCCGCATGGCTGTAACGGATCGTGCAGCCACGTCTCGATCCCTGAGTCAACAGATGGGGACGTTTGCAAGACAACAACCATCTGCACGAACAGTTCGATGACGTTAGCAGCAGCATGAACTATCAGCTCGGAGACCGTGGCTGCGGGTACCCTTGACGCTGCATCACAGACAGGAGCGCCTGCAATGGTGTACTCGACCACCAACGTGGGTGCACGAATGGCAAAACGTAATTTTTTCGGATGAATCCAGGTTCTGTTTACAGCATCATGATGGACGCATCCGTTGGTTACACGTCTCGGTCACCTCTTGTTCACATTGACGGCACTTTGAACAGTAGACGTTACATTTCAGATGTGTTACAACCTGTGGCTCTGCCCTTCATTCGATCCCTGCGAAACCCTACATTTCAGCAGGATAAAGCACGACCACGTGCTGCACGTCCTGTACGGGCCATTCTGGATACAGAAAATGTCCGACTGCTGCCCTGGCCAGCACATTATCCAGATCTCTCACCAATTGAAAACGTCAGGTCAATGGTGGCCGAGCAACTGGCTCGTCACAATATGCCAGTCATTACTCTTGATGAACTGTGGTATCATGTTGTAGCTGCATGGGCAGCTGTACCTGTACACGCCATCCAAGCTCTGTTTGACTCAATGCCCCGGGGTATCAAGGCCGTTATTACGGCCAGAGGTGGTTGTTCTGGGTACTGATTTCTCAGGATCTAAGCAGCCAAATTGCGTGAAAATATAATCACATGTCAGTTCTACTATAGTATATTTGTCCAATGAAAACCCATTTATCATCTGCCTTTCTTCTTGGTGTAGCAATTTTAATGGCCAGTGGTGTAGATGTAGACTTAGAAACTTAATTTTTTTACACCATCAAGGGACCATAGATCTTAGTAAGCGATATAAATTTAAATTCGACACGCAGACCTGTTCGCGAGAAAAGGGCCCTTAGCAGACAAAGACCATATGGATAAAAAATGACAAAAAATATTTGTTCTTCTTATGCAATTGCAAATTAACAGTTTTCGGATTTTTTCTTTTACCTGTACTGTGAAACCTTGCTTCTTGCAGAATTTCAGTATTCATAGTAACCGAGGAGTGGGTTTGCGAGTTCCAAAAAATGTCACGTAAATGCCGAATCGTTTGACTGATTTGATTTAGAAACTTAAATGTTGTACACCGTCAGGCGATCGTTGACTTTAATATGTGACATAAACTTGATAAGCCAACCTATTCAAGAGGAAAAGGCTGCTTAACGGACGGATAGACAGACAGACGGACGAAAACTGACAAAAATATATTTTTTCGTGTTATATAATTACAAACTAAGATTTTCGGATTTTTTCCTTTACTTGTACTGCGAAACCTTACTTCTTGCCAAAAATCATGATCATAGGTCAACGGGAAGTAGCCTGTAGGTTTTGATGAGTGAGTTTTCGAGTATCAAAATATATGACATAAACGGCCGTATCTTCTGATTGCATTGACTTAAAACTTTTACACAGCCAAGGGGCCATAGACCTTAATATGTGACATAAATCTGAAGTACGTCTACCAGTTCCTGAGAAAAAAGGGCTCTTAACAGTCGGACAGACAGGCAGACATACAACAAAACGATCCTCTAAGGATCCGTTGTTACAAACTGAGGAACGGAACCCAAAGAATAACGGGTTGTATGTCATTTTCTGGATAGTTTTCTAGTACGAACACACACAAATCTTGAAACAAATTCAACTCTAACAAAGGCCAAATGCAGGCGACGGTCCGCCAACAAACGTGTTATTAAAATCATGCAGCCCGTACGTGTGGCCTGAGGGAGTAAGACTCAGCCGTAACCTACAGAATTTCCAATAATGCAGCAGGGTTTCGCGTGGAACGCGCCTTGGTGCGGCACCGTCTTCGAGATGTCACGCAGACTACCTGTCAGTGGATTCATACCTCGTGCTACAGCAGTGGAAACCAGTGTAAAGGAAGGGACCCTACGAAAGCAACAGCACAATTTCTGAAACATTGAAGGCAATATTGTAGAAAGGGATAAGGAAGATGACATCGGAGATATGAGAGTACTAGAAGAATTTGACAGAGTGCTGAAATATCCAAGTGGAAACTAGGCCTCTGGAGAAGATATTCACTCAAAATTATTGAAGTCCTAAGAATATGTACTACATTATGATAGTAGTAGATACATAAAAGACCTAAACAATCATGATGGAATTACAGAGTTTCATAACACGAGTAACAAAATATGCCGTTTGCATTTCTTAGGTGGAAATTGGTATGAAGCCACTCACTGTCCTGTTGCGTTATTTCATTGTTAGTACATTGTCTAACCTCCTTTATTCCTAATTACATCAAAGATTCTCTTCTGCACTGATTTTGTTATCGTGTCCGTCCCCGTTAGCGCGACGGAATGCCACGCCAAGAGGCCCGGGATTCGATTCCCTGCTGGGGGCAGGAGATTTTCTCCGCTCAGGGACTGGGTGTTGTATTGTCCACATCATCATTTCATCGCCATCTCTGATGCGCAAGTCGCCCAATGTGGCGTCGAATGCAATAAGTATTGCCCTCAGCGGCCGAACTTCCCCGAATTTGGGACTCCCGGCCCACAGTGCTGTACGCTGAATTCTATTTTTGTTGTGGTTTGTAATTCTTGCAGTGAAATTGTCGCCCACTCTTCTCGTACCACACTTTTGACCTAGAATACAGCTTCAAATTGCCTTCCTTTGCGATAAACACGCCTTGTAAGAATTCCCCAAAGATTGTCCACAGGGTTCATATCCAGTCCAGGGCAAGACATCGATATCTTTATCTTCAAACCACTTTTTGGCTGTAGCAGAAACATGCGCAGTTGCATTATCTTGTTGAAACATTAGACTTTCGTTCCATAGACCCTCACACATTCTAATCAGTACTGTCTCTAGCATCTCAGTGTACATGTTAGAGTCCATTGTAGTGTTCAGCCCAGCAAGGATTGATTTATCTTCAGTGCAGGAGACTGCCCAAGTCATGACACATCCACCACCAAAACTTCTGCTCGTTCTTGCCTGCTGCTTTGTTCTCTCAGATCATCCCAATAATACTGAAATCCATCTGGCCCATCTAAATTAAACTCCTCATCATTGAAGATCACTCTATACCATTGTGAAGTCCATGGCATATTGAAAGAAAATCAGCCCTCGGTCACTATTTTTAACAAATTAACCTGGTTTCGACAATGCTAGGAGTGTCTTCCTCAGAACTTAAATCAAAGAATGGTCTTTATTCTATAACATGGTCACAGAATTATGAGTAAAAACGTATGATAGAGTACAAGTACGGAATCGTCGTGAAAGACTGGCAGTACTTGTATGTCATTTATAAAATAATAAATATGCCAAAAGGGCATTGGCCACAAAGATATTTAAGATAAAGAAAACTGTGATGACGAGACACTAAGGGCTGTTCGTTACTTGCGTGGTGCAGGTTGCAAAACGTGCAGCCATGTACAAGATTTTCCATGGCATACATTTTTCAGTAAACTCTAATCTAGCCTGTTTATGTTTGGGCTTTACACAAGGTTTGTGCTGTCATTTCTCGAATGCAAGATGTATGTCAAATTACAAAATTTGTTGTATTTGTCTGGTAGTTATTGGACAAGTGTACATCAGCAACTCTTCTGAAGAATAACGGTATGTGGCCCGTGATTTGTGCTAAAGTAACCGTTTTGATGCCTCAGATAATTTTCTAATTTGCCCGTATTTTCCATTCTGTACACATTGTGCGCCCAGTCTAACGACATCATCAATCGCTGTGCATGAACGGTTCAGCTTCTCAGCAATTTGACGATTAGAGAGTCCCATTTCCTTGCTCGCACACATTTTTGCTTTTTCATCTCATAATAACTGCTTTCTGCTTCGCATTGTCACAATCGTGGTTTATGTACACGGCAAGCACTGCCACTTAGTGTGTCTGTTTTCTATCTTCAGTGAAAGGCACGGGCACACACACTAACACGGCACAGAGCCGACTGCCTTTATATTGAGTTCCACCCTCTACCACCTGAATCGTTGATGTCTTGCCATGTACTGTACTGCTGACATCAAATGAGATGCCATTTGCCTGAATTTGCCAGAATATGTACTGGATCTCATACTATTGCATGCACACTGTGCACAACTATTCCAGCCGACAATGTTAATTTTCCTACAAATACCCATGCATTTCCCCTGCTGTATATCCCACAGGCTACGACCTAGGTCATGGTTGCAGTATGGCTGCTGCTCGCACCGCGATCTCGGCTGAGTCATTTGGCTCTGCGCCGGCACGTAATGCGCATCTGCGCGCTTCTTCATTGCTCACGGTCGCTGCATTCCAGAAATAGCCGCCGCCTACGCCACTGCAATCCTTACGCAATCTCGCGTGGCTTCCTATGTATCTCCAAAAGCGGCAATCAGCTAGGTACTCGAAGCGGAGAAGTTTCATGCGTATGTAGAGATCTGCGCGGCTGCCGATGTACCCACCAATATCCGCAGTAGTAACTTCATAGCAATTAAAAGCCTGCGCCAATGCGGGTGCATCTACAGATATCCACAGTAAACATTACTTTGTGGTTAAACGTTAAAGGACAGTGTCAGCATTAATATTTTCATATATATGCAGTACATTGCATTAGTAATAATAATTACTGTCTTGAAGTTTCATGTCACTTTCTCTTCTTCGTCAGCCCGCAAATATACACTCCTGTACATAGTAGGCCTCTAACAAAGATTTCCATGTCGAACTTGGCTTGACAGTCTGGATCCACTTTTCTTTCCCGCATGTCGTTAGATGACCTCTCTTCATCTCGTCAGAGGACGTGCAACACTTCTCTTTGACGTACATAAAATGTATCCGCAGTTGTGAATGTGGACAACCATCAGCTGCATAATGGAATGACGACAGTGAAAATTTGTGTCGGGCTGAGACTCGGACCCAGATTTCTTGCTTATCACGAGCAATCACTTTACAATTACGCTAACAGAGCACACTTCATGGCCCGGCCCAAAGCTCCACATGTCGTCAACCATATGTCTACAATCTGCATTCGTACATCCATTATACACGAGGAGTGTTCAGTAACTATTGCAATATACACTACTGGTACACTACTGGTCATTAAAATTGCTACACAACGAAGATGACGTGCTACAGACGCGAAATTTAATCGACAGGAAGAAGATGCTGTGATATGCAAATGATTAGCTTTTCAGAGCATTCACATGAGGTTGGCGACACCTATAACGTGCCGACATGAGGAAAGTTTCCAACCGATTTCTCATACACAAACAGCAGTTGACCGCCGTTGCCTGGTGAAACGTTGTTGTGATGCCTCGTGTACGCAGGAGAAATGCGTACTGTCACGTTTCCGATTTTGATAAAGCTCCGATTGTAGCCTATCGCGATTGCGGTTTATCGTATCGCGACATTGCTGCTCGCGTTGGTCGAGATCCAATGACTGTTAGCAGAATATGGAATCGGTGGGTTCAGGAGGGTAATACGGAACGCCGCGCTGGATCCCTACGGCCACGTATCACTAGCAGTCGAGATGACAGGCATCTTATTCGCATGGCTGTAACGGATCGTGCAGCCACGTCTCGATCCCTGAGTCAACAGATGGGGACGTTTGCAAGACAACAACCATCTGCACGAACATTTCGACGACGTTAGCAGCAGCACGGACTGGCAGCTCGGAGACCGTGGCTGCGGGTATCCTTGACGCTGCATCACAGACAGGAGCGCCTGAAATGGTGTACTCGACCACGAACGTGGGTGCACGAATGGCAAAACGTCATTTTTTCGGATGAATCCAGGTTCTGTTTACAGCATCATGATGGTCGCATCCCTGTTGGGCGACATCGCGGTGAACGCTTATTGAAAGCGTGTGTTCCTCATCGCCATACTGGCGTATCACCCGGCGTGATGGTATGGGGTGCCGTTGGTTACACGTCTCGGTCACCTCTTGTTCACATTGACGGCACTTTGAACAGTGGACGTTACATTTCAGATGTATTACAACCTGTGGGTCTACACTTCATTCGATCCCTGCGAAACCCTACATTCCAGCAGGATAAAGCACGACCGCATGATGCACGTCCTGTACGGGCCATTCTGGATACAGAAGATGTTCGACTGCTGTCCTGGCCAGCACATTATCCAGATCTCTCACCAATTGAAAACGCCTGGTCAATGGTGGTCGAGCAACTGGTTCTTCACAATACGCCAGTCATTACTCTTGATGAACTGTGGTATCGTGTTGAAGCTGCATGGGCAGCTGTACCTGTACACACCAGCCAAGCTCTGTTTGACTCAATGCCCAGGCCTATCTAGCCCGTTATTACGGCCAGGGTGCTGATTTCTCAGGATCTATGCACCCAAATTGCCTGAAAATGTAATCACATGCGAGTTCTGGTATAATATATTTGTCCAATGAATATCCGTTTATCATCTGCATTTCTTCTTGGTGTATCAATTTTAACGGCCAGCATTGTATGTTTTTCTGTAAGCAGCTTGGTTTTATTCATTATTCCAATACGCCACCTTATTCCCCACCCTTTTCGCTGCAAAACCATCTTTTCAAACATAATTTCCGTTTAGTCCGACGGTCTTGTGCCACCTTACAGGGAGGGCCTAAGTGCTTGCGTGAAACCACTCTACTGGTAGAAGTCAGAGCCAACGTCCCACTACATCATTAACCTTCCCATCATCCACGTACTGCTTCTCGTGGAGGACATCCTCCATTGGACCAAACAAAGACGGAAGGTGCGAGACCCAGGCTGTAGGGTGGATGTGGAAGAAGAGTCCAATCAATTTTTGTGAGTTCGTCTCAGGTGGGCTGACTTGTGCGAGGCCTTTGTCGCCATACAGAAGAAGACGTTCGTTTGCATTTTTGTGGCGACCTCGAATGAGAGTGTCCGCACGCTACAACATTGCAGGAATCAGAGCTGTGTGCCGTCGGCTGGCGTCGAGATCGAACAATCGGACAGCCTTGCGCGGTCTTGTTGCCATGGTGACAGGCAACTCACCCAACGACTTACCTTGCTTTTGTTCACTGTCACATCTCTGTAGACATTCTGCAAACGCCTACGAATATCTGCAAAGCTTTCGCAAAACGAAACTTAGTGATACCTCTCTGCTAGGAATACCCTTCTGTTACAGACACCATCTTTAAGGCTAGATATAGTGCTGCCACCTATCAGAACTTCATGGAACTATACGGGCTGAAGTACGAATATTCCACGATGAATGCTACCGAGGTCGGTCGATTCGCCGAGTGGTTCCTGCTGTCTAATTGTCGTTTACAAATTGGATTTTGGGCCCCAGATAAGTGTATTCATTTACTACAACCAGAGGATGATTTTCGCCTTAGGCAGTAATACTGACTGATCTCATGCCTTTGTCTCGGATCATTGTTGTCAGATCGCTTTTGTCACTTCTAAAGAGGATGAAATCAGCTGCAAAGCGAAGATGGTTGAGACGTTTTCCAGCTGTCTTGATAGCTTTCTGTCCCTGGGAAAGACACTTTAACACAAGGATAGCAACAATTTTTACCTATAGCTCACTTTTATTTCGCTTTTAATAGTGGAATTCTCTGACATCCCACGGGTTTCACAGTGAAGGTGACGTAAAGTAGGGAAATAACGTTACATTATAAAATTTACAAAGCAGAGGCACAGTAAGTTAAAGCCTATAATAACAGCATTAATTGACTGTTCCGTCGATTCTTGATATAATATTTTATACATTATGAATAAAAACATTCCACGTTTTCCTTAATTTTAGTCACTATAATTTCTCTTGTGTTAAAAAGCGCTTTGTATAATCATAGTTGCTTCACTTACCTGCTTAACCGTGGTATAACGTATGTATTTGTAATGTAGTACCTAGTAAAGAAAGATTGTTTCGTTCAGCCACACCCTTTGAAAATGTCACCAAAGTTTATTGTTAAATTTTTTTATGAACAGTTGCTGTAATTTGTATACAGTTCATTAGTTAATGTGTGACGTATTTTATTTTAGTTAGATAATCTTACATCACGTTTACACTGATATAATTCCTCTCATTTTATTCTTAAATCTAACATTAATATTTTCATCTCTGGAAACTGAGAGTGTAGATCGTATAGGTAAAAAAAAGGGAGATGGCACTACAGATTTAACGCTGTACGGTGTTTTGAAGCAAGATTCAAAGGGGGCTGCCGCCATTTTAAATAGCCCAAAACATTAGCAGACTACTGTTTACGATTGCTTCTTGTTCATTATATCTGTCGTCTGTATGGAACAGTTGTTTTAAATAACAGAAACTACAGTGCTTGCATGAATAACATAGTGTCAGGAAGGCAATTCGAACGTTTTTCCCGTTCTTTAATTCGTATTTGCTCTACTAATGCGACACATTTGATCTCGTTAATGTAACTTATTTTTTGTTGATGTATTTCGAATAGGCAAGAAGATAAAGAAGAGATGTGTAAAGGATAGTTTCGTAATCTGTTATCAGTTTAATTCCATTTTTACTGTATTCCTATCGATAGCAAATGTAGCTGGAACTCCGAAACCAATGCTTGTTTGATTACTGGTTCTGCTACCTGTTCACTGCATTTTCAGCTTTTAACTCGTACGCACAATGTTTTTGGTGTTCACATATGCAAAAAAAAAAAAAAAAAAATTACCTATGGTACGTATTCTTTGATAGCCCATGAACGTGGGCAATGACGGAAGAGGCAAGGCATAGTATTGTCTCATGTGCCTATCAACAAAGTGAACGATTGTTGAAATGTCAAATACACAGAATAGTATAGAGATTGTCAGTGCTTAGTTTCGCTGTAGTTTACACATCTCACTTTGAAACCTTACCCATGATACGACCAAAATAGCAATTTACAAGGTAAGAAACAATATAATTTCTTAAGGACGTTCAGTATTGTGCTATGAGTTATTATAAATGCGATCAAGGGTATGGTCTCAAACGCTTAGACCCTGTAAAATGTGTATTTTGCTTTAACATGTATATAAGCAGATTTTTAGTAATGATAGGACTATTTATCACCCATAACTCTATCTCTTTTTCAGGAATAAGTAAACACAGCACAATTGGAATAGACGTCTACTTTGTTCATCTGCTTGATTTTACTTTTGAATTTCATTTTGGGTTTTTCGGAGCATTTAAGCCTATACTATGCTTTGTTATATACCAACAGTTAGTTAAGGGCACTTGGTAAATTACTTTCATGTTCCATGTGTCATTTGCACAATAAACCGTAATTTTGTGGAACGAGTTATTGTATATTGGCATCATCTTTTTTTGTAAATATGCCTCCATGCCGATCATTTATTAGTTTTTCATTTTTTTAATTCAATACGTTTACACTATTCAATAACGGATAATTTTCTACGGAATAGGAGGAGTTGCCAAAGAGAAACGTTTTCATTTTAATTTGAGATTTTACTTTGCTGTCTACCAACAATTTTATATCAATGGGTAAGTGATGAAAGCTTTTGGTTGCAGCACTGTGAACCTGTTTGTGCTACAGACTCGCAGGAGAGCTTCTGTAAAGTTTGGAAGGTAGGAGACGAGATACTGGCAGAAGTAAAGCTGTGAGGACGGGGCGTGAGTCGTGCTTGGGTAGCCCAGATGGGAGAGCACTTGCCCGCAAAAGACAAATGGTCCCGAGTTCGAGTCTCAGTCCAGCACACAGTTTTAATCTGCCAGGAAGTTTCATATCAGCGCACACTCCGCTGCAGAGTGAAAATCTCATTATTCAACACATTCTATGTGTTGCACGTACTTGCTGTGTCTCCTGCCTCAATCCATGTCCACTTGGTACCATTGGAACTCTGCACTTTCTTGCTAAGGAGTGGATGCCGTACGTCACTTCCTCTTCCTCTGCCACGATGAGCTGGCTGCTGCACCGCATCTGGTACCCAATGTGCCATGACCATGTCCACCTCTCGCCGCTCTGTCAACTGCACCGACCGCCATCACTGTCTTGTGAACACTTGGACCATCTCCATGGTCAGCTGCAATTTGAATTATATCTCAAAATTGCTTGTAACTGCTGAGAGATAGGGAATCACGGCCAAAGACCAGCCTTGACATAATTTGACTTATGCATTTACATTTGATAATCAGTGACATTGCGTTTGAATTGGGAATAAAGCTTCAGTTATCAGTGGCTTAGTAACCTCATCAGGTGCCTGACCGATAACTCCTCTGCCATGTCGTCCTCATCCTTGATGAGGGCCCTATCCTGCATTGCACACACGTTTGGATCATCGTTGGGACGAATGTCCATGCCCTCGAGAATAATCCCTAAATCTGACACCTAAAGAATAAAAGAAAGAAAGCCATACAGTGGACTGCGAGCTCATTGGTTCAAAAACCTGGGTATACTGTTTCATGCTTACGTTGTGCAAGAGGCAGGTCATCGTCGGATGGATCAGATTCTACTGGTGGTTCATTTGATACGTCTGAATCACTTGCGTCAGCAGTTTTCACTGCAACAAAATCATCGTCCTCCTCTGCATTCGTCTCATTACCAGATTCATCACTCGACTGCGTCGGTGGAACCGTCACCAGACAGTAGAGAATCTCGGCCTCCGTAAGGCCACATCGTCTTGCCATCATAGCTACAATGACGCTACTCGAGAAAATAAACTGCAAACTCACATCGCTGGTGTCAGTACTGCCTCGCCTTGACTACAGACAGAGTGTTACTGGCAGGAAACTTCTGTAAGGGCGACGCACCTGACATCTACTGCCCTGTAAGAGAACTATTAGCAGTGCCCCAGGTAGCGTTGTAGTAGTGGAGGAGGGGACGCATCCCCACTATATAATATGTTACTCTGTGGCTTCCTAGTGTCACTATGTAGGTCTGCATGTCGCCATTTCATAGAAAACGGGAAGCTCCGCTGATATAAAGTATCGTCCGACCTCACAATTCATAGTATTTCACGTTCTATTTTGCCAAAGGTGTTATAATGTACTCCAAGATTCGTAAACAACGTCGAGGCATCGCCAGGAACTATTTAGTGCCCAAAAACCTGTGTTACTGATATCAAATAGCGTTAAAATACGTACTGATAAAAAATGACCCACATTCTAGTATTGGTATGACAAGTAAGTTTTTCATACTTCTAGGTGGGCTAGGGGACGAAATTTTGGTGAGTTCAAATGGTTCAAATGGCTCTGAGCATTTTGGGACTTAACAGCTATGGTCATCAACCCCTAGAACTTAGAACTACTTAAACCTAACTAACCTAAGGACATCACACAACACCCAGTCATCACGAGGCAGAGAAAATCCCTGACCCCGCCGGGAATCGAAACCGGGAACCCAGGCGCGGGAATCTGATGAGTTGTACAACCCTATAAAATGATGAGAAAGTCACAGGAGCGTTGGTCCTGCAATGATTATGGAGGGGGCTAGGACCCTCGGAAAACCCTTGTTGGTCAAAAATGACCCACATGATACTTACAGTGTTAAACTTCCAATTACATCAGAGATCAATCTGCACACCTGTAAACAATTTAAGCTGGCATTTTTGATGAAGCAACTACGTCTCCACTCAATGCACGGGCATGTCAGAGTGACTGAGTACACAGGCAAGTTTTACTGTGGTGGACCATGGAGGGACGAATGGGGTGAAACCAATGTTTTGGACTACTTAAGATAGCGGACGTAAGCTTCAAATTTGTGACTCAATGACAGTTCCCTTCTTTTTTTACCTGTGTAGTATAGATGCACTAACTTAAAATTTTTGATCCAACAAAATTAAAACATATTTATCTTTGTACCTGATGATGGCGCAACAGCTGCAAAACGGTTTGAGAAATAAATAATAAATATTCCAAAATATTACATCAGTGTTGTGTGCATTTTCGTTCATAGCATATAATAATAATTACTTACCAAATACGTTATGTCACAACGTTTTAACAAGCTAATTAAAATATTTTTATGACCCCTACTGTCAGCCTCCCACCATGAAAGCTGGAAGCCCGTTAGCAGCTTATGGGGCCTTAGTGATTACCACTGCTTTAACACATCCTGCAGAACGAAGCTGAATAACTTAAGTGAGATTGTATCTCCTTGTCTGACGCCTATTTACATGGCAACCTTTCCAGTGATCCAGTATTCCTTTATTTTTTACCTGTAGAATGGCTTCATCCTAAATGAACAGAACTACATTGTAATACTTGTAATCATCGCCCCCAATAGTGCTCAGGTCACTATTATTACCCTTTCGGGTCTGAGTCCTGCTATGTTGGCTTCCATGCGCATGTAGGACAAAAGATGACAACATGCCCTTATTTGTGGATTTATACAGCTTTACATGTACAGCCTGCTTCCATCATACCAGTAGCTGTCTTACATGTTAGTCATTCCTATTCCAACTGCAATAACAGAGGTCTCTTAGAGGTCGCTTACACTGTTGATACAAAATATTCTAACGAAAAATAAGATGCAACACAAAAAATAAAGATTAATATAATGAAATTTCTGGAATACATTTGTCTAAGTAGCATATGTAACTGATTAACAGTGCAATATCACGTAATTAATAACCCATGTAACTGCCGGAATGTTGAATGCAAGCACGCAAATGTACATGCGTTGTGTTCTAAAGGTGCCGGATGTCAGTTTGTGGGATGGAGTTCCATGCCAGTTGCACTTGGTCGGTCAATAAAGGGACGGTTAATGCTGTTTGTGGATAACCCTAGAGATGTCCTCTGATGAAGTTCCATATGTGATCGACTGGAGACAGATCTGGTGAGCAGACCAAGGCAACATGTCGACACTTTGTAGAGCATGTTAGGCTACAAAAGCTGTATGTTGGCGAATGTTATCCTGTTGGAAAACAGCCCTCCCTCCCCCTCCCAAAATGCTGTTAATGGAGGGCAGCTTAGCAGGTCGAATCACCAGAGTGGCATACAAATTTGCAGTCAGGGCACATGAGCAAATCATATGCCGAACACGATGGTCTTCCCTCTTGGTAGTCCCGCATGGCTATCCGGAGCTCAGTCTCCTTGCAACAGAACATTTTCGTGACTACTGCTGCCAGCAGTCATGTGCAGTGGCTACATTCCTGCCAAGTCATTCAGCAATAACGCAGAAGGAACATCCAGCTTCTCTTAGCCCTCCTACACAACCTTGTTCAAACGCAGTGAGTTGTTGATAATGGCGTCTTGGTCACCTTGAAGGCATTCTTGACTAATATCAACGTACCATGTCCAATCTCAAAGGCAACTAACGCTGACGACCGTTACAGCGTATATTTAAAGCAAATCTGATCTGCATCCTCATTATGGCGCTACTATCGCCGTCCTTGTGCGACTGGCGCGAAATTTGAATAGACATCATCTTTCAGATGTAGAAACACGCCAACCAACCTTCGTGCATTCCGTACAACTCCTTCTTGGTGTTTCGATTTTTTGCCGTCAGTGTATTTTTAAAAGAAGCCAGTGGAATACTTATCACCCTGAGAAGTGTAGGACATTAAAATGATATAACCCTGTCACGAATTAACTTACTATATGACTTACTATACTTACTATATGACTACTATACTTACTATATGACTACCTGTTAGTAGTGTGCAAGATGTGACGACAAATTCTAACACGACATGAGGTGACTTCCCAAAGTCGCGTTCACTGTGTGAAGCTGCCTTGCGTTAGTTTCCTCTTAGTTTATCAATATGTTAACAGTGGCCCGCAAATCCGCATTTCCGTAAATCGATTTCGCAATACAGCTTCTGGTGGCTAATGTAATCACTTCAATATCGATTCTGGGCATGGTCTGCCGGATTTTAGCTTCCACTAAGGGTGCCGATGCCCGAGAGCAAGCGCACCCTCCCCTACCCCCTTTGCTCTCAGGGAAAGGGAAAAACATAGTGTAGTCAGGTGTTTTTCTTTCTTTGGTAGTCCATTTCGAGACTTTCGGACAAACAGTGCTGTGCGACCGTCGACTTGTTGGGGTACCTAAGTCGAGTGTGCCTCTGATCTTCTCGGCAACGATCTTCGATGATGCGCACTGTCTGTTCAATATAAGTCTTCCCACACTGACAAGGACAACAACAGTCCAGACTCCCCTCATACAACTAGACCGCAACCCAACAACCCAAATACGCTCGTGGTCAACGTATGAGACTTTCAACCAAATGAAGTTGTAGTCAAACTCGTCTGGAACCCAAGCAGCCCCATATGTCGTGACCAGGACGATCGCCTCTAGCCTCATTAGGACCTTCTGCCTACCAACAAAAGTGGATTTCATGGTGGTGTCTGCACAACTTACCCTGGTACGTGAGTTATTGATCACTCTGCCAGTTACCACTCTGAACAGCACGCTGGACTCGGCTACACACCCCGACCTGGACTCTGCTACACATCCTGACCACCCGACCAACCACAGACGATTCAACACAGTTGGCTTTCTGCATTGTGTGGTTACAAATAAATGTTTAAATGTATAATACTTGTGTTCTCGTGTTATTGCTGTATTCCTTTTCACTACATGGAAGAAAACATCCACACCTCCAAATTTAATCACATACTCTTCCTACCATACTTTATAAGCACAATAATTAAAATTTCGCCACTTAATAGCAGTTTTAAACGCTACCAGCATAGCTTGTTCCATAATACTAGTCTCTATGTGGGAAAGCATAAATGTTATTAAGATTGTGGGCTTCAGTGCATTCCTTCCCATCCCGCGCATAGGTCCACTCTCTTGAGAACATTTTGACCACTTGCAGAGACAGGGAATGGCAACTTTACATTCTATGCTATTTATGAAGAGCCAGTTGCGGTACAGGAACCGAGTCCTTTTGCCCATAAGATAAAGACTCTTATGATGGTGGTGCATTTTCGGCAGTAAATGGAAACAATTTTGAGGCCCTTTATGTCCTGTCACTCTCACTTTAATCACTTCTCAGAAGCAAGTGGCACTATTGGGTAGTATTTCATTTTATTCTCGGTCACCGGTACGTTAGTTGATATTCCCACACCAAGCCTGCCTATAAATTACGTAAACTTGCGCATGACAGAGATCAGACTTCCGTAGGCAAAACAGTGAAATAAGTACACGTAAACAGAATAAAACACTGGCTTTGCATTTACTTTTATCGTAAGAGGCGCGTAAATAATTTATATATTATAAGGTTCTTCCCTTCGTAGTCAAGGCCAAACCTGCTGCATCTAACTTGGATCTAAAATATTGTAAATACTGACACTGTAACAAAATGAACTATTTGCAATGCCAGCTATTATTAAATGAATGATTTAAACTGCTTTGTGGCTACTGCTGTGGAAAAAGATATGAAATGTTTTGTAATATTTGAAACTGCCGCGTAATGGCAGCTGATTGTTCCATACCAGCGATGTTTTATTTTTATTCGGTAAGCGATTGGAAGGAGACTTTCAATGATAACAATGCTAACATTAAGCACATATATTAACAATTACAACTTACACACCTCCTAAACGTAAATGACTCTTTCTCCAGCAACAGCGAAAACAAAAGGAAGTCAGAGAGAAGACGTAGCGGTTATTACGACTGCTTTTTTTATATAGAACAAGCAAAAATATCATTAACTATAACTTCACTTGTCAGGGATGGTAACTGTATTGTTGATACTATGTCTCTGATGAAAAATAATTGCTGTACACTTCAGACATTTAGTAATAAGTTATACAAATCACGAAGTCTTTAATGTCCAAATTTGGAGACGTTATAAAAGCCACGTAACAGCATAATAGACATCACGAGTTTAGGTATCCATCCACACGATCAGAGTAACCTTAATACTTCCTGACCAAACTTAGTTTTACTTTCAGTTTCAAGTGTCCACCGCAAGATTCCAAGACGTAAAGAGTCAACAGATTGTTTTGCAGATGAAACAGTAAGCATTTTCTGTCATACAACCAAGCAAAATTTGCCAGGCTTATCTCCCGCATGTTCTTCATTGCTTTCTTGACTTCATTTAGTTAATAGTGATCACATTTGTGTTTTATACAGCTTTAGTAGTGGTATCCTCGTTAAAAAAAATCATGCACCCTGAATTTCAGTGTACCGGTAATTCTATATCAATAAACTCATACTTTCTGAGAACTTTTGAAAGGTACGTGCATAATAGTTCTTAGTAAATTGGTGTTTGTGTTTTATATTTACAGTAGCACATATTAGAATTAACATATGATGATAAATTTGGTTTTCTCTTTCAACAGGAGTGTACATTCATCTTAAAATAACGCTGTTTTCAAGTCTGGCAATGTTTGTAACATCAAAAAAGTTTCTGAAATTAATAACTTTTATCCTAGGTTTTCTGCTACCTTAATAGAAATTTCGTTTTCAATATTAATTGCTTCACTTCTTAATGGGAAGTAGTAATACTTTTAACTTGACAGGTCCAGAAACTGAAAGAGAATCAGTAACTTGTTTTAAATGTATTTGTTTACTGTTATATATTACATTACACTTGCCACAAAGCAGCCCCAGAGGTTCAAGTATTCAGTGTGTTACTCCCATTCCCCTAACCAAACGCCCAGAGACTTTATCATCTACTGAAACCGAAACCTAGCCACTGAGACTCAGTTCATCTGAAAACATAGAAGGCTGAGGGACTATTAATAATTGACAGTTCCAACATACGGCAAATAATGGTACCCCTTAGTGAAATGGCAGCGAGGGTTTGGACAGAACACCAGACGCACTCAGTGTGTGTACCTGGCGACCTTATTTAACATGTTGAAAAGGCTAGTACGGTCGCCATTGAGGGAAGAGGGTACAACGAACTCTCGAGCGTTGTGCATGTTGGAACAAATGATGCCTGTTGTCTGGGCTCTGGATAGTACTTGGATCAGTTCAGCGACTGGCAGAGAAGGTTGAGAATACCAGTCTTGCACACAGAATTTCAATGAAGCTCAGAATTTGTATCCACCTCTGTAGCTGAATGGTCAACACAACAGACTCTGATGATGGGAACCCAGGTTAGACTCTCAGTACTGCCAGGGATTTTCCTGTTTCTCCATTTCAACGTGGCATTTTTGCTGATTTCCAGCGGGACTTTTCTCACCCTAGCCGACCTTTTTTCCGATTTTGATTTTTAATCTTCAGTTTCAACCTAAAGTTCTGGGAGTATGAGTAATTATGTTTGTGGATATTTTATAGCTTTATTTCATAACTCGTTGGATACCCTGGATGTAATCTTTTGAACATGTAATTTCAAATCGTTGAATCAAAGAATGGCATCCACATTCGTATCAACAACATAAAATGATGTACCTAGTATACACAACTGAAATAAACTCACCGTGTAGGTACTACGGTAATATAGATTAAAAGTACTAATTACGTAACTTTCGATCTTTTCAGATACAATAAGGTATGTGTACCGCTTGTTAAATTTGGTTTTTCGGGTCGACACGTTTCCAGATTTACCGAATCTCTACATAAAAAATGATAAGTTTTGAATCTTTCTCTTCTTCTCCTTTTGCCTTTCCTCTTTTTTCTATGGGTCACTTTTGTTGTATGGATTCAGGCGCCGTTAGTGACAACTGG
Organism: Schistocerca gregaria; assembly: GCF_023897955.1. Classification (NCBI taxonomy): domain Eukaryota; kingdom Metazoa; phylum Arthropoda; class Insecta; order Orthoptera; family Acrididae; genus Schistocerca; species Schistocerca gregaria. Next base: position 96,547,486 of record NC_064924.1, read on the forward strand.
TGTCCGGATGTTTGCTAGTGTGTATCTGAGGCTGGGTGCGGGAAACTGCCTAAAGACCACACCCAGGCTGGCTGGTTCACCAGCCTTCGTCGTTAATCCGCGTTCCTAAAACAACTTTTCTTGTGGAACGAAATATTACTTTCTTTCAAACATCTTTCGCTGCAACTCGTCGCTGAGCAATATTTCATCACTATACTAAAGAAATCTTCAGGCAAAATACAGAGACACATTGAATATTAATGTAGAAGTCGTCTGAAAATGGACGCCGCCACTATCAGTTGATCGAGATGTTTGCTTCACTATAATGACGTCATATGTGGTCTATACCGTGTATGTTATTTAAAAAAAAAAAAAAAAAAAAAAAAAAAAAAAAAAAAAAAAAAAAAGAACTGTTCTCAGTAACTATAGAGCAGTTGTAGCGATAGTGATTACCAAATTACAAAGGGCAACTAAAGCAAACAAAAAGCTTTATATCATCAGCAAACAGTATAAAGAACCAGTATTGTCATATCTGAATAAGGAATTCGAAACATTTAGTTATGAATAGGAACATGCAGAACAATTGTTGCGCAGATTAAAAAGAATAGTTGACCGTGCGGTTGATGGATATGCACCTAGTAGAACAGTTCATGGTGAAAAGGGCCCCCTAAGGTATACAGACACTGCAAAGAAACAGAGATTACTGCATCATAGGCGTAAAATAAAGCATAGGGCTATAGATGGAGGGATGCTGAACGAAACGCATTTGGCTGTCAAGATGGCAATGCGTGAAACCTTCGACGTCTATAGCGGAAGAAAATTATTTAAAAATCTCTCACAAAACCCAAACAAATTCTGGTCATATCGTCCAGACACTCGTGGACAAGGCAGGAATCGAAACTGAGGGCAGCAAAGCAAAAACAGAAATGCTGAACTCGGCTTTCAAATGTTCCTTTACAAATTAAAATTCAGGAGTATTGCCCGAATTTAATTCTCGCACCACTGTAAAAATTAGTGACGCAGATATTTATTGCCTGTGGAATTGAGAAACGAAGAAAAGCGGTAAAATCGAACAAACCTGCATGGTCCGATGGAATCCGTATCAGATTATACACTGATTTTTCGGCTGCAATAATCACTTTTTTAACCATAATATACTACAGATTCCTCGAATGAAAAGCAGGGACCAATAGTCAGAAGAAAGCACAGGTGACACCTGTCCATAAGTAGAGTAGCACAAGTGACCTGTACAACTGTACTCTGTGTCCTTGTCATCCATCTGTTGTAGAATCTTAAAATATATTCGACCTCAAACACAATGAGGCATCTCGGACATAATAAGCTCTTTCATGCCAATCAACACCGCTTCTGAAAACATCGATCATATGAAAACCAACTGGCATTTCTCTCACATGACATCCTTAAAGTCATGGATCAAGGTGGTCAGGCAGGTACAGTATTTCGTGTTTTCCGTTGACTCAGTACGACACCCATATTTATAGCCGAAGTACGATCATGTGGATATCAAGCGAAATTTGTGATTTGGTTGTGGATTTCTTGATAAGGGCGAACGCAGCACGTTATCTCGGATCGAGAGTCATTGTCAGATGCAGAAGTAAGTTCGGGCGTGCCTTATGGAAGTATGTTGGGACCCTTGCAGTTCATGTAGTAAATTAATGACCTCGCAGACGATATTAGTAGTAATCTTTCACTATTCGCAGATGATGCATTATCTCTAATGAAGTAATATCTGAAAAAAATTTGCACAAATATCCAGTCGGATCTTGATATTTCAAGGCGGTGCAAAATTGACAGCTGCTGTAATTACTCAGAAATGTAAAATTGTGCACTTCGCAAAACGAAAGTGTATACTACCCCATGGTCACAGTATCAACGAGTCAGTGTGTCACAATTAGAACTGGTTAACCCTTACAATACCTGTATGTAAGAATTTGTAGGTATATGAAATGGAATGATCACATAGACTCAGTCGTAGCCAAAGCAATTGGCAGATTGTGATTCACTGGTAGAGTACTGGGGAAATGCAATCAGTCTAGAACGGAGATTGCTTACAAAACACCAGTGCGACACATCTTAGAATACTGCTCAAGCATCTGGGAGCCGTACCAGACGGGATTAATAGAGAAGGGCAGCACAAATGGTCAAACGTACGTTTTTCACATTTGGAGTGATGCTGAGATGTGGAAGACATTAAACTGGCTGACGCTTAGAGATGTCGCAAACTACCTCTACAAAGACTACTTACAAAGTTACAGGAGCCAGCGTGAAATAATGAGTCTAGGAACCTACTACATACCGCTCCCACATCGATCACAAGGACAAAGTAAACTAATCACAGGAGTAGCAGAGGCGTTTAAACCATCACCAATAAACAGCTCCCGCCCCCCTTCCACACACACTAGATTCTTTTAATAATCGACCTCCCATGTATAAAACAACTTCAAAGTATTAAATATTTAATGTTAAACACGAGAGCGAGAAAAAGTTTCGGCACTTTTCAGGCACGTTCTGACCTCCACGTATTTTCTCTTTAATGGAGAATACTATTAACAAACAGAAGGAGTCGCAATGGGGAGTCCACTCCCGCCTGTGGTCGCGAATTTCTGTGTGGAGTACTTCGAGGAGGAAGCTTTGGCGTCATCCAAATGGAAACGTACTTGTTTCCCCAGTTATGTGGATGACACGTTCGTGATCTGGCCCCAGGGAAGGGACAAGCTCCTATACTTCCTTACACACCTGAACTCCATGCATCCCAACATTAAATTCACTATGGAGACTGAAGCAGAAGAAAGATTACCATTCCTGGACGTTATGGTCAAAAGAAGAGCGGATGGCACCCTGGGTCGCAGGTTATACAGGAAGAAAACGCACATCAACCTGTATTTGCATGGGATAGCTGCCACCACCCTTCGCAGAGGGATGGGATGCTAAAAACACTGGTGCACAGGGCGCACACCATCTCTGACACAGAGAGTCTGCCCCATGAGCTGGAACATCTTAAAACTGTATTCTGGAAAAACGGGTACTTGGAATGGCAGATCAGACGCACTCTCCGTCTCAACTGTACAGTACAGTGTGTGGAGACGGAAGAAGTAAGGGTGGAAGAGATAGCCACTGCCTGTATACCGTATACTGGCGACTATCGGGGAAAATAGGACAAATATTGAGGGAACACCAAGTAGGAACTGTCTTTTACCCACCCAATAAAACACAAGCATTATTGGGAAGTGTCAAAGACGATCTCATCTGCTTCGTACCAGGCTACACTGCATTGTTGCCAAATTTATTCATTATGGCGGCGATGACGTCATTCAAGATGGCGCCATGTAGACTTGGCAACATCACATGACGTCATCCAAGATGGCGGATTTTGGCAGGAGAATAGTCCAATTGTGCTACGTTCATTAACCTAACCTCAAGAAATAATGGCGGGAAGTTTGAATTTTGGCGGGAAAGTAGTCCAATTCTGCTACTTCCACTAACCTAAGCCTTCAGAAGAAAAGAAATAGTAGGAAGTTTGAATTCCAACAGGATAATGCATGCAAAACCGTACTTCTCTTTATTATTATCATTCATTATTATTGATTATCATTTATTAACATTTATAATCATTTACTATTATTTATTATTATTGACCTGCCTCCACTAGAAAATTCCCCCCAAATTCAAATTCCAACATGATAATGGCTGCAAAATCTTACTTTTGTTTATTATTCATTATCATTTATTAACATTCATTATCATTCATTGTCATTCATTATTATTTATTATTATTGACCTGCCTTCACTAGGAAATTCCCTCCAAATTCAAATTCCTGCATGATAATGGCTGCAAAACCTTACTTTTGTTTATTATTATTCATTATCATTTATTAACATTCATTGCCATTTATTATCATTCAATATTTATTATTATAGGCCTACCTCCACTAGAAAATTGCGCCAAATTCAAATTCCAACACGATATTCTCTCGAAAACTGTACTTCTATGTATTATTATCATTTATTATTTATTCAAGATGTCCGATTTTCTCGGTGAGAAAGCCATTCTCCTTACATTCATCACAAAAATCTATCACAAGTTCAAATCCCCAACACCATAATTGATCACACGTAAGAGCTTTCTCCGTCACTCAAGCCTATCATAATCGTGCGTCAAATAATAAACTGCACTTATAGTAACGTAATTCACGTCCTTTGATTTTGCAGGGGGGAAGGGACTGAAGACTTTGTTTCAAGTAGTACGGTCATCACTTTTCTCCAACACAGTCAGCACACACATCTTTGATATCGCAGTGCAGTCACCACGACGTCCGCGCTCCAGCTGAATTAGTTCAAATCCTCGCCACCCCCTGGCAGCGCGCGGAGACACTGCCTACGCCTGTCACGTGAGGCGGCCAGCCACTAGCGCGGGGGGCGAGCACAGCGATCGCTCCCACGTCGTAACCATGTTTTCGCTGGACACGCTGGAACTTGTCGAGTTTGACGTCAGAGCAGCCCCTTGTCCGCTCACCAAGTGTATTCGTTGCCTCCACATGTTTCCCGCCAAAATTGTCCCCCTCGGAGCTGAACCGCACAACAGTCGGCCATTTCCCTGCAACACTTTCGGCGCCACATTCAAACCTGTCGATGCTGACCGCTCACCGTCCACCACGTGTCCCTGTGTCAGCGAGAATGCAGTTCTGCACTTTTGGCGGCAAAGTTTGCTCGATAGTGGAATTCGCCATGACTATATAACAGCACGTTTTGACCACACTAGAACGCCCGCTAATTGACTCGCTCTCGCGCGCTCGTGATAACTGTACAATCTTACTTAAAAACCGTCTTGATTGCAATTTTTTTTTATTCATATGACCGGTTTCGGTTCATTCAGAACCATCTTCAGATCTGATATTTCAGTTACAGGAGTAACCCGTCCAAATCCAGCAATTTTTACATGCTACGTCACATGTAGATGGTTCTGAATGAACCGAAACCGGTCATATGAATAAAAAACATTTGCAATCAAGACGGTTTTTAAGTAACATTATAAAATCACTGATTGCTGTTATCCCATAAGACATTATGTCTGTTTTTGCAAAAAAAAAAAAAAAAAAAAAAAAAAAAAAAAAAAAAAAAACACCTGTACAATCGCTGCGCCGCCGCCCCGCTTATGTCGCACACCCTCCATACACGCGATGGACATAGCCTTCTGTAAATCCCTGAAAAATGACTCTTTATTTCGGACATTACGGTCATGCAGGTGGGTTCCAACTGACTTCTCCATGCTCACACAGCGAAACTCCAGAGCGCGGCTGAACCTGCTCCATCGGCAGCTCCCTGGCCGCCTGATGTCAAGCGCACCCCTACGGCCAGCGCGCCAGCTAGGCGGCGAGCGGCGCCTCAGGGCCCCGCCACAAACAGTCAGCCGCTAGCACTTTACGCTGGACACGATGGAACCTGTCGACCGCATGCCGGACAAAGGATACGTTTGGCGCCAGAGTTTCAACGACGGTGGAATCCACCATGACCGTATAACAGCGCGTTTGCTCGTCGCGAGAACACTCACTGATTCACTCTCACCACCCTGCTATATTAAATAATTCCATTTACAATTTCATATACGTATGCAAACGTGTTCAACTCCCTAATTTCAACTTCTTTTCGAGGACCAGACCGCCACCTCTTTCTCCTACGAACGAGCGCCAAGTCTGAAATCCGCCACCAACCTAAGAAAATTGTTTCAAACTAAGCCACCAGCACTCAACCTCTTCCAACACGTTTCTGGTAAACGGACTCACCCTGCAGTAAGTCCATGGATGGAGGAACGAATTTACTTTATTTAGGAATGGATTATATCTATCACACCGACATGTCCCACATCATACAGACCTGCAAAACGCTCCTACCTAATTCATTTATAATGTTCTACACACACGCTTGCTAATTGGCAACAGTTAAAAATAACTCATAGGACAGCCTACAGGCATGCGAACCGCTCGTAAATAATGCAAAACATTTACCTCCAAATAGCCAAACCACTGCTAATTTTCGGAAATAATTTCAGTTCCTAGGCTGATGGAAAGAGGAACGAGTGTACTTTATTTATTTGCGACATATCTTTTTGAAACTTTTAATTCTCATAGGTTTCTATATGTAAGGCTGACATAATGCAGTTTCTGAACTCCAGTAGTGCACTACACTTGGCAACACAACCACACCCATCAAGATATTCATTCCAATCCAGACCTGTAACTCCTCTACATATAAATTTGTCCATTTATTTGTCTACTCACTCACATTCTGACCAGATTGCTGTTATTGCGCAAAAACAGTTCAGACTGCACTGTGCTGCTCAGGGAAGTAAGGAAGGACTGCACTCTATTTATTTGGAACCCTTTCATTTAGTCGTGGATTATATTTGTCACAAAACACCCGCACTGATCCCACTGTGGTCATCTGACACTGGCCACAAACACGTAAACAATTCCTACTTTCACCGCACAATACCAAACAGCTCTTAAATAATGCAGTACACAAAGTCAGCAGACGAGCTCTGTACTCTTAAACTCTCCCAACAAAGCACAATGCACAGACATGCTCACAAAATAGTGCAACAGACGCGCCCAAACACCACCAGCTGCCAAACCGACCAAAACTCTCTGCTCGGCCTCCCTCAAACATGACCTCAACACAGTCGCATTCGCACCTATCACCGGAGAAACTGATATCGCCTGTGCGACTTAGATTACACTCCAAGGCAGGCCTCGCAGGCGTGCTGTTGGCGGGGAGGGGATTCCAGAGTCTCCAGCGAAGTTCAGCTTCTGAGCGCTCGTGACAGCCGACACATGTGAAAGCTGCATTGTTCTTCTCATGTATACTGCCGGCGTCTCAGGTCTGAACCTGCCTTCACGTCTATTCTCAGAATAGCTCATAGCTCGTTGACACACTCGATTAACGTGGCCGGGAAAACATTTACTACTCCCATGTACCGAGATGGTGAAGGAAAACCAATCACTCTGATCTGCGCAACAGGCGCGTGTAATCACTGAGAACACACTATTTTTTTTAACAGCTTATTTAACCACACAGTGCATCTATCACGCTATCACAAGACACCAATCCCAGATGTGGTCTGGGTCATGTTGCACAGCCCACAGACACGCACCTAATCATAATTTCGGTACACACTATAGCAAACTGCTACTAAATAATACATCACACAGATATGTAGATACGCTCAGTACTCCTAAACTATCCTAATAACGCGTAGCAGGGCCTGCAGATCAGCTCGCAAAATAACTCGGCAGACGTGCACAGGTACCCCCACTGTGCACCCTGCCCACAGGATCGTGAAGTCATCCATCCGTCTGATTTCAGACCTCGCACAGACCCTGCTCGGCTTCCGCAAGCGTGAATTGACGCGGTCAACGCGCTCGTCAGCGGTCAGAGCACACACATACGTCCGCCCAGGACCGCGATCCGGAGCCACAACTACTGAACGCGGGTGAAAGTCAACTTTATATCAACGTAGCATAATACCAAAGCGCAACCTCCATACGCTAGACACATCATAGCAGCACATGTCTTTACCTCCTATCACACTGTAGCACACTGCACATTGTTCCTCACATGACACCACACGGCCCTTTAACTAAACATAACTACACATCCCTGCTCTCGCCTTGTCGCGTGACCAGCCATCTAAAAACCTTCTCAATATTATTCTCACTTTACAACATTTTTTTAAAAAAAATAAGATCTAATTCACACCTCCCATCGCACCTAACCTCACACCCGTCCCACCATCAACATACGCAAACGGCCTCAACCCCATCTTGACACTCATATCACCCCACAAAGCATGCCTGTCAATCAATTTACCATTCTCATCCCATCATTTCCAATTACAAACGTAGCCTCTATCTAAACACCAATCAACTCATCTTTCTCGCACTTTCAACAGTAAAATTAATTTTACACACACCCAGAAATACCAAATGCAATTAAAGAGTCAAACTTTTATACAGAGCATCAAGCACATAACGACAATATTCAAAGCCCGGTCCATATTTATCACCTCCACCTTCAATTAAATATTATTACCATTGCCCCAACATTCTGCCAGCGCTCGATTTGTACCTATTTTTCCGCTCTTAACTGTTGTCACTAACGGTCGATACCACTATCTATAGATTGCCACATAAAAAAAAAATCTCGCCCCGCCGTTTAGAGACTTCTATATCCGAACACATAGCACAATTCAACTATCACTTGCTCTTATCTAATAACTCATCCATCAGGTCTGGGGGCAAGGTCATCCCTTTCTTTCCTTCTTTTCGTTCTTTAAGCAGCAGACCGCTATTTTTTTTACAGTGGTAGCTAAACTGAGCCATCAACTTAACATCACCATTCGCGAAACATATCTTCAAATACGTAAACACACTTACTCAATCAAACAGCGGTCCCGCTGAGGACATGACCTTCAATATTACAGTTCTTAATCCAATGACCACCGAAACAAGTACTAAATGCTCAAACTAATCACATAGGGCCTTACAAAGCGAGTGTCCAAGCACCGCCAGCGGCATGTCAAAGCCACATAGCTGTCCATCTAAAAGCCGTCCACTCAGCCCCAGGACCAGCATGCTGAAGTGGGCTCTCCCTATACCTGCTCTCCAGCTATTGTCCAACGACATACAGTGCACAAATGGATTCCTGAATAGCGCAGATCTCTATCTCCCCCTTGCATCTCCAACAGGACATGTAAACAGTGTCTCCTCCAGCCAGCGAAACCAACATCATTAACCCTTCGCTCACAATTTCCACTCGCATATAAAAAACCATTTTCACTCCTGCCAAAACTCACTGAATAATAGAAAAGCATTCTCCCTTTCCAAGCATATATGAGTATGCATTTATCTTCACCCATCTGATCACTGCAATTTAAGTCAGAGAAAGACATATCTATTACCTTCTGCAACCTGTCTATAAACAGAACGATCTCAGTTAATACAACAGGACCTTGTTTTGACCATTCGCTGGAAATGTGCGCAATGTTGTACGCCTCAAACTAGGTACAAGTACAATAGATCCTCAACACCCTATCATCTTACCCTCTACCATCAAACAGTGAAAAAGTCACGAAGGCACCAATGCGATCCACCTCCACCGCAGACAAACGGAATTCACAATACTCCAGAGTGCAGCCATCCAATAATTCCTAACAGTTCGCCAACTCAACACCTCAAACTACAAATGCCTATATGAACAAGATCATATTAAATATACACACACTGCAGAGACCCCTTTAAAGTTTGATCACCCATACTCTAAGCGAATGAGAAGCTGCCTCTGGCCCTTGTTCAAACAGTGTTTTTAACACTCTTTTGCACACTGCTGAGCATTTCGTCTTTCTGCCGCGACTTCGAAGTCATAGTCGGATTCTAAACAGACATTAACACGGACTGATGCATGGTCTCTCACAGGAAACTATACCTTGCACCTTATAAATCATATTCTTACAGTCGACAGCATAACACTGAATGATCTTAAATAAAGGACACCCACAACACAAGGAAAATAGAAGAGCCTGCTGGAATTGTAGCCACTTCCCTCGAAAGTGATTGACCACTTATACATTTAAACTCATATGTCGCAGTGACCGAATATTTTACTAGTCTGCATTCAACTTCTAGTGATTGGTCATTTTTGCACACAAGTACAGGATCACCGTTTTCGGTGCTAGCAACCCTGGAAGTTGCGGTCCATCAACCAAAATTTCTCCCCCAACTCAGGCAAGCATTGTCAGTCCATCATTATGTCGTACCCAATGCACAGATGCGATGGATAAGACACCACCGATCTACCGTAATATTATCCATCACAGCTGATATCGCGAAAATTTTTTACAGTAAGTCCAGCACTGGCCAATCATGTGACAGCTTGTTTTCTTAATTTCAGTATCATAGCTAAACCATACATCCTCTACTTTGCAAGTATCATGGCGACCATTCATAGATGACTGCTCAGCACGTCCATTCACACTTAATTCTCGAACACATAAATACGATCAAATTATACAAGACAATGCTATACATATTTCTAAGACCTCGCGCATAGTACTCAATCAATTTCACTGCGTATGGCGGCCAAAGACCTATCTAGTCCTCTTATTAAAAGATCATCCTCACCTCGGCATTGATCTACCTTCCCCGCAACATCGCTACCCAATTATTCCTCAACCGAGCAGACGAATACAGCTACACTCCACCTCCCTTGACTGAATAGAGCTTTCCTAGTCCTAATCCATCCTAGTGCACCACATTTCTCGAAATGTAACCAAGTCTTGGAGCTTAGCACACCATATCGATCTATAGTAACAGATCTCAATGCCTTAATTTAATGGCGTACAGTTATGAAGAACAAGAACGGAGCGATATTTATACACAACGTAGTTTGATAGATTTTTTAAGCAAATCATCCAATCTATCATGTGTAAAGTATTGTTCTAGAGTCCATGATCAGTGCATCAAAGGTTCCGGTAGGGGAGGGGAGAGGGGGGGAGAGGGAGGGGGAGAGGGAGGGGGAGAGGGGGGGGAGAGGGAGGGGGAGAGGGGGGGGGGGAGAGAGAGAGAGAGAGAGAGAGAGAGAGAGAACATAAACACACACACACACACACACACACACACACACACACACACACACTCCTAAGACTAGAACGTATAGCACTTAAAAACGGGCAATAACCTTAAATCGCTTCTTTTCCGTCCTGTCAGACATTCATCCTTCTCCCCTATCACCTTATGCTGAGCTATCTCTACCCCAATCGTAAAACTTTTCCTTTCTGTGATACGAGCCCAATATAGCCCTGCGGACACGTCTAGTGCCCAATGATCACACCAGATCACAAGCCAGAAATAATAATACTATTACTCCATCAAGTCTATATAAAAAATGATAATTATTAGCAGCCGGTACATCCTACAAGCAAACAGATACATATAACAGCAGCGTCCAACATGTGAAAATTAAAAATCATTCTGTCACCAACTCTGTAAACACCCGTATGTCGGGTAAGTGTGTACACAATGATTACAGCCCCTCACACATACCCACAGCTAACTTAGTTATGACGCTGAAGTCTCGATTTTACACTTAGCATGCGACAGGGTGGGGATCGCGTAAATCAAAGTGCATTTAGAGGAATGTGTCAACCTTCATCACACATGAGATGGAAGTTCTCTGATGACCGACGGGTTCACCGTTAACGATCGCAAGTAGACAACGAATTAAACCACATACCGAACACATAGCCGCATACGACTAGAACGATGGCTATATCACGTGACTAAAGCATCCAAACAAAATACTGGAAAAAAACTACCTTCAGCAACCTGTCCTTCTCTAGAATAAATGAGTCAACGTTTGAATCATACCTAGTTGCAGCTCTGTCTCAACCGATCATCCCGTACACCTTCTGTTATGATTTAACACAGATATGAGTAAGTTTAGACGTGAAAGATTCTCTGTCCTCCTGAAAAGCATCAAATACAGTATTCAAATCGCGTGTATCACTGCTACCTCAGTAGACATACACTATATTACGAGAAAAAATTGACTGCCTTCCTTATTCGGCTCGCTTCGAAGTCATCGTTTTCTTGCATTCCTCTTGTTGCCGCATACTTGACTCCATGTGCAAATCCCCCCCCCCCCCCCCCCCCCCTCCTGTGAACCAGAAGATAAGCAAGTACGTTCTCATTTTCACCGCATTTTGATGTTTATTAGGTTAGTTTATATCTATGCGCTAATCAGTTTTCGCATTTCTTTTGATTTTATGTCAGATCCATCCATGCGACCACGACATAAGTTATCGTTCTGTGTTCTAAAATTGGCTCTAAATGTAACCACACTGTATCCAGTCACCTCCACATTCGGAGGGCGCTTGCTCTGTTTTCTGTATCTCTTTGTACATGCACACCTCACGGACGGCTCCCAGGGCCGGCGGTGGAGTGGGGTTAACGTATTGGTAGGAGAGTGGATGCAAGCCAGTTCTTGGGAACCCATGGCTGGAGGTTACCAAAGGGTGAAATATTTGGAAAACTGGCTGGCCAAGGCAACAGTTGGGCACCCTCTTTATGGAGGTACGTTAGAATAACACAATCAACATGTCTTGCATTATGTTGTTGAAAGATAACATCATGTAGATGTTAAAGACAAGGTAAAGCCACTGCCCTTAATAAATCAGAAATGTAAAAGCTGCTGTCCAAATAACTGGCTATGCAAATCACCTGCTGAGCCTGTACAAGGATGGTGAGTATAATCAGGCAACATATGTTCTCTCCTGAGCCTCCATTCATGGGTATGTGTATTGTGATCCTGTATTGAGGACTGCAATTCATCTGTAAAGAATATAGAATGCCAATTTTATTTCTAATATTGTCATTGGCTCACCATTGTGCCTCTTTCTGCTGTCATGTCAATCGAAGCCACCACAATGGCCACCCTACCAACAGTCTGTGGCCTTGGGCAAAGATTGTATGGTGTAAGTATGGCCCACATGAATCCATTTCATATGACAGTCATGAGATTATGACGGACAGGTGAGCAATATAATGAAATGATAAACCACAGTCTCGATAGGCCAAAGTCTTACCACTGTCAAATTCCAACATGTGCCGGTAGATGTTCTTTTCTTCTTATAAAAGGTATAACACAATATTCTGACAACCAACCAGCATTCAAATGCTATTTCTAAATGAGAAACCCGATTCTTTCCATATGTACAGAATGTAGGTGGTGTTAGTTCTACCTAGTTTATGATGTGATGAACTGCTAATTATTTGCATATACAAGCATGCTGTACACTACATGCCACTTTGATACTTTTGTCTGCCACCTTCAGGATGCTGCAATTTTAATGGCAAATAGCTTACTTGTCGATAAGCCCAGCATTGAGGGGATAACTTCTTGTTTTTAACATCGTACATGTCTCACGTCTCGACAGCTACAGGATTAAATCTATGGCACAGCATAATAATTTTATTGTGCAGGCTTAAAATTTTTATTAAAGTTCCACATGGCAATCTCACAACAGAGTTAATGCTGAACTGCTGTTCCAGTTGTTATGTCAACATGGTACACCATCAATATGACAGACCTCCTAATGGGACAAACAGAAACGCAAGCACTGCTGCACTACTTGGCAAGACACTCTCTGGTACCACTACTTAACTCAGTGTCCAAGCACTGCTACGAAGTCAAATGTTGACAGAAAGACCAAGATCGAAGGTTTAGAATCATTATTGAAATGACCACAGTGAAGCAACGGGTGCTGATGGTCCTGATAAATGCTGGTAAATATGTTCATGTTCTCACAGCCACTGTGTCATAGGTGATGGCTCAGCCCATGTGAATAGCACAGTTTTCAGAGCTCTTTCTATCATTCTGTTTATGTAAAAACACAGAGAATGACAGTCTAATCAGTTTCAGAGAAAATATGACAAACTGTTCGATGACCAATCCACTACCTGCTTGCCAACTTCAACACAGAGGCTGCCTAGCCTGAGGCACACCACAGCCGTGGTCTGCTGTTGCAGCCTTTCGAGTCATTGATGATGAACTGCAAGCTGCTATCTTCATGCTAACAGGTTAGTTTCTTCTGAGCAATGTCCTGGCCAAATTGTGAGTCTACTGCAGTTTTCGTCAGTCCATGGTGGGTGAGCGGGGCCTACTCTCCACGACAACCAGCATCCTTGACCTCAGTTGGCAGAGTCCAGCTCAGGTGTAAAATAGGCTGACTATAATAACACTGAGGTGGGAGGAGCGTTGGGTTATTGCAGAGTGTCTGGGCATGCAACAACTTCCTCACCCGGTACTATCACCCGTGCAGCATATGGTCATAGCACTACTCTGGCATGGTGACTTCATGAAACGCTGACAAGATATCGTCATTTGTTTGCAGCAAGAGAACCTGCACCCAGCCGCTGCCTGCAGCTTTGAAGAAGTTAAGCCTTTGTAAGCTTTGCTCAGCTAATAAATACAGTTACAGATAATGCTGTATCACTGACTCCTCTGTGCATGCACTGGACCACTCATCCTCACACTTCACTCAACCTCTTAATTACAGTGTGACCCCAGCCCCAACATGCAGCAATGGTCTCCAGGAGTGTTCCCAGTTGCTACAAATCTGAAATTTGTCCAACAATTTAACGAGGTTATTAAAAATTAATTTACCTGAAAACATCATACATGTATTAAATTAAGTCAGGTATCACAAAATATAAACGAAACCTACAAATCCTCAAGCATTATGGAGCTGTGATGCTACAACTATAGGGTGCTTTACCCTGTGTAGGCCTGACACACTATGAGAAGTAAGCAGAATCATTCCTGGAAACCCGCATTGTCCTCTTGTCATCAGAGACAACTCTGTTGAATCAAGGAACCTTTTCATAATATTGTCTATTGTGCTTTCTAGTGCCCAAAACTAACCTTCCAATCACACTTTCTGCACTATGAATGGTGTCATTATACAAAAGGCATGGTATGCACTAAAAATTTGAAATATTTTTTTTTTATCAAAAAACTTCTTTAGATTACTTTTCACCTCTGTCATAATGTGTTTCATTGATAACACTGCCAGTTTTAGATGAATAACTCCCATTTCCAGACATTTTTATATGGGCAGTTACAGTCATACTGCAAAGAACAAGCTACAAATCTCAAATTTTATTGCACCATGAAGCTTACCCCATACCAATCATACAAAACCTCGTCATGCCTAACCAATAGTTAGTTTTGGAGAAGGCTATATGGTATGCTCTGCTATATGCTCAGTATCTGTGCTTGTGATCCGGAGCTTTGGCTCAAGGCTGCTAGTTTGTTCCTTGTCACATGACTAACCCTTGTGATGTAACACTATCTTCCTGCCCAACAAGTTTGCATAACATATTTAACAAAATCAACACCATGATAATGCATATAGCCTCCATTCACAAAATGTCAAATGGTAGCTGAAGGTGGCAGTTATTCCCACTGACAACCTACTATCTCAGTGTCAAATGTGTTCCAGAAGAACAAAATTGCAGAGTGCAGTAAAGCAAAATTCTTGTGCTTTCTACATAAAATCTGCATACTTTACTCTCAGGTAAATGTTGCAATGTCTGTCAGCAAACAACTGTTGACACAGATTCAGAGAGTATAGAACAGAATGCATTTGTAGAGCACACCTGTGCAACAGTGCTGTGTCCCGAGGCAGAGTGTTCACTTACACAGATGATCACTATAGAAAAATTTCCAGCAATGGACTCACCACTTGGATAAATGTACTGTGTATAATGTAGAATGCTTTAAGGGTGGTAAGGTAGTTTGTCTGCAAAAAATAAGTTTTTTTAATAAAAGGTTTCATTATTTCTTTGGTATCTCTTCATATAATGGACAATGGGGTTTCTTTCCATTCTGTCAGTGACTGAAGCATGTCAGTGACTGCTTGCTTATATCTTTGTGAGTTTAAGTTATCTAATTTTAACCATGCGATGTCTATGGGATCTGTATATACGATCCTGAAAAATATCCAAAGCCTCCAACCTCATGTTGATTCTTGAAATATTTTAAGCAGGTTTTTGAGAGGTACATGATATCTTACTTTGAGTGTATGAAGTTTCAAATTATCCAGCATTTTAGTCACACTATCTATGTGTGACCATTCATGCCTCACCCCCTTTCTCTGTACACATTCAGCATCACATTTCAGACCGACTTCACGTGAATCCCATACACTCGAGCAGTCTTTCAATACAGAACTACACACAAGTTTAATGAGCAATATCCTTTGTTGAAAGGGTTGAATGGTGGTGATGGTTGGGAGACCTCTGAATAGGTTCAGTTCCATATTGGAAAGGGCTTCCTTCCTTCCTTCCTTCCTTCCTTCCTTCCTTCCTTCCTTCCTTCCTTCCTCCTCCTCCTCCTCCTCCTCCTCCCCCCCCCCCCCCCCCCCCCACACACACACACACGCACACACAATAGTTTCTTCCCTCACCGTTGTGTCTCAAGTGTCTCTGTTAAGTGTAGGTGACCATAATGAATGTATGTAATGTGAGATGTCATGTTTGTCATATGATGAACAGAGCAGCAGTTTCCCAGTATCATGCCAATCAATCGAAGTCTGTACTCACCTTACCAGCAACTGTGCCAGCACTATCATTCTGCTTCATATTTCCATGTGTTGTTACTCCCTGTATTATGTGACAGCAGTGGGGTAGTTTCCTTGCAGTGTTCAGAACCACTATTGCTGTCCCCCATTCTTGACCAACTGACCACGTCTGCAACAGCAGGCATCTCATCAATAAGCGAATTTTGACTGATTCACTTGCATCAGAGTAAACAACTACAGGGTCAGCCACTGAGAAAACAGCTAGCACATAAGATTCTCACAGAGAATCACTCAGTCTGCCACGAGAGTAGCGCTACCTGCCAAATAACAGATCCTTGTGGTTCACTCCTGCTAAACCTTGTCAAGAGTCGAACAGTGAGTGCATGGCCAGACAGACATAGGTCTATTGTTCCTTGACACTGCTAAGTTCTACACTTCATCCCAGGGCTGCCCAGTCTTGTAGCTCCTGCCACTGGCACAGAACTCCAGTGACTGCAACACTTTTGGAAGATGACTACAACTTCTGGTTTTGAAGAAGTGTCAGGTTTAGTGAAACTGACATCCTTGATACAGCTGTTCAGTTTAGCATTGAGAAATTGACAACTGTTTGTATGTTGCTGTTAGATACACAAAAATCATAAACTGTTGCGCCCGACATCTTGAACACCGAGAGGGCTGGTAATAATACACTTAATTAGAACACTATTAATTACAACAAAACTTATCTTTGCTCACCAGGCTCAGCTGTAGCTATGAAACTGCACACATGGGCTTGCAGTTCAGAACACACTGAAGGGGCCACAATTACCTAGTGGCGAGCTGATACACATTCATAATGGCTGTACTGCAGCTGCACTGCAGACACTAGAAAAAACACGTTTTTAGATACCTGTGGACACAGTTCTGACAGCATTGACACGTAGGCACAGTTCACAGGAGATGTAACTCTCTTCATTCCCCAACAACTGACATGGGCTGCGTCACAGCGAGTAGGCAGCACGATGACATCACTCCAACAGAAACTTCCTGGAAGTGGGCAGATCAGACCTCGAACAGTACTGCCGTCATGGCCCTTGGCTACGCTATTTGAGGGCAGAGGCATGGCAGTGGCACCTCAGCATTATGGATGGCACAGCTTCTTCCCAGCATCTCATGATAATGCTTTGCTGTGCAATATCTCTGCGGTGGTCAATACTTCTTGCGTCGCCCTTTATACTCAACAACACCACACAGTTTGCCATCTTAATTAGCTAATAACTGTGTAAGATTCAAGAGCAATCAGTACTGTTGTTGCCAGGTCAAAATAGTGTCCACTTGGGTATTAGCATACAAATTATAGGTATAAGTCTGTTCTAAATTAGACCTTCAGGCAGTTTACAGTGCTTGCTGAAAGAACTAAGAGGTCCAGAGTTCTTGGGATCATATGCTACTTTGTTCAGTTTAAGGAAAGTTATAATTCTGAACTTATGGTATGTATTTATTGTTGGCATCTGCTCACACTGTTGTTGAAAATCTGCAAAGTATCTTTCGTTTTTACTAATTTCTTCTGTTTGGATGTCATGTGTATTGGCTATTTTTTCTCTTTAGTTCCTCTTGATAGCCTTGTTTAGTCTAGTCATCTGGAATGGACTAATAGGATTATTTATATCCTCCTGGTCTTCATGTTGTAACTTGGTTACTTTGACTTTGTAATGAGTGTCCCCACTTGTGGGGAGGTGGTGAAATACCTCGGCTGCAGTGAGGTTAGAAAATGTGGTAGTTCTGACTGAGGCATTTCAATAGTCTCATTGCCTTGTGGATGTCCCCAATCATCTCGAGTTGTTGTTTAGTTTTGATCCAGTTGCCCTTTTTTGATGCTGTTGGCACTGTGATGAGAATGGGGGCAGTCAAAAAGTATTCTAGTCCAAGGCAGTTACTGTAATGTCTTGCACAACCAACACCACCTAGTTGTAGAGTGACTTTTTGTGGATATTAAAGTCAAATTTTGTGGCTCCAGCTTTATTAGTTTTGCCGCTGGGATGCGTTGTATACCATAGTGTAAGCAAAATGGCGAATATTGAGAGTATCAAGAATCGTGCTGTGATTGAATATCTTCATTTGAAGGTAATGACGCCCAAGGAAATTGTGGAGGACATGTAGAATACACTTAAGGACAGTGCTCCATCTTATGAAACAGTGGAACACTGGGTGTCTAACTTCAAACGTGGAAGAAAGAGTGTGGAAGATGCGCCAAGGTGCAGAAGGCCTGTCACTGTTGCCAGGGATGAAACAGCAACTGCAATTCCTGATACCACATCTGGAAACTCCCATAGGCATTTTCATGACATTGCTGTGGATATTTTGGGAATATGGAAAGTTTTATCTTCAGATCAGCGATGCCAGCGTGTGCTGTGTTGCGAAGAAATCGTCCGCCAACTTGAAGTGGATGAAGATGGCTTTCTTAAAGGTATGCGACAATGGATGAAACATGGGTTCACCACTTTGATCCTGAGACAAAACAATCACAACAATGGAAACATCCTTCATCCCCCCCCAAAAAAGGTGCAAAAATCAGCCGGTAAGGCGATGGCATCGGTCTTCTGGGATGCAGAAAGGGTAATTACAGTGGATTACATGCCAAAGGGCTTAGCTATCAATGCATCATACTACTGCACCCTGCTGCACTGTTTTGAAGAAGAGATCAAAGAAAAATGCGTGGAAAATTGGCGTGCAGTGTTCTTTTGCATCAAGACGATGCACCGGAGCACAAAGCCCTCACAACACTGGAAACTGCGTGTCTTCGGGTTCAAATTGTTACCTCATCCACCATATTCTCCACATTTGACTCCACCAGATACTTTCTTCCCCAAACCTAAAAAAAGACCTCAAAGGATGCCGATTTGACAATGATGATACAGTGATTGATGCTGTGAATGCTTGGTTGGACTCGAAATTTAAGATCTTTTATTTGAATGGTTGCAAACGTTATCTGAGTGACCTTGCGTGTGTATTAGTATACATGGGTGTTGTATTGAAAAATAAATTGGTATTATGAATTTTCTGTCATTCTTTACTTGTTAAGCTAGAAACTTTTCGACTTCCCTTGTATATTCCTACTGATGGTAAATTTTTTTGAGTACCTAGCTGAATCATATTCCTCTTCAAAATTCTTCAATGCCTGATGTTTCAATCCCTCTGTAGACTTATGCTATACTTGTGAATCTGGCAATGCTTTGTCAATGGCTAAATATGTATGGAAATTGGATACATGTCCTAATCTCCTCCTCCTCCTCCTCCCTCTCCCTCTCTGGCCATTTCCTTGCACTCCCACCTCTCTGATGAGGAGTGTTGTTTACTGTTATTGGAAATCAATCCCTGATTGGGAACTAAAGTCACTTAAGATGAAAGGGGAACTCAGTTGAGATCACAGGTGTATGGAGTATGAGAGAGAGCTCTCCAGCTGCTGGTTCTGTGAAGATAATAGCTTCAATGGCACTATTTTGCCTAGTTCTAATCTGCAAACTTGAAGGATTACAAAGTTTTGGACGATTTAGATCTTGTAGCAGTATCCTAATAAAAAGACAATAAGCCTTAAATACAGCTTTTCTGGTGTATGTGAAATGCCCTGCTGTTGTTGTTATAACTGATCATGAAATAGAAAACGATACCCCTTATTTTCACATCAGTTTGTTTTAACAGCAAGCCTGTCCTTATGTCCATTCAATTGTTTATCAGTGCATCATGTAAAAATTTGAAGCATATCAGTCAAGAACTTTGAAATTTCTCAGAAAAAATGTCTTCTCTTTTTATAGTACTACAAATATTCTTAGCTGTAAC
Organism: Schistocerca gregaria; assembly: GCF_023897955.1. Taxonomy (NCBI): domain Eukaryota; kingdom Metazoa; phylum Arthropoda; class Insecta; order Orthoptera; family Acrididae; genus Schistocerca; species Schistocerca gregaria. Next base: position 96,567,434 of record NC_064924.1, read on the forward strand.
TACAGCATTGTCCAGAGGCTTGTCTGCAGTAACAGCCTTTTACTCTGTGAACTGAACAGCAACTTTTAAAAAAGGGGCAATATATATCTGCTGTGTTGCAACCACAAGGCACCAACATTCTGGAACAACTCTTTACAATATTAATGAATGTATGGTATTAGTCAGATGTTGGTTTGATTATGAAAACCGTGGCATCAAACCATCTTCAGAATTGCATAATCTGTTTTAACTATGACACATATTAGACAATGGTTGTTTTACGCTGTATGTTTGTATTGAGACTGTGTGCTGTCTGTACTTACTGCTGAGATGTTAATGCTGCCAATATCAACTGCTCTTGAATGATGTAGTTTATTCTAGGTTATGAATGACGCTCAGATGGTTAACTTCAGCCACTTCTTACAGAGCTGCAACATTTTCATTATACTCATATTCCTATGTGTTACTTTGCCAGTATGGTAAGAGACACCAGCATTCACACTGACATGTACTTTGATGTTAAAATCAGCACCTGGTGGTTTGTATATGAATATGATTTTACAGTCTTTTATGTCCACAAGAACTTCAAAATATTTCACCTACATGTGTATATTCAGCTGAATGAAGATCCCATATATATTAATTGCATTCCATTTATTCACAGCCTCCAAAACTTGTAATGAGACTAGACCTCCTAAATGATAATATTGAAGTGGAAATCAGCACCATCAATTGCTTTGAACAGAGTTATTTAACAATACTCCTAAAAGATACTCCAGTCAGCGCTACCTTTCCTATGCTGAGATGTGTTCATGATTATGATTTACATATGAAGATGACAAGATTCGATTCAGAACGTTTTTTTCAGTCGTACATAGGTTTTGTTAGGCTGGAATATTACAGGAAGTATGGCAACCTGATGTCCAGGCTGTAATGATTTTGTTTATACAATAATCATTTGACAGGTTTACCGGAGGGGGAGGAGGGGGGGGAGGGACCAAACTGCGAGGTCATTGGTCCCTTGTTCGTGATAAAATAATTACACAAAGGAAAGAAGAAAAGAAAGGAGACATATAGCACAAAAACAGGAGAATGGAAGAACCACAAGAGCAACAGAAGGACAACCAACACTACTATGGACAAAACAGGAAAAGAAAACCCCTGAGAGAAGCAAGGAACAGGTGAAAGGGATAAAAACAAGAGAGCACATGACCTTGGCTGGCCAACCATGAGAATAAAAATGAGAAGCCAGCCACTCTGTGACACATTAAAACATCCAGCCTAAAAGCATTAGAGTGGAGAAGGACAAAGGATACGCGCGAAAACTTATATAGAATGATAAAACCCACCATCAGATATAAAATGTAAAACTAAATTAGCTGATAAGGTGTTGACAGTAAAAATTAATGGCAACGAGTTCGGTAACTGAATGGGCCAATGTCAGCTGAGTGCCGCACTGACACCGAGGTGGGTCATCATAGTGCAGGAGGTAGCCATGTGTCACACAAGCGTGGCCAATGCAGAGCCGACAGAACCACAGAGTCCCTGTGAGAGGCCCGCGTGGAGGTCTTCCACACATTCATAATCTCCTTAATGGTACGCAGCTTGTTGTGTGTACTGAGATTATGCCATTCTGCCTCCTAAAGCTGCAAAACCTTGCGGCATAGTACTGAACGCAGGTCTGTTGCAGAGAAGCCAATCTCCACAAGCGGTTTCCGCATTGCCTTTTTGGGCAGCCTGTTGGCAAATTCGTTGCCTGGGATTCTGCCATGATCTGTGGTCCAGACAAACACCATCGAACTACTGGACTGTTCCAGGGCATAGATTGACTCCTGGATGGTCGCTACCAAAGGATGACGAGGTAGCACTGGTCAATAGCTTGTAGGCTGCTCAAGGAATCAGTACACAGAAGAAACGACTCCCCAGTGCACGAAAGGACGTGCTCAAGAGCACAAGATATAGCCACCAGCTCGGCAGTGAAAACACTGCCGCCATTGGGCAAGGAATGCTGTTCAATATATCCTCCATGGGCACATGCAAAGCTGAAGTGATCATCAGCCATCGGTGTGAACCACTTCATGGCCTCAGTACATGTGAAGAATCAAGAGAAAGTGGCAGTGGAGAGCCACGGGGTTAACTGAGTACTTAGGGCCATGTGAAACACCCCGGTGAAGCTGTGGCCTAGGTGTACACCCTGGAGGTGTACTTGAGTGGATCAAGAATAGGTGGTAAATGCAAGGACTCCAGTTCAGAAAGAAGGGATTGGACCCAAACTGCAATTGGAAGCCCTGACCTGGGCCATCGATGCGGAAGATGAACCACAGTGGATGGGAAAATGAGACGGTAATTCGGATGCTCAGGAGAACTACAAACGTGTGCAACATAACAGGCGAGCAGTTGTGCATGTCTAAGCTGCAATGGAGGGACTCCGGCCTCCACCACAACACTGGTCACCGGATTCATCCTACACGCACCCGTCACTAGGCAAACGCCACAGTGGTGCACTGGGTTGAGTAAACGCAATGCTGACGGCGCTTTGGAGCTATAAACCAGACTCCCATAGTGAAAGCAGGATTGAACAAGAGCTCTGTAGAGTTGTAGCAGCGTAGAGCGATCTGCGACCCAGTTGGTGTTGCTCAGGCAGTGGAGAGCATTGAGGTGCTACCAGCACGTATGCTTAAGCTGACAAAGGTGAGGAAGCCAAGTCAATTGGGCATCGAAAACCAGACCTAAGAATCGATATGTCTCCACTACAGTGAGTGGATCGTCATTAAGGTAAAGTTCTGGTTCCAGATGAACGGTATGACACCGAAGGAAGTGTATAAAACACAACTTTGTGGCTGAAAACTGAAAACCGTGGGCTAGAACCCATGACTGCACCTTGTGGATGGCTCCCTGTAGGTGCTCCTCAGCAACACCAGTACTGGTGGAGCAGTACAAAATGCAGAAGTCGTCTGTGCATACAGAAAAAGTGACAGACAGACCTACAGCTGCTGCTAGACCATTAATGGCCACTAAAAACAGAGATGCACTCAGTACAGGGCCCTGCAGGACCCCATTCTCCTTGATATACGAGGCACCAACTTGGACACAGAAAGTACAAAGCAACAAGAAATTTTGGATACAAATTAGGAGTGGGTTTTGGAGACCCCACTCATACAATGTGACAAGGATATGTCACCAGGTCATTTCATACACTTTTCATAAAACAAAAAACGATGGCAACCAGGTGTTGGTGTCTGGAAAAGGCTATTCGGATGGCAGACTTGGGGGACACAAGATTATCAGAGGTAGAGCAGTCCTGGCGGAAGGCTCCCTGACATGGAGCCAGTAGGCCACATGAGTTCAAGACCCAACCCAACCAACGACACACCATATGTTCCAGCAGCTTACAAAACGTTGCTGAGGCTGATGGGCCCATAGCTATCCACATCAAGCGGGTTTTTACTGGGTTTGAGCACTGGAATGATGGTGCTCTCCCACAATTGCGATGGAAAGACGTCATTGCACCAGATCCAGTTGAAGATGACGAGGAGATGTTGCTTGTAGTCAGATGAGAGATGTTTAATCATCTGACAGCGGATACGATCTGGCCCAGGAGCAGTGTCAGGGCAATGTACATGGGCACTGAGGAGTTCCCACTCTGTAAATGGGGCATTATACAATTCACTGAGGCATATAGTGAACAAGAGGAAGTTCCCTTCCAGCCACCATTTTAGTGTGCGAAAAGCTGGGGGGTAATTATCCAACGCAGAGGCTCGAGCATAGTGCTCAGCAAAGTGCTTGGCAATCGCAACTGCTTATGAGATCTGGTAACAGCACCAAACATGAACACAAATGCACACTGGTGGTCATTCTATCTGTCACAGAGAATTGCAATTTTAATCATTAACATACGTGATGATGTGTACATGCCGAAAGCTACATTGACATTGGATGATGTCTTCTGGGTGTTTCACATTTTTTGTCAGGCAGTGTATATCATATTTTGCTCAGTACATGAGAGGTACCTGCTTTTCAAACACTGAACATAGTGCAACTGAGAGGAAGATAAGAGTTTGATGATGCTGCTGATGATTATGATCTTGATGATGCTGCTACATGACGGTGTTATGAAAGTTAATATTGGGGATACACAGTTTCCTTTGAGACAATATTCTGAAGGATAATGGTGGAGTGTACGGCTTTGACGTATTTTAAAAATTAGAGAAAATGATACCGACAACTATGATGGTTTTGTGTGAGATAAAGTTGATGATTATGATATTAGGTAGCATTAGGATATTGTTTTGAGCCTTTTGCTGTGTAGATGACAGATTAAGTTGATATTCTGAAGTTTATAAATATCTGTGCAGCTAATAGATTTATATTACTAGTAGTTTTGAATGTTCATTATGGACATTATACTGAGGTGCCCAGTGCAGGTACTTACAGAACGCACTATGAAGCTGTCATTACATGTGCTGAGAACGTGTGTAGCTTTATAAGTCAATGAGAGGGTTATTATGAAAGAAAATCTCTGGGTATTTTATACTATTTGAATACTTTTTTAATATATCATGTTTTGATATGTCATGTTTTTATGTGCGAGATGCATTATGCTCCATGAATGTTAAAAATCTACTGCCTTAATTATTACATATGATGTTTCTGTAGTAATGTTTGCACTCAGTGCTACTTAAATATCATTGGTACACTCACATAATAGTTAACATATTTCATTTCGAAAACATGTTACATTTAATTTTACAACATTTACATTATATACTGCCAAGAACACAGTAATATTGAGGTAATATTTTATCAGCTGAAGACCAGATTCTGTGTGTGTAGGGATGCTTGATAAGTAGGAAAGCTTTTTCTGTACTTCATATGGGAAACTTTGAATAATTATCTTAATGATGATGTATCATGTAAATAAAATAGAAAGAAACTTCCATATGGGAAAAATATATTAAAAACAAAGATTCCAAGACTTATCAAGCGGGAAAGCGCCGGCAGACAGGCACATGAACAAAACACACGGTTTGTGTGTTTTGTTCATGTGCCTGTCTGCCGGCGCTTTCCCACTTGGTAAGTCTTGGAATCTTTGTTTTTAATATGATGATGTATCATGTAAGACATATGATGGTGAAAATGTATAGCAATAATGAAGACACTATGAGGAACTCATGATGTTGGAGATGAATGTGTATTGATTGTAGAGGTACAGAAACTTGTTATGTTACATAAATTACATATTTGTTACATGAAGTACAACCAGTAAAGTACATTGCTGAGAGATTGAGAATAGGAATTGCTGTTTGATCTTGTATAATTTATATATGCAATGAGAAACAAACGCCTAAATGAATCCTGTCAGAAAAACAGCAGGCCTAACAAAAAAAATAGATATCTGCAATATAATGGCATTTATCAATTTAATAGTCTTCACTTACTGTGTAATATATAGTCATTTGTGCAAGTAAATATCATGAAACCAATTTTGTGAGGCTAAGTGAAGTTGTCGTACCCAGTGCTGTAATTTTTTTTTACACTAGGATTGGGAAAGTTATGTTGGATATCTTCTCTGTATACTGTATTACCTGGAAGATTTCATTGGTTTATTATATGAAATTATGTTATCACACATACCTATATTTCCCCTGTGTATTTGGAATATGTTGTTGATGGAAGGACTACTATCCACACTAAAGAGATACTGCACTCAGTTTTCTACTGTTACACCTATAGACTTGTTTAACTATATGATTTTATTGGAAATGTTCATTTTCATCGTCTTGCATATTAGTTGTCAAGATGTTTGCCAAATTCTTGCCATTAGCCCCGTCAGTCCTCTATAATTATTAGCATGCACTATTGTATATGTGGTAATATACAACCTGTCACTGATTCTGGTACACTTCTGAACTGTTCTAGTACCTAACAAATACAGGAAAATGAAAACAATTATGAAATGGGAAATGTTATCCATGGACTGAACTTGAAATGGATGAACGTTAAACAAAATCTAGCAGTATCAATAGTAAAACAAATACAATTTGTTACAATGATAGGCCTATACAAATTATTATTCTAAAATATAGAGTGTAAGTGTTGTAATTTATTTTACTGTCCCAAATAACTGCTCTATCATTATGTACAATTATTAATTTGGATAATGACAGAATCCCACTATCACATGCAGAATTTGAAGAGGAGGGAGGAGGTGTATTGTAATGGGTTTTTAGGAATATGGGATTTTGTTTCATTTGATATCTGTTAATTCATTCGGTTACTTTTGTGACATGGTGTTCGTAATGACCATTTTAGAGTCTTAGTTGAAGTAATGTGTGTGTAAGCAACAATTGTGCATGCGTTTCTACACATCCAAATTAGACATAAAATGAGTTACATGAATAGCTGGATATATTTTAACATACTGCGAAATTGTAATGTTTCACAAGTTATTTCATGTGAAAAACAATTATGAAAAGTGGAAAACTTGCAAAAACCACATTAAAATTCAAAGTGTAAATAGATTGTGTAAAAGCTAACTGTTCAACAATATTCCTTTTATATCTTTGAATTACATGTCTTTGCCAACTGCACATGTTTAGTGAGCTGGTGCCTGTTTTGAACAGAGCAAGTTTGACTGTAGCCTAGGGAGAAGTAAGAACATGGAATCAGTAGCCAAAGCTAAACCTTGTGTATGTTAAAAATTTACAGAAAATCAGTAATCCAATGAGTTAAACCTGAATATTCAAGCCCATACATTACGTTAAAAAAAATAAAAAATATATTATAGGATCCAGAAGAATAGTAGAGCACATGCAACATCTGGCTACAGTGAACCACAGTAGGCTACGGAAAAGCACCAGTTAAGTAAACATTTCAGTTTTACTACTCGTGCTTAGTCATTTTTAGTATTTGCAACACACCCTTTAACTGGGATAAAATGCACTAAGTTGCAAATTGAAATGGATAGGTGACAATACTGTGAATCTACACCACTCATGTTGCCCTAATAATTCTGCACAGTTAATGACATTGCTGGTGACACAGAACATCTGTTGTTATTGAAATTCTGTGGGCATTTGTAAGTTTTTATACAATAGCAAGAATTTTTTTACAAAAATAAATAAATAAAAAGGAGGTTGTTGATTATCAAATAAAACTCTGACATTTTGTTTCTAAATATGCTGCATATACAATGAACTAATAGATATTAGTTGTGTTCTAAAGTCAAAGAATAATAATTTGATCTATAATTAGCTTTGCTTTCAATTGTGTGTTGCATTAACAGTCTGGCAGCTCACCATGCATGTTTGGATACAATACTTTAAAAAGGATATTCTAAATGGCACACCTCATAACTTGGAAAGAAAATTCAATGAATAAACCAGATACTAAGACAGTTTTAAATAAATATACAATCTAACTGATAGGTTTCAGTGTATGTTATCAACATTAACTTGTTTATTACACAAATTTGGCCTTGGGTAAGGCCTAATCAATTCATGTACCATCGTTTGAAACTTGACAGCACTCTTATGCATCCTTCCTCAGATGTTTGCTATGTCTGCAGAAACCTTGTATATTCTCACCTGGTACCACTGATATGTATCTACAAAAGGAATTCAATTTTTATTGCGACTCTCAACTGTAGTGTGTAAAGTTTCCTTGTATCTCAGTTCATTGTTTATGACAATACCAGACAGATTAAGAAAAATGTGTCATTTGTACATCACTATCTGCATTCTTGGGGTTACATGTTAGTAAACTAAAATAACAAGTCAAAGCTTGTATTCTCATGTGTATCTTGAGAAAAGTTGGTACACACTTTCAGTATTGCATGACTATGAATAAAGTGTATGTAGAATCAAAATTAAACAATTTTTTTGCTTATTTGCAAGTATAAGTGAGCTTTTCACAAGTACACTTGGTTCTTACAATGACCAATTCATTTTCACAGTTAATTGTGCATTGTCATTTTTTTTTAACAGCACAAAAAAAACACTACCCACACACATCAAGAAATAATTTTTAAACACACTGTAACAATACCAATACTTCAAAATTAACCATTACACTCAAAATTTTTGTACAAATCAATAGAAAACATTCCCGCACTGCATTCTCAGACAGGACATAAAAGATCCCAAATCCACATGATAATTTCCATTTAAATCTTGTAACACAGTAATTGAAGCACCAAGTATGTGGCTTGAATACTGTTCTTACTATATGACCATCTCGAGTGACTGCACAAATACTAGGGTTTGAGTACTAAGGGATAAGATGAGTCATTAGAGATAAGTATTCATGGTACCAATATAGTATACTCATCTAAAAGTAGGAATATCATACCAGTAGAACTATACAATTCTAAATGCAATTACTTAGTATTCATGAATAGTAAATTTGCAATGATGGTAAAGGGAGCTCGTAAGATGATATTTAATAGCACAATCAGTTCATACTTATCATCAAATGCCGATCATCTTAGAGGCCACTCGCTCAGTAGTTGGGGTATGGGACCTTCTGCTATTCAGTACACATAAACAAACAGATTTACAAATGTATGGTTCTCAAGGAAGAGTAAAGGATGTCCATAAAAGTCATGTGAGACATACCACAACACACAGAACTTTTTACTCAGTATTTTAACAAAATAATAATATTTAAAGAAGGGAGAGAACTTCCAAGCCGTACCTATATAGCAGAAATTTACGATACCTGTAAACAACAAGTAACTATCGATTTAAAGTAAGAGAATTTCCGTGAATGTTCCACTCATGAAAGAGGCAAAAGATAAGCCATTTATCATAAACAGAGCACAATGTGTTAAGAATAAAATAATGCAGGTATACTTCCACCAAATTCTACAGAAAAGCTGCTTATGACTTAACAGTTAACCAGAAACAAAACCTGGAAGCTATTATGAAGTTTCGATCTCTGTAGCCCTTTGATAATGGTGACATGTAAATTAATTTAGTATTTTCTGTAAAGATTTGCTGCAGGTGCCAACAACACCATTCAGTTTGTAACACTGAATTCTGTGCATTGCAGTAGTATATTTTCATTTTATGTAGTTATTTCCATCTAATGGTGTGGCACATAAATAGAGAGTGAATTTAGTGGTACTAATTATGGAAAGCTGGCCTTTACTGTTTTCACAGTGGCACACCGCACCTCTCGTACTCGTGAGTGATAAATGATCCATTAAATAAAAATGACTAATGTTCTAATTAATTCACCTAAAAGTCTGATGGCACTGGCATATCTGTCACATTTCTATTTCTTATTCATTCATTTAATTCAATAATTATGACTACTTTGAAGGTAGCATGAAATATGCCAACTTTGTGAATGATACACCATGTCATTCATAATCTTATACTGAAATGAAAGCATGCAACAGATGCATAAGTAAACAATATTTGGATTTTTAAGGCAGATGAATTACGTGATACAAATATTACCACCAGTAAAACAAAAAGTCTGAAAGTATGGCGTAACATTTGAGCTGGAGTTAAGATTGACAATGAAAGAGATAATAGCAGTGTCACATGACCCAACATAGGAAGAGCTAGATTCCAACTAATGTCAACATAGGTACATCTGTATAATTTCTAGCTTGTATGTCCACAGTCTTTATAAATGAATTAGCACTAATATCTCATCTCAAACTGTACATTTCCCTACCACCATACACACACAATGTCCTGATATGCACCACCCTATGCAAGTCTAACTGAATTTTAGTCGCCATGATCAGAAAACTGTCAGTATTTCAACAGCACTTGATAACACACTGAACCAGCCACATTTTCTACACAGGATTAAGAGACATAGTGCACAAACCATTGGCTAGCACTTAACCTGAGGTGGGGAAATCTTAATTATCAATAACTAGTAATACAGTAACATTCATTCCAGGAAACTGCTGGAATATCACAGATAAAGATAACCAGGGACCAGTGCACCAATTCATTCATCCAATTCTATTATCGAGTCCCTCCCCTTACACATTCAGTGTGGATACCACACTGGTGCTTATAAGTAGTCAAAAGACATTGAAACTAACAATTCCCAGTACTGATTCAAGAATGTAAGTCACTATTACATAATAACTTTAGCAGACCCTATGAAACAAATACAGATATATGAGAACAGACAAGCAGAAGCACATAAATACATACATACATTTATATATCAAAAATAAATCTGCAGATTTTCTGCTGCCTACATTGTGACAAATTAGACTGCTTTTCCAGTGGATACTCAATACACCAATGTATCTGAGAAACAATGCTTATTTTTTTTTTTACACGGAAATTTGACGACATACTGTTGCATGCGTACAGGCCCAGACGGGTGCACATGCGAGTGCATGTGCACTTGAATGCACACAATCACGCACGAAAGCTCACACATGCACACATATGAAAGTGCGTGCACGCATGCGCGCGCGCGCGCCCACACACACACACACACACACACACACACACACACACACACACACACACACACACACACTTTTAAATTTGTTGAAAGATGTAGAACAATGTTCTCCTGTTACAATGGCATGCCTTGAATATTTTTTTGAAATACTTCATTCTTCTTCAAAGGATAACAGTAACATGTAGTAAATACTTGTGACCCTGAAATGCAACAAGAAGTTCTTCCAACCATGTCTAAGTCTTTTGAACGCCAACAAGATGTTCAAAACAGTCCTTTGTGATGCCATATCACCTCTTCTTACATGGCACTGTTTCAACTCTCAGCTGCAGAGATCTAGTTCAAGCAGGAGCTGCCGCCTCCTCCTCTTCAACTTCCATACGCTGCTCTGGTTCCAGTACCTGATTTGTCTCTGCATTCAGTTCTGCCTGTGCATCCCCTTCTAAAATTATTGAAAAAATTGTTTCAAACCAAAGGTAACAAAGAATTAGGGAAACAGTTACTGACTGGGATGATTAACTCTAGCTCTTTTTCTAAGAAAAACTGTAAACTGACAAAAGCCGAATCTACAACTTTTCACCTTTTGCCACTGATTTATGTAAATGCAATAAAGTCTATAAAGCACATGGTAGTGAAGGAGACATTCTGTGGCTGCACTTATTTATTTTTCAGAGCTGGCCACTTCATCTATACTTATGCCTGGCACGTTTCAGGATTTTACAGTTAATTTATCAGATATGAGGTTTTTGTTGTTAACTCCTCAGCAGCAATAAACAAAGATAATACTGATGCATAGACTTATCTGGAAAGAAACTAACAAAATACACTAGATAACAAGTAACAGTTTGCTCCGTAAAAATGGAAGGTGGAGATAATGTCTTCAAGTGGAATACATGTAGTGTATGGAAAATAAAATATAAAAATATTTAATAAAAGCAACAATTTCTCTCCAGTATTTTTTCATTCCAGATACCTGCCTAGCTTCAGTTTACATTACCATCTCCTACTGCTAACTTTCTTTCCATTACACAGCTTCATGGCAACCTCTTCCTCCCTTTTTTAAATTTATATTCTGAAGTTTCTCATTCTGTTTACACTTCTCTCTAGTTTTGATTCCCTGCATAAATTGTTGCTACTTTTCATTATAGTTGTCTATTGTTTTTTAAATTACCCTACATAAATCATGTAACTTCTGAACTGGCCCTCTGCCACGTTAATTGGTTGGCTGGGTGATTAAAGGGATTAAATTACTATGTCATAAGTCCCATTTCCTCGTACAGAGAGGTCTACATGACTGTACATCAGAGATAGCCTACCGCACAAAACCCAGGGGAAGAAAATACAGTTACCAAAGGTCAACGAAGACTAGATAAGGGACAAAAAAGAAGAAAGGGAGGCAGAGGAAGAAAGGTATGCAAGGTATCCCATTTAGGGAGCACCTGGAAGCCCCCCCAAAAGAAGAGTGCAATGGGGGGCATACATCCCCCACTTACCAGAAGTCTCCACTCAGAAACTGATGAGGAAGGACTAGCAACACAATTATGGCAAGAGAAACACAAATAGATAAAAGATGAGCAAGTCAAACAGACTACGTGAGAGGGGGGAGGGTGAGTAAAAGTGCAAGCAAGGTGAAGGCCAGGATACTCCATTAAGTCCAGACACCCACAGTCCAGTCTGGGCAGAGGAGGCAACCGTGTGTTCTGCCAAGACCCCACAGGCCCAGTAAGGTTAAGTGGCCTTCCCTTAAAGTGAGCAATAAAAGCCCCCTTCATGAATAAAATGTAAAACTAAGTCAGTCGCTGAGGCATCATCTCCTAACAATGTGGGTAGCAAGTGAGGGAGATTTAAGAGTCTGCCGCAGGGTGGCTAGGCTGGGACAGTTCAGCGAAATGTGGACCACTGTCAAATAGGAACCACAACAATAGTGGGGTGGGTCCTCATGACGGACGAGATAACCAAAAGTCAGCAAAGTATTGCTGATGTGGAGCTGGCAAAGAACAGTAGAGCCCTTGTGAGAGACCTGCATGGAGGACCTCCGCAGGCTATTAGTTTCATTTATCATCTGTAATTAGTTTTATGAAGTTAAGAGTGCGCCATTCTGTATTCCAGATCCCTAAAACTTGATGGCATAATACCACTTGGGGGTCTGTTTACAGAATATCAATTTCAAGAGTCAGTTTACTGGCAGCCAATTTGATGAGGCAACCAGTGAGTTCATTCCCCAGATTCCAATGTGGCCCAGGGTGCAGACGAAGGTCACTGAGTGTCCATGTTGTTCAAAGGACACAGAGAATCCTGAATAGCCATGATCAAGGGATGGCAAGGGCAACACTGGTCGAGAGTTAGCAAACTGTTCAAGGAGTCGCTGCAGATGAGAAAGGAACCACCACTGCAGAACAGATATGCTAAGGAGAACGAGATGGCTACCAACTCCACAGTGAAAACACTACAGCCATCTGACAAGGAGTGCAGTTCAGTAAGTCCTGCATAGTATATGTGAAGCCAACAGGACCAGCAACCAGCAAGTCATCAGTATAGACTACTTCTGAATCCCAGGATGCAACAACGATAGAGAAAAATTGACAAGGGGCCTCGTGATGAACCGCGTCTTTCAAACGACGTGTTAAGTCAAGGCGAAGGTGTGACTGAGTGATGCACCGCAGAGGTGTTCGTGAGCAGCACAGAGGCGAGTTGGGAAAAGGAAAATACTGATGTTCAGAGAGGAAGGACCAGACGCGGACTGTGATCGTAATTCCTGATCTGACACGCTGTTGCAAGGAACTGACTTCTGTGTTTGAAATGAGGAGACGTTAGTTCAGACGCGTAGGGGAGCTGTGAACATGTGTAGGATAACTGACAAGCTGTTCTTGATACCTGATCCGCAATGGAGGGACACTAGCCTCCATGAGAAATCTGTTCAAAGGGCTATTTGAAAAGGATCCTATCACAAGTCGATCCCCACAGTGGCACAGTGATGTATCGGATCCAGTTCACAATGCTGAGGGTAATGCCTAAATGCCTTAGTCAAGGTGAGCTTTGTAAAGCTGCATATGGGTAGTGGAATATGACTCCCAGCTAGTGCTACTAAGGCAGTGAAATGTATAAAGGTGCAGCCAGCACTTTTGCTTAAGCTGGCAAAAATGGAAAGCCACGACAACCAAATGTCAAAGAGCAATCTGAAAAAGCGCTAAGTATCCATCATATTGAGTACTTGGCATGGGGGTAAAGTTTTGGTTCTGGATGAATAGCACAATGTTGACAGATGTGAGTCTCGGTGGCTGAAAACAGCCATGGATGAGGGCCCATGCCTGCCTCTTTCGTATGGCAACTTGCAATCGAAGTTCTGTGGCACCCACACTAGAGGAGCAATAGTAGAAGCAAAAGTTCTCAGCGTACAAGGAAGGTGATACTAAGGAGTCCACAGCTGCTACTAGGTCATTGGTGGTTACTAGAAAGAAAGGGACACTCGGTATAGAGCCCTGTGGTCCCCACTCTCTTTAACATGGGGAGAACTGTGGGAGGCACCACTTTGAACCCGGAAAATATGAGGAGACAAGAAATTCTGGATAAAAACTGAGACAGACCCCAGAGACCCCGCTTATATAAGTTAGTGATGCTGTCGTGGCGTAAGCCTTTTGCAGGTCAAAAAAAGACTGCTGGTGGATGTTGACATTGGATGAAAGCTGTTTGGATGGCAGACTCCAGGTAAAACAGATTATGAGCAGTGGAATGACCCTGGCGAAAGGAGCTCTGTCTGTGTGTGTGTGTGTGTGTGTGTGTGTGTGTGTGTGTGTGTGTGTGTGTGTGTATTTTTGACAAAGGCTTTCCTGGCCAAAAGCTCATTTTGTGACTCTTTTTGTCATGCGTATTTGTGACTGCATCTCCGTTATATGGTGAGTAGCAACAATCCTCCTCATAATATAGTTATATTCCATCTTGGATTTTCCATTGTTTCATTTAAAGAAAAACTGTAGAAAATGCTGAAAGTGGAAAATCATAAACATGGTCCAAGCACAATCTGCACCAAGAAAACCATCTGACGGAGAGGTGGCGGGAGGAAGAAGATAGTGAAAGTATAAGCTTGCAGCACAGAAAGAAAGTTACGCTGCAAAGACTGGTGTCCTGCTGTAGTCTAGCACATACTTTCAACAGAGTTGTAAGCCCCCTTCGGGCACTTCAGTTGGTCAGGATCCCAAATACATGATAGTAATTGACAGGGAGGGACAACGATTCTATTCTGCTGAATCCCCTTTGACCTGGAATCTTGGATGGGTCAGCCTGCTGCTACCTGATAATCAAGAAACTTGATACAATTGAAGTTTAGTTCTGTAAATTATTGGAACAACACAATTTTTTGGAAGAAAGCTTTGAAATATTTTACGAATGGCATCACAGATCAAAAAATGGTACAGTGCAATGTCAGTCACAAACCATGTTTTGCGCAGTTCACAACTAGAATTGTTAAGCACATCAATGAATATTTGATGAAAAAATTCCTTTTCACGAAGGAAACCCGGTATTTAATACCAGACATTCCCCAAAAGCAATAGTAAGAAGTTACAGCAACTATGAAACAATAACCCTCAAGACCATGGTAAAATTTACTGTAACACGTGTTGATCAGTTGGGTGCTTATGAGTGCAGTCAATGTTTAAACTGTACTAGCTGTCTCCCACACTCATCCGCACTCACCTTCATATGGACTATTGCTGCTGTTGTGGCTGTCTTCAATCAGAATACTGTAGTTCTAACTGCTAGTCTATCCTGCTAAGTCTCTTTACCTATGCATAACTACTGCAACCTATATGTACTTGAGACTGCTTACTTTTAGTCAAGTCTTGGTGTCTATCTACAATCTTTACCCCCAGACTTTATCTCATTACCAAACCAATTATTATATCATGCCTCAAAATGTGACCCATCAACTAATTTTTCTTTTAGTCAAATTCTGCTGAAAATTCCATTTCTCCCTGACTGAATTCAGTACCTTATCACTAATTATCAGATCTAGGCAATTGATAATGTACAGCATTCTTCAGTAACAGCAGTTTTCAAAAGCATCTATTTTCTATTTGTCTTTACTGTTTATACATCCACTTTCACTTACGTACAAAGCTACACCCCAGACAAATGCCTTCCAGAAACTTCCTAACATTTAATTTACGTACAATGTCAACTAATTTCTCTTTTTCAGAAAAAGTCGACCAATGCAGTTGTTTTTCTCTCTGAATAGCAAAATGCATCTATTACATCTGGTATCTTTTTTCCTTTCTTTTACTTTTCTTGATATTCATCTTGTAACCTCTTTTTAACACATTATGCCTTCTGTTGAACTGACCTTCCCTGTCTTCTGCTGCCTCTAACGAAATTACAATGTCATCAGCCAACCACAAACTTTTTATTTCTTCCTCTTCTTCAAGTACTTTCCCAAATTTCTTCTTGGTTTCCTTTACTGCTTGATCAGTGTACATAATGAACAACATTGGAGTTATGTCTACAACCCTGTTTCACTGCCTACTCAATAGCTGCTTTCCTTTCATGTCCTTCGACTCGAGTAACTGCAGTCTGGTTTTTGTACAAATTGTAGACAAGCTTCCACACACTATATTTTATTTCTATTACCTTCAGAACATGGTCCAGTCAACATTGTCAAAAGGGTTTTCTAAATTTATAAAAACTATAAAGATAGGTTTGCTTTCTTTAGTCAATGTTCTAAGCTGTAGGGGCACTACTGATTTGTGTTCCAATATTTCTCAACAAATTCAAACTAATATCTGCTGAGATCAGTTTCATTCTTCCATCTGACCAACAATAATCTATGTCATTGTTGTCCTGGATGGTGAGTGTCCATCAGAGACAAGGATATTGTCATGAGTGCCCCAGGGAGGCAATAAGACTGCTCTTGTTCTCTGTATACATTCATGATATGATGGATGGTGTGAACAACAATCTGCAACTGTGGTTGATGACATCGTACTGTATGGGAATGTTTTGTTGAGTGATTGTAGGAGGATACAGGAGGACAGACAGAATTTCTATTTGGCGTGATGAATCACAGGTCAGTCTAAATATAGGAAAATGTAAGTTAATGCAAATGGATAGGAAAAACAATCCCATAACTTTCAAATACAGCATTAGTGGAAAACTGCTTGCTCAATTAAATATCTCTGTGTAATGCTGCAAAGTGATATGAAATGGAACGAACACATGTCAGTATTTGACAGGGCGAATGGTCGATTTTGGTTCATTGGGAGAATTCTAGAAAGCATAGTTCATCTATAGAAGAGATCATTTGTATAGCACTATGGCCCCATTCATGAGTACTGCTGAGTGTCTGGTATCCCCATCTGGTCCAATTAATGGAAGACATTGAAGCAATTCAGAAGCTTTCTCCTAGATTTGTTACCGGTAGGTTCAGTCAACACTCGTGTATTATGGAGATGGTTAAATACGAAACCCTGATGGGAGACAATACTCTTTTCACAATGCACCTTTGAGGAAATTTAGAGAAATGGAATTTGTTACTGCAAATGATTCTACTGCCAACAACATACATTTCACATGAGGACCGCAAACACAAGATAACACAAATTAGAGCTTGTATGGAGGCATACAGAAAGCTGTTTTTCCATAGCTCTATTTGCAAGTGGAACAGAAGAAGGAACAACAAGTAGTAGTGCTACATACTCTACACCATGCGCCATACAGCTGCCTGCTGTATATTTGTAGATGAAGATATTCAGACTTGTTAGTAAGTAACTTCTTTGGATTTGGAATTATTACTTCTTGAAGTATGAGGATGTTTCACCTGTCTCGTGTATCTTCTTTACCATGCAGAATGGATTTTGTTACAGATGGTTCTGTTACGGATCTCAATAATTCTGAGGGATGACATTTATTCCAGCTGCCTTGTTTCAACTAACCCTTTCAGTGCTGCTGGCACTGATTATGGGTTTCAGGAGTCTAAACATCTAAGGTCATCATTCATCAGTCTCTTATTCACCCTATCCCCAAGGATGGATTTTGTATTCCCCCCGCCGACAGCATTGCCATAGTGGTAACACTGAAGTTAAGCACTGTCAGGCTTTGCTAGCACTTAGATGGAAGACTGTCTGGTCTGCTGAGCACTGTTGACATGTGGGGTGCACTCAGCCCTTGTGAGGCAAATTGAAGAGCTACTCGACTGAGAACTAGCGTGTCCAGTCATAAAAACTGACAAAAGTTGGGAGAGCGATGTGCTGACCACATGCCCCTCTGTATCTGCATCCAGTGATGCCTACTACATGTTGAGGCAATTAGTCAGTATTGTTGGGTCTTCCAAGGCCTGTTGGACGGTGTTTAGTTTTAGTACCTGTCTATGACTAGACTTGATTCAATGTCTAAATATGAGAATGTTTTCCAAATGTTTGCATAATGTGTATCTGAGGCATGGGTACCAGCCCAGTATTCACCTAGTGAGATGTGTGAAACCGCATCCATCCTAGCCAGCTCACCAGCTCTCATCAATCCATGAGATGGATTCAATCCAGGTCAAGCTCACTCCCCCCTCCAAGTCCCAAGAGCGGCAAGTTAACGCGTTCAGCTATCCAGGATGATGGCTTTCATGATCTCACGTCTGCCAAGTTGGTTTCCTGTATATAAAACTTCTATATATTACTTCCATCTACATTCACTCATTGATATTACTTCCAACTATCAGCCTTCCTTTATTGGCCACTAAGCTCTAATTACCTTATTTGCCCATATCCATTATTCTCATAGTCATGTATGCTTCTATTGCTCTGCTTTTGTCCTCCAGTCATTTCTGATTTGCCATTTTGCACTTGCTATCAGTCTCATCTTTAGATGTCTGTACTTCATTTTTCCAGCTTCATCTACTATAAGCTTATGTTCTTTTTCCATCAATTACCTTTAGTATCCTATTTGTTGCTCATGGACTGCTATCTGGCCTCATGTTTTTGCATACTTGAAAACCTGCTGCTCTCACTGCTATATTTCTCAAAGCTACTCATTGTATTCAGTTTCCTAGCTTCAGTCAATCACTGCCTAGAGCCCCTTTTAAAACTCTCAATAATCTCTGGTTCTCTCAACTTCTTCAGTTTTAATCTGCAGTTCATAACAAGTAAATTACCGTTCAAGTTTAATATGCTCCTGGAAATATTTTGCAGTTTAAAATCTGGTTTCAAAATCTCTGTTTCCCCATTATGTAACCTATCTGAAATCTTGTGGTGCATACCCAGTCTCTTCCACTTAAAGTGCCCTCCTTCCACGATTTGTATACCAAGTGTTTGCAATGATTAAATTGTGCTCTGAGCAAAATTCGAGCATACAACTTCCTCTTTCATTACTTTCCACCAGTTCATGTTGTCTCACTATTTTTCCTTCTGTCTTTTCCTACTACTCAATTCTAGTTGCTCAACACAATTACATTTTCATTTCCCTTAATCTAAATATAATCTTTAATATCATTACAATTTTTTTTCTTAATATCTTCATCTGTGGAGCTAGCTGGCTTATACACTTTTGCTACAGAGGTGAGTCATGGCTTTGCATCCATCTTGACTATGATAATACTGCATGTTCATGATCTCGTACATAGTAGTTCACTCACATTTCTTATTTGTTATTAGTCTTACTCCTGTCCTACCACTATTTGATACTGAGTACATAAGCCTGTACTCATCTGACCAGAAGGTGTGTTCTACCTGCCACCTCATATCACTAATTCCAATTACATGTAACTTAAACCTACCCAATACTCATTTCACCTTTTCTAAAATACCTACACAAATACGGGATCTAATACTACACAAACCAACCTGAAGAATGCCAGATGTATTTGTCTGATCATAACATCTCCTGAGTAGTTCCTAACCAGAGACTGAATTGTGGACTACTTTATCTCCAGCATGCTTTACTGAAGAGGGTGCCACCATCAGTAAATAATAAAGTAAAGCTGCATATCCTCAGTAGCTATAATGTGGCTACTATTACGAGGCCAACTGTTGTCCCTGGAAGCGCTGAAAACATTTCTGTTCTTCAGTAACTCTGTCTTAGTGGGACCTCCGTGTTGTTTCACCTGCTGTACTGCTGTTGGTATCACTGAGTCATGCAAGCCAACCCACCATAGTTCATGTAACCCAGGGGAGAAGAGGTAATGATGCACAGTCCACGACAGCAACAAAAATGTTTTACAAACTCTGGAAAATTTGTTCTAGCCACTACATACCCTTCCTTTACACATTCATCTTTCTTGTTGGTACCTTTCCTTTGACAAAGTAACTACTTAAAAAACAATAACACAATTTCATCATCAGATATGTGGTTTTGTGAGGCAGTCCAAGTGAATTGTTCGATTTTAGCTACCCTACTACTGTCCCAAATACTGATGATCCAATTTTTGACACTTAGGATTTTAGTATTGATCCTTTATCTTTGCACATTTTCTTTGAATGTTATGTAACTTGTCATAATAGCTTTGGAACAATGAAACATTTAAATGACATAACTGTAAATAAAATATTTTATAGTAATGTTTCGCTTATAACAGTTATATTGCTAGATGTTTACTAAGAGAAAAAAAAATAAAGAATCCGGTACTTATGTATTAACTTACCATCACGTTCTTCTTTGGCATTGTTGTTATTTTCTTCTATCTCCAGCTCATGATCTCCTCCAATTACTATATTATTGTCAGGTAATGTCACTGATTGCTCTGAAATTCAACTTTCAGATTAAAATGTATTCTGTTATATCTGAATGAACATGCCATGCCACTTTTAAAAAGTGACTGGCTAAAATTATTTGTCTACTCTCTATTAAATATGACGTAACCAATATCACACAGGTATCAGAATAATGTCACATCTGAGTATTTTAAGCTACAATTCAGCGCCTGAGTGTGCATCAGTTAAAATGGATTCCTGAAAATTTAATATCCATAAACCAGTCCTGTTGCTACAAATCAGTATAAATACCGAAACTGAAAAATATCACTATGAAAACATGTTTCAAATATATACACATATAACTGATCAATAAAACAAATTAATATATACAGTGGGCAGACAATATCAGCAGTTACAAATTCATCTGCAACACAAAATATGCAAAGGCTCATTAAGACAAGAAACAAATAGAGAAAGACTGTCACCATGTTTTATAGAAATGAGTAACACCTCAGCAGTAATTCAAATTTTAATTTTCTCCCAAATGTGTAAAGATTATGTTTTCATGCAAAATTAATAGAACACACACACACACACACACACACACACACACACACACAGCAAATGAAAGAGAAGAAATAAGCACCAAATTCTGATATTAAGTGAACAAGAAAATTAGTGAATAAAGAAACAGCAGCAACAGCTATAAGAAAAATAATGCTACAAATATATAGTTGAGAAAGCAACATTATTTTCTGTTTAACATTGTCCTAACTACAGTAACCAACACCATCTAGAGAGAATGGAACAGACCACAATACCATTAGTAATTTCAGCCGAGAAATGTGACAAACAGAACCATCCCATAGAAATTTACAGAAAGTGAAAATTCATGTAAATGATAAAAGCTTCTTACAATAACAGCATATTTTCTGTGAATTATTTAACATTTTAGTTTCCATTACTGGAAGTGTTTTATTTTGTATGAAAGAACTATACTTACATCCCCACACAGAAACTAAAACTATATGAAACAAAACAGACAGGAAGTGTCCAATTATGTATCAACAAGAGAAAATTATAGTTAGCACAGGGAGAGTTTGAAGAGTTAGGAGCATGTTTGGTTGCACGCGAGGTGTGAAGAAAGGAAAGAAGGTGGGTAGGTGGGTGGGTGGGTGGGAGGGAGGGAGGGAGCGAAGGGAGGGAGGGAGGAAGGAAGGTTCATGATTAATGTCCCATTGTCAGTGAGGTTTGCCTTAAGCAATTAAGGATAATCATGGAAAACCTAAATTTGGACAGCTGGGTCACGATTTGAATCATGGTCCTCTCAAATGCAGGTATAGTGTGCTAGCCACTGTGCCACCTCATCTGGTATGTACTTAAACTAAAAAAGAAATAGAAACTTGGTGCCATTAGCTTTCGTCTGCCACTCTTTGATCAGCTACAATTAAGCTGTTACTATTTCTATTTTCTGTTTATTGTTTCCACCTGCATTTTTCTTTATTGTACTATTAAAAACCAAAGAGAAAAATGAGGTTCATAATACAAATGAACATACTCCTGTCTTCTATTTATTCACACATATCATCAGCATGGGTGCTGCTTTGGCTCACTTGAATACCAACACAGAACAATTGTAAAACATTTGTTACAAAGCTCTGCTCAAACATCTCTTACTGTGATTGTATTCACAATTGCTTATTGTCAATATATGGAAAGGGCCACAGTCTCCCAAACGCAGGCACATGAAAAATATAAACATATCTCAGACACACTGAACAATGTAAATGCTACACAACAACTGGAAGAATGCTACTGATTATGAAATCATTCGAATAGTGGAACAGTGGTGTATATAATACAACAATTCTAAATCTGATCAAAATACCTACAGATTTCTAGTTAATAAGAATAAGTGCTAGCATTTCCTCATAGTTTTTCGCAGTGGCATAACTGGATGAAATGTTCTGTTTTCAAACAATGTCAACCAAGATATCAGTTCTTGAGTCTTTAACAGTTGTCACCATCACTGTCATCAGGTATTAAAGCTTTCAACTGACTGGACAGGTAAGGTGTCTTACACACAATGCACAAGCATCCAGTTTGTTCCACAGGTACACCAAATTAATCTGGACCATCTCTGGAATGCTGTGGATGCTGTCGCTTTGCATGTTTAAGACGAGTACTTTGCCCATCCAGCAGTCAGTTCTAATTCCTGAGGTCAGTGATGGTGACAACTGTTGAAATCATGAGAATTATCTCAACTGACATGGCTTGAAAACTGAAAACATTTTATCCAAGGTACTACAGTACAATCAATGAACAAAGATCCCTGACAACTGCAAGAGCTGTTGCCAGGTTTCCACTGAAGCAGGTGAAAACAACTGTATACACAGCTGTGAGTGAGGCTTTGCACTAAGATGTATACAAAACCACATCATGTCAATAGTTGAGCTAAACGCACAATGCAACCACGTCAAACCAACTGCAACTGTCAGATCCCTTCTGTCGACACCCCTAACAGTGTTTGATAATATTACTCAATACATAAATTTTACAGACATAATCCTAGAACTCAACTTGATCTTCAGGATGGTGGTACACAAATGCAGCCAACCTTCAGGGCCAGCTTTGCGACTGATCAGATGTGACCAAGTTTACATGGAAAGTGGCTGTACAACATGCACGCAGTCAACTTTGGGCAGCCGGCACATTTGTTCACAGTATTTTGTCACATGTTCAGTCTTCGGCCAGTGAGCCTGCTGACGCCAAAGTTGTGTGCATTTGGACGGGGCAGTGTGCATGCTAGACTGCCAATGTGTGGCCTGCTGTTGATGCACTTACAGCGGTGTGTATTTTTTGCATTAGATTATTTGTTAGTAGCTACATTTCCGAAAAGGACCTTTCAGCCATAACGAACTTGGATACAGTGAAATTTATTATAAAAATTAGGGAGATGCCTGCTTTGTGGGGCTTTTGATCTGTAGACTAAGGAACAAAAAACAATTAATTCTTTTACCTTTATTCATATTTAATTAACAAAACACGTACATTTAATTCAGTGAATGTAATCGAACTGCCATTGCAGAGCATCTTCATACAACAAGTAATAGGCCAATACATTTCTGTTGTGTGAATTGGATTTATGTCTTTGTATTCATTATGGAATATCCTCATCTACACAATTTGTTCAATGTACTTAGAAATTGCACACCACCTCTATTCTGTGCATAGTCGTGCAGAATGCAATATTCCTTCATGACACCTATAGCAAAATCCATGTCTATATTTAGGTGCCTGTGAAAGGCCTGCTACTCTTATTTGCACAACAGTTAAAGAACACCGATGCACTGTTTGCCGTTTTCACCAGTTATGCATGCTTTCCATCAATGGCATTAAGACAGTTTCGTAAACTTGTCTTAATTTCAAATTATTTTGCTATTTGCTGCCAGCCATTTTTTGTCAGCTCTGACATATATTCCTTTTTCAAGATAATCCGGATGATGAACATACCCTTCTGACAGTTTTTCTGATAGTTGCGACTCCAAGTGGAAAAGCACGATGTTAATCAACATATGAATTTCCAGTCGCTAGATATCTGAAAGGGAGAAATTACTAATTAGTCCACAGATTCATAAAACAGGTTACATTTCAGGCAACCTTTTTCGAAAAAAATTCTTGTAACATTTTGTTACAATTATCTTATAAGCACAATTATTCCTACTATTTTTGAAAAATTAGTGTACGTCCCAACAATTTCTATCACATATAGTGTGCAGAAATTCCTCCAACATATCATTACACATAGCTTCAACTGACAAAGAAACTTTATTGGTAGTTCAAATAATATTTCATTATTACAGATATGTCCGTTACAGAAGAAATGGCGTAACATGAAAGATTCCTACAGCCGACAAAAATGGAGACCAACTGGTAAAAGTCGTTCTGCAGCTATGAGACAGATGCCATATCTGTATTTCAGTCTAGTATTGTTTGTAAATAATACCACCACATCTTTGCATACACACAGTAGCATACCACCTTACAACCGCCGAGATTTAGGGTTCACCTGAAAATAGTTTCAAGTGGTCTGTACCAGGCTAGATTGTTAAGTAATAAAAGGAAGACAAAACAAAAAGTAAGTACACAACTAACTGAAATGACACACACACACACACACACACACACACACACACACACACACACACACACACACACACACGACAAATGAAGCCACGTTCTTTTCTTAGCTTTGGTCAGTGAAAATATTCTGGCATCTGAAACTGTCTGTAAAACAATATATCTTAAGTATTATTGAAGCATCTCAGTCACATCCTAGTTAACCAAACGCTTCCTCCCACGAATGCTACCCACAGTATGTTTTTCATTCTTCACAACCACCATGTGGATATTCCACACAATACTAACCTCTAGCTACACCTTTACCTTCTGATCCAACAGATTATCACCAGCAAAGCTAGCCCATGCTATCTGGTTCTTGTTCTTTTTCTTCTTCACAAAATGATACTTCAATAGAGTACGCACCAGAAACAACTGATGATTGCAGTACTGACAATAGTGTTCCCTCACCAGTACTCAGATGTTTCGGTGAATCATGAAGTTAATATTACTAAGAACAGTGACGTTTTACAATTGTAATATTATTAAAATTATTCTGTAATAAAGCTTACTTTAAAATAATTAGCAGTTTCTCTTCATTTCGTAAGCATATCTGCATTGCTGTGTCTACATCCCTCTTTGTTGTCTCCAGTTTTTTTAAAATATTTCATCAAAACTTTTTACAGACATTCAAGTGAAATTAACAAATTTACCTTCCTGTTTGTGAAGTTCACATAGAAGGCAACATACATTCTGTCTGTAGACTGGAATTACAATAACTTATTTTACTCTTTCGTTTCAACCCACAATCCTAGAGTTAAGCAGCTTTAGTGATCTCCATAAACTCCACTGCATGGCTGAGCTGTGGTCAACTGACTGCCAACAGTGTCAGACAGGTGCAGCTCAGGCTGTAGTAGTTGGAGACTGCTGCTGATACAACAAGGACTGCACGACCAAGCGGTTGCTACATCGCAATGAGCAGCCAGAGTGGAAATATCAACAACACAGCAAGAAGGCACAGCCATTGCAGCATCAGTGGCCCGATTACCTCATATCCAAGACACACGGACGTCTTGTAGCTTACATGATAAAAACTGATGCTGTACCAAACAAGGAAGAGCCTGGGCCACTTAAATACCCATCATTGTTAGTAAAAGATATCACAGTCTGCTGGCTACCTGGCCCAAGGAGCGACCTGTGTTGGTTTGCGAGTACAAAAATACTAGCTGCAGCCCTGCTCTGCTGTGGGCTTATTGTGCTGTATCCAGTGGGCCACTTCAGGCCAGATCTTGCCCTGTGCCATACAGTTGCTCATTTGCCATACCTGGAGCAAGCAAACTCTTGGCAGCATTCCTCTGCACCAAGTCCACTTCGTGATCCTGTGCACCCCGTTGCACCTCATCTGCAGTTACTTGTTTGCTTAGAGGTAGTGCAGCTGCCATATTAGAACACTGACTTGCTGGCGTCAGTGGCCTTGACTTGCCATTGGCATCATCATTTCCTCACCTGCACGACATCAATGAGCTGTCTGTGGGCCACAGTGCCCTGCCTGTCGGCTGTATATCGCTAGCAACTGGAGGGCATTGGTCTGTCTGGACATCAGCATAACTATTTTTGTAGTACTGAATAATAAATGTGTGGTTTATCAATGCTGTTTCATTGATGCCACATTGGACATTACTAGACATCCACTCACTGCCTCACTGCTACCCAACCTGCATTGTAGAATAGCAGCATTCTGACCTCCAACAACACCATTCCACCATCCACCAGAGGTTAATCAACATGGTTGCTACAAAATTATGACAGATCTTTTACATGGAGCACTATAATAATTCTAACTAATTATTTAAACTTACTGAAGTGCCTCAAAAATTCAATTGAGAGAGGAGAAAAATTATCAAATATAATTAATGACATTGAAGAAGTTGCTATACATTTGCAAGTAATTATAAAAAACAACCTTTCACGGATTCTAGCATGTTGTGGCATCTTATGTAATGAACCAACAGACAACATAATCAAAACAGTGACAAACTCAGGCAAAAACTTAAGTGGTTGTGTTACTCATATAAAATGCTTGGATTAATCAATGACAAATCAAAGTATGAGAGATAGATGAAAGGGAGTTCAATCATGAGAACATTTCAGTATGATCTGTTGCAATGATTTCATCATTTAGCACTTGGAATTACGCACATGCTATTAAACCACAGAAACTTTACTACCCAACTGTTCTGGATACAGAAAACAGTGCAGTCATCATAAAGCAGAAAAGGAGCGATTTATCTGACATCTAGAAGAACAAGAACATGAGCATTGGCATCGAGCAAAGGATGGAAGTTTTTCCAAAACTTAAGTTTGTAAACTGTTTGCATGCCATCGTGGTGAAAGCATACCATGCACGGCAAAATGATGCTATCCAATATCATCGCTTAGGTAACTGTGGTGCGCCAAGGGCCATAGATGACAAGGGTAAATGACAGCTGCTGTGATGTTTATGGATGAATAGACATACAACTGTTGAGCGACGGACTGCTTAGATAAAACAAGGGGCTACCAACAATGTCTCCTCAACTACCATTCTGCAATCGTTGCCGTGAATGGGTCTCCACAGCAGGTACCTGGTTCACGCACCCATACTGACTGCTGTTCACTGGTGACAAAGAATGGGTGCACATCAATACCACAACTGCATGTCCACTGAGAGGCCGCAGGAAGCCTTTTCAGATGAATCGCATTTCACATTCCAGTGGCATGAAATTTTTGAAAGTAACATTCTCCAACAATGACTGCAAGGGTCCAGGCCAGAGGAGGGAGTGGTATTGCCTGGAAAACGTTTTTTGTGGCATTCTCTAGGCAATCCCATCATTCTATCATTTTGGAAGGAACAGTGGATTAACACAAGTATGCATCTATTCATGGGGACCATCTCAACCCCTATATGCAGTCTGCTTTTCTTCGGCATGATAGCATCTACCAGCAGGACAATGCAACATGTCACCCAGCTTGCAGTGTGCATGTGTGGTTCGAAGAGCACCAGGATGAGTTTATCTTACTTCCCTGACAACCAAATTCCCCAGATTTACACTCAGTTGAGAATCTGTGGGACCACCTTGGTCGGTCTGTTCGTGTTGTGGGCCCCGAACTAAGAAACCTAGCGCATGGCACTGGATCTCGCATGGTTCCATAGCCCTGTTGGCACCATCCAGAAACTCATTGCCTCTTCCTGCGTATCTTACAGCAGTCTATGCTGTTAAAGGTGATTATTCAGCCCTTTGACATGTATTACATTAACGTGATTGGATAGTATATATTCACACCCCCTATGAAAGTAAAGGAAATATTCTTAACCTTATCAGACACATTTCGTACTTCATATACAGTCATGCTGCTACTAAAAAACTGCACTGTTAAAATCTC
Source organism: Schistocerca gregaria (assembly GCF_023897955.1). NCBI lineage: Eukaryota > Metazoa > Arthropoda > Insecta > Orthoptera > Acrididae > Schistocerca > Schistocerca gregaria. The sequence continues at coordinate 96,595,066 of NC_064924.1, forward strand.
AGATAATTATATGCAATACTCAGAGATTTAAAATTTTACCTAAAAACTGTAATAACTTTTCTTGTACTACAAAACAGTATTAGGGATTGTAATGTATTTCCTTATAAGGTACTCTAATGCTGTAAATATCACTTCACAAAAATTGAATTATCTGGAATATCCTTTGTTTTGATGTAAAAAATAATTATTTAATTACATTTCATTGTATAAGTGTTGTAGGAGGGAGGGGGGGGGGGGAGAGAGAGAGAGAGAGAGAGAGAGAGAGAGAGAGAGACATATGTGAAGTGTGGATGTTTTATTTTATTGAAAACTGTGTGAAAGAATGCACCCCAGAATGTTTCCAAATGGCTGTTCAGATCACCAGCCAATGAGAATTAAGCATTTCCAGTACACAGTGTGGGGCTTTGAACTGTACATCAGTGAGCCAAAGATTTGTTCAGTAGTCATTTTTGTGAGCACATCATGTGGAACAGTGCCACATCAATTTTGACTAAGATTATGAAAATCATTCATCATTCATCATTGCGGCACATGAAAAGCTATTCCAAGTGCGGTGGGCAAAATGTCAAGACAGAATGGATCTCACTTCAGGGCTTGATTTTAGGAAGTCACAGCCTTGTTGACATAGCTGATTAAAACATTCAAGAACAGGGTAGTACTGAGTGACATGTGGTGTATTCTTAAGTCATTTTTGAAGGGATCATCAGTACTAGGATTGGATTCTCACCCCATCCGGTAAGTTTCACCTGACCTGGGATTCTGGACGACTTTTCTGTAACTCTCCCCACTTCCTAAAGCTCATTAATCCTCTTCCTTCGTGCCTCTTCATTTCCCTTCAAATCTTCTGTCAGAAAAAGGAGCCACTTTGTCTAAAATCTAGCACATTTTCACATTTTGATGTGTGTGTTCTTCTGCAACTGTTTGGTAAGTACATCTACATCCACATCTACAAGTATATTCTGCAAATCACATTTAAGTGCTTGGGAGAGGGTTCACTGAACCACTTTCACAATTTTCTATTACTTCAATCTCGTATAGTGCGCGGAAAAAATGAACACGTATATGTTTCCGTGTGAGCTCTGATTTCCCATATTTTATTATGGTGATTGTTTCTCCCTATGTAGGTTAGCATCAACAAAATATTTTTGCATTCAGAGGGGAAAGTTGATGTTTGAAATTTCGTAAGATTCTGCCGCAATAAAAAATGCCTTTGTTTTAATGGTGTCCAGTGTCCTGTATAATTTCAGAGACACCTCTCCCCTATTTTGCAGTAATACAAAACGTGCTGCTGTTCTTTGAATTTTTTCGATGTACTCCATCAATCCTATCTGGTAAGGATCCCACACCACCCAGCAGCATTCTACAAGAGTATGGACAAGTGTAGTGTATGCAATCTCTCTAGCAGATCTGCCACATTTCCTAAATGTCTAGCCAATAAAACGCAGTCTTTGGTTAGCCTTCCCAACAACATTTTCTGTATGTTCTTTCCAAATTACGTTGTTCATAACTGTAATTCCTAGGTATTTAGCTGAATTTACAGACTTTAGATGTGACTGATTTATCAAGTAACTAAGTTTAAGAGACTCCTTCTAGCGCTCGTGGATGACCTCACACTTTTCATTATTTAGGGTCAATTGCCAATTTCACACCATAAAGATATCTTTTCTGAATTTTTTTCCAATTTGTTTTGATCTTCTGATGACTTTAATAGTCAGTAAATGACAGCATACTCTGCAAACAACCTAAGACGGCTTCTCAGATTGTCTCCCAAATCGTTTACATAGATAAGGAACAGCAAAGGGCCTATAATACTACCTTGGGGAACGCCAGAAATTCTTCTATGTTACTTGATGACTTTCTGTCAATTACTACGAACTGTGACCTCTGACAGGAAATCATGAATCCAGCCACAGTCACATAACTGAGATGATATTCCATAAGTACGCAATTTCACTACAAGTCGCTTGTGTGATACAGTGTCGAAAGCCTTCTGGGAATCCAGAAATAAGGAATCAATTTGAAATCCCTTGTCAATAGCACTCAACACTTTGTGCGAGTAAAGAGCTAGTTGTCTTTCACAAGATGTTTTCTAAATACATGTTGACTATATGTCAATAGACCGTTTTCTTTGAGGTAATTCATACTGTTCGAACACTGTATATATTCCAAAATCCTGCTGCATGTCTATGTTAATGATATGGGTATGTAATTAGTGGGTTACTCCTACTACCTTTCTTGAATATTGGCGTGACCTGCACAACTTTCCAGTCTTTGGATACGGATCTTTTGTGGAGCAAATGGTTGTATCTGATTGTTAAGTATGAAGCTATTGTATCAGCATACTCTGGAAGGAAGCTAACTGCTATACAATATGGACCGGAAGACTTGTATCTGTTAAGTAATTTAAGTTGCTTTACTACTTCAAGAATATCTACTTCTACATCACTCATGTTGGCAGCTGTTCTTGATTCGAATTCTGGAATATTTACTTCACCTTCTTTGGTAAGTAGATTTTTTATCCATCCAATTACATTATACTTTTAAAAATTGATTATTTTCAGTGAAAAAAGTATATGACAGTTCTAGATTCATTCATTGTTGAATGAATGAATGAATGAACAAATACAGATCCAAATGAAAAGAAATTCAGAATCTTAAGAAGTGTCACACAAGTAAATTCCATACTCCCAAAATAAATCATTGCAACTGTAGAGTGTTTTCAGATTCCTAAAGCTAAAAACAGGCCAGTTAGTTATAATACATCAGTAATGTATAGTCAACGAACCTTAAAGAAAATAGCCAAAATTAACAAAGAAGAAACTGATGAGTTTTGTATTTAGGGCAGCTGAAGACAATAACTGGACAGACAGGAAAAGAAATAAACAGAAGAACAAAAAAATACTCTATATCTGAGTGTTGGTCTGTGAGAACTGGAGATTTCCACATTAGGAAGTAATAGGAGAGAAATGAAAAAAAAAAAAAAAAAAAAAAAAAAAAAAAAAAAAAAAAAAAAAAAACATTGGAAAGGATCATAGAACAGGTTGGTGTGAGAAACATAATTATGAGTGTAACAAATGTGAAACTGAGGTATACTTGATCAGATAGCCGTGCATGTCAAAGAGCTGCTTTCAGGACAGAGAGGTGTGTCAACACTGGATAGAATCCACACAGCAGATTAATGATGAGGGGCAGTGTGCCAACTTGCCTGGATGTGGCTTTTAGGCAGTTTCCCATAACCAAATACATCTACATATATCATATACATTCCGCAAGAAACCGTAAGGTGCATGGCAGAGGGTACCCTGCACCACTACTAGTCATTTCCTTTCCTCGCAAACACAGCAAGGGAAAATCGACTGTCTGTATGCCTCTGTGTGAGCCCTAACTTCTCATATCTTACCTTTGTAGTCCTTACACAAAATGTATTTTGATGGGCAGAGCAATCATTTTGCACTCAGCTGCAAATGCCAGATCTCTAGAGTTTCTCAATAATGTTCTTCAAAAAGAATGTTGCCTTCCCTCCACACATTCCCATTTGAGTTCCTGAAGCATCTCCGTAATACTTGTGTGCTGTTCAGACCTACCAGTAACAGATCTAGTGGGCGGCCTCTGAATTGCTTCTGTGTCTTCCTCGAATCTGACATGGTGCAAATCACAAAATCTCCAGAAGTACTCAAGAACAGGCTACACTAGCATCCTATATGTAGTCTCCTTTATAGATGAACCACACTTTCCCAAAATTCTCTCAATAAATTGAAGTTTAACATTTGCCCTTCCTACCACAATCATCACATGCTCATTAAATTTCAATTAATTTTGCAATTTTATGCCGAGACATTTAAACAAAATTATTGTCAAGCAGGACACTGCTAATGCTGTATCCAAATATTATGGGTTTGTTTTTCCCATTCTTCAACGTTAATCAACATTTTTCTACATTTAGAGGTAGCTGCCATTCACCAAACCAACTAGAAATTTTGTCCAAGTCACTAGACGTAGACACCTTGCAGATTGCTGCCCAACCTGTCTGTCAGATCATTTATGAATACAAAAAGTAGCAGCAGTTTTATCAGACTTTCCCTGGGGCACTCCTGGCAATACACTTTGTCTCTGGTGAACACTTGCCATCAAGGACAACATACTGGCTTCTGTTACTTAACAAGTCTTCGAGCCACTCACATATCTGAGAACCTATTCCGTACACTCATACTTTCGTTAAGAGTTTGCAGTGGGACACAGAGTCAAATGCTTTTCGGAAATGTAGAAGTAAGGACTCTGCCTGTTGCCCTCCATCCAATGTACACAGTATATCATTTGAAAAAAAGGCAAACCAAGTTTTAATCAAGCGATGCTTTCTAAAACTGAGCTGATTCGTGGACATCAGCCTTTCAGCCTCAAGGAGACTTACAATATTTGAACTCAGAATATGTCCAAGAATTCTGCAGCAAACCAATGTTAAGGATATCGGTCCATCCTTTTACCCTTCTTACTCACAGGAGTCACCTGGTCTTTTTTTCCAGTCACTTGGGGCTTTGCAATGTATGACAGATTTGTGATCCAGAGTGAAATTTTCACTCTGCAGCAGGTTGTGCACAAATATGAAACTTCCTGGCAGGCAAAAAACTGAGAGCCGGACCGAGACTCGAACAGGACCTTTGCCTTTCGCGGGCAAGTGCTCCACTATCTGGGCTACCAAAGCACAACTCATGACCCATCCTCGCAGCTTTAATTCCCTCAATACCTCATCTCCTACCTTCCAAACTTCACAGAAGCTTTCCTGCAGATCTTGCAGAACTAGCACTCCTGAAAGAAAGGACGTCATGGAGACGTGGCTTAGCCACAGCCTGGGGGATGTTTCAAGAATGAAATTTTCACTTTTGAGCAGAGTGTGCACTGATATGAAACTTCCTGGCAGATGAAAATTGTGTGCCAGACCAAGACGAACTCGAGACCTTTGCCTTTCACAGGAAAGTGCTCTACCATCTGAGCTACCCAAGCATGACTCACAACCTGTCCTCACAGCTTCAATTCTGCCACTACCTCGTCTCCAGCTTCCAAACTTCACAGAAGCTCTCCTGCAAACCCTGCAGAAGTAGCACTCCTGGAAGAAAAGATATTGCAGAGATGTGGCTTAGCCACAGCCTGAGAGCACTTGCCTGTGAAAGGAAAAGCTCCTGCGTTCAAGTCTCGATCTGGCACAAAGTTTTAATCTGCAGGAAGTTCCAGATTTGCGATAAATGCACACTAAGTAAAGAGCAAATGTTGTAGAGTACTTCTCAAACCAAACTGGGATTCCATCCAGGCCTGGTAAGTTACTTGTTTCCAACTCTTGCAGAAGCTTGTTTATGCCAGGGACACTTATTATGTCCCCCATACAATGGGGGTCAAATGACACAGTATGTTTGTACGATTCTCCAGTGTGAACAATTTCTTAAAGGTGAAATCTGTAACTTAGACTTTATTTTGCAATCTTCTACTGCCACACCACACTGATCAATGAGTAACTAGATGGATATCTTAGATTCGCTCAGCGATTTTACATAGGACCAAAATTTTCTTGGGTTTTTGTGCAGATCTTTTGCTAAGGTATGACATTGGCAGCAGTAGTATGCCTTGTGCACAGATCTTTCCACACACGTACAGATATCTACTATCCTTTGCCTGTCTTGACTTGTGCATCCTCTTTTGAACTGAGAGCACAGCAGTCTTTGCTTTCTCAGCATATATTGACTTTTGTTACTGAGCTATGAGGGGTCTTTTCCATCCTTAATCCACTTATTAGCCACGTACTTCTCCTGAGCATGATTTACAACCTGTTTAATGTGGTGTCACCACCAGACACCACACTTGCTAGGTGGTAGCCTTTAAATCGGCCGCGGTCCGTTAATATACGTCGGACGCACATGTCGCCACTATCAGTGATTGAAGACCGAGCGCCACCACACGGCAGGTCTAGAGAGACTTCCTAGCACTCGCCCTAGTTGTACAGCCAACTTTGCTAGCAATGGTTCACTGCCTACTTACTTTCTCATTTGCCGAGACGATAGTTTAGCATACCCTTCAGCTACGTCATTTGCTACGACCTAGCATGGCGCCATATTCAGTTACTATTGATATTGTGAATCATGTACCGTCTGTACAGAGTGATGTTCATCATTAATGGATTAAAGTTAAGTATTCCACCAGCTACGTTCGTTTTTCTAAATGCTAATTTCCTTGTCCTGTTCCAGACCTCATGCCAGCCTGCATGAGCTAAAACGCATGCCTTTCAGCCTCCTCTTGTAACATGGTATTTGACTCTCCTGCCAACCACAACATTTAAACTTCACATATAATTCCTCTACTTCCCTTAGACAGAACTAAATGATGTCAGTTCACTGTCTAAGTGAGATGCTAACAACTGCTTATTTACTCTTTCTATCAGAAACATTCTCCCAGCCTTCTTAACCGATTTATTGACATTTGTAACCATAGTCGCTATGACATCATGATCACTAATCCCTGTCTCTATACTGATGCGACCACTAATGTCCGGCCGGTCTGTTTCTAGCTACTAGGTGTAAGATATTTTCATTGTGTGTGGGTTGCCAAACTAGCTGCTCAAGGCAGTTTTTGGAAGACTGTGTTGAAAACAACTTTGAAAGACCGTTTGTCTGTACCCCTTGCAATGAATTCATAGATATCACAATCTATACTTAGTATGTTTAACGTCACCTTCAATTATTATAGCATGATCTGGGCATTTATGTGCTAGTGAGTGAGCCTCCAAGCCCATGTTAACAGGGTGGAGGGACGGGAAGGGGGTCGGGGGGGGGGGGGGGGGGGGGAGGCAAGTTTGGGGGCAGCTGATGGTGTGGTAACAGGGAGGGCATCCAACCATATCTTAAATCAACCATTCCACCATTCCAAATCTGTTACCAATCACACTGACCCTGAAAAAGAAGTAGATGGAACTGAAGTAGAAAGTATGTGGAGATATGTAAGGAGGTTCTTCGTTGGATTCCAAGACATCACAAAAGACCAAAAAGACAGATTTCTTTTAGTTCCAAACTACCATAATACACTTTTATGAACAATTTTAAATGAATGATGTTGCAAGGCAGGGACTGTTGTGGGCACCACTGTAATAATCTAACCACCAAGCACAGTTAGTTTGCAAGACTGTGTTATGTTGTATCCATGGTGTGCACTCGTGCACTGCATATTAATTAAAGTTAAGTGTCAAATGATGTGGCATCAGTTAGCAATTATTTCATTGAAGTTTAGCGAGATAAGGGACTGAATTTTTCTTGTGTTTATTGGACGCCAGAGACAACCACAAATAAACGGCAGTCAATAAGTAGGTCTACACTTCATAATTTTAGAAAGTATTAACCTGGACGCCACAGGAATCTTTGATTAATGCCTCCCATAGGACACATACACCAGCTGTAAACAGCTTCCTACTAATGCAAGATGACATAATGCAAGGTGAGCAATGGCATTACAGAACTTGCAGGAACAACATGGATGTGTAAAGCTGAAACTGTAATGAATGATAAAGTCTAAAATGATAATACTAACAGTGACTGAACCACTGCATTGATTCTCCTCAGCTGCTAGTACAGATCTGGTTGAAATGGAATCAAAAGCTCTCTCAAAGTCCACGAATCCCAGTAAATTTAGGTCAAATGGCTCTGAGCACTAAGGGACTTAACACTGGAGGTCATCAGTCCCCTAGAACTTAGAACTACTTAAACCTAACTAACCTAAGGACATCACACACATCCATGCTCGAGGTAGGATTTGAACCTGCAACCGTAGCGGTCGCGCGTTATCAGACTGAAGCACCTAGAACCGCTTGGCCACTCCAGCCGGCCAGTCAATTTAGTGATTCATACTCATTACTCTATTCTAAAAGTTTGTTCATGACCAGCAACAGGTACATTAAGCTGTAGCCACTTCTAAGGAAGCTTATTTTTTTGTTTGGTGACTTTTAAAAAATATTCTAGCAACTATCTTGTATGTTACTGGCAGAATGAGGACTGGTCTACAGTGTCCTTTTTTGTCTCCACTCTTATGAAGTGGGACAAGTACATCATTGTACAAGATTGGTGGAATTTTCTTCTTTTTTTCTAGAATTCTATAAATAATTTTGCTGTTTGTTTTTAAATAACTTTCCTTCCTGCATTACCATTTGTACTGAGGCACCAACATCTCCAGGCACTTTTCCATTTCTCTCCTCATATCTCAGGTTGTTTTATACATCTAATCTGGCGTTACTTCCAGAATATCATCATTTTCATTTTTAAATATCTGAAAAAATCTGTCTTACCAATTATACTATGCAAACATTTAAAAAAGTCTTGCAATGTTTGTACAAGTTTCTCTCTGGTGCTAGTTACTGTGACATTCACAATCTTAACTGATGAAATATGGCATCCACCTATCATGTGTGCCTGTTTTGCCTTCTTCATATTCTTATTGCTATCATTAATCACCTTTTCTCAGTATCTTCTCACATGCTAAGACACTTCTGAACAGTTTTGTTTAAATGGATACATTTGAACTTATTCCTATCACTGTTTGCTTGAAACTTTTGCTCTTTAATAGTTATCTTGATCCATCAGATTCACAAGAATGTATCTAGTAAATTGTGCTTCATAATACCTATCAAGAACTGAGCACATTATCTGACACTGCCTACAACACCAGTTCTCTTACATTTTGTATAAATAAGAATTTCGAAAAAATTTGGTTCATTTTGCTGGTCTAGGTAAAATAGTAAGCCTAATACTTGTTCGCTTACATTCACTTCTCACACTGCTTGGTAAGGGATGACAAGTTAATAGCTTATGGGTAAACTAAAAACTATCAAACAGTTTGTAAATTTTGCAGCAATATTTGGAATTAATAACATATTCTCCAGTTTCAAGCCGCGTCAAGTGGTTAACTGCGCACGAGCCTTCAGCAGAGGTCTCCTCTGCCATTGTCAAGGGGTTGACTGTCATCTGAATGCTGCTGCCGTGCTTATGTGGCCACACTGCTGCCAGTGAAGTCACTGGTGGTCAGTCCCATACCGTATATGTCAACGTTTTGGTGGCATGACTGCCGCACCTGCTTCAATTCCCCAAACACATGACCCCAGGCCATGCTCAGCTGCAATCTAACATTTTTATTGAGGATGTAGTCCAACATTTTGATCTCTATTGCTTCATATATTATGCTATACCAGAAGCTATTGGTCCTTTTAATAATAGAATCACCATCATATACAATTCGGTGCCCATTTTCCAGTGCATGCTCCACTATAGCTGATTTTTCAGGAGAGTGTAGGTGGAAACACCTCCATGTTCTATGCAATACTGTTCAATAGTGTGGAAAGAGTGATCGACATAAAACTGTCCACACCCACGTGGTATTTTGTATATTCACAGGCTTCATTACTTGCTGGAGGTCTGAAGACTGCACAGATTTTACGTTTCTTCTCGAGCAGGCTAATCTTTCCTGTTATTGAGTCACAAAATGGTAAAAATGCAATATTCTTTGTGTCTTCCTTGAAGGTCTTCCAGTTACGCAACTTAGATGAAACTGGTTGCGAACTTTGTCTGATGTAACTATTTTCCTTGAAAACCTTATGTACGTGGCTCAGTTCCATCAGCAGATTTTTAGCATCTGAGATGGTTTCAGCTCCGTGCACCAAGGTCATTGGAACAGACCATTGGATGGTAGTAGCTGGTGATGTCCAGATACAGATACATGTGGGTGGGCTTGCAGTAAATATGGTGACCCAGACACCCATTGGGTTTATGGCAGGCAAGGACGTCCAGGAACGGCAAGGAACCGTCGTCCTCTACTTCCATCATAAACTTCATATGGCCGTGGATGCTGTTGATGTGTTCCAAGTGCTCTTCCAGATTTTCATGTCCATAAGGCCATCATATGACAAAGATGTTGTGGACAGTGATGAAAACTATTAGGCTACGCAGGAGCCATGTCCAAGACAATGTCCTCAAAATGCTCCATAAAGAGATTTGCAAAAACTGGAGCTAATTTGTTCCTTCTAGCTAAAATATTCTCCACCAAGTAAAAAATACGATGATTCCAGCTGTAGCAAACACCTTTATAGAGATTTTGAGGTCTTTGCCTTGGACATGGCTCCTGCAAAGACTATTAGTTTTTATCTTTATGTTGATGACACCTGTATCATCTGGTCTCATGAACATGAAAAGCTGGAAGAGTTCCTGGAACACATCAACAACATCCAAGACCACGAAGTTCATGATGCAAGTAGAAAAGGATGGATCCTCACTGTTCCTGGACATCCTTGTCCACTGTAAATCCAATCGGGGTCTCGATCACAGCATTTACCACAAGCCCATCCACACAGATTGGTATCTGCACACCACCAGCTACTACCAGTCAGCACAGAAATGGTCTGTTCTGATAACCTTGGTACATAAAGCTGAAACTGTCTCAGATGCCAAAAACCTGCTGAGGGAACCGAGCCAATTACGTAAAGTTTTCAGGGAGAACTGATACAACACACAAATTTCAAAAGCAGTTTCATCTGATCCACAAAAGCAGAAGACCTCCAAAGAAAACATGAAGAAGCTAGTGTTTTTACCATTTTGTGGCTCAATAACAGGGAAGATTAGTTGACTCTTGAAGAAACATAAAATTGGTACAGTCTTCAGGTCCCCAGCAAAGTTCCATCTGTGAAAGATGATTTAGGCATCAAAACACCTGGAATATACAAAATACCATGCAGGTGTGGGCAGTTTTAAATTAGTCAGACTGACTGCACCATTGAACAGTGTCACATAGAACATGGAACGTTTTTCTGCCTACATTATCACGAAAAATCAGCTGTAGTGGAGAATGCACTGGAAAATGGACACCGAATTGCATTCGATGATACTTCTGTTATTAAAAGAACCAATTGCTTATGGGGTAGTGTAATACATGAGGCAATAGGGATCAAAATATTGGACAACACCCTCAATAAAGACAGTAGACTGCAGTCGAGTATGGTTAGGGATCCTGTGTTTGGGGAGTTGAAGTGGGTGCGGCAGTCACACTACCAAAACATTGCCATGTATGGTATGGGACGGGGCACCAGTGGCATCACTGGAGGTGACACGACTATATAAGCAAAGCAGTGGCATTCAGACAACATTCAACCACTTGACACCGGCAGAGGAGATCTCTGCCAAAAGCTCATGGGCAGGTTGCCATTTGACATGGCTCGAACACTGAGTATAATTTTTAATGGATATTGGCACAAGAGTATGCATTCGTACAATATTTCAGATCATTTCCACACAAGATTTAATTACTTTAAGCACATAATGACAGACTAAGGAAAAAGGATGAGTATTTTATTTTCAGATATGATAGAACAGTCTGAGCCACGCTGGCATTTGGAGCCATGTTTAAATACAAATCAGTTAATTTTGAGTTATTTTTACTGGGCTAGGGTAGGAAATGTTTCAACATTGCAGTAAAACTCTAAGAGGGCAATTATGGAATCACGTGATATTATTTTGGAAAAGGAATAAAGAAGCAGAAACTAACAAGTATCAGAATTAAGTTAAAAAGAGAGCTTATCTTTGTTGGCATGCATAAGAAAGCATTAATGTTTTCATTTATTATGGTGCCCACATATTTAAATTAACAATTTGCTTGATTAATAAGAGTGGTATTGCACTACCAAATGAAGACAAGAAAATTACTGGGGTGCTTTCAGTAATCTAAGAGTGACTAAGCTTCATGCATTGCCAAGAAAAAATTGAATATCTTTCTAATCAGAACAATGAAATGAAGTGTTCATAACAAACCATTTTATTTACTATAAAATCCTTCAGATTGACAAATGAGATTCTGAGTACTATTAACTGGTCTTTCCACTTTACAACTCTTAACACTCAGGCCTCTGAGCCCAAATGCAACTCAGGCCATGGCACTGTGCCCATTAGGACCACACCTGAATATATGTTTCACAACACACAAGCCACCTAGCACTCTACTACTAGACTAGGGTCATATGAAAACGATGTAGGAACATCTTGATGTGACTGACTAAGCATTTGTGTGTGTGTGTGTGTGTGTGTGTGTGTGTGTGTGTGTGTGTGTGTGTGTGTGTGTGTGGCGCGCGCGCATGCACATTGTCCCAAGATTCGTGTGTGTATACTTCAGGTTTAGATGTTTTTTGGAATTCTGCTATAAAAATGTCATGTTTTTTAATAAGAAATTTTGATAACTCTAGAAGAAAAACTGCACAAATCTGGATTGGAAGGAGAAATATCTGAGTGGCGATGGTCTGAACAAATTTGTGAAGAACTCTTCCAGACACACACACAACACTAAGTCAAGAAACTGTTCCTAGTGCAACTACCAGCAATAGGCTTGTAGGATGACACTTTACTGATAAAATGTCTGCAACTGAGATGAAGCCGCATCCAACATAGGTTTGCAAGATTTGTTCAGAAGAGATGAAACACTCTACTGGCAAAGAAAACAAGAAAGAAACAGAAGGGGACAGTTATACTTTGTAGCACCATTATTGATGAATTTGTAATTATCACAGAACTACAACAAAGATGAAAAATAAACACTGAACCTGATCTTTTTTAGTGTGTATTGTCCTTTGAGATCTCAAAGATATGCCAACAGTATATAGTGGGTTGGGTGAAATGGGTCTCAAAATATGGTTTAATCCATTCCCTCAACAATTTTAGTTTTTGTGTAGATTCATTACAATACTTTGCCTTTCGATTAAATATTATGTATGAACACAGGCAAGTCCTTACATCAACAGTTAAACCTGGAACAGCAGACACGCCATGTAACAATTATATGATGCGTGTCGTGCAGCTGTGATGTCTATTCTACAATTATGAATACATCAATAAAAAATGTTAAGTTACTTCATTTACCTTCAAACTAGAGAGACTGACTTTAAGAAATTAAAGTAAATTCAATAAATGAAATAGTATGGAGATTTTGAATACATCCCACAGACTGTGCATAGTTATTCTCCAATTGCAGCAATTAAAACTATTCCTCTTGTACAGTCTCTGTCATGGACGGGCTCTAAGACATAAGCACAGATGACATACATTTGGATTCTGTCTGCTTGCAGCATGTGCTGCACCTGGCATGCCCGACGATAAGAGTGATTGAGAAGTTATTTCAAGTTGCTATATCTGAAACGACTGATTTCAATAAGGGCACTCCACAAGGATTTCTGTGTCCACAAATAAACATCTGCCATCACACTCTCCATACGCAGCGTTTTTCAGTGCTTGTGTATGTACACAAACACTGCCCAACACCAGAATTTTTTATATATATATATATATATATATATATATATATATATATATATATATATATATATATATATATATATATAGTAGAAAGAAACTTCCACATGGGAAAAATATATTAAAAACAAAGATTCCAAGACTTACCAAGCGGGAAAGCGCCGGCAGACAGGCACATGAACAAAACACACAAACACACACACAGAATTACGAGCTTTCGCAACTGGCAGTTGCTTCGTCAGGAAAGAGGGAAGGAGAGGGAAAAATGAAAGGATGTGGGTTTTAAGGGAGAGGGTAAGGAGTCATTCCAATCCCGGGAGCGGAAAGACTTCCCTTAGGGGAAAAAAAGGACAGGTGTACACTCTTTGCCTTTAAATATGTCTGCTTGTGTCTGTGTATGTGCGGATGGATATGTGTGTGTGTGTGTGTGCGCGAGTGTACACCTGTCCTTTTTTTCCCCTAAGGGAAGTCTTTCCGCTCCCGGGATTGGAATGACTCCTTACCCTCTCCCTTAAAACCCACATCCTTTCATTTTTCCCTCTCCTTCCCTCTTTCCTGACGAAGCAACTGCCAGTTGCGAAAGCTCGTAATTCTGTGTGTGTGTTTGTGTGTTTTGTTCATGTGCCTGTCTGCCGGCGCTTTCCCACTTGGTAAGTCTTGGAATCTTTGTTTTTAATATATATTTTTGTTTCATTCTAACTAGATATCCACCAAAAACATGAACTACAGGCAAAATGCCACAATCTAACAAAGACACAAACTCTTAATGTTTTCTCAAGAATATATACAATTAAGATGAACAACGCACTAACTACTACTGTTACAGAAACAAGGGTTAGTACAGCAATCAATAGGCATCAAATTTAATTAACGTGCTCCTGCTAAAAGAAGTAAGATTCATACAGATGTGCAAAGAGAAGTAAATTTAGAAATTTGACACCAGTCGAAGGCCGCTCCGTGTAGAAGATTTCCTGGCGTACCTTTGCTCACTTTCAGCTGGGTGACGCTGAAACGAGGAGGTGGACGGTAAGCATCGGGTGGATCCTGTGGAAGAATTGGCACTCCACGATGGTAAATCATACCCTTCAGACCGGTACTACGCACATCCACTGCTGACACTGGAGTCACCAGTGGTAATTCTCCAACACGCAGCTGAGCAGCTACAACATACAAGCAGTTAGCTCACATGCAGTTAGGGGCATTGAAGCACACGCCACGGACAACACCTGTAAAAACTGATTAATATTAACATTTCAACAAGTAATTTAGAACATCACTCATGAACACATGCATACAAAGAGCTGGATTCTGTACCAACATGCTGATTTTAAAATAAAATATTTTGGAGTACTGGATACCACTGAAGATTAATCACTAATTCAGAAAGTTTCATTACTTTTTCTTTGGCATCAGCTGCACAATCCACATGCGCTCCTTGTGGATTTCAGACACGTTACTGTTGACAGCTGTCCTCCCTGTACATACAGCATCACCTTATTCTAACCTGGAAAGATATGGAAGAGTGAATAAGATAAATTGTGTCCAGTACATTATTAAACCATTTTTGTATACTGTGGTGCAAGGCCGGCATTCACTATAAGATGTGGAATTCTGAGTAAAAGCTGTTGACTGTCACAGTCAACACATTACATTCAGGGTTATCAATCTAGAACAATTTAGTCAATGTGGCTGAAATCACTGTTTCAAGATCTAAAGCACAATGCATTGAAGCAAATCATATCAAATCCAAGATACTAGTGATGGATTCTGCCTGTAGAAAAGGGGAGACATTGATTTATGAAACAATGCTTTAGCTTTGTAATTATCAGGAACAAAGTGATCTGATGAAATCTCACGAGACACCTGAGTGATGCTAAACTATGAGATGACACTCTATGCAATTTTGTACATGTGGGGTCATGGCTGATGGGAGGTTGGTACTTGTTAGGACAAGATACAATGTCAGCAGGGAGGGGGGGGGGGGGGGGAGTAATAGCTTACACTGAAGGGAACAAGTAAGGAAAAGTAAACCCCTCATGTCCAGTGCGGTTAAAACTGGGTTTGGGATGAATGTAAGACCTTTTGAGAAGACTGACTTCTGTAAGAGGAAGTTTTTTAGAAAATGTCTTCAAACAAGCCGAAGACAGTACATTACAGTAATGTTGTGGAGAGTGAAAGACGTTTCTAGAGATGTTGGAGGTCAAACAGAACACCAAAAACATTTTCTGAGAACTATGGTGTGTTAATGGGAAAGGGAAGGTTGGATCAGAGTAATGATTTCCATCTTCCTTTCTAAGATGGAATTTAGTAAACTTGTCAGACACAAAAATATTGCAAAAAGAGCTGAAGCAATTTAGTAATTTCAGTGCTCTAATAGTCACTATGATATCTTCAGTTCGTGTATTTTCTCTCATCTATTTATTCAACTTCCTGTCATCTGTTATTTGGATATAGCTGATTTTCAGTTTTTGAATTTTTTGTACACAGACATCTCACAACCACTGCCAAGACACACTCAATATGTAATTTCAATGAAACAATGTTGTTCAGACATTGAAGACTGTTCATACAGTTTCTAATGAAAACTACTGTCATAGACATGTTTTTAAACATTTTTTCAGAGCAGCAGCAAATAGTATTGAAAACATGAAATTAGCTCACTCTCCCTTTTCCATTCTCTTAATGTCATTTAACTGAATCTGAAATCATATTGTAGATTTCACTCAATTAATTAAGAAATGGATAGCTATACATATGTACATGGCGGCAGCCAGTCAAGGAATATTTTAGGGGGAATTGATTAAAAAATTTATTTCAAAGGCCCAGTGAAATCTTTACAAGTTTTCTCCCACAGAACTTACGCTGTACCAACGTGACACAAGTTGCCGAGGCAGTTCCCTCCAGTTAAAGCTGCTGACAGGAGACGCCTTGAGCCCTCTGCTGAAACTGCTAGCGAATTCATGCCATTGGTTTTAGCCAATAGCATGCATGGGATACAGGTCATGCGTGTGGACGCTGTAGTGTTCTGCAGTGTGGAACAGCGTTGCCTCTCTCTGTTGTAACCCAGACCTCGAGCAGAACAGACGTCTTTTTGAAAGGCAGAGCCTCTGGCTCTGCTTTTCACAACCGGCCACCAATTTAAGTTAACATGAACCACTTTCGCTTCCGTTACCTATTTCAATTAATTGTTTGACCCCTGAGACTGGCCTAAATCTGGTAACTTCTAACCCTAGGCGCACCCCTTGTACACCGTACATTGAAATATATCCTCTTTTATTGTACCTAATTTCCTGTTTTGTCATTTAACAGCAGCACTGGATGCCTATTCTCAAATCCTGACCGCTCAACCTCCTCCACACTGTTGTCAGAGGCATATGTAACAACCTTCTCCCCCCTTCCCTGCCTGTATACATTAACACACAAATGCAGTGTCTGTTCTGTCAGACATATCCAACAGAACAGACACCATACTATAGTTCATGACAGTCAGTCCTTGATTTGAAATAAATTGCTTCTCACTCAGTTGTATTTGCTGTCAAGAGCATCTTGAAATCTATAAATTATTAAGAAATAATAATTCAAAGTCATTGTTTTCTCCCATAATTTCATTCATCACTTGCAGGTAACCATCTAAAATCAAGCTGTTCATTGATTTTACTTAAATCTAACAACTAAAATTATACTCAGTGAAAATAATAATAATAATAATAATAATAATAAGAAGAAGAAGAAGAAGAAGAAGAAGAAGAAGAATCAAACTTTCTACTTGAAATTGTTGTCTTTTAGTTTTATTTATTCTTTTTAACTGGAACTTTTTGTATAACTTAGGTAGAACTATCAGGACTGCAGTGTCACAAGTTCATTCATCAACTGATGTTGACAGCAAACTTCATAGAAGTACAATGAAATATTTTCAAACTGATTTGTAAGCAATTATGACAAAAGAAGTTCCCAAAATGAGTTTTCATTATAACTAGATGGTAAAAAACAGTTCAGGTCCACTAAACCAATGGGTAGTCAGTATCTTGTATCACTGGGAGAAACAAGGGTACACATCTAAAACATTATTTCCTATACATTTATGTGCAGAAAAGTTTGCCGCTAAAGGATGGTCTGTTCTACCTAACAAGGAGGTATGTCTCACTTGAGGTCAAACACAGACTGAAAATAATTGAAGGTTTTTTTAATTCCGCCTGAGAAGCCTTGCCACTTGACGGAACTCAGGCACCAGTGTGTTGGACACCCTTTACATCAGACATGACCTTAAAAATTCTAGGGATCATAGGATTTGTTTCAATTACAGTGTTTTTTATTAGTCTGCAGTAGCTAAAGAAGGGTGACATCTATGGATCACCAACAAAGTTTCTGTAACTACAGTTCTCATTCTTTGTTGTAGTCTACCACAGATATCAGACAGTGCAAAAGGCCCATCAACTCACATACAGATACATTTATACTAAGCTACTACAGTTTTGTAAATAATATATTGATTATACCGTAACAGCTTTCCTAGTTACTCTTTATAGTATACGATTTGAGAAACCACGTTATACACTGCTCTCGCCAGCAAAATCCACACATGTGGGCATACACACTTCACAAACAGTAAAATGAGTTCAAAGTGGTTCAAATGGCTCTGAGCACTATGGGACTTAACATCTGTGGTCATCAGTCCCCTAGAACTTAGAACTACTTAAACCTAACTAACCTAAAGACATCACACACATCCATGCCCAAGGCAGGATTCGAACCTGCGACCGGAGCAGTCGCGCGGCTCCGGACTGAGCGCCTGAACCGCTAGACCACCGCGGCCGGCAGTAAAATGAGTCAATTGAAATCAGTCAAGTCACACAAATGCCTGAGTTGCAGCAGTTTGTGAGTATTTGGAGTTGAACGATCACATAGGCTCAGTGGTAGATAAAGGAAGTGGAAGACATTGCTTCATTGGCAGAATACTGGGAAAATACAGTCAGTCTATAAAGGAGACTGGATACAAAATACTCACACAATCCATGCTCAAATATTGCTGAAGGGTGTGGCACCCATGCTGGACAGGTTTAACAGTATAGAAGAAAGAACAGGTTTAATGATAAGTTTGTTTGATCCAAGGGATGCTGAAAATCATAGAAATGCTGAAAATCTGGCCTGGCAGAACTATCCCTTGAAATTCTACTTACAAGTCATTTCAAACTGTGTCCAGCTAAACTCACATCCAATGGATGTTCTTCACCTTGGGTCACAGTGTTTGTGAAGCCCAGAGAAAAACAGCTTACATTGCAGCTTCTAGTTTTTGGAGTCTGCAAATCTCTTTCCAGCTAAAGGAGACTGTCTGTCTTTCCTATCATAATTAAAAAGGGAATGTTTCATGGTATCATAGCATTAGAAAATTTTGTAATTCACAGTATCAAACAATCTGGCCACCAATATCCTATCCATTCAGTTACTGTTGTTGCTGATTCCTCCAGATATTATCTGAAGACCACAATAATAAAGCACAGTATCTCTGGTGCTTTAAATTGTTTATATTTCCTATTTATAGAAGGTTAAATACACTACTTATTTATTATCTCACAGCATGTTTTCAAAAATAAACATCACAATGTTGGCAAGAATTTATGTTTGTTCTTTAAAACTGTTTTCATTAATGTATTATTTTTAATATACAGTGTGAGCACAAAGTCTTGCCCCGATTATAACAATTTATTACAGAATAACCGTTAAAACACAATAATTTACATTTGATGCAGTTACATAGGTTAGTGTTACTAGTTTTTTAAAATTAAGACCACTTACCTTAGTAAACCTCAGCATGTGCTTCCTTGGTAGCTCATAGAATGTTGAGGCGGCATTCCAGTTCCTGCCAGGTGTTTCATAACATGTGCTCTGTCACAGTACTTACAGCACTTGTATCCTACCTTCAGTTTGTTGACATCAACAATCGGTGTGATGAAGACTCTGTCCATGATATAGATCCAGAAAAAAAAAAAGTGTCAAGGGGCGTAATGTCAGAAGAGTGGTGTGGCAAGGGTGTTGGACCATTCCTTCCAATCCAACAACTGGGAAATGTTTCATCCAGTAAATCACGCACATCGAAGCCCAGTGGGGGGGAAGGAGGGGAGAGGGTGCTTCATCTTGCTGGAAAATTATCCATGGTTGATATTCTTCTGATTGTGGGGCAATGAACTGTTGCAAAACGCCTAAGTAAATTTTAGCAGTAATGGATTTTTTTACAAAGAAAAATGGTCCAAAAACCTTGCTATGCATGAGGCCACACCAAACATTCACTTTTTCTCTGTCTCGCTGTAACTGCACAGTAGCATGTGGAGACTCTGAATCCCATATACGGACATTGTGCCTATTTATGCTGTGGGTACTGTGACAGAACACATGTTATGAAACACCTGACGGGAACTGGAATACCACCTTCACATTCTAAGAGCTACCAAGGAACCACACATTGAGGTTTAGTAATGTAAGTGGTCTTAAAAAAACCTAGTAACACTAACCTATGTAACGACATCAAATTTAACTTATTATGTCAAATGGTTATTCCATTATAAATTTTTATAATCAGGGCAAGACTGTGTTTACCATATATTTTATGAACACTTTATTAATTGATTGAAAGATAGAATGGCACCTAACAGGCTAATTCCTTATAACAATTATTTATTTGGTACTACTGATCAGTTTTTGCCCTACATCCAATAGGCACACTTGATAATGATTATTGGGTTGAAATTGGTCAGTAGTATCCCATAAAGCACTTTTACAAGGCAGAGCAGCCTCTGTGGACTCACTGCTTCTTCCAACTGATTTTGTATGTCTATGGGCTCTACCATGAAGAAAACATTCTGATGTATGTCATTGCTGCTGGAATACTTCCCCATCCCATCCCACCCCTTCGCGTATCATCTCCTTCATTCCCACTGTGGGAGGGGAGGGGAGGGGCGGGGTGGGGGTTGGCATGATGAACTGTAGTTTGAATGAAGGAAGGAAGGTTGGAGTTTGATACCCCACTGACAATAATATCATTACAGCAGAAGCTCCAGTTGGATAAGAACAGAGCAGAATTATCAACCAAGGCCTTTCAAAAGATCCTGTTCTAGTTATTTGGGAAACTAAAGTAAGTCTCATCTAGGATTGTCAGATGGGAATTTACACCTCACCTGCACAATATGACTGACTAGGTGAGTCACTGAAATGCCATGCATACAATGGAATTAAACCTGGCTGGAGGCCCAAATGTGTGTCTTCTATCAAGCACAGTGAGGAGAGCTTTAGGAATGAACATACCCCATATGAGAGGACATTGAGAAGTTATCTACTGAGTATGTGTCAATTGTTAAACACCTATAGAAAATAACAACAATATTATGGAAAGGATAGATTGCTACCCATCGCAAAGATGACACATTAATTTGTAGAAAAGCACTTCTTCAGAAAAAAAAACAAGTGCTACATAAATTGTCAATTTGAGAATGGAAATGGATCTTGATGTGAGCCCAGCCATAAGAATCTCAACAGAAATTACAATGTTTGAATGAGGCCATAATTATTTCTCATATCTCACGTAAAGCATACACAAGAAGAACATCACACAATCAAATCAATACAAAATTAAAAGTAATCATAATTATTTCTTAAGAGACATCATAACACCGTTGACTGTATGAAATATTTATTATTACGACTGCAATTTCGGCCTTAGGGCCATTTTCAAGTAACACTGCAGAAGTTACCTTTTTAGCTGGCTTTGCTGCTGCAGATGTCATCTTAATTTTGACATTGATATAATGAGGAGTTACATCGTTAGCTTTACATTTCTTATTAAACTATTAAGTGAGCTAAAAAGGTAGCTTTTGCAGGGTTACTTGAAAATGGGCCTAAGGCCGAAATTGCAATCGTAATAATAAATATTTCATAGTCAATGGCGACAATGATGTCTTTAAAGAAATATTGTACGACTGTGAATCCCAGCCGAGAAAAGTTGATCAAATGTATACCTAGCCAGGCATATGGGATATTATTGCACTACCAAGAAAAATAGACTCAACAAACGATGGCAGGAGAACACACATATGAAGAAAGGTTTTAGGTATGCTATGTTTCGGAGCCAGTAGCTCCTCCTCCCAGCATAAAAGTTGAAGGGTGAGGTAGAGGAGGGGTGAAGGAAGAGGATTGGAGAGGTTTAGGAAAAAAGGGGCAGAGCTCAGAAAAGTCACCCAGAACCCAGGGAAGGGGATATTCACCGGACGGGATGAGAAAGGTCTTTCCTTCTCATCCTGTGGTTCTGAGTGACTTTTCCAAACTCTGCCCCTTCTTCTAAACCTCTCCACTCCTCTTCCTTCACCCTCTACGTTACCCTACAACCCTCCTGCTGGAAGGCTGAAAGCTTGCATACGTAAAACCTTTTTGTAGTGTACAAGGTAAGTTACTTTATGCAGATCACAATAAATATCCAATTTCACAACAGTCTGGTATGATACATAACAGCACTGGATGCAGCCCTTACAGCTCATCACTTATGTTATGGATATTGGGGATGGAAGATTCAAATACAATCAATGTTTTAATTTGATCTGTGTTGCAGCGTGATTTTGATCTGAAACCTAATAACAACTAGATAAACTTTAAAGTGTGATTTATCTTCAAAACTTCCCTTCCTCCGCCTCCTTTCAATTCAACTTTGCCTGCCTCTTCACTTGTGTTTTTGCTCCACTATTTCATTTTGTAAATTTACATGTAAACACACACACACACACACACACACACTTTTTTTGTTTTGTTTGTCATTACTTTTTGTTGACTGTATTTCCTTCAAGCTTAGCTCTCACCTGTCACATACTGAGCAGCTACAGTTAATTTCTAATAGAATTTTGGACTTTGAAATTTGGCTGTTAGAAATTGCTGCAGGTTCCTCCCTACCCTGATGAAAGAAAGAGAGAAAATTCTGAAAGACATGGACATGTGTTTTAAATCTGTTTACCTGCCTGCCCCAGCCCTGTTCCACCTGCTTCTCTTTCCATGTCCATAAATTTGATGCTTCTGTTTTGTTACAAACATTGTATTATTAATTGTGAATAGAGCAGCAAGAGAATTACTGTAGGGTAATTACAGCACAACAAAGCTCACCATATCTGGTGGCTACACAAGGGTTTAGAAAACATCAACTTACCTTTGAACAACAGCATGCTTCACTGTAATGCAAATCAGACAAACATAAGACACAAAATTTTTTCTCTAAGCCCTAAACATTGAGGTAATTTTGCATGGTAGTTCAAACAAGGGGGAACCACAATTGGTTTTGAATACAGTATTAATATAGATTAAACAATACCTTGCGACATATGGCACAATAAGATGATAATTTTAAGTTTAATTATATGTAAGTGAGGCACTCACCTGAAGGTGCTTTTATTGCAGGTGAGACATTCTGCTTGCCAGTTTTCATACTAGCCAGTTCTGATTGTGCCTGAAACATTTAATGTCATTGGAATTAAGAACAAAGTAGTAAATTAGAAAAAGAGAGGATGTGCTCAGAAGGAAAACAGTGTGTCCATTACACCTTAAAAAAAGCAAATGCTAAATAAGTTTTAGTTGTTTAGCCCAGTATGGATTATATTTCATAACAAGAAATGATCATTTCCCATCTTGAGGAACATGATGTGAAAAGTTCAAGTCCTAGCAGCAAAAACGAAAAAACAAAAAACTTCATCTGCCTGAAATGAGAGGAAAAAAGTGTGTGATGGAGGAGGAATGTGAAAGAGGAGGAAAGAAACTGAATTCAAACAAATACACTATAAGAAAAATTTTTTTTTTGATCACCTACCACAACATTGTATTTGAGGTTAAAACAGGGATTTTGTTTTCAATATCCCATCATCATATCCATGCCCTGATAATAAAACAAGTATAACAATGTAGAGAACAAACATTTCTGTTGTGTATTTGACTGGTTGGTCACAGAGATGGGCACTGATGAGTATCCACAACAACACTGGTGTGTGTTTACCTATGGCAGTTTCATTAGAATTGGCCTCATTCCTTTATCTGTCTGTGTAGCAATCAGTTCACATTAGTTTAAAGTATGCTGTATGCATCTAGCAGTGCGTTTGTGTACCTGTCCAGGTTCATATTACCTTCTAACAGAATGCAAGCAGGAGACTAAAAGTGAAAAACATGCTGTAATTGTAGCTCTGCATCAGGACAGCTATTCTAGCATGACAATAGTGAAACAGCAACAAATATTGGTGTAGCCCAATCTACAGTCATGTATACATAGCAATGGTCCACGCAAACTGGAGCCAATGCAAGTGCTTCGTCATCTGGAAAACCCTGAGTAAAATCATGCAGGCCACATCAGTTCATAAGTACAGAGTAAATGTCAAAGGATTCACGCTGCACCTGAAATTCACAAGGAAGTAAATAGTATGTGAGCAGCTCCAATCTCTGTCTCAACAGTGCAATTCTGTCTACATCAACAATGTTTAAAGGGGTGCATAGCTACCAAAATCCTTTATTACGTAAACAAAATAAGGTGAATAGACACAGTACCATAAAAACTGGAACATTCAGCAATGGTCCAAGGAGTTATTCATGGATGACTATGTCTGAAGTATTTGGAAGCCATTATTGAATGTTTGTTCATCAACTTAGTGGATAACCTATGGAAAGTCAGTATTTGACACCAATGGTGAAGCATGGTGCAGGTTTAGTCATGGTGTGGGGTGCTTTGTGGATGATAAAGTGGGTGATCTAGTGGTAACTAATGGAACATTTAAAAAGGAAGGCTATCACAGGATACTGATCAACAGTGCGGTTCCATCTGGCAAGAAATTACTTAGTCATGGGCTTGTTCTGCAGAAGGAAAATGATGCAAAATGTGCTTCTTAATTGTTCAGAGGGTATGACAATAGAAGAGAGAAATGTGGGGAACTGAAGAATATGATCTGGTCAAGTCAGTCACCTGACTTAAACCTCACTGAACTCTTATTGGATGAACTTGACGTGGAGATCAGAAACCTGAGGTTATCTAATGTTCAAGATCTATGCAATAATTTATAGATATGTTGTACTGCAATATCTGCAAAAACACTACTAAATCTTATCTCTGGAATGCCAAGAGTTTGTGCAGCTGTTCTGAAGATAACTGTGAAGAGGCCAAAATCTAAACCATATTGTATTTTACTAATGATAGACACAGAAAATATTTATTTTGTTGCTTTATTTAGTTTGTACAATTTTATTTGAACACTGAAATAAAGTTTTTATCATGAGTGATCAAAAACTATTGACCAGCAGTGTAAATATAAATAAAGGGTCACTGTTCATTGGAAAACATTTCTTGAGTGGCAATGATCTGTTATGACTGAGTCTCTTTCTCTCTTATAGAATGCTTACATTGGTAGAAAACTAATCACAAGCACTGTCAAAAGGTAGCCCATACTAAAGTTATTTGACAACTGTTTTGGCATCAACTGCAGAGCTTATAGGGCAATGAATTAGGTTTTCAGCTTTTCCACATGGTATAGTGATTAATACATTAGACTATAGTCAGGCTCAAACCGCTTTTCTTCCACACCTGTTCAGGTCTTGACAGTTTTCCCAGAGCAGGACTGGTTCTTTCTGCAGAGTCATAGCCACCTCCTCCTGCTCTATCTCAAATTACCTATATCTTAAATATCATACTTCCCTTCCACTATGAATTATAAGAAAATCATTATGACCAAATTAAGTATGCATCAGTACTTGTACATGATTTGTTGGTCAAAACCTTAATGCACATGAAGTAAGTCATGGAGATACAAGCACTGTCAGATACTATTAACACGTCAGCTTTTAGCATTACTCACAAAATAAATAGAGATATTTATATATCTCAGATACTGTGTGTTTTGCAAAGGCTGCAGTCATAAAAGATAGATGTGGATGGTTTGTCCAAAAGGTAAATCATTTCAAGAGTAAAGGCAGAGCTATTGTGTCAGAGATTCATTAATGACTGACAAAAGAGGGAAAGTAGTGTCATGAAAAAAACCCGTGTTGATTTGGCTCCCAGCTGAAGTTTACAGAGACACACTGTCAATGGTGGAAGAGGAAGAACTGATTGAGGTATAGCAGTGAAAACACCACAGGAACCCAGTGGAGTAAACTTTACGAAAAAAAAATCCAATATTATTTTGAAATCCACCTGCACCTTTTTACGAGCTGTAAAGTCTGCTTTAAGAAAGTACTACATCAGGTGCTAAACTGGAATAGAAATTGACCAACCAATGTTACACAGTGCACTGGAATCTAGATGAGATATTTCTCTTCCTTGTCCACACAGCAGGAGAATGATATCCTCTCATTGTCTGACCTGAGTAGCCAACCGCCGCTTTCTATAGCTCAAATAAAACAAGGAACATAAAAATTACAAAAGTCTGGAAAATTGCTTCTGCATTTAAGTGATTATATTGGCAATGTGTGAAATTTTGCTTCTTGAAGGTAGTATTCCTCATCTATCATATCACCTTATAATTTAATAGTTTTCCTCAATTTAATTTTCCTATAACATAGTCAGAATCCAATGCTTTAAAGGGAGGTTTACCTTCTTTTGGTTCAAAAAATTTATTTTTCTTAAATTGCATTTTTGGATCCACAAAAGTGTTTAGAATCCACCCCTGAAATAGTGTTTCCTAATACGGAATGGAAATGTATGTTATTCGCGGTTGAACAAAAAAATGCACCTGCCTGAAATCGGCCTTTTTCACACACCAGTTTTTTAAGGAATTTTGACTTTGTAGCTGTGAAAAATTATTCTATGTGCTTGCCCATGACTAAAACTGATAAAGTGATCAAGGAGCTTACGACGAACTACGGCTCAGTAATCCGACGGCATTCCAATTTGGTGGAACAGTCGAAGAAGGCTACTTGGGCAACGTATTTCCACAAGTGTTCGACGGATGACCATTCACAACACCAAAATTGTCTGGCTGGGAAACTAGCTGGTGCAAGTGGCGCATTGCAGAGGATACCAGACATCTGGACGAATATCAACATGACCAGCTGCTCTCCAAAGAAGTTCAAAAAGTGAAAAGTGGAAGTTAGCCCCCCCCCCCCAAGCATTTGTATTCTGGTGCGAGGACTGTGGAGATTGCAACTTTCCTGGCAGTGAGCAGCTTCAACAAAGGGTATTCAGCAATTCTGAAGACCATGACAATGATGGACGTCACCCTGGGATTCTATTCGAAGCAGTTCGCTAAGCATTCGGACAATCATGGGATTCAAGCAGCCGAATACCACTTGTCACTGGCCGTACAAGTGGTTCTGGAGCAGTGCAGGATGGCTCAGATCGAGCAGAATGCCATCTGCGAGGAAGAAGAAGAAGAACTAGTTTATGGACGCGGAATAGCAAATTTAATGTAAGTTGCATAATATTGCATTTATATGGTCCAATTAACTTAAGCCAGGTACAACTCCAATTGACTTAAGCCAGGTACAACTCCAAAACAATCTTATATACTTCACTAACGTCAACTCAATTTTGATTTCAGGTGAGCCGGCTGACCTGTGACATACCGCACGCAGAGGTCTACATCGAAATTTTGTTTCACTCTGACAGTGCATCTGCCTTTGCTCTTTGACATTTCCAGGCGAAAAAAGTCCAGCTTGTAGAGCAAATATTAATAAACATTTTGAGCAAATTTGACATTGCTACCTATAACACATCCCAAGAAGAAAATTCTCAAAGAACATGCTTTTTTCGGGCAAAAGATAGTAAACCTCCCCTTAATACATGATATCTGCTTATGATTTTGCTAGAAACAAAAATCACAGAATACATGTCCCTCTTTTTAGAGTAAAGGAATGAAACACAGAATTATGCACAGGTTTTCCTTTCAGCCAGTTAACACAGATAATTATCACAGCAACAAGCTAGTATGACGAACATCACCTGCTCCATTCAGAATGCTGGCCACTCAAGACAACCCTAAAATGCTATTTCAGGTCACAAAGAATACTGTGTGGCTGCTCAGCATTACTTACAATTTTATGATTGATCATCTAACAAGATAATGTCGAAGGGGATATTGATTCAATGCCTTCATTATCTTATTACTTAGTATGTGCTGTAAAATCTCAAAATGTTCTGGAGCATTTTGGAATGGTTTTATTCCATATCCGTGTGTGTGTGTGTGTGTGTGTGTGTGTGTGTGTGTGTGTGTGTGTGTGTGTGTGTGTGTGTGTGTACGTGCACGCATGAAGCTTATGGGGACTCAACGGTGATGTTGTCAGCATCCTTACACCCCATAAAAGAAATTAATGTTGATAAAATAGCGAAAATGTTAACATACACGCTAAGGTAACAAAATAATACTAAAATGTGCTATACAGGAGATTAAAACACAAGTAAAATGACAGAGGAGTTAAAAGCAAAGCACAGGGAAATGTGACTGGCTGATCACTAAAACAAAGAGAGAGAGAGAGAGAGAGAGAGAGAGAGAGAGAGAGAGATGGATGAGCCAGTCATCCTATTAACACACTAAACCATCTACCCCAAATCTTGGGAAAAATACTGGACAATTCACAAAAATTTAAAATACTAACAACATTCGTTTGAATGTTACTTGAAGCAGAGGGCGGATTCCACTGGCCAGAAAATAAAACACAATCCAATAAAATATGGTGCACAGTGATTCATACGCCACAAGCACCACAGCTTGGAGAGTCCACTCTCCCAAGCAGGAAGCCATGCTTCATAAAGCTGTGGCTGATGCGAAGACGAATAAGAACCTCATCCTGTTGACATGGCTGGAAGGAGATATGTCATAGTTGAGTTCAGGCTTCACTACGTGGAGCTTATTGCCAGTCACTTCCCACCACTTGTCTTCCCATTGCTACATGACTGTGTACCTCAACAATAAGGTGATTGGATGCAGGGGTGATGGCATACTTAAAAGAACTGAGGATCACGACATCTCCTGGGCTGCTAGATCCTCCCATTTGTTCCCAGTAATACCCATGTGCCCTGGTACACAGCAAAATACACCTCTTTCACCAGCTGTCGTAGGTGGAAGGGGTCCTCCTGGATTACTCTATCTGCTAGGCACAAACATTGGAGAGGGTGAAGGGCATTAAGAGAATCTGAACAGACAAGAAATTTAGTTCTGGAAGAATGTCTCACCTGCTCCGGTGCCCACAAGATTGCATACAATTTTGTGTTGAAGACAGCAAACTCTTGAGGCAGTCAAACCTCGAGGACACGATCCGGGAAAACGTCAGAGCAACCAGCAGGGTCCCCTTGCCTAGCCCCATCCGTAAAGACAGCCACATAGTTGTAGCGTTCATATCAAATGTCAGAAAACGTCACATTAAAAACATAAGCAGAGTGTAATCTTTTCTGTACTGCACTAAACCTACAATCACACTGGGCCTCTGCAGTAACCAAGGTGGTAGAAAGTTAAAACTCTGGATTTGGGGTTGTATTTGCTCCACACCAAGTGACTCAAGTACATGCTAATGCAGATTCCAAATAGCATTGTGGCTCATGGATGGTTGGAGAGAAGGCTTTCAGATTTGGATGAACAACAATCTGGAATGCGGGTGAAGTTGGAGCTGCGAGGTACTTACATGCCTAACCCATTATGAGGAGCTGCCGGCAGATGGTGAGTGGCAGATCCCTGACTGCAGCACTGAGACTGTGTATGGGACAGGACTGGTCTGATAAGCACCCATGGCCAGCCAAATCCCCTCATGGAGGACATGGTCAAATCATCTTTAAATAAGAAGTCTTTGTTGATCCACAAACTGAGCAACCATTGTCCAGCCGAGAACTCACAAAAGCCATATAAAACTAACGCAGACATGCTCTGCCATGCTCCCCAAGACCTGTGGCTATGACTTTAAAATATTCAGCACCTTCAGTGTTCTACCTTTCAGATCTATTAGATGTGGCAACCACGACATTTGGAATAAAAAATAAGGACCGGAAACATCACTGAGTCTCTAAAATGTAGAATGGTGTCCCTCATACTCAAGACAGGTAAATTAAACACACATAGAGAACAATTAAAATGAACGAATTAACGCGCGCGTGCGTGCACACACATGAATGCGCACACATGCAGACACACACACTTATCGGGAGAAAACTGAAATCCCATCTTTGCAGCCCACTCCTCCAACCTCCGCACTGGAAGTTGCAACTGATGACTCGCTGTTGCAAACACTGGAGGAGGAACAGAAACCAACAAAATTATCCACAAATAAGGAGCACTGTATAGGACTCCTTACCATAGATGTGATACTGTTTATGGCTATGGCAAATAGGGTAACACTTAAAACATTGCCTTAAGGGACACCATTCTCCTGCCCAAAACGATCTGACAGTGTGTTACCAACTCGGGTCCTAAACAACTGCTGAGACAAAAATGACAGAATGAAGATGGGGAGGTAGCCATGAAAACTCCACTGACACAATTGTGTGAGAATGCAATGTCTAAGTAGTATTGTACACCTGACTAATCTCTAAGAACATGACGTTACAGTGATGTTTACGTACGGAAGTCTGCTTTCAGGGTCAGGTTATTGACAGTGGAGTGAAATCTTTGGAATCTACACTGACAGCGGCTAAGGAGTTGGCTGGTCTCTAGCAAAACTCCTTTCCTGCTTTGAGGAGAGCTATCAAAAGTGTCTCTCTCCATGTGTTGGGGAAGTTACCTGTCTGCCATATAAGATTAAAACATTTGAGTCGATTTCCTTTGATGCTACTGGCAAATGTTGAAGCATGCAGTACCAGATTTGGTCACGATGAGGTGCAGTGTCGGGAATGTCGGACAGGGCCGATTCCATCTCCGACATGGAGAAAGGATAGAATTGTTGGATCTGAAGTCCAATTTTCCCCTCCCTAAAGTCACACGGTAGTGAGAAAACGCTGGTTCCTGGTTAACATTGGCAATAGCTTTTTTTACAAAACTTCTCACCAGCATCTCACTGATGTCTGTGGGCACTGTTTGGAGACGTCCCTTTTTCAGCACTGCTGCTACTGGTAAACAACTGTGTTTACCAGAAATCCTCTTGATGTGTTCCCATAGTTTCATGGCACAAGTGGCACGGTTGATGGAGTCCAGACACACCTTCCATGACCTTTTCTTACTCTACTTAATGAGGTGTCAAGCCTTGGCTCTAGCAAACCCATAAGGCTGTGATGTTGTTTGCTACTGGGCAGTGCTTAAACTAAGAGCAGCATGCCTGTCCTGGACTGCTGAGTGGCAGTTAACCAGTCCACCAAGGTTCAGGGTGTCTCCTATTATGACCTGCAGACGTTAGGATTGATAAGTCAGCGGCATGATGCATCACTCATGAAATGTGGTCCACCAATTCCTAGACGATGTTGTGATGTTCAAAAACAGCCAGCTGGCTGAACAGTGTTCAGTTAGCCCTGCTGACCACACATGATTGTGGTTTCTCTTCAGGTAGAGCTCCAACCAGTAGGTTAATGTGGAGTGAGAAGTGGTCACTGGAATGTAGATCATCATGACCTCCCACTGTACGGAGTCTGCAAGGGCTCAAGAGGAGAAAGATAAGTTGATGGCTGAGAATGACTCAGTAACAGTAAAGAAATATGCGAGAGTACCTGTGTTGAGGACGTACGACTTTTGAGATGTCATGAGGCTCTCCAAAACCCGACCCTGGGGGCAAGTACAATTGATGGATCTTAAGTCCAATTTTCCCCTCTCTATAGTCACATAGTAGTGACAAACCGCCGGTTACTGGCTAACATTGGCAGTAGCCACAAGACATGATGGACATTGAAGTCCCCCAGTACAAGACAATCCTCCGACACTCATGAACTTTGACAGCAACTGCTTGTAAGTCAGTAGCCAAGGGGAGACCAGTGGAGTGACGTATGTTAGTGACCCCCCCCCCCCCCCCCCAGGCTTTGTCCCCAGTCAGGTCACCCTTTTGGTGAAGGGTGTAACCCTGTAGCACAGGGGTGTCAGCGGCTTTAAAATGAGTTTCTTGTAAACACAGGAACAGGGGGGACATTCCTGCAGTAGCAGTTTCAGTTCCACGATGTGATCCCACTAATTTTCCACTGTAACATGGGAGCCATCTCTGTCATGGGACATGCAATTTCACCCTGTCTTTTGGCCACCGAGGGGAGCCCGTAATTGGTAGGCACTCAGTCTTGGGGCGAGATGATTGTCCCAGTCCAACATAGAGCTCCATTAACTTTAACACAGAGCCAAGAGAGATGTCAGACAGCATGACGTTGACATTGTGGAACTATTTACGTCCTGACTCCATCAGGGATGGATGCTTGGCCTTTTGTCCTGGGTAGGCTTTGGAGCCAAAGCTGTGGCAGTGGTAGTGGCATTGCTGGACAGTGGACCAGACTGAATCTTTGGATGAGAAGGGAGCTCTGCAACATTAGTGACAAGAGACTTGCCTGATATTTTGAGAGGAAGTGTAGGCTTTGAAGAGACTGCAATGGTATAAGTGTACTAGCAAATGCAGATGCTAATGCTGACACTAGCAACCGCCACCTGGTAGCAGCATCGGTCTTCTGAAGTGGTTGTTTAAAAGCAGACACAGAACTTCAGGAGCTGCATGATCTTATAGATCTTTCTGGCCTCACCATACGAGAGACGCTTAGCTGTTTTGAATTCTTATCTTGCTTGCTTCAAGGAAGACATTGCAGTCCTTAATCCAGACAGGATGGTCAGCAGTTTACACACTTTAGAGTAGATGAACAACCAACACATTCATGGGCAGCCTTACCACATTTGCCACAAGTGGCTGCTCCTTTACAACCTGAGGTGGCGTGTGTCCCCGAAGCACTGGTATGTGAAATAGTGCATTGGCTTAGGAAAATAAGGCCACACACTGAGGTAGAGGAAATCAACCTCAATGTGCTCTGGACGTTTTGTGCTGCTGAAAGTCAGTATAAATGAGTTGGATTTCACAAGATCGTCATCCACCCATTTCATTAAGCTCTGTACATCAACGATACCTTTTGGAACCACTCAGTTTTCATTTCTTCTTGCGGCATGTCTACCAGATCCCTGCAAGTCACATCACCATTGCTGCAGTTCAAGGTGTTGTGCAGTTCAATTTCTATTGCAAACTCCCAGAGGCACTGAGCTTTCTGGATGTTCTTCACTTGTTGGGAAAAGGTGAAACTTTCTTGAAACTCCCCTCTTTCCCCCCTTTTTTGTTTGATTATAAAAAACACATTCTGGCCATCAGCATGCATTCTGTTACTCGATACTGACAGAGTCTGTGTAATGTTCAAGTAATGGAGACGCTTACCAGTTCCCGTACTCAGCAAATGGATGCTGGGTCCCAGAAGGCCACATACTGCCCGCTGAAGGTTTTTGTGTGGGCTACCAAGGCAAAAAAATCCACCTTGAAACGAAATTTACTTCCCTTGTGTGACTAAGGGCCTCCATTAGGATGGGCACGTCAATAGATAGCAGTGTCGACAGTAATTGCACAAACCAAACTGACACTTGGTGCGATGGCTGATGGGAGCTATTGTAATGGCATTTAATACAGTACCTCCCATGTGCCACCATGTCTAGTGTCAACTTTGTTCGCACAAATAGTATGATGTTCAATACTTCCCCAATTGATCAGCTTTATTTTCATTTTTGTCTGTGCAACAGCAGAATGATTCAAAGCAAGTTGGTGCACCAGTGAGACATGGTGGAAGTTACACTGGTTATTGAGAGAGGGCAGTGACCTTGTCAATCATCATCGTTGCAGTACTGGTCATGTTATGATTGGTGGCGGGCCGTGTGAGCCTGGAGTTTGTTTTAGGTGGGTATGGAAACAACGCTCATGACTGGACAACATGGCATGAGACTTCATGCCAATAGTGGAATTGGGGCCTTACTACATCTGCAGGACACAGTAGCCATGCAGAGGCCTGAATACAATCGTCTGCATCCCAGCATCATGCCAAGACATCTGTCTGTCGCAGATACCTTCAGCTGTGTTGATTCTGGAGGGTAAGCTGTTTTCGCATATAGGATCTTTCTTGTTCAATTGACTGTTGGGTGGCCCTTTACGACTTTCACATTGACCTGTGATCTGTCAAATGTGCTGCCAGATTTTGTGTGTGGGAGTGCCTAGCCCTGTAGGTGTTGCTTTGTTTACAAGTGCTACATGTCTCTATTGTGTAAGTTACTGGGTCTAAGTTACAAAAGCTGTGCAAATTTTTCAAACTGTATAGAGCTTGCACCTGGAAAAGTTCCTGGAGTAATATCTGTTTATGTAAAGCCCAATGCCTGGCAAGTTCTATAAACACCACTGTGGTAAAGTCTGCTATGTTGTTTGAAGTACGTTGCCTTGAAGAGCAGCACATGTGTTAAGTGTGAGTCAGTCAAATTGCTGGTAACAGTTGCTCTTGCAGTACTTGATTACGTACTGGTTAAAATGTGCGTGCAAGCAGCTCAATTATGCAATGTGCTTAGTGGTAATTTTAAAGGTGTAATTTTATCTTAACCCTAGAATGAGCTGTGTCTTTACTGTTTTGCACATAGCAAGAGTATTTCAATAAGCCTCCTACTTAAATCATTTGAGTGTTCATGTTGCAAGGAAAATGTCCTACATGCTTTAAAGTGTTGCAATTTGCCTTAAGAACTTCAGACTTACTGACTGTTTACAAGGCTGTACGTTAAAATCTGATTTAACATCTTGCATGCAAAAGGTTGGTTGGTTAGTTGGTTTAAAAGGGGGGGGGGGGGGGGGGGGGGGGCAAACTGTGAAGTTATCAGTCCCTTGTTCCCAGTAGAACAATTACCCAAGGCAAAGAAGAAAACAAAGACGACATACGGCACAATAACAGGAGAAAGGAAGAGAACAAACTCTACAATGGACAAAAGAGTACAAGAAAACCACATAGAGATGCAAGAAACAGGGAGAGGAGATTAAAAACAAGAAAGCAGATTACCACGAGAATAAAAAAGGAGAAGCCATCCACTCTGCAACACATTAAAACCTCCACCCTAAAAGTCCTCGGGTGGAGGACACAGAAAGACAAAAAACCTTGCGGTGTAAGACAGAACACAGGTCAGTTTCAGAGACGCCCATCTCCAGGAGCGGTTTCCATGTAGCCTGTTTGGCCAGCCTGTCAGCAAGTTCATTGCCTGGGATTCCGATGTCTCCTGCGGTCCACACAAACACCAATGAACAACTGGACCATTCCAGGGCTGAGATGGACTCCTGGATGTTCGTTACCAAAGGATGGTGAAGGTAGCACTGGTCGATACCTTGGCAACTGCTCAAGCAGTCAGAACAGAGAAGAAACGACTCACCAGAACAGGAACGGATGTGCTGATGTGCACGAGATATGGCCATAAGCTCTGCAGTGAATACACTGCAGCCAGCGGGCAAGGAATGCTGTTCAATATGGCCTCTGTGAACACAGGCGAAGCCAACATTATCATCAGCCATCGAGCCTCGCAACACGTCAAGGATCAAGAGGAAGTGACAGTGGAGAGCGGCAGGGTTAACGAAGTCCTTAGAGCTATGCAAAAGGTCCAGACAAAGCTTCAGCCGAGGTGTACACCATGGAGGTGTACGTGAATGGACCTCAAGTAGAGGTGGTAAGGAGAAGGACTGCAGTTTGGAGAGAAGGGATTGCACGTGAACCACAATTGTGAGCTGCAATCGTGAGCCCTGACCTGGGCCAAGGCGGGAGATGAACTGCTGTGGGTGGGAAAAGAAGACAGTAATTCAGGTGCTCAGGAGAACTACGAATGTGTGCAACATAACTGGTGAACAGTTGTGCACATCCAATGCGCAATGGAGGGACTCTGACCTCCACCAGGACACTGGTCACTGGACTCATTCTAAAGGCTCCCGTCACTAGGCAAATGCCGCAGTGGTGTACTGGGTCAAGGAAACACAATGCTAAGGGCGCCGAACTGTAAACCAGGCTCCCATAGTCAAGGCTGGATTGAACAAGGGCTCTGTAGAGTTGCAGCAGTGTAGAGCAATCTGCACCCCAGTTGTTATTGCTCAGGCAGTGGAGAGCATTGAGGTGCTGCCACCACTCCCACTAAAGCTGATGAAGGTGAGGTAGCCACGCCAATCCGGCATTGAAAACCAGTCCTAAGAATCGATACATCTCCACTACAGTGAGTGGATCATCATTAAGATAAAGTTCTGGTTCCGGATGAACAGTACGATGCCAACAGAAGTGCATGACACACAACTTCACGGCTGAAAACTGGAAGCCGTTGGCTAGAGCCCATAACAGTGCCTTGTGAATGGCTCCCTGTAGGCGCCGCTCAGCAACACCAGTACTGGAGGAGCAATACAAAACGCAAAAGTCATCCGCATACAGAGAAGGGGAGACCAAAGGCCCTAAAGCTGCTGCTAGGCCATTGATGGCCACTAAAAATAGACACACACTCAATACAGAAACCTGCGGAACGCCATTCTCCTGAATATTGGGAGAACTATGGGAGGCACCAACTTGGAAACGGAAAGTAAGAAGCAACAGGAAGTTTTGGATAAAAATCGAGAGCGGCCCGTGGAGACACCACTCATACAATGTGGCAAGGATATGATGTCGCCAGGTCATGTCGTATGCTTTACGTAAGTCAAAAGAGATGGCGACCAAATGTTGATATCTGCAAATGGCTCTTCGGATGGCAGACTCGAGGGACACAAGATTATCAGTGGTAGAGCAACCCTGGCGGAAGCTGCCCTGACATGAAACCAGTAGGCCACATGACTCCAGGACCCGACCCAACCCAACCAACACACCATACTTTCCAGCAGCTTACAGAGAACATTGGTGAGGCTGATGGGCCAATAGCTATCCACATAAAGCAGATTTTAATGTGTTTTAGCACCAGAATGATGGTGCTCTCCCACCATTGCGGTGGAAAGATGCCATCACGCCAGATCCGGTTGAAGATGATGAGGAGATATCGCTTGCAGTCAGAAGAGAGGTGTTTAATCATCTGCCTGTGGATGTGATCCGGCCCAAGAGCTGTGTCAGGGCAATGTGCAAGGGCGCTGTGGAGCTCCACTCTGTAAATTGGGCATTATAGGGTTCACTGTGGTGTGTAGAGAATGAGAGGACTTTTCTTTCTATCTGATGTTTGAGGGTGCGAAAGGCTGGGGGGGGGGGGGGGTTTAGTTCTCCGACGCAAATGCTTGGGCATAGTGCTCAGCAAAGTGCTCGGCAATCGAGTTTGCGTCAGTGGAGAGCACACCATTGATGTTAACGCCAGGGACACCTGTTGGGGTCTGGTACCCAGAAACACATCTGATCTTCTTCCAGACTTGGGAAGGTCGCATATGACACCTAATGGTCGACACGTACCTCTCCCAACGCTCCTGTTTCCATTGTTTTATAAGCAGGTGAACACGGGCAAGGAGCCACTTAAAAGACTATTAGGTTCTCTAGGGAAGGGTGCTGCTAATGTCGCTGCAGAGCTCGCTGACGCTCTTTAATTGCCCCAATGACTTCTGGCTATCACCAAGGGACTGTCTTTTGCCACTGGCACCCTAGAAAAAGAGGGATCGTGTTTTCCGCCACAGAAGTTATCATTGTAGTGACCTGCTCAATCACAACATCGATGGCAGCATGAGGGAGAGATTTAACAGTGACAGCAGAGGTGAAGACTACCCACTCTGCCTTGTTTCAAGCCCATCTGGGTAGGCGTCCTTGGGCATGACACTGGGGGACTGACAGGAAGATGGGGAAGTGGTCACTACCACAAAAGTCGTCATGTGCTCTCCAGTGGATAGATGGCAAGAGTCCTGGGGTGCAAATTGATAAATCAAGTAACTACCATGAGCCACAATGAAATGTGTGGTGGCCCCAGAATTTAAGAGGCAGAGGTCGAACTGAGACAGTAAAGATCGACATCTCTGCCTTGGCCAGTAAGTGCGGTGCTACCCCACTAGAGGTTACGAGCGTTAAAATCTCACACTGCAGTCAATATCTTCAGGGGTACCGCACCATCTGGAAGGAGATATATGCTGCAGACAGTTATTTCCTGCATTGTCCATTTCCCCGACAGCCAAAGTGTCAAGAGGAGTTTGCAGAGGCACAGATTCACTACATACCGAGTTCAGGACATAGATGCAAACTCCACCTATCATTCTATTATATTCACTACAGTTCTTGTAATACCACCGATAGCCACAAATAGCAGGGGTCCGCATTGCCGAGAACCAGGCTTCCTGGAGGGCAATCCAGAAAGCAGTGTAAAGCTTAACAGTTGTCGTAGCTCAGCCAGGTGGTGGAAAAAACTGCCGCAATTAAACTGAAGGATGATGTGATCGTGAGACTGGGAAGGCACAAAACACTCACTGAGGAAGTCTACACCTCAGGGTCACCTGCTCCCACCTACTTATTTCCTGAAGAGGCTATATCCATCGTGTGTGAGGGTCTGGCGAGATCTAGGTCCTCAGCAGATGCCAGAATCTTCACCTCACCCTCAGATGCAGAGCTTGTAGGCAGTGGTGGTGTGGGTGCCATCGCAATTCCCTTGGTCTTGGGGGTCTTCTTTAGACCATCTTCAGCCACTGGTGGGTGTCATATTTCCCACTAACAGAAACCTGATAAGGGAGTGACCCAAGGGACCCCTTTCTAGTGAGAGGAGCCGAAGAAGACTCACGCTTCTCTGTCTGAGAAGTGGGGACTGGTGTCCCCAATGGCTGGAGGGAAGAGTGCTCCCAAGGTAGATAGTGCCCCCCCCCCCCCCCCCCAATCAAAGGGGCATGTGTAGTCTTCTGGCTCTGAGAACCGACTGGAACTCATGAAACTGACGTGCCAGCTTAAGAGGGGGTCACAGCCACAGGATGAAGGCGCTCAAATTTACTCTTGGCCTCAATGTAGGTCAGTTGGTCCAGGGTCTTGTATTCTACAACTTTCTTTTCTCTCTGTAAAATCCTGCAGTATGGTGAGCAAGGGAAATAATGCTCTCTGCAGTTGACACAGGTGGGACACAAGGCACATTTGAAGGGCCGCAACAGGGGAGGGATACATGGCACAGCCGTAAACCATCACCTTGGCCTTCTCGGATAATGAGTCACCTCGAAGGCCAAGATGAAGCACCAGTGGCAACCTCATTATCCCTTGGACCCCGATGGACGTGCCGGTCGAAATGAACTCCATGTCGCTCTAAATTGGTGCGCAGCTTGTCAGACTGCAAAAGAAGGTCCCTGTGGAATATAATACCTGGACCCTATTTAAGCTCTTATGAGGCATGATGGTAATGGAAACATCCCTCAGCTTGTTACAAGCGAGTAATGCCCGTGACTGGGCAGATAATGCCGTTCTTATCAAGACTGACCCTGACCACATTTTGGACAAGCCCTCCACCTCCCCAAACCTGTCCTCTAAATGCTCTATAAAAAACTGAGGCTTCATCGAGACAAAGGAGTCCACAACAGCTCTCGTACATATGAGGTACCGGGGCGAATAAGTTTCACTGCGACCATTAGCCTGGCATTCTTCCCATGGTGTGGCCAGGAAGGAGAACAATTTAGGATCATGCTTCCTTGCATTGTACTGAGACTTCGAACACTTAGAGACTGCTAGCATTTGATCACCAGCAAGTGATGATCTGGTACACTTCATTGCGCGTCACCAGGCCTGATGCCACCCACTCCGACCAGGGGCCGCCCCCACAGGCGCCACCCAGCCACTGAATAGGCCACCTGGCAGGATGGCCATTGCCGGGTGTCCCGATGCCCCAAGGTGATGGGCATCTACTCCTTGCCATACATGGGGAGTTAACAGCGCAGGCATCATCAGAGCTATCCCTGTGTAGTCAGGGGGGCTACAACCAACAGGGTACATGATGGCCCCATCACAACGGACTGGCTACCGTACTGAATATGAGGTGCAAAAAATCCATGGTCCTCATCGGCACAGAAAATGACGCTGCATAGTGGGTGGAGGAAAATGCACCCAGGAAGGTGTCCTCGCTCAAGAGATGGTGGGTGAGCAGGACTGCAAGAAAGTGGACTGAAGATCTCAATGCATGATGGACTCGATGCACCATATACGGTGCCCTTCCCCAATTGGCTTGCTCTTTGGGAAAATTTTGAAAAATGGGGGTCGAACCCTACAGGGGACAATCACATAAAGGCTGAAAGGTGTGAGACTGCTTTTAGTCATCTCTTACAACAGGCAGGAATACCTCAGGCCTATTCTAACCCCCGGCCCCACAGTGGGTGCAAAGGTTGGTAGGCTTCACTGTTGGAGTGAAATGGGCCATGTTCCAATAGTTAATTTTTGATTTGATTTGAACTAGGAAGCTAAAACAGTTTAGGTCTATCCCACCACTCTCCGCAATGAAACTTATTTTATTGTGCGGTATCTCTTGCTGTATATCTAGTAAACCCAACCAATGCCCTTAAATAGTGCAAGGAGTCCCTCAACCAGTTTTTTGTTAGACACAATTTCTTAGGGTCCAGTTGTCCTGAAAATGGCAACTATGTAGAAAAGTAATATTTAAGTGTGGCTTTCATCTGTATATAATAAACAAAATTTCCAATACTTTATTTATTTTTAATTCCAAAACATAATGTACTTTGTGGATAGCCCTCGAATTATAGAAGGAACTTGTTTTCCAAGCCGCTGGACCAGTGCACCAGAGTGGGTCTATGACTGCGGAAGGCTGCTAAGTTTAAGCAGTACTGTAACTGATGCATGTATTCTATCTTTCAGACATTTTTTCTGATTTATAACTATGGCTTGTATTGTAAATAATGTTTTTGGTGTTTTAAACTATTCAAATAATTTCAAAGCCACCAAGCTTGTAGCCCTCTTTCAAATAATTTTGTCTGAAGTATTTGCATTGAACAAATAGAATATATGTAAAGTCCTTTCCTTTTTTTTTTTTAAGACATAGCTATATTTTGCAACTAACTTTCATCACAAGCAAAGACATAAGTTCCAAGTTTAAAAAAATATCTTTTACTGAAGGAAGTCACTCTGCCATTTGTCTTAAACTAAAATATGGTAAGAGTTTTCTGAATTTCTGACTTTATGTACTACTTGAACAAATAGCACCCATGTCATAACCTTAGAAGACCATAGGTAGAAGAAGTCAAAAGTGACTATATATAAAAGCACAATCAACAGAAGGAAGTAGAGCTAAAACTGAGGGCATCCCCTTGGAGGAAGGTCCACAAAATATGCTGGAGAGACTGTGAAAGTCCCTAACCAAAGATTAAATGCACTTCAGCATATTGCTTTGATGAGACACAAAGTAAAACACAATCAATAGCCCACGCCTTGTTTGCTAAAACAGCTGATAACTCAGAGGCAGACGTATATACAGGAACGTAATCGGTAAAAAAAGGACACCGGGCCAGGAAATAGCGAACTGCCAAAGGTTGATAACAATACGCCAAAGTTGTGGGGCATCATCTGGCAACAAGTTACAACAGTTAATACACAACGTAACTAAAATGATGTCCTCATGATGAGGGGGCCATGAGGTGGTCGACCAAGCTATTGGGAGCGGATTGATTTCCCAGAGCTTGTTCCCGTGAAATAAAGACCACTGGTAATGCCAATGTGACATCATCTGCCCACAGACAGCAACACGGAGATCATTCATTATACAAAGGAATAAATGAGCTAGCAAGCTCAGATAGGAGGACTGTAGCCTTGGCAGCAGTCTCATTTTCTGTCAAACCAATGTGACCAGGAACCCTCAGGAACATCACAGTGCCTGCCTCAACAGCGAGCAGGTGGAAGCTTTCTTGGACCCGTTGCACTAAAGAATGGACTGTGTACAGCGCACAGAGCCCCTGAAAGGCAATGCGAGAATTGGAGCATATGACAATTACAAAGCATGTGTCACCAGATGTGTTGTATGACTTGATACAGGGTGTAAAGCTCTACTGTAAAAATCGAGCAGTGTTCTGGAAGCCAATACTGAAAATGGTTGGTGCCAATGATGAAGGCACACCTGACACCATGGTCAGTCTTCAAGCCATCAGAATGCACAAAGGTGCCACTGCTAAGTTGGGTGCGAAGGTCAAGAAACAGAAATAGATCAAATCTGGAGTCGTGTCCTTCGGAAGCAAATCAAGATTAACACAGGCTGCCGCACAAAGTCAAGGCAGTGAAGGGTTCACACCATAGGGAATGTGGCAGGTAGTGAGAAGTTGACAGAGAAGCAGTCAAAAGTGAACTCTAGAATGTAACAAAGAAGAAGGGCACACCCCTTACTAGCAGTCAAGGGAGTAATCAAAGAAGGGGACACAGGACAGGTGGCTGGGCATGGATGACAAACAGCATGCATATCCACTGATGAGGACACCGTGCTGATATGACAGTGGTAGTTTGGCAGCTTCTGCATATAGACTCAACCAGGCTAGTGTAACAGGTGCCAATGGCCAAAAATATTCCACGATGGTGGGTTGTGTTAAGACGGTGTAAGATGGATAAATGAAACACACATAGACTAGTTCCGAATGGACGCAGTATTGGTATAAACAGAGGAGGGTGGTCTGATCTGTTCCCCAGGAAGTACTGCTTAGGACACACAAGATACTGAGGGACCAGGTAGTACAGAGTGTGGCCAGGTAAGACATGTGGGATGACCAAGAAAGTTTCCTATCAAGCATGAGCCCCAGGATTCGTAGTTTCAGTGAACAGAAGAGCAACAGGACCAAGATATAAATACAGTGGAAGGAAGCCATTGCAGCACTAGAAATTCATACAAATGGGGTTTCCAGTGGAAAAACAAAAGCCATCGTCAATGTTCCATGAGTAAACAAGATTGAGACATCATTGAAGATGTTGCTCAAGGAGACAAGTCCGTCGAGAATTACATCAGATCGCAAAGGGAACCAGAGGTGCCTGGTGGGAGAAAGTCAATAACAGGGTTAATGAATGGAGCAAAGATGATGATGCTCAGGATGGAGCCTTGAGGCACCCTGTTCCCCTGGCTCAAGATGTCCAACAAGGCCAAACCCATAAATATCTTGAAAGCTCCTTATTTTAAAAATTCCTGAAGGAAACAGGTCAGGTGGCCTCAGAAGGACCACATGTATAGAGTACGGAGGATACCCATCTTCCAGCAGGTGTCATAGGCTTTCTCCCAATTAAACCACATGGCCACAGTCTGGTATTTCTGCAGAAAACTATTCACGGTATGATTTGACAAAGTGACAAGGTAGTCAACTGCTGAACGGCATACAGGAGATCCACATTGTGCACTGGTTAACAGATTGCAAGACTTGAGTCACCATACCAGCCGGTCACCAATAAATGTTCCATAACCTCGCAAAACAGATGGTGAGAGAAATGGCGGCAGTAGCTAGAAGGAAGGTCCTTACAGGGCTTAGGTATGGGTATGATAGTGGCTTCACAGCTGTGGTTGGAATACGTGTAATCTGCCCAAATGCGATTGTATGTATGAAGGGGAAAATACTGGCCCGCTAGAGAAAAGTGCTGCAATATCTTGGGGCAG
Organism: Schistocerca gregaria; assembly: GCF_023897955.1. Taxonomy (NCBI): domain Eukaryota; kingdom Metazoa; phylum Arthropoda; class Insecta; order Orthoptera; family Acrididae; genus Schistocerca; species Schistocerca gregaria. The sequence goes on from NC_064924.1 coordinate 96,637,826, forward strand.
AAGATCAGGATGATTTGAGAGCATGGTCAAGCACCATCATAGTAAAGGTGACATTGTAACAACCATGATTCTGAGAGAAGAAGGATATCACTGAACTGGGGGTCACAAGTCCACATGGTCATGTCCTCTGTGCAATGAGACATAGCAAGAACAGTACTGTAAGTGCCAGATGGTAAAATGCAAGGCTTTCAACTAGTCAACAACTTGCGAGTGACAGGGTAGGATACTACTTCTTTCACCTGGATCTCCTGGACAGCCTGCTCATCAAGATACATGGGCCATTCCTGCAATGAGGTGGCAAGGTCGCCATTACAACTGGCACAATGGGGAGGAAGAGGCAGGCAATCACCCTCATGGCCATGTCTACCACAAGTAACACACTTGGCTGCATTTTGGTAGGACATGCAAGCTTAGTTACAATGTTGAATTTGGAAGCAACACATCAGGCTTGGAATGTACAATCAGACCTACGATGGCTGCATAGACTGTCTTAATCTTTCATGAAAGCACTACTCCATCAAATGTGAGAAAAAGAGTGCATGTAGGCACTAAGTTTGCGTCAACCTTGTTCATTACCTGATGTACTGCAGTGATACCCTGGTCAGAGAGGTAGTGTTGGATTTTCCCCTCAATCAGACCATCAAGCAGACGAGATTAACACCACGCAAACAGTTCAGCTTATATGGGCCTCGACACAAATAGGATAGCCATGGAGGAACAAAGCTGTAAGCAGTTGTTAGAGTTGAAAAACCCAATTGGTCTCCAGAAGCAAAGTCAAAGTGAGAGCAGGATTTCACAGAGCCTTCAAAGGCATCAATACCGTTCTGAATACTGAATAGATTAACTGTAGCAAAAGACAGAATTTCTTCGGTATGTGACACTACAAGGAACCAAGGTGCAGCTGGAAGAATCATTGAATCTTTAGCCTCATTCCTTTCCCATTTAGTAGAAGTAGACTGAGACGAAGATGATTGGCCCATTCCGAAAAAAATCCCCATGATTGCCAGCATCTCTCACAGTGTGCTCCTTCTGACTGGGTTCCCCTCAGACAGGGGTTCACACCTCACGTCATACCTCCCGAGCTCCAGACGGAGGGATCAATTCGTAATTGGATAGATAACAGCTCCCTCCCTAGGCCTGGCCCGTACCAGGGGTACGTGCAAACCCTACCTGTCGATCCAGGGATAAGAATTACACTTTACCCAGTCAACTTATGTGTCAAATGCCTGGGCCACCCTTTAGGAGCCACAGAAAGAAAGAAGAAACAAAGAGAGATCTCAAATGTCAATGCAGAAGAAGGAACGGAGATGGAGAACAAAAACAAAATGAAAAAACAGACCGAGAACTGTTCTGATGCTGGGTTACAGAAACTTTAGAACATTTTGCCAAAATTACCCAATCCACATTCCCCACAGGAGAGGGGAACGAATAAGAGGACACACATGCAGCACAGAAAGGGAAGAAGAGCTGCAGAAGGATGGGGCCCCATGGTAGCCAAGTGCGAACTCACCAAAGACTGGTGAATCCCCAGGTGGAAGACCAGTGATGAAAGTCTTGTTTTTGTAGAAGAATGGACAACCAAATTTTTTTGTTAATACAAGGAGTAAAGCAGTGTACTCACTGCCTCATGAAACGATAGCCGTATTTAAGGAGGAGGAATAAACAGTGTATTTATTGTTTCATGAAACAATAGCTGTATTTGAGGGGTGCAATTTGAAACAACATTATAAAACAAAACTTGGCAAATTTGGCAGCAAAGTTTCCAAGGAAGAACTCAAAATAAAAGCAGCTGAGTGCATGAAAATCCTGTGAAAAAAAAAATTATAATACACGCAACACTTCAAAGTGTTACAATGGAAGCAAGTTTCATGATAGCCTATAACCTTGACAAAAATACCAAGCTTTTTCAAATATCGACTTTATTAATCAGCGTTTGACAGAGTATACGACAAGCATTCTATGTCCTGATGTTAGAATCAATATTGAAAGCATTTCACTGTTAAGAGCGTCCATAGTGCAGTGCACTGACTCAATTATTGACGACCTCACTGAACATTGAATAACTGAAATTTTTGTCATCACAGAGTAATTACTTGGCCTAGAATGAATGAGAGAGAGAACCTTTGGTCAGGAATTTTTTGAGTGTGCTGAGAATTGTGTGGAGAAAAATGGCATGTCTTAGAACAAAACGGAAACCATTAAAACAGATAGGAAGAGAGCTTTCAGGGGGAAGAATGTAGGTGTGGTAAGCTTTAAAAGAAGTCACAAGCACGTGGCACAGACAGTGGTACATTGTCTTTTCATTGCATTTTGCGCAAGGAGATCCTATGTAGACCTCCGCTGGACTTAAGCATTTGGTAGATCTTGTTGTTTCTGTGCTGAACACGATCAGAGCAGGGTACACCACTCATTGACAGTTCTAATCTATTCTTGAGGAAAAAGATGGAATTTGTGACAGCAGTGTGGGGAGACTGAGCATGGACAAAGTAATAGAATGAAATCCTCTTATTTCTGGACATGAAGTAAATGTCTCATGGTTGTCTTACAAAAATAGAATGTGAGAGGGGAGACAAAATTTCCAGTTTGTGTCATAAATGACAGCTAGCCCTAAATGTGGAAAAATTTAAGATAATGCAGATGAGTAAGAAGATCAAACCTTAAATGTTTGGAGACATTGTTAGTAGTGTCCTGCTTGACACAGTCAAATCGTTTAATTATCTGGGCGTAACATTGCAAAGTGATATGAGATAGAATGAGCATGTGAGGACTGTGTTAGGGCAGGTGAATGTCGACTTCACCTTTTTGGGAGGATTTTAGGAAAAAGTGGTTCACCTGTAAATGAAACCATGTATAGGACACTGGTGCAACCTATTCCTGAGTACTACTCCAGTATTTTGGGAACCATACCAGGTTGGATTGCAGGAAAACAATGAAGCAATTCAGAGGCAGGCTGCTAGATTTGTTACCATAGGTTTGAACAACACACAAGTGTTACAGCTGCTTCGGGAATCCCTGGAGACAGGGCGACATACTTTTCAAGAAACACTATTGAGGTACCTGGCATTTGAAGCTGACTGCCGAACAATTCTACTGCCGCCAACATACATTGCCCGTAAGGACCACGAAGATAAGATACGAAAAATTGGGGCTCATATGAAGGCGTACACACAGTTGTTTTTCCCTTGCTCTATTTGCAACTGGAACAGGAAAGGAAATGACAAATAGCAGTACAGGATCCCCTCCGCCATGAACCATATGGTGGCTTGCGGATTACTGATGTAGATAATATTCTCAGCTGACATAATTGATGAACCCAATGTGACATTGTAGGATAAGAAGTTGTTTGTACATGAAAAGTAGACTATATAAAATCATTCAAAGCAAAACTAGGTCTATTACCAGGCTAGCAGGTGAAGGTAATTTTTCCATTTCCCTTTACTATAGTAACAAAAAGTGCCTGAAAGTGTTTCTGCTATAATTAGGGACCATCTGCACAATCTGGAGGAAGTTTCAGGACTTTAAGAAAATTGAACCTCAATTCAATTTGGTCTCTAATCCCACCCAACGAGCTGCAGCTGCAAATTTTTGACATGTAATCAAATCACACTGTGAAAGAAATATTTAATGCTGAGAATTTTACAAATATTCGCTGAAAAATTCTGTATACAAAGAAATAATTTAGGAAAATGGCTACATTTGTGTCTTCATTCAATAGGAACTAAGTCTTTCTTGCTTGAAGATCAATGAGAGTAATGTAGATGCTCTTTGACAGACATTAACATATGGACTGTGATGAGAAATCTCATTAGGTAGGCACACTCATGATTTAAAAAAAAGTAGAACAAGGTGATGAAATACATCTGCTTCATTAAACTAATTCTAAAATTAAATGTGATTGTAACTGTAGATGACATGAAATTAGCACAAAAATAAACTAAATAAAATTTCCACTATTTTATTTATAAATATTCATTTTTCATGCAATTTATACCTATTCTGATAAGCAAAGTTAACAAAAGAATGTCATCATTTTGAAAGGTATGGCCTTCTGCTAACCTCCACTTCCACAGAGTGGCATCCAATCTGAATAAATTGCCCATCCCCACCCTATACTATTAATTTCACAATTTGCCTGATTATTCAATTGCTTCAAGTGAAAACGGGGAAAGACAATATCTTATTTGTAGCTTTTTGAGAAAGACAAGCACATGCAACAGATAAGAAAATTACACTAGCTTTGCTGTTTGCTGGTCTAAGCATGCTTGATCTGGTGCTATTGCATGACAAAGACAAGTGCTGGACTGTGGTAACAGTTTTTTTGTGCAACTCATACAAATGGTGTGGGAAATATCATTATATTTCTCAGCTAGTTGGGATGGGCACTGCCTATCTGAAAAAGCTCTGGCAAGGTTGCTAAAATGTTTGGATAACTCTGCTTTTACCAGTACAGGTGTGTTGTTCATGGGCGTCAAACTAGAAATGAAGGGGCTTTCTGCCAATTGAAAAGAGACTGCTATGAAAATGGTGGTGCTGTTGGTGCTCAGTGCATTTGAAATGAATGGAAGTTACATGAAACCATCCCAGGTGGGGACCATCCTACAAGGAAAAAAATGTTGTCAAGTTGAGAATGCCCAAGGGAAATGGTTTCGGGTGTTGTTGCCAAGGTTTCAGGGGAATCAGCATAGATTAATTTTTATCAAGGGTCCAGATGATGAAATTATTGATGAATCTGAACCTTGCAAGTGCTTAAATCCCAATGACATAAAACCCTGTTAGCCCCATCCTCAGCCATGATGAGAGGTAGTGCAGTAGTAGAGTAGTTGGGAACTCCAAATAAAATGTGTGGAAGGGTGGGGTGGGGGGCTATTAAATCAAGCACATTCAGTCTATTCCATAATCTCTTAATGTACAGCTCTGACTCCGAATTTCAGTATTACAAATTATAGTTTTATATGATTGCCTACATTCACTATTTCTCCTCCATATTCAACAATGGTAGCTGGAAGTTAATGTTCAGTTGTCACTGTATTACACAATAAATTCATGTAAATATGCAAGAAATGTACATAAAAAGACAGTGACATACTCACATTATCTAGCTGAGTACGCAGCTTTTTTACTTGTTGCTGTAAAGTTTCTAGTTCTTTTGTCACACGATTTTTATCAAGACGTAAGGAAGCCATTGTGCCATCTTTAGAAATATCCAATTTTTTAAGAGAATCCTGGAAAAGAATAAGTGCAGAGGCTATTCAGAGCAAAAAAGTATTTGTTATGCTGCATGCTATCTCACTCAACACAAACTATTTTATTTTGAACATATGTAAACATTAACTGATATAATGCACTAAAAATATCTCTCTAACGAAAGGAAATTTAGGAAAGATCACACTTTTCAGTGAACAGACAACAGCTGGCTGATATGTAGTAGGATGATACACAAGCTAAAGGATACAATTTAAGTAAAATGCATCAGTAAATACCAGACAAATTTGTGTATAATCCTTTTGGGTAACTATCATCAAAAGCTTGGAACCAAAAAAGCCACAATTTCAAAGAACCTACAGCAGTATTAAACAGGGTGATAAGACCATCCAGAAGCAAATACTCCTATGCATCCAGTAAGAATTTCGTTCTCACATGACAACCAATGCTACTATTCTAGGTCATCAGCAAACTGTCCAAAGCCAGGAGGTGGAGGAGTGCTACTAAAGCAAAAGGTGGCAGGTAACTTGTGTTGAACAAATAAAGGAAAGAAAAAAAGAAGGAAGAATAGGGTTTAAGATGCTGTTAAAGACTAGGTCATTAGATAGGACAAATGTATGGGTTACTGTTGTTCAAATGTCCCATTATAGTCCAGTTATCCTAAGATATTCATGCCAAAAAAGTTTCTCAAGGAAAGAAGGACCACTGCCAATTCACATTTAGTGGTTTCACAATGGTGGAAAGGGTTGGCTGTTAAAGTAGAGGAACATTATGTTGGAACACAAGAACAAAGAAAGAGGGGGTTACTATTGGATGATGGTCCTCACAGCTGATACATATGGGGTGTCACACCCTCCCAGCCACCCTCATGACTGGAGGATTGGGTGGGAGGGTGAAGGACCCGTATGCAATCTCTAGAACCTCAAAGACAGTTTAAAGCAAAAATCGCAAATCAACAGTCTGAAAGCAGCTGCAAATCCTCTGGACCTACCCTCATGTGGGGGGCCCATCTTCTGTACCTTATCTACAGATTCCTGTCATCATAAAAGAATAATATGTAAAACCAGATCCACTGCTTTGGCAACTTCAGCTGACATCACAGGCAATAACAGTGTTTCAGTATGCAGGGCAAAGTCACATAGTTGCAATCCTCCTGGGGAAATTCAGGGATAAGACCACTAAACAGCCAAGGACCCTTTTTATGTCTCATTGTAGCGTCACTTGCCAAACAGTCAACAAATTCATCCACACCTGTCCACGAGTCAGTGCAGTGATAAAAATTTAGGGTGGAGAACTGATCTTTTCAGTTGAATTATTGAAATAATGTTGCAGCCTTGGTTTTTATTCTTCTGGATGCCAATTTGACACACTGAGTTTCAGTTAGTGTGTGTCCATTTATTTCTAATATCGGCAAGTCATTTTCATTTATTTGGAATTTCGTAATGTGAGTCTTTGTAAGACTGTGTTAAACTGTTTGCTGTGAACCAGTTGTCAGCCTTTTGCAATATTTTCGTGGCTGTGTTTGGTACAGATATGTCTGTCCTCACAAACAAACATTGGTTGTGTGTGCTAAATTTTTATCACTGCACTGACCTGAGGACAGATTTGCTAACACACACTCAGTAACATCCCAGGCATAAACGTGATTCCATGTAACATGGTCTAGATTTGAATATAACCCTGTTCGAACATCTCAGCTTTTCTTCAGATTTGTTGTGAACATTTGCTAAATGACCAAAGGCAAATTTACAAATTCCCAGTTCCAAACTTTAATACTTTGTGTATAACAGCCACATATGTGAATGATGTGTAAATATCATGTTGACTTTTTGAAAATTTTAGCCACGTCTGAAGTGGTGATATTCAATGGATAATTGAATAAATCACTTATTTTAGGAGAAAATTTGTTTTCAGGTGGTTTATCATTGTCTATCTCAAAAGCTATTCTAGGTTTTATAACCAAGGTACTAAGCAATAAGGTTCCAAAAGGAAAAGCAAGCCAAGTACATAAAGAGATCAAGCTATCTAAACTAAGAAGAAATTTTCTCATGACAAGATTTCTTGGAAGTGTCGACTGCACTTGGGAACACAAATGTGAGTCAAATAACATACACCTTATAAATGTGCACAATGTAAACTATTCACCTATCTTCCTATGTTCACAACATTACTAAAGGATTACTCCATGCCAAGCTGTCTACAGTTAAATTTTATATGAATAATCACATGTGTTCCGAATGAACATCGGTAAATTTCACAATCACTTATTCAGCAAGGTGGAGGTGCTCTGAAAAACGACCCTTATTCCACTGGTACTCAAATTAAATCTGAAGTCTTAGTATGTTCTACAACCACTAATTCAATCGCACATGTTCCCAAGGAACATTGGTGGAGCTTTACAATTACTAATTCAATACTTGGTAAAGTTACACAAACTTTCAGTCAATACTTCATTTCTTGCAACCCATAGTCCAAGTCAATTGACTTTGCTTCAAATTATCTGTATGCAAATTGCTCAGGAAATCTGTTTTACTATTTCACATAAGAGCACCCAAAAAGTTGTACAAGATGACCAAACTAGGTCATCTTGAACAACAATATTACCGGAGACATTACATCTCAAAGTTGGTGAAAACTGACAAGTGCACTGTTGATAACTGCACTATGGAGGTCAAACAAATGACTATATGTCTGAAGTATTAAGCTAGCAAAAGTACAATTTCACCAATGCACATTGAGAACATTGTCTGCATGTGCACACGAAATTACAACAAAATCTTTCATTGTAATGATAAAGCTTTTTCCAAAATTAGATCACTTGTCATGCAATGACGCTACAATTATCCACTATAGTGCAGCACTTCAAACATGACTAAAATTTTCAAATGCAGTCATGAGTTTTTCACACCCTTCACTTAAAAGGATCCTACACACAAAGTATTAAATTTTGGCAGTTACAAACTTTTAAATTCCTTTGATCATTCAGCAAACCTGCTTATTAAATCTGAACAACCTCTGAGACAACTGGCTGTGGTCCCCTAGGCCACCCACCACAATCATATGGGGCAATGCAGCTAATAATATATTCTCAGAAGTAGGCAATTAGAATATTAAATATATTTGATAACTGAACATCCTCAACAAGCCTCTATGTGACTATTAGCATTCTCTCAGACAAGTGTCAATATATTCATCCAAAATGCTATTTGTGGTTAATAAGAGTGAATTTACGATTCACAGCCACAATAACAGAAGCAAAAATAATTTCCACACAAAGTATGTAACCTTATCTAGGGTTTAGAATTTAACTTTGTACTCTGGTACAAAATTCAATAATAGAATGCCGACAGACATTTGATAACAAATTGGAAGTCATCAAACATTAAAAACTAAAGTAGAAGAGTATTTTGAGAGCCACTCCTCCAATTTGTCTGAATATATGGACTGTGGTGTAAACTCCAGTTAACATTAACAGGATAAAAGTTACATAGTGGACCCTTCCATGCACAATATATGTAAACAATCTGCATCAGAAAATTTGCTGGAGACTTGTCCATACTGAAATCCAGGTTTTCTGAATTTATTTTGCAGTTTTAGTTTATATGACAAAGGTGAGTTAAATATGGTGTGAATGAAAACACTGGGCTACATTACAGATAAATCCATGGCTAAAAAATTTATTTGGCGTTTACATTTGTCGTCTTCTCCAACTCATCCAAATTATCACCTTCCAATCTAACCTAGACCTCAGGCTACACTACAGATATCATTCTCACTGCAGACGAGATTTTGGGGAAGAGGTGGGGGCAAGGGACAGTTGCAATCCCCCCAATTAGCCACGTTGTTGTTGTGGTCTTCAGTCCTGAGACTGGATTGATGCAGCTCTCCATGCTACTCTATCCTGTGCAAGCTTCTTCATCTCCCAGTACCTACTGCCGCCTACATCCTTCTGAATCTGCTTATTGTACTCATCTCTTGGTCACCTTCTATGATTTTTAACTTCCACGTTGCCCTCCAGTACTAAATTGGCAATCCCTTGATGCCTCAGTACATTTCCTACCAACCGGTCTCTTCTTCTCGTCAAGTTGTGCCACAAACTCCTCTTGTCCCCAATTCTATTCAATACCTCCTTGTTAGTTATGTGATCTACCCATCTTATCTTCAGCATTCTTCTGTAGCACCACATTTCGGAAGCTTCTATTCTCTTCCTGTCCAAACTATTTATCGTCCATGTTTCACTTCCATACATGGCTACACTCCGTACAAATACTTTCAGAACCGACTAACTAACATTTAAATCAATACTCTGTCAATAAATTCAATTAAATTCAGTACCTCTTCTGTTACCCTAGGATTTCTACTAGCCCTCATCTTTTTACCTACCTGATCCTCTGCTGCCTTCACTATTTCATTCCCCAAAGCTACCCATTCTTCTTCTACTGTATTTCTTTCCCCCATTCCTGTCAATTGTTCCCTTATGCTCTCCCTGAAACTCTGTACAAAGTCTGGTTCTTTCAGTTTATCCAGGTCCCATCTCCTTAAATTCCCACTTTTTTGCAGTTTCTTCAGTTTTAATCTACAGTTCATAACCAACAGATTGTGGTCAGAGTCCACACCTGCCCCTGGAAATGTCTTACAATTTAATACCTGACATCTTGGGTTGTCGGGTGTTCTGCCAGATATCAGCGTCGTACTTGGACGATATTTCGGTCACGTAGCTTGTAACCTTCATCAGGTGCGATCTGAGACTGCTCCTCGAGTGGACCTGCTCCAGTATTTATGCCTATGGCCTTCCCCCTCCACCAACGGCTGCAGGCGCTTCCTCTGTGGTCCGCGCCCATTACCTGCGACCTGCTGGAGCGTTGCTGCTCCGTTTTCCGTCCGCTGTGGTTCTAGGTGTTCCCTCTGCGGTCCGCACCCTCCAAACGTGCTCCTGAGGGTTTCATCTACGGTCTGGGGTACCAAGTGTTCCGCGCCCGCTCACCACGACCTGTTGGAGCGTTGCCGCTCCGTTATTTGTCCGCTGCGGCTCTGGATGTTCCCTCTGTGCTCCGCGCCCACCAGTCCCACTTCTGGGTGTTCCACCTTCGGTCTGGCGCACCTGGGAGTCCGATAGGGTCTCGTTTTCCATCTCCAAGTCTCTGGTTCTTCTGTTTGTGTAGTGTTGCAGCTGGCCCCGTTGCTCCTTTAACAATTCCAGAGCCGGATCCCAGGCTCTGCTTAGCTGGTACCCTGTGTCATGGTTCACAAGATCGTCAGCCATTTTTATTTCTATCGATTCTCTTATAACACTGTCCCAAAATCTGGGTGATTTTGCTACAATCTTGGTATCCTCATACGCTGATATCCGGCAGAATACCCAACAACCCAAGATGTCATTAGATCGCCGGGAAAGCCTGAAGAGTTACAATTAAATACCTGGTTCCTAAATCTCTGTCTTACCGTTATATAATCCATCTGAAACCTTTTAGTATCTCCAGGGTTCTTCCATGTATACAACATTCTTTTATGGTTCTGGAACCACATGTTAGCTACGATTAAGTTATGCTCTGTGCAAAATTCTACCAGACGGCTTCCTCTTTCATTTCTTAGCCCCAATCCATATTCACCACTATGTTTCCTTCTCTGCCTTTTCCTACTGTCGAATTCCAGTCCCCCATGAGGGTTAAATTTTCATCTCCCTTTCACTATCTAAATAATTTCTTTTATCTCATCATACATTTCATCAATTTCTTCATCATCGGCAGAGCTAGTTGGCATATAAACTTGTACTACTGTGGTAGGCGTGGGCTTCCTGTCTATCTTGGCCACAATAATGTGTTCACTATGCTGTTTGTAGTAGCTTACCCGTACTCCTATTTTTTTAAATTCATTATTAAACCTACTCCTGCATTACCATTATTTGATTTTGCGTTATAACTATGTTTTCACCTGACCAAAAGCCTTGTTCCTCCTGTCACCGAACTTCACTAATTCCCATTATATCTAACTTTAGCCTATCCATTTCCCTTTTTAAATTTTCTAACCTACCTGCCCGATTAAGGGAACTGACATTCCACACTCCAATCCGTAGAACACCAGTTTTCTTTCTCCTCGTAACAATGTTTAAATTAAACAGGTTTTAGCTTTACTAAGGTTTTGTGCAAAGTTAAGTACATAATTTGTTTATGCAGTAGATACAAATAACAGCTGATTAGTGTTAAGAGTGTAAACCAATCAAGCTAATGACAGAATGAGAATCCTATGATACCCGAGGGTATTGATATCTTTGGTTAAATATATGTAAGTATCTAAACATATGATCACATAAACTAGTTATTTCATATTAAAATATCCATATTTTGCAAATCTGAATTAGTGTTGCAGCACTTTACTACATCTCTGCCTCGAGATGATTGGGTGATATGTGTCTTTCATCATCATTTCATCCTCATTCACTCGCAAGTCGCTGTAGTGGCATTAAAAAACTCATGGAGTGGCTCATTATAATTATTATTGATGGAGTAACTAACAAGTACATTTCCTTTATTTATGGATCATCTGTATATCTCATTTTGTCAGAGGGGGGTCTTCATACCAGAATACAAACGCCTATGTCTGGACACTTGATAAGGATACTAAGGCCACACAAAATAATTCTTATCCTTTTCGCACAACTTAAATAGAAACTGTTTTTATTATTAGTTTCAGATGTTATGTGCTAGTGTCCTGAAATTATTTTTCATATATGCGTATGATTTCTTTGGTTCACTGTACTGCAGGGCAACCTGAGCGTTATTCTTTTGAGAGATAGTGTTAACCCTAAAAAACTGAGTAAATAAATATCAAATAGCACTATTCCAATCTCCATAAATATTAAACAACACCCTTCCACTTTCCACACACTACAGAAACATTTACATGTCTAATCCTGAGACAATTAACAGAGTTAAAATTCACAACAATAAATCAGGTACCCATGGGTTTTATGTTGGTTTTTAATACATACCAACTCTGTGTTGCAACGGTCAGCATTCCCTTGAGCTTCTTCTTTGACCTTCTGTGACGTTCTTAGTTCTTCTTCCTTAGTCTCAACAGTCTTTTTCAGTTCGTCGTTTTCCTTTTCAATCAGCTCAATTCGTACTCTCGATTTTGCCAAGTCATCTTCAGTAAGTTTATTTCTAGTTTCTAGACCTTGTTTTTGTCGAATGCACAAATCCTGTTCGTCTGAACTGGAAGAGAATCAGAAAACATGATGCAGCAATAGTTTTTCGTTGTTGTGCTATCACTTCATGTACCTATCGGTGACGGAACATTAGCGAGGGGATTTAAAAAACTACACCTACATTACAAAACAACAAAATCTCTTTTTGCGGGTGGTTTCTAATCACAAACCATCTACGCTACAAACAGTTCGCAGAATTAAAATAATACATGGAAAAGAAAGAGTCGGAATAAAGCAGCAAACTATCAGTACAGCACTATGACAACTCACCTGATTTTGAGTTGCTCGCTTAGATCTTGTAATTGTTTCAAAAGCTCATAATTTTGAGAAGATAACGACCACCAATTGAAAACAAGTATAACACACATAACAAACAAACCACCCGCTAATAAGGGTGGACATCTTCCATATCCACCTCTCATGTTGTCTATACCCATTTCTCTCCCGCTGTAAACACAGCGACAAGCAACAAATCCCAAGGCTGCACACAAATGTCAACGTACCAAAGATAACTGGTAACAAGGTCTGAGTATCTGTTGCCGTTTACTACCTGCGCCAGCTTATCGCCATTATGACCAGTGGCGTCATCCGCTGTTTATAAACTCAGCGATACGTTCTTTCCATACTAATGCCTAAAATCGACTAACAGAGAGTGAGCAAAAATGTATTTGTTTGTAAAGTGCGCCTGCCTCATGCACATTTAAAATGCTGCAAATCGCAACTGTCTAAGTTAACACACATTTAAGCTCATCAGGCAACTGTTGAGTTACAATTCAGATGCTCTAATCACCCATCCACGTGTACACAGGTAAAAGTGCTTCCCGAATGTTTCAGCGAAACAGTTCTCAAACGGTATGCCCATTTTCAAATTATGATACTATAAGAAACATGCACACTCTAAGTACTATGGTAACATAGTAATTTATTTGGCAATCTCCAACCCATAAAAAAATAAATAATTAGAATATAGCGCAATAATGGGACATCAAGAAACAATGATTGCATGTACTAAATTTTGACTACTGTATCAAAGTACAGCGCTCGCATAGCTATCAGATATATTTATGGATTTACTCCATTAGTTGATAATAACTTGTCTGCCGAATATGAACATAGTGAGTGGTCTCTTAGAGAGCCTGATAAAAGAGATCTTACTTGTGCTACCTTTGAAATCATGGACAAGGACTCAATAAGTCGTGCACTGAGAACCTCGCCGTTGAGCATCTGTAAACTCCTCCTCCTTCAAGAAGTCGACATGCTAAGCACTCATTCATCTATTATTTATAATTAATTTTTATTCATCCATCGGTGCAATTCGAAATAATAACAATCACAGAAGCATTACTTAAGTCTGCAGGAACTAACGTCTTTTTAAAATTAAGGCAGGATAAATAACAAGAAAACGACTAGCAAAAGGCAATTTTCCAAACTGCAATTTTTGTTTCTGTAGGAGGAACAGATTTTTTGGAATTAGACACATAGTGGTGATGCCCAAAATCGATAACTTAAACATGAAATCGAGAACTTTGTTTTCAAGAGAGGTAAAGGAATCAAATTAGCATCCAAGTACTTTTACAAGTACAGCACAGTTTGCTTCAACCACCCATCTGCTTGTAGGCAACTGATATAATTCCCTTTTGTCGGAAGAATATCTATTATAATGTGCCTGCACCCATAATGTGGTTTTGTATGTTATCTGCCGGCCTTTAAAGAAAATAGTTTTCTGGAAATGAAGCAAAACTATATCTGTTTCTGAAGATGCTTTTTAAATACTTCTTTTAATTTAACATTCGCTTTTGTGTGACAGGAGAACATTTCAAAGTAGTTGCCAGAATTCCAGTAGTAAGACTAATATGAAACAATGGAAACGAATATGTATCCAACAAACAAGAACCTTTATGAGAATAACCAACAAACGTTCTCGTTTTGGCCTTGAATGCTGATTTACAATGTGAAATAAGAGATATTATTGTAGTATATGACATTCAAATTATCGTTGTCAGCTCTCAAGAACACATTGCAACCAAGAACTTCTCAAGTTTCAGTTCATGGATAGGTCACACTAACACAGAAAGCTGAACAGAGTTCATTTGACATTAAATCACAAGCACTCCAAACCAGCTATAACTAATGCCACAATAAAGTTTTACATTTGGGGTCATAATTTTTATTAGGTTTGTAAATTACAGTTCATACATATATATACTTGTAATAGAGGATAAGTAATCATGCTTACGAACTAGAGAACATAGACGTAATTATAATAGTTTACATGGTACACGTGTAATTATAGAACAGTCAAGGCTTTATGACATGTAATTATGAATAATACACAATGATTTACAGACCATAATTAATGCTGATAGTGTAATCTTCGAACAAAGCAACCACTGGATTTAAAAATACAGAGTTGTGACATATGTTATTATTCTTAATTTTAAGAGTAAGATAATGTAAAATATTTGTTCACTCTTTCTTAATATGATACATAAAATTCATAAGTCACATGACTGATAAGTAAGTTCAGAAAATTTGTTTTGTCCACATACTTTTACCCATAAATTACTTTTCTATCAGAATTTTTCATTGTTGTGACAACAGTCCTCACATTGCTGCTGTGTTTCAAGTTTCATGGCAGTGCTTATATTCATTTAACACAAAATACTGTACTATTTTCTCATAAATCTACACTGTTTGGCGAACGTATGGATTTCACTGAGACAGTTGTCATTGGGACATTATACCCAGCAACCACTATACTATCTTCCTTCCTTCTTTTTGAAAAGGAGCAGTGCAAGTTTTTACAGACTGTAATTTATTATGAACAATTTTGTATCAAATTTTGCTTATATTTATCGAATTTTCAGAACTGTCTTCAAAAACCTGATACTCTGTGGAATTTTTACATGATACAATGGAATCATTAAAATGGCAAATATAATTCTTTTTGGAAATTTTAGCTATTGTAGTTACTGAACTACACCAAGAATTTACAAGAATAGCTTTTTAGTTGCCCATGGAGAAATTAAATGCAACACCTTTATAATGCCGTGAATGGCATAAACTCCAAACAAATGACTCTTCAAGAAACACTGGAAAGCTTGTTGAGTTCATTCAATCACGCGACTATATGCCTATCGTAGCCCATGTAGATAACATATACAGTTATGTTTTTTCTTTAGTACAATTGTTGTTTTTGTGTTTATTTGACAGGTACTAGAATGGCATCCATAAGACTATAGTATGGTTTAAACTCAAAAGATAAGTGTCAAAAACAGCAAAAAGACTTCAGTGATGAGAAGAGGAGCAGTTTGTGGCCTACAAAATTTCCTGTGTCAACATACATATTTCCTGCATGTAGCACTAGAGACAGGGTTGAGGTTCTTTGGAGAAGGAGACCAGAGAACGAGGTCATCGGTCTCATCGGATTAGGGAATGATGAGGAAGAAAGTCAGCTGCGCCCTTTCAGAGGAACCATCCTAGCATTTGCCTGGAGTGATTTAGGGAAATCATGGAAAACCTAAATCAGGATGGCCAGACGTGGGATTGAACCGTCGTCCTCCTGAAAGCGAGTCCAGTGTCTAACCACTGCGCCACCTCGCTCGGTACTAGAGACAGACTAAATTATAACTTTCCAATATCAGTGATTTCAGTATCTAACATTTTTAGTTGTGTTTTGTCACAGTTTAAAACAGCACTCCACCAATGTCAAAATGTTCCTTCTGTTACTTATCACTGTAGCCATTACAATGTGATTAATCACAAGCAACAACTAACAGGCACTGACAATCTCGTCAGGTGAATTGTGACAGTGAAATGGTAGTGACAGGCTCTGGTCTATAAAGTGTGCAAACTAAGTATTTTAACAGTTTGTCATTCAAGTCATAATGAAATTCGAAAGGGGTGATAAAAAATGGGAATTTCATTGTGAGTGAATAATGAAAATTCATTTCTCCCATTGTTACAGCCATCCCATGCCCAAAACTTCCTGCTATGCAGCTACTGATGAAGCCTTTACTCAAAACTAAAAAACTACTAAACTTCATCTGAATATGTCTTGGAAGGCCCTAACTGTATTGACCAACCACTGTGTCATTCTCAGCATTTAGGCATCACGAGATGAGGAGATGGAGGGGCATGTCGTCAGAACACCGCTCTCCTGACCATTGTAAGTTTTCGTGATCGAAGACACTTCTGCAGACCAGATGGCCACCCATCCAGGTGCTAACCAAGGCCAGCAGCACTTAACTTCAGTGATCTGATGGGAAACCAGTGTTACCACTGTGGCAAGGCTGTTGCCTAAAGACTTTGTTAAGAGTTTTAAAATTGATGTTATGCATTTGGAAAGAGTAGGAAATATTGATCTACCAGTTAAATGTTAACATTGGGAATTGTTAAGGAGCAGTACTTGAAGATACATATGAAAGTTTACTTGTGTACCACAGTGTTGAAAAAAATCTGTCTCGTGAAGATACTATTCTTAAACAATTAATAAAAGTTGCATAGCGCAGCTTCCATTGTTTTTCTTCTGTAGTTTATGTGCAATACACAGATGTATGCATAACATGCATTAAAATAAGCATTGAAGTGTTGTGCATTATGTGATATATGTTTTCTGTATTTACTTTGGAGTTGTAGTTTTTGTGTTGAAAAGTGTGTGTAATGTGTGTAAATATTAACATAATCATTAGGCCATGCTATAGGTCAGTCTGTTACCTTAAACTCTCCTTGGCATTCACATCAGTTGGCTTCACCAACTCACAACCAAATCGACATCTTTCAATTTAAGCTCACAGCATAACTTTACCTTTCAGTGCTGCTGCCAGATAAAACACAGAGTATGAAATCTTTCTCAGAGAAAATTAGCTTCTTGGTTAATTTATTCGGCCACAGATAGGTTACACATCGAGAGTGTGAGAGACAAGGTTGTTAGATCAAAATACACTCCTGGAAATTGAAATAAGAACACCGTGAATTCATTGTCCCAGGAAGGGGAAACTTTATTGACACATTCCTGGGGTCAGATACATCACATGGTCACACTGACAGAACCACAGACACATAGACACAGGCAACAGAGCATGCACAATGTCGGCACTAGTACAGTGAATATCAACCTTTCGCAGCAATGCAGGCTGCTATTCTCCCATGGAGACGATCGTCGAGATGCTGGATGTAGTCCTGTGGAACGGCTTGCCATGCCATTTCCACCTGGCGCCTCAGTTGGACCAGCGTTTGTGCTGGACGACGCTTCATCCAGTCCCAAACATGCTCAATGGGGGACAGAATCGGAGATCTTGCTGGCCAGGGTAGTTGACTTACACCTTCTAGAGCACGTTGGGTGGCACGGGATACATGCGGACGTGCATTGTCCTGTTGGAACAGCAAGTTCCCTTGCCGGTCTAGGAATGGTAGAACGATGGGTTCAATGACGGTTTGGATGTACCGTGCACTATTCAGTGTCCCCTCGACGATCACCAGAGGTGTACGGCCAGTGTAGGAGATCGCTCCCCACACCATGATGACGGGTGTTGGCCCTGTGTGCCTAGGTCGTATGCAGTCCTGATTGTGGCGCTCACCTGCACGGCGCCAAACACGCATACGACCATCATTGGCACCAAGGCAGAAGCGACTCTCATCGCTGAAGACGACACGTCTCCATTCGTCCCTCCATTCACGCCTGTCGCGACACCACTGGAGGTGGGCTGCACGATGTTGGGGCGTGAGCGGAAGACGGCCTAACGGTGTGCGAGACCGTAGCCCAGCTTCATGGAGACGGTTGCGAATGGTCCTCGCCGATACCCCAGGAGCAACAGTGTCCCTAATTTGCTGGGAAGTGGCGGTGCGGTCCCCTACGACACTGCGTAGGATCCTACGGGCTTGGCGTGCATCCGTGCGTCGGTCCGGTCCCAGGTCGACGGGCACGTGCACCTTCCGCCGACCACTGGCGACAACATCGATGTACTGTGGAGACCTCACGCCCCACGTGTTGAGCAATTCGGCGGTACGTCCACGTGGCCTCCCGCATGCCCACTATACGCCCTCGCTCAAAGTCTGTCAACTGCACATACAGTTCACGTCCACGCTGTCGCGGCATGCTACCAGTGTTAAAGACTGCGACGGAGCTCCGTATGCCACGGCAAACTGGCTGACACTGACGGCGGCGGTGCACAAATGCTGCGCAGCTAGCGCCATTCGATGGCCAACAACGCGGTTCCTGATGTGTCCACTGTTCCGTGCGTGTGATCATTGCTTGTACAGCCCTCTCGCAGTGTCCGGAGCAAGTATGGTGGGTCTGACACACCGGTGTCAATGTGTTCTTTTTTCCATTTCCAGGAGTGTACAACAGATGGCACACAGTACTGAACACAACAGGGTGACACAGAATAACAGGAATGATTGATATGAGTAGGAGCAGCCATAAGCAGGTGGCAGCTCTGCTGGTTTGTGGCAGCTAGCGAGTAAACAGTCCACCATTTCAGTAACCATGGATCAGCAGAATGGACAACAGCTTGTGTTAGTCATAAAAATGTTTTATAAAAACAGTGATGGTTTGGTAGCAGCACAGACGGAGTTTCGACATTTTTATAATTTTGGACGTCATGATGCCTATCAGTCGAAACGCGCTATAAAGTGTTGAATTAATAACTTTGATGAGACCGGATCTGCCCTCGAGAAGAACGAAGAAGAGTACACTCCACAGCGAAGACTGATATTGCATGTGAGTCTGGCTTACAGAGCCCAAGGCATTCAATTCATAAGCAAGCAGCAGTGTTTGGAATGTCCCACGAGAGTGTTTGCAGAATTCTTCGTCTTGATTTAAAATTTCATGTGTACAAACTACAGATGGTGCAACAATTGAAGGATAATGATTATCGGTTACGATTAGGATTAGTCAACAAATGATAACAAAAATAAACAATGACGTTGAATCTCTCACAAGTCGTGGATGTCAGATGAGGCACATTTTCATGTCACAAGTTATGTGGATAAACAGAATTACCGTTATAGGGCAAACACAAATCCTAATGACTTTCACAAGCGCCCGTTACACACTAGTAAAGTGACAGTATGGTATGGTGTTTCAGCATATGGGATTATAGGACCATATTTATTCGCAAATAAGCTGGTAAACCCAATAACTGTCAATGCCGATCGTTACATGGAGATGTCATGAACTTTCGTTACACCTACGTTGAACAACTTCCCAAACGTTCAAGAACCTAGGTTTCAACAGGCAGAGTGACATCACACACTGCACGGCAATCAATGGCCTATGTGGGAGAATTGTTTGGCAACCATGTGATTTCACGATTCAGTAACATTCCCAGGCCCCCTATATCGTTTATGTAATTTTTTTCTTGTGGGGCTGCCTCAAGAGCAAAGTTACACGACTCGACTAAGAGGCCTGGATGAGTTAAAACATAGAATTCGGGATGCAATTCACAGTACCCAGCTGAGATGTTGCAGCAGTCAATGAGGAATCTCAACACCTGCCATCTTTCCAATTTTTAATCCATGTTTTCAAAAGCATACTTTCACAGTTCTTTTGTTATGATACTCTATAGACTCATTTAAAAGCTAATATTTTCTTTCTTGCAACAGTTAGTAAGATGACATGTTACAGTTATTACCGAATTTTGTAGCTATACTTCGTGTATGTGTACTAAAAGACATTGTAATATATCTGATTTCATTCATTAAAAGCTGCACTCGATCTGATATTATACTGCCAGTAGAAAACTTGTTACTTCTGGTCTCAAATCCATTGGGCAAGTTTTTAAAGGCAGTGAAGTTGCCAATACTAGAATCTGAATATACTACCAGTATTTTATTAATTCTCACCATTTGTAGAATTAAGTAAGCTGCTATGGAATTACAAATCATATTCATTAATGATTCATTAATATTTGTTTACTTATACACAGAACTTATCCATGCATTATCTAATGGAAACATCATACACTTTTGCCACATAAATTAATCATTAGATTCTCAGAACTACAGTA
The DNA here is from genome assembly GCF_023897955.1 of Schistocerca gregaria. Taxonomy (NCBI): domain Eukaryota; kingdom Metazoa; phylum Arthropoda; class Insecta; order Orthoptera; family Acrididae; genus Schistocerca; species Schistocerca gregaria. The sequence continues at coordinate 96,658,241 of NC_064924.1, forward strand.
TCAAAACCTTTAACTATCAGTCTTGGATAAAGAAAGGTAATATTATGTTCCCTTTAAAATATACATTATGTTGTCATAATTTTACAATAAAAATATATGCATCTTGTTGTCAGATTTACATGGTACTCACCAAGAGAAGACATATTCTACATCATTTTGTTGTCACAATAGCTCTGCATTTACCATCAAGCATAAAGTGATCAGTTTATTGTTAGGCTTCAATGTAGTAATAATGTTATTTTTCTAATCTTTCACAACTATTGCACACTTATTTTTTATAAAAAAGCAAGGTTTTCTTCTAAATAGACTAAGGGAAAATAAGTTTTTGAGTAGTTTAATGTCATCCACTTTAAGGTTGTGGTGCAGCATTTGTTATGATTAAACCGTAAGAATTGGTAGCACTGAACCCTACACACAGCTTAACAATGTGTTGCAGTGCTCTCATCAGGTTGTAAAACTTAACTCATTACGTTAAAACACTGAAAATTCTATGAACTTATTTGCAGCATTCATAAAATGAAACAGAGCAAAACCACATTGGAATGTGGGTCTTGTTATTCTTACATTATAATCCTCAGTTTCTGTCAGTAGTCATTCACCCTGACAGCACCTAACACATCAGTCAATGCCCTACCAATCTGCTATGATCTCCAGGAGCATAAAGTTGAAACGTCTGCACAGGTCTGTGTGTTGCTGTGACCTGACATGTCTGTGGTATCATTGTGTTAGCACAGTTAGTAGCTCAATTACTATAATATTATTCTACTTGTTGCCTATGTTCCAAAGTCTATGATCGTGAGCCTGTAGCTATTTCATCAAAGATGTACTGAGAACTTAAAATGCCATTAAGAAATCTTGTTCCATCGTCTTTCATTTCTGTATTTAGAATATTGTCATGTTTCTTTTCATGAATGGCGATCTGCAGTTCTTCTAGCAAGTCGAGTTTTCTCCCTTTTTTATGTGCAAGATTTCTAAATTTTCTTCTATTCCTTTAATTGTATGGTGTGTTTCACGCTCATGGTTCAGAGCACCTGATTTGTCATAGTTAGGGCTGATTGTACAAGCACCAGTTAGCAGCTGGTGAAGCTCTATTTTTAAAATAGCGCATGAACCACATTGCACCAACACAAAACAATGTCTAACTAGAGTTTAAATCTTGGGTAACTTAACTACCGATTTCAGACTGAGTTAGCGAGTTTACCTGGAAAATAAATTTTGTTGATGGCAGTAGCACTGATAAAATTAGACAGTGATGATGAGATTTTGGCAGAGTTATTTGTCAGAACAAGGGAGGAGAAGAAACCCATATGTCATCCCAATTACTTCGAAAAACATAATAAATCCATTTTTATATTTAGTAGATTTCATCCACTGAAAGAAGGTGTAATTAATCCTTTGAATCTTGTAAGTGAAAAACTGGGGCTTGTAACTGACAGGTGAGAATATTTCCGTGTTTTCTAGAATTTGTAGTAATATATTTTGATATTCATGTTTTGTAATGTCTTACTTTTGTGTTCTATTATATAAACTTGGTTTATAAAGACGATAATTCATGCCAAAATAGTGTCGTTTACCTGGCATATGTTCCAGTTGCTGCAGCATTAGAAAGAACAGCTCCATTTCCTTTAGCATACAGTGCCCAAATAAACCTAAGTAAATCGAAAACATACACTAGTCTTGGGCGCTATTTCTATTGACACCTTTTCCAGCATTAGCTAGCAACATTATAAGTGTACTATCACACTTATGTCCAGAATTGACTCAGATACACTGTGTCTATAACAGAAAACACTGTTCATGTTTCAGAGCACCAAAATTGTCTACCACTTAGCATTACTCCCATAAACATGTAAACTATTTGTACTAACTCAAGCTAAGTGTAACGTAGTAACATTAACAATAAAGTCAATACTTTTTCTTTTTTTTTTAAAGAAAAAGACTATAAATATAGCTGTTGTGTTTCTCAGTTATCAGTATTATCCACATAAGCTCACTGATATTTATCATAGCATAATTGTTTTATGTGAGCATAAGAGCATTGCTACGTGTCATTAAGCAAACATGAATCCTTAGTTATTGAACCTACATAATCCTAACAGTGGAAGGAGTGGTGGAAAGCTATGTTTTTAAGATTCCCTTGAATTGTCAGACAAAGTTTCCATGCAATTATTTTTTCCTTTCAGAAACATTCTGCTCCTCCAGTGAGCCAGCTCTGCTGATACTCAGATACATTGCCTCTAGTGATTTCCTTCTATCTCTTGAAGATTTAATTGATACTGGCAATAGGAGAGTCAACAGAATTATCAAAAAGATGTGTATAACAATAGTCAAAATGTACAAGAGACAGTTTTGATAAATAATGCAGTTCCTTTTTGTAATCAAATGAAAATAAAATGAAGAAATGTACATAGATTATTATATTTTTATTTTGAAATTATTTATTTGAAATTTTCTTTTCTAAAGTCAATTTCGAGCTTTATGCTCCTTCTTCCACTGATACAATTCTCCCTTCCTTCTCTGATTCTTGTCATACTACTTTTGAAGCAGGACCTCTGTAACTCTGCTAATTCTTTCACATTTGAGAATAGGTATTTTTATTCTCAAAACAAAATCGACAATTTTAGGTTGAGGTGATTGTAGAACAGAAACAAGAATGCAGTGAAGGTGTCACATCTACAGTTACTTCTCCTTCACTCCCAGGTTACATATAATTGCTAGAGCTGATTGCACAAGTCCAAATTGTGTATGAAATAGTTACTGTTCCTCAAACATTTTGGATGAGATACTATACCAATAGCTTTCAGTTTGGATATGTGTCTTAGGTACATTTCTACTTCAGTAATATCAAATATATTATGGGGTTTATTGTAAATGTTGGCGTCTTATTCTTCATATATCCCCCTCAATGCAATTAGTAATAATCATAACATCACAGAAAAAGGATTTGTATGTGCCCAAGAACTGCAAAAGTGGATGCACAAATAGAGTTCACTGATTGGGCTAAGACACTTCCTATAGAATTCCCACTGCTGCTGTAATGAATGAATCACTCCAAAACATAAATACAGCAACAAGCTAGCCAGTAAACACTAAACAGAACAGTCAAATCAATCTCCACGATGCCTGTGTTTTCATAGTTTGTTAGAGAGTCTGAAGAGACTAACTATTTCAAATATTTCAAAAAGTGGACTGCATTTCACAGTTTTTCATATATTATGTGCTTTTTTTCAATTCCTCATCTACTATACAGCAACATTTGATAGAATATTATCTTGCTTGAAGATGTTGCTTCTGAATCGATTGAGTGTGGTTTCCTTCTGATGGTGACTTTATCAACGTGTGTATTTTATTGAATAGAACTTGGAACTTACATTCCATGTACAGGTCATTACCAGTCTGTAGCCTCTGCTACCTTTTCTGAGCATAATATTTACATGCTTATTTCTTAAACAAAAAAAATGTGAGGTGTTACAATTTTTCACGCAACGTATGAAGAAAATTGGTCACAATAAAGACTTCTATAACAGATAAAAAAATATTTGCTGCAATAACTTTAGTGGTTGCTGAAAAATTCTTCTATATAGATTTAAGGGTGCTGATTGAAGTTCTGTGCAATTTTCCTTTTGAATGGTTCTGACGGAAGACAATGCACTTCTTGTGGCACTGTGTCAGTGTGTTGAACAACTTTAGAGCAACCATTGGAAAACTGTCTTGTGTTCCAGATAGTCGACAGATTGGTATTTCAATGTTCCTCTTGTTGCAGGTGTCATGATTATGTATTTATTGCTCATCTTGAAGCCCTTGGACAGATAATGTAGGCGAAATATTTGCTGATTACCATGTCTATTGGTTGAGCGAACTACAGAATAATTTTCTTCAGGACTGCTGGACATGTCATTGATATCTGATCTCTCTGAATGTTTATATGTGTAGCGACCTGCAGCCGCCTACCATGAGTGTGTGTGTGTTAGTGTGCACGTGTCAAATTTTCGTGCGTGTGTCAGTAGTTCCGTGTGCGCCGCCAGAGGCGCTGGGTTTATTCGCGAGAAGCGCGGATAATTTACTCTTTGTTTTTGTTACCTTTTGTATGTTAACTACTCTATGTTTTATCTCTCTTTCTCTAGTGTGTGTTTCTTTCATATGTGTTTAGTAATGCTAGCATCGGGAAGCTCACTGACATCGACTAAACTACTCACATCACTAGAATCGTGAGCTCCATATTTCAGAGCCTCTCACAAAAATAAAGTAGCATCATTTATTTTAACGTATTTCGGCGTATGTATCATTTCTGTAGCAGGCATGGCAAAGTCGCAGGACCTAATTCATTTACACTGTGGCTAAATACGAATTCATTACTTTTACAATATCCTTAGGATGCATTTCATTCCAGTTTTTAATACCGAAACGACTTACATTTTTTATATGAGCTATAGATTCTAAGCCAAAGTCTGGTATTTCACTTACCGAATTTTTCATTATCTAACAAAGTACTGATTGAAGACATCGGGTTTACTGGAACTTAAGGTAAAGAAAGGCTTCCTCCTGCGCTCATTATCAGATTCCATGCCTTACATGGATCATCAGCCTCTTTAACGAAACTGTCGGTGTATTTCTTTTTTGCATCCTCCACTCCATTTCTATAAATTCTCTTACCTATTATTCAGTCGCAATGAAGCAGCTCGTCGGCTGCAAGATCTAAAAGTGTCTTCATCTGGTCCCAGAAAATTATGTGGCGACTACCGCACACGTCGATCGCAGCCGGCGCGTAAAACTCGCGCCAACCACAGAGATTATTCTCCACAGTTAGCACAGGAGTCACAGAGAAGAGAGCCATCGACTGTGATTCTCACACCTACCTTTTTACTCTTTGTTGTTGATTCTCTTTTATGTATTCACTTAGTTGACAACCTGATATATGTGAAAGAAAAATAAAAAGAAACTTGAGTTCAGACTACGTTAGTTTCCGATTTCTAACTGTGCTTACGTGGGTACACACCTACGTACGCAACATTGGTGATCCTGGTTCAAACCTCAGTATACTACCAAGTAGAGTTGTGGCGATTCGCGAATGAGTCGTTCATTTGAACGACTCTAAATAAAGAATCGTAAGAATCGAATCGTGATACGGACGAATCGTCGTTCAAAAGAATCGTAAGAACGATTGTGTGTTTCCGAGTCGTGACGATTCCAAGTTCCAACGGTTCATCGATTCTTAGTACGCTATGCTTCGAAGGCAACTTCCGAATCATGCCGAGTCGTGCCGAATGATTACGATCGCCAGAGCCCAGATGGCAGTCAAGTGGAGGGTGCGTGTGAACAAAGGAAGCAATTTTGCACCACCTTTCGCACAAATCGACTCCTCTTTCCTGGCATACTGAAATAAAACAATAGATGCAATCAAATCAAATGTGACCATTCGTCAATTAAGGCATTACACGTATAAATCGAGAATCACACTTGTAACGTCATATGTATGTTTACTCATAAATAAACTATTTCTGACACAGTTCGATTCTAACGCCATTGACGATTTCAGCCATGCCCTGCCATCTGTGAGTAAAATGTTACACTTTTTGCATTCCGTAAGAATCGTGCCATCGCAGACTAGAATGAATCGTGAAAGAATCGTGAACGAATCGCAGGAATCGATTCGCAATGTGAAATTGAATCGTAGGAATCGAATCGGGAAAAAGAATCGCGTTGCCCAACTCTTCTACCAAGACAGGCCTTGCATTGTTGCCGGCCGCGCACTGCAATTAACTTATCCGCCGCCAACAATTCGCAGATTTCAACTTACGGATTACAACAAGAGAATCCGAACTTGGGTCTCCGTAGAGATTTTAAATGGAATTTCACGGTAGAAGACGTCACAGAAGCAATACAAGGAGCTGATTTCTTATCACACTTCAGACTTTTGACAGACTTGGCCAATCCTCGCCTGGTAGACAGTCTCACCAACCTATCAACGGCTTAATATTATCGTGAGACAGATTGTACCAGAATTAAGTTAATTCAAATGGCAGACGCAGAGTACCATGCAATCCTAGCGGATTTTCCTGAATTAACGAAAGCGCCAGGAGCACCGCAGAAAGTGTCGCATGATACAGTACACTACATAAAAACCACGAATGGCCCGCCTACGTCATGTCGACCTAGGAGACTAGCACCGGATCGCCTCGCTATAGCTAAAGCGGAATCCGAGCTAATGCTTAAAGAAGGAATTATACGCCTGTCCCTCAGTCCATGGGCGACGGCCCTACACCTCGTACCAAAAAAAGATGGAGCCTGGCGTCCATTTGGCGACTACAGAGCACTGAACGCCAGAACTATTCCGGATCGTTAAGGGACTACAATTACGCGCTGTACGGCGCCACAGTCTTTAGTGTGCTAGATTGCGCAAAGGCCTATACACAAATTCCTGTAGCGCCAGAAGACGTACCAAAGACCTCCATTATAACACCCTTCGGATTGTTTGAAAGTAATTTCATGACGTTTGGTCTGCGAAATGCCGCACAAACATGGCAACGTTTTCTGGTTTCTGTATTACGAGGACTGCCCTTCTGTTTTGCGTAACTGGATGACGTTCTCATATATTCCGCAAAGAATGAACAGCACAAGCAGCATTTAAAAGAAGTATTCCAACGCTTAGAGAAGTTTGGAATAGTATTAAATACAGCGAAATGCCTGTTTGGACAACCTGAAGTGGAATTTCGAGGTCATCGCATATCCGCCACAGGTTCAGCACCCTTACCCGGAAACGTTGAGGCTATTCTCCACTTGCCCAAGCCTACTACGGGCAAAGAATTAAGAAGATACCGAAGCCTGTTAAATTTTTACGGAAGGCATCTACCACGGACAGCTAAACAGCAGGCATTGTTAAACGCGTTATTAGCCGCCCAAAGGTTCGCAGCAATGCAACCATACAGTGGAATGAGGAATCTGATGCAGCATTCGAAGTGACACGTCAGAGCATGGCTCAGACCGCACTGCTGGCACACCCTAAACTAAAAGCACCTTTGGCGCTCTTGGTGGACGCTAGCCAGTTTGGTGTTGGTGCAGCCCTGCAACAATTAGTGGATGGCGCATGGCAATCTCTCGCATACTATTCGCACAAGTAGTCATCAGCGCAACAACGCTGGAGTGCTTACGATAGAGAACTTTTGGCTATATATTTAGCGATCAAACACTTCAGACCACAAGTCGAAGCTCGTTATTTCGCAGTTTTTACCGGTCATAGGCCCTCGACTTACGCATTCAACAAGAACAGTGACAAATGCTCTCCAAGGCAGTTTTCTCAGTTGGAGTTCATAAGCCAATTCACCACAGACTTACGCCACATCTCAGGTTTAACTAACGTGGTAGCTGATTGTTTGTCATGAGTATCCAGTATAACACAGCCTGTAACTAAGGCAGAACTAGCGCAAGCCCAGCAGGAAGGTGATGAGCTAAATACCGTGTTGCGTGACGACAACACAGCGTTGAAGTTACAGTTAGTTGACGTGTCCAGGGAAGACGGACGACTACATTGTGACGTACAACATGGTCGATCACGCCCTTACGTTTGATTGTCTCCACGGCATGTGTCACCCCGGTGTTCGAGCAACTACCAGACTGGTGTCCAAAAGATTTGTATGGCCAGGAATAGACCGCGATTGCCGTAACTGGACTAGATCTTATCCACGCTGTCAGCTATGGAAAGTGAGCAGACACGTGCGCCCTCTAATCGGACAATTCCCGGATGTCAAGGCATGCTTATCGCACATTCATTTGGACGTTGTAGGACCTCTTCCACCATCAGATGCTAATCGCTACCTGCTAACAATCATTGACTGGTATACACGCTGGCCGGAAGCAATACCTACCGATAACATTTCGGCGGAAACTCTGGCAACGGCATTCATGTCAACTTGGATATCGAGGTTCCGCTGCCCGCTCCATATAACAACTGATAGATGACGACTGTTCGAATCAGAACTGTTCGCTCAGTTAGCAAGATTCTGCGGATACTGCCATCACCGCACCACCGCCAACCATCCGGCAAGCAACGGGATGGTAGAAAGATGGCGCCGTACCTTAAAAGCAGCCCTCATGTGCCACGGTACTAAATGGACGGAAGAATTACCCATTGTACTGTTAGGTCTTAGGATGACCTTTAAACCTGATATGGACGCCTCCCCGGCAGACTTGGTCTACGGAGAAACAATACGTCTGCCCGTAGAGTTCGCTGACGCCTCGGGGATACTGAATGCAGATAACCAGTCAGAATATTTACAAGGATTGCGAGAAACGATCAAGAAAATCAAATCCGCGAAAGCGTCCAGACATGGAGCCCCGGTAACATTCATGCACAACGATTTAAAAACTTGCTCGCATGTATTGTTACTCACAGATGACGTGAAACCACCACTACAACCGCCATATACGGGACCTCATCGCGTGATACGCAGAGATGCACACACCCTAGACATAGTACTGAATGGGAAACAAGCCATCATATCGCTAAGTAGAGTGAAACCTGCTTATGTACTTCAAGACACTCCGGAGATGTCACCGTCGTGCAGCGATCAGCACAAGACAACGATGCAGAATCCCACTCCGCTACCTCCGCAGTCAATAAAGCAGCAGCCTCGATGCACCACGCGTTCTGGCAGACAAGTGCACTTCCCTGCCCGATACAGAGAGGAACATCCGAGCTCCGCTCTCACCAAAGGGGCTCATGTGGCGACTACCGCACACGTCGATCGCAGCCGGCGCGTAAAATTCGCGCCAACCACAGGGATTATTCTCCACAGATCGCACAGGAGTCACAGAGAAGAGAGTTGTCGACTGTGATTCTCATACAGGGTGTCCAGAAAAGGGCTCCCTGATTTCAAAGTTAAATATCTCGAAAGCAAAGATCGATAGAGGAATGCAGTAAATGGTATGTTTATTGTGAAAGCTGTAAGAAGTTTATACAGCAGTTTGAAATAATAGTTACAAAACCTGCTAACAGATGGCGCTGTAATCGCCACACGTAATGCCTAGTATAAATAGTGATCCGAAGCCCAGAGCGACCAGTTCCACTATTAAAATGTGAAAGGAATAGATTAAAACCATGTACTCCATTGAACAACACGTTTTTCTGGTGCTAGAGTACCACAGGTTAGAAGAGAGTCCTATGGCAACAAGGCGAAGTTTTCAAGCATGATTTAATGTTCCAAAAGGACCCCATTCATACGCTCTTCGCAAAATTTCAACGAACAGGCAGCGTAACTGATGATCTAGTGGGGCATGTTGGCCGAAAGGAAACCGCAGTTACGCCTGAAAATATCGCCACAGTTTCTGGAATTATTCAGCGAAATCCAATGTCATCCGTCTGTAGAATAGCATCTGAGACTGGTTTGAAGCATTCCAGCACGCAGAAAATTCTGAGAAAGAATCTTCACATGTTTCCATTCAAAATTCAAATGCACCAGGCCATACCTGTACGAGCTGTGCAACAAAATGTTGCCTTTGCTAATCAGATGCTCACAATGATTGATAGTGAAGGATTTGATGTTGGCTGCATCTGGTTTACAGATGAAGCACACTTCCACCTGAATGGATACGAGAATAAGCAGAACTGGCGATTTTGAGGTTCCAAAAAGCCATATTGGTGTGAAGCGAAACCCCTGTATTCTCCTAAAGTTACTGTGTGGGCTGCAGTACGCAGCAGAGGCATTATTGGCCCTTTCTTCATTCGAGAAACGATCACTGGTGCACGTTACGTAGCAATTTTGGAACAATTTGTAGCCACACAGCAAGTGTTAGAGGATCGACCAGGTACTGAATGGTTTACGCAAGATGAAGCCCGACCACGTCGGACCAAATAAGTGTTTCGCTTTGTTGAGGAATACTTCGGGAATCGAGTCATTGCTTTGGAATATCCCAAAGTTACTGGTGCAGGCATGGATTGGCCTCCATATTCGCCGGATTTGACTCCCTGTGACTTTTTTTTGTGGGGCACAGTGAAAGACATGGTCTATCTGAAGCATCCCGCCACGCTGGACGAGCTTGAATCGGCGATCTCTGTGGCATGTGAATCCATTTCGGTTGAGACACTACGAAATGTGATGGCGAATTTCATTCTTCGTTTGCGCCACCTCTGTAGTGCCAATGGTGAACATTTTGAAAACATTGTGATGTGATTGTTTGCAAAGATTGTTTTCATACGATTATTTCACTTATGTATGCTGATATGAGCTGTACAGCGTACAGCGCCATCTGTTCGCAGATTTTGTAACTATTATTTCAAGCTGCTGTATAAACTTCTTACAGCTTTCACAATAAACATACCGTTTACTGCATTCCTCTATCGATCTTTGTTTTCGAGATATTCAATTTTGAAATCAGGGAGCCGTTTTCTGGACACCCTGTACTTATCTTTTTACTCTTTGTTGTTGATTCTCTTTTATGTCTTCTCTTACTTGACAAACTGATATATGTGAAAGAAATAAAAAAGAAACTTGAGTTCAGACTCCGTTAGTTTCCGATTTTTAACTTTGTTTGCGTGGGTACACACCTACTTACGCAACAATTATGACAATGCATTTTAATTAATCTAACTCTGGTGTGTACCACATCTTCTCTTTAATAAGTTTTTCCATTTCTTGTGATTTGCCTACAGATTCCTTCTTGGAGATTATTGGGAGCATGTCATAAAATTCCATTGTTAAGGTTTGGAACAATCGTTCAGATGAGTCACTGGTCCCCATTTCTGCAATTTTCTGCTGCCAGCTTACAGCAGACTGTGATGCTTTCAGGCCATTTACTATCTTTTATGCTTCTACTGAATGTTTAACTTAAATATCAGATGCTTCGATGCAATTTATTCTTTGCTTTCCATACTGAGTTCCATTACTAGTGTGCTGTTATCTGCAATTATTGGTTCACCTACAATGATATTATAATTCTAGGTATTGAGGTTGCTTTATTCAGAAATTTAGGAAGATCTGTTACTGGTCAAACAACAGATACCTGACCTTTTAACTAAATTCAGGATAGATTGTTATGTTATACATCCAAGTATGTTACAAGCGTAGTTAAATGTTTTGCAGTAATGTTTTAATTGCATGAGACAGCATCAGTTTTCATGTTGTCTACTACAATCTTGTGTCCATTCAGTGCATCGAACAGTCTCAATGTATTCTCAAGCGAATAATTTTGAGATCTGAAACGCTTACTATTCTTGTTAAACACACTGTTTCTACAGATGACGATTAAATAAATATGATGAAATGACGTTCACGGAAATACCCAGCATGCTCTTTAACTGTTGCCAACTTAACTGGTTGGTGACACTGTTCGTGGAACAACAAAACAGAGAATCAAATGGCGTCATACAACGTGACCTCCAAGTGAACCAGTGGTTAGCCTATTCCTCGATTTATCCATGTATTTATCCTGAGATTGTACAACTGGCTCCTACTTAATTCCAGTGCCTCTATCTGTTCCTTGTATTTGAACGAAAATGTTCTTCCTGCCTTTACTTTGCTTCACAAGACACACATTGGATTTTATAAGCTTCTGATTGTTATAACTTGTTTATCTTTTTATTAAAATCATGCTCCAGGTTATACACCACTAGATTATTTGTCTAGAAGCTATGTTCCCACTGTGTAGTTTAAAAATGTTTCTGATCTTTTGCAAGGCTCTTTTATACACTCCTGGAAATTGAAATAAGAACACCGTGAATTCATTGTCCCAGGAAGGGGAAACTTTATTGACACATTCCTCGGGTCAGATACATCACATGATCACACTGACAGAACCACAGGCACATAGACACAGGCAACAGAGCATGCACAATGTCGGCACTAGTACAGTGTATATCCACCTTTCGCAGCAATGCAGACTGCTATTCTCCCATGGAGACGATCGTCGAGATGCTGGATGTAGTCATGTGGAACGGCTTGCCATGCCATTTCCACCTGGCGCCTCAGTTGGACCAGCGTTCGTGCTGGACGTGCAGACCGCGTGAGACGACGCTTCATCCAGTCCCAAACATGCTCAATGGGGGACAGATCCGGAGATCTTGCTGGCCAGGGTAGTTGACTTACACCTTCTAGAGCACGTTGGGTGGCACGGGATACATGCGGACGTGCATTGTCCTGTTGGAACAGCAAGTTCCCTTGCCGGTCTAGGAATGGTAGAACGATGGGTTCGATGACGGTTTGGATGTACCGTGCACTATTCAGTGTTCCCTCGACGATCACCAGAGGTGTACGGCCAGTGTAGGAGATCGCTCCCCACACCATGATGACGGGTGTTGGCCCTGTGTGCCTCGGTCGTATGCAGTCCTGATTGTGGCACTCACCTGCACGGCGCCAAACACGCATACGACCATCATTGGCACCAAGGCAGAAGCGACTCTCATCGCTGAAGACGACACGTCTCCATTCGTCCCTCCATTCACGCCTGTCGCGACACCACTGGATGCGGGCTGCACGATGTTGGGGCGTGAGCGGAAGACGGTCTAACGGTGTGCGAGACCGTAGCCCAGCTTCATGGAGACGGTTGCGAATGGTCCTCGCCGATACCACAGGAGCAACAGTGTCCCTAATTTGCTGGGAAGTGGCGGTTCGGTCCCCTACGGCACTGCGTAGGATCCTACGGTCTTGGCGTGCATCCGTGCGTCGCTGCGGTCTGGTCCCAGGTCGACGGGCACGTGCACCTTCCGCCGACCACTGGCGACAACATCGATGTACTGTGGAGACCTCACGCCCCACGTGTTGAGCAATTCGGCGGTACGTCCACCCGGCCTCCCGCATGGCCACTATATGCCCTCGCTCAAAGTCCGTCAACTGCACAAACGGTTCACGTCCACGCTGTCGCGGCATGCTACCAGTGTTAAAGACTGCGATGAAGCTCCGTATGCCACGGCAAACTGGCTGACACTGACGGCGGCGGTGCACAAATGCTGCGCAGCTAGCGCCATTCGACGGCCAACACCGCAGTTCCTGGAGTGTCCGCTGTGCCGTGCGTGTGATCATTGCTTGTACAGCCCTCTCGCAGTGTCCGGAGCAAGTATGGTGGGCCTGACACACCGGTGTCAATGTGTTCTTTTTTCCATTTCCAGGAGTGTAGTTCAGAAGAGTGACCACTTATATTTTTTCTTCATTTATTCTTTCTATTTTTATTAATTTTGCACAGTAATTTATATACAATATCTACTTTGCAAACGTTCTTGATCTCTATCTTCTTAATGTCATTTACTTCTGTCTCTTTATCCTTCCTTCTCACTTGTTCAGCGACTACTCTGTGCTCTAAACTATGGAACATAGCTTTTTTATGTGCCTGTGGATGACAAGAGTCATTGGGGATTACAGCATCAGTAGCTTTTAGCTTCCTGTAAATGGTAAGTACATGTTTCTTGCCCTTCCTTGTAATGTTCTAATTGAGGAATTGCAAATTACTTCCAGTTTCCACTCCACGGTAAACTCAATTTTCCTGTGGGTACTGCTGAACTTGTTTTACTATTTCTTCTATTCGTGGCCAACCAGCAAAGTCTGTTGGGAACACGGAGCCGTGAGAAGTAAACAGAGCGACAGGAGACAGCAAGAGGAAGAGCGTGGACGGGGCCAGGAGCCTGTCGCAGTCGTCAGCGCATTTAGACATGGCAAGCAGCTCTAACAGCAGGCCCTCAGAACCGCCTTGCTTTAATGCAGCCTGGGAGGATCTATATCACATTACTGAACACTACGGTCCTGTAAAATTCTGTGTCACAAAAAGTATTAACCCTTGTAAAGAAATTCAATTTAAGACTCCATTATGTAGTAAATCACGTGGCAGACTATGACAAATATGTCGACGATGCACGAAAGGCAGTAAGGCTTGAACTGAAAGACAGCTTTTCAAACGAAGTCAGTTAGTAATAAACTTTCTTTGTAATATGATGGCAATGAAAGGAAAAAGACAAAAGTTCTTCGTTTCAACAATTACCATGTCAGTTTTGAAACCTCGTGCTACTGATATTATGTGATAAAAATATTTCATATTGCTTGCAGGACGTTCATCATCCAGGAAGGGACTCTTCTGTGAGAATTAGCTATAGAATTTCTGATGAGATAACTGTGCACGAAGCTATTTGCTGGAGATGAATTAACTAAAGAACACCTTGTAATTTCGATGGAAGAGCTGTGCCCACAACTGCAGCTACAGTTTGTGTCACTTCCTCTAGCCACTGTAATGCGCCGAATAGAAGTGTTAGCAAAAGCTTTGGAGTGTCAGCTGACAATGAATGTTAAATACAGTGTTACATTGTCCTTGTCTTTGGATGACTCTCTTGCTTTATCAGACACAGCATAGCTGGTATTCTTCATTAGGACAGATAACAAAATGCAGGTAGTTCATGAGGAGATGTTATATCTAACCCCACTGAAGAACACAACAACAGGTCAAGACACACTCGATTCACTTGAAGCGGTTATGGAGAAGTTTGGCCTACCATGTGAATTACTAAGTTCAGTAGCAACAGACCATGCTCCAGCTATGACTGGCGAAATCAGTAGGGAATGCCCAGAGAAAAATGAAGAATCATGATCTCCTGGTTATCTTTATACATTGCCTGATTCATCAACACCTTTGTGTTCCAAAAACATAAAATTAAATAGTCTAATGAGTTTGGTTGTGAAAATCATAAATTATATTCAAGTAAAAGGATGAAATCATCGCTTGCAGTGTTTGTGGACAATGCCGGTCGTGAATATGGAGATCTACCTTATCACTGTGAGGTTCACTGGCTCAGCAGTGCTTAAGTTCTGGAGCACTTCATGAAACTAGGCCAAGAAATATCGTTATGCATAGAAATGAAGGGAGAAAGTGTCCCTGAACTGTCAGATGATAAATGGATTTGTGATTTAACCTTTTTAACTGAAGTGAGAGGGCATTTTCACAACGTTTGTGTGTCACTCCAAGGGAAGGATATTGTCATCTTCCATTCCTGCGACAAAATAGAGGCATTAAAGATGAAACTGTCGCTCTGGGAAAGACAGTTGGACGCTAGAAAAGTGTCTTACTTTCTGGAGCTGTCAGCATTAACAAACGTTGTGTTACAGTGCCAGCAAGACAGTCGGGAATGACAGGGAAGAGAAGACTGAGAAGAAGTCAGCCAATCGCACACTGACCGGACCTCTCTCCAGGACGACAATGTGAAAGCAGCGTTCCCTATGTGAAGAGGACATAAGCGCCTCGACCGACTGGTGAGGGCCCAGTTCAATAACAGCTTCTAGATTAGCGATTCGAGAGTAGCGTCAACGCTGATCACTTTGCTTGTACTGTATAAGTAGCACAGACTTGGGTTTGTCTATACTGAAGAAGACTTAGTATTTCGTATGTCGCCCTTTGTTTGCGACACATCTCGGTAATTGTCAAAGTTAAGTATTGTAGTTTTCTTTTCGTAATAAAACTCATTAATACGACTGGACTGACTATTCAGGCTTCCTAGACACTACACATTGCCATTACTGCAGATTTTTGTGGATATACACATATTTTAAGAAAACTGCGCACTGAATTTGAAACAAGGTTACTGGAAACAGATTTAGGAATTTTCGCTACTCTGTACTCTGTGGACATCGATTCAGTAACCCGTCCTCTCCAAATATAAATCATAGGTTTTCAGTCTAATTCAGAATTGAAAGATATATATCAGAGCACAAAGACTTTAAGTGACTCTTACAAACATTTGTCACAGAAGTGTTACCTGAGATTTTACAGACATTGCAGCATGGGTGCTTAGTGTATTCAGATCATCATACAATTGTGAGCAGTTCTTTTCCTTCATGAAACTGTAAGAAATGACTGAGATGCTCCATATCAGGTTATCATTCAAAATGTGTTTTGAGACTGAGCAGTGCTGAATCAATCATTCCCAGTATTTAAGCTCTTATAAAAAGGAAAGTAAATAATTGTAGAAGATCAGCAACAGAAAATTGAGAGAGATTAATCTCGTACATTTTCGTTGTTCTTCAGTTTCCTTGCTGTGCCTTCCAGTTTGCCATCATCCATTAATTTTTGTATTTAGTATGTATTTACATTTATTTTGTCCTTCTTTAGTTACTGGCAATATTTTCTCGAATTCGAAAATCTGTTTGGCGTTAAGAGTAATGGAATAAGGTTCTTCATTAAAACTTCAACATTTTCAGTTGGGATTGTGGTACACACATCGCCAATTGCTCACCAGCGTATTGATTCACTTGTAACTAAACAATTTCAGATGCTGTCTTCTATTTACGACACCACTGTGCTCTACAGGAGGAGAATAAACTGGCTTTATGCAGTGTCACTCAGCTGTCACTGTCACCTAAACAGTCAAGAGCTCTGTGCTTCTGCTCGCAGACCTCTGACAGAGCCGGAACAAAGAGCAGAAACGTGTTGCTCCATAGAGCGGTACCTTGAACGTCTCTGACTCTATACCTTCAGCATAACCCTCAATAAGCAACAAAGTAT
This sequence comes from Schistocerca gregaria, assembly GCF_023897955.1. NCBI lineage: Eukaryota > Metazoa > Arthropoda > Insecta > Orthoptera > Acrididae > Schistocerca > Schistocerca gregaria. The sequence goes on from NC_064924.1 coordinate 96,674,708, forward strand.
TGTCTACATAACGTTTATAGTAAACGGTTTTACCCACAATCACTTAGACAGACTTCAAAAATTTATCTTCTAGGTCACTGATAAACATGTCAGCCATAGTCCCTGAAATGCTGGATCCCATTGTCAAATCATTGTTTTGAATGTAAAATATTTGATTACAACTGAAATGACCTTGAAGCTAAAGTTTTAAAGTCTGACCAAGCTATTGTGAGTAAAACTGTTCACTATAAACATTGCACAACGATAATTTGGTCTATAAACTGTACAATTGTTGCTAAGAGCCACTTTCTGGACATTTTTAGGTGTAGTGAGACGATACATGCCAAATTACTAACTCAGAAAGCAAAATAATGCGATGATGCTCTGAAATTAAGCCATGAGATGCCAGTCTAATGGAACTAATTGATGGTGGGGTGAGGAACAGGTTTTCAAAAAGTTAAAGCGACTTTAACTTTTAAACAAGGCTAAAAGTGTAGTCAGCTGAGTAGCGCCACAGGAATATGGATGTTTCCAACTGCAATATTGACAATGCCACTTGAATGGCGTCACTGAAGTTGCATATGCAAATCTGATTTTAGTTGTTACCTGTGACTTGTACAGTTCTTGAGAACAGTCGAAGTAACATTATAATAGTCGATACTGTTATACAAGAATCTTAAAAATGGGAACAGACTTCTGCTAACAGATAGCACATGGTGTTAAATACTACTTTTAATTGTTACTCGTGATTTCTAGTCATAGCTGAACTCACGAGAGATAATGAAAAGTTGTTACTGTGAACACTGAAACTCTTTAATCTCTTGTGATTTGTAATAGATATGTGATTTCTTGTCAACCTCTATGCAGTACCACCCATAGAATTACAATGATACAAAGCTTGTGGATGACCCAGTATCAAGAAGATAATCAAACAGTGGGGTACAAAATTTAAGAAACAAATATGTAAAGCTAAGCAAGATTCTGTATCTATTATGATTTTTGGAAATGCCACAAGTTATTAAAGGTAGTGTCCGCATATCGTGGTCGTTTGGTAGCGTTGTCGCTTCCCACGACCGGGTTCCCGGGTTCGATTCTCGGCAGGGTCAGGGAATTTCTATGCCTCATGATGACTGGGTGTTGCGTGGTGTCCTTAGGTTCATTAGGTTTAAGTAGTTCTAAGTTCTAGGGGACTAATGACCATAGATGTTAAGTCCCATAGTGCTCAGAGCCATTTGAACCATTTATTAAAGGTAGCAGTAGTTGTAAGCAAAGAAACGAAGGACACTCTGGTGAATAGTTTCTGTTTCCTCTGTAGGAAACAATTTGATGGAAAATTGAGTTTTGTTGAAAATCGTAATAGTTCCGCCAATGAAGGCCAATTAAATTACATTATCATAAATGATTCTGGTCTAGGGATGTATCCTGTAGTTCATCATGATGAAGAACTTTGTTTCAGCTTGATCGTAGGCATTACAAAAAATTAATGCTCTCTTCATACAAAAAGAAGAAAGTGCTGGAAGTTAAGCAACAAATCAGATGAAGTTAAATACCTTCAGGTCGATATAATTCTTCCATTAAACCACTATACAAGTTAGGAAGACGAGACACATCTGAAGTACCCAAAGGTGGTATTACCAATTAATTGAAGGGTAGAAAAATGTTGTTCCTGCATTTTTGAAGTCGCGTTTACTAGATCTATGAATCTTAATTTATCCTTTTTTATAAGGCTTCGATTTTATGTAAATCCTTGGTAATATCTAAATTAAATTATCTGTGACATCAGTTTTTACTGTTATTTCCTTCTGTGTACAAGGGTTCGTCTCAATATCCTTTAGAACACGGTCCTCCAAATCTAGTGTATGCTCAGTCCGCCGCCTCCCTGCACGTTCATCTGTCTGAAAGGGCTCGTGATCACATAAACACCCAAAAATGGCTTGGAACGTTGTGTGATGTGGTTGATGTCTGTTAGGTTGTTTGTTTTGTTAGAGCTGTGTTGCCTCTCGACCATTTCTATCTGCTTGGCCATACACAAACACTGTCTCGGCTTTTTTCTACGTGAATACCAGAACATTCTGCTGCTTACAGTAAGCTGCATCAGTGTCGCAGAGTGCAACACACATGAAACACGCAGCATGCAATCAGAGAACTTTCATTCGTCAGCGCCATCTACTGTGGCAACAATGCATTTCTGGATACATGTTCATTGAACCTGTTTTATTCCATTTCCAGACACTGCAGTTTGTCGGTTTTATTAAGAATCACCTTGCAGAATGCCATTTTTTCTCATCACAGATTGATGTCCACCAAAATATCACTTTTTGTATAACAATATATTCTTGTTAACGTCTCCTCTGATTTAAATTCCAACTCACATATGGCCATCTCTCATTCAACAACTACACTCATTTCTCCAAGCTTTCTGTAGCAGTCGTAATGTTTCCCAACACAAGGTACCACCAGAACGAGTCTCATAGTTCATCTGGTGCAAGTCATGCAGTTCATGAATGGAAATAGAGAATATCCAAATATCAAAAGCTGGTCTTGTTGATGGGAAGTAAAATCATACCTTGTTATTATGGAAGAAAAGTAACTGTGAACAGACAATATTTGTCCCTCACGTTGTTCTCCCCAGTGAAAAAGCTATGTGTGTTCCCTTTTGATGCAAATACAGTACATATACAACATCACTTATTTCATAGCTTATTATTATGGAAGAAAAGTAACTGTGAACAGATAATATTTGTCCCTCACATTCTTCTCCCCAGTGAAACAGCTATGTGTGTTCCCTTTTGATGCAAATACAGTACATATACAACATCACTTATTTCATAGCTTATTATTATGGAAGAAAAGTAACTGTGAACAGATAATATTTGTCCCTCACATTCTTCTCCCCAGTGAAACAGCTATGTGTGTTCCCTTTTGATGCAAATACAGTACATATACAACATCACTTATTTCACAGCTTGTTATTATGGAAGAAAAGTAACTGTGTACAGACAATATTTGTCCCTCACGTTCTTCTCCCCAGTGAAAAAGCTGTGTGTGTTCCCTTTTGATGCAAATACAGTACATATACAACATCACTTGGTTATTTAAAACTTTTTACTGTTTTTGAACATTTTACAATCTACCTTCATGTTTTATGACATTCGCACAAACATCAAAAATTTAATGTTCAATATTAATCATGATTCATTTCTGTACAGGAAGTCTTTCTTTTTTCCTACACTAGAGACAGAGAGAGAGGAAGTTGTGGAAGTTCAGGTGTGATATTGAATGACAGTTGGTGTTACTGACATACGAACTAATGACTCATAAATGGCTTAGGTAATATATTTTGCTCTTTCATTACATTATTTTTTCATTATACATTTCAAATATGCATCCAGAGCTCTAGTTCTCCATTTAGTATTATGTATCAACACACTGAGAAATTATGCCTATCTTATTTAACATTCATTACCTATCTTTTGCCACAAGTGAAGGCTAGACTGGCTCCCCTGAAATACATTACAAATACCAACCGACTTTTCTCAGATATAGAAAAAATATATAGTGCGAGGCAGGTAAGACAGGCCACCCCAAATATATACAGAATGCATAAATATATGAGGACCGCCCAGAAAATAATGCACCACATTTTTTTCCTCAGCCAATAAAAACGGTGCGAATGTGAAACTGTAGGTATGCAGTATTTGTAGTTTCTGGAATGCCCGTGCAAATTTTTCGTTTTCTCCAACAGATAACGTAGCTGCAACAATGGTTCAAAATGACGTTTGTAAGCGATGTATGTTAGATCAGCTTGTCGTCATTGAATTTATTAGTGCAAAGTAACAAACTGTTAGGAGCATTCACAAACGTTTGTGTGCTGTTTACTGAGCATCTGCAATCGACAGAAGTACCGTTGGTAGCTGGACAAAGAGCGTGAGGCCATTACGAGATGGTGGTTCAGCAGAGCTCAAGGATCTGCAGCATTTGGGGAGGCCATGGCTATCACATCTGACAAAATGAGTCTTGCCGATGTGCTCATTGACGAAGACCGACGCATAGCTCGGCAGTTGGGGCTGATGCTATCAATCAGCAAAGGAAGTATGGATGCAATAAAGACACCAGGTGATTTGTTCATCCAACATGATAATGCTTGGACAAACACAGTTTGAGGAATACGGAACACATCACTAAACATGGTTGGACAGTTTTACTCCATCTGTTCTACAGCCTTGACTTTGGATCATTGAAGGATGCCATTCGCGGGAGGCATTTTGAGGATGACAAAGGTGATTCCCACAGTGAAGAAGTGGCTTCGTAACCAGAACAAGCAGTGGTACCGACAATGCTTACACGCCCTTGTGTCCTGGTGGAGGAAGACCATAGAAGAGGAAGGAGATTAACATGGAAAAATAGGGAGTGTAGAAGATATATCAATCTTTCTTGTGTGTACGTTTCATAGCGTTCAATAAAGAATTACTGAAGAAAAAGAATGTGCTGCATTACATTTTGGGCGACTTTCGTATCGTGCTGTAGTTTTCACCAAATCATAGTGGACCATATGGCGGATTCCCTGACGTTCACAAGTCATTTTTCATCGTTTATAGCAGCTGAATTACGACACCAACTTTGTATTTTACTAATGACACTATTCTGTGGCATTTGCAATGAGCTTCTAGGAGAACTTCAACGACATAACTGTACGAAACTTGATCATAGTGTCGAGATAACAGTGCTGCCGTCAAGAGAAAAGAATCCACAAACGACTGTTCCATTATACCAAATGTAAGCAAAGATGTAAGATGCGGTTCGTAAGTTTATTATCACGGCTGTCATATCAAGTATTCAGTATGTCGGCAATGAGCATTGTTAATCGCTATAAAATGATCGTAGAAAAACACTACTGTACGTTGATCTCATCTGTCATAAACGCCAGCACAGGTCCATCTTAGAAGCCATTTCATGCGTTTGAGTCGTTAGATTATGTTGGTTCTGGACCACTAGACCAATCTTATGAAAAATGAAAAATTGATCTAATGATCCAGAACCTACAAAATGTAACTACTATCCCTTTACCTAATAATGATATAACAATAACTATAATAAAAAATCATGTATCTTGCATACCTTTCCCTCAGATGAATGTAATGTAAGTAAATAAATTAGGTAATTAACTATTTTTTTATAAAAACATTTTTACAACATTTTCTTAGCCCCAAAAAATTTCATATTTTCGACTATTGTGAAAAAAGTGTTTTTTTAATTATTTATAAATAAATTTTAAAAAAGCATTTCTTAGATCATTTTCTTAGCCCCAAAAATGTCCTATTTTTTACTTTTGTGAAAAACATGTTTTTTAAAAATTGTATTAAAGAATAAGTATACATAATTATTTACTTTCCGTGTTATCAGCTATAAGATTATAATGAGCTGTTGTTTGAAAATGTTTTTTGAATGAAGACTTATTTAAAGTTATACTACATTTACAAGTAACTTGAATTTTATTACGTTCCTTACAGCATTCTTTACACACATATTTATATCCACCTGTTCGATATTTATCTTTATAAAATTTGTCAATACTTTTTTAAATCATACATTCACTACACTGTCGTAATTGTGCCTTGGCACAGCCTAAAGACTGCTTTAGAGAAAAAATAATTACACATTGTGAACACAAGTAAATGTTTTAGTTAACAGAAGTAAATTTTTTACATTGTGAACTTTATATCATGTAATTCATTATTTCTATTTTTAAGTTTCTTCAATCCTTTATATTTCAGTTTCATTTGTCATCTTTTAATTATATCAAAATCAAAATCGTCAATTAACTTAGAAAATCTATTTGGTAAAATAACTTTAATATCATTATTAAGTTATAGACAAAGTTGTTATTCGTATCTGGTATTTAAATATTCACAGTCCATAATATTATACAATATATTTATCTCTAGCTCATTTCCTTTTCTAATTTCTTTAGAAATACTTAAATTAATTAGCTTCCTGATTAAAGTAGTCTCCAACTATAGAGAATTCTTTTATTAGATTTATATATAATAAATATTTATAAGATTTCCAATAAGGAGTAATGACCATATGATAATGTATCTATTCTATTTTCTAAAACATATCTTATATTAACATTAGGAACTGCTGCTTTTTTGTGTACTTATATTGTATATATTTCATGTTTTTCACTTTTAATTAATTTAAGCTTTCTATATTGTTCTATATTGTTAAACAAGCAATCTTTATAATCTTCTAAACTTATTTTGTTTTTAACAACACATTTTTTAATTCCTTTAGATTTCTTTTTATTTTGTCACCAACTGTATTGGCACACATCTTTGCTTTTAAAACACAAAATTCTTCCTTTTTTTTCTGTTACATTATCTTCCACTTTATCAACAACTCTCTTGTTTACTTGTGAAATATTTATATTAACTGGTGGATACTCACTTGTATCAAAATAATCAATCATTGATTTCACATCTTCATAGAAGTCTTCTATTTAAATGTTATAAATATAATTATCTGTTTCTTGATAGCGTAATTCAATACTTTCTCCATATTTAGGTTTCATAACTCTATAGTGAAAATCATACATCAATTCTATAGATAAATCAAGTATACTTAATCCAACATAAATAGGTTTATTAAGTATTATTTGAGTTTTATTCACATGAATATCAGCAAGATTTTCACTAAATATAGTTCTGTGTTTAAAGTTTGGCTTAGCTACACGTTTATCACATACTAAACTATCTGAAACTAATTTAATAACTTGTATATCTCTTATATTTTCCATTGTTTTACCAAATACGAAATTATTCATTATTTTGTAGAAATCTTTTTCAAAATCATTAGTGGCTTTTGTTCTTAACTGTGTGCTTTGATTATATATTTCTTTAACCAATCAGATTGTTTAAATTTTAATACTTTATGTATTTTTTAGTTTCATTCCTAAAGATAAATATTGTCTAAGATTTCCATAATGTACTACATAGTTATGTTTTTTATCTAAAGTAGTTATCAATTTATTTTGATTTGAACCTGCAACAAGTGTTGATTCAGGAGCTAGTGGTAAAGCTTTATGTAAATCATGTAATTCTTTTCGATATTATAGATCTACTTCAAATATATGTCCATCTTGACTAATGTTTGATATTTCACTTGTTTTTGCAGAATTAAAATTATTTGGTTAATCGCATTTAAATCTACCATATGGTAAATAATGGTTCTTAGCATAACCATTTGTATTACTTGCATCTAGATACATTATATAATATGATATTTATTATTTGCTTTTAATATCTTTTACCACATTATGAAATTCCACTTCTTATTCCTTTTTCAACCATTGAAGTCTTATCATAAACATGTTATAATTCAAGTTTTAGATCCGTAATTTGTAATATTGTATCCCAGGATACATTTGGTACAGTAAAATATCAATAAGGATCTAAATTATATGTATTTACACATTTCTTTCTAAAATGTCACTTAGCAATAAAACATGAGTTTTAATGCATAAATCATGATATTCACCAAATTTTCATATTGAATTTTTCCCAAACTAATTTTGCACGTTCATAATGTTCATCACTTATGTCACAATCATTTAATTCACTATAAAATTTATCTTTTGTTGGTAATTACGTTTCTTCAAATATTTCCAAGAATCCATGTATTCACATGGCTAAAAACCTTTTCTAAATACTAAGTTAAATAATATTTTTAACTAATTTTTTTAAAAATTTTATGAATGTTTATCAAATGAAGAAGCCACAAATCTAAATGTTATCAAGGAATCTCATTTTTAATGTTTTTATATTTTTACTAAAAGTACCATATTTATTATCATTATTCGGTAATAATTCTATTTCTTTATTATTATAACCTAGTTCCTTTACAAAAAGAAGTGAATTATAACCAGATAAATTATGTAAATAAATAGGTACAAACCAGGATGTCGCCGTTTGAAGTTACACGTATTACATAGTGAAGCAATATATTTTCGTTAAATGATCATGATGACGTACTATTTATTCTTTTTTATATAAGGACATTTACATAGTGTAAAAATTGTAGATTTATGAAACGTTTTACATTCATGAAGTGTAAGTGGTTTCAATTCTTCAATTTCCGAATAAATTGTTTCAATTTCATCAACTTCTTGTTTATACATTCTATAAATTTTTTATGACAATTTGGTCCTCTATCAACAGTAGGATCTTTATAATTTCTTCATACATATTTAATATAATAACAAAATCCGCTGGGTTCATATTTTTGATACTTCATTGTATATGATGTTTCTGGATTTGGTGCACAATAGTCCATTTTTAAAAGTAAACTTTCAAAATCAGCATAAATATCAAATGGAACCTTTTGTGTAAACTCATAAATTTTAAAATATACATATTCTCCTTCACCTGGCATTTCAACTTTTAATGGTTTATCAGTTAAACTAGTTTTTGTGTGTTCATCTAATTTTTCTTTACCATTAAATGTAATAAACATAAATCACAAATAAATTTTACCGTTTCATATTTAGTAATTTGATTTGATACAAGTCTTAATAAACTTTTTAAAACAATAAAGTTAATTATTATCTTTCCTAAAGTAAATTAGATTTTCATTTCGTTACTATGTTTTTTTAATGGATACACTTGTTAATTTTCATCTTCATCATCAAATGAATATAAATTAATAGATACATGAACTATATTTTCTATATTTGCAATATGATCAGCCAGTACAGGTAATTCAATATTTTCAAGTTTTTTATGAAGATCAAGTCCAAGCTTTTTATATTTTGTTATTCGAACAGAATGATCATCTTTAGGTAACAAAGTTGATTTTATAGCCCACAGATAACATTATTGATCATTTTTTTACATTAACACATGCTTACTGATTTATAATTTTATCTGTTAACTCAATATAAGATGATCCTCTAAGTGGAACATATTTGTTAACTGATAGCTGTAAACCAATAATTCTATTTAATGACCATGCAGATCCTTGTGCTTCAATATTAGATTTTTTATCTAAAATATGTCTTTTATCGCATTTGAACATTTAATAAAATCTTTTTCTGTTAAAATAGTATAGTTTGGTGTTTGTTGCCCAAATTATTGAATTTTTTCATTTGTTTCATCTGTTTGTAGTTTATATTCACAATACAAATTTAAATTTATCTTTACACCATGATGTACTTTCAAACAGTCTTTAACAATATTAAAATTTTTTGTTCTATTAGCATTTAAGAAATGATTAGGATCAAGCACATATAAATTATTTTTTAAATTTATAGTTTGTAATTTTTTCCAAATGCCTTTTTAACTAAGTAATCTTTAAATGTTTTTCTATCTTTTCATTTTACAATTATATTTGAAGAAAATGGGAATATTCCTTTTAATGATTTATCTTCTTTTGTGAGAAAAACATCATAAATATCATAAAATGGTAACTTTTCCAAAGCTTCTCACTAGGTTCAGCTTTATTATTTAAAAAATAATTGTTTGATTATCACTTACATCTTTAGTGTCAGCTGTCACAGTCTTAGAACTGTATTCAGGTACATAAATATTAACGATATTTTTATATTTTTAATTACTTCAGCTAATAATTTTTATTATTTTCACTTGTTTTAGACGCACTATTTTTAACAATGTATGTATTATTTTCACTTACTATGGTATATTAATTCTAACAATATTAAGATTATTACTAATAAATATTGAATGAGTACTAATAGTAAACCTAATTAACTTTATGTAAGCTTGAATACCCGTGTAAATTATTTATTATGAAAAAATCACAGTCTTTCAACAGGAAATTGTTATACATTATAATCAATTTGTTACTTTCCATTTTGCTTTTATTTTATACAAATAAAATTTATTAGTATTGAAAAAAGTTTTTTTTGATACAATGATAACTATTTAATAGATGGATAAGTTTAACAATTAATTAGTTTTTAAATAATTGGTTTACTGTATCTTTTACCAAACAATTAGTTTTGAACAAGTAGTTTATTATTTAGTTTAAGAATCCAGTAGTTTGCTTTTCTGTTTAATCCAAAAAAATTCATTGGGTTTGTAATAATTATTTTTATTAAATAAGATGATAATTATTTAATAGATGGATAGATCATTAACCATAAAGGATTATTATATACAGTTAAAGCTTTCTTATTCTTAATATATTATAAGATACATTTCTAACATTTATTATTATGTTTATCTTTATGTGACAGATTTATATAAAAACAATTTAATCTTTAATTTCTCAACAAATTTTACATTTCTTTTTTTCTTCACTTATAACTTTTTATTATGCATCGCAGATTTAGATTTTTTTCATTTTCCATTTTTGCATGGTGTTTACTAGGAATTCGGCTTAAATGTTCTTTAAAATAATATTTAGCAACACGTTTTCCACATAAGCCATGAATTCGATTTTTATTGTAATTTTCTCCATGATATGTATTTCAACATGGTCTACATAATCGTTCTACAACCATCTTTTGTGTAAAGTAAAATTATCGGTTGATTTCTCTGTCTTACAATAATTATAAAATTTAGTTTGTGGGGAAGAATTTTGTAAAACTTGAATATGGCCCATTTATATAGAAAAAAAATTAGAATTTTAAAAAAGTAAATTCTTAGAATTTTCAATTATTCATATAAATTATTTTAACAACAATTGTTTACAGTAATCATCATCATAATAATCATCAGATTCATAGGCCTGATATCTAAATTGACGATTTCTATTAAATAAAGGATCAAAAGAGCTTGTATTTAATTGTAAAGAATCCAGTGAACCTAATATATATTTCAATGTTCGTTCTTTATTTTTAATAATACTTCTAAACAGAGGACCATTTATTTTTTCCTTTAACCATTCATCAATACATTCTTTATGAAAATATGCTTGCAGCTTGTTTTAACAAATTGATTATTATTATCATCACATAAACAAATAGGACAATCAATATCTTTATCACATACCACAATTAGTACATAAGTTTCTTTTAGATTAGTGTGATTTCCGTTTTTATTGTCTATTTATATGAAATGATGTTCATTAGATTTATAAAGAAGTTAAATTCTCTACTTTAATTTAATCATGAATACAAATTACAAATTTCACATATTGTTTTTTCTGCAAAAGTAATAAAAAATATTTCTTAAATGGAATCGATTGATGGTATGTTCAACAATAATCTTACATACAACTATAAACATGTTTTTATGATTATTGATGAAGAAAATAATTCATGGTTCAAAGTAAAAGATGTTGCACAGATATTAGAGTATAAAGATGCAGTTAGAAAACATGTGGATATTGATGATAAAGTAAAATATAAACATTTACCTAAACCTGGTAAATTACTGGGGTAAAAAGTAATGAAAAATCTTCAATATTTATTAATGGGTCTGGATTATACTCTTTTATTCCTTCATCAAAAAAAGAAGAAACTAAACTCTTTAAAAAGTGTATTACACATGAATTTGTACCAAATAAAAAAACATGGTTAATATAAGATTAGAAAAGAGATGATTGATGCTTATAAATGTCAAATAGAATCTTTACATGAAAAACATAAATTAAAAAAAAACAAATCGAAAAGTTAAGAGAAACAGTTAATATGGCTTGGCAAACAGTTAAGGAAGACTTAAGACCAACATTCAATCTTTTAAAATTATTTGATGATGAATGTGAATATGATTATTATGTCATTAGAACACAACGAAAACATTTATAGAAACAACTATATAAAAGCGAAGATAGACATCCAAATTCTGAAGAAATCTTAAGATTGAATTATAATTCAATAAATCTGTATCAAAGAAAGAAAGGCAATTTTGAATAACTATACACAAGAACAATTGATTCATGATACAATTAGTGTTAATCAAAGACAACTACTAAAAGATAACTTTATCTGTATATTGTGTGAACTATCACAATCTAACCATTTAAAATAAACTTTATCATCTTTATTTTTTATAACTTTTTCAGCTATGTGTATATCTGGATATTTCGTTTTCTGTAGTTTTTGTCCATAATAATTTCCTTTTATATCTTTTAATTTATATGTAATTAGGTTTGAATGAATAACATCTTCAAGTTCAAATACTTGTGTTGACCAATTACCTGTATATCCTTTTTCAAAAAGACCGTTAAGTTTACTAAACCTCATTTTATCACCTTTTTTAAATTTAGTGTCAGCTTCATTAGAGACAATATTAGTTATTTTTAAATTTTCTCATTACCTCTATTGATTTCATTTTTATTGTAGAATGTTTTGTATTATTATATTCATCAATTGTATCATTAAGCTGATTGATCCATTTATAATATCCTTGTAAAGCAAAATTCTTCCACATCTTTTCCTTAAGTGTTCTGTTAAATCGTTCAACAACAGATGCTTTTAATTCTGAAAAAGTAGAATAATTATTAATGTTATATTTCTCCATTAGTTCTTGAAATTCTTTGTTATAGATTTCTTTAGCATTATATGTTTGTAAATTATTCGGCTTCCTATCTAGAATTTTTTTTTTTGAAAAGCATCAACTATATATATTGCTGTTTCATCTTTAATATGGACAGCCTGAGCAAATTTCGAAAAGACATCTATAACAGTCAATAAATGATTATATCCTTTATTTAGTTTAGAAATACCTTTTAAATTAGCTGAATCCATTTCAAATAAATCAGCTTTTTATAAATCATTTATACTAAAAGAAACACCATTTGTTCTTTTAAAATTCTTTCTCATTGGTTTGTGTAATTTATTAATTATATTTTCACAAACATTGTTATTACTTAAATCTTTACCATCTACATCTTCAGCAGTCTTAGAAATTTGTTGATCTACAATTTTTTTAAAATAAATTTACTCTTTTTACATTTACATATTGTACAAACACCTTCAATTCCTTGTCTTCCATTTTAGTTGTTACTCTATGCGGATTATGTGTACCAGTAAACTTTTTACACTTTAAACAAGAAATATGCTAATCATGTGAAGTATAAATTTCCATTTATGTAGATAAAAAATGTATGCAATTATCTGTACATCAACTGAAAAGTTTTAAGAGAAGCTTTAACACAGAATCTTTTAATTCTACAAATAGAAAGCTTGATTTATCTACCTTTATTGATTGATTATTATTATTATTTATTCGATAATACTTATGAGCTACATTTACTGCTACATCAAAATCATCAAAGTCTAAATATCCATTTGTATGTTTACCAAGAACAATAATTCTTTTAAGTATGAAAATATATTCAAATTGATTTTTTTTGTACAATGCTGTTGGAAAAATAAATTCAATTAATTGTTTATCACACATTCTTTTTTGATAATCACTTGTTTGACTTTTGAAAAGTAATCTGAATATCCTTTTTCAATCTCCTTCTTTGTAAAATAATTTGATAGATCAGTTTTATTGACATAGTTACTGAATTGGGTGAGAATGTTTGTGTATTCAGGTTTTGTAACAATATTAGCTATTTCATTTTCTAAGTATTGTTTAGTAACAGCATCATAGCCATTTTCTGGATCTTTTATGTCTACAATTCTTCTGCCTTAAAAAAATAAGAGTTTTACTGATGTTAATAACGACACGCAATTTTTTCTGTGATTGTTTGATTAAATCTTGTTTAATTTTTGATTCAAATGCGCTTATATAATCTGATGATTCCTGATCAGTTTTGATCTTATTTCGAAAAATATCCATTTCCTAATTTAAAATTTAATTAAAATTATAACTTTCAAACAACAATTTTAAAACGAATAAACAAAAATGACAACGTATTACTTCATCATAATTTCGTATTCTTTCTGTACTTTAATATTTTTTGTTCGAAAATGGTTAACTAATTGTTTTGGTATATTACCTCCAAATGAATCAAAAGCAAATTTTATATCTTCTTTTTTATAATAACAAATCCAAAGTGTACCAATATTATCTGGATTAAGTGGGTTATTTGTTAATTCATTAATCATATGCATACACCATGAAAGTGTTTAGTTTTTAATTGTTCAGTAAGTGTTTCTCTATCAAAATTACTTATTTCCCCAGGATATTTATTAATTACTTTTTCAAATTTTTTGTTATCCTTATCCTATTTATAGCTTTCTTTCCCATTTTTAAGTTATGTCTTTTTTGTTGTTCTAATTCTTTTTAATTTTATTTTTGTTTATAACTGCATTAGCAATTGCTGCAGATCCACCAGATAAAGAACCAATTGTTGCTAAATATGGTAATGCAGCTATTAATAAAGGTAAAAATCCGCCTTCATGTTGTGTTAGTCCTATACCATCTTCCTTTTTAGTTAAAATTCAATAATTTTTTTTAACAAGAGGAATACATAATGTAATAAATAAATTTCCACCAACTTTCTATCGTTTCTTTCTTGTTTGAACATCTGTTAAAAATTGTTCAATTGCATTTCATTGTTCATTATTTAACTTTAATTTAATTATATAATTAAAAATTTAATAAAGACTTTTTAAATTTATAATCCCCAACTTTTTCATGAACATTAATTCCCATACCTAATTTTCGTTTTTCATACATTATTCCACTAACTGTTGTTGGTGCAACTTTTTCTCGAAATGAAGCATCATTTGCATACATTCTTTCTTTTGGAGCTAATTGACGTTCTTTATCTGCTATATGACTTTTTTCTAAATCTTTATTATCTCAATAAGCAATATAATGTTCTTTACAAGCTTCATCTAATGGATTTATACCCTTATCACCTTCAGCTGTTTGTTAATTAAATTATTTACTAATCCTTTTCCATATTTAACTTTTTTCCAAAATATATGTGGAAGATTATTAAAAAATCAAATTAAATATGGAATTCATTTTGGATTATCAATAATAAAATCACTAAATTTATTTGCTAATATTTCTTATTCTTTTTCATTATGATAATTCATATTTCCAGCTATATCTTCACCATGAATAACTTCTAATCTATCAGTTTATTGTCTAACATCATTCATCCAAACATATTCAAATTATTTATGTACATATTTTTAATTAAACCTTTACCTTTTCGTTCTGGACAACTAAAATCTGAAGAATCTGTAGTTGAATTTGTAATTTGTTTTTTCAGTTTGATGTGCCTTAATCCATCTGTACCTCCATATGTTTTTTCATCAATTATTAATTTATCACCATTGAATTCAATAGGTAAAAACATATTTACACATGCCAACAGGCTTTAAACCAATAACTTTATCTTCACTATGATTAATATACTTTAGCATTCTTTCACTAACATTTATATTATTAGTTTCACTTATCTTTTTATTTTCATTTTGATGTCTACTTGATTCTTTTACTTCTTGGTATTTTTTAAATACATTTTGAATATCTAATTCACTTAATGTATACTCATATTTTCCAGGAATATCATCACACCTATCTTTTATGGTTTAATTGGAGATAAAGCTCCAAAATCTTCTATATGATGACTATTTGGAATCATTTGTTTTTCAACTTCTCTATTTCCTTCAATTCCTTTCAGAACATTATCTCCTAATCCTTCAATACCTTGTTTTACTTTCTCAATAGAATCAATAACAGGTTGATCTTCCTTTTTATATTTTTCATACTCTATTCTTTTTTTTCAAAAGCTTAAATTGTTATTTTAATTCTTCAGCTTTTTTTATTTTGTTAAGATCGTTTAACAACTTCTACATCGTACTTTGCAAACATTTATTTAAAAAACATTAATAATGTTTATGTTTATGTTTTATATTTAGGTTAAATGTTTAACATTTATGTTTACGTTTAGATTTATGTTTAATGTCTATGTTTATAAAAATTAATAAGGTTATGCATTTCACTTATACACTGATCATAGTAATAACAACCACAAGTGTCTGGTCCACATGTACTATTATCGTTAGACCATGAACAATTTGAATAATGTTGACGATAAACTGATTCTACTTTTTGTGATTTTTCATATATTTTAAGTAATCAAGAGCTTATTTAAATTCATTTATGTGTTCAGGTAAAACTCCATCATCATGGTGTAATAGATACGTAATATCGTTTTTTAAAGTATCCATTTATTATAGATAAAAATAATTAAAGATTTAAAAATGTTGTATTTTATTTCAAAACTTACCTTCATTTGGTTTTGTAGACATATCTATTGTGAAAAATCCAAACTCATAATTTCATCATTTACTACACATTCCTTTAAAATGATCAGACTTTAAATCTCCTGCAACAAATTTATGATAAATATGAGTTAAATTTGTATCATCTTGTCTAAGGTTATTTAAAAATATTTGATTGCCTATACCTAACTCTTTAGGCATTTTGGAATAAGTTTGAGCTAAATAAAAGTAACCTATACCTTTGTGTCTGACTCTAGTAAAATATTCTCTTACAAATCTTGATTTTCTAAAAGAAATCTTAGAATACCACAACTGAATTATCTTCACATTCATCCAAAGGAATAATTTCTTCGTTATTTTCAATAAAACTAACAATATTTTCATCAATTTTGTCTTAATTTTTTTACATTGTGTTATAAATTCTTGATACTTTGGCTGATCTAAGGTTTTTGAATAAACACATAAACGATTAATTTTATTGCAATTTAACCATTCTTGAGATAAAACATAATTATCAATCATTAATGTTGTTTTCCATAACCACTTGGTCCAATTATTGCACATCTTAATTAATTTGGTACAGTTTACCATGTCTGTTTTTCGACGTCTTTTCTGGAATTCTTTCTGTTGGTTCCCAATTTGTATTATTTATTTATTTCATAATATTTTTCAGTGCTAAAAGAGCCATATTTCAACTTAGTTATAAATCTAGTACACTTAGAAAAAGATTAACTGTTCCATAACGTGATATAGTTATACTAATGTTTCACTAGTTGGTTTTTATTCAACTTTTTAACACCAAATATTACTAAAAAAATAGTAAACTTTATTGTGATGGCGAAACAATAGAAATTCCTGAAGGTCAATATAGTCTGAAGAATTTAGACAAATTTATTCATTTGAAAAAACCTAATATACATATTAAAGCAGATAAAATTTTAAACAGAATTGTTATTGAAAGTGATGTTAAAATTGTATGTGGATATAGAAGATAGTAATGTAAGTCTCCTTGGTTTTAATTATCGAGTTGTTTTACCTAATGAAAAATTTGTAGGGAAAGATGTTCCTAAAATAATTGTTTCTGAATTAATAAATATTAATTTTAATCTTGCTGATGGAATGTATGTAAACATAATGATCATTTCCATAAAGAAACTAATTTTATTGCTTCGTTTAAACATAATGCAGAATTTGGTAGAGCAATAATTTATGAACCAAAATATCCTGTAAATGTTCCTATTTTTGATACAATTCAAGATTTATAAGTTACTATAACTGATGAAAATGATAATTTAATTGACTTTAATGGTGCTATTGTAACAGTTGTTTTAGAAATATCTTAATTAATTTTTTTCTTAATGAAGAAGTAACTGCAGTCTTACACTGCGTCATGAATAAAATTGAAAGTTATCAATTCTGTTCATTCCCTGTGAATGAGAAAACTAAAAATAATTTAAATGTTCCTAACAAAGATACAGAACTTGAAATAAATATTGGCGATGGTTGGCTTCATCCAAATCATGCACAATTGTATATGAATTTTAGTATTATTGGAAATGATGGAACAGGTTATCCCACTTATGATGGAAAATCAAACAAAAAATTAATTGATAATTATGTAGCAAAACAGTTTGATGTTATACCAATAAAGAAACGAAATAATAGTTTATCTAGAATTGAACATTCTTTTATTTCTTCATCTGTTTTACTTCATCTGTTACTGACAAAATAAGTATAGAAGGACATATAATTAATACAGGAAAAATAAATAGTAAAAGAAATGAAGTACATAATCAATTATCATTACCTGGTGTATTTTTTAAAGATTATAAAGAAATTGTGTGGGAAGGAGATTTAACTGTAATTTTGACACATAGCTCATCTTCTGGAGACATTATTCTTCGTTGATCTGATAAAAATGATGATGGAATTGAAATAAAAGATACTCTTCCTAAAGAATGTAAAATTATTATTGAATCTATGGAAATTTGTGTTTCAGTTGTTAATTATGAACCAAATTATGAACCTTAACAATGTGAAATTATTCTTAAAAATTAGAAAATTCCTATTGCTTTTTATAAACTTGAAACGCAAGAAGTTGCTGGTTTATCTGGTAAAAACAGTTTTGAACTAGATATTACAAATTACTATAACTCTACAGAATTTGATATGCCATACTTTGTATTTGTTACACTTCAAACAAATCGTAAAAATAATCAATTAGTTGATTCGTCATTATTTGATCATGTCAAACTACAGAATATTTATTTAAAAATGGTAGAAATGAAGTTTTTCCTCAAGAAATGTGGATTATTAATCCGCCAAACAATTTTCTGAAAGCATATGATGCATTTCTTGATCTTAAAAGAATTACTTTACTACAATCAGATATTGATATTAGTCCATTGAGTTTTATAAATAATTATCCAATTTATGTAATCAATATGACATGCAGAAAGAATGTTGTAGCTACACAGAAAACTGTTATGAAACTTTATGCAACTTTTAATGATAAAATTCCAAATCATATACTTGCTTATGTAACTATGTGTTCGAAAAAGAATCTTACATATGATGTACAACATAGATTCCTTACTGAAAGTTTTTAATTATTAACATTTTCTTCTATATAAATGAATGAGAATCTTAACAAATTTATAAAAGTGTTAAATTCTTGCTTATATACATTTCTGAAACATTTTAAGAAAGATAGAAAAAATAAAAACTGAAAATTTTAGCATCTTAGTTATTAAATGATTTCCGACTTATTTTATTATATCCATATAAAGTAATTTAGGATCAGTGAAATGAGTTTTGCGCAAACTCATAGTGAAAGCAGTACATGTGGACATTGGATAGGGCTAGTATGCACATCCCCAGATAGATAGTTTTAGTAAACTCTACTGCAGTTTTAGCCATCTGCACAGCAACAAAATTCTTATTGAAAATAGTTTAAAATTTGGTCTGGAAATGCATTTTCGTACGCCATAACGCCCATCCCATTGCGTTCTAATAAAAATTTCCCGCTTGACATTCACGGCATGCTCATACTCTGCATTCGTTATCGTGTCGCCTGTGAGGTTGCTGGAGAATGCAGTTATATCGGGTAGCCTGGTTTCGTCGAGTTTGGCCATACTATTCACATACTCGTATGGAAAACCCTCTTTCCTATTCACAAGTTGTAACTTTTCCTCGTTGGGAAATGCTGCTCAAGTGATATGCATAACCACCAGAGTAGATTCAACAAGTTTCTGTAGTGTGCCTGCATAAAACATAGTGTATCGAGTAAGCGCAGCGTAATTCTTGGCGTCATGCGTTTGGAGAATGATATATACTTCTCAAAGCTCTCACCTGATCTTTCTCCAAACCGAAATCTGCCAAGTGCTCAACTAGAAAATGAGCGCCATACCCACTTAAACTGTGAAAGAAAACTGGTATGTGCCTAGGTAATTGGTACTTTACATTGCATACATTGTGAGCAGCGCCACGGAATTTCCCTGTAAGATGACAGTGGTACCTATGAGGAGTTTCCACTTTTCTGTCCACCGGCAGCCCACAAATATGACACTCGGTGGCTTTATTATACAAATCTTCATTCTCTTTCAATTTGGTCATTGGAACGTTGCTGCTGTACAACTTATCAACTTCCAGTGAACATTTTTCAAGCTCAGAGAACAACCAAATCGATGGATTATCGCCGATGTAAGATTTGTATCAGTAAAGGTTGGTGTCATAAGACGATGCAATTTGGTACGCTGCCACATAAGGTACATGTTATTCTGTAAAGGTGGTGTGGGAGGTCGTAGGATCGCCTTCACAGCGGATCACAGGAGCGAGGAGGCACTCAAAGTCGGTGTACACAACAAATGGACACCGCTCCTGGTGGTGAACATTCCTAAACATTATGAATTTGTTGTCCTGGGTAGGCATAATAACACGTACCGCATCCATGGAAGTACAGTCTACTAGATGTGTAGCTAATAATTGTTCAGAGGAGAAATAATTGAGACATCTTAAACAAAAATGCTTTTTACACCGTTTGTCACTTATCTGGGAATTAAGGAGGCGGGACATGTCCTTGATCCAGACGTAGTGATAATTATCACCTTCAGAGAAGAGCAGCATATTTACATGCAGCTCACGCTCACCGGCAAATTTTGAGAAATGGGGAGGTCCTGTCTTCAGAGAAGAGCAGCATATTTACATGCAGCTCATGCTCACCGGTAAATTTTGAGAAATGGGGAGGTCCTATAACAACTTGATTGTCTTGCTCGTCTGACTTGCTTTTCTTCTTCTCCAGCCATAAAAGTGTACCGATATTCCAGTATTTTGTGATTCGAATTTATGTATGTCCTGGATCTTGATGGGGAACTCAATAGCATCAAAGTTATAATACGTGTTAATGTCACTGACTGTGTATGTACCTGGACGACAAGGGTTATCTGTATAATTATAGTTTCTTTCACAAGCGAGGATTGACCATGCAAAACAAGTGTGATCTTTTCTATTTTGGACATTAATGCACGGCCTCTTGTTAGCTATATCTTGAGGGAGGTTGATATAGCTAGGCCCTTCATTTAACGGATCGTGGACATGTATATGGATGTCCAGGTGTAGAATTATGCTGAGTGCCTTGACTGAGCCATTGACTTCCATCTTGGAAAACCGGCCCAATATGACTCTCAAGGTGGATTTATGAAACCACTCGGTGATCAATGTGTTCCACGTTATCACGCCATTATCCCCCCAAAGATAATGAATGCTGGTTTCTCCATCACCAGAATGATCTTTGGGGGGGGGGGGGATGCGATAACTCAATGCAGAGAACTGCGCTGCACTTAACGGCGAGATAACGCAGATTATCGACTGCCATGAGCAGCTCGGTTTCTAGGGCAGGGAGGCACACGTTTAAAAATCCAACAGGATCGTGGTACCCCCCTGCCGGGTTTTTGATCCTAGTGACCGAGATACACTCCTCGAAGGCGTCGGCAATCGCCGAGTACTGTAACTGCGGTATGGTGTACCGACCTGATCTACTTCACTAATAGGGTGGGTGAGAGAACTGCCACTAGCCATGTTGTTGTTGTTGTTGTCTTCAGTCCTGAGACTGGTTTGATGCAGCTCTCCATGCTACTCTATCCTGTGCAAGCTGCTTCATCTCCCAGTACCTACTGTAACCTACATCCTTCTGAATCTGCTTAGTGTACTCATCTCTCGGTCTCCCTCTACGATTTTTACCCTCCACGCTGCCCTCCAACACTAAATTTGTGATCCCTTGATGCCTCAAAACATGTCCTACCAACCGATCCCTTCTTCTAGTCAAGTTGTGCCACAAACTTCTCTTCTCCCCAATCCTATTCAATACCTCCTCATTAGTTACGTGATCTATCCACCTTATCTTCAGTATTCTTCTGTACCACTAGCCATAGGATCACTAATACTAGAGCTATAAGTAGGTGAGGCATGCTGTACCTCACACAATGGAGGTGATGAACGTGCTGGCGACTGCGAGGGACCAGCAGGCGTGCCCCAGTGTGAGCAGCCGGTGGCGGGGTCCGTGACGGCGGCTGACACATGTAGTGGCCTGGGGGAAGTTTCAGCGGGAGAGCGTTCGGGCACGACGACCTTGACAGAGGCGGCAGTTTCACGTGAGACGACAAGGGGCGCTTTGAGCGTCGATGCATGTCTCCAGGGGCTGAGCATTTTATAAAATTATCGAAAACTAATTGATCGTATTTAGAATGGAGAGTTAATTGAGGATATGAGATAATAAATTGTGTTACAATGGGTGATTTATTATTAAAAGTATGTTATATAGGTGTAATTGGATGTTGATTGTATTAATAATGGCGCTGATGGAAATGTTTTGGAGATGAATATTGTTAGCTTTTTTTTCCTTGGTAAAGAGGAGGTTAAGTATTTGTGAGCAGATATATAGAATTTGGTTGAGTTCTTGTTTTGTGCAGATTTGGATTTGAGTTGCGAACTTCGCATTACATTGATTTGCCGAGGGAAGGAGCTAGGAGCGTGCGATATTGTCGGCGTAGGTAGTGGAAGGCGTGCTCTGGCCATATCCTAGATGGCGTGGATTGAACAACCGTATTCAGTTCATAGTTACAATATTTACAGAGGAGTGTGTGGAATGAGAGTATAAAAGTGGAGACTGTGACATGGGATGCCTCGAGCTCTTGGCATGAGGAGAGAGGCAAAAGTGACTTAGGTTAGCATCTTTGTTTGCTAGAAGTGGAGTGCACATTAGTACATGTTAGCGAATAAACATGAATCGGTAAGGGGATGTAGTGGTCGGTAGAGAGTTTAACTATTTCATTCGAAGTCCACGTTGACGAAAATTGATTGAGGTCGATGTGGACTTTGCATTTTGGGACGGTAGAGGTTAATTAATTGGTCGATTTAATTATGTAGTGATGGGCAATTAGTGCTAAATTAAATTGATTGCGCAATTGATGAGGGACGTGCGATCACTCATATGTACAGGTGTGTGTTGGTAATGGAAGGATATTGTTTGGATATTGAGAACAGGGTGATCAGTTAAGTTGGGTCCGTTCACACGTGCTGTTGTGGAAGTTTCAAGCTTTTGGCGCGAAAAGCGTGGCAGTGTGTTCTTTGTCCGAGAAACACACGTGGTAGATGGTGAATGGTTGGTCTTGGCAGGTACTAACTTGTTAGGGAAAAGGAATTTTGGCGGGAAATGTGTAGACACCATCTGTGAGCAAAACAAGTTTTTACAAGGGCGGTCGTGAGGCAGCTATGGACGGGGGAATGTGTCGTGCAGGAAGAAAATTGGTGGGAAATGCGTGGGATGGCTTTCTTTCTTTCGTAGAGATGTGCAGGTTTCAACGTGCAGCTTTGGGGAGGGGGTAGACTGCCCTGTCCGGGAAAATATGTTGTTGTTGTTAACGAGAACGCTGGACCCACCATGACATGGGGGTATGCGGTCGCTCCCTCACCTGCGGCGACCGTGGTGGGTAGGAGTAGATCCATCTGCTGGCGACGATTTCAACTAAACCAGTTCGTGTGTGAACATCGTGGTGACACCACTGGGTGCAGCTGCCATCTCCAACATGTGTGTACTAAGTGAGATGGAGAACAAGTGATGACCGTACTTACTGAAATAAAGACTTCCATTCTCTTATCCTGCCAATCCACAGGAGGTGACTTATGTTGGTAGAAGTACAATTTATTATTATTTGACGCGATTTTGATAGGTTAGCAGTGAAAAAAAAGGGAGTGGGAATGTAGGCTATTTCGTATGTGTGATAGATTATGATGTTGGAATTTGAAGTTGGGACAGATTTTTGTTGTTGGTATAAAGGAAATGGTTTTCTGACTGCGGAAATCGGACTTCTTGATCCTGTGTTAGAGGAGGCAGGCGAATAATAATAATAATAGCAAAAAATGATAAATAATAATAAAAGACGAGTATGGTTTTGCATGCATTATCCTGTTGGAATTCAAACTTCACGCCATTTTCTCTTCTGGAGTCTTTGGTTAGTGGATGTAGCACAATTGGCCTATTTTCCCTCCAAAATTCAAACTTCCAGCCATTTTTTCTTGAGGTTAGGTTAGTGGACGTAGCACAATTGGCCTATTTTCCCGCCAAAATCCCCCATATTGGATGACGTAATGCACTGTTGCCAAGTCTACATGCCGCCATCTTGGATGACGTCATCATCACCATCTTGAATAAATTTGGCAACAATGCAGCGTGAGCTGACGCCCCCCTTGTCCCCCTACTAGTACCCACTACAAAGAAACATCCAACAACCATGCACAAAGAAAATTCACCTAAATCTGCACAAAACAGTGTGGCCTTTTATAAATATTACTAAAAGTAAACTAAATTAAACTCCTGCCGAACAGGCCATGAAGGCCCAAGAGATCGACCGGCCGCCATGGCATCCTCAGACCATAGGCGTCACTGGATGCAGATATGGAGGTCCATGTGGTCAGCACACCGCTCTCCCGGCCGTATGTCAGCTTCCGAGACTGGAGCCGCTACTTCTCAATCAAGTAGCTCCTCAGTTTGCCTCACAAGGGTTGAGTGCACCCCGCTTGCCAACAGCAGTCGGCAGACCAGATGGTGACCCATCCAAGTGTTACCCCAGCTCGACAATGCTTAACTTTGGCGATATGACGGGAACCGGTGTTACCACTGCGGCAAGGCCGTTGGCGTAAATATTACTACCGAATATTAAAACCATACCCACCGCTCATAATCAGTTACAAGATTTATTTAGGAATCTAGTCACACTCAGAGATCCATGTGGGTTCATGCTCCACAATCCCAGAGTTACAGAGTCCAAAGAAAACACTGCTATAAATTCCAAGAAAACAAGCTTCCTCTAGGCCTGCAAAATAGTTGTCAACTTCGTTTGAAGTCAATCTTCGTCCACCAAGAAAAATTTTCAGGTTTGGAAAGAGACAGATGTCTGACGGAACCATATCCGGTAAATACGGCGGGTGTGGCAACAATTCATACCTTAGTTCGTGCAATTTTGCCATGGCGACGTCACGTGTGTGGGCGCACATTGTCTTGATGGAAGATGACTTTCTTTCTTACTAAACCTGGCCTATTTCGCGTATCTTTTGTTGCAATTTGTCCAGGAGGTTAGCATAGTATTCTCCAGTAATTGTTTTCCAAGTGTGGAGATTATCTACAAACAGAATCCCCTTTGCATCTCAAAACACTGATGCGATGACCTTTCCTGCCAAAGGAATTGTCTTTGCTTTTTTTTTGGTGGCGGAGAATCAACATGTTTCCACTGCTTCGACTGTTGTTTTGTCTCTGGAATATAGTAGTGGACCCAAGTTCCACCTGTGGTCACAAAGCAGCGCAAAAAATCTTGTTTGTTTCTCCTAAAACCGGCCAAATATTGTTCTGGTATGTCCACTCTCATGCGTTTTTGATCCAGCGTCAAAAGTTGCAGCAGCCACTTTGCTGATTTTTTTTTCATTTCTAAATCTTCGGTTAAAATGTGATATACCCTTTCAGATGACATCTGGCAAGCGTTAGCAATGTCACACACTTTCAATCAGCGATCCTCTGTTACCATTTTGTGTACTATTGCAACGAGTTCTAGAGTAGTGGCACATCTTGGCCAACCACTGCACGTATCCTCATCTAAGCTCTCTCGACCAAATTTAAATTCATTTGTCCACTTTGCAACAGCTGAATACGAAGGAGCAGAGTCCCCCATTGTGTCCTGGAGATCGGTGTGAATGTCCTTTGCTTTCATACCTTTCTTTACGAAGTACTTAATCGCTGCTCGAATATCGATTTTTTCCGTCTTCGCAAATGACTAAGCGGAAACAACAGAACCATGTCACCGCCACTGCTCTCTTCCGAGAGCACTTGAATTGGCTTGTGTTTACAGGCAACAGTCCAATGAATATCACGTGAACAACTCGTTGCGCTAGCGCTGATCCCTCGATATGATGCCGAGGACTTTTCAAACCACCCTCGTATTTTGCTGTGCGTTTGCATGATACAGCGCTGCCCCGTTGCCACGCTGTCCTGCTAAATACACTTGACTACTGTTGTGGCCGCTGGACGTCGGATGCAACTTCCTGTTGTTCCCCAACTATAGTTCGAGTCATGTAGGAAGAAGGCCCTACTTTCAGCGGTTCTGCGCGTTCCCCACCATTAACAGCTCGCAGCCAATGAGATTCATTCGCTTTCCGAGCTGATAGCCGCGAGCTACAAACTAGATTGCGAGAATCTCTCTCCCCCTCTCTCGCCCTCATGACGCAAGTCAGGGATTTTGTGCGTTTACACTATCGCGCCAGTTCAGTAATTCGCTCTTTAATATCTTCTCAATTTGTAACAAGTCGCCTTGGGCATTTTCGCCCGCCACACGTGATGACTGCAGCTACACATAGTGCAGCAGCACGCAATTCAGTATCGAGTTTTGTATTGATTTCGGTCTCCTTTTTCCATAACCAGCGACTAAATTCATCTACCAGTTTTATACTCAGTACTGCGAGTCCCTCATTTCTGTTCCTGGTTAACAATTAATTCACTCAACTGCTGTGTAAATTTAGTGACATTTCCCTGCAGTGTGTCGTGCTCGCCAACATCGTACGACTTTTTTACTGTTTCGGGTATTCCCTGATAAGCATCTTTTAATGCCGTCATTTCGGTGCGGATCGCATCAAATTTTTCATTAATCTTATCGGTTTGTTGCTTCGCAAACAGTTCAAAATTAAAATTTAATTATTCCTCGGCAATACGATCAAAGTCAGTCCTTATAGGTTGTCTGGAAACACGTTAGAAAGTTGCGTTAATCTGAACTGCTTGCTTTTGAGACAGTTTATCTAAACTTGCAGTTAAGGTTTGTGCCGCAGTATGATCAAACTCATATCTGAAGTGTTCAGATCGTTCGGTGGAAACGCGCTCGAGAGTTATGTGCATCTCTTGCTGTTGAGACAGTTTATTAACATTGGCTGTTAATTCTTGTGACTTCTGGGCGTGGCTCGCTCAAGAGTCGTATTTATTTGTTCTGCTTGTTTCAATTGCGAGTCATTCGAAATTATCATTCCACATTTTTGCCAACTTACTGACCAATCCACTAAATGGATTATTTATATTCAATTAGCTGATTTAAATGAATTTTTGTTTTTAATGTTTCGATCTGTTATTTTAATCGTCTTATTGACTTTTTTATTTCTTCTTATTTTTCTTCCTATCATTGAAATCTGCTTATGACCTATAATCTGCTACAAATGCCAACCAGGACTGCTCATCGTCTGGTAATGCGGCAGTCCATATATCCACTCTGAGGATAGTTTCAGGTAATCAATGACAGCAAGAAATGACAGTTTGCTTTTACCGATGAAACAAATTTTTACACTATAGCGACAAGTGACAGACGTCAGCTATCAACTAAATTTAATCGGACTATACTCATCACCAAGCAATAAAAAGAGCTATTTTACAACTTAAGCTATTTATTACACTGGAATAGTATGACAAGTTGCTGACCCCTCAACATTCCAGTATGCTGGAAATCCGTGACCTGTATCTTTTTTGTTCGTATACAGCTTAACAGTACAGTGGCTGCCACAGTTACGAAAATGAATTTTAGAAATACTAATTTCCTTCATTAAAAAACAACTGCAAAATGCACCAAAATACATAGAAACACAAATAGGTAAAATAGACCTAGTAAATAAATTTTAATATATTGGAGAAACTATACAAAAGAATGGACTAGAAAAATCTGCAATAGATGTAAGAATTAACAACATGGAAAGAGCATAAGGTTTGACCAAAAATATTTACAACAAGAAATGTATATCTAGAACAACAAAATTAAAACACTACACCACAGTGGTACGACCAGAATGTTTATATGGATCTGAACGTCTAACGATGGACTATAAGATGGACAAACTAGAGGTATTGGAAAGAAGGATTATTAGAAAAATAATGGGTGTAATGAAAACTGCAGATGGTTGGAAAATAAGAAGTAATGAGGAGATCTACAAAAATATAGAGAAAATATCTGAATTAATGGCCAAACAAAGATGAACCTTTTTTGGATATCTCTATCGAATGGATGGAAACAGACGAACAAAACAAATACTCCTGTATTTCTGGAAGAAGAAATCGACAATAGCATGGATTACAGAAGTAAGAAAAGATCTTGAAAGAAACAACATCAAAGAATCAGAAACAGCAGAAAGAAACCGTTTTAAAAACAAAATATTAAATTTGGAAGTCTTTCAAAGCAGAAGAAATAAAAAATCGGGAGCAACATGGACAGAAGAAAGGAAGAGACTTCATGGGGAGAAAATGAGGGAATACTGGAAAAATAGGAAACAACAACAAAGGAAGATGTAGATGTAGATGTAGAAGAAGAGGAAGAGGAACGGCAGACTGCTTATGGCACTGTCTGAAAGTCTAGAAGCGCAGGAAATGAAAGCGTAGATCAGTGGTGCCCTTATCTGATTTTGATGCGTTGCGCCTTCGTAATTTATGTAGTAATGTTGTTTGCCTTTTTATGACAAAGAAATATTATAATTTGGACAACTTCTATGTTTCTTTTCAGAGCTCGTAAGAAAGGACTGGTGACGAATTGTTCGAGAGTAGAACGACCGAACGCATTACGTGTTCTCTCGTTATCTATTCAATATCGCTAAGCATAGCCACCCTGAAATGGAGGGGCCAATCATTTCTTTTCATTTTGTACATAAGTATCATGTTAGGTTGGTCGGACAATTACCTTGGAACAATTGCTATTTACCGTTAAGAAGACACGTCAATTTGCAGAAAGGCACAGTTGAAAGACATACACATATCTTTCGGTTACTGCCTTCATCAGTGAAACACACACACCTTATGCAAACATGACCGCCAACTCCAGCATCTCTGGCCGGAATGCTAGAGTTGGCGGTCGTGTGTGCATGTGTGTTTACTTGTATATATGTGTGTGTGTGTGTGTGTGTGTGTGTGTCTTTTACTGACAAAGGCTGTGACCAGAAGCATTATGTGGGTGTTTTTTAATTGTGCCTGTCTGCAACTTGATGCGTCTTCTTTACGGTAAATAGCAATCTGTCTGTTCCTACATTGTTCATATTCCTACTTGGAGTTTCCATTGTTTGATTATATGGACATATGTAATAAACTTTTTCATTTATCGCACCGCACTTCGGATGCCACTGAAATGTTTCCCTCCTTAATTTATTGTACAGGTGAAGATCTGGGTTATTACTATTACGAAAACTTTTCCCAGTACGTCACGGCAAATAAAATATTGATTATTATTCAGTTCCTCGACGGGCGAGAGAAACCTTCAAATATGGCAAACCTTAGCAAAAAATATAGACATTAATGATTACTGTGAAAATACGTAAATAACGTATTCACGCAATTATCAGGTTACCGCCTATTAATATCAAGCCACTGAGGCGACTCCCGACGTCACTGTCCGAAGGTAATTTACCGACCAATTTTAATGTAAAAAATGAAATGAAATGATCAGCCGCTCCATTTCATGTTGGCTATGCTTATCGATGTTGAATAGATAACTAGAGAACACGTAATGCGTTCGGTCGTTCTACTCTCGAACAATTCGTCACCAGGCCTTTCTTACGATCTCTGAAAAGAGAGATACAAATCTTCATACAGACTTGTTATCACAGGACGTTATCAGGTCTGATACTATAATTAAATTACACTTACACACTTCGAAAAATATATTATATTTTATCTATAGCACAGAGACGTGTATTTACTCTGAATCCGACAGACAAAAAAAGACGCTGCAAAACGGCGAGAATAAATGAAATGCCATATAATTTGTTTTACGGTAAAAGACATAAAGAGGTTTGGCCTTTTCAGCGAAAGTCTCTGACCAAACAATTTCATCGGAATATTCGTAGCATTTTTATTTTGCATGCTGGTATTCCTGTTGCTTTGTGGTTATTTATCGATTGTTATTTTTATTTGTAGTTCACTCTTGCATTTTGAGTTTCCTTATTGTTATTTTGCCATTTGGAGATAGAGAGTGAAGCTGTGGACACTGGAAAATGGAATGGAAAGTGGAGAAACCGGAACATTTCCGACATAGTCCTCTGTTTGAGTTCAGTACACAGGTGACAGCAACGGAAGTAGCCAGAAACATTTGCGACGTGTATGGGGATAATGCCATTGGACAGTGCACATTAATAAAATGGTTTTCTCGTTTTAAAGAGAAATGTTTCAACATTAGTGACTTTCCATGTTCAGGAAGACGCTCGGGGTTTGATGACAATTACTACGCAATGATCCACGGCAGTGTACTCGAGAACAGGCAAAATTGATGAACTGTGATCATTCCATCATCGAGCGGCGTTTGATGCAATGGGAAAGTTTCAAAAGTCGGTTGTATGGGTACCGCATGCACTAAGCCTAATTCCCAAAAATCTGCGGGTATTCATAAGTAAATCTCTGATGGCTCGTGATCAACTGACTCGTGAATACTACCGATAATTCGTATCCTGTATCGTTACTAGTGACGAGAAATATATTCCTTATGCTAACACAAAGAAAAGAGAGCAATGGTTGAGCACAAACAAAGTAGCGACTTACCGAACAGAGACTTGCCCGCATCCACGAGAGATAATGGTTTGCATTAGGTGGAGCAGCGCCGGTGTGGCGTACTACGAATTGCTGCGAACTGTCAGAGCTTACATTTATTGTCAACAATTGAGATGTCCTGCAGATGCAACTACGAGTAGAAAGACTTCGGAAGTGATGCTACTCCGCGATAAGTCCTCCCACATTCTGCTATGCTGACAAAAATCACTACATAGCAGTTGGGCTGGGAAGTGAATCCGCACACACCGTATTCACCAGATGTTACGTCCTCAGATTTTCAGCTTTTCCGCTCTCTATCGAACAACCTTCAAGAAATTTTCATTAAGGATGATTATGCCCTCCGAACATGGCTCGACGAGTTCTTCGCTCAAGGCTAGTTTTCTACGGTCACGGAATCAAAAAGTTACCCCAGCGTTAGCAGAAGTGAAGGAGACTGTGTTATTGATGACCAAAATGTCCATTAAAACTTACGGAAAAACGCTGCGAACTTATGCACCCACTATATTCGTACCACGTTGGACAAAAAAAGTCACTCGCAGCAATCGAAGCTGTGCGTATAGGTTACTACCTAACCACACCATGACAAACCACGACATATTTACAATAAACAGAGAAGTTTACTCCAGTTACTAACACAACCACAGATAACATGTCGCCCATGGAGGCAAAAAAAGGAGTTTTCATTACGTCATAAACTTGAAGCCGATGTCCGCTATGTTACATAGCCCAAAACTTCGGCTTTACCGCATTTATACCGCCATGGTTCAACGTGATGACACTTCCTCGTGATGTCATTCTGATGTGCCCATGCTCAGTTTCGACTGTTGAGGATATCTACCGACTTTTGTGGACGTATGCTAAATAGCATCTGATGCTCTGAATGTGTGGAGACGTAGTTATTTCGACGTTACCTTGCGTCGTTTACTGGTGTACTAATATATCCGATCGTAATCTAAAGTTTAACCATTAAGGAAAAATAATCATCCCATTAGTAATAGATAGGTAAAACGCATCAATTTCTTTTTCCGTAATTTCTGCACTTGCTTTTCGACTTGGCAAAACTTTTAGGATGTTCTTGGCCTTGGTTTTAGAAGAAGAAGGTAGCGGTTCACTTATCCAAATAGTTTCATCTTTTCTTACGTAAAATCGGTAATCCTCTGTTTGTTGTCTCCCCTCTTCAACCAGATGACATCTGTTTCCTCTGTTGATTGTTCGGAGTCACTGCTGTGGTTTTCTTCTTCAATAACTTGCTCTTCCGACTCGATTCACATGAATCTGACAATTCTTGTAATTCTTCTTCTGGCAATTCTCGCAGGACTTTCTCATTGTCTTCAGGTCGCACAATTAGAAGTTGCCTGTCAAGTGTCTTCTTTTTCTCCATTTTCACGCTTTTGTGAGATCTAATGAAAGCCATGTTTTTGTAAAAGTGGCATATTGTAGCAAATCAATATCCAATACTGTAAAAACTAATGAAAATTGCATATGGGAACTTTGATTCGATTCGAATATTCATTATATACTAATATAACAGAAAGATTGCCTTGAAGCGAAAGAAAAACACAAGTACAGAAATATACTCCTGGAAATTGAAATAAGAACACCGTGAATTCATTGTCCCAGGAAGGGGAAACTTTATTGACACATTCCTGGGGTCAGATACATCACATGATCACACTGACAGAACCACAGGCACATAGACACAGGCAACAGAGCATGCACAATGTCGGCACTAGTACAGTGTATATCCACCTTTCGCAGCAATGCAGGCTGCTATTCTCCCATGGAGACGATCGTAGAGATGCTGGATGTAGTCCTGTGGAACGGCTTGCCATGCCATTTCCACCTGGCGCCTCAGTTGGACCAGCGTTCGTGCTGGACGTGCAGACCGCGTGAGACGACGCTTCATCCAGTTTCAAACATGCTCAATGGGGGACAGATCCGGAGATCTTGCTGGCCAGGGTAGTTGACTTACACCTTCTA
Organism: Schistocerca gregaria; assembly: GCF_023897955.1. Lineage (NCBI taxonomy): Eukaryota > Metazoa > Arthropoda > Insecta > Orthoptera > Acrididae > Schistocerca > Schistocerca gregaria. The sequence goes on from NC_064924.1 coordinate 96,706,930, forward strand.
GAGCACGTTGGGTGGCACGGGATACATGCGGACGTGCATTGTCCTGTTGGAACAGCAAGTTCCCTTGCCGGTCTAGGAATGGTAGAACGATGGGTACAATGACGGTTTGGATGTACCGTGCTCTATTCAGTGTCCCCTCGACGATCACCAGAGGTGTACGGCCAGTGTAGGAGATCGCTCCCCACACCATCATGCCGGGTGTTGGCCCTGTGTGCCTCGGTCGTATGCAGTCCTGATTGTGGCGCTCACCTGCACGGCGCCAAACACGCATACGACCATCATTGGCACCAAGGCAGAAGCGACTCTCATCGCTGAAGACGACACATCTCCATTCGTCCCTCCATTCACACCTGTCGCGACACCACTGGAGGCGGGCTGCACGATACTGGAGCGTAAGCGGAAGACGGCCTAACGGTGTGCGGGACCGTAGCCGAGCTTCCTGGAGACGGTTGCGAATGGTCCTCGCCGATACCCCAGGAGCAACAGTGTCCCTAATTTGCTGGGAAGTGGCGGTGCGGTCCCCTACGGCACTGCGTAGGATCCTACGGTCTTGGCGTGCATCCGTGCGTCGCTGCGGTCCGGTCCCAAGTCGACGGGCACGTGCACCTTCCGCCGACCACTGGCGACAACATCGATGTACTGTGGAGACCTCACGCCCCACGTGTTGAGCAATTCGGCGGTACGTCCACCCGGCCTCCCGCATGCCCACTATACGCCCTCGCTCAAAGTCCATCAACTGCACATACGGTTCACGTCCACGCTGTCGCGGCATGCTACCAGTGTTAAAGACTGCGATGGAGCTCCGTATGCCACGGCAAACTGGCTGACACTGACGGCGGCGGTGCACAAATGCTGCGCAGCTAGCGCCATTCGACGGCCAACACCGCGTTTCCTGGTGTGTCCGCTGTGCCGTGCGTGTGATCTTTGCTTGTACAGCCCTCTCGCAGTGTCCGGAGCAAGTATGGTGGGTCTGACACACCGGTGTCAATGTGTTCTTTTTTCCATTTCCAGGAGTGTACTTACATCACAAGGCGCGTAGCGGCAAACATACCGCAAACGCAACACTCACGTTTCAAACAACAATACGGACCAAACTGCTGAAAGCATTAATCGCGCAAATGCAGCAAGTGGCGACATCCGTTGAGAACAACAAATCCGTATCTGGACGTGGGCATAATTGTTACGCTATCTGTGACATAAATGTTGCGGCTATCTGCCGCAAGCGCGCCCACCGAAGGGTTAAAGGAATCACATTTCACTCGTATGTTGATCCGTTCGAGCAATATTTTATTTATGTGAATGATGGTTGCTCTGTTTACTTTTATTCTTTCCGGTGTTTTTCATTGCCTTCCAAAACGCAAACGCTCCGACATCCGAGCCACCCTGTATCAATGGTCTAGTCCCCGTACAACACACGTCTACGTGACCGAGCTGATTGCTTGTGCAGCATCTCCTGTCTTACATTCCTCTCACCGCTAATAGTTCATTGTTTGCACTTTCTCCCTCTTTAAAAAACATTCTGGCTAGATCAGCCAGAGACAGCCGTCATGTGTGTATGAATTTTGTGTGTATGGTTGTGTGTGTAAGCTTTTCCTTTCAGAGCAAGACATTGGTCAAAAATTTACGTAAACACTCTTTTCGTTTGCTCAGCGTGTGTGTGGCAGTCAATTTGCTCCACAAAATAGTTATTTCCTCATCGAGTTTGTTGTAAATAATCCACTGCACATCAACAGGGACAGTGGTGTATGTAATTACAATAACAGTAGAAAAAAATGACATTCACTGCGACATATTAAGGTTGTCGGTTACACAAACAGGGCTTCACAGTGCAGCAACCAGAAGTTTTGATTAATTTCCCAGTGATATAAAATGTTTGACAGACAAGAAGTAAAATCTGAAACTAAACTGAAAACGTTTCTTTTTGGCAAATCCTTCTGTTCGTCAGATCACTGTCTATTATTGTAATGTGTAACTAGTGATCGCTAGGGATTAGTAACAACTCTTTAATTAAAAACAAAAAACCTATTAAATACTCAATATAGAGGCATATTTACAAAAAAAGTTCGCCGACGGTATTATAAAATGACTCATTTCACATCATTAAGAGATATCGTGCAAATGATGCATGAAATATGAAACTAAGTACTGTTATATCACAAAGTGTGGTACAGATTTGTTTAAGCTGAAAACCTGAAAATGAAATTCAAGTGTGAAATGAAACAAATGATCATGAACATGTACATTCCAATTTTGATATGTTTCGTTACTCCTGAAAAATTTACATGTTACTGGTGAGAAATATTCCGGGAATGAAAACGAATAGGCGACTGTTGGAAATGTAGGCCTCTACATTACAGAGATTACGCTACCATTATTGAAAAAAATGACATACGTATATGTTCAAGGAAAATATCCATTTTAAGAGGTCTTTGTGATTGAGACCATTCCTTTAATGCTGTGATAAATTTAAAAACAATGGATCTTTCTTTACCTGTAAACTACCATTGGTGGTCACATACTGAATACGCATTATTTTTAAGTGAAATTTTATAGATAGAAGATGTGTAAATTACAGTGAAAATAATGAAGTGACAATCTAATAAAACAAGAACTCTATTCTGCATGGAGATATACCTCTACGCAATTCGTTTTTTTTTTTTTTTTTTTTTTTTTTTTTACATTTCAATAAACTTTCACATTGTTGACTTGCAGAAGACGCGATAGCATACCTTGCTTCTTTCCTCATTACACACGTTCATAGACTAGCAAAGAACACGTTCGTAGTTCTTTAGTAATGTGAACATTAAAAATATACATCCGAGTTCAAAGTTGGAAATGTAAACAGGAAGCAGTACTAGTAAGCAAGCAAGCATTGATTTCGCAGCTCTAGCTTCATTTGCTATCGGTACAAACACAGTAAACGTGGAATTAAATGGATTATGAAGGCATACTTTTTACATCACTACAGTCTCTTCTTCGTTATTCTAGATATCTCAACAAAGAAACAACGTAAATTAACGGGCCAAATGGGTCGTACTACTAGAGCAAATACGTATTCAGGAACACAAAAAAGTCCGACATTGCCTTCCTGAAACTATGTTATTCATGTCAGCATTGTAACTTTTTGTATTTAAAGCAGTTTCTGCGTACACACGACAAAAAAATACAAACAAGAAGCAATCGCAAACAGTAGTCTGCCCATGTTTTGGGTTATTTAAGATGGCGGCAGGCCCGCCCATTCTGGCTTCAAAGCAACATACGGCTTAAGTTTATAGCCCCATTTTACTTGGTTCACTCGCAACCATTGAAGGCGTGCGCTTATCTCCACACCATCACAAATCGCTTCGTATTTGGAATAAACAGCAAAGTTTCCGCTAGAGCTAGACAAACGACACTCGCGTTCAAACGTGCTCGAGATTTTCCGATACGCCGCAGCGTTCGATACAGTATCGAGCTTGTTCGAACAATCACGTGACATTTGTTCGGACAATCACATGACCTATGACTCCCGTGGCGCGAGCGCAAGGGATGCGAAAGTAACTACGATTTAGCTACATCAGTACACTATGGATCAGCACAAATTTCTCAGTTTTGTGAAATAGTGGAGGAAACTGCATCACATACTACCACTGCACAGACTACTATTGATTTTTATCAAATTTAAAATACCGAGTTCTCGTGCAGTACACATGGATATATAAACATCCATGCCGATTTTTAAGTAAAGCTAACAAAGACGAAAATGTTGTCCTCCAAAAAATATTGTTTCTCGGAACACAATATAATATATTATTTGATTATCGGAGGCGGTAATGATTAACCAAATAGGTTGGAGGTCTGAAATGTGCAGTTCAATCTCCGTTCATATAACTGAATAACAGGTAAAAACTTAAGCAGATTTTAGTCAGTTTGAAAACAACGCGACAACATTCAGATGAAACAATCAAGACAGTGAATCAAGAATTAAATGCTGAACAAACAAATATATCGCAGTAAAGTAGCTGTAATTTTTATCGCGAGAATAAATTACAGCAGAGTGACGCGTCTGACAGGTTGTACTATCACACCTCACCAGATCGCAGGAAGATCGAAAGCTCGAGAATCATGATTGCAATCTTTTACGTATTTATTAGTTGCCATTGTTACGCGTGACCTACAGCGTTGACGAAGCTTCAGTCCGGGTTTCACAGTTATTTTTACTGTTAAAATCCATAACAAAGTTAAGACAGGTCTTTGTGACAGTACCAACAAAAGTCACTAGATCGCAGGCCGATCAAAAGATGGAACAGAACCCGAGATTTCCCAAACTGTGCGAACAGTTCAAGTCATATTCAAACACAACCCTAGTTTACGCCAGTTGCTTAGACTACCACAGACAACATTTAATAACAGGCCGCCAAGCAGTCCGCTTAGATCCTTCGAATTGCAAACTCATGACGTTACACAGGACGTCACAGGTCAAAGCCGACGGGTGGAAACGGGCTCTTAGAACTGACCGTATTTTCCAAGTGGTACCAGGTGACAGTGGGACCATGTATAGTACTTGGATTAAGTCCTTCTCGCTTCTGTACACAAGGCTCAATGAACATGTCGCTGGCCGAGCGGTTCTAGAGCTTAAGTCCGGAACCGCGTTGCTGCTGCGGTCGCAGGTTCGAATCCTGCCTCGAGCATGGCTTTGTGTGATGTCCTTAGGTTTAAGTGGTTCAAAGTCTAGGGGCATCCTTGAATCGCTTTTGTACGGCAGTGACAGGATGTGATGTTTCAGTTTCTCTGACGTGGCCACCCCATCAGTACTCCACTAAGTAACCGGTGTTCGCATTACTGAGTCAGAAACATTTACAGGGCTGCTTCCTAAAGTGATAATCGGGCTAGTGTTGTATATGTATAAATACATATAGAATTTCTCGACTGCATATACAGTTGGCAATACCTCTTTTTATACTTGTTACTAATCGCACTCGGCGACACTGACCGTCTTAGATATGTACTACATTGTTTGTTTGGTGCCATACGGATTATGGTGTGAAAGAATTATGCCTTTTGCATCTGTTTTCGCTGTCAAGAGTTTTCCGTTTATGTCGTTTGCTAAAGGGGGTGCTGAGCGCAATTAGCTCTAACGTTTTTTGGAAGCTTTTCCGCATACTGAAGACCACTGAAACGTTAAGGCCTTGCATCGCAATTCTGAACATGACTTTTTGCTAAAAAATATTCCTCATTATTAGGAATCAACGTTTATGATAGGAAACTCGTAGTTTTATCTGGGTCTTCACATCTTTGGGCACAATTTCATAATGTCTGAAAAAATTCGTTTCTTCCCATTTATCACCTGCTTTAGAGGGTTTCTCTCTCTCTCTCTCTCTCTCTCTCTCTCTCTCTGACCAGTACGCAGTAACATCACTATCGATTGTGGAACTGGTAAACCTTTGACAAACCCACTCAGTATAAGGGCTATCTTAGAAGAGATATTCACCGGGGCCAAACAGATAAGCAAACTTAACTCACATCCTTCAACGCCGTTTTATATGGGTTAATTAACTACAAGATATTCATATGTGAAAGTGATTCTCATTTGTGAAACGTCTCAAAATTACACGTGATGCACTTTATGCTTAGTAATATTGCACGGCACAAGCAAATTACTATTCGCTTCATCTTTTGTTAGAATTTGGGGCGTGCATCTTGATATATTTTTCTTTCAATCTGTGGGACATCTTACTGTTAAAAACGATAAAGTACTCTCGTGTTCCTTATGACAAAGAAATATCACGCCTGTCGTCTTGATAATACCGAGACTGTATGACATTTAACTCTGATTTTCTTAAGTAGATAAATTTTGTGTACAGTTTTGTACTTTGTTTCGTGGTCTTGACGAACCATATGTTTTGTGGAAGCGATTGAGATTAGATCAGTTCTTGTTCTACACTAAAGCGCCAAAGAAACTGGTATAGGCATGCATATTCAAATACAGAGACATGTAAACAAGTAGAATACGCCCTTATATAAGACAAGTGTCTGACGCAATTGTTAGATCGGTTACTGCTGCTACAGTGGCAGGTTATCAAGATTTAAGTGAGTTTGAAAGTGTTGTTATAGTCGGCGCACGGGCGATGGGACACAGCATCTCCGAGGCAGCGATGAAGTGGTGGTTGTCTCAAACGACCATTTCACGAGTGTACCGTGAATATCAGGAATCCGGTAAAACATCAAATCTACGACATCGCCGCGGCCGGAAAAAGATCCTGCAAGAACTGGAGCAACGACGACTGAAGAGAATCGTTCAACGTGACAGGAGTGCAACCCTTCTGCAAACTGCTGCAGATTTCAGTGCTGCGCCATCAACAAGTGTCAGCGTGCGAATCATTCAACAAAACATCATCGCTATTGGCTCTCGGAGCTGAAGGCCCGCTCGGGCACCCTTGATGTCTGCACGACACAAAGCTTTACGCTTCGCTTGGACCCATCAACACCGACATTGTACTGTTGATGACTGGAAACATATTGCCTGATCGGCCGAGTCTCGTTTCGGATTGTATCCAGGGGATGGACGTGTACGGATATTGAGAGAACTTCATGAATCCATGGACCCTGCATGTCAGCAGCGGAATGTTCAAGCTGGTGGAGGCTCTGTAATGGTGTGGGACGTGTGCAATTGCAGTGGTGACATGGGACCCCTGATACTTCTAGATACGACTCTGACAGGTGACACGTACGTAAGCATCCTGTCTGACCACCTCCCTCCATTCATGTCCATTGTGCATTCCGACGGACTTCGGCAATTCCAGCAGGAGAGTGCGACTGCCCACACGTCCAGAATTGCTACAGAGTGGCTCCAGGAGCACTCTTCTGAGTTTAAACACTACCGCTGGCCATCAAACTCCCCAGGCATGAACGTTACTGAGCGTATCTGGGATGCCTTGCAAAACGTTGTTCGCAAGAGTTCTCTATCCCTTCGTGCTCTTACAAACTTTATGGACAGACCAGCAGGGTTCTTGGTGCCAGTTCCCTCCAGCCCTACATCAGACATTAGCCGAGTCCATACCACGTCGTGTTGCGGCGCTTCTGCGTGCTCGCGGGGGCCTAACACGATATTAGGCAGATGCATCAGTTTTTGGCTCTTCAGTATATACGGAATTTCCATAACTGCAGTAATCCTTCCACAACTTTTACTTCTTTGTGTAAATATCTGTAACGTTGCTGTTCACTTTCTGCACTGTTTAATCTATGTAATGAACACATAGCTCCATTGTGTTTTATGTGCATCTAGCATTTACCATTGTGTATGTTATCTCGCTTGCATAGAAAAATGGGGAACAGAGACGCCAAGTGAATATGTCGCTTTTGGGGGAAAAAACGTTTTCGAACCGGCTCTTCTCAGGGCTCTCTATCAAAATTCATGATAAGGGACAGATTTCCTATATATGATAAGGAACAGATTTCAAGTGCTTTGCTTCCTCATCTTTCTTCATGACTCCTTTTGTTTGCTGTCTTACTGATTATTGGCATATTTTAAATTATTTAACACTCAATTGGTTTCGCAGTTTTCAGTATCTAGACAAGTCTGTAGTTGATGGGGAGACCACGACATGACAGGTAGGTTCAGCAATCCGTTTCGCAAAAGTAAAGTCAAATATTCCTTTATACATGCGTAGGTGTTTCATGTACTGGGGAACTGCATCAAGAGGTTTCATTACGAAAAACGCAAACAAGGCATCTTCAGTGACAATTTTTGTCGTAACACTGGACGCTGCAGAAGTCTACCATTCAACTGGAAGCATTATGGGTGCTAGCATAAATATCTGAGCACCAGAGAAAGCTGATGAGAAAGTCACGTAGATTTTTTTGTTTTGTTTTCGACACTATTAACAAAACGCAAATTGTGTTTGAATTTGCTGCTAATTATTCAATTTATGATGCCGTTCAGGTACAGTGCTTTCAGACGAATGTGGCGTGACTCGTACTCGATTTTATTTTCTTTAATTCTAACACGAAATAGTTTTATGGATTATTTCATAGTTATTGGGAAGTTTTAACGAATGTTAAAATAATAAATACTCTGCATTTTATGCATTCTCAGAGGAACCACCTGTACCCTCTCGGCCACTGTGATTCCGTTCGTTTATGATGTGAGATCGTTTATTTAAAACAGATTATAAGGACTGATGGGATACTATTGTGCGAGATTTGATTTTACACTAAACTGAATCGGTCGAAACAAAAGCCAGTGTGAATATTGTACAGAATGGAATTCAGAGCATTGTCAACAGAATGCTTACGGACTTTCATGCCTGTGATGTGGAAGCCACCAATCCCAGCCAGACACAACACATGAATTTGAAAGGGAAACAATTACTCATAGTTCCACAACCTTTATTTGCTGCATAACTTGCGAAAGTCGAAACAAGAATTTCAGAAACCGATTTTCATTTCGACTCTCCTGTTTGCATGTAAGGTCAGAACTGATATTTCTAGCCCGATTAAATATTCTCGCTCAGAAGATCAATTTTATTCTTTTACTCGAATGGTCTCTGTAAATCAAGTGTCCAGATTTCGCCAGCACAATAAACTGAGGATATCAGTTTCTTAGTAATATTTTTAGTAAATAGGAACTGTGATTTCCTTATGGATGTCAGTAAACTCTCAAGAATGGGAAGAATGTTCAAGAAAAGATATTAAAAACCTGTCATGTAACGATGATTAAAAACCTTAACGTCCGCCATTAACGCGTGCGATACCGTTTTATCATACCCTCCTAGATAACGCGCTTTATGGAAAAAAAAACTACGAAGCGGTAATTAATCGGAAATCATTACAATCCAACGCCTTAGAGATCTCCAAAGGCTAGAAAACCTTCTAAAGTGTAAAGACACAATCTTAACCTTGACCACAGAACTACAAAAATTTCTTGCCATGAGGCGTTGAAATGAAATGAAATGATCGTATGGCGTTGTTGGAATGTCAGATCCCTTAATCGGGCAGGTAGGTTAGAAAATTTAAAAAGGGAAATGGATAGGTTAAAGTTAGATATAGTGGGAATTAGTGAAGTTCCGTGGCAGGAGGAACAATACTTTTGGTCAGGTGAATACAGGGTTATAAATACAAAATCAAATAGGAGTAATGCAGGAGTAGGTTTAATAATGAATAAAAAAAATAGGAGTGCGGGTAAGCTACTACAAACAGCATAGTGAATGCATTATTGTGGCCAAGATAGACACAAAGCCCACGCTTAATACAGTAGTACAGGTTTATATGCCAACTAGCTCTGCAGATGATGAAGAAATTGATGAAATGTATGATGAGATAAAAGAAATTATTCAGGTAGTGAAGAGAGACGAAAATTTAATAGTCATGGGTGACTAGAATTCGACAGTAGGAAAAGGAAGAGAAGGAAACGTAGTAGGTGAATATGGATTGGGGGAGAGAAATGAAAGCGGAAACCGCCTGGTAGAATTTTGCACAGAGCATAACTTAATCATAGCTAACACTTGGTTCAAGAATCATGAAAGAAGGTTGTACACATGGAAGAACCCTGGAGATAGTAGAAGGTTTCAGATAGATTATATAATGGTAAGACAGAGATTTAGGAACCAGGTTTTAAATTGTAAGACATTTCCAGGGGCAGATGTGGACTCTGACCACAATCTATTGGTTATGAACTGTAGATTAAATCTGAAGAAACTGCAAAAAGGTGGGAAGTTAATGAGATGGGACCTGGATAAACTGACTAAACCAGAGGTTGTACAGAGTTTCAGGGAGAGCATAAGGGAACAATTGACAGGAATGGGGGAAAGAAATACAGCAGAAGAAGAATGGGTAGCTTTGAGGAATGAAATAGTGAAGGCAGCAGAGGATCAAGTAGGGAAAAAGACGAGGGCTAGTAGAAATCCTTGGGTAGCAGAAGAGATACTGAATTTAATTGATGAAAGGAGAAAATACAAAAATGCAGTAAGTGAAGCAGGCAAAAAGTACACAAACGTCTCAGAAATGAGATCGACAGGAAGGGCAAAATGGCTAAGGAGAGAGGGCTAGAGGACAAATGTAAGGATGTAGAAGCTTATCTCACTAGGGGTAAGATAGATACTGCCTACAGGAAAATTAAAGAGACCTTTGGAGATAAGAGAACCACTTGTATGAGCATCAAGAGCTCAAATGGAAACCCAGTTCTAAGCAAAGAAGGGAAAGCAGAAAGGTGGAAGGAGTATATAGAGGGTCTATACAAGGGCGATGTACTTGAGGACAATATTATGGAAATGGAAGAGGATGCAGATAAAGATGAAATGGGAGATATGATACTACGTGAGGAGTTTGACAGAGCACTGAAAGACCTGAGTCGAAACAAGGCCCCGGGAGTAGATAACTTTACATTAGAACTACTGACAGCCTTGGGAGAACCAGTCCTGACAAAACTCTACCATCCGGTGAGCAAGGTGTATGTGGCAGGCGAAATTCCCTCAGACTTCAAGAAAAATATAATAATTCTAATCCCAAAGAAAGCAGGTGTTGACAGATGTGAAAATTACCGAACTATCAGTTTAATAAGTCACAACTGCAAAATACTAACGCTAATTCTTTACAGACGAATGGAGAAACTGGTAGATGCCGACCTCGGGGAAGATCAGTTTGGATTCCGTAGAAATGTTGGAACACGTGAGGCAATAGTGACCCTACGACGTATCTTAAAAGAAAGATTAAGGAAAGGCAAACCCACGTTTCTAGCATTTGTAGACTTAGAGAAAGACAATGCTGACTGGAATACCCTCTTTCAAATTCTGAAGGTGGCAGGGGTAAAATACAGGGAGCGAAGGCTATTTACAATCTGTACAGAAAGCAAATGGCAGTTATAAGAGTCGAGGCACATGAAAGGGAAGCAGTGGTTGGGAAGGGATTGAGACAGGGTTGTAGCCTCTCCCCGATGCTATTCAATCTGTATATTGAGCAAGCAGTAAAGGAAACAAAAGAAAAATTCGGAGTAAGTATTAAAATCCATGGAGAAGAAATAAAAACTTTGATGTTTGCCGATGACATTGCAATTCTGTCAGACAGCAAAGGACTTGGAAGAGTGTTGAACGGAATGGACAGTGTCTTGAAAGGAGGATATAAGATGAACATCAACAAAAGCAAAACGAGGATAATGGAATGTAGTCGAATTAAGTCGGGTGATGCTGAGGGAATTAGACTAGGAAATGAGACACTTAAACTAGTAAAGAAGTTTTGCTATTTGGGGAGCAAAGTAACTGATGAGGGCCAAGTAGAGAGGATATAAAATGTAGACTGGCAATGGCAAGGAAAGCGTTTCTGAAGAAGAGAAATTTGTTTCCATCGAGTATAGATTTAAGTGTCAGGAAGTCGTTTCTGAATGAATTTGTATGGAGTGTAGCCATGTATGGAAGTGAAACGTGGACGATAAATAGTTTAGACAAGAAGAGAATAGAAGCTTTCGAAATGTGGTGCTACAGAACAATGCTGAAGATTAGATGGGTAGTTCACATAACTAATGAGGAGGTATTGAATAGAATTGGGGAGGAGTTTGTGGCACAACTTGACTAGAAGAAGGGATCGGTTGGTAGGACATGGCCTGAGGCATCAAGGGATCACCAATTTAGTACTGAAGGGCAGCGTGGAGGGTAAACCAGGAGATGAATACACTAAGCAGATTCAGAAGGATGTAGGCTGCAGTAGGTACTGGGAGATGAAGAAGCCTGCACAGGATAGAGTAGCATTGAGAGCTGCATCAAACCAGTCTCAGGGCATCAAGAAGAACGTGACAATTTCAATTGCGTAGAAACCAGCTCCTGATAGATCCTAATATTACCGATAAGATAAATTCGACTATTGAAATACCGTAAGATTTCAAGAATATGATATTTCCATTTCCAAAGAAAGCAGCTGCTGACAGGTTCGACTATCACCGAACTGTCAGCTTGACAAATCATTGTTGCAAAATACTAACGAAATTGAACCGGTAGAAGCTAACCTCGGGGAAGATTAATCTGGGTTCCGGAGAAATGTGGGAATACTGACCGCACAATTTATTTTAGAATTTAGATTTAAGAAAGGCGAACCTACCCACGTTTATAGCATTTGTAGATATATGATATGCTGTTGACGATGTACAGTGGAAGACACTCTTTGAAAATTTTGAAGATAATAAGCATGAAAACAGCGAGCAAAAGGTCGATGAAAATGTAATTCTATTTGAGATCCCGAAGGACTTGTAAGAGTAGTTGAACGGAATGGGTAATGTCTTGAAAAAGATTACAAGATGAGCATCAAGAGAAGTATAACAAGCGTAATGCTATGTAGTCGGAATGAATCAGGCGATGCTGAAGAAATTAAGTTAGGAAATAAAATACTAAAAGTAATAGATAAGCTTTGCTTTTGGGTAACAAAATAACTGATGATGGCCGAAGTAAGGTGAGTTTACAATATAGACTGGCTATAGTAAGTAAAGCAGTTCTGAAAAAGAGGAATTTATTAATACTGAATGTAAATATAAGTGTTAGGATTTTTTATCTGAAGGCGTTTGTCTGGATTGTAACCTTGTGTGGAAGTGAAATACGGACGATAAGTAATTGAGACAAGAAGAGATTAGAAGCTTTTGAACTGTAGTGCTTGTAGATGAATGCTGAAGATAAGGCAGACCTCGGACACGTTTTGCTTAGCTGTTCTCTTTATGCCTCCCCACAGACGAAACAGCCAAAAACATTTCACAGCATTGTCCGCGAGTGTTAAAAATTTTACAATTCGACCAAGTATATGCACATATATCACGCAGTACTTCCAAGCCTTAGATACAGGAGTGGAAGTCGGTATAAGGACATGGATATTTGTAGGAAAATGAACATTGTCGGTTGGCATACTTGCGCACAGCGTATATGCAATAGTATGAGATCCAGCATACTGACAAATGTAGTCAAATGATACTGCAATTGATTTTAGTAGTACAATATATAACAAGGCATCAACGATTCAGATGGCGGAGGGTGGAACTTTGTATACAGGTAGTCGGCTCTGTATGGTATTATTGTGCATGTAAATACCTTGATTGCAGATGGCTAACGGACACCATTAGTGACAATGCGTGTTGTGTACATAAACCACGATAGTGACAGTGCCATCCGAGAAACAGTTAACATGAGATTAAAAAGTAAAAATTGGGGCGTACGAGGAAATAGGACTCTAACTGTCAAACAACCAAGAAGTTGAACTGTTCAAGTACAGTGATTGACAATTTAGTGAGATTGGGGATACTATATAGACAGAATGGAAAATTTATGCAAAGAAGAAAATTATTTGAGGCATCGAAATGGTTGCAAAACAAGGGCCACAAACCATTTTTGTCAACTTGTTGCTGACTTAGAGACGCCAGTAACTGCCAGATGTATGCGACAAATTTTGTAAAATGATCATCATCGTGCACTCAAGAAACGACTACAGAAGCCTGGTCTAACGGCCTAACAAAAAATACGCTAGATGAAGTTTCCTGAGAAATATGTGTCATGGACTTTAGAATGGGATAAAGTGATCTTCAGTGATGAGAGGAAGTTTAATTCAGATGGACCAGATGGATTTCAGTATTATTGGCACAGTATGAGAATTGAGTAGCAGGCAAGAATGAGCTGAAATTTTGGCGGTGGAAGTGTTATGATTTGGGCAGTTTCCTGCACTAAAGGTAAATCATGCATCGCTTGGCTGATCACTGCAATGAACACTGGCATGTACACTGAGATGCTAGAGACAGAACTGATTAGAATATATGAGGATTGTGAGTTAACGAGCATCGAGCTCTCATTTAAGTACATGGCCGAAAGAGTCAGCCTACAGGAATTTTTAAACGAACTCTGTCGTCCAGGACCGCTTGCCACTAAGACGCACATTTACCACGAGAGGGGGAAATTCACAGGCGTCTATTTTCTATTGAGGCCTAAGCGCTGTAGTGTGCGAGTGAGACAGACGAGAACCTACGCCATAAGGAAACCCAGTAGAAGGCTTTAGTGGCCAAGGAGACATAGTAGTGTTAAATATGGCGGACCTAAGATCGGCCATAAAGGCAAACATATATGAAAACTATTTAATTCTGTAGTAATGCAGGGAATGAAGCCACAGTAGTTTTAATCTGCCATCTTCCATAAATTTTCGTGGTGATCCCAATAAAACTTGAATATTGATCATATCTGTAATAGTTCAGGATTTACTGATAGAGTGAAATTAACAAGTTTTGTAACAAAGACCTGAATGCTAAAATCTGAACGCTTTGGTCGATCTTAACGATCATCATTTCACATAGAAGTGCGTCATTGAAATGACAAACGTTGTAAATATCAATTCTGTAACTTTAATTATTTAAAAGATATAGTAAATTTAAATTATCAGTATTTTCAGTTAAGCATCAGATCATCATTTCCTCCACACAAAACACAGTGAACGATGACAGCATGACACCTTATTGAATCATTAGGCAATAGAATATTTATTGTGAAGTTTAGTGCCTAATAGTTACTTTTGTTCTTTATTTATTCATCAGAAAGCACATTGGTGCAAGGCTTCTGGCCGTGACATTCAACATTAAGAAGGAAATTGTAATGGTTTTATGTAAAAGAGTTTAACGTTTATTATATAATGTATATTATTGTTCCTTTATTTAGAATGTGAAAGTGGTCAGGCTTTGATTATTTAAATATGTTAAAATGTAAAATAATGTAGAATAAGCTGTAGCCAATCAGATGGACGGCTTCAGGAAAGGGAACTGCGATAGTCAGTTGAGCGAAGATGTTCGGCGCGCGGGAAACGCGCTCGGAAAGGGCAGAGGGACAGTTCTGGTCTAGACACCAGAGAGTACAGTTCGGCTGATGGCACCAAAGGGCTCAGTTCGGATTGAGAGACGAAAGAGGACAGTCGGTGTTTAGGCAGCTAGGAAGTGAAACGACTTAGGAAATTTCGATTGTGTCGTATCGCGCAGCTTAAGTCTCTGACCGGTGAGCAGCCGCGCGCCTGATGTGAACTCTTTAACTTTTCGCATAGTTAACGAGGTGGAGTGTCCGCGAATGAGATTGTGAATGATCTGTCTAACTGTGTCAAATGGATATGCGCTCCAGTGTAACAGTAACTCTAAATACGGCCACTTTCGCTATTAGTCTGCTTTCTGAATAAACATTATTCTAACAAAATCGCAACTGTGTGGCCTACATTATTTATGGGTCGTTATTTTGGCTCCGATATTATTATTACTGTTGTTATATGTGATATTAACTTTGTATTTCACAAATTGGCCATCACTCAGACAATTTAACCAAAGGGTCACAAGTGTCTAATTTAGGGTGTGTAATGCGACACGTGCGGTTCAACCTCTAGACGAGTGTGAGCCAAGACATTTCGACGAAGAGTAACCGCATTTGAGCCAGAACATGTTTGGGGATGTTAGCTCGCAGGATCTAGGGAACGAAAGTCTAATGTTTCAAAAAGATAATCCAGATGTGCATGTTTCTGATACGACCAAAAAGTGGTTTGAAGTTAAATATATGTATATAGTAAATGTATTCGCAGTTGTGAATACAAACAAGCATCTGCTATAGAATGGAATTACGTCAATGAAAATTTATGCTGGACCTGGATTTCCCACTTATCGCGAGCGATCGCTTAACTATTTTGCTATCGGAGCACAATTCACGGCCACGCCCAAACTTCCGTGTTTTGTCAACCCCGTGTCTAACAACCTATACTCGTACCTCATTATGTATTTTCCCATACGAAGGAACTTTACATCGTAATTCGGAATAACGCAGGCACTGAAATATCGTATTTATCCGCCTACACCGGGCAAGCTACTTTCAAGTAAAATATCTCACCTGTACGGGGACATCCACTGTACCACACAAGGGGCTCATAGTGAAGTCTGAATTATGTGACTGGATTTGTGATTTCCTGTCAGAGAGGTAACAGTTCGTAGTAATTGACGGAAAGCCATCGAGTAAAACAGAAGTGATTTCTTGCGTTCCCCAAGGTAGTGTTACAGGCCATTTGCTGTTTCGTATCTATATAAACGATTCGGGAGACAATCTGAGCAGCCGTCTTCGTTTGTTTGCAGATGACGCTGTCGTTTATCGACTAATAAAGTCAAGGAAGATCAAAACAAACCGCAAAGCGATTTAGAAAAGATATCTGAATGGTGCGAAAAGTGGCAGTTGACCCTAAATCCACATGAGTGCTAAAAGGAACTCGGTAAACTTCGGTTACATGATAAATCAGTCTAATCTAAAAGCCGTAAATTCAACTAAATACGTAGGTATTACAATAACGAACAACTTGAATTGGAAGGAACACATAGAAAATGTTGTGAGTAAGGCTAACCAAAGGCTGCGTTTTATTCGCAGGACAGTTACAAAATGTAACAGACCTACTACGGAGACTGCCTACACTACGCTTGTCCGCCCTCCTTTAGAATACTGCTGCACGGTGTGGGATCTTTACCAGATAGGACTGACGGAGCACATCGAAAAAGTTCAAAGAAAGGCAACACGTTTTGTATTATCGCGAAACATGGGAGAGAGTGACACAGAAATGATACAGGTTTTGGGGAGCTATCATTACAAGAAAGGCGTTTTTCGTTGCGACGGAATCTTCTCACGAAATTCTATCACCAACTTTCTCCTCTGAATGCGAAAATATTTTGTTGACGATGACGTACATAGGGAGGAAAGATCGCTGGCCGGTGTAGCCGAGCGGTTCTAGGCACTTCAGTATGGAACCGCACGACGGCTACGGTCGCAGGTTCGAATCGTGCCTCGGGCATGGATGTGTGTGATGTCCTTAGGTTACTTAGATTTAAGTAGTTCTAGGGGACTGATGACCTCAGAGGTTAAAGTACCATACTTCGCAGAGCCATTTGAACCATTTGAGGAACGATCACCACGATAAAATGAGAGAAATCAGAACTCGTACGGAAAGACAGAGGTTTTCATTCTTTCCGAGCGCTATACGGGATTGGAATAGTAGGGTATTGTGAAGGTGGTTCGATGAATCCTCTGCCAGGCACTTAAATGTGATTAGCAGACTATCCATGTAGATGTCGATACATAACGGATGTACGATTACAGGTTGTAGACGGATGGTTGACGACGTGTATAAGTTAGGGACGGGCCCTGGGTCGTACACGGATAGCCAAATGGTAGGCGGCACGGTAGATCAGCGTTTCGGTCAGAGAGCTGGCTGCTCTGTGATAAAAAAAACTGAAGGGATCAGCAATGAACTTCAATAGATATCACGTGACGTCCGCTACGACCAAGTACAACGAACAATCACACTAAGGTAAAAAAAAAATACATAAAAAGTAAGGCGACTGCTCACGATAAGCGAGAAATCCGGATTCGTGTCCCGGTGCGGCACAAATTTTCATTGCCACCATTCCATTACACATCTGACGCTAGTCCATATTCGCAACTGCGAATACATTTACTGTATTTCATAACGGCTGTAGTCGCCGGAGTACCTGTTCCTCCTTTGGAACATTGCATCGTACTTCAGAATAACACAGGCACTGCAATATCGTAAAAGATATGAATGTTTGGCCCTGGTCTGCACGCAGGCCGGATATGAACCCCGTGGCAAACCGTTGGGGAATACTTCCAAGGCGAGTTTATCGTAATGGAAAGCAATTTGAGGCGGTGTGTTAGCTGAAAAGTGCGATACGAGAAGAATGGGCGACAGTTTCAGTGCAAGAACTACAAGCAATAACAAAATCAATGCCGAAGAGAATTGTTGAGGCGTTTAGGAAGAACAATGATTGGACAAAGTACTAAGAATGCAATAACACAACAGAGTAATTTTATACCAAATTCCATCCAAAAATTGCAAATTTGGTATTGTGTTACGTGCTATAAAAGAAACTATGTAATTCCGTCATGACTGGTTATGTGTTATATGCATCTACTACCTTCATAATAAATTCGATACGGTGTGTTACGTACATTGTATTATTACTTTCGTAGGAACTCTTCCTTAATACTTATTTCCACTACCGTATTCGTCGCCATTCCTGAAGATGGGTAGACATGCCAACGTTCCGGAAGTGTCACTGATTAGTTTCCAGCACAGGCCTCCATGGAGGTAGGTCGATAGAGTAAGGTGCTGACAGCAGAGGTATAACGAACAAGACAATTATGTGTTCGCCATGTGCAGTCAGTTCAGCATTTACGTGATATTCACTTTATGTTCTGACATACTGGTGATAGAGCTTCAGTCATGTTTACGATCACCCACATATCTAATGAAAATATCATGAGAAGGAATTTAATTGTGTCTGATACTCGATTCACTTCGACAATGACCGCTTCTTGAGTAAGACAGCGGGAAGTCAACCAAATTAATAAGGAATATAAATTGATACATAATCTGGTAAAACACTTAGCTTAAACATTTACACATTTATAAAGAATTATAACTTTCCAATAATTCACATGTCACTGAACACAATACATATTATGTTACGTCAAAACTGATGAGCTGGGATAAAATTCAAGTATTAAAAACGTAAGCTGCGTCTCAAATCGAAGTTTAGAAACATGGCTTCATTCGCACAGACACTGTGCTGCCGTGGTGAGGAGAGGCGTATGGTCAGCTCGCCAAATATTTCGCCATTCCCACGTTGGGTATTTAAGTTCAACAACATTGCTGCCATGATGCGCCGCAAGTATCGATATATCTCACTGGTAGTGGGGATCCCTGTAGAAGGTATCTGTAACTGAACATAACTAAAATCAACAAAGAATCGCGTGATGTGACAAAAAGAAGGCGATATTGTGCCTACTGCCACCGGCAGTGCAAAGGGCGGGGGAAGAAGCACGTCCACGGTCGCCGACGTGATGGCGTGTTGCCGTTGGTTACATGTTCGTAGCGTCGCTCGCAGGTATAGAGTTAGAGCCTTGTTCCACACATTCGTGAGATTAAGTCCTCCAGAATGGTATGGGAGAGTTTAAGTCTCGTATTTGACCTTAAACAACATTCCTTGGCTGACATAGTATCCAAAGGCCGCCATTACCCTGTCAGCAATACCATGTGCCAGGTGCGGCAGCCACGAGGTTAGATGAACATTAATGTATTCCACCCTTTGAAACAGGTCGTGGGTTCGGAGTGACTTGTTGCGTATGTGCAGTCGGACGTGCTGGAGCAGACGTCGGTGGCTCTCGCCGCTGCTGATTGCCGTCGCGATCGGGTGAACGATACTCCTAAGCATCGCAAGATGTTCACTGTCGTAAATAGACTGTGCAGAGCGTCCAACCCTCGTGCGATGTGCATAATCTTGGGTTTATTCATCTGGACCCTGCTTCCCGCAGCCACACGGTGCGTAGTAAGAAGAGCAACCTCCTTACGTACTTCGTTCTCCGACCGGACAAGTATCATCAAGTCGTCGGTATATGCACGACACGTGAAGGAATTTCCACGGAGTCGGACACCTGTAAGAGTCCGTCTAAGAGTCTGCTTCAATGGTTTGAAAGTTATTGTAAACAACAGCATCGACAAGGGACATCATTGCCTAACTGAGCGGCAAACAGGAATCGTTCCTACCCCCTGCCATTGACCCTCACCGTCGAATGAGCGCCGCGAAGATGGCACATGAGGAAAGTAATAAAATCCTGAGGTATCTCCATGCGTCGCTTGGTCGAGTCAAGGAAATAATGGTTGATCCTGTCAAAGGCACGATCAAAATCCTCTGATACGAAAGCTGCTACCATGCGTTCAGGGAGAGTATGTCACGGTATTCGCCTAGGATAGAATGGATGTCGCTCCGAACCCCAGGGAAATTATGTCACGGTATTCGCCTAGCATAGAATGGATGTCGTTCCGAACCCCTGGACAAGCCTAGTCTGGTGGTAACGTCATGGAGATTACAGTCTTGAGCATTGCCGCCAACATTCGCGCAAGGATCTTATAGTCAGTATTGAGCATTGTGACCGGTCTAAATTGATGGGCGCTGACACTTGCTGCGGATTTCGGTATTGGTATAACCAGTCCCGCCATGAACGTCCTTATCAGAGCTCAATAACTCATTATACATCAACACCAATTGGGACATCATTAAATCCGCAAATTCGAGTGTCAACCCATCCAGCTCAGGGGATTTATGCACCGTACCCTTCATGAGTGCCGGGTTCCAATAACGCCTCTGCATCCGGACCATACACCTCTGTTTGCATCTGTGGTAAAATTTCCTCCCCCTTCCGATTGTCCGTCGGCGTCCCAGTGAAAAGGAGGCGATAATGCTCCAGAAAACCCAGCAGCAGTGTCCAGTTGTGACGTCAAGGGCCGACCGTCATCATCATGGAGCACTGTGATCAAGGATACGCGAAGACGTGCATGTCCCTTGGACACATGATGCGTGCTAATACGTTCTCCATCGACGTTGTCCAAGCACCGAGGGCGGATCGAAAGTCCCTCCTGTCGACGTCTCGTGACCGATAAACTGCACACCTAAATGCGACGGACTTCCGCTTGACGATCGGGCGATTGGGGCCCTGGAGGACAGGTCACGGAACACCAAGTAGTAATAATCAGGTGCATTTCGGAACCACTTCGCTTTTTCCTTATGAGAGCTCTTCGCATCACCCGTTTTGCACAATGCAGCCACCATGAAAGAACCGTACGGTGCATTGACAGACGGTGAGTGCATGTCTGCCATGTTTCTTCGATCCACTGGCGACATTCGATATCCACCAATAAGGATGAATTAAGTTTCCATGAACTACGGCTCCGCCAGACCCGCTGCCGTGGCAGGATTAACGTGCATAAATATGCAACATGATCCGTAAAAGCCGTGGGCCAACGTTCAGCAGCCAACAACGTAATCACTTAATCTTCAGAAACATAAATCCGATCCAGCCTGCTGGCCGAGTGGCTAGTAAAATACGTGTAGCCCACTCAATGCCCATGGATCTTTTCCCACGTGTCCATTAGTGCCATGTTCCTGCATATCGTGTGCAATGCGTAGCAGGAGCTGAAATTAGGGGTTTGACCCTTCGGTGTGAGAACACAAATAAAATCCCCTCGTACCAAGATGTGGTCATACCTCCCATGGAATAGGGGGGCAATCTCCTTCGAGCAGAATCGTGCTCGTGCCCGTCGATTGTTAGATCCGGAGCGTGCATAGATTTTGACGATACGAATGCCGTTCACGGTCATATCCAACCCCGAGCCGAACGATTGTAATCGAAGTCACACATCGGAATCCCTTCCCGGGCTAATATCGCTGTGCCACGTCCTCCATCTGGAGTCGGCGCTAGATAAGTGTTGTAACCACGCACGTCGGGAAAGGCAGCGTTACGGGTTTCCTGCACCAACAGAATATCCGCATCTGTGGCGTAAATCATGTTCCGGAAAAGTTGCATATTTGCAAGCGAACTTGTGGTGTTAATGTTCACTGTTCCCATCTTATATGCTTGGTCCGTTGTGGTTGTTATGCTCGTATCATGTCATTGTGAACTCCAAGGGTTTTTAGACCACTATTCGTGCTCAGGGGGTGCCCGCCAACTGACTGCCCTCCGTTGTTTTCGTTCAGTGATGTGCATCCTGTAAGCGAGTCGTCATCAACTGGGGGTGCCAATTCGTGTATCTCTTCGACTGTTTCCAACCAGTCGCAGTGGTTATCTATCCCAGAAACGTCCTCTGATGTAGTTCGATGTGGCTGCTGGGACATTGTTCCTGACTTCTTCGTTGGCAGTGCTGGGTCAGTCGGTGTCAATGAAGAGAAAAATGCTGTGATTAAATAATGAATCTCCCCCACCTCTTGCAGTAGCTCTAAATACGTATGATAGTGTCAGGTTGTTGCTCTAATGTAAGTGGTTCAGTGGATAGTGTATTGAAGCTCTGTGATACTGTTAGATTCATATAACTGAGGTATGCTCCATTTGAACAAAAGAAAAGCTGATGTATTTCTCACAAAACATTAGGCCGTCAACGAGGACTCTGACTGCATTACACTGTCGTATTTCTGGCGTAGTAATCTTGCAAATAGTATACAATGTATGACATACTGTTGTACATAATTTTCACAATACTTAAGCGATCTAAAGACGCCTGTTTGCTCAGTCGCTACGAATATGAGTTGGGGGTATACATTTGGAAATGGGTGTTCAGCAGACAGGTATTTTGCTATTGTCCATAAGACAGGCACGCTTCTATTTTCAGAAAGCATTTCCCCTCAGAGCTCAGGAATGTCCTTGAAGCCAGAACACTTAACATTTTGTGAGATGGTCTAGACAGGTGTTTTGTTTACGGAAGAACTGTCTGGTTTTGATACGTATTACCTGTGTGTCTCTGCTGCAGGTGCTGAGAAAGCTTTTAGCATTAATGCCAGAGTGCTCTGGAAATAGCTGTATTATTGGAGGCTGCTGTTGAAAGTTATCACAATGGGGAGGCTAGAGAGCTATACCTCAGTAAGGACTTTGTCTGTGAAACTGACTGACAGAGTCCCTTATTTATGAACAGAGAGGTCTGCTCTCCTCATACCACATATACACAGGTGTTATGACAGTGTGCTATTGATGTAGACTAGCGACAGCTTCTGTCTGCTCTCGTCTATTTATATACATGAAGCTGAGTGCATATTTGAGTTTGGATCCTGCAGAATGGACCACGTCACTCTTGTGAAATCATAACAGGACTCTGCATGCCGTCTCACCCAGCATTTGAGGCCACACCCACCAGCTGGGACAGGCAGCTCCATACGCGTTCACTGTGCTGTCTCTACGCAGGATCTGTAAGCGGATTTAGGAAGATATTTGAGTGAATTCTGTTGTGAAATTCATGGGGTCTAAGTTATACAGCACTGCAGCGTTCCTTTCAATTTTTTTCGAAGGCAGTAATGTCAACATCTCTCAAGTGACACTTAATCTACAGTGAACGATAGACCATGAAAGTTTCCAGAGGTTACATGTACGCAGGTGTCATCACTGAGAAGGTTCAAAGAGTAGCTTTGATCAGTCTAATATACTAGCTGACTGGATGCAGAGAAATTGTCTTGGAAAACCTTAACACGAAATAATATTCGTTCAATCTGTAATAGTAAATCTGACGAACGGAAATAATCACAGGAGACCATATTTCAGTGCTAAAGCATTCCGGCAGATAGTTATGAGGGAGGAATAGCCGTAATCAGCAGTGAAAAGCATAAAGAAGAAACTTCCTGGCAGATTAAAACTGTGTGCCCAACCGAGACTCGAACTCGGGATCTTTGCCTTTCGCGGGCAAGTGCTCTACCAACTGAGCTGTGAGGACGGGGCGTGAGTCGTGCTTGGGTAGCTCAGTTGGCCAGCCGGCACGGTGGCTCAGCGTGTTCGGTCAGAGAGCCGCTTGGCCTCTGTAATAAAAAAACTGAGTGGAAGGATCGACCACCGAACTTGAACAGGATGTCTTGCGACGTCCACAACGACCAAACACAACGATCAATAACGAACAAAAAAAAATTGGTAGAGCAGTTTCCCGCGAAAGGCAAAGGTCCCGAGTTCGAGTCTCGGTGCGGCACACAGTTTTAATTTGCCAGGAAGTTTCGTATCACCGCACACTCCGCTCCAGAGTGAAAAATCTCATTCATAAAAGAGTAGTTTTGACCAGTTTAATGTTTTTCGTACACTGCTGTTGACCATTCAGTGCTTCATCCACGACAAACAGTCGGATATGTCGTTATTGTCCCAGGTGGCCAATCTTTCCATGAAATAAATTTAACGGCATGTAGGAAGCATCATGGGCCGACCGGAGTGGCCGAGTTGTTCTAGGTGCTACAGTCTGGAAACTGGACCGCTACGGTCGCAGGTCCGAATCCAGCCTCGGGCATGGATGTGTGTGATGTCCTTAAGTTAGTTAGGTTTAAGTACTTCTAAGTTCTAAGGGGTTGATGATCGCAGCAGTTAAGTCCCATAGTGCTCAGAGGCATTTGAACCATTATTGAAGCATCGTGTTCTTGAGTCTTTTTTCCCATCTGTGACTAATTTCTGCAGCCAGAAATAGAAGCCTCTTTTTCGACTATGAGGTGCTGTGATCAGGGATGTAACACTCCGTTGTTGAGGCTGTAGTGAGACAAATCTTTACAAGTCTCTCTTTCTCTCTCCATCCAGCAGGTCCGAGAGTTCCAGATGTAACCCCTCATTATGTGTTTCTGTATGAAATGTAGCCCAACTTTATCTCTCGCTCTATAAAAAATCTATGTATTACCAAAACTATGTACCCACAGACTGTTAGCAAACTTAAACTTGCGCGCTAACCTTTGACTGAACAGAACCTAATATGAATGCAACTGTAACTGGTCTGCAGTGAACACATCGCAAAGACTTATGTCGGCTTTTCCAAGAGCTCGACACAGACTTAAGGTTCCACACAATTAGAGGAGTTGTGGGAGTAATGGGGGGGTGGGGTGAGTGGGGGAGGAGGGGGAAAGCCAACAGGGCCATCTGGTGGATGTTGTGCGAAGTAGCTCAGTCAGTCCCTGCCCATTGAGGAGAACCCAAATGTTTCCAAGTTTGGTAACTGGAGGCAGTCAAATTTAGCTGTAAATAAATAAAATCCCTGCCTTCCTTTCCAGCACAGAATTAACGTTTCCCTCCATTTTCAGGAGTGACGTCATAGGCGTAGCCACGTCATAGGAGTGGGTCTGGTGTGAGGGAGTTAGGTTAGTGGAGGTACCCGAATTGCTCTATTTCCAGCCAAAATTTCCCGCCGTTTACAGATATGGTGGGGATGTGACATTATAATGGGCGGGGAAAACCAGCCGCCATTTTGAATAAATTATGTGTCCTTGTAATGAATGTGTGCCACTACTGACTGCTACTTTAGAAATAACAATACATTGCAAATTTTGTGGTATAACACAAAATAGGAGTGCAATTATGTCTCTGAAGTGACTGAAATTTTAGATTCTGTAGATAAGGTGTTTGAGAACCTATTAAATGAAAAATTCATTTGGCTAGAGGTTAAACAGAAGCTGGAAATTGCAACAGAAGAAGGCTTTGATAAAGACGTTAATTTTTTTGTGGAGGTAGCTGTTGCTGCATCAATCGTCGCAAGAACATTTAGAACGATGACACTGTTTATTTGGCGATTTTTCGTGTTTCTGATGGATCTCTCTTAAGAAAGATGTTAATTATAGTGATGTTGAAAAAAAGTTTTGTATTTGCAAGCTAAATGTAAAGCTTTTGAAATGGGAGATGTAAAATGTTTTGAGCAGTTCTATAATTTTAGGCAATTTCTGAAAGATCCTGAAATTTACTGGTGTATATTGTAGTAAAAAATAGGCTAAGTATTTTTGCTAAAGTAGGTCTCTTGACTGTCATTCAGTAAAACTAGTCAAATACTTTTTCAGGGTATCAGGGCATAATGCAAATGCAGAACGAGTATTTTCGATAATTGCAACACAATGACAGGAATATGTTGAACATTGAATCTGTTAAAGGTATTTTGATTGTCCAGTATAATTTAAAAGAATTTTCCTGTGTATCTTTTTTACAATGACCCGCTAAGTAAGCCCAGACTTCTACAAAAGATCCGATCTCCAGAGAAGTTCCAATGAAAGTTAAGGAATTTACATTATGTCTATTGATTAATTCACTTATTAAATTTGAACTCATGTTTCCGTGAGTCCTCTTTTTTCTGGCTTTGCCCTCCTTTTTGAAGCTGTTTGTCTTCTTTATTTATAGGTCTGTATCTGGTCACCCTATGCCAGAAGATGGCGTAACGTAGCGCTCAGACTGGTTGCTCAAATAAAATAACAACTGGAACATAACACTACTCAAGGTGTTTTGAATAATCGACCTGATTCATTTCCATCTCCACTGCTGAAATATAGTCCTGTGCCTCAACGGATGCGCACCTTCGACTAAGTGTTAAGCCGTCGGCACACGGACCGTGCTGTTGAACGTTAATGTCGAGCATGCAAAGTTGAACGTGCTGCTGAACGCTCAGGAACGATGCGACTTCTGAATACGGTTCGTGGGCCTCAACGTGGTATTCGCGATCGCAACGCACTCCAGCGGCAGTTAAGCGATGTTTCTAGTTCGTAAATCACACTGTTTACTCAAAATACCCACGTTAGCTCTGTTAAAACGAACATTTCCTCCATGGTCCACAAAAAGTACAGTACAATGTCCAATCAATAAAGACACAGACTTACAAAAGTTCCATTGCAAACACCGCGGTACAAATTTGGAATACTTCTCCGCATAAGATAAACATTATTTCTTCATTCCCACATTTTAGTAAAACCCCAAAGCCAGTCTTACTTGATCACTGTTCCTACCCAGTAGCAGAATCTTTGCAACATGTGAATTACGAAGCGTGAAATAAAAAAGGGCAAAATACGTTTATACAAGTAGCGCAAGCTGTCCTGTAGATTAAGCCAATCGAACAAAGCCACCCCTCAAAAAAGGTGAACTTATATTTACATGCTGGCCAGAGTGGCCGAGCGGTTCTAGGCGCTACAGTCCGGAACCGCGCGACCGATACGGTCGGTCGCAGGTTCGAATCCTGCCTCGGGAATGGATGTGTGTGATGTCCTTAGGTTAGTTAGGTTTAAGTAGTTCTAAGTTCTAGGGGACTGCTGACCTCAGAAATTAAGTCTCATAGTGCTCAGAGCAATTTGAACCATTTATATTTACATAACATCAAATATTATAGTACATACTTACATTTAACTAATAATAAAGCATCAGCACCTAATAAAAACGCAAATGGAAGGAAAATAAAATTTGAAAGTTCCGAGACACGAACCACCGCCCATCAAACAACTCTGTGCAAAAAAAAGTGACTTTATTTATTACGCTAAACGAACAACACTCTCTGACTCTCTAATTACAATATCTTACTCTTCCAGAAAACGTTAATCGTAGATATGTTACTAACTGAAATTTAATTATAACAAATTGTACCAAGAACAACGCGTTTTGGGTGGATCTTCAGTGTGTCGTTGCCTTCAAATACCCTACTCTCATAATAGACAAGTAATAATAATTCTTTTGCCACGAATATGATGTTTCTCGTTATTTTATTGAAACGAATCATACAGTTAACAACGGGTTTTCCAATGATTCTCAATTTGCTGGTGCTCAGAACGGGATATATACATATAGGCTTGAAATGAATGCCAATATGGCGCCTCACAACTCTGTATTGAAGGGAGACGGTGTGCGTGTGATGTAGGTGGCGTTGTGCCATCTCATTGGTCAACGCTGAGACGCAAGCTCAGAATATCAGACATGCCAGATATTGCTTTGAAAGTTCGGAAAGACTCCCGAACGTGCTATTCCACGCTATGACGTCAGAAACTCGACACGCTCAACGCTCGGATGCACGGTCCGTGTGCCGACGGCTTCATACTAAAACCTGGACGCCTGGCTACCTCGCCCGCCTCCTACGGCGCTATCACAGGCACTGCCGGCGCTCCACCACAGCACTCAGCGCTCTCGCCACGCCAAAACATCACCTGCGTCACCACCGCCACCTTGGCCGCAGGCCTGCCATTGTAAACCTAAACCAGAGCTACAGCTGCAACCATCCTCTACACGGTTGTTGTAATTTTTTCTGTGTTTTACATTCTGTTTGAATTACTTATGTCATGACAATGAAATTTCTGCTTATTTCTTACTTCGTACACTCAAGTGTCAAACAAACTGGTATAGGCATGCGTATTCAAATACAGAGATATGTAAACAGGCAGAATACGACACTGCAATCGGCAACGCCTATATAAGACAAGTGCCTGGCTCAGTGGTTAGATCTATTACTGCCGCTACACTGGCAGGTTATCCTGATTTAAGTGAGTTTGAACGTCATGTTACAGTCGGCGCACGAGCGATGGGACACTGCATCTCGGAGGTGGTAATGAAGCTGGGATTTTCCAGTACGACCGTTTCACGAATGTACTATGAATATTAGGAATCCGGTAAAACATCAAATATCCGACATCGCTGGACCGGAAAAAAATCCTGCAAGAACGGGACCAACGACGACTGAAAGGAGTCGTTCAACGTGACAGAACTGCAACCCTTCCGCAAGTTGCTCCAGATTTCGATGCTGGGCCATCAACAAGTATCAGTGGGCGAACCATTTAAAGAAACATCATCGATATGGGCTTTCAGACCTAAAGGCCCACTCGTGTACCCTTGAAGACTGCATGACACGAAGCTCTACGCCTTGCCTATGCCTGTCAACATCGATAATGGGCTGTTGAAGACTGGAAAGATGTTGCCTGGTCGGACGTCTCCTTTCAAATTGTATCGAGTTGATCGAAGTTTACGTATATGGAGAAAACCTCATGAGTCCATGGACCCTACATGTCAGCAAGAGCCTGTTCTAGCTGGTGTGGGGCGTGTGCAGTTGGAGTGATATGTGACCACTGACAGGTCTAGATACGACTCTGACAGGTGACACGTACGTAAGAATCGTGTCTGATCACCTGCAACCATTCATGTTCATTGTGAATTCCGGCGGACTTGGGCAATTCCACTGACTGGTGTGGCTGAGCGGTTCTAGGCGCTTCAGTCTGGAACTGCGCAACTGCTGCGGTCGCAGGTTCCAATCCTGCCTCGGGCATGGATGTGTGTGATGTCGTTAGGTTAGTTATGTTTAAGTAGTTCTAAGTTATAGGGGACTGATGACCTCAGATGTTAAGTCCCATAGTGCTCAGAGTCATTTCAATCATTTGGGAAATACCAGCAGAACAATACGACACCAGATACGTCCAGAATTGCTACAGAGTGGCTCCAGAAACACTCTTCTGAGTTACAAACTCCCGCTAACCACCAAACTCCCCAGACATGAACATTATTGAGGATATCTGGGGTGCCTTGCAATGTGCTGTTCAAAAGAGATCTCCAACCGCTAGTACTCTTCCGATTTATGGACAACCATGCAGGACTAATGGTGTCAATTCCCTCTAGCACTACTTCAGATATTAGTCCATCCCACTCCGTGTTGCGCCACTTCTGCGTGCTCGTGGAGACCCTACATGATATTAGGCAGGTGATCCAGTTTCTTTGACTCTTCAGTGTATATCCATGTTTTGCATTTGCAGCTCTTGTCTTTCTTTTCGTGTCTGCAGTTAAATTATAGGTTATAGACTCTGCCTTCATGCAAAGACACTGTTTTCTCTTTTTTCCCAAGCATGTTTCAGCAACTCTGAGCCATCATCAGTGGGTTTTGTGTACTGAAAACTGTAAAAACTGTGTTAACTCAATTACAACGAAAAGACGTTCACTTTATTTTCAATAAACATAACCCACTGATGATGGTGCAGACGTGCGGAACATGTTTGCGTAAAAACAGTGTTTTTATATTAAGGCGGAATGTTAATGTATATGATCCCACTTCCGGTCACCAATGTTAATCTATAAGGGCATGGAAGTGGTGAGAAGGTTGTTACGTATGCCTCGTGATGACAGTATGCAGGAGGTCGAGCGGTCAGGATTGAGAGTGGGCATCCAGGGCTGCCGTTAAATGACAAAACAAAAAATCAGGTACAATAAAGAGGATATACACTCCTGGAAATGGAAAAAAGAACACATTGGCACCGGTGTGTCAGACCCACCATACTTGCTCCGGACACTGCAAGAGGGCTGTACAAGCAATGATCACACGCACGGCACAGCGGACACACCAGGAAACGCGGTGTTGGCCGTCGAATGGCGCTAGCTGCGCAGCATTTGTGCACCGCCACCGTCAGTGTCAGCCAGTTTGCCGTGGCATACGGAGCTCCATCGCAGTCTTTAACACTGGTAGCATGCCGCGACAGCGTGGACGTGAACCATATGTGCAGTTGACGGACTTTGAGCGAGGGCGTATAGTGGGCATGCGGGAGGCCGGGTGGACGTACCGCCGAATTGCTCAACACGTGGGGCGTGAGGTCTCCACAGTACATCCGATGTTGTCGCCAGTGGTCGGCGCAAGGTGCACGTGCCCGTCGACCTGGGACCGGACCGCAGCGACGCACGGATGCACGCCAAGACCGTAGGATCCTACGCAGTGCCGTAGGGGACCGCACGCCACTTCCCAGCAAATTAGGGACACTGTTGCTCCTGGGGTATCGGCGAGGACCATTCGCAACCGTCTCCATGAAGCTGGGCTACGGTCCCGCACACCGTTAGGCTGTCTTCCGCTCACGCCCCAACATCGTGCAGCCCGCCTCCAGTGGTGTCGCGACAGGCGTGAATGGAGGGACGAATGGAGACGTGTCGTCTTCAGTGATGAGAGTCGCTTCTGCCTTGGTGCCTATGATGGTCGTATGCGTGTACACAATGTGCTGTACACATTGTCTCTGATGTAGTCCCAAAAAGGAGTCGAATGGTTCAGACCTTCAGAATATGGCTGCCAATAGAGACCCATTCCAGTAGCCTCTGGGTACCCCAGAGCCAGATTGCGGTCCCCAGAGTACTCCTCCACGACATCAAACACTCTCCTGTTTCGATGAAGTCGATCTCCATCTCCCATGAACCACACCTTGTCGAAGTCAGGGTCACCTTGGATAATAGGCATTAAATCGTCTTCCAAAACCTTCTCATACTGTTCGGTAGTCACTGTGCCTTCAAGGAAAATCGCACCGATTATTCCGTGAATGGTTCAAAATGGCTCTGAGCACTATGGTACTTAACATCTGAGGTCATCAGTCCCCTAGAACTTAGAACTACTTAAACATAACTAACTTGAGGACAACACACACCACCATGCCCGAGGCACGATTCGAACCTGCGACCGTAGCGGTCGCGCGGTTCCAGACTGAAGCGCCTAGAACAGCTTGGCCACACCGTCCGGCTCCGTGAGTGGGCATTGTACACTATACAGTCACATATTGAGGGTGAGGAGACTTCCAGATCGCGAAATGCGGATTCTCAGTCCCGCAAATGCTAATTTTGCTCACTGACGAACCCATCAAAACGAAAGTGGGCTTCATCGCTAAATAAAATAGAGATTGATTGGATATAATTTCCATCATGCCCGGCGACCAACAGTCCTAAAAACGAACCGTTCTGAAGTTATGACGCCTTTATTTCATATAGTTCACTAATTGTCAACCTGTACAGGGGTGGGCCTTGAACTGGCGGTGCGTGACTGATTACTGTGGCATCATAACGAGTCAAGCCAACAAACTGGATCGTGTATTGCCTACACTGATAGCGACTAGTACGAACAGCGGCAACAGAGTTACTTTTAATAGGAGGATGCTCTGGCCACAACGCACTGCTGTGGAAATGTAGGCAGTCCTTTGAAAAAATGTTTCTCTCCTCCTTGCCGAGATGGTTTTTAGTCCTTCGTTATATTTGGTCGATGATTATGAAATAATCTCACAACAAGAGGTAAATAAAGGCCTTGACACTGATGTCGGAAATGGCGTTAATACGCATCACTCTTCAAGTTCCTAATCTAGCTGTTCGCGTCATAGTAATTGTGTCAACTACAAGCATAACGGGCTTTAAGTAGCAGTTACTGGATACTGGGGAATCTAAAAATAACTTTTTCTGAAACAGATGAAAAGTCTTTATGGCGCTAAAATGATAAAAGGCAAAAGTTTGTAGAAATTCCTGTGTCTGTGAAAAGATCGATGCGCGAAGCGTACAACTACGGCCGTCATACCTTAGCAACAGATCTTGCCGACAACTTGAGAAAATTCTCGACCTACGTAAATTCTCTAAGTAGGTTTAAGGCTTCTATTCAGTCACTTGTTGACCATTCTAGTGTGGCAGCAGAAGACAGCAAAAGTAAAGACCAAGTTTTAAATTTCGCATTTAAGAAACCGTTCACGCTGGAGAATCGTACAAACACACCATAGTTTGACCATCGCACTGAAACCCTTATGCAGGACGTAGTAATAAGCCTTGCTGATGTAGCGAAATAACTGAAAGTAAATAAATCGCCATATTCTTATAGAAGCCCATTTCGTTTTTACAAAGAGTACTCTACAACTTTGGTCCCTTACTTAGCTTGCATTTATCGTGAATCTCTCGCCCAGTGCAGCGACTGGAAAAAAAGTGCAGGTGACTCCTGCATATAAGAATGGTAAAAAAAAACGGACCAAATTCTTAACACCAGTTTGCTCCTTGAACATATTCTTATTTCGAACATAATAAGTTTTCTTGAGAGGTATAAGCTTCGGCCACATATCAAGAGAGTTCTAGAAAGCATCACTCTTGCGAAACTCAACTTGTTTCTCACATGATACGCTGCTAACCATGGATGACCTGCGACAAGTGGATTTCATATGCCAAGATTTTCGTGAAGTATTTGACTCTATGCCACACAGCCGACTGTTAACGATGGTACGGAATAGGTCCTCAAGTATGTGAGTGGCTCTAAAACTTCCTAATAGAATTCAGTGTATTGTCCTGGACGGCAAGTGTCCATCAGAGAGAAGGGTATCGTCAGGACTGCCTCAGACAAGTGTGATAGGACCGCTATTATTTTCTGTAAGCATAAATGATCTGGTGAACAGGATAAGCAGCAGTCTGTGGCTGTATGCTGATGATGCTTTAGTGTGTGGGAAGGTGTTGTCTTTGAGTAATTGTAGGAGGATACAGGATGACGTAGACATAATTTCTACTTAGTAGTTACCTCTAAATGTAGAAACATGTCATGCAATGAATTTTTTGTTGTTGTTGTGGTCTGGTTTGATGCAGCTCTCAATGCTACCCTGTTGTTGTTGTTGTCTTCAGTCCTGAGACTGGTTTGATGCAGCTCTCCATGCTACTCTATCCTGTGCAAGCTGCTTCATCTCCCAGTACCTACTGCAACCTACATCCTTCTGAATCTGCTTAGCGTATTCATCTCTTGGTCTCCCTCTACGATTTTTACCCTCCACGCTGTCCTCCAATGCTAAATGTGTGATCCCTTGATGCCTCAGAACATGTCCTACCAACCGGTCTCTTCTTCTCGTCAAGTTGTGCCACAAACTCCTCTTGTCCCCAATTCTATTCAATACCTCCTCATTAGTTATGTGATCTACCCAACTAATCTTCAGCATTCTTCTGTAGCACCACATTTCAAAAGCTTCTATTCTCTTACTGTCCAAACTATTCATCGTCCATGTTTCACTTCCATACATGGCTACACTCCATACAAATACTTTCAGAAACGACTCCCTGACACTTAAATCTATACTCGTTGTTAACAAATTTCTCTTCTTCAGAAACGCTTTCCTTGCCATTGCACGTATACATTTTATACCCTCTCTACTTCGACCATCATCAGTTATTTTGCTCCCCAGATAGCAAAACTCCTTTACTACTTTAAGTGTCTCATTTTCTAATCTAATCCCCTCAGCATCACCCGACTTAATTCGACTACATTCCATTATCCTCGTTTTGCTTTTGTTGACGTTCATCTTATATCGTCCTTTCAACACATTGTCCATTCCGTTCAACTGCTCTTCCAAGACCTTTGCTGTCTCTGACAGAATTACAATGTCATCGGCGAACCTCAAAGTTTTTATTTCTTCTCCATGGATTTTAATACCTAATCCGAATTCTTCTCCTGTTTCCTTTACTGCTTGCTCAATATACAGATTGAAGAACAGCGGGGAGAGACTACAACCCTGTCTCACTCCCTTCCCAACCACTGCTTCCCTTTCATGCCCCTCGACTCTTATAATTGCCATCTGGTTTCTGTACAAATTGTAAACACCCTTTCGCTTCCTGTATTTTACCCCTGCCACCTTTATAATTTGAAAGAGAGTATTCCAGTCAACATTGTCAAAAGCTTTCTTTATGTCTACAAATGCTAGAAACGTAGGTTTGCCTTTTCTTAATCTAATATAAGTCGCCAGTATTGTCTCACGTGTTCCCATATTTCTACGGAATCCAAACTGATCTTCCCCGAGGTCGGCTTCTACCAGTTTTTCCATTCGTCTGTGAAGAATCCGTGTTAGTATTTTGTAGCTGTGACTTATTAAACTGATAGTTCGGTAATTTTCACGTCTGCCAACACCTACACTATTTGGGATTGGAATTATTATATTCTTCTTGAAGTCTGAGGGAATTTCGCCTGTCTCATACATCTTGCTCACCAGATGGTAGAGTTTTGTCAGGACTGACTCTCCCAAGACCGTCAGTAGTTCTAAAGGCATTTTGTCTACTCTCGGGGCCTTGTTTCGGCTCAGGTCTCTCAGTGCTCTGTCAAACTCTTCACGCAGTATCGTATCTCCCATTTCGTCTTCATCTACATTCTCTTCCATTACTATAATATTGTCCTCAAGTACATCGCCCATGCATAGATCCTCTATACACTCCTTCCATCTTTCTGCTTTCCCTTCTTTGGTTAGAACTGGGTTTTCATCTGAGCTATTGATACTCATATAAGTGGTTCTCTTTTCTCCAAAGGTCTCTTTAATTTTCCTGTAGGCAGTATCTCTCTTACACCTAGTGAGATAAGCCTCTACATCCTTACATTTGTCCTCTAGCCATCCCTGCTTAACCATTTTGCACTTCCTGTCGATCTCATTTTTGTATTCCTTTTAACCTGCTTCATTTACTGCATTTTTATATTTTCTCCTTTCATCAATTAAATTCAATATTTATTCTCTTACCCAAGCATTTCTACTAGCCCTCGTCTTTTTATCTACTTGATCCTCTGCTGCCTTCACTATTTCATCCCTCAGAGCTACCCATTCTTCTTCTACTGTACTTTTTCCCCCACTGCTGTCAATTGTTCCCTTATGGTCTCCCTGAAACTCTGTACAACCTCTGGTTCTTACAGTTCATCCAGGTCCCATCTCCTTAAATTCCCACCTTTTTGTAGTTTCTTCAATTTCAATCTGCAGTTCATAACCAATAGATTGTGGTCGGAGTCCACATCTGCACCTGGAAATGTCTTGCAATTAAAAACCTGGTTACTAAACCTCTGTCTTACCATTATATAATCTATCTGATACCTTTTAGTATCTCCGGGATTCTTCCATGTATACAACCTTCTTTTATGATTCTTGAACCGAGTGTTAGCTATGATTAAGTTATGCTGTGTGCAAAATTCTACCAGGCGGTTTCCTCTTTCATTTCTTACCCCCAATCCATATACACCTACTATGTTTCCTTCTGTCCCTTTTCCTACACTCGAATTCCAGTCACCGAAGACTATTAAATTTTCGTTTCCCTTCACTATCTGAGTAATTTCTTTTATCTCATCATACATTTCATCAATTTGTTCTTCATCTGCGGAGCTAGTTGTAATATAAACTTGCACTACTGTAGTAGGTATGGGCTTCGTTTCTATCTTGGCCACAATAATGCGTTCACTATGCTGTTTGTAGTAGCTTGCCCGCACGCCTATTTTTTATTCATTATTAAACCGACTCCTGCATTACCTCTATTTGATTTTGTATTTATAACCCTGTATTCACCTGACCAAAAGTCTTGTTCCTCCTGCCACCGAACTTCACAAATTCCCACTATATCTAATTTTAACCTATCCATTTCCCTTTTTAAATTTTCTAACCTACCTGCTCTATTAAGGGATCTGACATTCCACGCTCCGATCCGTAGAACGCCAGTTTTCTTTCTCCTGATAATGACGTCCTCTTGAGTAGTCCCCGCCCGGAGATCCAACTTGGGGACTATTTTACCTCCGGAATATTTTACCCAAGAGGACGCCATCATCATTTAATAATACAGTAAAGCTGCGTGCCTTCGGGAAAAATTATGGCTGTAGTTTCCCCTTGCTTTCAGCCGTTTGCAGCACCAGAACAGCAAGGCCGTTTTGGTTATAGTTACACGGCCAGATCAGTCAATTATCCAGACTGTTGCCCCTGCAACTACTGAAACGGCTGCTGCCCCTTTTCAGGAACCACACGTTTGTCTGGTTTCTCAACAGATACCCTTCCGTTGTGGTTTCACCTACGGTAAGGCTATCTGTATCGCTGAGGCACGCAAGCCTACCCACCAACGGCAAGGTCCATGGTTCATGGGGAGATCCATGGTTCATGGGGGGGGGGGGTTTCTTTAGGATTGGAATTATTATATTCTTCTTGAAGACATAATTTGTACTTGGTAGTTAGCTCTAAATGTGGAAGCATGTAATGCAAATGAGTAGGAAAAACAAACCCATATTGTTCGAGGACAGCTTTTCTAGTGTGCTCCTTGACACAGTTGCGTCGATTAAATAACTTGGCGTAACATTGCAAAGAGATATGAAATGGAATGAGCATGTAAGGATTGTAATAGAGAACGTGATGGCCGACTTCCGTTTATTGGAATTATTTTAGGAAAGTGTGGTTCACCTGTTAAGGAGACGACCCATTGTTGAGTACCGTTCGAGTGTTCGGGATCCGCACCAGGTATTACGGAGATGCTTAGGAAACTCAAACGGGAATCAGTGGAGGGAAGGTGACTATAGAGAAAATTTAGAACATCGGTCCTTGAGGCTGACTGCAGAACGATTCTACTGCCACCGTCGTATATTTCGTGTAAGGACCGTGAAAAT
The DNA here is from genome assembly GCF_023897955.1 of Schistocerca gregaria. Classification (NCBI taxonomy): domain Eukaryota; kingdom Metazoa; phylum Arthropoda; class Insecta; order Orthoptera; family Acrididae; genus Schistocerca; species Schistocerca gregaria. The sequence continues at coordinate 96,743,359 of NC_064924.1, forward strand.
AAAATTGGAGACATTAGGGCTCGTACCGAGACATCTACACAGACGATTTCCCTCGCTCTATTTGCGAGTGGAACAGGAAAAGAAATGAATAGTACTGGTACAGGGTACCCTCCACCACCCATTATACAGTGTCTTTCGGAGTGTGTATGTAGATGTAGAATTATATGTAGATGTCGGTATTTGTCAAGAACTGAAGATGATAGGGCGTGATTAAGACAGCACTTAGCACATGAAATCGCTTGCTTGGGTGATTTACGAAGGTTTTATATCAAGCAGATTTCATGGAGTACCAGAAATAATCTGCAGTAACAAAACAGGCCATCTATCGGATTCTACAAAACTGTGTTGTACGCGCAAAGGCCACCAAATAGAACTTGTAGGCAAGAAATACACATCAGATTTATGCTCATATACTGAATCGTCAAAGAAACTGGTATAGGCATACGTATTCAAATACAAAGTTATGTAAACAGGTAGAATACGACGCTGCGGTTGCCAAAACGTATATAAAACAACAAGTGTTGTGCACGAGCGGTGGAACATAGCATCTCCAAGACAGCGATGAAGTGGAGGTTTTCCCGTAGGATCATTCCGTGAGTGTACTGTGAATACCAGAAATCTAGTAAAACATCAAATCTCCGACACCGATGTGGCCGGAAAAAGATCCTGCGAGATCGGGACCAAAGACGACCGAAGAGAATCGTTCAAAGTGACAGGAATGCAACCCTTTTGCAAATTGCTGCAGATTTCAGTGCTGAGCCATCAACAAGTGTGAGCGTGGGAACCATTCAATGTAACATGATCTATATGGGTTTAGGAGGCGAAAGCCTACTCATGTACCCTTGATCACTGCACTATACAAAGCTTTACACCTCTCCGGGACTGTCAACTCTGACATTGTACTGTTGATGACTGTAAATTTGTTGTCTGGTCGGATGACATTATTGAGGATATCTACGATGCCTTGCAACGTGCTGTTCAGAAGAGATCTTCAACCCTCGTTGCAAGGTCTCAGTTCCTTGGAGCACTACTTCAGACATTAGTCGAGTCCACGCCATATGGTGTTGCAGCACTTCTGTGAACTGCGGGGGCCCTACGCGATATTAGGCCCGTGTCGGAGATTTTCTCCGCTAAGGGACTGGGTGTTGTGTTGTCTTAACCTTCATCATGTCATCCCCATCGACTCGCAAATCGCCAAAGTGGCATCACATCGAAAGACTTGCACCCGGCGAACAGTCTACCCGACGGGAGGCCCAAGTCACACGACGTAAGTCACTCCGTAACTTTTACCGTGTGTTTGTCGCGCTGTTTCAGCCTAACGTTTCCAGCTACATTTCATGGGTTAAAGTTCTGTCTATGTGAGTGTGATTTACCTTATCATTTCGATGGCATTTGCAGATGGCGTCACTCCTAACGTGAATTAAGCACTACTGATTCTTTTACGCCCAAGAATACTAGGGGACATAATATACGAGGGTAATTACAAAATTAAAGTCTTCTATTTTTTTAGACCACTTTATTTCTACAATGGTTTACATCAGTTTACAGCTTGAACATTTATCTATTTTTCGATATAATCATTTCAGTCGATGCATTTATGTAGACGCAGTGGCAATTTTTGTATGCCCATGTCATACCAGTTCGCTGACATGTTGTTCAGAAGGTTATGAACCTCTTCTTTCACCTCGTCGTCGGAGTTGTATCGCTTTCCGGCCAAATGTTCTTTTAACCTAGGGAACAGGTGAATAGTCACTGGGTGCCAAGTCAGGACTATAGCGAGGATGGGTGATTACGTTCCATTGAAACTGTTGCAGGAGAGCAACAGTTTGCCGAGCGATGTTTGGGTGAGCGTCGTCATGGAGAATGTGAACGCCCTTGCTCTACATTCCTCTTCTCCGCTTCTGAATTGTCCGTTTGAGTTTTCTCAGAGTCTCACAGTACCTGTCAGCGTTAATTGTGGTCCCAGTGGACATTAAGTGGACCAACAATACTCCTTTCCGATCCCAAAAAACGGTTGTCATGACTTTACCAGCAGACTGTGTTTGAATTTCCACGGCTTTAGCGAAGAAAGATGTCGCCACTGGCGTGATTGTTGCTTGGTCTCAGGTGTAAATTATTATGCCCAGGTTTCGTCTCCTGTGTCAATTTCCGTTAAAATTCTGTGAGCAGTGCTTCGGGAAACCTCATGAACCAATGTGCAGATATCGTCCAGGGTGACCCGCCGATCTTCAGGAATGCTTTGCACAACCTTCAACACTGTCTCCTCAGAAATTGAAAGTCTCCCGGTCCTTTGTTATTCGTGAATTTCGGTCCGACCAGCTGCAAACTCTCTACACCGTTTACAAAGAGTTTCTCCCAACACACCTGTCAAGCAACTATGTTCTAAGTTTTTCCATGCGAAATATGACGCACATTTCGAAAAACAACACAATTTTTCCATATGGAATTCCTTATAAACGTCATTGATAATTGTACAAATTGAAAAAGGGGCTGTCCCATTTGCCACGACGATTTTCAGGACTTTTGACCATAAATGTGTATGAAGTTGCGAATTTGATAAATTTTCTTAGATTTTGTAACGTAGATATATTCTTTGTAAGACTGTTTTTGAGACCAGAGATACAGATCAGAGAGGTTACTTCATTTGAAGAGAACAACAGGAACAGTGAGTGTTAGTTAGGATAGAAGCTGCCATGTCGTGTAATGGAGACAGTATTATTTAAAAAGGGTTTTGTAATAACATGTTTTGGGAAAGATATTTAGGAAATGATATAACGTTAAGGGGAGGATTATAAAAGCCAATTTTTAAAGTAATCCAGTTTTTTTATATTTGTAACTGTGTAGCATCTTATTGTTAGAACATAGCGTATGGTTGAAGTTTGTCGAAGAAATTTTATGATCAAACATAAGGTTTTGTCGAATAGATGAAACAAGTACCGAGGAATGCAACTGAGCACAGGAAAGTTAAGAAATATTTTACTAATTTGTCTAGGCGTGAAAACTTTATGAAAAGACGTATTGCTGTCACAGGTTAATGAAGCATAATTAAATTTGGAGTCTTTGTTCTCATTTATCAGTTACTAAGTTTACTTCACCATTTTCATTTTACTTTCATGAATCTGTTTGCACACTCGCATTGCACATCGCGAATTGTGTACTGAGAATTTTTTTAATAAAAACTGGCTACCGTCTTGCATTGCACATTACAAGTACCTCAAATAAAATTTGAGTTTTGACAGTCACGTCTTTATTTCTGACAGCGACAGGATGCAAAACACACAAGCGTTCCGTGCAAACAGGTAAAACATCAACTCTCTGGCAACTCTCTGCGACCGGAAAAAGATCCTGCTATGACTGAAGAGAATCGTTCAACGTGACAGAACTGCAACCCTTCCGTAAATTGCTGCAGATTTCAGTGCTGGACCATCAACAAGAATCAGTGTGCGAACCATTCAACAAAACATCATCGATATAAGCTTTCGGTGCCGAAGGCCCACTCATGTACCCTCGATGGCTGCACAACGCAAATCTTTACACCTCCCCTGGGCCCGTCAACACTGACATTGGCCTGTTGATGACTGGCAACATGTTGCCTGGTCGGATGAGTCTCGTTTCAAATTGTATCAAGCGGATGTATGCGTATGTGTATGGAGACAACCTCATGACTCCACGGATCCTGCATGTCAGCAGCTGCTTGTTCAGGCTGGTGGAGGCTCTGTAATGGTTTGGGCGTGTGCAGTTGGAGTAGTGACATGAGACCCCATCATACGTCTAGATACTACTCTGACAGGTGACACATAAGTAAGCATCCTGTCCTATTGCCTGCATCCATTCATGTCCTTGTGCATTCCGACAAACTTGGGCAATTCCAGCAGGACAATGCGACACCCCACACGTCCAGAATTGTTACAGAGTGGCTCCAGGAACAACCTTCTGAGTTTAAACACTTTCACTGGTCACCAAACTCCCCTGACATGAACATTATTGTTATCTGGGATGCCTTGCTATGTGCTGTTCAGAAGAAATATCCACCCCCTCGTATTCTTACGTATGGACAGCCCTGGATGATTCATGGTGTCAGTTCCCCTCCAGCACTACTTCAGACAGTTGTCGAGTCCATGCCACGACATGTTGCGGCACTTCTGCGTGCTTTTGGGGGCCCTACAAGATACTAGGCAGGTGTACCAGTTTCTTTGGCTTTTCAGTGTAGATGAATATTCTCTTCATGTTCTCGCCTACTGATAAAAGAGCCAAAGATTTCTACATCTACATCTACATGATTACTCTGCAATTCACATTTAAGTGCTTGGCAGAGGGTTCATCGAACCACAATCATACTATCCCTCTCCCATTCCACTCCCGAACAGCGCGCGGGAAAAACTAACACCTAAACCTTTCTGTTCGAGCTCTGATTTCTCTTATTTTATTTTGATGATCATTCCTACCTATGTAGGTTGTGCTCAACAAAATATTTTCGCATTCCCAAGAGAAAGTTGGTGACTGAAATTTCGTAAATATATCTCGCCGCGATGAAAAACGTCTTTGCTTTAATAACTTCCATCCCAACTCGCGTATCATATCTGCCACACTCTCTCCCCTATTACGTGATAATACAAAACGAGCTGCCCTTTTTTTGCACCCTTTCGATGTCCTCCGTCAATCCCACCTGGTAAGTATCCCACACCGCGCAGCAATATTCTAACAAAGGACGAACGAGTGTAGTGTAAGCTGTCTCTTTAGTGGACTTGTTGCATCTTTTAAGTGTCCTGCCAATGAAACGCAACCTTTGGCTCGCCTTCCCCACAATATTATCTATGTGATCTTTCCAACTGAAGTTGTTCGTAATTTTAACACCCAGGTACTTAGTTGAATTGACAGCCTTGAGAATTGTACTATTTATCGAGTAATCGAATTACAACGGATTTCTTTTGGAACTCATGTGGATCACCTCGCACTTTTCGTTGTTTAGCGTCAACATCTTTTCTAAATCGCTTTGCAACTGATACTGGTCTTCGGATGACCTTACTGGACGGGAAATTACAGCATTATCTGCGAACAATCTTAGAGGACTGCTCAGATTGTCACCCAGGTCATTTATATAGATCAGAAACAGCAGAGGTCCCAGGACGCTTCCCTGGTGAACACCTGATATCACTTCAGTTTTCCTCGATGATTTGCCGTCTATTACTACGAACTGCGACCTTCCTGACAGGAAATCACGAATCCAGTCGCACAACTGAGACGATACCCCATAGCTCCGCAGCTTGATTAGAATTCGCTTGTGAGGAACGGTGTCAGAAACTTACCGGAAATCTAGAAATATGGAATCAACTTGAGATCCCCTGTCGATAGCGGCCATTACTTCGTGCGAATAAAGAGCTAACTGCGTTGTACAAGAACTATGTTTTCTGAAAACATGCTGATTACGTATCAATGGATCGTTCCCTTCGAGGTGATTCATTATGTTTGAATACAGTATATGCTCCAAAACCCTACTGCAGACCGACGTCAATGATATAGGTCTGTAGTTAAATGGATTACTTCTACTACCCTTCTTGAACACTGGTGCGACCTGCGCAATTTTCCAATCTGTAGGTACAGATCTATCGGTGAGCGAGCGGTTGTATATGAGTGCTAAGTAGGGAGCTATTGTATCAGCGTAATCTGAAAAGAACCTAATCGGTATACAATCTGGACCTGAAGACTTGCCCGTATCAAGCGATTTGGGTTGCTTTGCAACCCCTAAGGTATCTACTTCTAATAAACTCATGCTAGCAGCTGTTCGTGTTTCAAATTCTGGAATATTCCATTCGTCTTCCCTGGTGAAGGAATTTCGGAAAACTGCGTTCAATAACTCCGCTTTAGCGGCACAGTAGTCGGTAACTGTACCATCGGCACTGCGCAGCGAAGGTATTGACTGCGTCTTGCCGCTTGTGTACTTTACATACGACCAGAATTTCTTCGGATTTTCTACCAAATTTCGAGACAATGTTTCGCTGTGGAACCTATTAAAGGCATCTCGCATTGAAGTCCGTGCCAAATATCGCGCGTCTGTAAATTTTAGTCAATCTTCGGGATTTCACGTTCTTCTGAACTTCGCATGCCTTTTCCGTTGCCTCTGCAACAGCGTTCGGACCTGTTTTGTGTACCATGGGGGATCAGTTCCATCTCTTACCAATTTATGAGGTATGAATCTCTCAATTGCTGTTGCTACTATATCTTTGAATTTGAGCCACATCTCGTCTACATTTGCATAGTCAGTTCAGAAGGAACATATTTGTTACAGCTACGTCTCTGGCCACCGAGATATCTAGAGAAGTAATTTAATTGTGATTAATACTCGAATTAGTTCGATAATGACATCTTCCGCAAAAAAGTGAAAAGTCAATCAAATCAATAGGGAACATAAGTTGGTACATAATCTGATTAAAAGCTTACGAGGAGAACACGGAAAGTGCCTTAACACGATAAGTCGTGGCGGCTTGTCGTGCTCTATCGATATCGATATGCTCTTATGTTTGGCTCTAAGATGTTGGCCAGCGGGTGCAGCTCCCTCCGATGTGGCCAGCAGGGCCAGTTTGCTGGATCCACAAGGACAGTATGAGAGCCAGTATGATGGTGGGAGTATCAGCGGAACAACCAAGTGGAAAGGGGGCCTTGTGCCTCCACCAACCTGTCTCTGTGTTGGCGTACTGGAAAGAATATGCAGGGATTTTACACAGAGTACGCGAAGGAACTTGCCCCCCTTCCTGCAGCGGTGTACCGAAGGTCTCTAGAAGAGCGTAGCGTTCCAGAAGACTGGAAAAGGGCACAGGTCATCCCCGTTTTCAAGGAGGGACGTCTAACAGATGTTCAGAACTATAGACCTATATCTCTAACGTCCATCCGCTGTACAATCTTGGAACACGTATTATGTTCCAGTATAATGACTTTTCTGGAAACTAGAAATCTACTCTGTAGGAATCAGCGTGGGTTTCTAAAAAGACGGTCGTGTGAAACGCAGATCGCTCTATTCATCCACGAGACTCCGAGGGCCTTAGACACGGGTTCACAGGTAGATGCCGTGTTTCTTGACTTCCGCAAGGCGTTTGACACAGTTCCCCGCAGTCGTTTAATGAACAAAGTAAGAGCATACGGACTATCAGATCAATTGTGTGATTGGATTGAGGAGTTCCTAGATAACAGAACGCAGCATGTCATTCTTAATGGAGAGAAGTCTTCCGAAGTAAGAGTGATATCAGGTGTGCCGCAGGGGAGTGTCGTAGGACCGTTGCTATTCACAATATACATAAATGACCTCGTGGATGACATGGAAGTTTACTGAGACTTTTTGCGGATGATGTGGCATATCGAAAGGTTGTAACAATGGAAAATTGTCCTGAAATGCAGGAGGATCTTGAGCGAATTGACGCATGGTGCAGCGAACGGCAATTAAATCTCAATGTAGACAAGTGTAATGTGCTGCGAATACATAGAAAGAAAGATCCCATGTCATTTAGCTACAATATAGCAGGTCAGCAACTAGAAGCAGTTAATTCCATGAATTATCTGGGAGTACTCATTAGGCGAGATTTAAAATGGAATGATCATATAAAGTTGATCGTCGGTAAAGCAGATGCCAGACTGAGATTCATTGGAAGAATCCTAAGGAAATGCAATCCGACAACAAAGGAAGTAGGTTACAGTTGTTCGCCCACTGCTTGAATACTGCTCACCGGTGTGGGATCCGTACGAGATAGAGTTGATAGAAGAGACAGAGAAGATCCAACGGATAGCAGCGCGCTTCGTTATAGGATCATTTAGTAATCGCGAAAGCGTTACGGAGATGATAGATAAACTCAAGTGGATGACTCTGCAGGAGAGACGCTCAGTAGGTCGGTACGAGCTTTTGTTGAAGTTTCGAGAACATACCTTCACCGAAGAGTCAAGCAGTATATTGCTCCCTCCTACGTATATATTGCGAAGAGACCAGGAGGATAATATCAGAGAGATTAGAGCCCACACAGAGGCATACCGACAATCCTTCTTTCCACGAACAATACGAGACTAGAATAGAAGGGAGAACCGATAGAGGTGCTCAAGGTACCCTCCGCCACACACCGTCAGGTGGTTTGCGGAGTATGGATGTAGATGTAGATGTAGAGGATCATGTTGCCCTGTGCTTGTCTTGCAGTGCCGAGGAATCTCAGGATTACTGAAAACCGGCAGAGTTGTCAGAGCCGTGTCTGCCGAATTTTCTGGTTGCTCTGGTTCTGTGTATTGATAATGAAGCCCACATCTTCATGAAGTTTGTGGGCTGAACTCCATGAGCAAGAATTTATGTGTTCAAAAGGTCTGTTAAACAACTGATTAGATCTTTGTATATTGCATCTTATTGAAAGTTTTATCTGTGAATTTTAAGTGTCCGTGGCATGTCTGATTTGGATTAATGTTACAGTACAGCTCTACAAGGAAGCTTGTTGTGAAGTTCATTGGTAGTGTAGTACTTATGTGTGTATAAGTGCTTTTACCTGTGTGTTACTAATTCTCGCCTTCTTCGAGGTAGATAATTATCAGCTGATATTAGTTCTGACGCACGGTATCGGTCGATATTTAATGTTATCACAGATTGTCTATTCCTGGTGTGAAAGTCAACTTTCATGCTGGCGAATATTATCAGGGTTAGTGTGAAGAACCGCATGACTTAAGATTAATTTGAACATTTTGCATGAATGCTGTGCTCAATTTGTAATTGTCGTTTGCCGGAACATTTGCCGTCTTTGTGGATTTGGCTCTTATGCACTGATACTAACGTACTCATTATTCAGCTTCAGGTCATGTGTATCGTGTGTGTATTTTATTTAAGTGGTTCATACGAAAATTTTAGTTTGTTTTAGGAAATATTCTCCGTTCTGAGCTTGGGCTGGACTGAGTGCGTACCCAGGAGCCGTAAAATTTAAGGCAATTGGCTGGGGGTTCGCTTAATCATTTGTTCCATCAGGTTTTGGTTTAACTGTACTTCTGAAAATTTTCTTGAGCCAGCTGTGAGTCATGTCTTAAATTTTCTGCTAACTTCTTAGAAGACTATTAAATTTTGAGCATCATTCCATAACAAATTACATTAATCTTTGAGAGTGTTATCATTATTTACTATAATTTTGGCTGCGACTCGAGCTTGTACTTATTGGAATTTATTTGTGCTGCAGCCCATTCATTCTAGGCTCAGATGGCTATTCCATGCCCAAGTTTTGGGCAGCGAAAGCTGGCCCTGTCAGTCTCCTAAGTGTAGCCATGTCCATTAATGCTCCTGTTCAAAGTTAAGGTGAAGTTCTAGATCAATTCTGAGTCATTCTGTCTGTAAGGTTTTGAGGTCAGAACAACAACTGTGTAAGCTGTAAAATTTTTTTTGTTTATTGTTTCAATCTTATCACAGAAATAAACGCATTTACAGTTTACAATGTGACAATGTTACGAAAGTTAAACGAACGCTTCTCGTTCTCAGAATGTGAAATAATCCTAAACACAACGATGGTAAATTTTAACTAGAAGTTTCTTTACAAAATTATTCTACATCATCATGTTGGCCTGTACTATGATAAATCACCCGATTCCGGACCAAAGTTCAGTACTATTTAGGGTGACAATCAGGTCTACAGAGGATGGTTAGTTTTGCGACAAGTTGAGCAACAGATTACCGAAGGTCGCTCGTGGTTACAGTGGACGCAAGCTGGTGAACCAACAAGTTAACGCCTGTGCTCGTGGTATTTACCTCTGATGCGATGATCTGTCGTCAGCATGGCTGCTCTCACCCCCTGAAATTTCTAAAAAACTAATTAAGCCTTTGCTGATTTTTCCAGCAGGAACTCTCCCTATGTTCTCATTATGTGAGAAAACATGTACGAGGCGTGTTTTTTTAAGTAAGTACCGTTTTGAAATTAAAAAAAGACGTGCTAAGATATGTCAATAATTTTATTTTTACATGGAAGCCTGTACCTTAATCTACTCACTGACGCCATTAAAGTCTGATTATTTACGTTGTGTATTGAGTGTTTAAGATGCCTCCGATAATCGTGAGTCCCGCCGACTGTCAAGTACGGCCTGTTTTAAGATTTCTTAGTGCTAAAGGCCTAAAAGCGATCGATATTCATAGTGAGATCTGTGCAGTTTACGGATAAAACATTACGAGTGGTGGAATAGTAGGAAAGTGGGTGAGAGCGTTTAAAGATGGCCGCACAAATGTGCATTATGAACAACGGAGTTGGCGTCCTTCGGTCGTTAACGAAAGTTTGGTGCAGGAAGTAGACAATAAGGTGAGAGAAAACAGACGCTTTACGATTTCCTCCTTGCGGGATGAGTTTCCTAATGTTTCTCGTAGTGTTTTGTTTGGCATTGTGACCGAGCACTTGAATTACCGAAAATTGTAAGTGCGTTGGATACAGAAATTGTTGACGGATGTGCACAAAACCAAACGTTTAGACAGTGCATTGACTTTCCTTGAGCGGTACCACAACAACGGTTATGATTTCGTAAGCCATACTGTTACGGGCGATAAAATATGGGTGGCGTACGTCATACCAGAATCAAAGCAACAATCCGTGGAAGTTGAGCAAGGACATCGTTTTTCTGCAAGGCAATACCCGTCTACATGTGGCGAATCAGACCAAAGATATCATCACATCTTTTCGATGGGAAACTCTAGATCATCCTCCGTACAGCCCCGATCTTGCATCCAGTAACTACCATCTGTTTCTGCACTTGAAGAAACACCTGGGCGGTCAGCGTCTTCAAGACGATGACGAAGTCAAAACAGTGGTGATGCACTGGTTAACAATTCAGGCGGCAGACTTCTTTGAGGAGAGTATTCAAAAACTGGTACAACGTTATGACAAGTGCCTCAATACTGACGGAAATTATGTACAAAAGTAGATTAAGGTGCAGGCTTTCATGTAAAAATAAAATTATTGAGATATCTTAGCACGTCTTTTTTAAATTTCAAAACGGTATTTACTTGAAAAACACGCCTCGTACTATTCCCTAGTCTTGGAATATGGCGATATACACGCACATGGCTGGAGCAGCGTGCATATTAAAATGCCCTCCCAGTCCTCGCAAGGACAATTAACTAAGTGGCTGGCCCGTTTCTCCACAGTTGGAGCTCAACGACGCTACAGCTAATATCTAGTTGAATGTCAGCCGCAGTGAACTCAGTGTCCACACAAATTTCTCCTCTGCATCGTACAGAGCGTTATGCGCTCCGTTCAGAGCGTTATGCGCTCCGTTCTGCGCTTGACGCCAGTTCAGTGAAGAGTCCTCTCAAATTTCGTTCTTGTCTTTCTCGTGGTTGAACTGTCTCCCCACTTGGGTTCTTTCTTTCTCCACATCACGGCTTTTCTCGGCGAATAGGAGTGTTCTTCTTATTTTGTGGAACCTCTGTCTGCCAATCGCAAGGGCCCTACCATTGAACTGCATCGAAACCTCGGCGCTTTACTCCTTCCTAGTTCGTTTCCGCCAGTCGGACGTTATGTACTTGCTCCAGACGCCTAAAAAGTTACATGTGTACAACACATGTGTACCATTCGCTAATCAGAACACGTAAGCTTTCACGGCCGGCGTCTTCATAATTAAAACTTCCGGGCTGAATTGCCGTGGTCCCTATATCAGCTGTAGCGGAACACGGTTTCAAAGACGGTGATCACGAAATAAAATTTAGTGATCCAAACGTGACAGCTAGGACCTCGCATTATTATACTCGCATGTATAGAGAAGCTATAGAGATCTACAAGCACGGAAATAATTTTAATAGAAAAGAAGAAGGATTAAAACTAGACAAGATATGGCGGTCGACTTTGTACCAACGAAGTGACGATCGATTACCTGTAATCGAGAGAGGTGGCACTAGCCAGAGATAGTTTTAAAGTTGAAAGCACGTGACGAGTGGTGGCGCCATCTAAGCGCTCTATATAAGCGCGACCACCAGCGCCTAGCAGCCAGTCCCTGACTCAACTCAGAAGATGTTGCCCGCAGTAGGCAACGAAACGTCAGGAAGGAGAAGCAGTTTTATATATGGACCACGGCAATTCAGCCCGGAAGTTTTAATTAATGATGATGTACCATTCTCTGTTCACGTGATCAACTGTGTTACTCGTTTCGTTCATATCCATTTGGAATGCTGAAACGCAGTTTTCTAAAGCTTCTTTTTGTCCTATTCCTGGTGGCCCATTACTTGCTCTCCAGTATGTCACCTGTCCAGTCGCTGACTCCCACCAAGGGACACCCCATAAGAGCTTTTCGTGCCGCTTCCATGGCGCGGCCTCTGCTTCTGCCCACGCTCATTTCCACACAAGCGTTTCCCCTCACAGCTTGTTTCACCCTCTACTCACTGACATGCATTATATAGGATTAGTGTGTTAATACCATTGATTGACTGTCGTCCCTTTTGCATTACATACTTATAGGCAAATCTGCTCATGACTGCCGAAGTAAGTTTGGTGTCATATCCACCTTCCCGTTACGATGTATAAAACTCTTATGCAAGGTGCGAAATTGACCATTTATTCTGCCACGATACATAGGTAAAAAAGGTTCCCTTTTTATAACCTTATTTCTTCTTTAAGTTATTTAAACATTTTACTGGTGGTTGTAATCTCAACAGTCATTCTTATTTAATGTGAATTATAATTATTTAAATATTGTTCTGGTACTCTATAAGCTTTGCTACTATGACTGTTTTATGATTTTTTAAACCTTTTGTTATCCTTCTTTGATAACTATGTTTTTTAGCATAAGAATTTTTTGGCATTGCCCTATTATTTGGCCGGTTTTGTTTCACTAAATTTTTTATTGGTTTCTTCCACTCATGAAGTTATGATAATTTTAAAGGCTGTTTAAATATGGCTTGAAGTGTGTATCATTAGTCTCTTATCTTATGGTCAGGCAGACTGTGATTGCATGCAAGGGATAATCATCAGTTTCTGCCATCACTGATTATTGTTCAGTATTCAAATGAATTGTTTAATTAAATTCTTAATTGGATTTAATGTAATTTAGGCTCTGCATAATAAATTTTTATATCGTGTCAGAGCCTGAACTATGGCAAATCCCCATTGGTCTAGCACTTCCCCGTTTACCTTCCTGCCCACATTAAGTGACCATATTTTCACATTAAACCCAATTACCGAGAAAATCCACTCAGTGAAAGTGGATCCAAAATTAGCAAACATGTGTCTAGGCTTATCTGTAGATACTTGACTGTTCTTGAGAAAACGATCGTCAAAATTTTTAATGCAATTTAGATGTCTTATCGTGCGATAAATTCAGACTGGCTGGTGACATAGCGTCTAGTGTTGCAGCTTATCCATTTTGCGTTCCGTGTTCAAAATCTGATAATTATTTCAATTTATTTTATTTTTTCCATTTACCTACCTATGGCTGTAGAAGGTTACTGCACAAACGTGTCACATTAAGTTAGGGGATACAAGGGCGTTATATTAATTGTAAAGTAACTAGCTTTGACAATAAGTTTCATGCATCTATTTTATATTATAAACTTCATGATATTTTCAAGGGTTACAGTCTCTTTAAATTCTGATATTTAATTCCTTATCAGTTCTTAAGTCTTACGTTTATTCTCCATGAACATTTGATGCATTCCCTTGGATGGTACTGGTTCTAGAAACATTCGAAACACGGAAATTCTGAACATCATGCGAAGGCAGGTAGCCAGAACTACCTTTCTTCATATCAGTCTCACTCGGGAAAGAAACGTCTTTGACATTGCTGAAGATTTCAGAGGTTGGCAATAATTTTGCGGAAAAGTGTGCATAACGAATCACTTTTCCGGAAACTGACGCCTGCAGCTGATTATGAATCAAGATACACAACAGACATTTCACCGAAAACTGTTAAAAATAATTTTTCCATTCAGTTATTGTTTTTTTCTATTTTTTAATTCATTCACCAGACTTAGCATTAGCAGACACATAAGGACAACGTTATTTCAGCATACATTGGAAAATATTCGTGTAGTGGTCTTCTACAGACATGGGTAGATAAATGCAAAAACAAAGATTAAAAATAAAAGTAATGGTCTTGCTTCGAACATGGAGCGCAAAAGTGTGAAGTCTCGATGTTACAGTGCAAGCAGAATAGCGTGGCCGGTAGGTGTGCAGGGCATGCATGGGAAGAGCGGTGGTGGTGGGGGTTGCACGCAGACGCTGTAAAGGAAATGCAAGGAGGGGAAGTGCAGTTCTAAACTGACGCCTACGTTTACACTTTTTATAAATATTAAATATGATCCCTCCACGGACACACTTGCATGATGACCATTCAAAAAGATCTGCTGTCACCTCTGCTTTTGTTAGTATCTAAAAATAATTCCGCAGCAGTAATTTATTTTCACCTAGCTTCTTAATCATTTTTAGCTTTCAGAGAAAAGTCATGAGTTGCGAATTTCGAGTAAAACTTACACGCTTGTCTCACTGTCATGTTAAAATATGCTTCGTTTGCCAAAACTCGGCAGAGTTTACACAGTGTCACCTCTCCAACATGATGTGTAGAGGCAATTGCAACAGAATTCTGAAACAATGGTTTACTGAGTTCATTAAGTGAAGAACTAAAAAAAAATAAAGTCAGTAATTTATGTGAAATCACATTCTCGCTACAAAAATAAACGTTTATTGGATTCACTTACAGTGTTCCATAACCTGTAACATTTCTCGTTTCACCAGAAATCGATAGCCCCCCAAAATTACGTTCTTTCATCCAAATAGTCTGTTGTTAGTGGAATAACACAGTAGACTGTTATAAGAACCATATGGAAAAATACTCTCTTCCTTGCCTGATATCATTTACGAAGCTCTTATTTTGGTATCTCAAACAGTTTAAGAAACATGAGAAATGTTGTGGATGTTTCACTTTGGCTTTATCGCTGACGTGAGCGAGCGCAAATGAGTATGCTGCATCAGATGAATTTTCTCAAGACTGGTGACAGGCAGAGACTTCCACCCAAGTGTGGTGTCACTGCCAGACACCACACTTGCTAGGTGGTAGCCTTTAAATCGGCCGCGGTCCGTGAGTATACATCGGACCCGCGTGTCGCCACTATCAGTGATTGCAGACCGAGCGCCGCCACACGGCAGGTCTAGTGTAGAGAGACTCCCTAGCACTCGCCCAGTTGCACAGCCGACTTTGCTAGCAATGGTTCATTGTCTACATACGCTCTCATTTGCCAAGACGACAGTTTAGCATAGCCTTCAGCTACGTCATTTGCTACGACCTAGCAAGGCGCCATATTCTGTTACTATTGATATTGTGAATCATGTACCGTCAAGAGCGACGTTACTCATTAATGGATTAAAGTTAAGTATCGAACTAATGATGTCCGCCTTCTGAACTCTGATTCCTTGTCATGTTCCAGACCTCACGTCAGTATAGTTCTTCCCTCCTCACGCCAACCTGCGTGAGTTAAAACGCGTGTATTTCGGCCTCCAGTTGTAACACGGAGTTGGCTCTTCTGCCAACACTACGCCAAGTTTAAAGAAAAATTCAATGTATTAGCTAAATTTCATACGCAGCAACATATTGTATACTATGCACCAAAGTCACAACCATAGTGACCCCTGTTTTTCACTGCAATCTTTTTCGAATTTTGCACAGCGTCTTACTTACTTGCAAATATCACAATAACTGTGGCCATTAACGAAATGATGGGCACATAATCATGAAGCTGGCATGCAAAGCTAGCAGCAACGCAAAAATTATTTTTTTAATTGAATAGTTTCTGTAAAATCGTTTGAGAAAAGTTGCAGGGCGTCCGCCTCGGTACTGTCATAGCTGACTGGCCGAATGGGAACATAACACTGTCAGCCTCCGCTTCTAAACAAACGAATGTACTCACCCAGAACTCTGGACGAGAACTGGTCGCTTCGCATCGGTCATCCTATGCTGTGTGGACTCTAGCCACTGTGCTGCTGCTTCGGTTGCGACTCTTTATTCTTTAAAAGGCACCTGAAGTACCTTGAAAACTTTCAACGTTGTTTTCTCAGTAATAGTCGAATATCTACGGATAAACCGAGACGTGTGTACACTTGTTTTGAACCCTCTTCCACTTAGCGAAGTTTCTGGAAAGTTAGGTTAAGGCACTTGCCACACTGTCCTCGTGAGCTTAAAAATTTACGTATTTAAAGACTTATAACTTATCTGTTATTCATATGTCACTGTAAAGTTTTGAGTACTAACAAGGGAACCTCCCCATCGCACCCCCCTCAGATTTAGTTATAAGTTGGACAGTGGATAGGCCTTGAAAAACTGAATACAGGTCAGTCGAGAAAACAGGAAGAAGTTGTGTGGAACTATGAAAAAATAAGCAAAATATACAAACTGAGTAGTCCACACACAGATAGGCAACATCAAGGATACTGTGAGCTCAGGAGCGCCGTGGTCCCGTTTTTAGCGTGAGCAGCTCCGGAATGAGAGCTCCTTGGTTCAAGACTTCCCTCAAGCGGAAAGTTTACTTAGTTTATTTTCGCAAAGATACGATCTGTCTGTTCTTTCATTGACGTCTGTTCACTGTAATAGGTTTAGTGTCTTTGTTTTGCGACCGCACCGCAAATCCGTGCGATTAGTAGACGGAAGAACGTGCCTCTCCAATGGGAACTGAAAACGTTTGATCGCAAGGTCATAGGTCAACCGATTGCTCCACAGGAAAACAGTCTGATATATTCTATACGACACTGGTGACGATATGTGCGTCACATGATAGGAATATGTTGTCGTCCCACCTAACTTGTACACTTGGCGAATGGGTAAAAAGATTCTTGTACCTTGCCCGATTTAGGTTTTCTTGTGGATGTGATTATCACCCCCAAAAAACTGTGTTTCGATGTTTGTTTAGGTTAGCGTCCCCATACTACGGCGCAGTTATCTCGCAACGGACGAACGGACGGACAGATAATAATTGCCTGAAAATAAAAAATTAAATTTTTCACTCGAGGGAAGACTTGAACGAAGGACCTCTGGTTCCGCAGCTACTCACACAAACCACGGGACCACGGCGCTCCGAGCTCACACAACCTTGATGTTGCCTATTTTGCGCATGGACTACTCGGTTGTATATTTTGCCTATTTTTTCATAGTTTCACACAACTTCTTCCTGTTTTCTCAATTGATCTGTGTTCAGTTTTTCAAGGGCTATCCACTGTGCCAACTTATAACTAAATCTGAGGGGGGTGCGATGGGGAGGTTCGCTTGTAAGTAAACACAATGCATTTTATGTTATTTCAAAACTGATGAGCTGTGATAAAATTCAAGAATTAAATATCCAAACTGCATCTCAAATCGAAGTTTAGAAAAACGCTTAATTCGCACAGATACTGGTTCTAATATCATTTTTGGATTTTTGAAACACTAAAGCAATACTTAAAATTTAAAAAGTCAAGTTCAGAAAAAAATTCAACATTAAATGGTAATGTTGTATTCAAATGCATCAACAACAACCACTCATATCAAACATTCATACCTTAGAGTACTCGGAATAGGAATGCTACATTGTAATTACACGGAATGTGATATTACTTTATGGTTAGAAATACCTGTTTGATATTTAATTTACGTCTTCAAAGTTTAACGTTATACTTCAATTCGTGTTTGTGTCATGTTGGTATCTCATAACTGTATAAAACTTATTTTGATGTCGAAATGTGTAAATTTTGATGCAGAGCGACAAAACATTGCGAAAATTTAATTTTGAATGGAAATACGTGGAGCTACACAATGCGAAATCTGGCGTAGGTGGTACTTCAAATAGTTTGTCTACGAGTAAGCAATCTGTTTGCAATGAAATTTACATTTACTACCTGTCTGAAAAACAAAATGACTCAGGTTAAAATGTTGGCTCTGAATATTGCTAATTTTTATTTTTAGTCTTGCAAACAATCACTGTATGAGAACTGTTATTCTAATTACGCATCTGATGTAATTAACACGTCTGAATTTCTGGTAAAACTGCTTGAAAATTCATAAGATAGCGCTTTACTGAGATCTTCTACTGGCATTAAGCCTCTGAACTGACATGAAATTATTTTCACAAATACACTCTGATAATCAACGTGCCTTACAGTCGATATCAATTTTGATGGTGATTAAATTTATTGGCACACCTGATTGCACGGAACGCTTGTGTGTTCTGCAACCTCTCGCTGTCAGGAATAATTATGTGACTGTCAAAACTCAAATTTTATTTGACGTACTTGCGATGTGCAGTGCAAGAAGTTTACATAAAATTTTTCTCAGTACACAATTCGCGATGTGCAATGTGAGTGTGCAAACAGATTCATGAAAGTAAAATAAAAGTGGAGAAGTAAACATAATGACTGATAAATGAGAACAAAGACTCCAAATTTAATTATGCTTCATTAACCTGTGAGAGCAATACGTCTTTTCATAAAGTTTTCACCTCTAGACAAATTAGCAAAATATTTCTTAATAACTTTCCGGTGCACAGTTGCATTCCTCGATAATTGTTTCAACTATTCGACAAAACCATATGTTGCATCATAAAATTTCTTCGACAAACTCCAACCATACGCTATGTTCTAACAATAAGATGCTACACAGTTACAAACATAA
Source organism: Schistocerca gregaria (assembly GCF_023897955.1). NCBI lineage: Eukaryota > Metazoa > Arthropoda > Insecta > Orthoptera > Acrididae > Schistocerca > Schistocerca gregaria. Next base: position 96,761,962 of record NC_064924.1, read on the forward strand.
AACACTGGATTACTTTAAAAAATTGGTTTTTATAATCCTTCCCTTAATGTTATATCATTTCCTCAAAACATATTATTGCAAAATCCTTTTTGAATAATACTGCCTCCATTACACGGCAGGGCAGCTTCTATCCAAACCAACACGCACTGTTCGTGTTATTCTCTTCAAATAAAGTAACCTTTCTGATCAGTATCTCTGGTCTCAAACAGTCTTACAAAGAATGTATCTACATTACAGAAGTTAAGAAAATTGATCAACTTCGCAACTTCATCCACATTTATGGTCAAAACGCCCTGAAAATCGTCGTAGCAAATGAGACAGCCGCTTTTTCAATTTTTACAATTATCAGTGACGTTTATAAGGAATTCCATATGCAAAAAATCGTGTTGACTTTCGAAAGGTGCGTCATATTTCACACGGAAAAACTTATAAGATAGTTGCTTGACATGTATTTTGGGAGAAAGATGGAATTTCAGTTTTGATGTGTGTCAATGTACTGCGTAAAGGCAGTGTCCATGTTTAGACATTCATGTGTATGATGCATAACCGGAGACAATAACGACATAAATCACGAAAAGCACTGAAACTGACGGCCTCTTCTTAATTTGATTCCATTTGTTTCACAAAATCCGTTACGTAAAATTTGAAATGCTGCTTTGAAGCTGGAGATAATAACTACGCATTTTCGACTTTTACGAGGCCACTAAGAGCAAACGAAATATATATTATGCCCCCTAGTTTTCCTGGGCGTAAAAGAATCTGTGGTGCTTAATTCAGGTTAGGAGTGACGCCACCTGCAAATGCCATCGAAATTATAAGGGATCTCACACTCTTTGAAAACTTGGGGAAAAGTTTAAAAGCTTTGTAGCCAGAGCGTGAAATTAAAAGTAACGAGTGAATTAAATATGGAACAGAAATAATTGAGAACTTAATTTACAACTGCATCAGATCCATCGAAGAGGCCCCATATTGACAGGCTATTTGTTCTCAACCTGCCCCCTGCCACTAAAATAGACAGACTTTTAACCCATGAAATGCAACAGTAGGTGGAAACGTTAAGCTGAAACCGCGCGAGAAACACACTGTGAAAGTTACGGAGGGACTTACGAGATAAAATGAAAATGTAGAAGGCTTAAGTTTTTCGTTAATTCAAACATAGATCAGTACGCAATTTATCAGGGAAGTGTGTTATCCATACTTCCTTTCCCTCAGACCTGTGTCTGGAGTACAGTATTGCGCAGCATGTCATGTTCTCTGCATGTACTGTTGGCTGTGATTGTGCCAGGTGGTCGGCGAAGCGTATGAGAGCTCGTCTTGTTCCAAAATATACCTTTCAGCACTGTATATAGCGGTTGGGCATTTTTTGATTCAGGCACTCGCACATTTCTGCCACTTTGTGATAACTGGTTAAAAAGAAGGTTGATGAATTTTTGGTCACATGAACATTTTCATTTAGCACGAAACCAATTGTATCCTAATCTACGTACCTGAAATACACAGAGGGTGGACAAAAATACGAACACACTAAATCACAACATATTACCATGCTTTATACGGCATTGGGATACGGTTGGCATTTAAAACAGCTTCCATTTCTCTCTGAATGAATAATTACAATTTCCGTATGGTTTTAAAGGGAATCTTATACAACTCTTACTGAAAAATAGTGGCAAGTTCAGGTAACAATGATAGAGGTGGATACCGTTCAAGCACGCTTCTCTCCAAGGCATCAATAAAATTGAGAGCTCGTGACTGTGGTGGCTAGAAGAGATGTGACTACTGATCCTCGTGTTAACAAAACCAATCCTAGACGATGAGAACTGTGTGAACAAGGATCATGCCGTCCTGGAACGTAGCATCACCATTGCCCAAATGGACATATAATCCTTGGCAGGAATGCGACTTTCCAGGGTGACAATGGGGACCAAGGATTACCACGATACGGCTGCCCAAATTGTCACCGAACCCTCGTCATGTTTCGCTCTTGATACGTAAATTCGGCCAGAAGCTGGAAATAGTGTGCAACAAGATTCATCCTACCAAATGGCACTGTTCCATTGCTCCATAGTCCAGGTTTTATGTCATCGGCATCACGTTTTCCTGTTAAGGACAGATGCATCACTGTTGAGAGTTTTTGAAATTCCAGCTCGTATTGAAAATTCGTCGCTTATGAAGCTCCGTTCATGCTGTTTTGTGCTGCCAGGGTTCGCGAGTGCGACATTCAGTTCTGCAGCGACTTTTCTGGCTGTCTTCCTCTTACTTTTCGCCACAATGCTCTTGAACGACAGCCTGTCTCGATCACTCAACACACACCTTCGTCCCCGTTGTGACTTACCGCATGATGTTTATCCGCTTTCGCTCTATGCACTGTAGATCTTCAGTGTGGTGCCTCCTGAAACACCAGACGCTTCGAACGTCCTGGCTACAGAAGCACCTGCCATACGATCACCAACAATTTGCCCATTTGGCTGTGACATAATGCTCTCACAATTACGCGGAACACTTTTATGACCAAGACTGACGCTTGCAACGTATTGAGGACATTGTACAGGTACCGTTGTGGACAATTACAACTTCGCAACCTGCAGGCTTCGCTAGCATCAGTCATCCATTTCTCGCAGTGTTGCCATATTTTTGTCCTGCTCTTGTAGGTGTGGTGTTTTTTTAGTAACATTCATATACGAAGGTCAGTTCATAAGTCATGCCAGCTATGATATACACTCAACAGCCCAGGAAACTAGTACACCCGCCTAATACAGCGTAGGGCCCCCGCAGCACACAGAAGTGCTGCTACACGATGTGGCATGGACTCGACTAATGTCTGAAGTAGTGCTGGCTGCAGGGAACTGAGATCATGAAACCTGCAGGGCCGTCCATAAATTGGAGATCTCTTCTGAACAGCACGTTTCAAGGCATTGCAGATATCCTCAATAATGTTCACGTCTGGGGAGTTTGGTTACCAGAGGATGTGTTTAAACTCAGAAGAGTGTTCCTGGAGACACTCTGTAGAAATTCTGGACGTGTGGGGTGTCACTGACCTTCCGGAATAGCTCAAGTCCGTCGGAATGCACAATAGACAGGAATGGGTGCAGGTAATCAGACACGATGCTTACATACGTGTCACCTACCAGAGTGCTACCTAGATGTATCAGAGGTCCCATATCACTCCAGCTGCACACGCCCCACACCATTACAGAGCTTCCACCAGCTTGAACAGACCCCTGCTAAGATATAGAGTCCATGGATTCACGAGGTCGTCTTCATACTCGTACTGGTCATCTGCTCGATACAATGTGAAAAAAGACTCGTCCGACCAGGCAACATGTTTCCAGCCATTAGCTCTTTATTCGCACGAAGTAATGGCCGCTATCGACAGGGGATCTCAAGTTGATTCCGTATTTCTAGATTTCCGGAAAGCTTTTGACACCGTTCCTCACAAGCGACTTCTAATCAAGCTGCGGAGCTATGGGGTGTCGTCTCAGTTGTGCGACTGGATTCGTGATTTCCTGTCAGGAAGGTCGCAGTTCGTAGTAATAGACGGCAAATCATCGAGTAAAAGTGAAGTGATATCAGGTGTTCCCCAGGGAAGCGTCCTGGGACCTCTACTGTTCCTGATCTATATAAATGACCTGGGTGACAATCTGAGCAGTTCTCTTAGACTGTTCGCAGATGATGCTGTAATTTACCGTCTAGTAAGGTCATCCGAAGACCAGTATCAGCTGCAAAGCGATTTAGAAAAGATTGCTGTATGGTGTGTCAGGTGGCAGTTGACGCTAAATAACGAAAAGTGTGAGATGATCCACATGAGTTCCAAAAGAAATCCGTTGGAATTCGATTACTCGATAAATAGTACAATTCTCAAGGCTGTCAATTCAACTAAGTACCTGGGTGTTAAAATTACGAACAACTTCAGTTGGAAGGACCACATAGATAATATTGTCGGGAAGGCGAGCCAAAGGTTGCGTTTCATTGGCAGGACACTTAGAAGATGCAACAAGTCCACTAAAGAGACAGCTTACACTACACTCGTTCGTCCTCTGTTAGAATATTGCTGCGCGGTGTGGGATCCTTACCAGGTGGGATTGACGGAAGACATCGAGAGGGTGCAAAGAAGGGCAGCTCGTTTTGTATTATCGCGTTGTAGGGGAGAGAGTGTGGCAGATATGATACACGAGTTGGGATGGAAGTCATTACAGCATAGACGTTTTTCGTCGCGGCGAGACCTTTTTACGAAATTTCAGTCACCAACTTTCTCTTCCGAATGCGAAAATATTTTGTTGAGCCCAACCTACATAGGTAGGAATGATCATCAAAATAAAATAAGAGAAATCAGAGCTCGAACAGAAAGGTTTAGGTGTTCGTTTTTCCCGCTCGCTGTTCGGGAGTGGAATAGTAGAGAGATAGTATGATTGTGGTTCGATGAACCCTCTGCCAAGCACTTAAATGTGAATTGCAGAGTAGTCATGTAGATGTAGATCAACAGTTCAATATCGGTGTTGACGGACCCAGGTGAGGCATAAAGCTTTGTGTAGTGCAGTCGTCACACGAGTGGGTCTTCTGCTCCGAAAGTCCATATCGATGATGTTTCGATGAATGGTTCGCAGGTCGGTACTTGTTTATGCTCAACATTGAAATTTGTAGCAACTGCGGAAGGGCTGCACTTCTGTCATGTTGAACGATTGTCTTTACTCGTCGTTGGTACCGTTCTTGCAGAATTTCTTTCCGACATGTAATATTATTGGGATTTCCGTAGTATGAAAGCTGTGAGTACCCTTGTAAAGGCATTCAACTATCTTTATATTAAATGATCAGCTTATGAGATGAGACATATTCTTTGAAAGACATTTATGTTATATAATTAACATTACTGTAAAGATGTGCATCTAGCGCGGACGCTAATACATCGATTGCGCAGTCAAAGAAACATTTTTAACAGAAGCTGAACTGACGTTCCGCTTCGATATAAATAAAAGATGACAGTAATAAACTTTTGTAGATCTTCAGATTTTTAATGTAATTCTGCTTGTAATGTGAAAACGTAAAGAAGGTCGACTTAAAGCTAGAAAAGTGAGCGGTCTTGCCAGCGTGCAGACAACACTATTAACTAATAAAATTCAAGTAATTTATGTTCGAAACTGTAAATCGGCAAGTTATTTCTATGAAGGTGTTGAACAGTGCAAGAATTGTCTTTAACGAAGGAGAAAAGTAATGACTGTAATTTGTGACGAAAACGTAAACCAAGGAGACAGCACAGGGCAGGCTGAAACCTGATCGCACCATACAGTTAGAAAAGTACTTATGTAAGTTATACTGTTTATAAATAAGCCCTAATTTGCTAGTGAGAATTGTTCGAATATATTTAGTGTTTACCAGATTTCTAATTCTGTTCTTTTCCTTTATACTTTTTAACCTCCATGCCATATTATTTTTATAAACCTCAAACAGCCTTTACTACAGCAGAGGATACTGCGGCATCCTGGTCGTGTACAGAAGGCCGCCCCTTGTCTTCTATACAACTCATAGCTGCCCTATTTATTAATGATTTCATTTGCAAATGCAATTTTTTTTACTGTTCATTGTTAAAAGTCCCTTAAGTAATCATAAAATTCATACTGATTACGTAAAGAAATCCGGGTTATTCTCTTCCAAATAATAGAAGTCGTTGCGTAATCAAAAACTAGCCTCCTTCTGACAACGATCAGGAACCGACCAGACGACGGACGTCTTCGACCGCTTTCGTGTCTCCTGTGGCAAAGTTGTGCCAAACTGGGAACACGACATTCTAGTATGAAACACAGATTTAAACTGAAAGAATTGAAATATATTTAACCCAATTTTTTTATCATACTAGAGACCGCAGCGATGTCGGATATTTGATGCTTTACCGGATTCCTGATATTCACGGTACACTCGTGAAATGGTCATACGGGAAAATCGCCACTTCATCGCTACCTCGGAGATGCTGTGTCCCATCGCTCGTGCGCTGACTATAACACCACGTTCAGACTCACTACAGTCTTGAGAACCTGCCATTGTAGCAGCAGTAACCGATCTAACAACTGCGCCTGACACATGTTGTCTTATATAGGCGTTGCCGATCGCAGCGCCTTCTTCTGCTTGTTTAGGTGTCTCTGTAGTTGAATACTCCCACTTATATCGGTTTGTTTGGCGCTTCAGTGTATCTTGCGTTAGAGCGAGAACACGGGAGTTCCACGACGCGCATTGAACCGGCGAGGCAGTGTGTTTCGGAATGCCAACATTAAATAGGATTTCAGAACAGGTGGTCATGGGAAAAACTGAAATGAAACGCATGCATTGGAACTCTGGGTACATTTATTGTGCACGAGCATAACTGGAACAAGAAGGAACCAAATTCGACTACTGTCTTCCGAAATAGCGTCCCAGTGCATCCACACAACGTTGCCAATGATGGGGAAGGAGTTGAATACCATTGGCCTTGATACAATGCGCGCCACTTATCGAAATGCCATAAGGATTTCCGCTATGTTTGCAAAGCTCCTCGCACGGAATGACTCCTTCAAGTTTGAAATGAGGTCGAAGTCACATAGACAGACCTAGTGATTTGGGTGGATGGGGGAGGATTTCACACCCCCACCGCTGTACACAAACGGTTCTTTATGACGTCTGCAGCCCGCATCTCGTGGTCGTGCGGTAGCGTTCTCGCTTCCCACGCCCGGGTTCCCGGGTTCGATTCCCGGCGGGGTCAGGGATTTTCTCTGCCTCGTGATGGCTGTTGTGTGATGTCCTTAGGTTAGTTAGGTATAAGTAGTTCTAAGTTCTAGGGGACTGATGATCATAGATGTTGAGTCCCATAGTGCTCAGAGCCATTTGAACCATGACGTCTGCACTTTGGGCTTTAGCGTTATCGTGGAGTACGAGTTCCTTGTCCACTAGTGCCGGAGGTTTTCGCAGACGTGCACATCGCAGATGGTACGGAGAAAGTTGCGGCTGTATTGGGCAATGACGGTGTGGTCGTCCCTGACACGGTGACACTCCAGAATAATGCGGCTGTCATACGTCACAATGAGCGTGACCTTCGTGTGTGATGCCCCGTCACCCACAGCTGTTGGTAGTTTTGCATTACACTGAGTAGCATTTCTGCCAGCGAGAGAAGGGCTCGTTGTTCCACTCGACATCGATATGTCGATGTGACGATATACACTCCTGGAAATTGAAATAAGAACACCGTGAATTCATTGTCCCAGGAAGGGAAAACTTTATTGACACATTCCTGGGGTCAGATACATCACATGATCACACTGACAGAACCACAGGCACATAGACACAGGCAACAGAGCATGCACAATGTCGGCACTAGTACACTGTATATCCACCTTTCGCAGCAATGCAGGCTGCTATTCTCCCATGGAGACGATCGTAGAGATGCTGGATGTAGTCCTGTGGAACGGCTTGCCATGCCATTTCCACCTGGCGCCTCAGTTGGACCAGCGTTCGTGCCGGACGTGCAGACCGCGTGAGACGACGCTTCATTCAGTCCCAAACATGCTCAATGGGGGACAGATCCGGAGATCTTGCTGGCCAGGGTAGTTGACTTACACCTTCTAGAGCACGTTGGGTGGCACGGGATACATGCGGACGTGCATTGTCCTGTTGGAACAGCAAGTTCCCTTGCCGGTCTAGAAATGGTAGAACGATGGGTTCGATGACGGTTTGGATGTACCGTGCACTATTCAGTGTCCCCTCGACGATCACCAGAGGTGTACGGCCAGTGTAGGAGATCACTCCCCACACCATGATGCCGGGTGTTGGCCCCGTGTGCCTCGGTCGTATGCAGTCCAGATTGTGGCGCTCACCTGCACGGCGCCAAACACGCATACGACCATCATTGGCACCAAGGCAGAAGCGACTCTCATCGCTGAAGACGACACGTCTCCATTCGTCCCTCCATTCACGCCTGTCGCGACACCACTTGAGGCGGGCTGCACGATGTTGGGGCGTGAGCGGAAGACAGCCTAACGGTGTGCGGGACCGTAGCCCAGCTTCATGGAGAAGGTTGCGAATGGTCCTCGCCGATACCCCAGGAGCAACAGTGTCCCTAATTTGCTGGGAAGTGGCGGTGCGGTCCCCTAGGACACTGCGTAGGATCCTACGGTCTTGGCGTGCATCCGTGCGTCGCTGCGGTCCGGTCCCAGGTCGACGGGCACGTGCACCTTCCGCCGACCACTGGCGACAACATCGATGTACTGTGGAGACCTCACGCCCCACGTGTTGAGCAATTCGGCCGTACGTCCACCCGGCCTCCCGCATGCCCACTATACGCCCTCGCTCAAAGTCCGTCAACTGCACATACGGTTCACGTCCACGCTGTCGCGGCATGCTACCAGTGTTAAAGACTGCGATGGAGCTCCGTATGCCACGGCAAACTGGCTGACACTGACGGCGGCGGTGCACAAATGCTGCGCAGCTAGCGCCATTCGACGGCCAACACCGCGGTTGCTGGTGTGTCCGCTGTGCCGTGCGTGTGATCATTGCTTGTACAGCCCTCTCGCAGTGTCCGGAGCAAGTATGGTGGGTCTGACACACCGGTGTCAATGTGAACTTTTTTCCATTTCCAGGAGTGTATTTCCAACAATATTGTGTACAGAGTGTTACAAAAAGGTGCGGCCAACTTTCAGGAAACATTCCTCACACACAAATAAAGAAAAGATTTTATGTGGACATGTGTCCGGAAACGCTTAATTTCCATGTTAGAGCTCATTTTAGTTTCGTCAGTATGTACTGTACTTCCTCGATTCACCGCCAGTTGGCCAAATTGAAGGAAGGTAATGTTGAATTGTGCAATCACGTCATCAACACAGATTTTCTGTGAACGTTTGGGCAGCCATTGTTGGTGACGGCTTGACTGGGCCCCATGTTCTTCCACCTACGCTCAATGGAGCACGTTATCATGATTTAATATGGGATACTCTATCTGTGCTGCTAGAACATGTGCCTTTACAAGTACGACACAACATGTGGTTAATGCACTATGGAGCTCCTGCACATTTCAGTCGAAGTATTCGTAAGCTTCTCAACAACAGTTTCGGTGACCGATGGATTGGTAGAGGCGGACCAATTCCATAGCCACGACGCTCTCCTAACCTCAACCCTCTTGACTTTCATTTATGGGGGCGTTTGAGAGGTCTTGTCTACGAAACCCCGGTACCAAATGTAGAGACTCTTCGTGGTCGGATTGTGGACGGCTGTGATACAATACCCCATTCTCCAGGGCTGCATCAGCGCATCAGGGATTCCATGCGACGGAGGGTGGATGCATGTATCCTCGCTAACGGAGGACGTTATGAACATTTCATGTGACAAAGTGTTTGAAGTCACGCTGGTACTTTCCGTTGCAGTGTGTTTCCATTCCATGATTAATGTGATTTTAAAGAGAAGTAATAAAATGAGCTCTAACATGGAAAGTAAGCGTTTCAGGACTCATGTCCACATAACATATTTTCTTTCTTTGTGTGTGAGGAATGTTTCCTGAAAGTTTGGCCGTGCCTTTATGTAACACCCTGTATATCCGAGACACATTCTTTCCACGATATTATAAAATAAATATTTTTATTTTATATTATATTTTTTCACAATTTTCGGAAATTATTTGAAGTTCTTTTGAAATTGCAGTAGGGCATAATTTTATTTTCACTGTGTGAAGGAGGTTTGCTACTTTTCTGAGCTTTCATCACGTATAGTCTTTCTCTTTGACTGTGTGAAGCAAGTATATGTGGCACAAAAGAAGAAACCGATTGCACGGGGGGAGGGGGGAGGGTGGCGGTGTGAATGAATGGAATAACAACAATTTCGATGTCAAGAAACAGCACACCTGTTGCGTTAAAAAGCGATTTTTACCGGAACTTGTGTGCTATTTCTTCACATCGACATTCTTCAAAAACAGTTGTTGAAAATGACGACAAAAATCTGAACGACAAGATTAGTCGTCGCGCTGGACGGAGACGTGTGAGAGGAAAAGGCTGACATAATCGGCGCTTGGCGCTACCAGCAGAAACTGTAATGTTTAGCTTCACCGCGCAATTTTAACACTACAGCTGCAAGGTCGCTGGTGTTGTAGAAACGAAGAAAGAGGGAAGTCCATATGAAGTGTTCGTTACTCGAATCCGATATGTGGCGAAACCAAGCGATGGACCCATCAGAAACCTTTTATTGTGCCACTTATACGCAGCTGCTATTGATAGGGAACTGATTATCGCCAAGCGTGAACGTGTATCGTTCTCCTTTCATTCCTGCGCTAAGGGGGTAGGTAGGCCGTTAACTAGTTGATTTACAGAATAGCTAATAATAAATCAGTACTTAGACACACAGCTCTAAAACTGACAGTATATTTACATTGTGCAGCCGATATTTTTATAGGCAGTTCTATCGATTTATCGATAGTACATTCCATATTTTGAGAGCCGATTATGTTACATTTTTTAAATATCGATATATCGGATACCCGATATTTTTAAAAATGTCAACAGTCCTACAGCTTACATTCATCTTGTAGCATGGCCAGACCCATCCTCACATGTGATTACACTCTTTTGGTTGATGTCGGTAATGTTTGCTACTGGCTTTAGAATGTATTTGCTGCGACTGTGGTGATGCCATATGTTCAAATGATGTATCATAGTTCTCATGACTTATAGAATCACCCACGTATTTTAAATAGTGGATGTAGAAGCTTCTGTTACTAGTATAAAGCGAAGTTATTTAGCTTCAAAAATTAGGAAACCATACTATACGAAACTGGCCTGCCCCACCAGCTGAGCGCGTTAGTGCACCGCTTCCAGGATTCAGGGAAGAGAGTCCGCTCCGGACTGACTCCGCCTTGCGGATTAACGACTGGTGAGCCGGGTAGCATAGATGAAGATTTTAGGCCGTTTTCCGCGTGTAAATATCGAGCTCGTTCCCCATGCCCTGCCTCAGATACCAGCGACGCAAACGTTTAGAGAACGTCCTCAGACTTTAACATGAAATTTACGTTAGATGCAGAAGGATGGGGCACACAGATTCCGTAGCAGCAGGAGTTGCGGAGTCAGCAACAGAAGCTACCCATTGTCGCTAACATTGCTTCTACACGTACAACAAAGCAGAGAAACGGGAAACAAGAGAAAGACGGAGAAGAAGAAGAAGAAGAAGAAATACAACACCTTTTTGAAAGAGAATTAAATTTTTCAGCATTCACATGCTTCCATTTTTTTTTTTTTTTTTTAGAATCTCAGTCTGCAAAAACGGAACCGTTATAGGATGGCTTTGTTGTCCGTCTATCTGTCTTTCTGTTCGATTGTTAAGAACAATTTCTCTTAGGAACAGGTAGACGTGTTGTTGTTGTGGTCTTCAGTTCAGAGACTAGTTTGATGCAGCTCTCCGTGCTACTTTATCATCTGCAATCTTCTTCATCTTCCAGTACTTACTGCAATCCAAATCCTTCTGAATCTGCTTAGTGTATTCATCCCTTGGTCTCCATCTACGATTTTTACTGTCCACGCTGCCCTCCATTACTAAACTGGTGATCCCTTGATGCCTCAGAACATGTCCTACCACCCGATCCCTTCTTCTAATCAAGTTGTGCCACAAATTTCTCTTCTCCCCAATTCTATTCAGTACCTCCCCATTAGTTATGTGATCTACCCATGTAATCTTCAGCATTCTTCTGTAGCACCACATTTCGAAAGCTTTTGTTCTCTTCTTGTCTAAACTATTTATCGTCCACGTTTCACTTCCATACATGGCTACACTCCATACAAATACTTTCAGAGACGACTTACCGACGCTTAAATCTATACTCGTCTCCAGAAACGCTTTCCTTGCCATTGCCAGTCTACATTTTATATCCTCTCTACTTCGACCATCATCACTTATTTCGCTCCCCAAATAGCAAAACTCATCTACTACTTTAAATGTCTCATTTCCTAATCTAATTCTCTCAGCACCATCCGATTTAATTCGACTTCATTCCATTACCCTCGTTTACCTTTTGTTGATGTTCATATCCTCCTCTCAAGACACTCTCCATTCCGTTCAACTGCTATTCCAGGTCCTTTGCTGTCTCTGACAGAATTACAATGTCATCGGCGAACCTCAAAGTTTTTATATCTTCTCCATGGATTTTAATTCCTACTCCGAATTTTTCTTTTGTTTTCTTTACTGCTTGCTCAATACTCAGATTGAATAACATCGGGGATAGGCTACAACCCTGTCTCACTCCCTTCCCAATCACTGCTTCCCTTTCATGCCCCTTGACTCTTATAACTGCCATCTAGTTTATGTCGGGTATCAAGCTCAAATTTGTCACTTATTGGGGTGTATGGTTCTTTGGCGATGGAAAAATTTTAAACTTCTACGTCAGTGCAATCGAAGGTTCCGGCCATTTATGTTACATATTTTGACATTCGAAAATTCAGTCATAAAAATCTACAGTGTGCTTCTAGTTAACCTAGAATCATGAAATTTGGCGAGAAGCAAGGTTTCACAGAACAAGCAAAGTAAAAAAATCTGAAACTTGTTAATTTGTAATTATAAAACACCAAAACATATTTTTTGTAATTTTTTAATTGTCTGTGTGTTTGTCTCTCTGTCTGTGAAGACCATTGTTCTCTGGTACAGTCTGGCATATCAAGGTCAAATTCATGCTTCCTTGGCGCTGTAAAAATTTTAAGCTTCTAAGTCACTGCAATCAAAAGATACGATCATTTACATCACATACAGGGCTATTACAAATGATTGAAGCGATTTCATAAATTCACTGTAGCTCCATTCATTGACATATGGTCACGACACACTACAGATACGTAGAAAAACTCATAAAGTTTTGTTCGGCTGAAGCCGCACTTCAGGTTTCTGCCGCCAGAGCGCAGTGAGACAAAATGGCGACAGGAGCCAAGAAAGTGTACGTCGTACTTGAAATGCACTCACATCAGTCAGTCATAACAGTGCAACGACACTTCAGGATGAAGTTCAACAAAGATTCACCAACTGCTAACTCCATTCGGCCTTGGAATGCGCAGTTTAAAGCCTCTGTAAGGGAAAATCAACGGGTCGGCCTGCAGTGAGCGAAGAAACGGTTGAACACGGTCGGGCAAGTTTCACGCGTAGCCCGCGGAAGCCGACGAATAAAGCAAGCAGGGAGCTAAACGTTTGGAAAATCTTACGGAATAGGCTAAAGCAGAAGCCTTACCGTTTAAAATTGCTACAAGCCCTGACACCCGATGACAAAGTCAAACGCTTTGAATATTCGACGCTGTTGCAACAGCTCATGTAAGAGGATGCGTTCAGTGCGAAACTTGTTTTTAGTGATGAAGCAACATTTTTTCTTAATGGTGAAGTGAACGGACACAATGTGCGAATATGGGTGGTAGAGAATCCTCACGCATTCGTGCAGCAAATTCGCAATTCACCAAAAGTTAACGTGTTTTACGCAATCTCACGGTTTAACTTTTATGGCCCCTTTTTCTTCTGCGAATAAAACGTTACAGGACACGTGTATCTGAACATGCTGGAAAATTGGCTCATGCCACAACTGGAGACCGACAGCGCCGACTTCATCTTTCAACAGGATGGTGCTCCACCGCACTTCCATCATGATGTTCGGCATTTCTTAAAGAGGAGATTGGAAAACCGATGGATCGGTCGTGGTGGAGATCATGATCAGCAATTCACGTCATGGCCTCCACACTCTCCCGACTTAACCCCATGCGATTTCTTTCTGTGGGGTTATGTGAAAGATTCAGTGTTTGAACCTCCTCTACCAAGAAACGTGCCAGAACTGCGAGCTCGCGTCAACGATGCTTTCGAACTCATTGATGGGGACATGCTGCGCCGAGTGTGGGAGGAACTTGATTATCGGCTTGATGTCTGTCGAATCACTAAAGGTTCACATATCGAACATTTGTGAATGTCTAAAAAAACTTTTTGAGTTTTTGTGTGTGTGTGTGCAAAGCATTGTGAAAATATCTCAAATAATAAAGTTATTGAAGAGTTGTGAAATCGCTTCAATCATTTTGTAATAACCCTGTATTTTTATACTCGAAAACTCACTCATTAAAACCTATAGGGTACTTCCTGCTGACCTAGAATCGCGAAACAAGTCAAGCAGCAAGGCGTCACAGTACAAGTAAAGTATAAAACCTGAAACTTGTTCAATTGTAAATATATCACATAAAAATGACTTTTGGCCATTTTAACATACATTACATTCCTCTTGCTACAAAAGCTTAATAAACGAACATTAGTGCATACAAACATAAAATATAAGTTGTTCTCATGTTTTAGTAAATGCAAAATGTTTTAATAAATCTTCTCTCTCTACATATATAAACTGAAGTCTCCTGCTTGCTGCTTTTCATCTGTCCAGGCTACTCTCAGGAACTACTGTGTAGATTTTTTTTTATACGGTCTTCGAATTACCGAGACCAATATCTTGCCAATATTGACACCTGTAACAGGCACAAGTCGTTGAGATTCTAGATTCACTGGATGAAAGAAAACTCTCTCTCGTTCTGTCTTTGTCACATATACGTTCTAATTTTGAACGGAATCATCCTGCGCGATTCTATTTGCTCTTGGACGACTTGGCGAGAGAGGTCTAAACCAAGGAGTGGCATAAAGGGACCAGAAAAAAGAAATAATAATGAAAGATGATTCAAGGGGAGACGTTTATGAAACTGACACAAAATGTCAATTTTCAATTTAATTTTTATTTATTAGTAGAAATGGAAATGAGAGTATGACATCGTTGGCCGGGACGCCCCTATCCGGAGAAGTTCGGCCGCCGAACTCATGCACGATAAGTTCCCAATGTTTCAATGGTGAAACTGCATCAGAATTGCCCGAAAAATAATTAAATGTGTGACACGACATTCCTGCTACGCCAGCTTTCTAAGCAGCACTTCAACATCTACGGGCTCAGAGTGGTAAAAACCCTTGCATTCGCGAGGAAAGATTTCCGAATGCTGGTCCCTGGCAGATCTTGAACTTCTAAAAAGTTGTATTCACGGTATAACTCGGAATCTAAATGAATGGAAACGATGCTCTAAAACCATATTTTCACCTGCTACAGTTGTCAGAGTGGAACTTACTTACGGTTCTTGTATTTAATGATGGGAACGTGGGGACGATGAAAGTATTATAAAGAGTGGGCTTTGAGAAGGGAAATTTCGGTTACGACATCTCGAGAAAAATAGATTTACATCGCCTGTCTGCAGCTGAAGACCTAGTATAGGAAAGGAGGCAGAGAAACAAGCAACCAGAAGAGGTCTTTATGGGAAACAGGCCGCTGAGTACAAATCTGTGGCCTTCTGAAGAGATTATAAAAAACGTTAGGTTGAACTTTAAATTACATTTCATGAAAATTATATTTTTTGAAGTTTTTGTATCTTTTTCTCAGAATATATGAAGGCTAGAATTATGAAATTTTGTGTACTTATTTTGTAACACCAATAATGGATAAATTCGTGTATATTCCGTATAAGTTCTACACTAGTGTATATGCATAGTCAAGATCTTCGGTTACGTAAATACGTAATAATTATGTTAATTATTTTGGCGTTTTAAGAAACCATATTGTAGCTGTACCTCTGGTTTTATATGTAATACTCTGTGAATGTAATAATCTGCAAAAACTCTGTATATTTTACTGATCCATTACTAGGGTAGCTAAATGTGAAACGGTAGTATAGCCGCGCGGCTACGGAAGTAGTTTGGCGGGAGCGGAAAAGGTGGACTTTGCGCGCAAGGCGCTTGATTCCTTTGTGGCGAGTGGCAGTTCGAGTTCTGACTGTGATACTGAGTGTACAGCGGCAACCTTGGTCACTATTGTGGTTAATTTGGATGTATAAATTGAGGGAAGAAGAGCTTGCGAGCATGTAAATTAGCCTCGAATGGCATGTAAAGTGACCTGTCGACCATGGTATCGTTATCGGCCCTGTTTGGTTTAATTTACGACGCCAAGAAGAGTTATATCAGGGAGTGGCTAACGTTAAGAACCATGGTTGCTGTACCCCCAGTTTTATAGCGACTGCAATTTGCCACAAGCACCACCATCTTCAGCATTAATGTTGTCTAAATACGCACATCGAATGGTTCAAGTATTATGTATTGAATAATAACTTTGTATGGAACTTCTAACTTACGTGTGCACACGCATGATTATCCCCAGTCACGTTTCTAGACAGGGTTCTTTCCAAGTGAATTAATTCCCAGTATCCTGTTTTTATTAAACTGTCAATTTTGCCAGTAAAACATTTTGCAATTATAACAAACTTTGTAGACTATAAAGTTTGGTTAGTTTTCTGTACAGTAGTAAATTATTTACTCCACATAATTTTTCATCTTAAAGTTTCCTGAAGTGTGTTCATAAAGAAAGCTTTTCATTAAATAAGAAGCGGTCATTAAAATAATCAATGACAAAAATATGAAGTGTGTGTAGCTGTCTGTAAGTAAAAGTTATAAAAAGACAGCAGTAACATTTTACTTTGAACAGGTTTGTAAATTTTTAATTGTTTGTTTCTTTGTATATGTTTCCTTGAAGTAGTGTTTCAAGTTGGGTAGTCATTTACAAAACCAATTTTACTTTGTCTCCAATGACATAGAAGTTGCTATGTCCCCTGTTACTTGTTGAACAAATTTTGCATTATTCATTGTTACAAAATGTATTTCCCATTTTCTTAATTTTGTGTTTTACCATTTTCAGTTGATTATGGTTCCTCAAACCATACAAGTTTAAGGAGCCCCATAAGCTGCTGTGATAAATGAAAGTAAAGACTGTTTCTGAGCAAGTGTAGCAAATAATTCTACTGCCCATTTGTATAGGGCAACGGCCGTGCCGCAATGGATACACCGGTTCCCGTGAGATCACCGAAGCTAAGCGCTGTCGGGCGTGGTTGGCACTCGACCGATAGTAGCGGCTTCGGTCAGGAATACCATCATAACGACCGGGAGAGCGATGTGCTGATCCCACGCCCCTCCTATCCACGTCCAACACTGAGGATGACACGACGGTCGGATGGTCCCGGTAGGCCACTCGTGGCCTGAACACGGAGTGCCCTTTGTGTAGAGTAACCTCATATAGAAATCTCTGAAGCCCATAATAATCAGTACTATTTCAAATCATGATCTTTTTTGTGATATTTGATTAAAATAATAGTAGTTTATGGTATTGCACGTCAGACCTTGTTAGTAGGTTCATATGACATTCTGCATTTGTTCATTATATTACATAGTAGTTTTTGCCAATAGTTAGTGTTATTGTGAGGCAGTGTGTACTATTGCCTTTATTGGCCATTCTATGTTCTGCGTAAAGGTTATCTGTTGTGCTGTTTGCTAGGGTAAGTTACTGCACAATACTGAGAGTAACTGTGTTAGAAGAGACTAGTTGGAGCAGCAATTGAGGTTAATTTTCATAGGCGAAGTTTATTTATGCTTTGCTATAATACATGATGACGAATTGCCTAATTAAGCTGATGACCTCATGTACATATAATTACAGTTCGCTTTCATAGTAGTAGAGCGATAGTTCAAAACCTGTTTGTTTTGCTCTTGTTACTGTTTCGTTTATTCGCGAACACAAAATTATAGTCCGATTGTTGTCATTAGGTACTGTCACGGTCAGGCTAAACCCTTCACAGAAGATTAACATTATCGCCGATTGATAATTTGGTAAGGGCCAGTAGTGTTACAATTTCTATAAACCCAGTAAATGTTGTCTGAAGAGCAAATTTTGAAATTCTGTGTGTAACATGAGATACGGAGCTTGGAACTCTGCATGAATTTTATATTATGTTTAAAGAATTATAATTGAAAATTATTAAAATTCTTCTATATTCAAAAAACCTCATGAGAGAAGCTTACTATACGCAAAGAAATTAAACAGAGAAAATTTTGTAGAAATTTCGCGAATAGGGTCCGAGAAAAAGACATATATTATTATTTGATAACAAGTTTTTTCAGTTCCATAAAAAGTTAGATAAACATAAACCAAGGAACTTAAGAGTAATTTAATTGCCGTAGCTTCAGAGTTGTGGATTTGGTGCATCTTTTAAATAGTGTGTGTTTTTCATGAATGTTCCTCCTGTAAGAACTACCTCTTACGCTCTTATCGGCTGCCTGCGAGAAGTCCCTCGTCCCGTTGCTGTGAATGCCCGCTATTGCCACAGCGTCATTTCTGCAGTGTCGTTTCGCCGAAGTAGCATCGTAAAGGGAAGACCATTAACGATCACACGACTTTCGGTATCAAGGTTCATGGATTAGCATCGCCTGGTTCACACTGCTGCCGCCTACACGACTCCTTCACGTTCAGCAAGAGAGAGTTCACTACCGCTTCTCTACAATATTTTAGATCTAAGAGGTCAGCCAGCGGATGCCGAGGCAAATGTATTATTTCACTGAAGACTTCAGATTTCTGACGATTTCTGCCAACTGAGGTCTGGAGCGAGACTGAGACATGTGTCCTTTCCATGTGATAGAACAATAACTGAAATGGAAAATACACTGCCCTGAAAAACTGAATGATGAGATAAAGTAACATAACATATTAACAACTAGGTGGAAATGTATGAAAGTGTGGGGGCATGTTGCCAGAAGTCTCCCAGTCGGCTACCGAGAGCCGCAGTCACGTGGCATAGGGTCAGCGTGACTATATCGCCAAATGGGGCTGGCCCAAAACACGACGTACACTCTACTCATCATAAGAATAAACCTGATTTAAACAAACACAAACGCGATGATTTGTTAGTAGCCGTGGCACACGTACACTGGTGTTGTTTCGCTCTTGGAAGTAGGTCCTACTTATGTATTAGATATCTCATTACTATGTTATGTTAAATGAAACTTTAAGACTTTCTAATGTGTTAACAACTATCAACGGTTTCTTAATCATGCTTTAGCTCAGTGGTTTGTCGCGCTGTTAATACGCAGTATGAAAATGGCTGAGGCTGTTTCCTGCCCCGTAGTGAAAGACGCGTGTGGAACGCGGTTAAAAAGTTCCCCGAAATGGGTTGTTCTTAATGTTTTTCATAAATTTGGAGAAAAAAAATCGGCTTTGAAGTTTCCCAAGGGATTGATTCAGTTGAGAGGCAAACACCCATTGGAACTATAGCGGAATCGCTAGCGTAGTAGATTGATAAACAGGTACAGTTAACGGTTCGTTTGTTAAGTCTCGCTTTGGTCCTCCTTTTCTCGTCCAGTTTGAAATACCTTCATCTCGTAAAGGTAAAATTTAACATTTTTTATTAAGTGTCGTATAAACATGAAAAATAATCATTTTCACAGTACCGAGCACACCATACAAATGCTGCATTTATTACATTTGCCACTGTACCATTACAATATGAACCCAACATAACTGATCTGGAGCCAATTACGGCCTTTCTCGCGATTAACAAGATTGTTAAGCTGTCAGACAAATGACCTAACGCACGCAGCTTATTCACATGTCACTGGTGCACGCTGGCGGGATATACAATGAAGCGCCAAAGAAACTGGTATAGGCACGCGTATTCAAATAAAGAGATATGTAAACAGGCAGAATACGTCATTGTGGCCGGGAACGCCTATATAAGACAATAAATGTCTGGCGCAGTTGTTAGATCGGTTACTGCTACTACAATGGCAGGTTATCAAGATTTAAGTGAGTTTGAACGTGGTGTTATGTCGGCGCACGAGCAATGGAACACAGCACCTCCGAGGTAGCGATGAAGTGGGAATTTTCCCGTAGGACCATTTCACGAGTGTACTGTTAATATCGGGAATCTGGAAAAACATGAAATCTCTGACATAGCTGCGGGTAGAAAAAGAACCTGCAATAACACGACCAACAACGACTCAAGAGAATCGTTCAATGACAGAAGTGCAAGCCTTCCGCAAATTTCTGCAGATTTCAGTGCTGGGCCATCAAGAAGTGTTAGCGCACTAACCCTTCAACGAAACATCATCGATATGGACTTACAGAGCCGAAGGCCCGCTCATGTACCCTTGGTGACTGAGCGGCACAAAGCTTTAGGCTTCGCCTAGGCCCGTCAACACCGAAATTGGACTGTTGATGACTGGAAACATATTGCCTGGACGGACGAGTCTCGTTTCAAATTGTATCGAGCAGATGGACGGGTACGGGTATGGAGACAACCTCATGAATCCATGGACCCCGCAAGTCAGCAGGACACTGTTCAAGCTGGTGGAGCCTCTGTAATGATATGGGAAGTGTGCAATTGGAATTATGTGGGACCCCCCGATACGTCTAGATACGACTCTGGCAGGTAACACATACGTAAGCATCCTGTCTGATCACCTGCATCTCTTCATGTTCATTGTTGATTCCGACGGGCTTGGTCAATCCTAGCAGGACAATGCGATACCCCAAACGTCCAGACTTTTTACAGAGTGGTTCCAGGAACGCTCATCTGAGATTAAACACTTCCGCTGGCCCCCAGAACCCCCAGACATGAATATTATTGAGCATATCTGGGATGCGTTGCAACGTGCTGTTCAGAAGAGATCTCCACTCCCTCGTACTCTTACGGATTTATGGACAGCCTTGCAGCATTCATGGTCTCAGTTCCCTCCAGCACTTCTTCATATATTGGTCGAGTGCTTGCCACGTCGTGTTGCGGCAATTATGCATGCTCACAGAGGCCTACACGATATTAGGCAGGTGTACCAGTTTCTTTGGCCCTTCAGTGTAGAATGGCACATCATAAAAGAAAAGGAGATAATGAGAGGCCCGGGTGGCTTCTTGGATTCTATTGTTGATCTACTCGTTATTCCTGGATTCGGATAAGAAGGGATGCAAGAGATTACCAGACGACTGACTGTAATTAATGATTTCATTGGCTTCAGTATTCAAGAATACGGCGAAATCCCCGCAGTATCCTTTTGCATCACACATAGCTCGCTCAGAATAATTACTCTGAGTTTAAGATAGGAAGTTTCATCACTCTTATTAGTAATTAGAATAGTATGTTAGGGGAGAACGGGAGCACCTTATGCTTTCCGTCTGGTCACCCAAGAAGCATGCGGTAGTGCAGGACTTTTGCGGAATTTTATTTCATTCTCTTCAGAAATTAAATGATATTCGAAGCTATATTGTTTCTCTGCTCGTCTCTTTTTAAGTCTACTGCTCACATTATAGTAGGTTATTTGGACCATCTGACTGGCCAGTGCTGTCCGAGTTAAATGGGTCGGTAAAGCTGTTGTTCGGCATTATCGCACAGTCTATCTGCGTGTGATACAGCAGAAAACGTATTCTCGTGATAGATCGCAGTTGTCTGTACTGGACACAGCTTGGCTTCCGCTCCACGTGAGACGAAATCCAACGAGATTCAAGCGAACGCGGGAGAATACATGGTGTAATGTTTCCATCATGCATATTCTTACGATGAACTAGAGTTGGGCAACACGATTCTTTTTCGCGATTCGATTCCTATGATTCAGTCTCACATTGCAAATCGATTCCTACGACTCGCTCACGATTCTTTCCCGATTCATTCTAGTCTGCGATGGCACGATTCTTACGGAATGCAAAAAATTCTACATCTTACTCATAGATGGCAGGACATGTCTGAAATCGTCAATGGGGTTAGAATCGAACTGTGTCAGAAATAGTTTATTTATGAGTAAACATGCATATGACGTTACAGGTGTGATTCTCGATTTATACGTGTAATGCCTTAATTGACGAAAAGTCACGTTTGATTTGATTGCATCTATTGTTTTATTTCAGTACGCCAGGAAAGATGAGTTGATTTGTGCGAAAGGTGATGCAAAATTGCTTCCTTTGTTCACAAGCATCCTCCACTAGACTGCTATCTGGCGGTCGTAATCATTCGGCACGACTCGGCATGATTCGGAAGTTGCCTTCGAAGCATAGCGTACTAAGACTCGATGACTCGGAAACACACAATCGTTCTTACGATTCTTTTGAACGACGATTCGTCCGTATCACGATTCGATTCTTCCTATTCTTTATTTATAGTCGCTCAAATGAACGACTCATTCGCGAATCGCCACAACTCTACGATGACCACTATACAGGGTGTTACAAAAAGGTACGGCCAAACTTTCAGGAAACATTCCTCACACACAAATAAAGAAAATATGTTATGTGGACATGAGTCCTGAAACGCTTAACTTCCATGTTAGAGCTCATTTTATTTTCGTCAGTATGTACGCTCAATGGAGCACGTTAAATGATTTCATGCGGGATACTCTACCTATCCTGCTAGAACATGTGCCTTTACAAGTACGACACAACATGTGGGTCATGCACGATGGAGCTACTACACATTTCAGTCGAAGTGGTCATACGCTTCTCAACAACAGATTCGGTGACCGATGGATTGGTAGAGGCGGACCAATTCCATGGCCTCCACGGTCTCCTGACCTCAACCCTCTTGACTTTCATTTATGGGGGCACTTGAAAGCTCTCGTCTACGCAACCCCGTACCAAATATAGAGACTCTATGTGCTCGTATTGTGGACAGCTGTGATACAATACGCCATTCTCCAGGGCTGCATCAGCGCATCAGGGATTCCATGCGACGGAGGGTGGATGCATGTATCCTCGCTAACGGAGGACATTATGAACATTTCATGTAACAAAGTGTTTGAAGTCACGCTGGTATGTTCCGTTGCAGTGTGTTTCCATTCCATGACTAATGTGATTTTAAAGAGAAGTAATAAAATGAGCTCTAACATGGAAAGTAAGCGTTTCCGGACACATGTCCACATAACATATTTTCTTTCTTTGTGTGTGAGGAATGTTTCCTGAAAGTTTGGCCATACCTTTTTGTAACACCCTGTATAGATGAAGGAACGGGAAAAGACGACGTAAGACGACGTGCTCCAACTGGCGAGCACTGCACGTGCACAGTGTTTTTCATTACAACATGGCCCGGAGCCAATATCGGGATAACTTCAGACAGGGAAGAATCATTGGCGAGTGTAGCCCAGGAGTTTGGTATCGCGCACAGCATAGTTTCACAGGCATGGGGAGTGTTCCGAATCACAAACACTGCTGCTTGAAGGATAGGAGGTGATCAGCCATGGTCGACTACAGCAGCAGACGGCAGCCAACTGCAGGAGGTGGCTCATGTCGGCACAAATGACGTGTGTCTCTATGGATCGGAAGACATTCTGTTTCCGGCGGATATCTGAATTGGTGAAGACTGCCAGTCTTGCTAGCGAGATGAAGGCTGAACTCACTATCTGCAACATCGTCGACAGGACCCATTCTGGACCCTTGGTACAGAGCCGAGTGGAGTGTCTGAATCAGAGGCTCAGACGGTTCTGCGACCGTGTAGGCTGCAGATTCTTCGACTTGCGCCATAGGGTGGTGGGTTCCGCTAAATAGGTCAGGAGTCCACTACACACAGGAGGCGGTTACACGTGTAGCAGGGGCTGTGTTGTGTGGATTGGGCGGTTAGTCTCAGGAAAGATAAAAAAGGGCTCCAGTCTCAAAAGATACAGGGCAAAGAAACGACGAGAATCGACCAAGCAACAGTCGGTATTGTAGTTGTAAATTGTCGTAGCTTTGTTGGAAAAGTACCAGAACTTCCAGAGCTGATAGAGAGCACTGAAGCTGAAATCGTTATAGGAACAGAAAGCTGGCTAAAGCGGGGGATAAATTCTGTCGATATGTTTACACAGGCGCAAACCGTGTTCAGAAAGGATAGGTTAAATAAAGTAGGTGGTGGTGTGTTTTTGACTGTTGGTAGTAGTTTATCATGTAGTGAAGTTGAAATAGATAGTTCCTGCGAATTACTATGGGTAGAGGTTATACTCAGCAGCCGTACCAATAAATAATTGGCTCCTTCTACCGACTCCCGGACTCAGATGATATAATAGCTGAACGGTTAAAAGAAAACTTGAATCTTATTACAAATAAGTACCCCACTCATACTGTTATAATTTGTGGAGACTTCGATCTACCCTCGATTTGTTGTCGAAAATACGTGTTCAAAGCCGGTGGTAGACAGAAAACATCATCCAAAATTGCACTTAATCCTTTCTCTGAGAATTACTTTGAGCAATTAGTTCATGAGCCCACACGAATTGTAAACGGTTGCGAAAACACACTTGACCTCTTAGCCACAAATAATCCTGATCTAATAGAGAGCGTCATGACGGATACAGGGATTAGTGAACACAAGGCCATTGTAGCGAGGCTCAAAACCACATCAACCAAAACCACTAAAAATAAATACAAAATATATCTATTTAAAACAGCAGATAAAAATCCGCTTCATGCCTAAACATTCATGGTGGTGTCTGATTGTTCTATATCGTGTCTCCCTACCACTTTCGCGCAACGACGCTCTGAGCGTGTTTTTTAGGGAACTAGTTTGAACCTGGGACCTGTTGCTGGTAAGGAGACGCCAGACCACACATGACATGTAGAATTCAGAAGAGTTCAGTGAGACTAACGATGATATAATCAAATGCTTAATGATCTCAGCGTCAGCTCCACTGCACTCCCTGTAAAAGAATCTTAATTCTAACTAAATATAGTGGAAAGGGTTCAAGGCTTTCCTATTTTTAGTTAGCTGGTAAAATAACGTCGAAAAAGCAGTTAAGTTTACCATTGGAAATTTATTCTAATCACAAAACATCGTTTATAAATTGCACTATTGATAAAAGGAAATGTTTTAATACAGGATGGTAAAAACCAACTGCGTTCAACAAAAATGTGAACGAATATTACCTAAATGGGTTTCCAAGTTCTACAATCGGTCGAAGGATGACCTATGCCATATCACATCTATAATCTAGGTTTAATTTAAGTTTCACAAAAGAGAAAACTATCAAAATGGTCTACAGTGACCCTCAATTATCTTTAATAACTTATCTAACTTGTCGTAAATTACAGTGGCTGGTGTGGCTTCTCAATAACTATATAAAAGAAAAATCATCGCGTTTCAGATCTGTTCTTCAAGTGGCAAATGTGAACACCATGAGTTTTAATTAACGATCGGCACTAGTATTAAGCAAAAAGGGGGTGTAACAGATGAGACTTCTGCAGTTCTGAGTGAAGCCTTATGCGCTCAAAAATGCGGCATCGCGTGCGTTCATTACCTTGTCGGTGTTTAAGCAGCGTCAGGGCGGCAGCGGCCGGCGCAGCAGCCATCCAGCTCGCCGTCTCAGAGCCAACTCTCGAACTTCTCCTTACTACAATTTACCGAAGTTAGTTTAAAGAAACTATCTGGCTATGTTTTCATCTGACCAATCAGGGTCTCAATGTTAACCTTAAGCTCCGCCTACAAAAATTCTGTCTATCCAATGAGAAACGTTATACTTCTCGTGGTGGGGCAATGTTTTTAAAGTTTGCAACGTAACAGAGACGCTAAAAAGTCTCACGCTAAAACCTGCAGCTAGTGTGGTCCTTTTAGCGTTATCGTGAGATCTATACTGCTCTTCTGGAGAGCTCTATCTTTTAACATGGGCTGGGGAGTGATCCTAATGTAAGAGACACGCAAAAAAGTCTCACGCTAAAACTTGCGGATGGTAGTGGCCCTTTTTGTGTTATCGTAAGATCTATACTGCTTTTCTGGAGGGCTCTAGCTTTTAACATGGGCTGGGGGTTGTCCTTGACATACCTGAGGCGCGAAACAGCCTCACGCTAAAACGTGCGGGTTGTATAGTTGTACAGGTGTGCTCGCGGCGTGGGTGCCCAGCCCCTCTCTTTTCTAGCTTAACACGGTTCTGCTCTCAGCTTCTTTCCTCGTTTCTCCCCTTGGAACTGCGTCTGCCTCACGGTGGGAAGGTACGACATGCATTTAAGCATTCTTGTGTTAGTCTGTGGTATTCCATTTGCTCACTCATTACTCGTATTACTTTGGTTAATTTAATGTCACGATTTATTCGGATCTATGTGACATACTACTGGATTTGCTTATCATGTCAGGGTTTTCATGTAAGGTGTTGGATTTGCCTGACACCTTACATATCACCACCCTTCGAACTTAATTTTTGCACTGAATTTGGCAATGATTGAATCGTTGTCTAAGTCAGTAAAAATTTTTCTAATTTATCTAAATTTTGTTGCGTATTGTTCATCCACGTTATTCTGTTCTATACTAGTTTGTATTACTAATTTATATTTTTATATTCTTCCACATTATAATTAAAAATGACAAGAGAAGAATATTTTTATACTATTATTAGTTTTTAATTATTTTTCTTTCTTTATTTAAGTGTGAAGTTTGCTTTTTAAGAAGTTTGTTATCGAAAGTGAGGAGTCTTTCACATCGATTTTCTTAGATATATTGTTTTTATAAATAGTAGTAATTAAGTAAAATCTGTTCCTAACACATTTTCTAAATATCATGTGCAAGAAAAAATGTTTTTGTTTCTAGACACACATTTCAACATTGTTGCACTAACAAGTAAGAATTATTTCCAAGAATTGCTTTGACAAAGAAATATACATACACAAGTATTGAGATATTATCCTAACAAATTTTACAAATGCTAAAAAAATTGCTTTGACAAAGAAATATACATACACACGTATTGAGGTATTATCCTAATAAATGGTACAAATGTTAAAGAAAGGGAAAACATCCAACAAGATAATTTTTTATTCCTTGTTTTTGTAACGAGAAAATAAGTAAAATATAGTTATTCTTTCATTTTTATGAGGAGAAAATAAGTGGCATATTCTTTCTTTATATACTGTCCATTTCAGAACTAATGACTTATTTTTATCGATTGTTAATTTTTTATTTAAGTCCATAGTCAATGACTGTTATTTTGTAGTTTATTAGCTGTCTGGTGTGCTTAAGTTATTTAGTTTTTCACACGTTTCTTTTGCACAATTCCTACATCACATAATTTGATTTCACACTTTCACACAATCCTGTGAATGTTTAAGCAAGAGGTTGGCGAATGTTTTTGCACGAAGGTGATGGACTTGAGCGAGATGGATGTGGGCAAGTATTTCATGTACAGCTTCGTTCGTCGTTCCTTGATGGCTTTGCAAGTGTGTGTTGCTGTTGTGGAGGTCCCTTAATGGAATGGAGCTGTGAGTGCAGAATCTCGTGGTTTACTGGCTTTGTATGAGTGAAAGTCATCGTTATGTGTCGCTGAAAGCGGTCGTTTGTCGTTGTAATACTTCGCAGACGACTAGTTTACAATAGGATAGGGATTTGGGAAGGTATGTCGTCTATTCTTCACCCATCTTCTTTCTTGGTCTCAATCTTGCGAATCTTCAACTTCTGTTCTTCCCGCTTTTTCTCTGCTTCTTCTTGGTTCTTCTCTGGGCAGGATATGGAAATATTTATTGATAACTAGTCGCTTTGAAGTTCTCCTCCTAGTAACAGTTTGATAAATTGTTTAGGTGTGTCATTTTTACTTTATGGAAGTTTTCTTCAATTTCGTGCATCAGCGTGCTGTTTAATAGCAGTAGTGTGACTTTTACACATATTTTTTGCCAGGGGTGGCTTGCCCAAGCGGTTTTCTCGTCGGGCCGTTTTTTTTGCTCGCTCCGCTGTGTCGGGGGCGCCCTGGGGTGGCGTCCCGTGGCGCCTCTGCAGGGCTGTCACTGTGCGGATTCCTGTTCCATCCCAGCAAGGTTCTACCTAGCGGGCACATTTATTGCCCACTTTCGCTACAAGGGCCGTCCGTTAGTTTCGCCTTTCCCTTCTCTCGACGCTCCTGCTATGTAGGAATCGTGTCTCGCTAATTACGTCCTTTTCTTTCTTGATACATTTCGCGTTGCAACTTGTGGATCGTTGCATCTCTTCCTTGCTGGAGTTTTTACAATGGTTCTTACAAAAAGTTTTACTTAAAATCATCTAACATATATCTAGTACCTACTTGTTTACGCCTTCTTAAAAAGCTTTACAAATTTCGGCGCCCTTTTCCATGTTACAATTCTAAGATATTTGGAGTCTTAACGTCTACTCAAGAATCCTCAAATTCGTTTTTTATTTTTGTGTAGTGTCGTGGTGTATGGCATTTTAGTATTTCATGCTGTTAGACTATCTACGCTTGATCCCTTCACCTTAATCTATCGTACTATTGGTGTTATTATTGAAACTACTTTCTTATTCCCACCTTCCTCTCTCTTCATTCTTCTTTCACCTGACGATCTTATCTGCAACATAATCTTGAAATATTGTGCTGATTATTTACCAATAATAAAATTAATCTTCAAACTTTTTTATATGGCTCACATGGTGAAGTCCTAAGGTTTTGCCTGTTTTTGGGTTCATTAGTTCCACAGCATTATCATGAGCAATTCGGCTAATTATGACAGGTCCTTTATATGCTGCGTAAAACTTATGTATTTTGTGTTTCTTTTTGCTGGAGAGATGGTGTGTTTTTACAAATACTTTCTGGCCTACTGAGAATGTTCTTTTAATTGCTGTTCTATCTCCTCTTTCTTTTCTTTTAATGGCTGCCTTTCTGATGTTGGAGAGTGCTGTTGCTATGATTTGTTTGTGCTGTCTACGTGGTACAATAGGAAATCTAACATTTTCTCTAGTTATGTTTGGGGGTTCAATATTTTTAAGTACAGTAACTGGAGGTAGTAGTGTAGTGCTATGTGGCATTTCATTTATTACTTCTTGAAAATCTTTAAGGTATATATCCCAAGTGTTGTGTCTTTTGCCTGCATATAATCGACATAAAGTGCCTATGTCCTTCATAGATCGTTCTGCTGGATTTACGCTAGGTTTGTACTTAGATATGTAGACGGGTTTTATTTTGTGTTGTTTTAACGTGTTCTGCCATTGCACTGATTTGTATTGTGGGCCATTATCGGAAATTATTCGTTCCACTCGACCTACTTGTCTGAGAAAATCTTGTCTAAATGCTTTACTTATTGCAAGACCTGTTGCCCGTTTTAATGGTGTCAAGGTAACATATTTAGAAGTAAGTTCTAAAACAACAAATATGAAAATATATCCATTTTTTGTGCGTGGGAGGGGCCTCATCAAATCTGTTGCAGCTATTTGTTTTAATCTTTTAGGGATTATTGGAAACATAGGTGGTTTGGTTTGGAAAGTGACGTGTTTAGCCCTCATACATTTTTTGCATTTGACTAATACTGTTCTAATTCGTCTTTCCATATTAGGAAAATGGCTTGTTTGTTTTATTTTTAAAAAAGCATTTCTTTGGTCCAAAGTGGCCATTACTTAAATGTGTATACCATATGTACTTATTAATTAGTTCATCTGGGATATAAATTAACCATTCATTCGTTGCAACATTTCGTCTAAAAAATAAAACATTGTTTTTTACGAGATAGTGCTGTCGAATGTCTGGAAAATCCTTACTTCTCCACTTGTGTTTGATTCCTAGTATTTCGGGATCCTTGTCCTGTTCTTTGCCTATGTTTTTCAATGCTGTCGTAATGTAGTTTTCGAAAGGTACTTGTTTCATATAGTACATTGTAAACTGGTCTTCTGCTGCTTCCAAACCTATGTTTTTGGATGCACCCTGTGGACATCGTGATAAAGCATCTGCTAATACATTCGCTGGTCCTGGTATGTGTGTAATAGTGAAGTCAAATTCTTGTAGTATTAACATCCATCTGGCTAACCTCCCATGAGTTAGTTTGAGGGGTTAACAGAAATTCTAATGCTTTGTGGTCAGTATATACTTTTGTTTTTCTTCCGAACAGGAAGTATCGAAAACGTTGGAAGCCCCATACAATGGCCAATGCTTCCAGCTCTGTGACTGAATAGTTTTTCTCGCTTTTTGTGAGTACCCGACTGGCAAAGGCAATTGTCCTATATGATCTTAGCCCTGCCTGTTCGTATTCTTGGAATAAAACAACTCCTAAACCTGTTTTCGCGCTATCAGTGGCCATACAAAAATTTTGTGTTAGATCAGGATGTGCTAAAATCGGTGCTGTTGTTAGTGCGTTTTTCACTTTTAAAAATTCTTCATTGGCTTGTTGATCCCATACCCATGGCGTGTTTTTTCCAGTCAATGCACATAGGCGTGGTGTTGCGAGAGAGTCGATCCAAATAAATTTTTTATAGAATCCGGTGAGACCTAGAAATCCTCTGAGAGTTTTCTTATTATATGGAGTACAGAATTCTTTGATAGCCGTTAGTTTTTCTGGATCGGGCATTATCCCTTTCTCGGAAATTATGTGTCCTAGAAATTTGACCTCTCGCCTTCCAAATTTGGATTTTGTTATATTTACTGTGACCCCATGCTCTTTCATGATCTGTAAAAACTGATTTAGTGTGTCGTTGTGATGTTCCCAAGAGGGTTCTGCTATAATCACATCATCAACATAAGAAGTATTTTTTTGTAAAATTTCAGGACTGAGTATAGTATTAAATCCCCTAATAAACGCTGCTGATGATATGTTTAAACCAAATGGCAATCGTTTAAACTGGTAACATCTACCTAATACGATAAATGCTGTAAATTTTCTACATTCTGGGGCCAATTCTATTTGCCAGAAACTACTCCGTAAATCAATTGATGAAAATATCTTAGCACCGTGGAAGTTTTGTATCAACTCCTCTAATTTTTCTGGGCGATCTGTCTCAGTGATTATGATTGTGTTGATCTGCCTGGAATCAAGCACTAACCTGATGCTCCCATCTCGTTTTTGTACAATATGGAGCGGGCTGTTATATGTGGAGATAGCTGGTTCAATAATATCGTCATCTAACATTTTGGATATCTCCTGGAATACTTTATTCCTGTAGCTTAATGGAATTGTATAGGGTGGCACTCTAAATAGTTTGTGCTGTTTTACTTCAAACTTGTACTGAAAGTGCTTAATACTGCCAGTCTTAGGTAAAAATACCTCTGCTTTATTTCGTAAAATATCCTCTAATTCTCTTTTACTGTGTTCTGAAATACCTTGAACTTCTTGTAATTTTTCGTCGATTTCTTTATGGACTTCTAACATGAGTTGAGGCGATTCCCCCTTTTGTGCATACCATTCTAATTCTTCATCCTCTTTATCTCGCATCATTCTTAATTGTTTGTTTATAACTGGTATTTCTTTTAATTTTAGCTTTTGCTCAAAGAGAAGTGTGACATTCCCGAATGTTACGCTACCTTTCCCCATATCTATTATCGCTCGTCTCTCATTTAAAAAATCTGCACCTATAATCAAATCTACAGTTAGTTTAGGTATAATCACGAAGTTGGCTTCGATCTTTTGACCTT
The DNA here is from genome assembly GCF_023897955.1 of Schistocerca gregaria. Classification (NCBI taxonomy): domain Eukaryota; kingdom Metazoa; phylum Arthropoda; class Insecta; order Orthoptera; family Acrididae; genus Schistocerca; species Schistocerca gregaria. Next base: position 96,793,120 of record NC_064924.1, read on the forward strand.
GGCACGAAAGAGTTAACCTTGTTTGCTTCGCAACTTCCGCAGCATTGCTTCTAATAGGACCTCTTACTTTAATCTTACGTGTTTTCAGAACTGGCAATTCCTCTTTGGCATTACACTGCATGAATAAATTTTCTGAGATCGCAGTCAGTTCACTTCCGCTATCAATTACAATATTGACTGGGATATTCTTTACCATGGCCTTCACAATTGGTTGAATTTGAAAGGGTTGGTTCTGTTCTTCTTCCTCTTGCATCAACGAATCCTCCACTGAATCATACATGAGTCTTTTTAGGAATTTCCCTTGTGAATTCGAACTTTCTGTGGGATAAGCTTCGACTGCTACTTCTCTCTCTTTTATTTCCTCTTCTCTATTTCTTCCTTCATTTACGCTTTCTTCTACATCCTCTACTTTTTCCTCACCCTCGTCTATCTTCTCCTTTTTCGTCGCTCCTTCCACATAATCGCATCTAAATGCTCTAATTATCGCTTCATAACTTCCTTCATTATATACGTTGGGTTGTGTGCCCACTTGTAACTTATTTTCAACTTCTGTCGACTGCGCATTATCCTCACTGAATTCGCTTTCCCTGGTTTTCATCTCAAATAGCTCTGCAATACTCGTTACTTCGTCCTTTCCTCCTACATTCGCTGTGCATGCCTCTGGTAATTCATCTTCCTCGTCAGTATTCTCCCAATTAATTTCGTCCCAACACGATATTCTTATTTTATTGTCTTCGTTTTCATCTGGTCCCTGCGGATTTGTTTCTTCCTTCTTCTCTTCTCGTGATAAGATTTTGATTTCTCTCTTCAAGGTGCTGCAATTGTCCTGGGTCGGTGCGTCATTCTCTTTGGCATGGGCGCTTAGCTGTCAACTCGAACGTTTATCGGGTTTTGGTGGTCTTACCTCAACCTCTTTTATCTGTATTCGCTTTCCTTGTTCAGCTTGTTGATATTGGTTTCTTTGTTGATAATTTGTCGGTCTATTGGTTCTCCAGTACCCGTTCCGGTTGTCGTTATTCCCTCTATAATAGTTGTTGCCGTTCCTGGGTGAATTATAGTTATTGCCATATTCTCTTCTAAATCCGTAACCGGTTCTATGTTGAAATCTATTGTCGTTTCTTGGTGCGAAGTTATCACGTGGTTCGTAATTATTGTTTCTTCGTACTGTGTCTTGTGGATTCCACCGCTTTTTGCCTTCGTTTTCACGTGCGCTTCGTCTTTTTCTTGCGTCATCTTCCGAAAATATGAACTCTAGTTCCCTTAGAATACCTTTAAATGCTTCAACGTCATTGCCTCCGCGACCTACTAATGATTGCTGGTATTTCAATGGTAGCTTCATCGCGCATAATTTAATCAACTCTCCGTCACTGTATGGTACATCTAAGAATTGATTTTTGTTTGCCATTGCTTCGAAAAATTTCACGGGACTCTTCTCTCCAGAATTTTTAAAATATGGGTTCTGTAATAATCCGTACTTCACTCTGTTCTGTGCTTCGCTGGACCAATATCGTGAGAGAAACTTCTCTCTGAAATCTTCGTACGATCGACATGTCGCTGCAACATTTTGCATGATTTCTGCGACTGTTCCTGACATGTGTGCACATATAAAGTCTAATTTGTGTGCTAGCGTCCAGTGTTCTGGTAATCCTACTCGGAATTGATCAATAAAAGTTCGTGGATGTAATGAGTTTCCTTCTCGAAATTACTGAAATTTTCTGACTGTGAGGAAATGATCATTGTCGTACTTCGTCATAGTTCCATATGAAATTCGCGATTCTTCGCCACTTTTGTTTCTGATCATTTCTCCCGTCGTTCTTCCCTGTTGTGGTAGATCCATTGGATATTGTCCACTGTAACTTTCGCGTATCCGCGGTGCAGGCTGTCTGATTTCAAGTATGTTACTTTCCGCCTGTGATTGGAATCGCAAATGCATAATATCTTTGTTAATTGCTTGTTTTTCCGGTGCTGTTACAGATATGGATGTGGTTGCAGACTCAGTGCTTGTTCGATCCTGTTCACTACGCTCTTCAATGGTTTGCAACAACTCTCTTCGCAATTTCTGAAATTGTCGCTTCGTTTGCGCTTCTATTTTGACTATGCTGTTAGCATATCTTTTCAGCGCTGCTTTTGTGATACGTTTGTGTAACACACTGTTTTCAACAATTTCACGCGCTGTACCTGCTACTTGTCTAGTAATTTCGTTTATCTGTTTCTCTACTTTCTTGAATTCTCCGTGGGTGTTGTTACGTAATGTTTTGATCTCGTCCTGAGTGTCATTACGCAATGTTTGTACGTCCGCTTGTACCTTGTCAATGTCTGTTCTCAATTGATTGTAACCTGTTATTAAGTTTCCTATCACTTCTCGAGATTCTTTTGCCTCGTCTTCAATATGACTTAGGTGTAACTGAATTTTTTTGTTTTGTTCTTTAATCTCACGCATTTGTCTCGTGGTTTCTGCATTCTGAATTTGAATTTGGTTCGCAATTTCTTTATTTTGTCTTGTCATGGTTTCCGTAATTAATTGTAATAATTCTGCCAGATTGGTGGGTCCTATTGCCTTTTCTTCTGACGTCCTATGCTCTGTGTTTTCGCCCAAGTGTTGGTTCGCAACCGATTGCATTGACCTCTGCTGCGACACGTTTCTGCTCGCATTCCTTGTACTCTGTGGTGAGGGAGCTCTGATTACTTGTACTGTGGCTTCTACGTATTCAAGACGCAAGTTAGAATCCTCATCGACTGTCTCTCTACTTTCCTGCTCCTCTGTCGTATGCTGACCTAGGTTTTCTGTGCCTTGACGTACATTATTCTCGTTATGGTGCGTTATCTGTTCTATTTCTCGCGATACTGCATCGTCTGTTGCATTGTCCTCTATTCTCTGTTCATTTTCATGCTGGGTCTCTACCTCAATTCGGTCAAGGTCTCTATTTGCCATTGCTAATTTTTCCGAATCCCTTATTTTCTGTTTTAAAAGCAATTCACGCGCCCTACTTCGCGTCAAAATGCGCTCATACGATCTCACACGTTTCATAACCTTTTTGTTCACACGACTTGACACTACCAAGACTGACAATCCATTCACTTACTTGTTGGGTCAGAACCAACTTATCAACGATGTATCCGCCACCTGCGCGCTTGCATTGGAGAGAAAACTTAATACTAACAATTTTCAAAATTCATAAATTAATTATGCTATTGTTTCTGGTGAATGTCTTTCTTGAATACATTTACTATCTATCGCTGCAGCTACTGTTTTCGACTATGTATAAGTTTAGAGGAAAAAAATTTTTCAACAATATACTTTTCTGACCTAGTTAGACATGTGGTCGACCTTCAATCATGGTATTTTACCATCCTGGCAGGGTCGCCATTTTCTAAACATTCATGGTGGTGTCTGATTGTTTTATATCGTGTCTCCCTACCACTTTCGCGCAACGACGCTCTGAGCGTGTTTTTTAGGGAACTACACTCCTGGAAATGGAAAAATGAACACATTGACAACGGTGTGTCAGACCCACCTTACTTGCTCCGGACACTGCGAGAGGGCTGTACAAGCAATGATCACACGCACGGCACAGCGGACACACCAGGAACCGCGATGTTGGCCGTCGAATGGCGCCAGCTGCGCAGCATTTGTGCACCGCCGCCGTCAGTGTCAGCCAGTTTGCCGTGGAATACGGAGCTCCATCGCAGTCTTTAACACTGGTAGCATGCCGTGACAGCGTGGACGTGAACCGTATGTGCAGTTGATGGACTTCAAGCGAGGGCGTATAGTGGGCATGCGGGAGGCCGGGTGGACGTACCGCCGAATTGCTCAACACGTGGGGCGTGAGGTCTCCACAGTACATCGATGTTGTTGCCAGTGGTCGGCGGAATGTGCACGTGCCCGTCGACATGGGACCGGACCGCAGCGACGCACGGATGCACGCCAAGACCGTAGGATCCTACGCAGTGCCGTAGGGGACCGCACCGCCACTTCCCAGCAAATTAGGGACACTGTTGCTCCTGGCGTATCGGCGAGAACCATTCGCAACCGTCTCCATGAAGCTGGGCTACGGTCCCGCACACCGTTAGGCCGTCTTCCGCTCACGCCCCAACATCGTGCAGCCCGCCTCCAGTGGTGTCGCGACAGGCGTGAATGGATGGACGAATGGAGACACGTCGTCTTCAGCGATGAGAGTCGCTTCTGCCTTGGTGCCAATGATGGTCGTATGCGTGTTTGGCGCCGTGCAGGTGAGCGTCACAATCAGGACTGCATACGACCGAGGCACACAGGGCCAACACCCGGCAACATGGTGTGGGGAGCGATCTCCTACACTGGCCGTACACCTCTGGTGATCGTCGAGGGAACACGGAATAGTGCACGGTACATCCAAACCGTCATCGAACCCATCGTTCCACCATTCCTAGACCGGCAAGGGAAATTGCTGTTCCAACAGGACAATGCACGTCCGCATGTATCCCGTGCCACCCAACGTGCTCTAGAAGGTGTAAGTCAACTACCCTGGCCAGCAAGATCTCCGGATCTGTTCCCCATTGAGCATGTTTGGGACTGGATGAAGCGTCGTCTCACGCGGTCTGCACGTCCAGCACGAACGCTGGTCCAACTGGGGCGCCAGGTGGAAATGGCATGGCAAGCCGTTCCACAGGACTACATCCAGCATCTCTACGATCGTCTCCATGGGGGAATAGCAGCCTGCATTGCTGCGAAAGGTGGATATACAGTGTACTAGTGCCGACATTGTGCATGCTCTGTTGCCTGTGTCTATGTGCCTGTGGTTCTGTCAGTGTGATCATGTGATGTATCTGACCCCAGGAATGTGTCAATAAAGTTTCCCCTTCCTGGGACAATGAATTCACGGTGTTCTTATTTCAATTTCCAGGAGTGTAGTTTGAACCTGGGACCTGTTGCTGGTAAGGAGACGCCAGACCACACATGACATGTAGAATTCAGAAGAGTTCACTGAGACTAGCGATGATATAATCAAATGCTTAATGATCTCAGCGTCAGCTCCACTGCACTCCCTGTAAAAGAATCTTAATTCTAACTAAATATAGTGGAAAGGGTTCAAGGATTTCCTATTTTTAGTTAGCTGGTAAAATAACGTCGAAAAAGCAGTTAAGTTTACCATTGGAAATTTATTCTAATCACAAAACATCGTTTATAAATTGCACTATTGATAAGAGGAAATGTTTTAATACAGGATGGTAAAAACCAACTGCGTTCAACAAAAATGTGAACGAATATTCCCTAAATGTGTTTCCAAGTTCTACAATCGGTCGAAGGATGACCTATGCCATATCACATCTATAATCTAGGTTTAATTTAAGTTTCACAAAAGAGAAAACTATCAAAATGGTCTACAGTGACCCTCAATTATCTTTAATAACTTATCTAACTTGTCGTAAATTACAGTGGCTGGTGTGGCTTCTCAATAACTATATAAAAGAAAAATCATCGCGTTTCAGATCTGTTCTTCAAGTGGCAAATGTGAACACCATGAGTTTTAATTAACGATCGGCACTAGTATTAAGCAAAAAGGGGGTGTAACAGATGAGACTTCTGCAGTTCTGAGTGAAGCCTTATGCGCTCAAAAATGCGGCATCGCGTGCGTTCATTACCTTGTCGGTGTTTAAGCAGCGTCAGGGCGGCAGCGGCCGGCGCAGCAGCCATCCAGCTCGCCGTCTCAGAACCAACTCTCGAACTTCTCCTTACTACAATTTACCGAAGTTAGTTTAAAAAAACTATCTGGCTATGTTTTCATCTGACCAATCAGGGTCTCAATGTTAACCTTAAGCTCCGCCTACAAAAATTCTGTCTATCCAATGAGAAACGTTATACTTCTCATGGTGGGGCAATGTTTTTAAAGTTTGCAACGTAACAGAGACGCTAAAAAGTCTCACGGTAAAACCTGCAGCTAGTGAGGCCCTTTTAGCGTTATCGTGAGATCTATACTGCTCTTCTGGAGGGCTCTATCTTTTAACATGGGCTGGGGAGTGATCCTAATGTAAGAGACACGCAAAAAAGTCTCACGCTAAAACTTGCGGGTGGTAGTGGCCCTTTTTGTGTTATCGTAAGATCTATACTGCTTTTCTGGAGGGCTCTAGCTTTTAACATGGGCTGGGGGTTGTCCTTGACATACCTGAGACGCGAAACAGCCTCACGCTAAAACGTGCGGGTTGTATAGTTTTACAGGTGTGCTCGCGGCGTGGGTGCCCAGCCCCTCTCTTTTCTAGCTTAACACGGTTCTGCTCTCGGCTTCTTTCCTCGTTTCTCCCCTTGGAACTGCGTCTGCCTCATGGTGGGAAGGTACGACATGCATTTAGGCATTCTTGTGTTAGTCTGTGGTATTCCATTTGCTCACTCGTTACTCGTATTACTTTGGTTAATTTAATGTCACGATTTATTCGGATCTATGTGACATACTACTGGATTTGCTTATCATGTCAGGGTTTTCATGTAAGGTGACGAATTGTAAACGGTTGCGAAAACACACTTGACCTCTTAGCCACAAATAATCCTGATCTAATAGAGAGCGTCATGACGGATACAGGGATTAGTGAACACAAGGCCATTGTAGCGAGGCTCAAAACCATATCAACCAAAACCACTAAAAATAAACACAAAATATATCTATTTAAAACAGCAGATAAAAATTCGCTTGATGCCTTCCTAAGAGAGAGTCTCAAAAAATGGCTCTGAGCACTATGGGACTCAACATCTTAGGTCATAAATCCCCTAGAACTTAGAACTACTTAAACCTAACTAACCTAAGGACATCACACACGCCCATACCCGAGGCAGGATTCGAACCTGCGACCGTAGCAGTCCCGCGGTTCCGGACTGCAGCGCCAGAACCGCACGGCAACTGGCGGCCGGCGAGAGAGTCTCCATTCCTTCTAAGCTAATTATGTAAGTGTAGACCAGATATGGCTCAAATTCAAAGACTGTATTGACAGCAACAGATAGAGTCATACCGCATAAGTTAATAAGAGACGGGACTGATCCACCATGGTACACAAAACACGCCAGAACACTGTTGTGGAAGTAACGAAAAGGCATGCCACATTCAGAACGCAAAGTCCCCAATACTGACCAAATTTCACGGAAGCTCGAAATTTAGTGCGCCCGTCAATGCGAGATGCTTTTAATAGTTTCTACAATGAAACATTGCCTCAAAATATGGTAGAAAACCCAAAGAGATTCTGGTCGTATGTAAAGTACATCAGTGGCAAAAAACAGTCAATACCGTCACTGCGCGATAGCGATGGAAATGTTACCGATGATGGTGCCACTAAAGCGGAGTTACTAAATACAGTTTTCCGTAATTCCTTCACGAAAGAAGACGAAGTAAATATTGCACAATTCTAAACCAGAACAGCTGTTAGCATGAGTGAGATAAAAGTAGATATCTTAGGTGTTGTGAAACAAATCACTTATGAGAGGCAAGTCTTCCGGTCCAGATGGCATACCAATCAGGTTCCTTTCAGAGTATGCAGACACAACAGCGCCTTTCTTAACAATTATATACAACCGCTTACTTGACGAAAGGTCTATTCCTAAGGACTGGGAAGTAGCACAGATAACACCAATATTCAAGAAAGGAAATAGGAGTAACCCATTGAATCACAGACCCATATTATTGACCTCAGTTTGCAGTAGGATTTTGGAGCGTATACTGTACTCGAATATTATGAATCAACTTGAAGAAAATGACTTATTGATGACGGATTCAGAAAATATCGTTCTTGTGAAACACAGCTAGCTCTCTATTCCCATGAAGTAATGAGTGCTGTAGACAAGGTATCTCAGATCGATTCCACATTCCGAGATTTCCAGAAGGCTTTTGATACGGTTCCTCACAAGCGACTATCAATCAAACTGCGTGCATATGGAGTATCGTCTCAGTTGTGTGACTGGATTCGTGATTTCCACTCAAGGAAGTCACAGTTCGCAGTGATAGACGGTAAACTATCGATTAGAACAGAAGTGATATCTGGCGTTCCGCAAGGTAATCTCATAGGCCCTCTGCTGCTCCTGATTTACATAAATGATCTAGGTGATAATCTCAGCAGCCTCCTTAGATTGTTTGCAGATGACGCTGTAATTTACCGTCTAGTAAAGTCACCAGACGATCAATTCCAATTACAAATCTAGAGAGAATTTCTGCATGGTGCGAAAAGTGGCAATTGGCACTAAACAAAGAAAAGTGCGAGATCATCCACATGGGTACTAAGAGAAATCCGATAAATTTTGGGTATACGATCGCACAAATCTAAGGGCTGTCAATTCGACTAAATACTTAGGAATTACAATTACGAGCAACTTAAATTGGAAAGACTACATAGATAATATTGTAGGGAGGGCGAAACAAAGGCTGCGCTTTGTTGGCAGAACACTTAGAAGATGCGACAAACCCACTAAAGAGACGGCTTACATTACACTTTGTCCGTCCTCTGCTGGAATATTGCTGCGCGGTGTGGGATCCTTACCAGGTAGAATTGACGGAGGACATCGAAAAAGTGCAAAGAAGGGCAGCTCGTTTCGTGTTAACGCGCAATGGGGATGAGAGTATCGCTGATATGATACGCGAGTTGGGGTGGCAGTTACTGAAACAAAGGCGTTTTTCTTTTTGCGGCGAGATCTATTTACGAAATTTCAATCACCAACTTTCTCTTCCGAATGGGAAAATATTTTGTTGACACACCCCATCTCAGGGAGAAATGTTCATCATAATAAAATAATAGAAATCAAAGCTCGAACGGACGTGCCATTCGAGAGTGGAATGGTAGAGAAGTAGCATGAAAATGGTTTGATGAACCCTCTGCCAGGCACTAAGTGTGAATTGCAGAGTAAATGTAGATGTAGACATTGTGCAACAGACAAGAGTATACACTTGCAGCGACTTTTAACAGGATTGAGAAAAGTACGCAGTGTGATCCTCCACAGTGGCTCGGCGACTACATGGGAGTGGGCTCTTTGCCCGACAACAAGTAGGTCCTACGCTGTGTTCCGGTGACACCCGTACAACGGCGCAACCTTTTGCGGTGGAGCCAAGAGCATAAGGACTGGACATAACATAACCAATGATTTTTTCGCTCAAAACAAGGAAATGTGAAGTAAAATTATAGTAGGAAAACAGTTACCTTTTGACCTCTTAATTGTGGCTCTTTTTATTTTTTATAATTAATAATTATGCACAGTCAATAATTTATATGGAACATATAAAGCCATTTATATTATACACTAAACTAAATCCTACAGACAATAAGAAATGTATTTTGGAGGTGTGAATTAAACAACGCCTTCAGCCACAAATTTTTCGCGTTTTATTCGCGATGCATTTCGGACCCTGTTGGTCTATTGTCAGGAGTAATTTGTCTTAATACGTTTTATTTCTTCTCTTGAATGAGGTTAAATGCATATTCCTGTCACGAAAAGGTTTAATGTTAGGCCGAACGCGCAAAAAATGTGCAAAATAGTGGAAAATGAACAGTGTAAACTTGCCACATAATCCAAGGAAAGCATTTTTAACGTTTTAGCAACGGCAAACATTCTTTTATCCGTCGTTTTAGTACATGTCACTTCATTCAAGAGGCACATTTGCACACACATGTTCATAAATACTTCACAGATGTTTTTGTTCATGATGTCAAAGATGAATTTATTCGCAGTGCTAAAGATATAACTAGATCTTTAAAAGTACTGAAATAACTATGGTTTGCGAAATCTGTTGTTCATTTAACATAGATTCTGGTTTTTTGATTTTATGGAGGTATATTTCCAGTTGTTCTAACAGACTTAGGGTCGTACCATTGGCTTCGTTATGTAGTATTACCAAATTGTTTTCTAGAATGTTGATCACATGTTTCGTTTCCAAATATGTTTTGCAATGACTGCTTTTCCTAAATTCTTGAGCCTGAAAGTTTTACATCTTCTTGAAAACGGGTCTTGAAGTTTCTTCCTGTTTTCCCTACATAGTAGGCAGGACGACTGGGGCATGATCTTTGTACACTCCAATGTTGTTGTATGTTTGTGTATTTGATTTTACGTTATGGATGCAACTGTTACATTTCTTTTTCTGAAAAGGTTGGCGATTTTTTGTGATATGGGGCCCAGATATGGGATACTGGAGAATATTTTCTTTTCTTTCACAGTGTGTCCATTCGTTGTTTTGCTTTTGTGTATTTATCTGCTTAAATTGTCAATTGTTTTGGCTGTGTAGCCATTGCTTATGGCAATGCTCTTTATTGTATCTATCTCATTCTTGACAGTGTTTTATTCTAAATCAAGGGAGTGTACTCTGTGTAACATGGAGCTAAATGCAGCATGTTTCTGTGTGGTGGGATGGCATGATGAGTTTTCTAGTGTTACGTCTGTGTATGTGCATTTTCTGTGTATGCTGAACTTGTGTTTTTGTTGGTGGTTGGTGATTTTAAGATCCAGGAAGTTTATGCTTTTGTTGTTTTCGTATTGTGAATTTTATGTTTTTGTAGAAAGAATTGAATATTGTTAGTAGTTCTGAAAGCTCATCTTTGGTCAATTTTCCAACTCGCATGCAGCAAAATTGTATGACATTGACTGATAACATTTTTATTGATATTGCTCAGGCTGAAACAATTAATCTATACCCAATTGCTAATGGACTAACTGCTCGTTATTAACTCAGGATTTTTACTGATGATGCTGTGGTGTAGTTTAACTCGAAGTTGAGTGACTATAGGAAGATACAAGCCGACTTAGATAAGATTGTTGCTAAGAGGTCAAGTGTTTTTTCACAACCGTTTACTATTCGCTTGGGCTCATGAAATAACTGCTCGAAATAATTTTCAGAGAAAGGGTTTAGCATAATTTCGGATGATATTTTATGCGTACCTCCGGAATTAAACATGTATTTTCGCCAACATATCTAGGGCAAATTTAAGTCACCACCAACTATTATCGCATGAGTCGGGTGAGTCGGGTGCGGGTTTGAAATTCAACTCAAGTTTCCTTTGAACCTTTCAGCGACTGTATCATCTGAATTGGGAAGTCGGTAAAAGGATTCAATTATTATTTTATTCCGGTTTACTTAAAATATTACAGTATTTCCTGTAGTATTCAAGTAATGAGAAATCTTGTCTTACTCAGGGCTTTGCATAAATTTCCCCTTTCCTCTTATAAGAGATTTTTATTCCTTAGTTATCAATCAGTGTCATACTATTTTGACTACTGGATTTAGTTTCAAACTCCTGTATCATAATTCTAGCTCATTTTCTCATCTTTTGAAGAACTCCGCATTTAAACCTCCGCAAATTACTAAATACTTCTTCTTGTCTGACAGGTAGCTCAATAATGCCTCTAGATTTCTCATAAATAGCTGAATGTTTCCTAGAGGGCATCTCTTTACTGGTGCAATAATGAGAGAAGTGTTCTAATTACGACTCACAAGTACATACTTCTAGGTTCTGGTCAATAAAAGAAATATTTGTTTCAATATTTTTGACTTTGTGTCAAACTTTTACATATGATGTAACTCCCCATTATAAATGTTAACTCTACACGAAAATGATGGAAGTCTTAAACCCTGATAATTAATTTATCCATCCCTGTGGATATATGACGTTGAGAGGGGCACAGAACATATATTTCAGAATTTTCCAGATGTTCTAGGCTTACAATCAGCTCATCTATATCGTTTCCCAACCAAATAATGTCCTAATGACACAATTTTGTTTTTCTGGAAACTCTTACACATATTGTGTATAGTTTGTACTGCTCTAATTCCATTCAATTCTCCCTGCCTGTAACCTGACTCTAATCTGAAAAATGTGCTCCTTTGCTTGCAGTAATCACAGAAATTTTGCCTTGTGTCCCTGTGGCCCACTTACACTTTCTGCAAGGTTACCATCTAGCCTTTCCCTCCCCCTCCCATTCAGGTGCAGCTCGTGATTAGTGTATCCTCGCCTCCCAGCGGCAGCAACAGGCACCACACAGATATCGACTTTGATTCAACCAAAAGCAATTCGCTCAGCTCTTTCTTTATACGGCCAACGCGACACAAATCCCAATTTGAACATAGAATTTAATTCTGGTGCTATCAAGTGTTTATTCCAAAGGGAATGGAGATTGAATAGCATTTATTGGCTGTGGGAGCAGTGGAGCGTGAGTGTGGCACACAGACATAAATACACTACAGGCCATTAAAATTGCTACACCACGAAGATGACGTGCTACAGACGCGAAATATAACAGAGAGGAAGAAGATGCTGTGATATGCAAACGGTTAGCTTTTCGAAGTATTCACACAAGGCTGGCGCCGGTGGCGATACCTACAACGTGCTGACATGAGGAAAGTTTCCAACCGATTTCTCATACACAAACAGCAGTTGACCGGCGTTGCCTGGTTGATGTGATGCCTCGTGTAAGGAGGAGAAATGTGTACCATCACGTTTCCGACTTTGCTAAAGGTCGGATTGTAGCCTATTGCGATTGCGGTTTATCGTATCGCGACTTGCTGCTCGCGTTGGTCGAGATCCAATGACTGTTAGCAGAATATGGAATCGGTGCGTTCAGGAGGGTAATACGGAACGCCGTGCTGGATCCCAACGGCGTCGTATCACTAGCAGTCGAGATGACAGGCATCTTATCCGCATGGCTGTAACGGATCGTGCAGCCACCGCTCGATCCCTGAGTCAACAGATGGAGACGTTTGCAAGACAACAATTATATGCACGATCAGTTCGACGACGTTTGCAGCAGCATGGACTATCAGCTCGGAGACCGTGGCTGCGGTTACCCTTGACGCTACATCACAGACAAGATCGCCTGCGATGGTGTACCCAACGACGAACCTGGGTGCACCAGTGGCAAAACGTCATTTTTTTCGGATGAATCCAGGTTCTGTTTGCAGCGTCACGATGGTCGCATCCGTGTTTGGCGACACCGCGGTGAACGCACATTGGAAGCATGTATTCGTCATCGCCATACTGGCGTATCACCCGGCGTGATGGTATGGGGTGCAAATGGTTACACGTCTCGGTCACCTCTTGTTCGCATTGACAGCACTTTGAACAGTGGACGTTACATTTCAGATATGTTACGTCCTTGGCTCTACCCTGCATGCGATCCCTGCGAAACCCTACATTTCAGCATGATAATGCACGATCGCATGTTGAGGGTCCTGTACGGGCCTTTCTGGATACAGATGTTCGACTGCTGCCAGCAGGATAATGCACGACCGCATGTTGAAGGTCCTGTTCGGGCCTTTCTGGATACAGAAGATGTTCGACTTCTGCCGTGGCCAGCACATTCTCCAGATCTCTCACCAATTGAAAACGTCTGGTCAATAGTGGGCAAGCAACTGGCTCGTCACTGTACGCCAGTCACTACTCTTGATGAACTGTGGTATCGTGTTGAAGCTGCATGGGCAGCTATACCTGTACACGCCATCCAAGCCCTGTTTGACTCAATGCCCAGGCGTATCAAGGCCGTTATTACGGCCAGAGGTGGTTGTTCTGGGTACTGAAAATTGCATGAAAATGTAATCACATGTCAGTTCTAGTATAATATATTTGTCCAATGAATATCCGTTTATCATCTGCATTTCTTCTTGGTGTAGCAGTTTTAATGGCCAGTAGTGTAGAAAGTGTTACAACATGAACATCTTTGTTGAACGTTATCAAGTAAGCAAGTAGCCCATGTCTGTGGGTCATGTTGGTTTAAATTTCATCCTTATACGAATTTACTGTCGGTATTTTCATTACAGAGAACAACCACTCCTACAGATAAAGAATGGTGTGCGTGCATATCATCATTGGGCGTGTCTAACGTTATTCCAACTTTCAGGTACAGACAGCGATACAGCGTAACCAGAGGACATGCGTGCGCCGTTTATCACCATCTTTCGCACTCTGAGAAAGGCCGAATTATTGGCTCGTGGGATATGGGAGGTGTGTGAACCCAGGGTTCGTCATGTCACTGCAGAACCTCCATAAACTCCACAGGAGTGTTTGTTGTTCCTGCTACTGATTTCTGCACATCATCTATAAAGCTACCTTCTAAACCGCTAGCCTGGTAGTTTCCTGCTCCTCCTTCTACGAGTACTTTATCCTCTGCATCAAAATCTCGCTGCAATGCCCTCTGCCACGTGGCTAAGCTTTGCCCTAGGTTTCACGATGCATGTGACCTGGTATTCTAAACCAAGTTTTTCGTGTTGGTATTGAGGAGTGTTTAAACAAAAATCAACTCGTGTCTTTTTTTTTCAAATTGTGTTTTTAACGCATTCCAGCACACTTAAATGCGAGCCACACAAATTAGCTAAAAGAAAGAACAACAAAACCCAATATTTGCTGTTGAAAACGAGCCTGCATATAGCAAATTTTCAAAAACTCGACATCTTCATTTCTCAAGAGTCCACAAAACTCCACTGATCCTTCTTTTATACTGATTGGTTGAAGTTTAGAACATAAAAATTTAAAAGGCAAATTTAAGGGCCTTTATACAACCAAGTTTTTAGTGTCAGGCAATTGCACAATATCCTGCAAGATAAACCAAATGGTTGCTAAGTGATTTTTGAACAATAATGTACACTGTCCAGCTTAGTTATCTGTCATGTTCAGCAACTGTTTTATAACAAGATTCGTAGCTGTCGAAGTACAACATCAAGTGCAACATCATTATCAACATCTTATAAGATTCAGAATATTCTGAATCAGATCAGGAGGCGAAAAGTGCAAGATGGAGCAGAAGTAGTCAATATCAAAAGGGTGAAAAGTGTACGATTGCACCCTCAAATAAAGATCTTAATATACAGGGTGAGTGTAATTTACTTATTTCCATTCATAAAAACTGTTTACAAAATAGTTAACATTGCATTCTGCTTACGTTACAACTAGTATCAAAAGATTACTGTCTCGCCCAAAAAGAAAAATTTAAAAACATGGAAATTGAGTCACAACTATTGGTACTTATTTTCTGATAGCGCCTATCGAGACGAATTCAATGCTGTGTAACAGTAAGGCCTTTGAAGGTCAACGATGGTCAGAATGGAGGTATGAACGTCCATTTGCAGAAGGTGTTCGAAGTGATGACCGTTGTTATCAATGCAGTGCTACAATCTTCTTATCATGGATTGAGTGGTATTCCTTATCACTTCGGCACTTATCGAAGCACTTGCTCTGACAGTTCTCTCTCGTATAACTATCAAATAGTAAATATTCGCCGAATACGGCGTATCCATCTAACGTGCCATTGACATGTAGACACCATTCGACGGTTTCGCAATACAACACTAATAGGAACGGCAATAGTAGTTTCGTTGAATCAAGCTAATGTGAATGATGTAGCCGGCTGGAGTGGGGAATCTGGCATGAACCAGGCTAGTGTTGTTCGTGTTCTGCATCGCCATAAATACCATACTAGTCACCATCAAGAATTAAGTGATACGGATTGCATGCGTCGCATTGAATTCTGCCGATGGGCCCAACTTCAGATTCAGAGAGATGACACATTTATTAATTTGATTTCATTTACTGACGATACTGCATTCATGAACCATGGAAATGTTAATTTGCATAACATGAATTATTGGGCAACTGAAAATCCATGTTGGCTGCGGCGTGTTGCCTACCAAAAATCGTGGTCGGTGAATGTATGGTGTGGGATTCTGGAGGACAAAATTATAGGTCCCTATTTCATCGAAGGAAACCTTAATGGTAGGATGTACACTACATTCCTGAAAGAAACATTAGATTTGTTATTGGAAGAAATACCTTTAGGAACAAGGAAGAGAGTGTGGTATCAGCATGATGGGTGTCTGGCACATTTTTCGCTGATGGCTAGAAATGAGTTGGAGAGACAATTCCCAAATCGTTGGTTTGGATGACGACGAGATGTGTCGTGGCCGGGTGGTACGCCAGACTTGACGACTCTGGATTTTTTTCTTGTGGGGATTCGTAAAAGACATTGTTTATAAAGACGTTCCAACTACACCTGTAGATATGCGAGAGAGAATTGTCAGAGCATGTGCTTCGATAAATGCCGATGTGATAAGGAGTGCCACTCAATCCGTGATAAGAAGATTGTAGCACTGCATTGACACCAAAGGTCATCACTTCGAACACCTTCTGTAAATGGACGTTCATACCACCTTTCTGACTTTCGTTGGCCTTCAAAGGCCCAACATCATTGGATTCGTCTCTAAGCTGCTGTCAAAAAATAACTATTGCATCCCATTAAGAAAAACAAAAAACAAAGTTGACCTTCATGTCTCTGAAGCAACCCCAACTAGCAACAAAAACACAACGTCATATTATGACCCCCGTTGTCCCATGGAGCATTTGTCCCACAAACTTTTCAGCTGCTATTATACTTTCGGAGTTATTATTGGCGGCAATATCTAGTGACTCGCCCTGTATGTTGCAGCTGCAGAGGATGTCATAGTCCAGAGCCGCCAGAGGCGTGTCTCAGCAGGCGTGCACCATTGGGTCCGCCGGTTCCACACGACCACTATTGGCTCCAAATGGAAACTTGAAATTCTGTTGCCAACTTTGACGATCATGGGATACTATAGTACGTGATACCACAGTTGCTGATGTTATAGAGCTACAAGCTTCCTCGATGCGCTATTTTGTCATTTGGTGTTGTGAATTTACTTGCCTGTTTCATACCAGTAGATATCTCTCTGTAGGAGTATCTAGAGAAGCATACATACATACACTCTTCAAAATTTATTTAGAAAAATGGTTCAAATGGCTCTGAGCACTATGAGACTTATCATCTGTGGTCATCATCCCCCTAGAACTTAGAACTACTTAAACTTAACTAACCTAAGGACATCACACACATCCATGCCCGAGGCAGGATTCGAACCTGCGACCGTAGCAGTCGCACGGTTCCGGACTGAGCGCCTAGAACAGCTAGACCACCGCGGCCGGCATTTATTTAGAAGGTACGATTGAGCATCGTTTGGTGGCTGAGGAACAGTGTTTTTGAGATTTTCAGGTGACATGGTCCTTGTAGCAGAGGATCGGGAAGACAACCAAGCTATAGTAGAAGAAAACATTACTTAAGGAAAGTAAATGTGACGGCAACGAAATTGATGGCAATAGGAGTAGATGAAAGGAGAAAAATAATGGAAAGAGGAATATGTGCAAGATTTTAAGTACTTAGAACGTAGAATAGAAGACCACTAGAAATGCAGCTCTAAGAACAGCAAAATTTTCTGCAGCGATATGGAAACTGAATTACAAAAAACATAGCGTTTTCTGTAGAGTGTCATAACGTACAGCACTGAGACTAAGGAAAATGAGGGGAAGACATGGAGAGCCTACAGACTTTTGAAATGTGGACAAATCAGAGAATGGGAAAAATAAAGTGTGTGGCAGGCGTGAGGTGCGGAGCAGGATCAAACAAAAAAGACAATTCCTGGACATAACTGGAACTGGATTGGGCATATCCTGAAGAAGCATGAGGAGATTATAAAACAATTTTACAAGGATGTTTGGAGGGAAAGAGAAAGCAAGGGCGGAAAACGACTCCACCGGGAAAAATGGAGACAGTGTTGAAAGTTGGAAAACTAATTATGTTAATGACATTTCTTTTTATCTAAACATGCACTGTGCCAACGTCCACAGCCTCAATCATGATACTGTTCCATCTAGAGAACGCGTCTCACCATTGTAATCTATAGAGTTATTACAATGCCTGTTTCCTGAAAAAGATTCTTTACGTATTGCAATACTCCAGCTTGTTAATTCCTCGCTCTTTAAGTTCTTGAAATAGTGTGCCGTCCCATTTCGCAGCCTTGCGATTCTCCAATAAACTACATCCTATTTCAACTCTTTGTCTGATTACGCGTCCCCCTCGTGCGTTTCTGTTCGTCTCCAGTTTCATCAGTTTGCATTTCCTGTCGTAATTGTCGAGAGTAGTGAAATGTTGGTCTCGGTCAATGGAAAGATGCGATATAACAACACAGTGACACTACAGCACAGCATTATGTTCACTATCTGATCTTTTTATTCTTTTGTTAGGTATGATAAGTTTCACAACTGCGAAAATATTGTAAACTTAATAAAAGAACTACATTTGCTGTAAATGAAATATTATCTGAAACAGCTACATTTTTGTGTATAATCGGTACGTGAATACGCTCTGACAATTTCAGACAGTTTGTGGTGTATCGGTGCCGGGTTTGCGAGTCCCAAAAAATGGCTCTGAGCACTATGGGACTTAACATCTATGGTCAGCAGTCCCCTAGAACTTAGAACCACTTAAACCTAACTAACCTAAGGACATCACACAACACCCAGCCATCACGAGGCAGAGAAAACCCCTGACCCCGCCGGGAATCGAACCCGGGAACCCGGGCGTGGGAAGCGAGAACGCTACCGCACGACCACGAGATGCGGGCTTTGCGAGTCCCAGCTGTCGGAGAACATCACATGAATTCACACAGACGCCCCGACAAACTATTGACGATCGGCATCCCCTATTTGGCAGTGAGTGTAAACCCAGGCGATTGAAATCCCGTAAAAGGTTCTTAGCCACGATAATAGAAGAACCACCAGCTGATTACCCACCAGCACTGGAGGGGCCCAGCGGGTTCAGCACAAACTGAAAGACATGGAGGACACTGAACCGAATAAGGACAGGGGTGGCTCCAGTAAAGACAAATATGATTGGGGGGGGGGGGGGGGTTATGGGAACCACGCATGATAAGAGTGACTGGGGCGCTGCACAGGACATGGAGCATCAGCTCTCCTGCCCAAACTGCCCTTATAGTTGCAACCCCGACGATTTATGGCTGGACAAGAAAGACGCCTTGGACGTCGCCCTATACTGGGCTGAAAGATTGTGACCTGATTTCCGGACACGAATAAGTAAAAAAGTAAAGTGTGATGTATCGAATCACTGAAACTGAGTGGTTTTACTAACTCTTTGGAGTAAAGATCGTTTTTGACAAGAACATGCCATAAGGGAGAAGTGGCTTAGTCGTAGGCAAGCAGGACTAAAGTGTGCATGGTTCCGATGCAGCGAATATTTGCGCAACTACTGCTTGGGGCTGCGAGAGGCAGTGCAAGTTACATAAACCACAGTACGTTGGTTACTTACAACAATGCTTCAAGAGGAATAAAAGGTAGAGTACTGTTTGGCCACAGAAAATATGAGGAATAGTAGCATGTGGAGACAAGATATTACAGTATGGAAATACGAAACATTATTGCTGCCGAGCTACTGCTTCAATCCCGCAGCATCCAAAACTGTAACATTGAACTGCTCCAGTCTTTTAGTTTTGCCAGTGTTTTGAGCGATTCGGGTAGAATAAGTTTCGTGTGCATTTAATCATAATGCCTTAGTAATCATCCACCTAAGGTCATCATTAGCTGGAACAGGGTCTCCTACTGTCCTAAATTGCGAGTGTCACATTATAAGTACTAAATTCAATTATTGTTGAAGACAATAACGTCCAGAAAATAAAACTTATTTTTTTCTTAGTTTGAAAGTTCATATTGTTGTTAATTAATTAAAATCGTTCACTAAAGTCTGACTGGCAATAACGATTCTTTTTTGAAGCTAAAATTTAAAAGAATTATAGGAGCTATTAAATCAGAGAAATCATAGTGATTTTTTATCCCTATGAAACTACACTAATTGATTTTCTGAGATTTCGACTATTTTCTGTATCGCTGTCTTTGCTGTCGTATTCCAACGTTGCAGTGTTATTTTACTGCTCGTTGAAATGATTACCGCGTAATTGAGACTAAACTTTAAGTATATAGGAAGGTTAGGCCATTAAAATTCGTAAAAATAAAAATTATAACGATTTCATGTTGATCTACTCTATTTTCACTTTATCGTTACTTGTAACAACTCTTTAATTTTGGATGGGAGCATTCAATGAACTAAATACTTCCTGAAACCTGAATAAGAGAATTTACCTATGCAGCTACGAGGCACTTTCAATAGAAATGCCACACATTTAAAAAAAGAAAAAAAAACATTAACATACATGGACAAACGTCCTTGTTGGTGCTTCACATTTGTTGTTTGTTTTGTGCGCCGGTGAAGTTTCGAACTGTTCTGGCAGATGGCAGAGCCGTAGTGTAGCGTCAAAATGGCGTCTACATACGACTGACGTTACAAGCAACGTGCTGTTATTGAATTCTCGTGTGCAGAAAAGGAAACCGTGGTGAACATCCGTAAACGTTTGTGTGCATTGTGTGGCTATGCTGCAGTTGATAGGAGTACAGTTGGCCGATGGGTAAAGAAAGTTAACAGCCTCAGGAAATGCAGAAATGGATTTATAATAATGGATATATAATAAGTCACGCTCGGAACGCCATGTCGCAGCCACTGCTCCAGACATGCTGAACCATGTGGATGCCATTACTCGTGCCGTCCGGCTCTTTGGGCTGCTTAAAGATTCTGTATGGGGAACACAATTTGAAGATGACGTTGAGGTAAGGCTGTAGAATGTGATGGAGACTACGTAGAAAAATAGGACATGGACAAGACATGTTGATATTGTAAGTAGCCTCTTTGTATGTTGGCAGCGCTATAGATTGTGTTAATATTGCTGACAGCGCTATGTGCCGTCGGCAAGAGATTCCGTGGTTGGACAGACTAGCAGTTAGCGAGTGGAGAGAGAAGTGTATGGACTTGTCTTTCTTAGTGGAGACTCTGTGTTGGTAGGACATGTGTTGTAAAGTGAAACGCAAGAAAATGAGGATGGATGTTGTGGTAATGTTTGGTAGTGGAATAATTGAACACTATATAATTTTTGGAACTGGATGTCACATGAATAAGGTAAACTTTTTTAAATACATTGTTTGCTCTTCAACAAAATCTTTCTTTTGCTAATTATATCCCTGCAAGTAGGTATACAGTCTATAGTAGGTAGAATCTTTTTATTTATCTGGTTGTAGTTGTTGCTTGCTGTAATTCGTTTTAGGAAGATTTTCTTTGAAGTAAGTGACTTATAAAAAATGGGGGGAGGCTTGCGATTGAAATGAGTTTAGACAATTACCAGAGTTGGAGGTAGTTTCATATTTCTTTAATTTCATATCTTTTGGATTTTTATGATTGTTAGGATTTCTTGCAATTCAGGGCCATTCTTTTGTGTTAATTATTGGTAGTCATGTTGTCGCTTTATAGCAGTCATATCGCATTGGGCTTGTGTATTGTGGGTAATAAATGAATAGGTTAAGCTTGAGTTGTCTTTGTCAGAGAAAATTCTATAGGGCAGTGTTTAAATGATAAAAATAATTAAAGACATCGTTTCAGTATATATTGTCACCAAATTCTGACTCTTAACAATAAATATGTTCTGAGAAAAAAAATGGGGCATTACTTATCGAACGACCCTCGTACATGTCGGTACACAGACGCCACGTAGTCTCTGCTCTGCCGCTATCATTCGTGTTTTAGTTCAGAGAGCCTCATCCGTGTTGCTGTTGCATTATCTGGACTCCATCTCTTGGTGCATTATTTGTAATGAGTCATCGTATGCTTGGAGAATTACAAGTTAAGTAAATCTTCTGTTTACTGTGTTACCGTGTTCGCTAATCATTTCTGCTCCTGTCCACCTTCCCTACGACAGCTGCTGCACCACTCTGTAGCCCAACTGTCCTTACCACTGTCTATGAAGTTGTCCACAACAGCAACTATACATCTCGTCTGCGGGCCATTTAGAAGGTGCTATGAGCTGTGCATTCAGGATAATGGACACCTCTGAACATCTCACTCGAAAGAACATTCTACCAGCAGGACATTCATCTGAACATGACAATTATGTATAGCATGCTATTGCGATGCTGCCCCATTGGGCAAGGGCGCACGCGAGTATCCTCTCACCACGCTCATGGATGGACGCAAGTAATGTTGGCTACCAAATGACACAATTGCACACGTACTACACATGTATGACCCAATGTCCACCCTTCGCCACTTTTGGTGGACCAGCTCCATGTAATGCTACAGCCCGGCTGCAGGACTGCCCGTGTGTCATTAGTTTGCCCAGCGCTGCTCAGCTGTGCCCGTGCCTGCCCCACTGCACCCAGGCAGACACACGAAATGGTACCACATGTTGCATCCACACACAAAACCTTGGAAGTATTCAGTTCCATAATCAAAACTGATAGAAATTTGATTTAAATTTATTTTTAAAATGATTTTAGGTACATCAGCTACATGATAGACAAAGTAAAGTTCTACTTCAAAAAATATAATCTGTTCCTGTAGCACTCTGGCAAATAAGCTACGTTCATAACCCTACAACAAGAGCAGGGATTCTCATATTTACCTGACTAATTAAACCATGTTTTCAGTTGTTTTGTAACTTGTAGAGGAGAAAAACTTCCTGAAACAGCGTGTGTACCGTATCTGTCCCTCATCAGAGAGTCTCCCTCCCAGAATGTGTATGGATCCTCTTGCATCCCTTGTCCTTACATTTCTTCTAAATCCGATTTGCTCCTCAGCGTAGTTATTCGCTGTTCTCCTCCCCAGTCTTCTGTTCACGATCTTTAACATTACCTTTGCAGCATAAGACATGAGATAGATGGTTCTGCATCACAAGTTTGTGGCCTGTTTTGTACAGCTCTTGCACGCATTCTTTCTGTTTTTGCACAAGTTCCTCGCTATTATTTCCAACCCATCTATATTATCAATCGTTGTAATTAATTTTCTACGTCAATGTTTTTCACATTTTGCATTTCTCTTTCGCATAGAGTGCCATACATGCCCTGCTTTCCTACTTACATTCATTTTCAAGAAACTTTCTGACTTGCTTAATTTCTCGCCTCAGTTCAATATATAGCATTCTACACTGAAGCGCCAAAGAAACTGGTTTAGGGATGCATATTCAAATACAGAGAAATGTATACAGGCAGAATAAGACGCTGCGGTCGGCAACGCCCATATTAAACAACAAGCGCCTGGTGCAGTTGTTAGACCGGTTACTGCTGCTACAATGGCAGGGTATCAAGATTAAAGTTCGTGTTGTGAATGTATTGTTAGGTCAGTGCACGAGTCATGGGACACAGCATCTCCGAGGTAGCGATGAAGTGAGGATTTTCCTATACGACCATTTCACGAGTGTACCGTGAATATCAGGAATCTGGTAAAACATCAACTCTCTGACATCACTGCGACTGGAAAAAGATACTGCAAGAACGATACCACCAACGACCGAAGAGAATCATTCAACGTGACAGAAGTGCAAGCCTTCTGTAAATTGCTGCAGATTTCAGTGATGGACCATCAACAAGTATCAGTGTGCGAACCATTCAACGAAACCATCGATGGCTGCACAACACAAATCTTTACACCTCACCTGGGACTGTCAGCACTTACATTGGCCTGTTGATGACCGGCAACATGTTGCCGGGTCGGATGAGTCTCGTTTCAAATTGTATCAAGCGGACGGACGTGTACGGGAACTGAGACAACTGCATGAAGCCATGGCCCCTACATGTCAGCAGGGAACCGTTCAAGCTGGTGGAGGCTCTGTAATGGTGTGGGGTGTGTGCAGCTGCAGTGGTATGGGACCCTTGATACTTCTAGATACGACTCTGACAGGTGACACATACATAAGTATTCTGTCCGATTGCCTGCATCCATTCATGTCCATTGTGCATTCCGACGGACTTGGGCAGTTCCAGCAGGACAATGCGGCACCCCACACCAGAACCGCTACAGAGTGGCTCCAGGAACACTCTTCTGAGTTTAAACACTTCCGCTGACCACCAGACTCCCCAGATACGCACATTATTGAGCATATCTGGTATGCCTTGCAATGTGCTGTCCAGAGGAAATCTCCACCCTCTCCTACCCTTACGGATATATGGAAAACTCTGCATTAATCATGATGTCAGTTTCCTCCAGCACTACTTCAGACATTAGTTGAGTCCATGCCATGTCGTGTTGCGGCACTTATGCGAACTCGCGGGGCCCTACAGGATATTAGCCAGGTGTACCAGTTTCTTTGGCTCTTGAGTGTATATGTGTCCTCACTTCATTATTCTTGTTGTTTAATATCCTTCTCTCATTCAGTTTCAAAGTAATTTCTTATGCAGCTCGTAACTGTTTTTCCTATTTTCTCTTCACACATCCCACAAATTCCTAATTTAGTCTCTGTTCTTAGTGCACTGATGTGATATCATGTGTTTTTTGAGAAGATGTGAAGCTTAACGAACACAGAGCTCAAACAAGCTTCTCGGAAACGGTATATTGTGTAACCATGGGAACTTTCAATGGCGCTAGTTTCGTCAAAGACGCATACAGCAAGTGCTTTGGGAGCACATAAAGTCAGAATGAAATTGGGTGACATCACTTTTACATAGAAAAGAATACTCACAAAAAGGATTAACATAATATTCGTGATCTTCTTTCTTCATGGTGATGCACAATTCGCAATGGTTAGGTGTTGTTGTATACATAAAGTTCATGATAGAAAAAACAATTACTAGGCAATAACAATATTTGTGGTGACGTCGACTGCACTCTAGGAGCCACTGCAGATAGAGAAAACAACCCAACAAAAATAGTAGAAAAAACAGTTTATTAACACTAGTAAATATTTGATACTAAATACAAGTTGTAATGTATTTTGGTATTGCTAGAGAAATTTCAGTTCGCTGTTTGTTATTGGCAGTGACATCCTGGAGATATCCAGATGTGTGTGTTTAGACGCAAGTGGCGTGGTTTATACCGCACTTAATTCGCCTGATGTCAAGAATGAGCCAAGTATTGTGTTATTTGATAGTTAGTGGTCGCCTTTGAAGAAAATCAAAGCACGTAATGGGTAGTAAGGACTGCACGAATTATTTACCTTTTTAGACCTTTTTTGGTCTTCACAGACTGGCCTTATTACGCCACCGGCTTAGTCGAGCACTTATAAATTGTAAAACTGACGTTTGTGCAAATTTTACATAATAATTTAGTGGATTATAACAGCATGAAATAAACAAATACATCGGTGTCAGGTCTCATGACTCCGAAACTACTGTGTATGTAAGGGTTAGGTTCGGATCCAATTGTCAACGTTAATAGTTTTTGCGTAACTCCTTTTCTCGTTTATTACAATGACGGGGCTGTTTAAACCAGCGATGATAACAAAGTAGCTTCCTATGCTGGTGGAGTAATAGCCCAACCAATATTGACCATAAAGGGTCGAATGTCGAAGATAGTTCGTACAGTTGGAAATTTCTGTACAGCGATAGGAGGAAGTGCCAGAAACAACGTACTAGAAATCCTGACTGGTAGGGGATCCCTTTTGCACGTTTTCCTTGAATATCTCGAAAACCGTTGCCTCAGCGACAACGTATCCCAGTACAGAATTTAACTACATTTAATTTCCTACAAAAAGGTGGTGTTAATTTTTTTTCAGTAAGACTAATAGTTTATGGGTAGCGAGCTACGGAATGTAAAGGCAAAATATAACATTTGTATAAAACGATAGCAGTGGGGACAGCTAAATCACCCTTCATATACTGTTTCAGCTAAGCACATAGTAGGTGGCTGGTGCGAATTCTAAACTGGCGCCACTTGCATGTCTGGCTTTAATAAACTTTTTTGGAACAAATTAGGTTAATTTTGTAAAAAACTGTGTTTCGCTTCTCCAACCCTTTCCTCTTCCACGAAACTAATTTGTCTACCCTCCACATCTTCAGAGCTCTAAACCTAGATATCCTCTCGCCTGACAGGTGAAATTTATGTAACCGTAAATCACCCTTTGCTGTCGTTAGGCACTGTGATTTACATTTTCCATTTTGCTCAAATGGAAAACTGAACTGTCTGATATAAAATAATCGTTAACAATGTGCATGGTATAAGCAGGACCATTTAAAGGTCTGAACGCCATATAACACAGCAAGGTAGGATACAGCTGATGTCCAAAGAGAAGGAGACATTAACATCGACAGTGTGTAAAGTCTTACTGATTTAACTAAACTGCAACGGTAGTTTCTGTAAAACCAGCAGCTATGGAGAAATATTTGCGACAATTTACAGCAGTGGTTAAGACTGGAGCATAAAAATCTCTAGGAGATGAGTTCGCTGATAATGTCGACCAGAAGAGGAGTTCGGTCGAAGCACCTCAGGAAGAACTCGTCGATGGTACGGTACACGTGACCATTTACGCTGCTCAGCTCATGCTCTTCGTCCGGGTAGCTCTGTGAACAGAACGAAGACAGGCAGCAGATAGTAACCACAGTCTAACAAGAAGCAATAAACATTATTTGAACCATAATCGGTCGAGAAATCTGCATTAGAAATATAACACCCAGAAAACAGTTCAGCCGTTACAATTTTAATGAATTATTTATTTTACATACATAGTTTCACATCAAACATGAGATCATTTTATGGTGGTGGCATGATTTCTTGTGGAATTTTAGAAGTTTTTACTAAAATTTGAGAAATGTAAGTGTTTTATGCATAAACATAAGCTCACCGTACAAAATGTTAGTCCCCCCCTCCCATCTTAAAAAAATCACACTGGTCGCTTTGGTATAGTGCATACGGTATAGAACTGCTGACAGACGGTTGCATAACCCTCCATCGCTGACATACAGGTCATGGCAGAGAAATGAAGCGACGCACGGGACGGTTGCGTCGAATCAACGCGGTAAGATGGGGTCGACATAAAGAAGTCTCACACAGGAGCTGTCGTAGTTGGATGTGTACGTGGCCACACTAAATCAAATTGTCAGACTTGTTGGTGTATCAACACGGAGTGTCCAGCACGTATACAAAGAAAGGTGGACCACTCACAGCCATCCAACACGGAGTAAGAACAGTGATCGTGAAAAGATCCTAAAGGACAGCGACTGGAGACGTGTGTCAAAGCCTTGTCAAAGACAGTAGGTTTCAAACCAGACAGGATTTGCAGCTTTCAGTGAATGCAGATACGTCTCAACCAATTTGTGAATGATAATTCGGAAGGAAACTGGGTGCAATGGAAGTTTGGAGTCTGGTACCTCACAGGCCATTCTTCAAAGTAGCACATAAAGCTGCACGTTCTCAGTTGGCCGAACAACACAGAAACTGGACAGTAGGTGACTGTCTGAGACGTGTAGTGTGATCTGGTGAGTCGCGATTTTTCCACTTTTCGAGTGACGCAAGGAGTCGAATGTAACAACGGCCCAATGTGGCGATGAACTCGTAGTATTTGGAGTGGGTAGTTTAGTTCAGACAAGGCGCGGCTAGTAATCATAGGCTCCGAGGTGGAACCGCCACAAATTTATACCAGAATAAATTCCTCAAAAACGTAATACAGAATTTAAATTATCAGAACGCATTTCCCGTATTTCCCACATGGATTCATATGCAGGTCAACGTTTTTGGAACTGTTGATACGTAATGTCACGTGATGTTTTTCGAACAGGTAGTAGCTAGTCTTAAGGCCTCGCCTTGAAATACCGCTCAGCTCTATGAATCAGAGGTTAGGGGGCGTGGTTTCCTCGGGTACAGCGCTTATGGGCTTCCCAAAAGCTCAGCAGAAGAGGGTACTACCTACCCACGTACAAATTTCATGTTCCACTGCTAACATCATAGGGGAGTGAATAGAGTTTCTGAAACATCGTTATCGAATCCCTGTCTCTGTATATCTCCGTTATGCTTTACACGTCCTTGATCGACGTTTAGAACAGATAGTATTCTAGACAATTTTTTTTCTGCCATTGTCTATACCATCCACCGCAAATGTCTCTCCAGAGCGCACTAGACTATGGTAACACAAGTATCACCACCTAGAGAGTTTCACGAATGATTAAGAGAAAAATGTGCGCGAAATATGCCCCTTGCACAAAATACAAGGCTCGCTCAATAAGTAATGCCCAAATTCTTTTTCTCAGAACATATTTACTGTTAAATGTCAGAATTTGGTGACAATATACATCAACATGTCTTGTCCATGTCCTGTTTTTCTATGTAATCTACATCACATTCCATGGCCATATGCCGACGTTGTGGAAGAGCATGTATTCCCTGCTGATAAAAGCTCTTGCAGTAGGCGTACCCATGTTTTCACTGCATGATTGACACTATCGCCATCTTAAAAGTGTGTTCCCTTTAGAGAATCTTTAAGCAGCCCAAAGGGATGGAAGTCCGAGGGTGCCAGATCTGGACTGTAGGGTGGATGAGGCAGTGAATTTGGCGATGCATTCACGGGTTCTCAGACTTTTGTGTGGGCGTGCATTATCGTGTTGGAGCAAGATTTCTGAAAGATTCTTGTCCGATCGAACACTTCGGAAACGGTTCTTGAGTTTATTCAGAGTCTTCATGTATGCCTCTGAATTGAAGGTTGATCCTCTTGGCATCACATTCACGAGAATGATGCCATCACAATCCCAGAAGACTGTCAAAATGACTTTTCCAGCAGAGAGGGCTATCTTGAATTTCTTCATTTGCGGTGAGTGAGGATAATGCCACTCCATGGACTGCGTTTTTGTTTGTAGCGCAAGGTGGTTCAAAGTGGTTCAAATGGCTCTGAGCGCTATGGGACTTAACATCTGAGGTCATCAGTCCCCTAGAACTTAGAACTACTTAAACATAGCTAACCTAAGGACATCACACACATCCATGCCCGAGGCAGAATTCCAGACTGAAGCGCCTAGAATCGCTCGGCCACACCGGCCGGCCGCAAAGTAGTGCACCCAGCTTTCGTCCCCCATAATGATCCGTGACTGAAATCGCCCCCCCCCCCCCAATCGGTCTCAAAACGCTCCAACAATGCAGATGAAATGGCATTTCTTTAAATCTTGTGGTCCACTGTGAGCATTCCTGGAAACCATTGTAAGCACCTCTTTGTATATAAAAGAGTTACGATTATTGCAGACGCACATCCAATGCCGACCGACAACTGTAGAGCTAATGGTCGAGTTGTGATGCGCCACTTGGCACGAATAATGGCATCTGCACGATTCAGCATGTCTGGAGCAGTGGCTGAGACAGGACGTCCCGAGCGTGGCGTATCATGGGGCTCTTTTGTGCATTTCCTGGGGCTGAAACTTTCTTTACCCATCGGCCAGCTGTATTCGTATCAACTGCAGCAACGCCATACACTGCATACAAACGCTTGTGGATGTCCACGACATTTTCTTTTTGTGCACACAAGAATTCAGTAACAGCACGATGCTTGTAACGTGGATCGTATGTAGACACCATTTCGTCGCTCTACTACGGCTTTGCCAGAACGGTTCGAAATTCACCAGCCCACAGACCAAACATCAAATGTGAAGGACGTTTGTCTATGTACATTAATGGCTTTTTTTAAATAAATGTAGGCCTTACTTATTGTACGACCCTTGTACATCCCGTTACTTTAGTTTCCTTGCTCGCTGGCTGCGGGTAACGTGTGTTATTAGCAAGTTTCTTTTTGTGAGTGTGTTACGCCCGAGTTTAGTCAGTTTTACTTTCTTACGAATAGCAGCAGCAGACCACGAATTCGGAAACGAAACAGAATGAATTAAGTGTGAAATTTATAAGGTAAAATGTTAGGACAAAAGTGAAGGGAATGATAATTAAATCAAGACCATAAAGTGTCGATAGGCGTTGATTGCATCAACGGGGACAGTTGAAATCGTCTGCCCCGACTGGGACTCGAACACGGGATCTGCTGCTTAGCCGGCCGGTGTGGCCGTACGGTTCTAGGCGCTTCAGTCTGGAACCGCGTGACCGCTATGGTGGCAGGTTCGAATCCTGCCTCGGGCATGGGTGTGTGTGCTGTCCTTAGGTTAGTTAGGTTTAAGTAGTTCTAAGTTCTAGGGGACTGATGACCACAGATGTTAAGTCTCATAGTGCTCAGAGCCAGGGGTCCCCTATCACTCCAACTGCACACGCTCCACACCATTACAGAGGCTCCACCAGCTTGAACAGTCCCCTGCTGACATCATGGATTCGTGAGGTTGTCTCCATACCCGTGCAAGTCCATCTGCTCGATACAATCTGAAACGAGACTCGTCCGACCAGCCGACATGTTTCCAGTCATCAACAGCCGAATGTCTGTGTTGACAGGCCCAGGCGAGGGGCAAAGCCTCGAATCGGTGCAGTCATCAAGGGTGCACAAGTGGACCTTCGGCCCCGGAAGCCCATATCGATGATGTTTCGTTGAATCGTTCGCACACTGACACCTGTTGATGGCCCAGCACTTGAAATCTGCAGCAATTTGCAGAATGTTTGCACTTCTGTCTCGTTGAACGATTCTCTTCAGACGTCGTTAGTCCTGTTATTGCAGGGTCTTATTCCCGGCCGTAACGATGTCAGAGGTTTGATGTTTTACTGGATTCCTGACACTCACGGTACAGACGTGAAATTGTCGTATCGGAAAATCCCCACTTCATCGCTACCTCGGAGATGCTGTGTCCCATCGCTCGTACGCCGACTATAAGATCACGTTCAAACTCACTTAAATCTTGATAACCTGCCATTGTAGCAGCAGTAATTGATCTAACTGTGCCAGACACTTGTCTTACACATACGTTGCCAAACGCAGCGCAGCATTCTGCCTGTTTACAGATCTCTGTATTTGAATACGTATGCCTATATCACTTTCTTTGGCGCTTCCGTGTAGGTATGTTCATTAATCTCTGTGTTCATGGAGTAAGCTGAATAAAATAATAGTGTCAGTTTCTCCTGCCAGGTGAAAATGTGATGCTGTAAGCAGTCAGAATGTTATGTGGGTGCAAGAAAAGGGGACTAACGGTCAAACACATAATGGCGGTTCTGACACATTTATTAGTATATTGCTGCAAGTTACAAAATGTTTCAGTATGGCCTCCTGACTTCGCAAAGTGCTCCATCCCTGACAAGGCGTGGTCGACAGTTGCTCGCAGTATATCTGGTGTAATCAAAGCCATACGTCGTCGTATGTCAGGGCCGGCCAAACGCTGCACAGTGTGCAGACAGGCGGAAGTGCTGCACATGTGCGCATCAGCGACATCTGTTATTAGACTTGTGTCCTAAATGAATGGCGGTGGCTCCACTTCCCTGTTTATGTTGTACAAGCATGAGCGCAACATACCCAGTCTCGTTTATCCCTGGTGACCGTAACCTCAACTGAGAAGTATTGAGAAATGGCAAGTACTGTGAAAAAGCAAACGACGGGAGATCTATGTTCTCAGTCGTTTAAAAATTGACTGGGAACTGTTCTTTTTTTGTAGCCGTTGGTGAAAACTCACAGTGTTTGCTGTGCCGCCGACCAATAGGCGTCTAGCGTATGTTTTCAATTGAAAGGCATTACAATACATATAACAAAGACGATTGTAGTGTACTCAACAGTGAAAACGGCAAACAAAATTAAATGTCCTTCAGAAAATGGATGAGACACATCAACTCGATTTTACTGTACGTCAAAGTAACTGATACTTCTTGAACTCTTATATTCTTGTGTTACATTTACGTCTGTTTTAATGTACGCTGTACAATGTACTGTTTTCAATTTTCCAGAATGACAACCACACTAAATCTTCTCTGCGAGCAAGTTTTAAAATCGCATTAAGAATTGCACAATCTGGGAAACCCTTTTCCGAAGGGGAGTTTGTGAAAGGGTGTCTGATTGATGCTGCAGAACTTGTGTGTCCCACGAACGTTAGCAGGTTTCAAGAAATCAGTCTATCCAAACAAACAGTGACAAGACGTATCAGTGCTATGACCGGCGATGTGCACAGGCAGCTAATAAATAAGGCTAAAGACTGTGTTGACTTTGTTGCTTTCTCTGTTGCGCTCGATAAAGCAACAGATCTTACAGATAAAGCCCAGGTTGTGATATACATACGAGGTGTCGATAACGCACTTTGTGTAACAGAGGACGTTTTGGACTTAGCACCTTTGAAAGGGCCTACTACAGGTGCGGACTTACTCCAAGCTGTCGAGCAAGCGATTGACGGTGTCGGTATGGACTGGAATCTGTTAGTCTCAGTGACCACAGATGGTGCACCATCAATGCAAGGCCGTCAGAGAGGACTCATAGCACGGATGCGCAAAAAGCTATGGCGCACAGACGAGACGTTGTATGGAATTCTCTGCACTCTGCATCGAGAGGCGCTTTGTGGAAAATCAGTAACGTTAGCAAACGTCATGCAAATTGTTGTGCGTACTGTAAACTATCTGAAGACACGTGGGCTTACGCATCGCCAGTTTCGGCTGTTCTTGGAGGAATTAGGAGCGGAGTACGGCGACATACCTTACTATACGGAAGTACGCTGGCTCAGTCGAGGTAAAATGCTGAAAATATTTTTTTATTTACGTTTGGTCATAGTAACATTCTTACATGACAAGGGAAAAAGTGAACCTATGTTGGAAGACCCTTGATGGATATCAGACCTTGCATTTCTCGTGGACATTACTTCTCACAGGAACAGCTTGAACGTCAGTTTGCAAGGTGAAAATAATTTAATTTCTGACATGTTGGAAAAAGTAAATGCCTTTGAAAGGAAGCTTGCGCTTTGGGAGAGCCAGCTATTGACAGAAAACACTGCACATTTCCCGACTCTTGGACTGGTCCACGGAAGTGCTGGATTTCAAGAATACGTGTCAATAATTGTAAAAATTAAGGAACAATTTCGAGCACGATTTGCACATGTTACGAGTTTGTCTCCTGTCATTCGCCTCCTCGCTTGACCGTTCTTGTCGTCAGTTGAAGATGCTTCGAATGATCTACAGATGGAAGTGATCGACCTACAGTGGAATACAAGACTGAAGGATAAATTCTTTGCAGTGCGAAGTACAAAAGAATTCTACGAAAATTTTTCACAACAAGAATTTCCACGACTGCACCGAGAAGCCGCGAGAGTTATGTCCATGTTCGGGTCGACATATGTTTGCGATTTTTCTCGCTGATGAAAATGAATAAATCAAGGTTTCGATCAAGCATAAGTGATGAGAATCTTCGCAACTGCTTGCGTTTGTCAATGGGCCGTACTTTTGTGCCCGATATTAACTATATCATCTCTCATGGCCAGTGATAAACAGGTTTGCATTTATTCCTTTCATAATTAAAAATTATTTTTTACTAACTGTGTATTAGTGCCTCATTCTGCTCCAAGTTACATTATTATCAAGAAAATCGGTCATTAAACCAATTGTTCCAATGTATACTTACATATTTAGGGTTTTTTTGATGTATGAAGGGCTACGCTCAGCTGAAGTCGATAAAACATAACATTCATCTAATTGTCGGTTATTATGCAGATTTCAGACGGAACTGACGAAAGA
The DNA here is from genome assembly GCF_023897955.1 of Schistocerca gregaria. Lineage (NCBI taxonomy): Eukaryota > Metazoa > Arthropoda > Insecta > Orthoptera > Acrididae > Schistocerca > Schistocerca gregaria. Next base: position 96,826,310 of record NC_064924.1, read on the forward strand.
TATAGCAATAATGTTATTGAAATAACAGTTGATCATCGTGAGATCTGCTGTTATCATTCTGTTCAGAGCTCAGTGAGACAGAAATTATGTGGGTGTAACTGAGGGCACCAAGAATTAGTTATAGGAAACCTTGCATTAGTTTAATGTTATTTGAAATCATGAATAAGGTTCGTTGGAAGTCGCTAAGTGCTCTCTTCCTTACATACTAGATCAAAAACTTTACGCGTATTTACGTGCCGTTAGTCAAGCTGCCTTAATAAAAACCCATGGGCGTTAACTGTATTACTTGTCTTAGTGGGTTAAACTGTTAACATAAAAGTAGACGTCTCAATGAGTAGACTGTGGCAGTATTTTAAATGTTTAATACGTGGAATACCTTCCCATGGTCGGCTTGCAAGCTGTGGAAAGAGTACTAGAATGCGCCAGTACAGAGTATCCCAGCAAGTGCATACAGCGACATCTGTGCGTAGAAACATGCACTACATGAACGCTGACGGCTGCGGCGTGCACGCTGGGACATGGAAGTTGCACATGTGCACGAGCACCGCACGCATGCAGAATTTCTGGCAGGCCCTGTACGACGTATGCTGTCCTTCAGATCGGGAAGAGTCGGATTACATCTCTGATAGGCAAAATCTATGACACGTCCCCACAATCAGCAGTCACATGGATTTAGGTTGGGAGATCTGGAGGGCCACACATGTTGAAGTTGCCCAAAGATGATGAGGTTGTAACCGAAGCTTTGTAGAAGCGAATCTTTCACCTGGTAAGCGACATTTGGTGTTGTCACCCCATCTTTCATGAAAATAGTGCTGTGGACTTAAAGAAGAAAGTCGGAAACGAGGGAGCAGAGAGGGCTGCGAAGAAGATGCGAAGAGGGCATAAGCGCCGTGCCGACTGGCCGCGACCCACTTCTGCAGCACCATCAAGATTAGGCACTTCAAGACCACCGAGTTAGGCATTGTGTATACTGAAGAATATTCTTTATTTTGTCCGATGCCCTTTGCTTGCAACACATCTGTTGAGCACAAAGTATTGCCACGTACATTTCGTAACAAAACTCATTAACACGATTTGCTCGAATTGTTGTCTAGCGATCCGAGAAGCAGGTTTCCTAGACACGCCATCTCTGACAACTAGGCAGGATTCAACATTGGTGACGAGTTAAAAGAAAAAACCCTGTTCCGGCATATCGACAAGCTCAGGCACGAAGATTGCGAGAGCAAAGAAGGCGGTGAGACAACGTCAGCCAATAGCCCGCTAACAAGGATTGCACCACGACTGGAGCGTCCTATAGCCGAAGACAATATAAACGCCACGCCTGCCAGCCTCGGCGGGACAATATTCGGACAGTACAAGGAGAGCAGTTCGTGGTCTTGCGGTAGCGTTCTCGCATAGCGCGCACAGGGTCCCCGGTTCGATTCCCGGCGGGCTTAGGGATTTTTCCCTGCCTTGAGATGACTGGGTTTCGTTGTGTCATGTTCATCATCATTATTCATCCCCATTACGGTCGGAGGAAGGCAACGGCAAACCACCTCCGCTAGGACCTTGCCTAGTACGGCGGTGCGGGTCTCTCGTTCCATACGCTCCTCGGAGTATGGGACCTCACCATCATTCCTAGGAGGGCGCTACGATAGCAGATATCAATTGCTTATATGGACCCTGTATACAGCAAAGGACTTTGTTTGCATGTCGCCCATCGCTTATGACACCATTGTAAATTCAAAGTTAAATGTCGACAATCTTCTTATTTGTAACAAAAATTATTAATGTGATTTGCTTGAGTTGTTGAATAGCTATCTGAGAACGCACCAACCTTTAGGCTCCCTATAAGCGACGAGTGGGCAGGACCCACAAACCCTGTGCCTGGCGGCCACGGATTTTCTTTTCTGCAGACCAAGGCAACACGTTGACATTCTATAGAGCATTTTGGGTTACAACAGCGGCATGTGGGCGAGCATTATCGTGATGGAAAACACCTCCTTGGATGCTATTCATGAATGACAGCACAACAGGTCAGATCACCACTCTGATATACAAATCTGCAGCCAGGATGCGCTGTCAAATAATATCGCACACAGAACCACAACTCAGGTTTAGGCCCAGTGCGCCCAGCGTTCAGGCCCTCAGCAACCTTCCTTCTAACCGACACACGACCTCACTGACACTGAGGCACAAACCAGCTTTCATCAGTAAACACAACAGGCCTCTAACCTGTCCTACACTGAAGTTACAGACGGCGGTGGTTTGGGTTAAGTGCAATGCAAACCACAGGATGCCTGGCTCGGAGCTGTCCTTGAAGTAACCAATTTGTAGCACTTCTTTGTGTCACTATGGTACCAACTGCAGCTCTGATTGATACTGTAGATACAGTACGATGTGACAGATCCGTATGCCGAACACGATGGTCTTCCCCTCTGTAGTGCCACTTAGCCGTCCGGAGCCAGGCCTCCTTTCGACCATATACACTACTGGCCATTAAAATAATATGGGCATTACTTATTGAACGACCTTCGTACATGTCGGTACACAGAAGCCACATAGTCTCTGCTCTGCCGCTATCATTCGTGCTTTAGTTCAGAGAGCCTCATCCTTGTTGCTGTTGTAGACTACTGGCCATTAAAATTGCTACACCAAGAAGAAATGAAGATGACAAACGGGCATTCATTGGACAAATATACTAGAACTGACATATGATTTCATTTTCACGCAATTTGGGTGGAAAGATCCTGAGAAATCAGTACCTAGAACAACCACCTCTGGCCGTGATAACGGCCTTGATACGCCTGGGAGGCAAACAGAGCTTGGATGGCGTGTACAGGTACAGCTGCTCATGCAGCTTCAACAAGATACAATAGTTCATCAAGAGTAGTGACTGGCGTATTGTTACGGGCCAGTTGCTCGGCCACCGTTCACCAGACGTTTTCAGTTGATGAGAGATCTGAAGAACGTGCTGGCCAGGACAGCAGTCAAACATCTTCTCTATCCAGAAATGCCTCTACAGGACCTGCAACATGCGGTCGTGCAATAATATGCTGAAATGTAGAGTTTCGCAGGGATCGAATGAAGGGTAGAGCCACGGGTTGTAACACATCTGAAATGTCCTCTGTTCAAAGTGCCGTCAATGCGAACAACAGTAGACTGACACGTGTAAGCAATGGCACCCAATACCATCACACCGGGTGATACGCCAGAATGGCGATGACGAATACACGCTTCCAATGTGCGTTCACCGCGATGTTGCCAAACACTGATGCGACCATCATGATGCTGTAAACAGAACCTCGATTCATCTGAAAAAATGACGTTTTGCCATTGGTGCACCAAGGTTCGTCGTTGAGTACACCATCGCAGGCGCTCCTGTCTGTGATGCAGCGTCAAGGGTAACCGCAGCCACGGTCTCCGAGCTGATAGTCGATGCTGCTGCATACGTCGTCGAACTGTTCGTGCAGATGGTTCTTGTCTTGCAACCGTCCCTATCTGTTGACTCAGGGATCGAGACGTGGCTGCCCGATCCATTACAGCCATGCGGATAAGATGCCTGTCATCTCGACTACTAGTGATACGAGGCCGTTGGGATTCAGCACGGCGTTCCGTATTACCCTCCTGAACCCACCGATTCCATAATCTGCTAACAGTCGTTGGATCTCGACCAACTCGAGCAGCAATGTCGCGATACGATAAACCGCAATCGGGACAGGCTACAATCCGACCTTTATCAAAGTCGGAAACGTGGTGGTACGCATTTCTCCTCCTTATACGAGGCTTCACAACAACGTTTCACGAGGCTACGCCGGTCAACTGCTGTTTGTGTATGAGAAATCGGTTGGAAACTTTCCTGATGTGAGCACGTTGTAGGTGTCGCCACCGGCGCCAACCTTGTGTGAATGTTCTGAAAAGCTAATCATTTGCACATCACAGCATCTTCTTCCTGTTGGTTAAATTTCGCGTCTGTAGTACGTCATCTTCGTTGTGTAGTAATTTTAATGGCCAGTAGTTTATTTCCGTGACCACCGCTGGCAGCAATAATGTACGGTGGCTATATTTCTGCCGAGTCTTTCCGCAATATCGCAGAAGGAACATACACCTTCTCGTAGCCATGTTTCACAACCTCGTTCAAACTCAATGAGGTGACGACAATCGCGTGTTTGCCTCCTTAAAGGCATTCTTGACTAACATCAACTCACCATGTCTAACCTCAAAGGTAACGAACGATAACCACCGTTGCAGCGTGTATTTAAAACAAACCTAATTTGTGTCCTCATAATGGCGCTACTAGCGCCACTCTTATGCAACTGGCGCGAAATTTTAATGAACGTCACCTTTCAGATGTAGAAACACACCTACCAACTTTCGTTTATGTCGCACAACTCCCTCTTGGTGCTTCTATTCTTTTTCCGCTACTGCAGGTACGCTGCATGGCGACGCAGTAGATGTCGAGATGATGTATGGTTCCCAGAGTGTTGAAGCCACCACGAGAAATAAAAGCCCCAATGATATCAAACAGTGGAAAACACAGGATGCAATAATGACAATATTATGAAAAGCATAGATCGCTACTCACCATATAATAAAGATACTGTGTCGCAGACAGACACAACAAAATGACGGCTAAAGAAGCAAGTTTTCGGCGAAAAGGCCTTCTTCTAAAGTAGACAACACGAAAGCGGAAGTAGGACACAAAATGAACAGTGCAGTAGATAATAGTACACAAAATCTGAATTCGAGTACCTGCGAGGCCAGGATGACGAGTAGCGCACAGCGCTTTGTCCAGTTAGAAGGAAGAGAGACGAATAGCAGCAATAAGCACCTCATGGCTGTAGAAAAACTGTTGCACCAACAGGTAGCCGAGTTACGCCGTCGGACGTTCAACATCAAACGGATAGGAAAGAGGGATACCAGTACAGGGACAACGTATTGTCAAATGGGCTGCACCAGAGAAAACAAAGCCAACATTTAGTTCATAGACACTGTCATTCGCGGAATGGTCACTGATGTTTCGGTAGAGGAACTTTTAACAGAAGTAATATATCAAATAAAAATTATCGGCGGCGAAGATTTCTAAAAGCAGTATTCCGCGTCAATATTACGTCTGAAATTACTGAGATAAAAGTATCCTAACCTTTGATGGGCAACAAATTCCTCAGTACAACTATTCCCATGGGACACAGTGTGAAGTGGCCCTCTACGAGTAATCGGTTAGTATATGTTACAACTGTCTAGTGTTCGGACATACTAACAAACCGGTGTAATGCGAAATTCCTTGAAGTTTAGAAGGTAGTAGATACGGCACTGACAGAAGTAAAGCTGTGAGGGTGCGGCCTTGACTCGTGCTGGCTAGCATAGTAAATAGAGCACTTGATGGCGAAAGGGAAGTTCCAGCTTCGAGTTTAGTTGTAATGTGAGAGGAAATTTCATATTCGCCATAAATGATAAAAACACAAATAGCAAGACGAAATGGAAAACGCATGTAGCGTAAATGATCAGCATAAAATAACTCAAACAAATAAAACCATAATCGTGAAGCTGAAGAAAAGAATTAAAAATTCTGACCAAACTACTCAAGTCTAATGCCCTTCCAAACTCAAACGGCGTCAATGAAACCACCCCTTTCCCTAGATCATTGCTTCCCATGCATTTTGCTGTCGAAAACATTTCACAGTACGACGAGCAAAAGGAAGACGTTCTCGACAGCCTTTGACACTGCTGCACCCCTCGGACGATTCAAGCCAGCAACCCTATTGTACGTTATTGCACCCATTTCGCATGCGATGCGACTGAAATTTTTGTACTGGTGTACAGAGAAGAACCATTCGACGAAATCTGAATAACACAGGAAGCAGCAAAGGGTGTTTATATTCTTTTCAGCCCTCCTGTTTCGCGCCCTACTGTGGCGAGATCTGAGAGGGGTGCGACATTTACACACGCGTTAATAAAGCAGCAAACGGTCCTTCTAAGACCCCCTGTTTAGGAGCACCATCAGTGCCAGCCACCTGCCTCTGTTGACCACTTTACAAGTGTACCTGAATAGAGACAACAGTGTGGAGCAGAGTGCAAACTGTGGGCGCCAGTTGTAGCCGCTCTCCGTCGATCTGCTGTCGTCGACTTCTCTGATGTAAGATATTGATGTTGTTATCTACTGTATATGCCCGACCTTTCGTTATAATTACACATCAGATGGAGCAGCCACAAACACCTTCACTTTAACAGCGACTAAATTTCAGGTTTTCATAATAATAATTAGGTAAAGTATAATAATAATTAGGTAAGTAAAAGAGGGGCAGCAGCCTTTTCAGTAGTTGCAGGCGCAACAGTCTGGATGATTGACTGATCTGGCCTTGTAACACTAACGAAAACGGCCTTGCTGTGCTGGTACTGCGAACGGCTGAAAGCAAGGGGAAACTACAGCCGTAATTTTTCCCGAGGGCATGCAGCTTTACTGTATGATTAAATGATGATGGCGTCCTCTTGGGTAAAATATTCCGGAGGTAAAATAGTCCCCCATTCGGATCTCCGGGCGGGGACTACTCAAGAGGACGTCGTTATCAGGAGAAAGAAAACTGGCGTTCTACGGATCGGAGCGTGGAATGTCAGATCACGGGCAGGTAGGCTAGAAAATTTAAAAAGGGAAATGGATAGGTTAAAGTTAGATATAGTGGGAATTAGTGAAGTTCGGTGGCAGGAGGAATAAGACTTCTGGTCAGGTGACTACAGGGTTATAAACACAAAATCAAATAGGGGTAATGCAGGAGTAGGTTTAATAATGAATAGGAAAGTTGGAATGCGGGTAAGCTACTACAAACAGCATAGTGAACGCATTATTGTGGCCAAGATAGATACGAAACCCACACCTACTACAGTAGTACAAGTTTATATGCCAACTAGCTCTGCAGGTGATGAAGAAATTGATGAAATGTATGATAAGATAAAAGAAATTATTCAGGTAGTGAAGGGAGACGAAAATTTAATAGTCATGGGTGACTGGAATTCGTCAGTAGGAAAAGGGAGAGAAGGAAACATAGTAGGTGAATATGGATTAGGGAGAATAAATGAAAGAGGAAGCCGTCTGGTAGAATTTTGCACAGAGCATAACTTAATCATAGCTAATACTTGGTTCAAGAATCATAAATAAAGGTTATATACATGGAAGAATCCTGGAGATACTAAAAGGTATCAGATAGATTACATAATGGTAAGACAGAGATTTAGGAATCAAGTTTCAAATTGTAAGACATTTCCAGGGGCAGATGTGGACTCTGACCACAATCTATTGGTTATGAACTGTAGATTAAAACTGAAGAAACTACAAAAAGGTGCTAAATTAAGGAGATGGGGCCTGGATAGACTGAAAGAACCAGAAGTTGTAGAGTGTTTCAGGGAGAGCATAAGGGAACAACTGACAGGAATGGGGGAAAGAAATACAGTAGAAGAAGAATGGGTAGCTTTGAGGGATGAAGTAGTGAAGGCAGCAGACGATCAAGTAGGTAAAAAGACGAGGGCTAATAGAAATCCTTAAGTAACAGAAGAAATAATGAATTTTATTGATGAAAGGAGAAAATATAAAAACGGAGTAAACGAAGCTGGCAAAAAGGAATACAAACGTATCAAAAATGAGATCGACAGGAAGTGCAAATGGCTAAGCAGGGATGGCTAGAGGACAAATGTAAGGATGTAGAGGCTTATCTCACTAGGGGTATGATAGATACTGCCTACAGGAAAATTAAAGACACCTTTGGAGAGAAGAGAACCACTTGTATGGATGTCAAGAGCTCAGATGGAAACCCAGTTCTAAGCAAAGAAGGGAAAGCAGAAAGGTGGAAGGAGTATATAGAGGGTCTATACACGGGCGAAGTACTTGAGGACAATATTATGGAAATGGAAGAGGATGTAAATGAAGACGAAATGGGAGATAAGATACTGCTGCGTAATGAGTTTGACCGGGCACTGAAAGACCTGAGTCGAAACAAGGCCCCGAGAGTAGACAACATTCTATTAGAGCTACTGACGGCCTTGGGAGAGCCAATCATGACAAAACTCTACCATTTGGTGAGTAAGATGTATGAGACTGCGAAATACCCTCAGAATTCAGGAAGAATATAATAATTCCAATCCCAAAGAAAGCAGGTGTTGACAGATGCGAAAATTACCGAACTTTCAGTTCAATAAGTCACAGCTGCAAAATACTAACGCGAATTCTTTACAGACGAATGGAAAAACTGGTAGAAGCGGACCTCGGGGAAGATCAGTTTGGATTCCGTAGAAATGTTGGAACACGTGAGGCAATACTAACCTTACGACTTATCTTAGAAGAAAGATTAAGAACTGGCAAACCTACGTTTCTAGCATTTGTAGAGTTAGAGAAAGCTTTTGACAATGTTAACTGGAATACTCTCTTTCAAATTCTGAAGTTGGCAGGAGTAAAATACAGGGAGCGTAAAGCTATTTACAATTTGTACAGAAACCAGATGGCAGTTATAAGAGTTGAGGGGCATGAAAGGGAAGCAGTGGTTGGGAAGGGAGTGAGACAGGGTTGTAGCCTCTCCCCGATGTTATTCAATCTGTATATTGAACAAGCAGTAAAGGAAACAAAAGAACAATTCGGAGTAGGTATTAAAATTCATGGAGAAGAAATAAAAACTTTGAGGTTCGACGATGACATTGTAATTCTGTCAGAGACAGCAAAGGACTTGGAAGAGTAGTTAAACGGAATGGACAGTGTCTTGAAATGAGGATATAAGATGAACATCAACGAAAGCAAAACGAGGATAATGGAATGCAGTCAAATTAAATCGGGTGATGCTGAGGGAATTAGATTAGGAAATGAGACACTTAAAGTAGTAAAGGAGTTTTGCTATTTAGGGAGCAAAATAACTGATGATGGTCGAAGTAGCGAGGATATAAAATGTAGACTTGCATTGGCAAGGAAAGCGTATCTGAAGAAGAGAAATTTGTTAACATCGAGTACAGATTTCAGTGTCAGGAAGTCGTTTCTGAAAGTATTTGTATGGATTGTAGCCTTGTATGGAAGTGAAACATGGACGATAACTAGTTTGGACAAGAAGAGAATAGAAGCTTTCGAAATGTGGTGCTACAGAAGAATGCTGAAGATTAGATGGGTAGATCACATAACTAATGAGGAGGTATTGAATAGAATTGGGGAGGAGTGTGTGGCACAACTTGACAAAAAGAAGGGACCGGTTGGTAGGACATGTTTTGAGGCATCAAGGGATCACAAATTTAGCATTGGAGGGCAGCGTGGAGGGTAAAAATCGTAGAGGGAGACCAAGAGATGAGTACACTAAGCAGATTCAGAAGGACGTAGGTGGCAGTAACTACTGGGAGATGAAGAAGCTTGCACAGGATAGAGTAGCATGGAGAGCTGCATGAAACCAGTCTCAGGACTGAAGACCACAACAACAACAAACAATTAATGTTGACATTCGCAGAGTCGATCACCCTTCATTTGTTACTGCGTTACCGAAGACAAGAAAGTTAATAACATCTTTGGGTTTTAGTTATTATTTCAGCTTCCTACTCCGAAGCGTTATCATTTCAGCTTCCTATTTCCGACTTTACTACTTATCCGCACTGTTTCTTATTTTATATTATTTCTGTCCGATGGTAAATGAGTCACAATTTACACTTCGTAATATTTCATAATCTAACCTTCCGTCATCCAGAGATACTGTTTACAGCTTGCCTATGACTATCGTTGAATAATACACAAGCTATTGTGGAAATCACCTTAGTTTTTTATTAACAACATTTAATAATAGTTGAATGATCATGAATGTGTTTTGTATATGGAGAAAGGGAGGGCTGATCCTACAACTACTCTCAGCAATTACAGCAACTAAAATGTCCGTAATGTCTATAGTTCGTCACTCAAAGATATTACAGCAATGACTATGGTCCATTACTATACTTCGATACGGTCATTCAAACTTTGTACGCTTTTACTTTAACAAAGCTACGTGTCTAATTCCGCTCTTATATTCTTAATGTGCCTTTGTATAGTCCACATATGCTATTATAGGTTATCCGGCATGTAAATGAGTTTAATACTGAGCACTACTTCCTCTCACACACACAATTCCTCAGATATTCTTAGTCCTTGACCTTATGGCAAAGATCTACCTAGAACTCAGTATAACTTTCAACGTAAGTCTGTCCCGTATAAATTACCTGTGGTCACTTTTCTCGCTGTTTAACAGAAGTGCCCTGATCCCTTCCGTAGCACATCACACGTAGGCTTATTCAGAGCGCAGAAAACAAGAGAACTAATAATACCTGTGCATGGTTTATATAGTAGAATTTAGAAACAAAAGTAGCCGTGTTGAAGCCTCTTTGGCCGGCTGGAGTGTCCCCTACATGAGAAAAAGTACGAGGGTGAGTCAAATGAAATCCTTAAATTTAAAAAAAAAATATTATTTACTGTGTAGAAGTGGTACAAAGCTGTATCACTTTTCAACGTAATCTCCCCCACGCTCAATGCAAATGCTCCAACGCTTACAAAGTGCATAAATTCCTTTAGAAAAAAATCTCTTGGTAGTCCGCGCAACCATTCATGCACCGAATGGCGTACCTCTTCATTTGAACGGAACTTCTTTCCTCCCATTGCGTCTTTGAGTGGTCCAAACATATGGGAATCACTTGGGGCAAGGTCTGGTGAGTATGGTGTATGAGGAAGACACTCAAAATGCAGGTCTGTGAATGTTGCAACTGTTGTACGGGCAGTGTGGGGCCTTGCATTGCCATGTTGCAAAAGGATGCCCGCCGACAGCAATGCACGTCGCTTTGATTTGATTGCAGGCCGCAGATGATTTTTTAAGGGATCTGTGTATGATGCACTGGTAACAGTGGTCCCTCTAGGCATGTAATGCTCCAAAATGACGCCTTTTCCGTCCCAAGAGAGAGTCAGCATAACCTTCCCTGCTGATGGTTCGTTTCGAAACTTTTTTGATTTTTGTGATGAGGAATGGCGCCATTCCTTGCACGCTCTTTTCATTTACGGTTGGTGGAAGTGAACCCAGGTTTCGTCGCCAGTAACGATTCTTGCATGGAAGCCATCACCTTCTCATTCAAAGTGCCGAAGAAGTTCTTCACAATCATCAACACGTCACTCTCTCATTTCAGGAGTCAGCTGCCGTGGCACCCATCTTACAGACACATTGTGAAACTGGAATACATCATGCACAATGTGGTGTGCTGACTCATGACTAATCTGTAAACATGCTGCAATGTCACTGAGTGTCACTCGGCGGTTTTGCTTCACTACGGCTTCAACTGCTGCAATGTTCTGTGGAGTCACAACTCGTTGCGCCTGACCTGGACGAGGAGCATCTTCCACTGAAGTCACACCATTTGCGAACTTCCTACTCCATTCATAGACTTGCTGCTGTGACAAACATGCATCACCGTACTGAACCTTCATTCTTCGATGAATTTCTATAGGTTTCACACCTTCACTACGCAAAAACCAAATAACAGAACGCTGTTCTTCCCTGGTGTAAGTCGCAAGTGGGGTGGCCATCTTCGTACTGATACTGCGACGGTATGTGTGCATCTACACTATGCTGCCACCTACAGGCCATTCTGCACGCTGTTTGTAGCACGCTTGCCAACTTACAGGATAACGGCGCGAAATTTCGATTTGTTATTACAAATTTAAGGTTTTCATTTGACTCGCCTTCGTATATAGTTCTGGCAACACCAGCCATGACCTTCTTCTTCTGTGCGGATGCACACGTATTCCCCGAACTCTTATGGGACTTGGGAAGAATGTCTTCCACGAGTAAAGAGTGTGTTGATGTGGGACATTACGAATGTAGAGTGTGGACATACAAGGTGAGAATGTGGGTTTCGCGGGAGGCGTGCGCGAGGTAGTCCCTGCAGTCGCGCTATCCTCTGTGCTCTCGGTGGCTAAGATGGAGCCGGCACGGTAGCTCAGCGTGTTCGGTCAGAGTGTTTAGCTACCCTCTGTAATAAAAAAAAAAACTGAATGAACGGATCAACGAACAACGTGAGCGGGTGTCATCGGACGTCCGCCACGAACAAATTCAACGAACAATGTAGAACAAAATGAGATTAAAAAAAGAAAATGAAAAAAAGGGGGATACAGGGTCTCCTATGTAAGCAGGAGATCCCAGGTTCGAGTTTCACCTGTCACCATTGATATATATCAACGCCCGTTAGCAGCTGAAGGTATTAATATAATTCTAATTTTGTCACAGAATCTGTCTGCAAGGTGAGCAGGTGGCATCGATGGCTGGTCTTATACGGCCCCTTTCTGGTTTTATTCACGCATGTGTCAATGTCACACTCTTCTGTGATCACAGCACAGGACGGTATAAATAGCAGGGCTGGAAAACCTTGAGCATCGTTTACTGCTTCGCATCGTGTTGAGATTTCGTTGAATGTTTTTGAACGGTCCCTGGTGGTTCCACATTGTACACAAGAGGAAAAATTGCGATCGCGCTGCACTCCACATGAGTGTGATCACATTCAGTGGGGTTGCTGGCTCACGGCGTACTTAGAAAAGTGTTGAAGCGTCCGGGAGTTGTCATCAGCGTCGAAGGCTGTCAAGAACGTCATCCGCTCGCTGTGGGAATCAACATAGATGCAATTTATGCTGCCCTCTAACGCCTTCTCGGGTCGATTCTAAGTGGCTATATGTGTGATATGTTTTCCTCGGCCACCCAGTAAGAAATCGTGCGATTTTAACGCTGGCCGTCGTAGTTCTCACCTCCACTGCAGAGGCGTCAAAAGACGAGGTAAAAGGGGTGTCACGACTTTCTCAGCGTGTGATACATTCGTGGTGGCGTTGGGCGTAATTGTGGTGGAATTTGGTGCCCATGTGGCATCATTAACCCACTTTGCAGCTCATATGTATTTCTGAGGTATGGTCTTTTTTTTTTGGATGTGTCGATAATTCACTGTTTGAAGCGTCGTTGAGCTCGAGGCACTATGCTTCCGCACAATTACAGATGAAGTTCGTAGGCACTTAAATTTTAAACTCATGCGCCGCAAAGGCTTTCAAAAAGTGATCCTTTCACTGAGTTGCACAGTGTAGTTTTATTACAATTTTCAAACATCCATTTTACCTACAATTTTACTGTATCCATGACGTTTGTACAGCAGGTGAGGGACTAGGTTCTTTGACCGAAATTGTACACACGTTTAAGAGTAAATTAAACAGCAGCTTACGGTGTTACATGATGTCACTTCTACAGTTCATCGAATCTGTAGAAGCCAATCGAAAAGAAACATTAAAAGGTTTTAGAAACACCGCTACTAGTCACTTACTTTTTTTTTTTTTACTACCTCTATAGCTGATGGTGAGGTTTAAACTTGGAACATGTTCCTAATAAAGTAATTTAAACACTTAACAAATTTTTTGACTGGTAGCGGTATTTGTAAAACCTTTTCATGTTTTTGAAACAGTCACAGTCGATTGACAGTGAATACGGCTTCAGGTTCTTAACAAGAAATATCGTGCATTTATGACTTGGTCTGACGAGGTTCTGGAACATACCTGCTGGTCGAAGAGCACACCGGCCTCCTCGAGGGCTGCAGCCAGCGCCATGGAGTTCTGGTAGAGCACAGTGTCGTCCGCGGTGCCGTGCATCAACAGGAACTTCTTTCCCGCGAAGCGCTCTGCTAGGCGTGTGACGTCACTGGCGTTGTAGCCCTCCTCGTTGTCCTCTGGCGTGGGAAAGCCCATGTAGCGCTCTGACTCCCGTATGTCTGCGAACCATATAGATTGTAGCCAAGTAAAAAAAGCGTGAATATGCACGAGTGTGGACTTTCAAACGTATCTCTGCATGCATACTCTCAACACCAATTGCAGGCTGAGTTAAAGTCCTGGCCGGCCGCTAGTGGCCGAGCGGTTCTAGGTGCTTCAGTCTGGAACCGCGCGACTGCTACGGTCGTAGGTTGGAATCCTGCCTCGGGCATTGATGTGTGTGATGTCCTTAGGTTAGTTAAGTTAGGTTTAAGTAGTTCTAAGTTCAAGGGGACTGATGACCTCAGATGTTAAGTCTCATAGTGCTCAGAGCCATTTGAACCATTTAAAATCCTGTTCAATACAGATGCAAATGAAGTAAATCAAATGGTCCACTGTCATCAATGAAGGTGAATCTTTGACAATGCCAGCCACTCGTGCTGGAGTAACTTCAGAAAAAACGCAAAACGTCGGCCGAAGATACCGAGACAAAACCCAACAGCTAAGGTGTAAATATGTGGCCATGAAAGTCTCATCAGTTTTTGTAAATATTACTTCATAAGTTACGTGGAAATGATAGTGTCAGTAGTACATCAGACCAATTCCAAGCAAATAAAACTACTTTTCTGCCAACAGATCACAATAGCATTATCTATATGTTGTGTATGGCGCACTAACTAAACGAGATATGTTCCATCGGTTTCTGTTAGCCCACCCTTATTGAATGGCTCTTATTTCTGTGTAGTAATGGCAACACCAACAATAATAATATAATAATGAAGTACATTGTAAAATAGAAATATTGAGAAAATACAAATGTGAACACAATGAACAGTAAACTAATTTTACCTGCCTTATTGTCTTTAAAAATGTATAACATCACAACTAATGATTAATTACTTTTTTCTGCAGACAATACATTCAGGCAACGACCTGTGAAGTTCTCCGTATTATTGCTTTGTGTATAATGGTAGGAACTGTTGTAGTTGTAATCGGAACACACCATGCAATTGGTGGCTCATGTTCTTTGTATTACATCTACTGTAAATTTAGCTTAGGCCTTAACGACAATGCATACAACCAGATATTTGTAACTGCCGTACAACAGATGTTGCAGTTTCCTCTCCTGTTGCATTTGCGACCTATCTTAGGTGCTAACTATATCTCACGTAAGACGCCACATTAATAAAGACATACATTGTCTCACGTGGCATTGCTAAAAGTCTTCGATAGGTATACAGAGGAAATAAGCCTCTTCGTACACAGTGAAGGCACTTCATGTGAAGTACCAAGCTAAGGTTTGAGTGAATTATTTCCCTTCTTCGACTGAGATACCTGTCTCTACCTCTGCCCAGTGAGAGTCACCAGCAAGACAAGTGAACTCATGAGTTCTTAAACTTACGGAAATAATCAGATTGTAAAATGTAAACGCGCAAGAGAAATTGTGACCCTTTTCAAAACCTGAGATCTCCTTGGTGACTGGTAATTGCTGTCTATGAATTGACAGATGAGGAGCCAAAGTAAGTTAGTCATTTATAAGTACATAATTTTCTCTATAAATGAACCCACAATCTTCAAGTATTGGTTGAATGAAGACATCTTTCCAATTTTGCTGTAACTTTACGTAATTCTTTTATTTACTATTGGCCAGTTTCACTCTCATCGTCATTACAAAGCATTTGCCTGCAAACACAAAACGGGAAAATCTGAATCAAACCCGTAACTTTACATATAAAGAGAACTCTTAATTACAAAGTCCCCACTAATGCATTGATAACATTATAAAACGTGGTATCTACACGTGAGTGACCATATATGAAATATTCGAAAGAATGCCGCGGCATGCTGCAGCCAGCATTGTTGAACCTATTTGCAACGGGGACATGATCAATGCCATGAGAAGTATGCACGTTAAACTGTAACACTACATTCTGTCATGATAACACAGCACGGCATACTGATATTACTGATCATTTGTACACCTAGTGCAACTGACATAACAGAGTGTCATTGTCTGTTTGCACGTCAGAACTGAATGAAACATTGCCCATGCGTAAATGGCCTACCAAAATGTCTTTGGCTAATGGTTATATCGAAATGCACAGGCAAAGCCAGGTTTTTCATATCCAGCGAGTGTCACAGACAGAACTCATTCATAAAAGGTAACGTAACAGATGGGGATTCTTAAGCTGCATATTTCCTGACACACCTAGTGTCATGCAATAAAACTTATGGCAACTGACAGATAGAAACACGAGAAGGCATTCTGCAAGCAGTAGTGGCTGGACGCAGCTCCAACCGATCCGCTCATTCATCAGATCTCAACCCATGCGATTTCTGGTTATGGGGCCATCTCAAAAGTATCGTGTATGCAGAGCCCATTGAAAATATGGAGACAGTGGGGCAACATATTCGTGTTGCCTTTGACAATTTTCGGATGCAGCCTGGCCAATGTGAACATGTGATACAGAACATGCTATGGCACATACAAGCACTCGTTGAGGCACATGGAAACAATGTTCAACATGTAGTGTAACTGTGGCTGCATGATACAGTGCGTTATTAGACTGCAGTCTCTGTAAAAATGTATGATTGAATACATGGTCTCCAGCAAGGAAACCATGCATTTCCGGACTTTAGAGCATTACTGTTTCGTATCCTTTCATCGATGAATCCACAGAGTTTGTACACGGTGGAAACAAAGTATATATATAATTTTCTTTGGGCTTTAGAGCCACTTCAATGCGGGGTCAGCCTAGTTACTACGGATTTGGCGATGTTAGAGTCAGAGGGTGGCTGGATGCCCTTCCTGTCGCCACCCAATACCACCCAGGACAGAATTAGTGTACCCAGATGTCTGCATCTAGTGAAGCCGTGAAATAGTGCGAAAGTTTTCAAATGTCTGTGAGTCATGTAACTGAGGCGGGGCGTGGGGACCAATCCAGTATTCATCTAGTGAGATGTGGAAAACCGCCTAAAAACCACATCCAGGCTGGCCGGCGCACCTGCCCTCGTCGTTAGTCTGTGGGTGAATTCGATCTGCGGCCTGCACACCTACCCGCAGGTGGCTGAGTGGTTCTAGACACTTCAGTCCGGAGCCGGGCTGCTGCTACGGTCGCAAGTACGAGTCCTGCCTCGGGCATGGATGTGTGTGATGTCCTTAGGTTAGTTAGGTTTAAGTAGTTCTAAGTCTAGGGGACTAATGACGTCAGATGTTAAGTCCCATAATGCTTAGAGCCATTTGAACCATTACGGAATGCGGTATTCGTGGCAAACGTAACTTCGACCAATCTGGTAGTCTACTTTGGAATTCTACCTCAGCAACTAATCACAGAATGTTCCTATAAAATTAAGATATGGTCTGAACACCCGAACATGTGGCCTAATGCAAGGATTTCGTAAATTCTGCTCCAACTCTTCTCCACACACGCTCACACAATTGTTGCGTACAGCTCCAAAGAGACACTTTCTTGGATTAAGTTTGAGTCCGCCTTGTTGGAGACGCTTAAGAACAGCCCTCAGTCTTTTTATATATGTTCATCTAATGTCTCTGAGAACACAATAATGTCGTCTCTTTCGAGTACTTACATCTTGTAAGCATCCGACATAATGCTCAATCTCCCTTCCTATTTTAATCAGTGATCGCTGATAAATATCTGAACATAATCGAGTTAGGTCGGAGTTGACCATCCTCTGATCTGTTGTACAATAAATAAGTGCGCTAGTCATTGGACGTATAGATTTGGACAAACTGAGTATGAAAATAAAACAACACGGATGTGAGAGTACAAATGTAATACACTCGTGGAGGATGATTTATTAACGTTCGATTTCGCAGCGTGAAGCGGCATCTTCAGGTTGTTCTATATAGGAAAGAAAGCATTCTTGTAAGCTATATACTCTTACTGGCTGTTATTAATCAATTTTTAGTGTATAGGTTACGAGATACTTTATTCCCTATGTAGAACAACATGGAGATGCTGCTTTAAGGCGGCGGAATTGGTCGTTAATAAATCATCACTCAACAGCTGTTTGCGGAGTATTCAACTTCAGTTTACAATGAATTTCAACGGCTGTGGCTGCATGCATTATAAAGTTGTGTGTGACTCGTAGAGGGACGAAAATTGAGAAGAGCGTACCTAAATACAAGTATAAAATCAAGAAATAAAACAGGGACACGTCAAGAACGCGACGTAAAAAACAGGAAGAAATTGTAGAATGCAACCAACACGTCAGCACGATATGTGTTGAAAATGTGTAGCTACACATTAATGTGCTATTTTATATAGAAATGTGAACCATCCGTCCTATTAATAGTGTATCTGTCTTCTCTGACAGAAGCGAATATGATGACTGCTGATCTCAGTCGAAAATTCGTTGATACTATAAGATGACCATATCCGCGGGCACGTCAGATGTTACCTCACATTTTTATTAACATCCTTTTTTTTAAATTTTTAATTGTAAACTAATATCTGAATTTCTCCCTGGATTCGGTGCTCCTCTGATCTGTTCTTTGCTTAGAAAAGTACCCTGAAGAAGGTAACCGTTCAGAAAAATAGTGTGGTCTCCACATTAACATCATGTGTTTTTCCTACTTTGAACCCTTTCATAGTTTACTGGCTATGAGTGTGTGACAGGTAGTGGAGACATCGTTTTAAAAGGTTGCCAGCGTGGCAGCAGTCCGACGGTGGCAGAAGGGCGGAAGAGAAAAGGATGCAGAGAGAGAGAGAAATAGGTTGGAGAGGCGGCAGCAGTGAGTGGCGTGCCCTGTGGTCACGGTCGCGGGTGTGTGCTCACATTTGGCAAAAGTTAACGACAAGAAACCGTGTTGAGATTGCAATACACGTGCGAATATCGTGAATGAATAACAAGTAAACTTGTTGTTGTTGTTGTGGTCTTCTGTCCAAAGGCTGGTTTGATACGGCTCTCCATGCTGCTCTATCCTGCGCAAGTCTTTTCATCTCCGAATAACTACTGCAACCTACATCTTTCTGAATCTGCTTACTGCATTTATCTCTAGGTCTCCTTCTACGATTTTTACCTCAAACACTTCCCTCCAGTACTAAACTGGTGATCCCTTGATGCCTCAGAATGCGTCCTACCAACGATCCCTTCTTCTAGTCAGGTTGTACCACAAATTTCTCTTCTCCACAATTCTGTTCACTACCTCCTCACTAGCGAAACCTTTGATTCTCTTCTTGTGTAAACTGTTTATTGTTCATGTTTTACTCTCATACATGGCTACGACTCAGATAAAATACCTTCAGAAAAGACTTCCTAACATTTAAATCTATCCGACAGAGGGCCCCAGCCACATAACATTTACATTTATTTAAATCTATATTCGATGTTAAAAAATTTCTCTTCTTCAGAAATGTTTTTCTTGCCGTTGACAGCCTACACTTTATATCCGCTCTGCGTTGTCCATCATCGGTTATTTTACTGCCCGAACAGGTAAACTCATCTACTTCTTTAAGTTCCTCGTTTCCTAAACTGATTCCTTGGCGTGACCTCATTTAATTCGACTACCATTCCGTACAACTGCTATTACAAGCCCTTTGCTGTTTTTAACAGAATTACATACCTCAATTTTTTTTCTCTACCTGAACTGTAATTACTACGCCAAACATTTCTTTAGTTTCCTTTACTGCTTGTTCAATGTACATATTGAATAATACGGGGGATAGTCTACAACCCTGTCTCACTACTTTTTCGCTTCCTTTTTTATATCCCTACTACCTTCAGAATTTGAAAGAGAGTGTTCCAGTCAGTATTGTCAAAAGCTTTCTCTAAGTCTACAAATTCTATAAATGTAGATTCGCCTCTCCTTAATCTGTCTTCTAAGATAAGTCTTAGGGTCAGTATTGCCTCGCATGTTGCTGCATTTCTCTGGAATCCAAACTGACCATTCCCGAGGTCGGCTTCTAGTAGATTTTCCATTCTTTTGTAAAGAATTCGTGTTAGCATTTTATAACCATGACTTATTAAACTGATGGTTCGGTAATTTTCACACCTGTCAACACCTGCTTTTTTTGGAGTTGGAATTACTACATTCTTCTTGAAGTCTGACGGTATTTCGCCTGTCTCATACAACTTGCACACTAAGAGGAAAAGTTTTGTCATGGCTGACTCTCCCAAGGTTTTCAGTAGTTTTGACGAAATATTAGCTACCCCAGGGGCCTTATTTCGATTTAGATCTGTCAGAACTTTGTCAAACTCTTCTCGCAGCATCATATCTCATCTTCATCTACGTACACTTCCCTTTCTATAACACTGCCACATTGGAAATGCAAAATGCACTGTCAACAGCTGATTTTAAGTGACCAATGGCTAAACTGCAGCAGAAGACATGTTTCCTAGCCTGAATTTTAACTCATGTCCTAAACTTATCACAGCCTTGTGATGTGTACTACTATGATCACTTTGTTCACGACTATGAAAGCTAACCTCTACGAGCAAATTCGAGACAGAAAAAATCATTTTCCGTGCTAAAAGCTAAATGTAATCTCTCACTTTCACTGATTACCTGAAACTATCTGCACACTGCCTACACGAGCTGCCGCATTGCCAACCGACGAACAGAGTTCACTGGCACTTGGTTTCAGATTACACTCGTAGGCAATACGGGCAGATTCCAAACGAGAAAAGAATGAGAGGACGAAAAAACAAAGGGCAAATAAAGTCAATATGTTGGTGAAAATAACACGGCAAAGGATTAAAAGTTTCAGATATGACATTTCAAGCAACTGACAGAATAAAAATAATAGTCAAACCCTTTTGATTAGATTTGTAAATAAAAAAAATTGCTATTGAGCCATGGGGGAGTAGCTGGCACCAGTGTTCGTCTTATCTAGTAGGCGTTCGAGCTGGTATGCTCGTTTTCTCTTTGGTTTTCCTCTTCTGGCCGCTATTTAAGAGCGGTGCTTCCAGGTATAATTTTCTTGGTTTTTGGCTCCGGAGCTCTAGTTGTGCTCGCCCGTTGCTTCGGTATGCTTTGTGTTGGCGAGTCATGGAGAGACCATTACGGGGTAGGGTTGAGGAGTGGGTCGGCGGTGGGCTGGTGGTGATGGCTTCCAATGCACTAGCATGTGTGTATATTGTACTACGTGATGCTGGGTGTCTATGTATGTGATGTGGATTCTCGTCATTTGGTGCTACTAACAGCGGGCACCTACTATTTCTTTGAAGTTGTGTTTTGTGATCAATCTGATCGTAATTTGTGTTCACAGCCAGAAACAGTGATTTGTATGTGATTATCCCATTATGTCGGGAATAAGGAATTAACTCTTGGTTCCTGCATATGTTGAGTAGTGGCGTTAAGAGTGTAATACACTGCTCAGTGCCGGGAGTATTAAGCGTGAGTAGTGAGAAGGCTACATGAGTCATTCTAGGATAGAGGTCAGGCCATGTGTAGTGTTACGACAGCGTGATTGCAGTGCTGCCTGAGTGTCTTGTGTTTTATTCTGTAGTCTTCGTTTGAAGCGGCCGTGACTTTGGTTTCTTGTATTATGGGTTTTGATGCTCTTGGTTTGGCAGGCCGTTAACTTCTTCAGACTTTATGCTTATTATTGGAGTCTGCATGTAAGAGTAAAGAATTGTGAGCTCTAAGAAGTAAATATTTTCCATGCTATTTCTTTTAGGTCTTGCATGAGTTAAGGGTATTAAATTTAAAGGGTGGGGGAATAACTCTAAAATAACAGGATTTGTGTTGTGTCCTTTGGTTTGGCTGTCTGTCCTTTGTTTTTCTTTTTAAATGTTACAGTGTACTACGAGCAGCAGGCACAGTTCAGTTCCGGATTGATGAATACAGGAGGTGGCGCCTTGATCGAAATATTATCGGACACCATTAGCTCGGCCGGCTACATTTTGGTGACGCTCGGCGCTACTTGGCTCTATGCTGTCAGAGTCGCTGCTCGCCACAGTAGTTGACAGAAGTTGAGTATTCTCTCTTGTAATTATTTGGAGATTCCTCTAAATAATGTGTTCAGGCTGTGCCAAGGTGCGTCCCCTGTTCTAGTAGTTTGGTCACTCTTGTATTAGGGTGGGTCATCTGTTTGAGTGTGCCCGCTGTTGCGTGGAACTTAAACTGACTATTACGATAACTGTCATATCTGCCTAAATATTGTTGTTACACTTGAAAGGGATTTCACGATTGAGTTCAGTGGAATTAGTCATTATATAACTGGTGGAATTCCATTGTTCTATGATCTGTTTATTGATTAAGGTCCCTGTTGGAGAATTTGCTCTTTTACTTAAAATTTGTTATTTAATATGGGGACGTAGTCCCTGTAAATTCCTGTTAAATTTGTGGGCAATTATGCTTCTCATCTACACTCCTGGAAATGGAAAAAAGAACACATTGACACCGGTGTGTCAGACCCACCATACTTGCTCCGGACACTGCGAGAGGGCTGCACAAGCAATGATCACACGCACGCCACAGCGGACACACCAGGAACCGCGGTGTTGGCCGTCGAATGGCGTTAGCTGCGCAGCATTTGTGCACCGCCGCCGTCAGTGTCAGCCAGTTTGCCGTGGCATACGGAGCTCCATCGCAGTCTTTGACACTGGTAGCATGCCGCGACAGCGTGGACGTGAACCGTATGTGCAGTTGACGGACTTTGAGCGAGGGCGTATAGTGGGCATGCGGGAGGCCGGGTGGACGTACCGCCGAATTGCTCAACACGTGGGGCGTGAGGTCTCCACAGTACATCGATGTTGTCGCCAGTAGTCGGCGGAAGGTGCACGTGCCCGTCGACCTGGGACCGGACCGCAGCGACGCACGGATGCACGCCAAGACCGTAGGATCCTACGCAGTGCCGTAGGGGACCGCACCGCCACTTCCCAGCAAATTAGGGACACTGTTGCTCCTGGGGTATCGGCGAGGACCATTCTCAACCGTCTCCATGAAGCTGGGCTACGGTCCCGCACACCGTTAGGCCGTCTTCCGCTCACGCCCCAACATCGTGCAGCCCGCCTCCAGTGGTGTCGCGACAGGCGTGAATGGAGGGACGAATGGAGACGTGTCGTCTTCAGCGATGAGAGTCGCTTCTGCCTTGGTGCCAATGATGGTCGTATGCGTGTTTGGCGCCGTACAGGTGAGCGCCACAATCAGGACTGCATACGACCGAGGCACACAGGGCCAACACCCGGCATCATGGTGTGGGGAGCGATCTCCTACACTGGCCGTACACTTCTGGTGATCGTCGAGGGGACACTGAATAGTGCACGGCACATCCAAACCGTCATCGAACCCATCGTTCTACCATTCCTAGACCGGCAAGGGAACTTGTTGTTCCAACAGGACAATGCACGTCCGCATGTATCCCGTGCCACCCAACGTGCTCTAGAAGGTGTAAGTCAACTACCCTGGCCAGCAAGATCTCCGGATCTGTTCCCCATTGAGCATGTTTGGGACTGGATGACGCGTCGTCTCACGCGGTCTGCAAGTCCAGCACGAAAGCTGGTCCAACTGAGGCGCCAGGTGGAAATGGCATGGCAAGCGGTTCCACAGGACTACATCCAGCATCTCTACGATCGTCCCCATGGGAGAATAGCAGCCTGCATTGCTGCGAAAGGTGGATATACACTGTACTAGTGCCGACATTGTGCATGCTCTGTTGCCTGTGTCTATGTGCCTGTGGTTCTGTCAGTGTGATCATGTGATGTATCTGACCCCAGGAATGTGTCAATAAAGTTTCCCCTTCCTGGGACAATGAATTCACGGTGTTCTTATTTCAATTTCCAGGAGTGTAAATTTATCTGGGTCTACTTGTTATTTAGTTAAAAGAAGGATCTTTACTTAACTTGTTTCACGCCATACACTCTTGTAAAGACTGTATAAAGTTTTCAGTTATATTTGTTATTGACGGCTATTGGAAGGCCTGTTTTGTAAAAAAATTTGTAAAATTGTTTTTGGGCATATGAATAATAAATCATTGGGAAGTACAAGCCTGTGTTTCAGTTTTCTTGAGATTGCCGTTTGTGACTGGTTTGAGTACTGCCAGTTTTACGTACCAGCTATATTAGACAAGGCTCGAACCTACGACCCTCAACATATCGCTATACTCTGTTTAAAGTAGTTACAACTGTGGTGACAGAGTCACAAAGATGATGTAGTAGCCTTCAAAAATTCAGTTTCACACAATGTCGTGCAAAGCTTATCTATTGTAAGCCGAACTCTGGTTATGTTGACTGTAGATTTGACAATGCATCGCGTCTTGCGCGGAAGTATCCGGTAGTGTTTGGTAAGTTTTGAATAGGAAAGGATCGTACTTCGTTACCATCATTTTGCATGTGCTGTGTTTGATGTGGTTATCATGTTATGAAATACGAAATAAAAGAGCCAGGCATTTGATTAGGGATCAAAAAAAAAAAAAAAAAAAGAGATAAAGAAGGGAAGCCGGCAAGGCAATGGAAGTGAACTGACCAATTGTTGTGTCAGTTTGTCAATGTCATGTATAAATTTTATCTGCTTGTGAACATAGCATCATTGTATATACACAGACTGGCAGTTTACCCAAACACATTTGCAGTTTTATCTAGCACTTGTCTTGTAAACACGTGACATAAAATCATAGAAATTATCTTTACTATACAAGACATCATTATACCATACCGTACCTCCACAGTTTTCACCATTTAAAGTGCTTCATATCAATATGACGTTTACAATTAAACGTTTATTGTACATACCTATGAAAAGTAACTGGTCCTCCTTTCACATACTTCTCTTTATATCCATAGTAACGACAATACTGCACCATTGCTATTACTAAAACTCAAACGTGCAAAAACGTATATAAAACAAGGAGAATGCGCGTAATATTCATCTTACGCTATTACCACAAATTGCAGGCGAGCAGTGTCATCCCAGAATCACGTGACTAGCCCGGTTAGATGTCGAGAACATGCGCAGTAGACTATGCTCGCCGTCTATTCGCGGAGCACGTTGGCTGTTAATCCCTGGTGTAAAGTAATTGAAAAAGACGGTGGAATCGGCATTAGCTCAGTACGTCAATAGTTGCTGCAGACAACCTGAATGATTAACAATAATTTCTAACTCAAAAACAAGTACAATTCAGGGCTTCATATTTAATATAAACGTCCCCCACCGACCATCACGACAGTGACATGACCAAGCGACGTACTCAACCAGAGGTCGCTGCCTGATACAGGTAAAACATACCACTTTATTAGATTGCTCAAGAAACTATCTCTTCGGACATGGAGAACAGATCAAGACAGACACAAATTCAACACGAGAACAATGTTCCTCATTGCAAAGTTGCCACAACTCATAAAAACAAGATTCCAGAACTTCCTCTTTCTGTACAAAGATAATGTGACGTTGCAACCGACCATGGTTGACTGTAACAGTTTCAGATGTCGAGCAACAGACATGTGTCTTGACAAGTGATTCCGTCGGGATGAAAATACGCAGCGTATGAGAGGGGTCACAAGAATTCTCTTCTACTTCTTCGCGAATCAAATCCATGTCGGTCAGTCCATCATCTGTACGCTCTGTGATCCTTCTGCCCCCTTTCAGTCACAGAAGCCAATTTACTGAATGTTTACTCTCCACGTCCCCTGCGTGTCCAAAGTGGTGTGTGTATAGCTACCAACGATGCTGCCTTCTACCGGTGAAGGCAATGAGTTTTACTGAGACTGTTACGGCTTCGTGGTTTTCCGATCACATCTTATCCACTTTGCTGGCTTTTATATTGTATCTTCACGGGGTCGGCGCGTTAATTTTCGGATTTTGCAGCGGTAGTGGTACAGAGTGGCCGAATGCTCTTCCTGTCACCCACCCCCTCCAGCCAGTTCCCCATTTGTGTGTTCCAAAGTCGACGTCTAGACTTACTTCGAAGTGTACCAAAGTTTTGTAATTATTTCCTAATCCCTTAACTGAGGCTGGACATGGTATTCACCCATTCGAATGTCGGGAAACCGTCTAAAAACCACATCCAAGCTGGCTTTCACAACGACTCTCGTCCTTAATTCGCTGGGCTGATTAAATCCGGACCTGGCGCGCCACCCCCAACACCGCATCGGCGTGCTGACACGAGCGGTTATCCGGAAGGGTTTTATTGCGGTCGCGTCAATGTATAAAAATCTCTCGGTTTTCTGGGCGCGTTATAGGTACGATAAACCTGAGGGAGAGGCAAGGCCGTTAAAGGTTGTGTGAGTACTATTGCCGGTGGATAAAAGTAGTGATACAGTGATCCTTAGCTCGGGAAGTAATCATAAAAATGTGACCCGTTTACAGACTGATAAAAACTATAGCCCTCCCTCCTCAAATTTATCATGAACCTTGGCGAGGTGGGGGTGACTTGCGTGCCTCAGCGATACAGACAGCTGCACAGTAAGTGCAATCACAGCGGAGTGGAATCTGTGGAGACTCCAGACAAACCAAAGAAGAACTTATGGTTTCTGAAGTGGGGCAGCAACTTCTTCATTACTTGAAGTAACCACATTTGGATGATTGTCCTATCTGGCTTTGTAATACTAGCCAACATGGCCTTTATAGACTGCTGGCCATCCAAAATGTAACACCAAGAAGGGCCGTAACACTGCAGCCAGACTGATTTGGGAGATAACACGTTGTACAAAGAACACATGATTGAAATGAGAAAGATGATGAAATCAGTATTGAGTGTTGCCACTGCTGCTGGCTGTAACTGCTGCTACACGCCTCGCCATTGAATCAAAGAGGCTCTGCGTGTGTTGTTGGCGTACAGCACTTCATGCTGCTTTACATGTTGCCAAAGTCGGTCTGGTGTAGCAGCGGGTGGTGTATCCTGGAGCGACTGCGTTCTGCAGTCATCGGCCAGACGTTTTCGACAGGCGAGAGATCGGGAGGACAGGGATACACAGGCAGCAATGTAGTCCGATGGGCCACGAGGAAATCTGGAACATTGCGTGCTACATGTGGTCGCGCCTTATCCTCCTACAATGTGCCCGTCGACAAGCTCCGAAGGCATGAGAGAACAATAGGCTCCAACACTTGAGAGATGTAACGCTGGTTGGTTAGTGTACTGGCGATGCCTACTGGTAGGGAAGGCGGGTTGCGCGGGAGTGGAATCTAATACCACCCCAAACCATTAAGTATGGAGATGCATAAAGCAACACTTCAACAGTCTCTCACTAGTGTCTTCTGGTGATGAAGGTAGATTCAGGATTCGTCGGTGAAAACATTGTCGTTCCATTCGGTTGTCCAAATGAACGCTGGTGTGCAAAACTTAAGGACGAAGGCAGCTTTCGCATGATGTCTCCCTGCCAAGTAACAGCTCAATTCAACTTGGACCGTACAAACAAAGTACTACCACAGTGTAGTACAGAAGGTAATTGAAACAATTAAGCAAAGAGATGGACAGAAATGACAATCTGAATACTGAAGTGTGATTAATGATAATACCCAGGACAAGGCAAATGTCAACACATTGTTCTTAATAGGAAGAATGATCAAATTTGTTACTGATAGGTTTTATCGTCACGCGAGTGTTACGGAAATGCTTCAGGAACTCGGGTGGTAGTCTCTAGAGGAAAGGACGCGTTCTTTTTGTGAATCGCTACTGAGGAAATTTAGAGAACCAGCATTTGAGGCTGACTGCAGTACAATTTTAGTGCTGCCACTTATATTTCGCGGAAAGACCACGAAGATAAGATAAGAGAGATTAGGGCTCGTACAGAGGCATATAGGCAGTCATTTTTCCCTCGTTCTGTTTGGGAGTGGAACAGGGAGAGAAGATGCTAGTTGTGGTACGAGGTATCCTCCGCCACGCACCGTATGGTGGATTGCGGAGTATGTATGTAGATGTAGATGAACGGCAGTGCACGCTCTGCATCGTGCCCCCATGCTGGCCACAATGTTGGCGAGGAGTTCTTTTGGTAGTGCGTTCCTTTATCCACCAGCGTGGCTGACAACTGCCTTCCCGCGTCATAACACCAGAACCACCAAAGCGATCATGTTCTACAATCTCCCTGGGTACATCACAAATTGCCACCTCTCGTCATATTCATCCGGTATTGTACAATCTCATGCTTCGTCTTACTAGGATAATGAGAGATTCTGCAGGAATTCGGATGTGCAGCAATGTATTCAACAAAGAGTATCTACAGCCTTACAAGGGCACCTTGTAGACAGGGGCTTTTCACTTTATTCGATTTTCTTCAAGCTTATAGAATTTCCTTTGTAGGCCAGAAGATTTCAGATAGCATTTAAAGACACTACATTTCCATTATTTTATTATAATTGCCAGTAGCCGTAGTGTGTAAGTTTTATGATTTGAAAGGTCACAGCTCGAGTTTAACTAGTAGCAACATTTTTACTTTTTATCTATATTCTATCTTTATTACCAAATCGAAATGTCAATTAAAAATATTAAATCATAATTTTTAAATAAAAATAAAATTGTTTATTTTTAATTATAAACCACAAGAACGCACTCGGAAAGTTGCTGAAGTCCCGGCTTCTATCGAGTTCCACGAAGATTACGATCTACAGGGCAACAGTTCAACCTGTCGTCCTATCGAAGCAGTGACCTGGAATATGGCGCAAAAGACAGAAAGGAAACTCCTGCCATTTGAAAATAACGTTCTGAGACAGATTTTTGGTCCAGTGAAGGATGGAGACAACTTGAGGAAAAGGAGAAATCGCGAATTACAGAGGTTGTACAAATCGCTGGACACTGTGGCTGTGATTTCAAATGGCTCAAACGGCTATGAGCACTATGGGACTTTACGTCTGACGTCATCAGTCCCCTAGACTTAGAGCTACTTAAACCTAACCAACCTAAGGACATTACACACATCCATGACCGAGGCAGGAATCGAACCTGCAACCGTAGCAGCAGCGCGGCTCCGGACTGAAGCGCCTAGAACCGCTCGGCCACAACGGCCGGCGGCTATGACTTGCGAGAGGGGACTGAAGCGGTACGAGCACGTAATGCGTCGAGAAGGCCAGATCACCAGGCAGCTGGCGGAAGAAGACATCAGAGGCAACATACCGAGGGGATCATCATGGCTGAGACGATCTGACTGGGTAAGAGAGGAGATGATTACGATAGTAATAGTTGGCGAAAAATACAAGGGCCGAGGAAGACGGAGGAGCCTAACTGGGGAGTCCAAAGACCGACTGTGGTTTGTGTGGTCAGCCTAGTACGTAACTAATCACAAGAAAACAATTTAAAATTTCCTACAGACGTGCGGAATGTTTCATTGTTAAATGAAAAAAAATGATATACCTCATTAATATAGTTCAGTCTTATATGTAACAAAAGTATTTTAATTCTGTTTGACTATTCACTGTCTTGTACCAAATTGTAATTTATTTTGAGTACTTGCATTTCATGCAACTGGTATTAAAAACTGCGGTCCGGTATTTGTTAATTACATTTTCATTTGAAAATAAGTGTAGAATTTAAATAAAACTAGAGAAAAACTATTGCTGCTTGCAATATTCGAATCGGGGACCTCGTGTTTAAATTTCTAATATTGCTACACGCTACACAGTCAGCTGCCAGCTACTTTCTTTAAACTGTTGCACTGTTTTGTGCTTAAATGTTCTCAGTAATCTTCAAATCTTCAATTTTTTTCGAGTTCTTTCGAGACTTGCGACGTACTGCGCTAGGAATTTTATGTCCGGGCATGAGAGTTGCGTCCCACTGCTCTAGGCGCTAGAGACGGAGAATCATACTGAAAAACCTGATTACAAAGCTAAACGATGATGTCATTGGCCATCGATGTTTTCGTTCCACCCCGTAATTATTCTTAATTCTGGAGAGCGAAGGAAGGAGGACGTTTAGCAATGTGGAGGGTTGCATTCTGTTCACTGCTTCACTAACCATTTACCGCATTTTCACACGAAAATCTTGCCCGAAATGGCGTCATTCTATCAATAGTAAGGCAGATTATTACTATAGAAAAGACGCGCACTGGTTCCCGCAGTCTTCTACTTCCAACAAAGAAGACAGGAATTATCTTCGAAATCCCGAGTTTTGACTGTCATAACTGAGTTCGAATATGAGTGAAATAAAAGTAGATATCTTAGGTGTTGCGAAACATCTCAAATCAGTTAAGAAAGGCAAGTCTTCCAGTCCAGGTGGTATACCAATCAGGTTCCTTTCAGAGTATGCAGACACAGTAGCGCTTTTCTTAGCAATCATATAGACCCGCTGACTTAACGTAAGGCCTGTTCCTAAAGACTGGAAAGTAGCACAGGTCACACCAATATTCAAGAAAGGAAATAGGAGTAACCCATTGAATTACATATCCCCTATCACTGATCTCATTTTGCAGTAGGATTTTGGAGCATATACTGTACTCGAACATTATCAGTCACCTTAATGAAAATGACTTATTGATACATAACCAACACGCATTCAGAAAATATCGTTCTTGTGCAAAACAATTAGCTCTTTATTGCGATGAAGTAATGAGTGCTGACGACAAGGGATCTCAGATAGATTTCATATTCCTAGATTACCAGAAGGCTTTTGATAATGTTCCTCACAAGCGACTGTTAATCAAATTGCGTGCATATGGAGTATGGTCTCAGCTGTGTGACTGGATTCGTGATTTCCTGTCAGAGAGGTCACAGTTCGTAGTGATAAACGGTAAATCATCGAGTATTACGGAAGTGATATCTGGCGTTCCGCAAGGTAGTGTCTTAGGCCCTCTGCTGTTCCTGATTTACATAACTGATCTAGGTGATAATCTGAGCAGCCCCCTTAGATTGTTTGCAGATGATGTAGTAATTTACCGTCTAGTAAAATCGTAAGACGATCAATCCCAATTACAAAATGATCTAGAGAGGATTACGATATGGTGCGACAAGCGGCAATTGGCACTAAACAAAGAAACGTGTGAGGTCATACACATGGATACTAAAAGAAATCCGATAAATCTTGGGTATACGATAAATTGCACTACTCTAAGGCTGTCAATTCGAATTACAATTACGAGCATATTAAACTGGAAAGACGACATAGATAATATTGTGGGGAAGGCGAAACAAAGACTGGGCTTTGTTGGCAGAGCACTTAGAAGATGTGAAAAACTCACTAAAGAGATAGCCTACATTACCCTTGTCCATTCCTCTGCTGGAATGTTGCTGCGCGGTGTGGGATCCTTACCAGGTAGGATTGACGGAGGACATCGAAAAAGTGCAAAGAAAGGCAACGCGTTTCGTGTTATCGCGCAATAGGTGTGACAGCGTCACTGATATACGCGAGTTGGGGTGGCAGTCACTGAAAAAAAGGAGGTTTCCTTTGCGGCGATATCTATTTACCAAATTTCAGTCACCAACTTCCTCTTCCGAGTGCGAAAATATTTTGTTGACACCCACCTACGTAGGGAGAAATGAT
Organism: Schistocerca gregaria; assembly: GCF_023897955.1. Classification (NCBI taxonomy): domain Eukaryota; kingdom Metazoa; phylum Arthropoda; class Insecta; order Orthoptera; family Acrididae; genus Schistocerca; species Schistocerca gregaria. Next base: position 96,857,402 of record NC_064924.1, read on the forward strand.
CATCATAATAAAATGAGAGAAATGAGAGCTCGAACGGAAAGATTTAGGTGTTCCTTTTTCCCACGCGCCATTCGAGAGTGGAATGGTTCGATGAACCTTGTGCCAGACACTTAAGTGTGAATTGCAGAGTAACCATGTAGATGTAGATGTAGGTAACAAACAGGTGCGAAATAACACAGTATAAGACAGCAGCATTAGGCATATTTTGACATGAATTCCCACGTTGCTACTTGGCGGTCCGGTGGTCTATTGCTGTACTCACCGGCGTATATCCAGCTGGTTACGGGAGCCACGGAGACGCCGCACTTGAAGACGTCGCTCTCATCTCTGGCCAGCGCCATGGCGGCCGCGTACCCACCATAGCCCTTGCCCCAGATGGCCACACGTGAGCCGTCGATGAAGGGGTACTTCTCAGTTAGCCACCTGCGGGACAAAGCAGAACGCCAATTGGCAACGTCACCGCCCACTGTCTATCATGTCAACTGTATCTCCCCCCCCCCCCCCCAACCTGCAAAGTCTATTGACGTGACAGTCCACTTTGTGTCATGGAGAACGTATCTCCCCCAGCTGCAAAGCTTACACACTATGATGACGGAGAGACTACTTGGTGTCTACTTCAGGATCATTAAGGTCGATGCATTATGTAATCAGATTGTTATGACCGCTTCCTGCTTTGTGTCTCTGAAAGCAAACCCCCATAAAAAAGTATATTCGATATAATTTACTGCTATTGGCTGCCCCAGATTCCTGAAAACATGCTTCACTGTTGTACATAATCGCCGTGCTTTTCTAAGCTTCTTCAACCCCTCTGCACAGTTCACCACCTAGGAACTGAACCAGTTGGCAACAGTAGTCTTCAGCTTCCCGTCATTTTCAAACCATTGTCTCCCGAGGCACCAACCCATTGTTGCAAGTTAAGGGAACGATTACAGTTGCGATATCGCGGCTGTACGGTCAGGGAATCTCTGCAGAAATGCGGATATGGACATACGTAGACAGCAAGTTTTGCCTGAGATTTGTGGAAACCGCATTTTCAGATACGATCGGTGTTGAGTTAGTAATACAACATATTTTTTTCTGTGAAAGTAGGTTGGTTTTTTTTTCAGAACTCCAATACGCCATATTATTCCCCACTCCTTTGCTACAAAACCTATTTTTCTACAGAATCTCCGTTCAAGGCGACGGCGTTATGTCACATTACTTGGAGGGCCTGTATTCCCACATGGCACCACTTCACTGGTGCATCAGTAACCTCACCATCATCCACCTACTGCTTCCCACAGAGTGCATCCTTCATTCGTCAAAATATGGAAATCCGAACTCTAGGACGGACCGGGAAGAACAGTCCAATGACGTTTTTGTGAGCTCCTCTCGGATGCTTAGACTTGTGTGAGGCCTTGAGTCGTCTGGAGAAGAAGCAGTACGTTCGTGTTTTTCTGGCGAAGAACACGCTGAAGCCGCTTCTTCAATTTCCTGAGCGTAGCACAATTATATGCGGCCGGTCAGCATGCGGGAGATCGGACAGGTTTGTGGGACCTTGTTGTGATGATGACAGACACCTCGCCCAAGGACTTACTGCGCTTTTCTTCACTGCTGGAACCCCGTAGACATGCTGCAAACGCCTACGAGTATGCGCAATGCTCTGGTTTTCCGTCAAAAGAAACTCAATGGAAAAGCACTGCTTGGAACGCACCTCTGCTGCAGACTCCATTTTCAAGGCTATGTGTAGCGCCGCCATCTCTAGGGACTTCATGAAACTACATGGGCTGAAGCGTGAACATTCAACGATGTGTCACAACAAATTCCTAATTTTTTCCAACCCATAATTGGCCGAGAAAGAAAATGTTTTCCATTACTTACTGAACTCTCCTCGTAGTTTGGCGACTTGCAAGGCACTGTGTCTGCATCTTTGCAGACACGGCCACTACAGAAAGGGGCTCCACACTCTACTATATCGCCTGTATTTCAACATATCCTACTGAAGCCAGCGTCACACGCACTATCCATGATGTTGTCACTGCCTCCGCCAACGTCCTTTGGCGTATCGCCATCGACATTCTTGACTCCAGGGGTAGTGATCAGTTCCCCATCCTTCTCACCATAACGTCTGCTAATCACCCCCCTCCATCTTCCGACCCTGCTCACCCTCCCAAGGTCGTCCATGATTACCGCCGTGCTGACTGGGATGCCAACCAGGAATCCATCATCACCCAGGTCGAAAGCCACCCTCTTACCTATCACTGTCGTGATAAGATCATCAACACCTCGTCCTTCCTTCAGGAGGTAGTTACTGACGCCGTGGAGGCCCACGTTCCTACTAAAACCATCCACTCCCATCATTCCACTCTCCCTCCGTGGGCTGTCCTCGTCCTCTGCGAATCCCTCCATCTCTATCGTTCCTTCCTGTGAACTCGCGACAGAGATACACTCCAATGCCACCGGCAAATACAGCGACATGTACGTAACCTTATTACAGCAAAGAAACGCCGGGACTGTCGCCTGACCTGCACATGACTCAAGACCACCCTTCGTGTCAACTCCTCCAAATACTGGTCCGTCTACCATCGCCTTACTGGTTCCCATTCCGTTCCCCACTACCCCCTTCTCCATAACGACCGCCCCCTTCCTGACAACCTCAGTAATGCCAACCACTTCACTTCCCACCTTTCCGAGGTTTTCTCCATACCATGTGATCCCCACTTTGACATGCCAATCCTCGGTCACTCCATTTGTTCATAGTCTCCAGTACTTGGGGCAGTTGCCTCCTCTGACATCAACACTCCATCACAGCACAAGACATTACACTTATCCTCTGGTCCAAACGCAACATGGCACCTGGTCACGACTGTGTCACCTGCCGCCACCTTAGAGAAAGCCCCTTTTCCTTCCTGACTGTCCTTGCCCATCTCTATAACATCATCCTTTCTACCGGCTTCTACCCTAACTTGTGGAACACTTCCTGCGTCCTCTTATTCCTCAAACCCAACAATCCCCTTCCGTCGCCTCTTCCTATTGTCCCATCTGCCTCACTTCTGTCTTCAGTAAGGTCTTCAAATCCATCCTCTCCTGTTGTATCCATCAGCACTTTAATCAACACCACCTCCTCCCCCTTACCCAGAGTGACTTCCGACCCTCCTTCTCAGCTGAAGACCGACTCCTTAACCTCGTTCACCTTCTCTCCCTCCAGCTTAACTCCCGTTGCTTTGCCATTTTTGTTTCCCTTGACCTCCAAAATGCCTATGACGTGTATGCCATCCCAGTCTCCTCTTTAAACACCAAACCTATACACTGCCTATCAGTTTTGTCCATCTGGTCGCTTCCTTTCTCTCGCGCCATCCTTCCTATGTCACCCTCCACAACACCAACTCCTGTATCTTTTATCCTACTGCTTGTGTCTCCCAGGGCTCTGTTCTCTCCCCACTCATTTATCTTTTGTATGCAGCTGATATGCCCAAGCCACCCCCACCTGTACAATCTCTCCAATATGCTGATGATACCACCTTCCTACCCTTCAATGGTCCCAACGAACCCCCCAAACCCACCTTGACCAGTTCACCACTTGATGTAATCCCTCCAAAACTCAGGCAATCATCATAGGCTGCACCACCCGCTCCTTCCATCACCATAATTTCTACCTCACCCTTTATGGTCGTCTCATCCAGATCACCCCACCCTGCGATACCTTGTGCTCACTCTCGGCCATCACACCTGGACCCCCCACCTCCTGACCATCCAGCAAAAAGCCTATTCCTGTCTCTGCCTCGTGAAACTCCTGTCTGGCCGGACATGGGGATTACATCCTTGCTCTTTCCTCCACACCTACAAATCCCTCATCTGTCCTATCCTCTGTTATGCCAGCGTTGCCTGAGTCTCCGCACCCACCTGCTTTTACAAGGTCCTCCAATTCCTTGGACGCCATGCGCTCTGCCTTGCCTTCCATATCCGCGTTCCTTCCCCCACACGGCTCCTGTATGACCTCATCCCCTTCCCCACCTCCTCCTTTTCCTCCAACATCTCTGCATCCTTTACACTTTCTGCAGGCTTGATTTCTCCCCCCCCCCCCCCATCCCTCGTTTTCTCCTTCCTCTCCACCCCCAACCATTGCCGAACCTCTATCGCTGTATCCCTCCCTCTCTCCACCTCTATACCATCTCCTTCATCAGGACAATTTCCAGCACCTCCCCCTCCCAGATGATGAACTTCGCCGTGACATACACCCTTCCTTGCAACTGTAACCTGGCCTTGCTCCCCCCCTCCCCAGGTCTCTTTTTTTCCTCTCCCCTCCTTTTCCCAGAGTGGATTTTCCTCCTTCCCTGCCTGCACTTGCTCCTCAGCTGTTTTCCTCTCCCTTCCCTTCCCTTCCCTTCCCTTCCCTTCCCTTCCCTTCCCTTCCCTTCCCTTCCCTTCCCTTCCCTTCCCTTCCCTTCCCTTCCCTTCCCTTCCGAGCCCTCCTTCGGCGCGCCCCCCACCTCATAGCCCTTTCTCTCCCCTCCTCCTCGCCACCTTTCCCTTTCTTCCCATTTCCCTCCCCCCCCCCCCCCCTTGCAGACGCTCCTAGGTTTTTATTTGCTCTCGGTGTGCTACATTAGTGTTGTATTTCAGTGCCGTTATACAGTGTCATATAATGATGTGGGTTTTAATTGTGTGTTCGACCTGTTTATCGTCCATGACTGTTCCTTGCTACGCAGTCCGTCATGTGCCTGTTTTACTCGTTCTGCAAACTTTTATGCCCTGGCCGTACTTTGCCTTTGAATGTAGTGCTTAGGTTTTTTTGTGTAACATACTTTTTTAGAATTGTTATCTCCGATTTACAGGCACCGCTTTGTATGTCCTCTTTGCTTCTGTTCCGCCTTTTTTGTTTCTATAGTCCGTCATGTTATCCCCTTTATATTGTTTTTAAATGTTTTCCTGTCTATTTGTGTCTCTTGGCTGAAGAGAAGCGCTTACGCTGCTGCCAGCACGCCCCTGATGGGGAATGGAAATGACAATAAAGGAAAAAAAGCATCACACATCAGTAGACCTATTTAAATTAAGATACGTGATTTCAAGAAGCCAAGATGTCTAAGAGCGATTAAGCCTTTGTTGTTTTTCATTAATTAAAAAAGTGAATGGTGTTGAAAAAAGAACGTCATTTTCCACGTTAATATGCTTAGTGAGATCCGATGTCTCTTACAGACGAAAAACTATTAATGATGTCACGAGACAAAACAGAGATAGAAAACATGGTACCCAGAGAGGAAATTGCAGCTGAAAAATGGTTACAAGTAATTGAAACCTGTGGCGACAGGGAAGTCATTTGAGTGATATTTAATGTTGCAGTATCAGCAAGTACCGTGAATGGTGCCTGCTGTTGGCTCTTCCGTTTCCTCAGCATCATTTTTATCTTTTTCAATATCTATAACATATATTTGACAACTAACTCTGAGATATTAAGCTAGTCAGCTTCATTACGTATCGCTTTCAGTAGGTTTGTACGCTCTTTGCACACCACTGCATTCGAAACTTTGTCTTTGGTGTTCCGCTGGCTCACAGCCAATCGCAGGGCTTGGTGGTAGTGTGTTCCATGTAGTTCTAGTTCAAGAAGGAAGTCTGCTATTCTTGTCTTCTTCTAGTAGAGTGGTGTCGCTTGGAGCAATGGGGACAGAGCGAAGTGGCGCAGCGGTGAACACACTGGACGATTCAATCCCGTGTTCGGTCACCCTCACTTAGGTTTTCCGGGATTTCCCTAAATCACTTCAGACAAATGGCAGGATGGCTCTTTGGAAAGGACACAGCCAATTTCCTTCTCCATCCTTCCCTAATTCGATGGGACCGATGACCTCGCTGTTTGGTCTCCCCATCAAATCAACGAATGAGGATGAATGTGTTGCTTTGATGAATTTCTGTGCTGATGCACAAATACGTCCTACCTCCCGTGGGAATCTCAGAGTAGCCAACACGGAGGAAACGGACAGGAACTGTGGACAGGTGGTGCTCGATGGGAATGTTGATCCGCTGTGAGGCGTGCCCTAGTAGGCAGCCCAGGTGTAAAACCGCTGCGTCCTGGATGGCGCAATGGTTAACGCACCTGCCTGGTAAGCAGGAGATCGTCGGTTCGAATCCCGGGTGTGGTACACATTTTCACTCGTTGCCGCTGATTCCGCGTAATGTCCCGACGCAGCTGACAGTAGTGAAACATAATGTACTATAGCTGAGGATTCTGCATAGTGACTGTTCTTTCGGACGCCTCAGAAGGAACAGACATCACGCATTTATATACTTCATGAATTTATTTGCGTGAGGGCGAGCTATAGTACTGAATAGTTGTATGATGCATCAAAAAACCGGTAAGATACTTGCAAGTTAATTGTATGATGCATCAAATTACCGGTAAGATACTTCCGAGAAAATTTACTGCAACGAAGTCAGTGCTGTTGTGTGAGGTAAATGGTACGCTGCCAGTTTTTATCACTCCCCTCACCGTTTCACGCAAACGCATATTTATGTGCAGTAGTATAAGCTACGATAGGATAATTCCATCATGTTTCTTTCTATTTCGTGTTCCGTTTATCCGCATTAAATTATGCATGGAAGAGATGGTATGCTGTGTTCTCGAGATCACGTTGCGCTTTTTAAGGTGGTGTTGCAAACTCAGACCTAATCACAGTTCTCTCTGCTAAACGGTAGTCTTGTGTTTTCAATTTGATTCAAACGTTTGGTGTTGAATAGTCATTTCTAGGCTTAATTATACTTTTGCTTAATATCTTACCGGCCAAACCCGATTTTAGGATAAACTACTTTCGCCTAGGTCAAACTAGTTCATACTATTACCGACAGGATAAAACAATTTAGCCTAGGTCGACTCGGTTTATCTTAGAATTTACATGCTTTACGATAAACTGGTACGTCTTAGTCTTAACTAATTTCACCTAGTTTGTATCTTCTATAAGCTTTTCAAAGTAAACAGTATAAAGGAATAGAAATAAACTAGTCAATACGATTCATTAAAGTTATTTATTAACTAATCAGTAATTTCACACCTATCACTAGATCAACTTACATATATCCATCCACAGAAATCACCTTTTCTGCAATTTGCTTATTTACTTATTTTAACAAGGTTTACTTTGGTGGCACTTAGAATTGCAGAGTAGTTTGTTTTTCTTACAATTTCATTTGTTTGTTGTACACTTTTTCATGCAACTGCATTACATGAAGACTTACTGTGATCCAACAAAATGTTTTGAGGCTGCAGTCCTTAAAGATATTTCAGTATCCTCGTTAATATCTCCACATTTAAAAACTTCTGAATGCAGGCGTCGAAATCAGTTCTTAAAAAATAAAAACTAAGTTGAAACAAATATTTTAATATGATATTACAAAAAATTATGGAAAATTGTAATAAAATTATACCTGCAATAATGTTTCTGAAGTACACTATGTTTGATGCCAACTTTGTAGAGGCCCTCATCAGTCTTTCGCAGTATCACTCCAATTATGCTTCGAAGGTCATCTCTGCTTTATCTACATCTGGAATACGTGTGGTTACGTTGTCTCCAATGTCAGCTGGTGGATAGGATTTGTCACAGGAAGCTTTCATTCATTTAGCTCCTTTTTTAAAATTTTCTGTGGCAATTTTTCTAGCATTTTGACTGTCATTTACCTCAATTTTCACAATATTATCATCGTCACTGTCTTCATACTGCTCAGTATTGCTGTCATCTTCGATTGCCTTCTTAAGATCATCTTCATCCGGATTATCATTTATGGTTTCTTGATGCAACGAGGAAGTTGAAAGTCCTACTCTAGGTTCGATTCTGAATAATGCTTTGTAAGGTTATTGTTTTATGCCAGAGTGGTAAGCTAAATTTTTCATGAATTGGACATACCTTAATCCTTCCGACCACTTCGTCGAATTGTTGTCCTTTAACCAAGAACTTATCATATTGTCAATGTCTTGGTTGGCACGATCAACAGAACCCTGACTTTGGCTGTGCCTTGGTTTTCCATGCAGAATTTTCAGTTCTGACCAAAGATTTGGGAGTTCCCGTATAACATTATTGACAAATTCTTTGCCATTATCAGATTGAAGAATGCACGGCGCCCCTACAGTTAGGAATATGTCATTCAAATGATAAGCCACTTCTTCAGCCCTCTTTGATGTCAACGCACGAAGGAGAACAAATTTTGGGAGATAGTCTTGGTAAACTAGAATGAATTTTAAATTACCGTCTGGTTGTGTTTCGGAATCAGTCAAATCGACTTGGCACCTGCTAATCATTTCCGAATGGAGAATTGGCTTTGAAACTAGCCCTCTTTTCTTTTTCGTCTTCCTTTGTCCACAAACATCACACATTGATAAATAGAGGCATATCATTTACTTTGTGATATTGGCATCTTTTTTTTATGTCCCGGCTAACATCCTATCGCGACCACCATGACCCACAGCTAAACGAGCTCCGTCAGTCACATCATAAAGTTCATCAGCTGGAACGTCCGCCCCCAGTAGCTGAGTGGCAGCTGGCACGGTAGCTCAGCGTGTTCAGTCAGAGGGTTACGTGCCCTTTGTAATAAAAAAACTGAGTTAATCTATCAACAACGATCATAAACGGATGTCTTAAAACGTCCACCCCGAGCAGATGCAACGAACAAAAGTGAACAAAATGAGATTTTTTTAAAAAAAAGGATAAGAAGAAAAAAATGGTCAGCACGATAGAATGTCAATCCTAAGGTCCCGGGTTCGATTTCTACATCTACATCTACATCCATACTCCGCAAGTCACCTGACGGTGTGTGGCGGAGGGTACCGTGAGTACCTCTATCGGTTCTCCCTTCTATTCCAGTCTCGTATTGTTCGTGAAAAGAAGGATTGTCGGTATGCTTCTGCGTGGGCTTTAATCTCTCTGATTTTATCCTCGTGGTCTCTTCGGGAGATATACGTAGGAGGCAGCAATATACTGCTTGACTCTTCAGTGAAGGTATGTTCTCGAAACTTTAACAAAAGCCCGTACCGAGCTACTGAGCGTCTCTCCTGTAGAGACTTCCACTGGAGTTTATCTATCATCTCCGTAACGCTTTCGCGATTACTAAATGATCCTGTAACGTAGCGCGCTGCTCTCCGTTGGATGTTCTCTAACTCTTCTATCAACCCCATCTGGTACGGATCCTACACTGCTGAGCAGTATTCAAGCAATGGGCGAACAAGCGTACTGTAACCTACTTCCTTTGTTTTCGGATTGCATTTCCTTATGATTCTTCCCATGAATCTCAGTCTGGCATCTGCTTTACCGACGATCAACTTTATATGACCATTCCATTTTAAATCACTCCTAATGCGTACTCCCAGATAATTTATGGAATAAACTGCTTCCAGTTGCTGGCCTGATATTTTGTAGCTAAGTCATAAGGGATCTATCTTTCTATGTATTCGCAGCACATTACACTTGTCTACATTGAGATTGAATTGCCATTCCCTGCACCATGCGTCAATTCGCTGCAGATCCTCCTGCATTTCAATACAATTTTCCATTGTTACAAGCTCTCGATACACCAAAGCATCATCTGCAAAAAGCCTCAGTGAACTTCCGATGTCATCCACCAGGTCATTTATGTATATTGTGAATAACAACGGTCCTACGACACTACCCTGCGGCACACCTGAAATCACTCTTACTTCGGAAGACTTCTCTCCATTGAGAATGACATGCTACGTTCTGTTATCTAGGAACTCTTCAATCCAGTCACACAATTGGTCTGATAGTCCATATGCTCTTACTTTGTTCATTAAACGACTGTGGGGAACTGTATCGAACGCCTTGCGGAAGTCAAGAAACACGGCATCTACCTGGGAACCCGTGTCTATGGCCCTCTGAGTCTCGTGGACGAATAGCGCGAGCTGGGTTTCACACGACCGCCTTTTTCCGGCTGGGTCAGATATTTTCTGCACTCAATGACTGGGTGTTGTGTTGTCCTAATAATCATCATCATTTAATCCCCATCGACGCGAAAGTCGCCGAAGCGGCGTCAACTCGAAAGACTCGCACCCGCCGAACGGTCTACACGTCACACGACATTTACATCAGCTGGAACAAAGTATTTTATATACCCTTCACACCGTGCAATGAGTTTTTTAACATGACCAATTTTCAAAACAGCAAATCGCTTCAGTCTTCTTTTTTTGTAATGCTGTTCCTTTTTCCAACTTTCCTGCGTCTTCTTCTTGTTTAACCAAATCCGCATATTCGTCTACTGATAACACATTATAATGAGAAGATTTTTTGGTTTCACTCTCAAAAATTTCCTCCAGAAACTTTTCTCTCCAGACCTTTTGATTGGCTTATCTAGTACACGAAGGCTTATTCATGATGAAACGCCTCACAGTAATTATACTAGGACTATAATAAAGTCTTTTAAACCCGATCAGCAACTTAACAAGCGCATTCGTCGATACAAAATACCGTTCAAAACAAAGAGTTCGTACAGACAGCGACATGCGTTCCGACAAGGCAAAATTAGTTCAGACTAGGACGTACCAGTTTATCCTAAAACATGTAAATTATAACTGGGATAATCTGATTCGACATAGGCTTAACTGTTTCATTCTGTCGGTAACAGGATGAACGAATTTGGCCTAGGCGAAACTAGTTCATCCTAAAATCGGGTTTGGCCGATAACATATACATAGAATATAGGTGGTGTCAGAATGAGGTCAGATAAATGCTGGGGAAAATGAGGTTGATGATCTGAGGAATGGGTCATGATACACGGATGGAATCTATATCCCACTTGAACTAGTTATCTTCAGCCATCAGATAGGGTAACGCCATCGTCACGCGAGACGAGTTGGCTAACATCGACGTGGCCCTCTTCGGGTTTTGCGACTTCCTGCCATTTCTCGTTGAGGAGCAATTTCAACACCTGTAGCACAAAATAAGTTCTGCAGTATTCCGGCAACGTGCCACGTAAAGTAAGAAGCATTACGTTCCTTTCGTCTCAAGAAAGAGCACGAAGCTGTAATGTATGTTCAGTAGCAGGCCTTGTTCAGTGGGCTATGCGTTGTACATTACCCCTATGAACATATGCTGTTTCTAAACACCTGCATCATATTGAATGCCTCGAGAACGAATCGTCATTGGTACGAGTTAAATGACGAAAAATGTCATATTGAGAGCTAAGGAATTTTCGTATGTAGTTATTTTGTCCTTATAACTCGCATGTTACGAAAGTTAGCCGTTAGAAGACAACGACCCATAGAAAAAAAGAAAAAAAAGGGGAAGTGTGGTTGGTTGAGGTGTCACGATCTGGACCTGCAAGTAGTTCAGAAGAGGATTCGAGTGCAGCTGTATCCTATTTTTTCCATATTCTCGTTTTCTAAAAGGTTTTGGGAGTTTTCTACATTTGATGTTACGTACACATAAGTCTGCTCTTGTCAATAGTGAGTTTTTCCCATTTGGTGAACTTTTACAAGCTGATGTCCTTCCTGAATTGACATGTTTCATTCAGTTTTGTCTTATTACACGTTCACGGATACTGTAGTTTTTATTTATGTATACTGCAGACAGTTCAACATGACTAGCATGTGGCCAAGAAAGGAAGTATGCGTTTTAATAGAACTAATGTAGGAATTCTATGCGTTTTCATGAACAGACTGTGTGGTTTGCGAGTTAAATACACCCGACAACTGCCGCTGGAGAGAGCTGAGAGCGCAAAATCACGATAACCAGCTCGTGGCATGTGCCAACGATGCTGTGTCTCATCTGCATGCATGTCAACGTTAGCTGCCTCGTCCCATGTGCCAACAGCTACCAGTTATATTACTGGCTGCTATTGCTGAACATTGAACTACTACAAGTGGCAGCACTGCAATGCGGAATACACCGCTATTTTACTCAAGAGGCATGTATAAGTATTACTGAGTAACTTCATCCGAATATTTAGCTGTTGCATTCACAATTGCTGACGGCACTAACGAAGCGCTCCTCTATCCTATCACCTTTTTATTTACATTCTTCTGATAACAACAAAATTTTATTTATGTTTCATCTTGAAATTATTTGTTTTTTACAACCTCTTTTACAACATCAGGTAACAGATCTTTGAAGTTAAATAAATAAAAAATATTGCATGCTCCATGAATAGGTGAGTACATACTCAGGGAACATCCCCAATACAGAGCAGATCACTACTAGCTTGCAGCTGATGCGAAACAGTCACACCTGTTGCTTTTCTGAATCTCTTTACTTATTCTGCACTAAGATATGCTGGCCCTTTACTACCCATTGCGCTTAATTATATGTTAGTGTGTGTAGTGTGTTCACCCTTAAAGCACTGTTCTCAGTAAGATAGTGTTAATAATCCTTTGTGGTCATTATTAATTAGTTATGTATAACACTACCCATGAACCATGGACCTTGCCGTTGGTGGGCAGGCTTGCGTGCCTAAGCGATACAGATGGCCGTACCGGAGGTGCAACCACAACGGAGGGGTATCTGTTGAGAGGCCAGACAAACGTAGTTCCTGAAGAGGGGCAGCAGCCTTTTCAGTAGTTGCAGGGGCAACAGTCTGGATGATTGACTGATCTGGCCTTGCAACATTAACCAAAACGGCCTTGCTGTGCTGGTACTGCGAACGGATGAAAGCAAGGGGAAACTACAGCCGTAATTTTTCCCGAGGACATGCAGCTTTACTGTATGATTAAATGATGATGACGTCCTCTTGGGTAAAATATTCCGGAGGTAAAATAGTTCCCCATTCGGATCTCCGGGCGGGGACTACTCAGGAGGACGTCGTTATCAGGAGAAAGAAAACTGGCGTTCTACGGATCGGAGCGTGGAATGTCATATCCCTTAATCGGGCAGGTAGGTTAGAAAATTTAAAAAGGGAAATGGATAGGTTAAAGTTAGATATAGTGGGAATTAGTGAACTTCGGTGGCAGGAGGAACAAGACTTTTGGTCAGGTGAATACAGGGTTATAAATACAAAATCAAATAGGGGTAATGTAGGAGTAGGTTTAATAATGAATAAAAAAAGGAGTGCGGGTAAGCTACTACAAACAGCATAGTGAACGCATTATTGTGGCCAAGATAGACACAAAGCCCATGCCTACTACAGTAGTGCAAGTTTATATGCCAACTAGCTCCGCATATGATGAAGAAATTGATGAAATCTATGATGAGATAACAGAAATTATTCAGGTAGTGAAGGGAGACGAAAATTTAATAGTCATGGGTGACTGGAATTCATCAGTAGGAAAAGGGAGACAAGGAAACATAGTAGGTGATTATGGATTGGGGCTAAGAAATGAAAGAGGAAGCCGTCTGGTAGAATTTTGCACAGAGCATACCTTAATCATAGCTAACACTTGGTTCAAGAATCATAAAAGAAGGTTGTATACATGGAAGAATCCTGGAGATACTAAAAGATATCAGATAGATTATATAATGGTAAGACAGTTAAGGAATCAGGTTTTAAATTGTAGGACTTTTCCAGGGGCTGATGTGGACTCTGACCACAATCTATTGGTTATGACCTGTAGGTTAAAACTGAAGAAACTGCAAAAAGGTGGAAATTTAAGGACATAGGATCTGAATAAGCTGAAAGAACCAGAGGTTGTACAGAGTTTCAAGGAGAGCATAAGGGAACAAATGACAGCAATGGGGGAAAGAAACACAGTAGAAAAAGAATGGGTAGCTCTGAGGGATGAAGTAGTGAAGGCAGCAGAGGATAAAGTAGGTAAAAAGACGAGGTCTGCTAGAAATCCTTGGGTAACAGAAGAAATATTGAATTTAATTGATGAAAGGAGAAAATATAAAAATGCAGTAGATGAAACAGGCAAAAAGGAATACAAACGTTTCAAAAATGAGATCGACAGGAAGTGCAAAATGGCTAAGCAGGGATGGCTAGAGGACAAATGTAAGGATGTAGAAGCTTATCTCACTAGGGGTAAGATAGATACTGCCTACAGGAAAATTAAAGAGACCTTTGGAGAGAAGAGAACCACGTGTATGAATATCAAGAGCTCAGATGGCAACCCAGTTCTAAGCAAAGAAGGGAAGGCAGAAAGGTGGAAGGAGTATATAGAAGGTTTATACAAGGGCGATGTACTTGAGGACAATATTATGGAAATGGAAGAGAATGTAGATGAAGACAAAATGGGAGGTAAGATACTGCGTGAAGAGTTTGACAGATCACTGAAAGATCTGAGTCGTAACAAGGCCCCCGGAGTAGACAACATTCCATTAGAACTACTGACGGCCTTGGGAGAGCCAGTCATGACAAAATTCTACCAGCTGGTGAGCAAGATGTATGAGACAGGTGAAATACCCTCAGACTTCAAGAAGAATATAATAATTCCAATCCCAAAGAAAGCAGCTGCTGACAGATGTGAAAATTACCGAACTATCAGTTTAATAAGTCACAGCTGCAAAATACTAACGCGAATTCTTTACAGACGAATGGAAAAACTGGTAGATGCGGACCTCGGGGAGGATAAGTTTGGATTCCGTAGAAATGTTGGAACACGTGAGGCAATACTGACCTTACGACTTATCTTAGAAGAAAGATTAAGAAAAGGCAAACCTACGTTTCTAGCATTTGTAGACTTAGAGAAAGCTTTTGACAATGTTGACTGGAATACTCTCTTTCAAATTCTGAAGGTGGCAGGGGTGAAACACAGGGAGCGAAAGGCTATTTACAATTTGTACAGAAACCAGATGGCAGTTATTAGAGTCGAGGGGCATGAAAGGAAAGCAGTGGTTGGGAAAGGAGTGAGACAGGGTTATAGACTTTCCCCGATGTTATTCAATCTGTATATTGAGCGAGCAGTAAAGAAAACAAAATAAAAATTTGGAGTAGGTATTAAAATTCATGGAGAAGAAGTAAAAACTTTGAGGTTCGCCGATGACATTGTAATTCTGTCAGAGACGTCAAAGGACTTGGAAGAGCAGTTGAACGGAATGGACAGTGTCTTGAAAAGAGGATATAAGATGAACATCAACAAAAGCAAAACGAGGATAATGGAAGGTAGTCAAATTAAATCGGGTGATGCTGAAGGAATTAGATTAGGAAATGAGACACTTAAAGTAGTAAAAGAGTTTTGCTATTTAGGAAGTAAAATAACTGATGATGGTCGAAGTAGAGAGGATATAAAATGTAGACTTGCAATGGCAAGGAAAGCGTTTCTGAAGAAGAGAAATTTGTTAACATCGAATATAGATTTATGTATCAGGAAGTCGTTTCTGAAAGTATTTGTTTGGAGTGTAGCCATGTATGGAAGTGAAACATGGACGATAACTAGTTTGGACAAGAAGAGAATAGAAGCTTTCGAAATGTGGTGCTACAGAAGAATGCTGAAGATTAGATGGGTAGATCACATAACTAATGAGGAGGTATTGAATAGCATTGGGGAGAAGAGAAGTTTGTGGCACAACTTGACCAGAAGAAGGGATCGGTTGGTAGGACATGTTTTGAGGCATCGAGGGATCGCAAATTTAGCATTGGAGGGCAACGTGGAGGGTAAAAATCGTAGAGGGAGACCAAGAGATGAATACACAAAGCAGATTCAGAAGGATGTAGGTTGCAGTAGGTACTGGGAGATGAAGCAGCTTGCACAGGATAGAGTAGCATGGAGAGCTGCATCAAACCAGTCTCAGGACTGAAGACAACAACAACAACAACAACACTACAATATCACGACTACCACATCACTACCGTAGAGGGTGACTGATGCTTTCTAAATCAACACAGCCATTACTTTCATCGTGGTGACCATTGCTAGGATTTATCATTCCTGTAGTCTTTCTTGTTTTACAGATACAATTTCTGTCATTTAATATATTCAGACAGTGTAGTCCTGCACTAATTTTTCTCATTTAATGCTTTCATGCAATATTCATTTTCATTTTCTTGTTAAGGCTTGATTACATTTTGAATTGGTCTGATTAATCATTGGCCACAAAATGATTTTTCAATATATCTAAGTTACTATGCACTATCATAATTTGAGCACATGTTTACTTCTTCTTCTTATGAGTTGAGATTACTTTGTACACACTGCTATCATTTTGTCATTGGAATACATACACTCTTATTTATGAGCTGTATCTGCACAATGCAATATTTAATAATTTTTCTAACTGTACATTGATAACAATTAAACACTGTGATTGAAATTACTATGTGAATATGTTGGTGAATGCAGTCTGTGTCTTGTATGTGAGCAGGAATAATACACTCCTGGAAATTGAAATAAGAACACCGTGAATTCATTGTCCCAGGAAGGGGAAACTTTATTGACACATTCCTCGGGTCAGATACATCACATGATCACACTGACAGAACCACAGGCACATAGACACAGGCAACAGAGCATGCACAATGTCGGCACTACTACAGTGTATATCCACCTTTCGCAGCAATGCAGGCTGCTATTATCCCATGGAGACGATCGTAGAGATGCTGGATGTAGTCCTGTGGAACGGCTTGCCATGCCATTTCCACCTGGCGCCTCAGTTGGACCAGCGTTCGTGCTGGACGTGCAGACCGCGTGAGACGACGCTTCATCCAGTCCCAAACATGCTCAATGGGGGACAGATCCGGAGATCTTGCTGGCCAGGGTAGTTGACTTACACCTTCTAGAGCATGTTGGGTGGTACGGGATACATGCGGACGTGCATTGTCCTGTTGGAACAGCAAGTTCCCTAGCCGGTCTAGGAATGGTAGAACGATGGGTTCGATGACGGTTTGGATGTACCGTACACTATTCAGTGTCCCCTCGACGATCACCAGAGGTGTACGGCCAGTGTAGGAGATCGCTTCCCACACCATGATGCCGGGTGTTGGCCCTGTGTGCCTCGGTCGTATGTAGTCCTGATTGTGGCGCTCGCCTGCACGGCGCCAAACACGCATACGACCATCATTGGCACCAAGGCAGAAGCGACTCTCATCACTGAAGACGACACGTCTCCATTCGTCCCTCCATTCACGCCTGTCGCGACACCACTGGAGGCGGGCTGCACGATGTTGGGCGGGGGAGGAAGACGGCCTAACGGTGTGCGGGACTGTAGCCCAGCTTCATGGAGACAGTTGCGACTGGTCCTCGCCGATATCCCAGGAGCAACAGTGTCCCTAATTTGCTGGGAAGTGGCGGTGCGGTCCCCTACGGCACTGCGTAGGCTCCTACGGTCTTGGCGTGCATCCGTGCGTCGCTGCGGTCCGGTCCCAGGTCGACGGGCACGTGCACCTTCCGCCGACCACTGGCGACAACATCGATGTACTGTGGAGACCTCACGCCCCACGTGTTGAGCAATTCGGCGGTACGTCCACCCGGCCTCCCGCATGCCCACTATACGTCCTCGCTCAAAGTCCGTCAACTGCACATACGGTTCAGGTCCACGCTGTCGCGGCATGCTACCAGTGTTAAAGACTGCGATGGAGCTCCGTATGCCACGGCAAACTGGCTGACACTGACGGCGGCGGTGCACAAATGCTGCGCAGGTAGCGCCATTCGACGGCCAACACTGCGATTCCTGGTGTGTCCGCTGTGCCGTGCGTGTGATCATTGCTTGTACAGCCCTCTCGCAGTGTCCGGAGCAAGTATGGTGGGTCTGACACACCGGTGTCAATGTGTTCTTTTTTCCATTTCCAAGAGTGTAATATTTTTGATTATACAGGAAAGTAACTACTAGGAAATACTGATAGTAGATTAGGAACAAACTTTTCTTTTGAATTTAATGGTTCAGAGGAATAGTTATCTTTTATTTGTGGAATAAGAAGATTCATATTTCTAAAACACAAGAGCTCAGTATTTGAGTTCTGTAGAAATGATTCAAAGGATTATTTTCTTGGTTTTCCTTAGTGGTATTCATTTTTTGTTGTATGTTGAAGAAACACTGGTTTGCATTGCCGAGGTTGGTTTTCTTCTGAAGTGTTAAAATACTGTACTATTTTATTTGTTGATTTTGGAACATCTATCTAAACTTACGAATCCTATATGTTGTAAGATGTCAGAATAAATGAAGGTCAGATTCGCATCTTACATGAGAGCTTTACACATTGCAATGGGAAGGTGAACATGGCACCTAACTTAATTCGGCCGTTATGAGCAAATTTGCCTAGCAGTTGTTGTTGTTGTTGTTGTTGTTGTTGTTGTCTTCAGTCCTGAGACTGGTTTGATGCAGCTCTCCATGCTACTCTATCCTGTACAAGCCTCTTCATCTAACAGTACCTACCGAAACCTACATCCTTCTGAATCTGCTTAGTGTATTAATCTCTTGGTCTCCCTCTCCGATTTTTACCCTCCACACAGCCCTCCAATACTAAATTGTTGATCCCTTGCTGCCTCAGAACATGTCCTACCAACCGATCCCTTCTTCTAGTCAAGTTGTGCCACAAACTTCTTTTCTCCAGTCCTATTCAATACTTCCTCATTAGTTATGTGATCTACCCATCTAATCTTCAGCATTCTTCTGTAGCACCACATTTCAAAAGCTTCTATTCTCTTCTTGTCCAAACTATTTATCGTTCATGTTTCACTTCCATACATGGCTACACTCCATACAAATACTTTCAGAAATGACTTCCTCACATTTAAATCTACACTTGATGTTAACAAATTTCTCTTCTTCAGAAACGCTTTCCTTCCCATTGCAAGTCTACATTTTATATCCTCTCTACTTCGACTATCATCAGTTATTTTGCTCCCCAAATAGCAAAACTCCCTTACTACTTTAAGTGTCTCATTTCCTAATCTAATTCCCTCAGCATCACCTGACTTAATTCGACTACATTCCATTATCCTCGTTTTGCTTTTGTTGATGTTCATCTTATATCCTCCTTTCAAGACACTGTCCATTCCATTCAACTGCTCTTCCAAGTCCTTTGCTGTCTCTGATACAATTACAATGTCATCGGTGAACCTCAAAGTATGTAACGCAAAAAGGGATGACACTCAATCGACGATAATTAACACACTGTTCCAAAAATTCATGTTTGAGCGGAAGGTAGAACAAGCAGCGAGAGGCATTTTAGTTTGGAATTCAGAGGGAGGACGCAGAGGCAAGGCCACGCTACATGGGGTACAACAGAAACCACTTAAAGGGGTGTTCCAGCCGGAAAGTCAACAACGGACCAGGTGACTCAGATGGGGAGAGCGAGTATAACGGCCCTTCTGAGGGAGGACAGGAAAGAAAGCTTTTAGAAAACAGCCTTCTCGTATTCCAAATGGATAAAAAACCAGTGACGCATTTTCGATCATGCGTCCAGTGAGTGGTACACATGTGAGAGAATCAATGTACGCATTTAGGCGTCTGGAATGGGCACAAAACGTCTGATTGGTGGAAACGCGCTGGAAGGAGAAAAGAGCCGAAGTTCCGACGCAATTTAATGGTGGCGACCTTGTGATTGGTAGAGAGAGTATCCACAAAATAAGAGGAACGCTTCGATTGGTTGAAAAAAGCCGTGACATATGTGTAATTAGTTTTATAGAAATTTCAGCGGAAAAGAGCGGCCTAGCAGACGACAGTTCTTCGCAGCTTAAGGTAAATACCGTGTGCAGAGGTGTAAACTTATTGGTCCACCAGATTGCGTCTACTGTAAACTCGAGCGACCTTGGGTAATCTTTTGCTCAATTTGCCAGATAACCAACAATCCACCATACATTTGACTGTCATCCTAAAATTAGTTCCAAACTTTGAACCGGAATTGGACGATTTTCGTAGTATTGACCAACATCATAATGTAAAAGCGAGTATTTTTGTGCGAATATTGCGACATTAAACATTTCATTTCAACTTATACAGTTGTCTTCAATCCTAGAATAATTAAACAAAAAATATTGCACTTTACAAAGTGAACTGTGTATGAAGTGGTGTTAGATGTACTGAGGGATTACTGGAGGTATTAAGGCCTTTGGGGAAAATCAAACAGTGCCTTAGATAAAGATTTTCTAAGATCGTTTTACCATTTCTGTTTTATATTAACATTTTTGCAATTCCCAACATTTTTCTTCTGTAACTTTGGTTTTACTTTACACTGATGGTAATGAGAAGACGCTGTGAGCTACATTTTGAGTATTTTTCATAATTATGTGGTTTGTGAATGAGTACTGAAGAATTTTCAGAAGAATTTTTTATTCTTAAGTATTTCTGAACTTAAAAAGTTTTGGTGTAAGTTTGTGACTTGTGAGATGATATGAATTATTTGGCTGGTACTTTACAGAGTTGCTAATCAAGACATAATAGAGATACCTTCACTTAGTCAAAAAGGAAAAAGGAGAGCCAAATTTTTAAAAAATGTAGACAAAGAGATGAGTCCAAGGCTAGGGAACATTCAGATCAAGAGGTCGTATCAGTTGCTGCTATCCAGAGTAGTGGTAATTTACTTAATAATTGTTCAGTTGCTGTGCCTGGTAGTCAAGGAGCGTGTGCTCTACCCGGTGATGTTAATAATGACAGTCAGTAAAGAAGAATGTAATTATTTGTGATGAGATACAGCCACAGGAGTCGTTTAATGATTATGTTGTCCTGGCTGATGCTACAGCGTGCTTAGTTCAGAGTGAACAGCCAAGCGTAGTTCAACTGCTGCACTCACTCTTGACTGAGATTTCTTCAATAGGTTATTAGCATCCATACATAGGTCAGAGGATAGTAATACAATGCTGAAAAAAGGTCAGCAAAAATAGAGAACAGTGTGATGGAAATTTATTAAGAGAGAAAATAGAAACTAGTGCTAAAGAACAGAAAGGGAGAACACATATCTTGAGGGAACAGGTTGAAAGTATTTCAAGAGAACAGCAAGCCAATGTTAGCACAGCACGACTGCAAATATAGGGTCAACAGCAAAATGTGACTATTAATGAAGAGATGACAGGGAAGCTTACCAATTAAGAAAAGAATGAAATGGAGAGTCTGATGGTAGAATTTCCAATCTTGAGGACATACTTATCACTGTTGAAGGAAGTCAGGAAGAGTTTCAGTTTGGTTGTTAATGAATAAACTGACAACTGCAAAATAATTTTCCAAATTTGAAGGAATAAATGAGAAGAATAAAACAGAATGCCAGAATGGATTGCATATTCAGAAAGCTGTTACTCAGTTTCAAGAACAGATTTCAAGTCATAGCACATTGTTATAAGCTTACAAAATAATTTTGAGGTGTTGAAGCTTAATAGTGAGAAAGTGATTGCAGAGGTCAAAGAAGAGATTAGACAGACATTAAAGAAAGTTAATAGGCCAAGTTCCTCAATTAATCAACCAGTAATTAATGCTGAGCAGAATTCTAGTGGTATTGTCCTTGCTGGGGTTGGAGAGTTATAGGAAGTAAGGTCACTGCCGAAATTTAAAGAGGCTCTGATGGAGATTAACAGGTACAGAAGGGAATAAGCACAAGAGTTAAATGAGAAATTATCAAGGATTGAGGAGAAGACAGGTGAAGGTGTTGCTGCACATCATTGTTATAGTAAGGGCTACGTGACTGACGAGGAAATAAATTCAGGTAATGAAGATGAAGCGGATCCTGCATCTCATTATGAGAGGAGGAGAACCCACTGAAGTTGTAGAGACTTTCCTAGAGAGCATGTGCACCCTGTAGGCATGGCTGGTTTTCATTTTTTATCTGCCGAGCACTTCTAATTCTTTCGAAATTTAACTTATGGCATTCATACTCATGCTTCGTTGTAACAATTTCATTTTCTGCACCTGCACATACTAAGCCTGCTGATGACAAAATAGAATTTTTTCACATTTATGTCAAGTTATTCTTCCTGATTGAGTGGAAGATAACTTGGCAGGTTTTCAGAAATTGGAATATGAGAGTAATGACTGAATGGTCATGGTACAAGTAGCAATCAGTTTGTTTATCACGACCCTAGGCCACAAATAAATAGGAATTATGATCAGGGCCAGTATGATTCACAACATGACAGGTATAATAACAGCAGACGACGGTATAGCTATGGGAAACCGACTACAATAAAAATGGTGATTATAGGAGAGGTAGAGACAGATGGTGGAGGATTTGGTAATTGTTGAGGTAGCACAGGGAACAGTAGAGGTGGTCACCAGGATGATAGGGATTCAGGTCCATCCATTGTGGAGGTTCAATCAGTTGATTCGTAGAGTAAAATATGTGCAAAGATCCCACCACCATTGACTAACGATTTCAGTCTGCAGCTGAATCGAGTGCCCCAAATATGATGAACATTAGCTATGAACAGTCCAGTATCTTGAATTTGTAGATATGAAGTAGCTTTTGTTTGATGAAAGAGAGGAAGATGTAAATTCATTATTAAGTACAGTGATTCAAATTGATTTTGATGGAGTTACTACGTATTGTGTTCTGCAAATGGGTAGGTATGTGTCTGTGTTGAGTGAGGTAGCTTTCCAGAGGTGTAAGTGTGTAGGTTCATGACCTACACTTGCTCTGCAGCAGACTCAGATGAAGTGAGCAATTACTGGAAAAAGTGTAGAGGTGAAGAGAAAAATGTACATTGGTTTTATTTTCCAAGGTAGGAACCTTTCTCCAATTTTCGTGATAGTCCCAAGGTAGGCAAATGATGACGTTCTGAGAGTTGATCTTTTGTTAAAACAAAGCAGTGATAGACTTGCGTTTCAGCGAAATGTTTCTGAAATGTAATAAGCCAAAAGACGAAGTTGAAATATGATGAGTGTGGGTTTAGTAAGAAGAGTTTGAACCAGTCTATTACATTTCTTATGAGATGTATGCAGTTCTTTGAACTGAAGCCTTAGGGAGAAAAATGCTAATGCATTTTTATTACTTGATGGCCAACGAAGTGGTTGTACCTTGCAAGTCATAAGGAATCTGATTGATTGTAGAGGCAGCAGGTGAGGCAATGAAAGAGTATTCTTTTGATGTGCTGCAATGATATGCTGTTTAAGGTGAAGGAAAATAAATGATTCTTTATCAGACCATATCTTATTTCCACATGTCATAAACGAAAGAGGTTAGGCAAAGATTAAGAAAACGTTGCAGCAAGTTGTGACTGGACCTTGAGTTCTCATATTAATCCGTTGGCAGGAGTGTAAGAAGTAAAATGGAATTCGATTGGTGTTGAGTTCCAGACAAATTAATGCGATTATTGAACCAGAAACTGACAGACTATAGATATTAGAGGTTTTCTTGAAAAATTTCATGGCATTAATGTCCTGTCTTTCACTGACAAGCAAGTAAGCTATTGACAGATTGAGCTGCATTCTTCATATCATAAAATCCCAATATGCCTATGTTACAGGTGTTGCTATCACCTTCGATGTTGAATGTCAGTTCATATTCATTTGTCAGAGGTATTTAATGAATTCTTCCATCTGATTTATGGAAGATGTTAACTACAAATGTTGATGATGTATTGTTTTACAGGAGAACTTTGTGTGATGTCGCCATGGCTGCATTGATGCTGGGGGACGTCAGTTTGAGCAACTGTTGTAAATGCAGCAGATTGTGAAACCTGTAAGGTAAATGGAATTCATTATTACTGTACTGCAGACTTAGGAATTTCGGTCCCTCTGACATCAAGCTACGTTCGCCATTATTAGCCCAACAACAGGGGAAATTATCAGAGGGTATTTAGGACTTTCAGTGAGAATTCTATGTATATGTCATGACCAGGGTCCAGAACTCGGGGCCCTTGGTTTGAGTTCTGTGAAAGGATAAGGTGGAAATTGAGTATGAGGGTGAGTTTATAAGTGTGATGAATCTCCAGGAAAGAATCAAAAATTTTTGTTGCCCCTTCACGGTTGGTAAGCGGGATTATTCCAAGAATCGTATAAAGAATTTCAACAATGTATAGCGTACAGTTCATTGCTGGCAGCTGTCTGACCTGGTCAGTGTGTTGACTGTGATTGAAAATGGAGAAAAGCGAGATCTGTGCTGTTATTAAATATTTTTATTTGAAGGGTTGGACTGCTACACAAATAAAAAGATCATCACTGAAGAAAATTCACTTTTGGATTAATGAATTAAAACGTGGTTGGACAAGCACCAAAGACGAAAAATGCTCCAGCTGTCCAGCTGAGTTCACCACAAAGGATACCCATGACAGAATCCATGATGTGATAATACAAGTTCTCCGAAGAAAAATTTGCGATACAGCTGAGACTGTAGGCATCCCAAATGAACGAGTGAATAATACTCTGCTTGGAGAACTGCCTGTTAAGAAGGTGTGTGCAATGTGTGTCCGCTGTTGCTCACAGTCAATAAAATTTCATCCAGCACGACATTTCAAGACAATGTTGTGCAATGTTTAATCGCAATTCGCAAGACGTTTTGCTCCGCTTTGTAACTGTTGATGAAACCTGGATCCATTGTAACACAGCAGAGTCAAAGCAGGAACCTGAATAATAGGTGAAGAATTGTGAAAGTGCACCAAAGAAGGCAAAGACCATTTTGTCTGCTGGTTAAGGTGACAGGTGCTGGTTTTTGAGATTCTCAGGGAATAATCGTCATAAATTACTTGGAAAAAGTCAGAGCCACAACTGGACGCCATTATGCTTAATCGCTAGATCATTGAATCTTGCCTTGGCTGAAAGAAGTTGGCACAAAAAAGCGCTCTTTCATCTGGATAATTCATCACCCAACGCATCGGCGACAATACCGGTGGAAATGCATGAATTAGTCTTTGAATTGGTTCCTCATCCACCCTACTCATCAGACTTAGCCCCATGTGAATTCTTCCTGTTTCCTAACTTGAAACTTTGACTTGCTGGGAAGAAATTTTCATCAAATGAAGAAGTGATAGATGCAATCAACAAGTGTTTTGCAGAGTCTGACAGAACTTATTTTTCCGATGGGATAAAAAACTTGGAGGATCACTGGACCAAGTGTATATCCCTCAACGGAGACTATGTCAGGAAATATGACATGTACCTTGCTTTTTTACCAGACTTATCAAACCACCCTCATAGATTTTTCCTCATAGTTTCACTCGTTTCCAGACTAGAGCCCGTTACCTCAGATTTACACATTTACCCTTCTCCACGGTACCTCAAAGTTTATAAATGGTATGACTCTCAAGGATATAGCTACTGGGTATAGAGTGCACACTCAGTACCTTGGCTGGTATGTGTGGATATGGTGCAGTAGGGAAGGGGGCAATGGTAATAGTGGCGATTCCATTGTGAATGAGGAGAAGGTGCAGTTTGAGAGTTGAAGCCTATGCACAAATACACATGTACACTGCGCAATTTAAAACATATGGATAGGGAGTGTAGAAATGATCATGTCAACATGTTATTTATGATCAATAATTCGACAAATGTAGGTGTTGAAGTCTCACTAGAGAACAAAAAAAACCAAGAATTGCATAAACAATGTATAAAAGAAAGCAAAACAAGATTGACCACACTTGAGCCGTGCGCGGCTCGCGGTCATGCCGTTTATTGCTCGTCATCTTGTTATTATGGTTCTGTCGCCTCGTTTCTCTTTCAATTCGGTTTACTGGCGTCACTATGTTGCTGGTTTGCTTGCCCGTGAGTGGCAGCAGCAGCGCTTATCAATAAGGGCACTGTCGTACCATCTCTGGAGCGACCGCTAGTATTTCCGGGTCGTCGTGTGGCTGCAGTTCAGTTGGGGATGGAGCGCAGTGAGGCGCGGACAGCCAGTACTTGCCGACCGCTGGCCACACACATGAACTGTCCGACGGAAGGAGACTGGAGCGGGAACGATCGTTGGTTGGTCGTTCGGTCGGTCGTCTCATCGGGCGACGTGTATTTTGGTCTTTTGACCCTTTCTGGGCCTCGCCAGTTGGTCATCTTGCCTTCCTTCCTAGAGCAGAGATGTCGGGTGGCCAATGGGGAAGTGTTCCCTCTGCATGGTTGGGTCCGAGCCAGTGTGCCCGGGTCACCGTGTCTCCGAGTTCCGAATGGACATCAATGGAGTCGGGATGGAACTGCAGTGAGCTCCAGACAGCGATGACTCGTCCGGCCTGACCGCTGACGACACACATAACTTGAGTGGGGACGACCTTGGTTGGTCGTTCAGTCGGTCGTCTCATCGGACGGCTTGTAGTTGGTCGCCGACCGCTTATGGAAAATCTTTGTGTGTTGACTTGTGATTTTCTCCCTGTTGTTCCACGGTGATAAGTTTTAAGACTGTCGGAGTTCTTGGTTCAAGTGTTTACATGGAACTGTGTGTAGCGTCTGTGGTTTCCACTGATCAGATGAATGCTCTCTGCGTACTGGAGTAGTCAATCGGTCGGCTACGACAGAGCTTCAACCTTCCCTGGATCGGGTTGCCATCTGATTACTTAATCTTATTCTTGGCTGCCTGTCTCACCTAACCTTACTTTATAGTTACCTCCTCAGTCCAACCCTTGGAACACTTGTGAGCACCACTGTTCTGTTGTTTTTAGATTGTGATTTTGTCTCAGGTACTGTGCGAAGCCTTCTGCCGTCTATTAGTTTAGTTTGTTTAAATTTTAAAATAAGGCCGTCAGCTAACTTAAGGTAAGATTTCAAGATTGATTTGTTTAAAATTATTTTAAAAAAGAGATTTGGCTCCCTTAGAAATCTTTGTTATCCAAGACTTAAGCCTTGAGTTGTTCAGTGTTCAGTTTATGGCCTTTAAACGAGCTTTTACGTGAAATATTTTTAAATAAGGCCTTCAGCCACGTGTGTTCCTTAAAGCAATTGTAACAACTTGTGTTCGGGCTTTCAACTATATTGTTTTGAGTCCTTTTAAGGGGATGTGTGATTAAGTATTTTTAGGAAAATAAAGTTTGTGTGTTTTGTGCAACTGACAGTAACTGATTTTGGCCCCTTTCCACAACCACAACCTGATCCGCTCTGTTCTGTGATATCAGATTTCAATACTTTCCTAGAAGGAAACTACCATATGACATGTCGATACCACCCTATCAGCGTCTTTATGTTGGGAACGGAAGTGCAACTTTCTGCCAGATGTCTACAGTGGTTGTATGGGCTCTGGTAGACCCAATGGTGTGCATCCACTGTGGCACACCTCTAGCAGCTCAGTAGCAAGAGCGCTCTCTGCCACAGCAATGCAGAACAGCCAGCAGCAGTCAGAAATTACGCTCACACTTGGAGCTTCTGCACTATGTGATGCTACACAGACAATGCCCTGCCGTGGCTCCAACGCCATTGTTCATTTTGTAGTCCAGGGAGCATCTTCATTGTTGGCATTGAGAGCTGGGCTTCTGTTGCATCATTTATAATGAATCTTCGTATGCTTGGAGAAATACAACTGAAGTAAATTTTCCATTTGCTGTGGTAATTTGTTTGCTAATTGTATGCTGACAGTTGTGGCACCAATTTGTGGCCCACCTGTCCTTACCATTGTGTTGAAAGTCTTACTCAACAAAACCACAAAGACAAAAAAAAAGAGTAAAAATGTAACATAGAAAGCATCGTTGCTTACTACTATACTGACAATGTAACATAGAGATCATGTGTCATATGGAAATTATTGTATAAATCGCCTGAAAATCTGTTCGGCAATATTACCAAAATTTTCTTCTTCCTATTCTGCTTCTTTGTGAAGCAGTTAAGCCTTTGGCGGTACTTGCATCTATGTTTTCCACTCCTTCTTTATTATCTTCATTGTGCAATTTTAATAGCTGATGGTTCCTTGCCTCTTGAATATGATCATATGAGTCTTATTACGAAGAACTTCACCTACATCATTAGCTACATGAAGACTGTGATTCCGTAGTATGTCGTCAAGAGATGGGTACGCTCGAAATATATAATTCGGTAGCTGACAGGCAGCTGTGGCTGCCCTTTAGAACAGCGGGGCAGACTCGCCCAGCTCACAGGACGAAGATGCGTATCTGCACAGGTGCCACCTTATTTTGCATGGATTCTACACCACTTCCTGACTGTGAAAGACTCCATAAACATATAGAACACAATTCCACTGACAGAAAAAAATCGCAACACCAAAAAGTTAATTAAGAGAGCAAAAGAATTTGGGAGTACATTTCTGTAGGTAACATATTTAAGTAATTAACATTGCAAAAACACAGTTTAACAGAACTGCAGGATAAGCCATTGCAAATGTGAGACGCTGCTAGACTAACGACCAGTGTAGCCCCCAGAAAGTGGAATTGAAGCATGAAAACGTGTATATCTCGTCTTGTACAGATACGAGGTATCAGTTTGAGGGATGAAGTTCCATGCTTGTTGCTACTGGTCGGTCAGTACGAGGACAGTTGGTTGTGAATGGTTCTGGAGTTGTTGTCCAATGATGTCCCATATGTGCTCGATTGGAGCCAGATCTGCTGAGTGAGCAGACCAAGGCAACATTTCTACACTCTGTCGAGCATGAAGGGTTACAACAGCGGTATGTGGGCGAGCCATATCCCATTGGAAAACACCCGCTGGAATGCTGTTCGTGCATAGCAGTACAACAGCTCAAGACACCAGATTGACGTACAATGCTGCAGTCAGGGTGCGTGGAGCAACCACGAGGAGGCTCCTACTGTCATACAAAATCGCACCACAGATCATAACTTTAGGTATAGGTCCGGGGCGTCTAACACGCAGATAGGCTGGTTGCAGGCCCTTAACTGGCCTCCTAATCAACACACGCCCGTCACAGGCATCGAGGCAGAAACAACTTTCATCGGAAAACACAACAGACCTCCACTCTGCCTTCCAATGAGCTGTAGTCACACATGTCGGTGGTTTGGGGTCAGTAGAATACACGCTAAGGGCTTCTGGCTCGGAGCTGGGTATTTCCAAGAATAATTGTCTATCGAAGTCGAGGGTCCAGACGATACATATCGAACGTGCGATCTAAAATCGGTCACGTGACTCTAGTGGCGAGCGTTAGAGTATGTTTACGGTGGTCACTGCAGCAATGACAAAAGAAGACCGTTACAAAAATACTTGTAATCACAAAGGAGATGAGTTACCTTACTCGTCGTCGGTGTTGTCGTCATGTGAAAGGTCATGTGATGTGTACGAGAAGCAAACCAAACGCTGTATCGTGTGTGAGACACAGAGGCGAGCGAGTGCGCCGGGACTTACCCCAGGTCACTGCTAGTAGCGCCACGTCACCTTAACGCGTCTGCATCTAGCGCACAAGTATTGCACCACAATTTAGTATGAAATTAAAAATCAAAATTGATGTTTAAAACTTTGTTAAATTATAGTTTAGTGTAATAATGTTCCAGATACCAAGTCTTGATGTTCTAAACTTAATAGTTTACGGAAAAATTCCGTTTTAAGAGAAAAATCAGAGGCACTAAATAATGACGCTAGGAAGCCAGAATTTGGTCAGAAGGTACAGTTAGAAGTTATAAATAAGTGATGCTGGTTTCCAAAACCATAAAACAAAAATTAACACCAGAATCCACGTTTTTCGGAAAAATCAAAGGCGCTAAATAATGCACTTAGAAACTTGAAAATTTGTTTTATGCTTCAGTACACCCCAAAAATTATAACAGAGAGTCTACGTCAATCTACCTCTTATAGTTATTGAGTAATTAAATAAAAACTAATTTTGTTACTAAAATGTACCTAAGTGATGTAGATTCAGTACTTAAAATTTTAATGATGAGGATTTTGGTTAAAGCAGATGATCAAATATATCAAAAAGTAGAGCTACACCAAGCTTAAGACTTGTAACATAAATAGCAACTGCTATGTCTTAGCAGAGGTATGGTTCAGAGGCAACAATATACCGTTAGTTCCACTAAATAAATTCTGTTAAGCAAAGTTTTCATTCTAGCGAGCTGAAACTATCTACGTGCTTTCAAACTGCTTATCTGCATACCAGCAAAAACTAAGAAGGTTCTGAAGTAATTGGTAACTATATTATTAAAGACTATGTGCCCGAGATAGCGGTCGTTTGCCGACTGCCGCCGTATGCAAGTAGAGACAACAGATGTTTTCTCGGCAGTCTAGACCGGCACCTTATAAATACAGCCCTTGAAGCAGTAGGACACTGCACTTCGCTCTCAGACACTATGAGGTCCACGTCAGTTTAACGTCTGGTCGCGTTGCCCTGGATGACGTCAGAGCCGACCTGTGACAAGCGCGTATTTGGCAGTGCAAACGGATAGTCAACTCGCGAGAACTGTACACCGTCCTGGATCGTTTAGAATTCGGTAAAATAACTGTTAGTGTGCCGTCCGTGTGAAATTCAATTCCGCGTGGCAAGTGGTGAATTTATTTCCACTTTTATAGCGAGCATAATTTTTGAACATTGATTGTGAACTTTCAATTGAGTGATGTTAGTCAGGGCGAAAAACAATCTGGTAGGAAGTTACCGTAGAGGTCGCCTCTGAACTACTAAAAGTGCTGTTATATTAGAAAGACTTGTTTTCAATTGAACATAACGCAATTTTATGTGTTGTTTATGAGAAACTTTAATTAAATTAAATCTTGATTGGAACTTTTACTAAAGTCATATTCCTGATCCCGCAAAGAAATGGGAAATAGACACTTTTCTTTCAGTGGGCTTTCACCGCTGCCAGCTATTATGTACAGTCGCTACTTTCCCGCCAAGTCTTTCTGCAGTATCACAGAAGGAACATCCAGCTTCTTGTAGCAGTATTACAAGATCTCATTCAAACTCAGTGAGGTGCTTTAATGCCGTCTTTGTCGCCTTAAAGGCGTTATTGACTAACATTAACTCGTCAGGTCCAATCTCGGACGTAACTAACGCTCACGAGCACTACAGCGTCTCTATAAAGCAAACCTCATCTGCATCCCCATACTGGCGCCGCTGTCATGGAAGTGGCGCGAATTGTGAATACACGTTGTAACATTATGCGATTGCCCTACCATTTTAGATCATTCACTATCCGAGCAGTCGCTTGCCAACAGCTATAGTTAGCAAATAACGTTGCGAGAATGTAAAAAACGAACGTCTGTGACGTGACGTGTTTATTGTGGAAGCCCCGGAAGAGATGTTGTGAGCTATTGACTGTGAAAGCCGCTACGCGAAAGGCAGACAAAAGAAGAACATTTTTTACTCATTCTTTTGATTTACGAGATATTCTCGAGGAACAATTACTCACTCTTCTGTCTCTTGTAATTTGTGACGGGCACGCATCTCTTGCCTCCGTATTATTATTAGTTAAAAAAATATTATTTTAGTGTATCGTGAAAGTGCCATACTGCATAGCAGTAGATTTACGTGAGAAGCTATATTGTGCGACTTGTATCTGGAAATGTCGAAGGATGAAGTTCGTTATCTATTGACTGCCATAAATTCATCGCTAAATGTAACTTGTGTATGGACTAATTATTTAGTACAGAACTTATGTCTCACTACTTCGTGACCACACGGTATTTAATTTTCTTTTATGTTTCTGCAAAGTTTGATAGTTCACAGTCAAGAATTGTTTCGTTGAAAAAAAATGGTGCAAATGGCTCTGAGCACTATGGGACTCAACTGCTGTGGTCATCAGTCCCCTAGAACGTAGAACTACTTAAACCTAACTAACCTAAGGACATCACACAGATCCATGCCCGAGGCAGGATTCGAACCTGCGACCGTAGCAGTGGCACGGTTCCGGACTGCGCGCCTAGAACCGCGAGACCACCGCGGCCGGCTGTTTCGTTGAAATCAGACGTAAGTTGCATACGGCGAAGTATTTTCTCTGCACCTTATTCTACTGGTAAATGCATGATAAACGTCGGTCCCTTAGGAAATTCATGTTGAGCTATCCAAAAACAATTATATTTTCAATAGTCATTTACCCTCTCTGCAAAGCAACTTCCGACTGATCAGATGACTCAACAAGAAACAGCCGCATACAGTCGGCGTAAAAGTCCTGACCAGCAAAGGAATTCAAAACCACTACAATAACTAGATATGTCTATTGGCCTAAAATACAATAGATAAATCATTATGTGCTTTTCTCTGCAAATATATTTCCTCCGCCGATTATAGCAGTATCTTAATGCACAAACGTAAACATATTGTTATAATTGGCGCCTCTGCACAGGGACAAGAATGAAAAAAATTCATGTACTGCTCAAAGGAATAACATTTTTTTAGTAAGATACGCATTGTGGAAATTTTCATGAAGAATTGTAGCTAATCTTGTGCTTTTGATTTGTTACATGCATCAAACACAACCCAATAAAATTTCCATGGAGCGAACAAACGAGATAATGCAATGAGAGAAATTTGCGGAAAAGACATTTTTTGGAACAGAATTTGTGGGAAAATCTTGTTGCACCGCCGAAGGCAGCCATCAGCAACGTAAGTAAAAATTTTGTCAGCCGCAGCCAAGCTTCGTTAGTTTCAGCCGTCATTAATCAATCTGTGACGATCTTTAATAGTTGCAATAGAAAATTTGCTGCAAATCCAGTAGTTTGCATTTACTATATTGGGCATTTCTTTAACGATTGCTTAACTTCCATTGTTGTGTATTGTATATCAGTTGTTTGTAAATGTCCGCTGCCTGTACACGGAGCTGACTAGTATTTGTTTTCATTTATTTTGATCCGTGTGCAGCCAAACTTTCTTTACGGTCCAGAATAGTCACTTGTTCTCGTGAAATGCAACTCCTGACATTCCGATCTTGTTACATAGCAGTGACAACCGACTCGCTACCAATAAATTACACCTCTGTCGACAGCTGACGGCTGTAGCTCAAACGAATGTCATTGACTTACTGTTTGTAAATAAGTGAGCTATGGCAGACGATAAAATGTCATCTCTAGATTCAAATGAACAGAATGAAACGAGTGAAGTGACGCGTCGCTTACGGTCCCGCAGCATAGTTAGTAGGGCTGAGACACCAATCGAAACAACTGTAGAAAGTAAAGTAGGAAATATTGTGGACTTTGGTGCCTCGCACCATGATGTTACTGAAGTGGACAATGTCAGCACAGTTTCTGCCACTAGTACTCTTAGCCATATACCGGTTACAAGGGAGCATGTGAAAGTAATTCAGGGGTAGTGACACACGATGTGTTCAAACATCTACTGAATCAAATAAGTCAAATGATGCAGACGGAAATCGCCAAATGGTGAATTCCATTCGAAAGGATTTGAAAGACGAAAATAGTCAAATGAAAGAAGATTTGATGGAGGAAAATAGACAAATGTTAGGCTCGCTTGAAGATAAACTTTCCACAGTAAGCGAAGAAATAAAAACTGTTAGAGAAGACGTAGCCAACGAAGTAGCAAATCAAGTTAAGGATGCAGTTTCTCAAACACGAAGTGGAATAATTTCGGAACTGAATGACACTTTAGCTACTATGCAAAGGGAGACAGCTGACATCCGAGACATAACCAAGAATCTTGGCTCCTGTGTAACGACGGTTAATCATAGATCAGACAGAGTAACTATGCAGGTAGAAAAACTAAATGAGGGAATGTCAAATTTTACTCTAGAAATGAAACAAAAGTAAAAGAGAGGTACATAGTCATGAGAGAGAATTTAGAGAAAAGCGTGAGAAGTGGATTGCTGGAAAGGACAAATTCGTCGTAAATAACATTAACAAAGACCTAGTAGAGACTATGAAATCAACCACTCTTATTATCTTGGCAGCTCCTGGAAGCTCCGGAGATACTGTAATGTCTGAACTCGGCAGCATTAGGCGTACCCTTCAGCAAGAAATACCAAATTGGAAGCAAGAGGTAACGGAACAACTAAATGTCTT
This sequence comes from Schistocerca gregaria, assembly GCF_023897955.1. Lineage (NCBI taxonomy): Eukaryota > Metazoa > Arthropoda > Insecta > Orthoptera > Acrididae > Schistocerca > Schistocerca gregaria. The sequence continues at coordinate 96,890,977 of NC_064924.1, forward strand.
GAAGGCACAAGTGAGTAGTAGTTCCCGAATACAGAGACCTCTTTAGTGTCTGAGAAAGAAGATGAATTATTTCGGCAATTCCGAATACCTGTTACATCATTTCACAACCATGTATTTCAGTTCGTCACCGAAACCAAGAATCTGACTCAGTATTACAAATGATGAAGGAAGAAAGTATGATAAAACATCGTGTTTTTCAAACCTTTAACCCGGAAAAACGAAATATACACGGAATTGTTTTTCTTCGTGGATTCATTGGCATTTTTCCAAATTCGTGGACCGACAGGCAGCGTATCCAATTTGTTACCGAATATGTTGTTGAACCGAAATGGTTGATAAGTGTCGAATATATGAGGAGTTTGAGAACTGTTTCCTCAGCAAATTTTGGAGCGAAGGTGTTCAGAAGCGCCTTCGTAAAGAAGATTATAACGCGGAACAATTTGACCTCAGGAATAGCAGCCTGAGATAGTACTTCGAAAAATATCTTGGCAAATTCCGGTAATGGGATACCCCTATTAATAGTAAAGATGTAATTATGATCCTCAAGTCTCAATTACAAATATCAATTCGTGAAAAGCTGATAGCCATAACAGATGATGATCCATATACCTTTTAGTCGATATCAGATGCTCTAGACCTGATCTACGAGGATACGAGGGCTAATAAACCAAGGACACTCCACACAATTCTTAGCCATAACATTACGAGAGCAACGGCTATGAAAAGCCAGGGAATGGTTACAAAAATAGTAACAATTACAAAACGGAAATAAAGGCAATGGGTATCCGTACAAAGGAATAAACATAATCAACCGATTCAATCCCGTGTATAACACAACTGGTAACCAGTACGACGCTCAACCGTACAAGCAGAAGTTTGGAAATGGTTTCAGTCGAAAGGGTTGGCAACAACAGAGCGGATCGCAATGGAGTGCACCGTACCCGTGTGGCCAACACTCAGATTACGGGCAGCAACATACAGATCATAACGTCCACTGATACCAACACAACTCCGCGCCTAGTAAAAATCAAGCGCAGGGAATTATAGAAACACACAGATTAACGGCAAACCACAGTGTGAAAGTGTATTTCACCGTAACAATTCCGGAAATCATAATGGTAATAAAAATCATCAGAGCCCGCGAACGCGGAAGACAGTAACACATATTGGACACCAGATCAAACGCAACAACATTTTGACACGAAGTTTGTACATAATAATAATTTTTTTCTAAGTGTTCTCATAATGTCGGGTTGGTCGAACTTCCTAATGATGAAGGCCAATCAAAACCACGCAAACAGGAAAACTAATTTCAGCATCTGATAGCTCCATAAGGGATGCTGTGAGACAGAATGGGGGCGACCACTTCGACAAAGAACCTAACCATGAAGTACTTGTACTGAGATACAATGATGGAATTGACATGAATTATTACAAGAGAAAGAGACGACTGACGGTGACGAACCGATACATGACCAAGTGCAAGCTGTGACAAAACTTACTATAGCAGGAATTTTGACGACTGTAACCTTAGATACAGATGCAAATATTAATGCTATGTCGTTATGTTTCTATAAGCAATTAGTACATGTGATTAAAATTCCAACATTACCCGTCCAAGGATGTTCAATAACAGGAGTCATCGCCTCCCAGACACAAAAGGTCGGAAAAAAAAGGTTCAAATGGCTCTGCGCACTATGGGACTTAACATCTGCGGTCATCAGTCCCCTAGAACTTAGAACTACTTAAACCTAACTAACCTAAGGACATCACACACATCCATGCCCGAGGCAGGATTCGAACCTGCGACAGTAGCAGTCCCGCAGTACCGGACTGAGCGCCTGAATCGCTAGACCACCGCGGCCGGCACAAAAGGTCAGTATACAAGCTTGGGTACCACTGGAGATTCAATTAATACCCATCAAACCCATAGTTGTTAAGAATTTGGCAGTGCCAAGTCTCTTGGGAATGGATTTTCTAAGACGATATAGATCCCGAACACACCTTTATACTGGCCTTTGTACACTTTTAGTGGTGGTGGTGGTGGTGGTTAGTGTTTAACGTCCCGTCGACAACGACGTCATTAGAGACGGAGCGTAAGCTCGGGTTAGGGGAGGATTGGGAAGGAAATCGGCCGTGCCCTTTCAAAGGAACCATCCCGGCATTTGCCTGAAACGATTTAGGGAAATCACGGAAAACCTAAATCAGGATGGCCGGAGACGGGATTGAACCGTCGTCCTCCCGAATGCGAGTCCAGTGTGCGTACACTTTTAGTACAGCAGACAGAAGTAGCACTGGAGTAAGTGAAAGGAAGGGTAAAACACTTTGGCACTTGTAACAGCATTAGATTACAAAGAATAGGCAGAAGACCTCCTTGTCGTAATCATTGCAGTTTGTTCTATGGTAAGTGTGATACATTTAATGACACGATAAGTCAATGACTTACCCTCTCCGCAGGAAATAACCCAGTAAGACTTCAGAATCAACAGAGTTATACGAACCTCAGCGACAGAAATTATTCAATTTGTTGTTACAATATATCGAAGTGTTTTCCAAACGACCTGGTGTTGTAAAGGATTATAAATATACTATGGAAGTGGTGCTGCGCCAAACTTTCTGTCGGACGACATATCCCATGCAAGAGGGGAACCAGTTCGCAATGAAATTAAAAAGATGCTGAGCTGGAAAGTCATAGAGTATTCTAATTCGCCATATAGTAGCCCCTTCTTGACAATTTTGAAACAGGACAACACAGTACGACTCGTACTTGACGTGCGAAACATAAATAAAATTATTGTACCAGTACGAACGAGACCTGAAGCGGTAGAACACCTGCACAGATTTTATGGGGTTAATTATTTGAGTAGCATTGATTTGAAGATGTCATATTGACAAGTGAGACTAAATCCTAACTCACGAAAGTATACGGCATTTATCGTTGCCGGCAGATCTTATGAATTTCAGGTCATGTCTTTTGGATTGAATGTTAGTTCTGGAGTATAAATCTCTGTGCTAGATCATGTTCTTGGTCCAGATCTTCTTGATGAAGTCACTCTCTACGTTGATGATCTTTTAATTGCTACTAAAACCTGGGAAGGCCACGTGGAACTAATACAGGAAGTGTTTCAGTGATTCCTGGAATACGGAGTCCTTGCCAGCTTGCAAAAGGCACACTTCGGCCGAGCCGAAATCAAATTCTTAGGACACGTCATTTCATCTGACGGTATCCGTCCTGATCCGAATAAGCTAAGCGGAATTGAAAATTTTCCTATCCCATCTTCAAAACGAGAACTTAAAGATTATCTCAGACTCACTTCATTCTTCAGAAAATTCTTACCAAAGAAACTGATGAACAACCCTCATTTATTGAAATTGTTAAAGAAAACTACTCAGTGGAATTGGACTGACGTCTGTCAAAAGCCATTCCTCGATACCAAAGAAGCTTTGTTAAGTAGCAACATTCTTCATCATCCAGATATGGAAAAGGAATTTTGTGTTTCATTTGACGCAAGTTTGCAGGGATTAGGAGCATGTCTCTTCGAGATCCACGAAGCCAATGGAAAACAAGAAGTCAGAGTAATTAGTTTTGCTAGTAGGGTTCTTACAGAATCTGAACGATCCTACTCTATTACTGATTTGAAAGCTCTTGCAGTAGTTTGCGCCTTCAAGAGATTCAACTACTACACCAATGGCAAGAAAATCAAAGTTTATTCTGAAAATGAGGCTCTTAGTTTTCTTCTGACGTGTAAACTCCCACATCCTTGCTTAGTGAGGTGGTGTCTTTTCTTGCAGGAATATGATCTCGAAATAATCTATATAAAAGGCAAAGATAACATTATTGCAGATGCTCTATCTCGCATGCCTGAAGGCTCTTCTGGCAGAACTGAAGTTTTTGGAACATTTGTCAAATTACAGAATTCTCTTGATGAAGGATCCAATACATCGCAAATATTTTCTTGATCTTTGTAACCAGATTGTTCAATTACAGGAAACTGATCCAAAATGGAGAGGTGTAAAACAGATCCTCGAAACTAATCCTACCCTATTCATGTGCAAATATTACAAATTGCAAAGTCAAGTTCTTTTCCACCGAACATCACTGTCATCAGAAAATTGGCTAGTATGCATTCCGCAGGAATATGTAGAACACTTACTCTGGTATACACATATTTCATGGGGTCACTTTGGTCCAGAAAAGTGTAAGTATAAAATTGCAAAGTACTAAACTTCATAACAGAATTTATAAGCTCTTGAAACAGTGTGTCATTTGTCGAAAGGCAGAACCTTTTTAATCTTTCGAATATACTGGCTTTGAATCCTATCATCACAGAGAAACCTAGACAAATCCTAGGCATAGATTTGGCAGGACCACTCCCACGAGGTTGTGGAGGACTAAGGTACCTTGTAGCTGCCGTCGATCTATTTACCAAACATTTGAGATTGCACGCTATGAGATCTGCAAACACTCAACCCGGTCGGGGCACACATTTTGAACATGTCGCTAATGAAGTACATCAACGCCTGTTTGCAGCTAGGGTGTCCATTGAATTATCATTTCATTTTTAGCAAAGCTGCATGGTCATCTACGGTAACTGTTCTTTCGTGAACAGATACCATCGTCATGTATAGTTAAAATGCGGTTGACATGGAAGGCTGGTTTGGCAAACGATTTCCAAAAGGAAACGCTTGTACGAAACCGGGAAAAGCTAGTTTTGAAATGTCTTTACTTTTTCCTTTAAAGTCAACCCGAGACGCGAACTGCGATTGCGATAAGGAATTTGAATATTTTCTTGAACAGTGTTTTGTTCTCATGTGAGAGGGCGATCAAGTGCGACTGATTGATCCTCGCATCTAGTAAAAAGGAAATTTTTGTCGAAATGACAGTGATAACTTAAATGAATCTAATAAATAGAAAGAACGACTCAAATGAATAAAAAAATTGTTAGCATATCGGAGAAACTAATGTCTTGTGACTGTGAATCATCGTAATTAGTCTTACAGAAAGATGATGAATAATGAAAAGCGAAATGTTAAAGTTGTTACCAACAAAGGAACAGAAATTGAAATGGACATGATAATCGAAGCTCTCAATTAGCAAGCTTCGAAGTGAGACAAATTATTTGATCATAAAAAAAGAACAAAATTGTGTACATAGGAGTGTATGAGTGAAGGCTTAAAATGTTGTGGAAGTCTGCCATAGACATGAAGCAATACTTAGTTGTTTTAAATAAGTGATAATTTCATTCACGAAGAAAATAATAAGTGTTAAACGTGCAGATATGCCGACATACAGTAATACTCCGGTTGTGTAACAGAAGGCGGTGATGTGATTAACTGCAGTGCATCGAAAACTAAGTGTAAGTGTTGCAAAGTGCGAGCGCTAGCCTACCTTAAAATCTTCAAAATCGGCAGGAAAATGTGCAGGCAGGGATGGTTTCAATTGGGTCTCTGTCCCTGGTAATCGTCGTTCCTCCGCACCAGCTCAGCAAGCCACAAATTTCCCCAGCACCATCGACGCAACTTCACTGAACCGTGCGCGGGAAGGCTGAAATACCGCGTGGCCGCTTGTGAGCGCCAGGAGTTGGGATTTACCACTAACAATCAGCCTGTGCCAACGCCCATAGACGCAACAAACTCGTTACATTTAAAGTGATGTACCACCACAGCACTCCCCCCTGTAGTTAACGAAACGGACTTTCCTTGAAATCCGCTCCCAAAATAAGAGACTCTTATACCGGTTCACAACATAAAAAAATGTAATCCCGTGAATGAAATGCGAACAGCCAAACCTCAAGCGAATAGTGACAAAGTCAAATTCCTAAAATGAGATTTAAGCTTAGTTCTTAGACTAATAGGTTTTTAAATTTTTTTGTTACTTGTAACGTTTGTACCTAATGTGCGAGCGAGACTCGCCCACCAGAGCTGTTGAAAAGTTTTCTTCTCGGAGAACGCTAAGTAGCAATCCAGCTTCTCAAGGCATAAGCTTCACCTGGAGAATAATCAATTTTAACTTACCCTATAAATACACAAATAATGAAAGCGTAAAAATCATGACAACTAGTGGTCAATGGAAAATGGACATGTGTAAGAAATTCTATGTGCGTGAAGAATATGTGTATAAAAAGATGAATGTTTATGTGATTGATTTCCAAGATTCCCATGGAAGGCAATGTTAACATTATGTGATTGCCCTACTATTCTAAATCATTCACTAAGAGAGCAGTCGCTCGGCAACAGCTATAGTTAGCAAATAACGTTGCGAGAACGTAAAAAAAAAAAAAAAAACTAACGTCGTGTGACGAGACATGTTTACTGTGGAAGCGCCGTCAGAGCTGTTGACTTTGAAAGCCGCTGCACGAAAGGCGGACAAAAGAACATTTTTTACACATTCTTTTGATGTACGAAATATTCTCGGTGAACAGTTACTTACTCTTCTGTTCCTGTAATTTGTGTCGGACACGCATGTCTTGCCTCCGTATTATTATTGTTTAAAAAATATTATTTTAGGGTAACGTGAAAGTGCCATACTACATAGCAGTATATTTACGTGAGAAGCTATATTGTGCGACTTGTATCTGGAAATGTCGAAGGATGAAGTTCGTTATCTACTGACAGTCATAAATTCAGAGTTAAATGGAACTTGTGTATGGACAAATTATTTAGTATAGAACTTATGTCTCACATCTTCATGACCATACGTATTTAATTTTCTTTTATGTTTCTGCAAAGTTTGATGGTTCACAGTCACGAATTGTTTCGTCGAAATCGGAAGGAAGTTGCAAACGGCGAAGTATTTTCTCTGCACCTTATTCTACTAGTAAATGCATGATAAACTTCGGTCCCTTAGGAAATTCATGTTGAGCTATCCAAAAACAATCATATTTTCAATAGTCATTTACCCTCTCTACAAAGCAACACCCGACTGAACAGACGATTCAACAAGAAACAGCCGAACACAGCTGGCGTAAAATAAAGTAGGCTATTTAAAACCACTACAATAACTATATATATATATATATATATATATATATATATATATATATATATATATATATATATATATACTACTGGCCTTTAAAATTGCTACTACACGAAGATGATGTGCTACAGACGTTAAATTTAACCGACATGAAGAAGATGCTGCGATATGCAAATGATTAGCTTTTCAGAGCATTCACACAAGGTTGGCGCCGGTGGCGACACCTACAACGTGCTGACATGAGGAAAGTTTCCAACCGACTTCTCATACACAAACAGCAGTTGACCGGCGTTGCCTGGTGAAACGTTGTTGTGATGCCTCTTGTAAGGAGGAGAAATGCGTACCATCACGTTTTCCACTTTGATAAAGGTCGGATTGTAGCCTATTGCGATTGCGGTTTATCGTATCGCGATATTGCTGCTCGAGTTGGTCGAGATCCAATGACTGTTAGCAGAATATGGAATCGGTGGGTTCAGCAGGGTAATACGGAACGGCTTGCTGGATCCCAACGGCATCGTATCATTAGCAATCGAGATGACAGGCATCTTATCCGCATGGCTGTAACGGATCGTGCAGCCACGTCTCGACCCCTAATTCAACAGATGGGGACGTTTGCAAGAGAACAACCATCTGCACGAACAGTTCGACGACGTTTGCAGCAACATGGACTATCAGCTCGGAGACCACGGCTGCGATTACCCTTGACCTGCATCACAGACAGGAGCACCTTCGATGGTGTACTCAACGACGAACCTGGGTGCGCGAATGGCAAAACGTCATTTTTTCGGATGAATCCAGGTTCTGCTAACAGCATCATGATGGTCGCATCCTTGTTTGGTGACATCGCGATGAACGCACGTTGGAGACGTGTATCCGTCATCGCCATACTGGCGTATCACCCGGCGTGACGGTATCGGGTGCCATTGGTTGATGCCTGTGAATCCCTACATTTCAGCAGGATAACGCACGACCGCATGTTGCAGGTCCTGTACGGGCCTTTCTGGATACAGAAAATGTTCGACTGCTGCCCTGCCCAGCACATTCTCCAGATCTCTCCCCAACTGAAAACGTCTGGCCAACGGTGGCCGTACAACTGGCTCGTCACAATACGCCAGTCACTACTCTTGATGAACTGTGGTATCGTTTTGAAGCAGCATTGCCAGCTGTACATGTACAAGCCATCCAAGCTCTGTTTGACTCAATGCCCAGGCTTATCAAGGCCGTTATTACGGCCAGAGGTGGTTGTTCTGGGTACTGATTTCTCAGGATCTATGCACCCAAACTGCGTGAAAATGTAATCACATGTCATTTCTAGTAAAATATTTTTGTCCAATGCATACCCGTTTATCATCTGCAATTCCTCTTGGTGTAGTAATTTTAATGGCCAGTAGTGTATATATATGGGATAGAAATGAGCGTTTGGCGTCATTGGCCGGGAGACCTCTTGCGAGGCAAGTCCGACCACCTTGGTGCACGTCTCATTACATTCGACGCCACATTGGGCGACCTGCGCGTCGGATGGGGATGAAATGATGATGAAGACACCCAGTCCCTCAGCGGAGAAAATCCGACCCAGCGGGGTATCCATCCCGGGCCCTCTGATTATAGCCTTATGTTAATACACAAAAGTAAATATATTGTTATAACGTTGTCTTTCAGATGTTGCAACACGCCTACCAACTTTTGTTTAAGTCGCACAACTCGCTGTTGCTGTTAATTTTTTCCGTCATTGTAAAAAGCTGTAGAATACGAGTAGGTAAGCAGTAGGTGACAGCTGACTTACTTGGTGACGCTGATCTGGTCCTCCACTTCGACAGTACCCAGCCTCCGGTAGACGGAGAAGAGCGTCCTGTCGCCCTTGCACCCAGAGCCGCGCCCGTCGATGTAGATGTAGACGTACCGCCTGTTGGTGGTGAAGTAGCTGGCGATGTCCGTTGTGAAGTAGTCGCCTATACTTTGGGCGCCCGGGTAGGCGTTCCTGTGGGAGGTAGAGCATGTGGCATCGTAATGATCAAAACATTTTGTTTGGCGTGTCAGTTACAGTGTAAACATTTTTCCAATTGTGTGTTGCTGAGCAAATTAAATTGTGTGTTGAATTCTGCTGTTAGCTGGGAAAACGTACGAGTACACCAGGCGAGGTGGCGCAGTGGTTAACACACTGGACTCGCATTCGTGAGGACAAATGTTCAATCCCGCGTCTGTCCATCCTGATATAGGTTTTCCCTAAATCCCTCCAGGCAAATGCCGGGATGGTTCCTTTGAAAGGCCACGGCCGACTTCCTTTTCCATCCTTCCCTAATCCGATGAGACCTTGCTGTTTGGTCTCCTCCCCCAAACAACGCCCCCCCCCCCCCACTCCCTCCTCCGTACGAGTACAATACAAAAAGCACCTGCTACTTATTTGTGTGCTTTAAATTTTAGAACTGAGTTGTTAATTCCGTTTCATGCTGACCCTATCCCCGAAAAAAATCGGGTACTCATTCGGAAATCTGGCGTCCCCTTTATTTCACTCCCATAAATAAAGATAAAAATTCTTTTTCATGTTACAAACAGTCTTAGGTACTCGCCGTCAAACTTATTTGCTCAGGAGCCAATACTGACATTATTAGGCGGTACATCAGGCTGCATATGTACCGATCTTATCATTAATTGGTGACCTACATAAATTAGTGTGTTATCAAACCCCAATGGACGAACTATATATAGTAACAGGACGGTAAGTTTGCCGCGGGCCCCTAGGTACTGATCATTACAGTCCCCCACAATTCAGAACGCTTCTAGCTGATTGTTCTCTGCTTCAGAGTACTACCATACTTAAAGAACCCAAATTTTTGACGTTGTAACAGCCTGACGAAGTGTTGTGTTGTCTGTTGATTAATAACAGAAATTGTACTGATATTTAAGTGCATTATACAATGTGACATGCAATCACAAATGTACACCAAATGTTGAAATTAATTTTTCTTGTATCCATTACGTTGTATTACAATACCCTTAACTTAATTTTACCAACGGCCTTGCCCACTGGTAACACCTGTTCCCATAAAATTACCGAAGTTAAGCGCTATTGTACTTGGCGAGCACTTGGATGGGTGACTATCCTGAATCCCGAGCGCTGTTGGCAAGGGCATGCACTCAGCTCTTATGCGGCAAACTGACGAGCTACTTGACTGAGAAGTAGTGGCTCTGGGCTCGTAAACTGACAAACGGCGGGAGAGAGCTGTGCTGACCTCATTCCCATAGGAGCGTAGCTCTTCTTTTCTTTTTTTCTATGAAGGAGAGATCAGTGTCGGACACAATGTGAGTATGTCCTGCCAAACTGAATTTGTGATCAGTCGTTCCAAGTTAACACCATTTTTCATAACAGACATGCACATAGCAACCGAATGGCTGTTCTTATTCAGTCCAACAAATGTATTCGAATACAAAATGACATGTTTCGCATTAGAAGGATGGCGAAGTATATGTTTAGCAACACACAATGCAACTTGCAACGGATGCGATCATCATGATACTGTAAACAGAACCTGGATTCATCCGAAAAAATGACGTTTTGCCATTCGTGCACCCAGGTTCGTGCTTGAGTACACCATGGCAGGCACTCCTGTTTGTGATGCAGTGTCAAGAGTAGCCATAGCCATGGTCTCCGAGCTGATAGTCCATGCTGTTGCCATAGTCGTCGAACTGTTCGTGCAGATGGTTGTTGTCTTGCAAACGTCCCTATCTGTTGACTCAGGGTTTGGAGACGTGGCTGCACGATCCGTTACAGCCATGAGGATAATATACCTGTCATCTCGACTGCTAGTGATACGAGGCCGTTGGGATCCGCAAGACGTTCCGTATTACCCTGCTGAACCCACCGATTCCATATTCTGCTATCTGTCATTGGATCTCGACCAACGCGAGCAGCAACGTAATGATATGATAAACCGCAATCGCGATTGGCTACAATCCGACCTTTATCGAAGTCGGAAACGTGATGGTACGCATATCTCCTCCTTACACGAGTCACCATAACAACGATTGACCAGGCAACGCCGGTCAAGTGCTGTTTGTGTATGAGAAATCGGTTGGAAACTTTCCTCATATCAGCACGTTGTATGTGTCGCCACCGGCGCCAACATTGTGTGAACGCTCAGAAAAGCTAATCATTTGCATATCACCGCATCTTCTTCCTGTCGGTTAAATTTCGCGTCTGTAGCACGTCATCTTCGTGGTGTAGCAATTGTAATGGCCAGTAGTGTATGTCCACAGAAGCCGTTTCTAAAATGCGATGGAAGTATTCATTTTTGGAGTGGTCAAACATTCTGCAAGTCGAAAGTCAGTGTCACTTGGTGTTTATCTTATCCACTACGGATATATTCTTGTCGTTAAATTTTGGATAGTATGCAGCATTAACAAGATGATAATGATGCCTTAACTCCTCAAGTTTCTCTTTATCTTAACCCTTTGCGTAAGAGATGTTCATTTTCGAACCTGTCCCAAGTGTGACAAATGTCCTTTTTTGGTGCTTTTATAGCAAGATTCAGTTTGTGGAAGTAAGACTAGTAAACTGTCTTACTTACCGGTTTGTTACTTATATCCTTGCAAAAATGTTTGTACGCTTCATGTGTCTATGAAAGAATGTAGTATGATGGAAGATACTTTTCCGAAGAATCGCGGCTTGAATAGTGGCAACAACGATATTAACGTAATAATGTAAACAAAATGTCGATCACATTGTTATGTATAAAAACGGAATTTTTAAGCTTGCACTAAACCTGGAAAAATAATATAACTGGATATTAAAACATCGTAAAACAACGCCCTTCAGAATGTTATTCAAAAAACAACTTGTCTTTAATGATTGAAGTCTTGGAAAACATTTATGAAAACGGGTACAAGTTAACGTATGTTCTTCTGCACAACACGAGATTGTGTGCAAAGGTGTATACTTCGGTAACACCTGGTTTTTCACAAAACCATACGCAAAAACATATTCTGCTCGCCTACAACGAAACAACGGCCAGAAAATACCCACAGTTATTTTTGTATAGCGTATATAGGCGACGAAGGGTCGGTTAAGAGTTGAAAATAAAACGTTTTCGGAAGTCAGTGAATATTCTCGGTCGTAATTATTCAAGGGAGCCATCGGAACGAAATATTGGCAGCAGCATGCAAGTACTCGCGCGCTAATGCTCATGGAGTCTCTCGTCAATAAAATGCGTTCATACGTGACACGATACGCCAATGATGTCTCATATGGTACCAAAATTAATTGTATAGCTTTCTTAACAACTTTTTCGCTGGAAGTTTCTACAAGGCCCAGCAAATAGCAAATCCATCAGCGACGATATTTCTCTTTACTCAGGCCGAGCAGTTTCACACTTCTTACGGTATTTTTTGTGTCGGAATACTTTCATGTTTTCACTATGCAGTATGCAATATATGCATCTGTGAAATTTGGGAATGTTCATACAGACATAAAAAAAAGTATTTCACCACTTCAGTTCCGAGAGTTTCAGAATGTGTACACTAAATTGGAATAGAGATCAACATAAACATCATTTCCTCCCGTTTTTATTGCTCATGAAAACCACACACTGCATGTTGTACCATCATACAGCGAGACCTTCAGAGGTGGTCGTCCAGAGTGCTGTACACACTGGTACTTCTAATACCCAGCAACACGTCCTGTTGCATTGATGCATGCCTGTATTCGTCGTGGCATACTGCCCACAAGTTCATCAAGGTACTGTTGGCCCAGATTGTCCCACTCCTCAACGGTGATTGGAGGCAGATTCCTCAGTTTGGTTGGTGTATCACGTCGTTCATAAACAGCCCTTTTCAATCTATCTCAGGCATGTTCGATAGGGTTCATGTCTGGAGAACATATGGCCTCAGTAGTCGAGCGATGTCGTTATCCTGAAGGAAGTCATTCACGAGATGTGCACTAAGGGGCGCGAATTGTCGTCCATGAAGACGAATGCCTCGCCAATATGCTGCCGATATGGTTGCGCTATCGGTCGGAAGATGGCATTCACTTACCGTACAGCCGTTACGGCACCTTCCATGACCACCATCGGCGTACGTGGGCCCACATAATGCCACCCCAAACAGCAGGGAACCTCCTCCTTGTTGCACTCGCTGGACAGTGTGTCTAAGGCGTTCAGGCTGACTGGGCTGCTCCCAAACACGTCTCCGATGATTATCTGGTTGAAGGCATATGCGACACTCATCGGTGAAGAGAACGTGATACCAATCTTGAGCAGTCCATTCGGCATGTTGTTGGGTCCCTCTGCAGCGCGCTGCATGGTTTCGTGGTTGCAAAGATGGACCTCGCCATGGACGTCGGAAATGAAGTTGGGCATCATGCAGCCTATTGCGCACAATTTGAGTCGTAATACGACGTCCTGTGGCTGCACGAAAAGCATTGTTCAAAATGGTGACGTTGCTGTCAGGGTTTCTACGAGCAGTAATCCGTAGGTAGCGGCCATCCACTGCAGTAGTAGCACTTAGGCGGCCTGAGCGAGGCATGTCATCGAAAGTTCATGTCTCTCTGTATCTCCTCCATGTCCGAACAACATCGCTTTGGTTCACTCCGAGACACCTGGATACTTCTCTTGTTGAGAATCCTCCCTGGCGCAAAGTAACAATGCGGACGCAATCGAACCGCGGTATTGACCGTCTAGGCACGATTGAGGAACAGACAACACGAGCTGTGTACCTCCTTCCTGGTGGAATGGCCGGAAGTGATCGACTGTCGGACTCCCTCCATCTAATAGGCGCTGCTCATGCGTGTTTTTTACATCTTTCGGCAGGTGTAGTGACATCTCTGAACAGTCAAAAGGACTGTGTCTGTGATAAAATATCCACAGTCACAGTCTATCTTCAGGAGTTCTGGGAACTAGTGTGAAGCAAAACATTTTTTTGTTGTGTGTATGTTATTTTCAGTCCAAATATGCCAGTTGTTTTGTTTTATCCATTGGTTGAAGTAAGAAAAGTAGTTTTCTTCAAAATTTCTTGTAACGTTTTTTTAAATATTTTTCGTAGAACGTGGCAAGAATTTTCTTTTGGGAAGTACTCAATCATATTCTAGACTAAAACAGACAAGTCTTAGATTTTTTCGGAATTTTCATAAACATATGAATTTATAACAAACTATCGGTGCCAGTGGGCTGTAAGATGACGTTGTGGTGACATAATATTATAAAACGTGGTTGAGAACTGCGGGACACGGGAATGTTTGACGTGGGTCGCACGGGGGCCCCAGTTTGTCCACCACAAATCTCGATCTTCTAAAGTCGGGTATGTGCCGGATTTCATGTGAATGCGGAATATCTTAAGTGTGACATTAGTACAACAGTCAAGGGGAAGTGCAAGAAACATCTGCCACACATCCGACGGCATACGGCGCAATGCGGTTAGGCTGTTCACCTGAGACGATTCCTGAACTGTGTAAGAAATCGTAATTCTGATTTCGCACAATTTAATTGTGAAAATGGTCTCTTTTCAGAGCTATATCAGTTACTTCAAAGTTTCATGTGGAATTGCTGTAATTCCTGCTGCTAGGATGGTAGCGATAAAAGAGACGAAATCAACGACGTTTGACTCTGCAAAATCCGGTTACTAATTTCGGAGGTATTACAATATGTAAGACAGGGTTTATCAGTTTTGAAATTGAATCCGATTGGTATTTTACACGTATGTTTGTGTTGTTATACGGAACTCTCGCATCAGGTAGATGCGACGCAGGTAAGGGAGTCTGTTTACAAAAGCGGAAGAGTGCTTGGATTGGAGCAACATCTGGAATGCAAAAGAAATGGTATCGAAGTATGGTTCGGCATTTAACTACCTCTTGCTCTTATCTACCGGTAGCCTGAAAAAATGTGAACGTCAGAAACTGAATGGATTAGTAAAACAGGGAAATGAAGTCCAAATACTCTTAATATGTTAAATGATAATTTTGCGTTTTGAGTTTAATGTCAAGATACACATTGACATTACAAAAGTACAGGGGATGGACAAAAATATGGAAACACGAAAAAACAGAACATCACCATACAGTTTAGGAATTCCGTTGGCATTAAAAATGGCTTTTAGTTGTCAACATAGGATTATACAGCCAACCGGTTGCAAATAATTGTTAGATGCATTGATCTTGGTTTCGACGCCTACTAACGATGTCTTCGTCAGAATGAAATTTGGATAAAACGTAAAATTACATTGCTAAAAAGGAAGCTCAAAATTTAGAGCAGCTATGCTAAAGTCAAAATGAAATAAACTTTCCAGCCTTCGCCACGTGTGTCTAACTAGTAACAACATCAGACTCAATTCTGATGATAAGAAGATGAATTCGGAAGGCTTAAAAATTCAAAAGTTTAGTATTTTTATTTCAAAAGTGAAATAAAATATTTCAGCCTTCATCTACATCTACATCTACATCCATACTCCGCAAGCCACTTGACGGTGTGTGACGGAGCGCACCTTGAGTACCTCTATCGGCTCTACTTTTATTCCAGTCTCGTATTGTTCGTGGAAAGAAAGATTGTCGGTATGTTCCGTGTGGGCTCTAATCTCTCTGATTTTATCCTCATAGTCTCTTCGCGAAATGTACGTAGGAGGGAGCAATATACTGCTTGACTCCTCGGTGAAGGTATGTGCTCGAAACTACAACTAAAGCTACTACTGAGCGTATCTTTTGCAGAGTCTTCCACTGGAGTTTATCTATCATCCCTGTAACGCTTTCGTGATTACTAAATGATCCTGTAACGAAGCGCGCTGCTCTCCTTTGGATCTTCTCTATCTCTTCTATCAACCCTATCTGGTACGGATCCCATACCGGTGAGCAGTATTCAAGCAGTGGGCGAAAAAGTGTACTGTAACTTACTTCCATTGTTTTCGGACTGCTTTTCCTTAGGATTCTTCCAATGAATCTCAGTCTGGCATCTCCTTTACCGACGTAATTTTATATGGTCATCCCACATTAAATCACTTCTAATGCCTACTCCCAGATAATTTATGGAATTAACTGCTTCCAGTTGCTGACTTGTTATATTGTAGCTAAATGATAAATGATCTTTCTTTCTATCTATTCGCAGCAGCGGCGGTGTGGTCGTATGACTGACGACATCACAAGTAGCAGCCATCTCCTTTCAAATTACATATAGTGTTTCACAGTTGCGGGATCTGCGCGCTGACTGTTCTTTCGAAGAAACAAACACTATGCATTAAAAAAAGACTTCTTCAGAAATTGAAGATATTCTTTCGGTATCATTGAACATTCTGTAACAATGCGATGATTTAAATCCTTTCGGTTCGTCGGAAGTTCATATTCGAGCTTATCTCAGAGAAAAGAAGTCAGCGGCAGCCTAACTGATTACGCCTTGACGTCCTATGCAGCCTCCACGAATGAGCTGGGTGGGCACTTTCCTAGCCACACGCGATTAGTGCCGTACGTCTATCTTGCTGATACCACATACATCTACGTACACTTTAAGACATAAAATAACGATTCACCACGAAGGAGTTACGCAAACTGGTCACAAATTGATATTCACACAGGTATCGATGAAAACCGCAAAGCTGCGCACTCTGGTGGCCGATGGATGAACGTGTGACACTGCAGGTCGGCTGGCACGGATAGTAAACAGGGGACATCTCGATACCACGGTATGAAGTCTTTGCGAATTTCATTCCGTGCAGTCAGTTTGACAAACACTATGCCTCATAGACAGGTGCCTGAAAAGTATACGCTGATTTCAGTATTTGAGGGAGAACGTGTAGTTGAGCTCCAAGAAGCTGGATGGAGTAGCTGGCGAATCGCTCAATACTTGAATAGGAGCAATGCCACTATCCGACGATGTTGATAGGAAGGGGTGAACCACGGCTACATACAGCATCGAGATAGAAACGGTCAGAGGCGACAGAGAGGGAGTCAGAGCCACAGATTCTTCATTATGGTCGATACGACGAGCAACTGGTCCTTCAGTGACCTAAAGGACCATTTATAGGTGGCTCACAGAAAGGGGGCTGAGCTCACGGCGCCCCTGGAATCGACTACCGTTGACCTTTGTACGCTGACACGATCGTCTGCAGTGGGGTTGGCCAGATTCGGCCTGGAATCTCATTGACTGGAGTTGATCTGTCTTGGTGACGAGTGTGGAGGCGCTGCGGGCAGCCGTGGGATATGACCTTACTGGCGACCACCATGCAGCCCGCCAACGAACAATGGTAGTCTCGGGTGCAATTTTTTTCATAGCAGCACCCCTTTGGTTTTCATCCGCGGCAGCCTTACTGCACAGCGGTACGTCGACGATATTCCATGTCCCGTTTTGTTGCCCTTCATGCCAAGTCATCCTGGGCTTGCATTTCAGCAAGATAACACCAGCCTGCTCACGGCAAGAGTTTCTATTGATTGTCTTTGTACATGCCAAACCCTACCTTGTCCAGCAAGATCACCCGATCTCTCCACAATTGAGATCGTTTGGAGCATTATGTACAGGGTCCTCGAACGATCGCGGGATTTTGACGATCCAGACAGAATTGGACAGAATTTCGCACTATACCGAAATACAAATCCAAAAACTGTACAGTCAACGCCAAGCTGAATAATTGCTGGCGTAAGGGTCAGAGGTGATACAGCATGTTATTGCCTTCCACAGTTTATGTAGCTCGCTCTCTGTGAGCATTATCTGTTAAGGTTTCCTCAGCACCGTAAGGACTAACCACGTAGTCTCCAATTACACTGCACAAAAGTCCAGATTCCACTGGCTCTTACGTTCAACCTATCTCAGACAGTACGAAGTCTCAGTGGTCCAATATTGCATCTTTCTTACATTCTAGTTTCCATCATTTGTGGAGGTAGTTGTCATTGGTAAAGGGAATTCCTTGGAGAATGAACCTATTCTTTCGATGCCACGTCAGAACCGAGCTACAGAATTCCACTGGTATTCTGCACCCCTGCTGGTGAATGGGCTCGTGAAATGACGCGTGAAGCCGTCTTCACGCATAGTGCGAATAAAGCGGGGCTAACTTGTCCCATAGGCACTCGCAGTTTCTCCAGAGCTAAAAATATGGATTTCTGCCAACAAATGCCTCAACATCTGTTTCTTTCGTTCGGCTCTTTGCAGAATTGCTCCTTACCCTCAGTAGAGTATGCCAACTCCCTTCAGATGCCAATATTTGGCACATTCTTTCAAAGGTCATTCCTGTTCGATACCGTCTGTCGGCATATCTTTGTACGTACAACTCAACTATTCTGATCGCATGCATTCTCTGTACAGAAGTTGCGTAACTATATTGCACAACGAAATTAAAGAATCACTTTGTCGAAACCCCGTAACTGTCTCTCATTGCGACCCGTAAGTTTGAAATTTGGTCCAAAAGCGCCTACAACCTTCCACTCGCCCTCCAGCTCGGCGATGCTTCAAACAGCAAGCGGTCGGAAAAAAAGAAAGACAGCTCAGGAGCTCGGATGAGCTGTGAACTGTAAGATGGGTTAATGACGTTACATTGGCACCAAATTTCATCGCTATTCTGCCCAATGCATACCGTGGATGAGCACTACCTCTTTCCACATTTCAGCCATTTTTCTGAAGCCTCTGCCACGGAGGTTAGAACCGTGACGTGACACCCGGCGTTTAAAACCCGCGGCTTTCACACGAGTGACGGAGGGCTGTCGCTCAGATCGACATGAAGATGTCTCCGGGCGCGGCATACAGCGCATCAGTGAAACCATCCGTTCCACCGGCACTCTGATTCGCACATTTCGCTGTCGAAAATGACAGTTGGCAGTGCGTTGAGGAACAGTGCGACGTTCTCGACAAATGTGGCCATTGCTGCCTCCCCCTGGCATTTCAACCCTACCCTATCAACACTGCCTAGCTGCAACTCGACTGAACGTGATTGCACCCCTTTAACAGGACTGTGTGACAGTAATTTTTGCTGTGCCATGGAGGATGGAACCACTATGGACCGTACAGAGCAATTCGACGAAATTTTAACGTGTTTCGAAGTGGAAAAGTATTTTTATGCTTTTTCGCCACTTCTTTTTCACGCCGTCCTGCAGTGTGATCACGGGAGGGTTTTTTACACTGAAACGTGCATGAATAAAATGGCGTAGTGTCCTAAGACCTTTCAGTCCGGCAACACTTTTGATGTCACTCACACACCTTTCTTGAGCATGTTAAAAATTTACCTCTCAGAAACTTTGACACAAATTTAGTCATGAGGTTGCTCTAGCGCCTGACCGTTAGGCAACTCCTTCGACATCCTAAGCTAGAGTTTGCCTACCTTCAGGTGTTTGAACAGCCACAAGGCTCAATCGGTGACGAGTGACATGATATATGGCATTCTTGGCCGAGAGTTACCACCTGGGGAAGTTCGGCCGCCGAGTTGCAAATCTCTTCAGTTGACGCCACATTGGGCGACTTGCGTGACGATGATGATGAAATGATGGTGAGCCTTTCAGCGCTGCTACCAAGACTGGGAACAACGACTGTTGATGTATAGCTGCCGAAGGGAACTTCTTTGAAAAGGAAAGTATTGTTGTTTGAAAATATAAAAATTTTGGCAGATAAAAAAATCAGTCTCATTACTTTCCTCGCACATACTTCTGTATCATGTGCAGATTATTAGCGTCATAAAATAGTAGCATAGGTTATACTCATTGTCTCGTGTTTTCTTACAGGTCCCTATAGGGTAAATGATTGTTCACAGATAGAAGCAAATAGGAACAAATTCTTTATGCACGGTATCAGCTCTGTCAAAAAAACGAATCAGCATGAACAAAGTAAGAGCATATGGACGGTCAGACCAATTGTGTGATTGGATTGAAGATTTCCTAGATAACTGAACGCAGCATGTCATTCTCAATGGAGGGAAGCCTTCCGAAGTAAGAGTGATTTCAGGTGTGCCGCAGGGGAGTGTCGTAGGACCGTTGCTATTCGCAATATACATAAATGACCTTGTGGATGTCATCGGAAGTTCACTGAGGCTTTTTGCGGATGATGCTGCGGTATATCGAGAGGTTGTAACAATGGAAAATTTTACTGAAATGCAGGAGGATCTGCAGCAAATTGACGCATGGTGCAGGGAATGGCAATTCAGTCTCAATGTAGACAAGTGTAATGTACTGCGAATACATAGAAAGAAAGTTCCCTTATCATTCAGCTACAAAATAGCAGGCCAGCAACTGGAAGGAGTTACTTCCATAAATTATCTGGGAGTACGCATTAGGAGTGATTTAAAATGGAATGATCATGTAAAGTTGATCGTCGGTAAAGCAGATGCCAGACTGAGATTCATCCTAAGGAAATGCAATCCGAAAGCAAAGGAAGTAGGTTACAGTACCCTTGTTCGCCCACTGCTTGAATACTGCTCAGCAGTGTGTGGGATCGGTACCAGATAGGATTGATAGAAGAGATAGAGAAGATCCAACGGAGAGCAGCGCGCTTCGTTACAGGATTACTTAGCAATCGCGAAAGCGTTACGGAGATAATAGATAAACTCCAGTGGAAGACTCTGCAGGAGAGACGCTCAGTAGCTCGGTACGGGCTTTTGTTGAAGTTTCGAGGACATACCTTCACCGAGGAGTCAAGCAGTATATTGCTCCCTCCTACGTATATCTCGCGAAGGGACCATGAGGATAAAATCAGAGAGAGTAGAGCCCACACAGAGGCATACCGACAATCCTTCTTTCCACGAACAATTCGAGACTGGAACAGAAGAGAGAACCGATAGAGATACTCAAGGTACCCTCCGCCACACACCGTCAGGTGGCTTGCGGAGTATGGATGTAGATGCAGAGCAGTGAACACCGGCGAATTGTCAAAGGATGGTCGTTCTCATGTGTTCATTTCTATTAAATGCTGTGGTAAACTAGGCTCGAAGAAGGCACACCATGCGATTGCACTGTGTGACTTTGCAGTCTACGAGCAAGTGACTGGCCACTTGAAATCTCACGCTCGCAGACGCCGCTCACGCTGATGTGTCATCAGACGAGGTAGTATCGGTCACCTTTGGCAGCTTGTGCTACGCCGTGCGTTTTTGATACACCCCGTCTCTCTCACGCTACAGCCGCGTCAACACCACGTGGGTAGCCCATGCACCTGAAAGTCTCAATTGCCTGCACTCACACACTGACGATGGCGGGCCTCTTCTCGGAGCCATTGGGGTCGAGGTCCGGGGGCAGGAGGAGGCGCACCTGGGCTGCCACCCCTCCCTCTACCTCCACCCAGTCCTCCAGACGCCCTGGCTGCAGTCTAGATTTCAACAACTTCCGCAGCTCTTTGCTGTTTGACGTCAGTTTCGTGTCGCCTGTAACACACAAGGGGCAAAAATATACGTATGTTTCGTGATTTAAAGAGGAAACGGTACCGAGACAAACTTAGTACACAGGTAAAACACTCTAAAAAGCAATTTCGAATGAATATCGCGATTAGAAACGGCTATAACTGTCTAATGCATAACAAAAAAACGATAAGAATTACGGATAATGTAAAGGAAAAAAACTTCACATACTGTGGTGTGCATACTGTAAGACCTTCGGTACACACACTATCAGATTATTTGACTTGTCGCTCTAACGAAGTAGGCGAGTGCCAGCAATACGTCTCGTGGTCTTATCGTGGCGTGTTTATCTTCTGCCGTTAGGTCAGACGATAGAAATGCCACTTGCATGCTCAGAGTAGCAGATTAACGGTGACCAACTTTAAACAGAACTTGATTAATTTTCACATACATTTATTAAAATAATAACAAGCATAAAAATTACTTAACTTGGTTCTGGATGCAATTTACAGTTGAGAATCTGAAGTTCCTTTTGTATTGGTACATTAATCTCTGATACTTGACAAAAGTGTCTATACATTTATCTTCATGGCTATGTACAGGAATTGGGTAATCTTATTAGGCGCAGACTGAAACTTGACTATAGACTGGTACAGACAAATGTAGAACTCGTACAGACAGGTACAGACTAATGCAGACTGGTACTGACTGGTGCATACAAATGCAGACTGACTAATCGGAGGTCTGTACACTCGTTATAATACCTCGTGCGTTCATGAATCACTGCGCGAGTGTGATCCGCGAGGAGAAAAGGTTCTACGCTAGCAGCAATCTCATTGGCTGCGTTACATATTAATACGCGTATCGGCAGAAGCAGAATTTGGTTCGTCTCTAAGGCAGCGCCGTCTCGTAGTGCGGAGACGGACGAGCGCCGCGCCTGTGCTGTTGTGCTTAGCGGGGCGCGCTCTAGTGGGAAAGTTGTGTACGCGCTGACCACACGGAACTATGTACACAACGCATACTTTATAGGTTTTCTGATACCTTCCCCTGCTCACTCACATAATACCTAAGGGATAATCGCTTTCACAACATACAGGGATAACAAGTATAAGTGCATGTATTTTTTTGTGTGGTAACTTGATATGTGCAAACATCATTGTGAAGGTTGTTTTTCTGTGTATAAAACAGTCTTTCCACAATCATATCACAAAATTTATGACCTGATGCCTTCTGTACAGTCATAGCTGCACCACTAAGTGGACTACGGCTGTCAGTGTAGACTAACTGTTTTGCATCCACACTTCACACTTCAACTTCCGACCTGCCCAGGGGAAATTAATCATTAATGGATTGCTCTTTCACATTTTCTTGGAGGTATTAACCAACATAAAAGCCTATGACTTGCAATAGCTATAATTAACAGTTTTCAGATCACGTAAATACTGATGTAATGTTGATCTGAAAATACAAGTGTTGTGCAGAAAGTAAGTTCCGAACGCTCGCGAAATGGACACAACAGTGAAAACCTGATGAAGCTTTGCACGGATGTATTGGGTTGGTTGGTTGGTTTTGGGGAACGAGACCAGACAGCGAGGTCATCGGTCTCATCGGATTAGGGAAGGACGGGGAAGGAAGTCGGCCGTGCCCTTTGAAAGGAACCATCCCGGCATTGGCCTGGAGCGATTTAGGGAAATCACGGAAAACCTAAATCAGGATGGCTGGTCGTGGGATTGAACCGTCGTCCTCCCGAATGCGAGTCCAGTGTCTAACCACTGCGGCACTTCACTCGGTACGATGTGTTGGGTAGTGTCTCTAGTATGACTGTCGATCGCATCAAGACGCTCTTTTCAGTTGTGAGCGCACTGTGATCGATTAAACATGTCTCCCGCCAAGTAGGAGGGCCCGCTGAGAGGCTTCGCCTTAATGAATGCAGCCCACCTAACACAACTGCCATGCACTTCCTTCAAAAATGGTTCAAATGTCTCTGTGCACTATGGGACTCAACTTCTGAGGACATCAGTCCCCTAGAACTTAGACTCACTTAAACTTAACTAACCTAAGGACGTCACACACATCCACGCCCGAGGCAGGATTCGAACCTGCGACCGTTGCAGTCGCGCGGTTCCAGACTGTAGCGCCTAGAAGCGCTCGACCACTCCGGCCGGCCCCGGTACTTCCTCCTTTACGGCAGTTCTCAGCCGCACTCTGCAGGGGCAGTGAAGACGCTCCTGCAGCCTTTTCGATGGGAAGTGTTCGATCACCCACAATACATACCTAACTGGCTCATCTGAGTATCATATCTGTTCACATGAAACGCTGGAGACAAGACGACACTTGGGCGCAGGCTACACGCTGTACACTAATGTAGAGAATTATCGGAAAGCACAGGCAGGTGCCTTCGTTGACTATGGAGTTGGAAATTTGGTATAACGCTCCGACAAATGACTAAGTCGGAGCGGTGACTATGTAGAGAAGTATCTGGAAAGTGTAGCTAACTCTTGCAAATAAAATGTTGCTGACTTTCACTGTGGATTTTATTTCGCGACCGATCGTAACTTACTTTCTGGACAACCCTCGTATATGAACATCCATTTACCATATTTATCCTAAATTGATTTCCAAGGACTAGTTTGAATGAAATGGGATTTCTATCAAAATTAAATAGACCCTTTCCGTCGACACTGGGCATCGCATGAAAGACATGATGATTTTGTTAGGCTGATCCCAGCTACACAACGCCAAATTGCAAATACCTACTGAAACACTAGAGAAACTGCGCCTGACGACTCTTAGGAGAGAGACCCTATATATTTTTTCTCTGGGCAAACAAAGTGACATTTTTCAATGCATAATGTTAACCACACCAAATGCAAGCTCTTAAACGCTTCCTCCAGCCGTTGAGCGTGCTGCTCTAGGTCTTTAGAAAAAACATTCTTAAGTATCCGTAAGCATTTGTTGATATTGGTTGTGTCATGGAATATAAAAGGAGTCTTTATGTGGTTTTCTGAAACCATTTCCAACTGTTGATACTCACACTTTAAACCCATCATGGAGAAGTATTTAATCATATACAGATCCAGGCTGCCCAACATTTTTTTATGTGTGGTACATGATATGTTTCCATCATCGTTCTCGCATTCAGATATTCGGTGCTCCCCTTCGTGTATCACTCCCCTCAGTAATGCCAACCTTCGGATATTGATTGATGAATCCATCCATTATTGGTTAAAAGTGCTGATATATTCTGTATAACGTAACTTCTTTTACACCGCAGGGTCCTGCCCCCTGTGCTCAGGATTTTATGCTGTGGCACAGATGTTACTGGTAATGGTCCACTAGGACTGAACTAATCTGTGTCATATTAACAGAGTTCCCATAACTGTCCTAACCTTGCCTTTTAAATGCTGTACTTTGTGCATAAAGCTAACACACTGATGATCATCCTGTGACATAGACCTCCACTCGACCTATCTAAATTGTCTTCATCTATGATGTTCAATTTGGCGATCAATAATCCTTTTGGCAGATCCACTTCATAAGAGTCAAAATTATCCATACCCTCCAGAACTATATAATCACCATCTACTTCCAGCAAATGTGCCACACTTTCATGCACAAAAGAAAGTGAAGTATCCGGTTTCTCATTGTGTTCTAATAGCTCAATACCCATACACACACAGAACAGTTCCGTCCTGTCTATCGGTATTTTATCATGGAAACAGGATTCTGTGCCCTCCTTGAAATACCAGGTGCAAGTCCTGACAAAAACACATCTGGCACTCTGTATTCCGCCTCTTACAAAATAATTTTATGCTCCTCCTCATTCTGTGTTAACTAAGAAATTTACACATTGGTTTTCCTAATTCTGTCCAAGAATGCTTCCACTGACTGGTTTAAATTTTGGGACATCCCATTAACTTGTTCCCTAAAGAATGTAGCACTGTTCTGTTTGTAGCAACACTGATATTTTCCATTGTTCAGTTGTTCAAATGTGTGTGTCTTATTCAGATCCTTGTGATACATCAAGTATGCCTTCACCTCATCCACCAATCGAAAATGATAACGTGCAGCCGCGTGGGGTTAGCCGATCGGTCCAAGGCGCTGCAATCATGGACTGTGAGGCTAGACCCGGCGGAGATTCAAGTCCTCCCTCGGGCATGGGTGTGTGTGTTTGTCCTTTGGATAATTTAGGTTAAGTAGTGTGTAAGCTCAGGGACTGATGGCCTTAGCAGTTAAGTCCCATAAAATTTCACACACATTTGGTAATGTGCAGATCTACTTTATCTAACCAAATACCCAGACTAGCAGCAGCTTCAGGACTGTCGACTAATGCCAAAACATCCTCACTCGCCTTTCCGTGAAATAGGAGCCACTACTCCAGTCACAGTGGGATCCACAGAAGGAACAATTATAATGAATGAAGGTTTCGCCTCTCCATCCCAGGTCACCCTACGTGTGAACGTTCTAGTGCTTATTGGAGCACGTGCAAGACCACAGTGAAAGTAAATGAACTCGAAGCACACACTGTGGCGAGCATGTAAACATCTCCATCCGCACCACTTCGCTGTCAGAGGAAGACTGCCAATCCGACTATCCGAGCACATACCCAGGAGCGCCCCAAATCTTCATTTATCTTGATTTCGTCCCATTCTGTTTCTCTACATAGCGCAGTGCTAATTCTAATGACGCCATTCCATCACTCTGTTGGCACCAAGATTGCCCACTTCATCATTAGAATCTCTGTTTCCTTTATATACCATTTCCACATTCTGATCGTCCTGGTTCACCCACATTTCCACTTTATTGTCTTCTGCATTTTCACATGCAGAAAGAAGTCGGATGATATGTAACATCTCATCATTTTCGTTTTCTTCTGACAGAATATCATTGTTTCTTTCGTTACTTTTTGTGTTCATTATGTTTTTCCAAGAGATTTTCCTAAGATTTTTCTAGATTTTCCTATTTTAAATGATCCAAAGTTTCTGAAAACGAGTAAACAACATTCTCCAAATTATCTTTTTTCGGAACAGCTTATACTGATTGAGGTTCGTTAAGCCGATACTTTTCTTTGAAACACGCCAGCGTTCCTTGGTTCATTGGTTGGACAAGGGCAGTAATATTGGGAGGAAAAAAAAATTGAGTAAATGTCTCCACTAAGAAGTTCTCCAGCTTTGGGGTGACATCCAGCATTGTTTACAGTAAGGATTGCCTTGAATGGTAATTTGTTGCTTGTTAAGTACTTTTTTGTCCCTGGCACAAATATGTCAACAAATCACTCCTTAAAAGTTGGGAACTCGGATAAGCTACTACGAACAACATAGTGAAGGCATTAGTCTAGCGAATATAGACACGAAGCCCACGCCTACCACAGTTGTACAAGTTTATATGCTAACTAGCACTGCTGATGATGAAGAGATTGAAGAAATGTATGATGCAATAAAAGAAATTATGAGATAGTTAAGAGAGACGAAAATTTAATAGTTATGGTGGACTGGAATTGGATGGTAGGAAAAGGAATACAAGGAGAAGTAGTAGGTGAATATGGGTTGGGGGTAAGGACTGAAAGAGGAAGCCGCCTGGTAGAATTTTGCACAGAGCATAATTTAATCATATCTGACTGTTGGTTTAAGACTCATGAAAGAATGTTGGATACGTGGAAGAGGCCTAGAGACACTGGAAGGTTTCAGATAGCTTATATAATGGTAAGACAGAGACTTACAGACCAGGCTTTAAATTGTAAGACATTTCGAAGGGTAGATGTGAACTCTGACCACAATTTATTGGTTATGCAGACTAAAATTGAAGAAACTGCAAAAAGGTGGGAATTTAAGGAGATGGGATCTGGATAAACTGAAAGAACCAGAGACTGCAGTGAGTTTCAGAGAAAGCATTAGGGAACGGTTGACCGGTTCACAAGAACAGGGGAAAGGGATACACTAGAAGAAGAATGGGTAGTAAAGACAGCAGAGGATCTAGTAGGTAAAAAGACAAGTGTTAGTAGAAATCCATGGGTAACAGAGAAAATATTGAATTTATTTGATGAATGGAGAAAATAAAAAATGCAGTAAATGAAGCAGGCGAAAAGGAGTACAAACGTCTCAAAAATGAGATTGACTGAAGAGCAAAATGGCTAAGGAAGGATGGCTAGAGAACAAAAGTAAGATTGTAGAAGCATGTATCAAGAGGGGTAAGATAGACACTGTTTACGGGAAAATTAGAGACTGAAAGGTGGCTACACTGAGTCACAGCGCCAGAGACTGCGCCAAAGAGTATTATTAAGCCGCCTCCACTGGCAGTACTTGTTCAGAAGTTGCTGTGGGCAGTTGTAGTTCTGAGGTAACTGTAGTTGCAGTACTAGTTGTGAGCATGTCTTGTGCAGTTGTTCTGATGGGCTAGACAGCCGATGCTGTTCGATTGGGGATGTTGTAATGATCAGAGTTTTTTTTCGTCAATATATATGAGGTAATAGAAAAAAAATTTTGTATTTCAAATTTCCTAAATAACAATGCCTCTTGGTCACAGGTTCAGTCAACAAAGCATCTGGCTTGTGTTCACGTATTAGAGTGTAATTCTGGTTTCTATGTGAAATCATAGTATTTCTGTTTTTTTTAATTACTTCAGTGTAAATGATGTTTAAAATATCTTGTCTTATTGAGGAAGAACCGTGCCAGATGTGTACGTTGAATCACACTTCCACACACAGAACAGCTACATTTGTGCTTTGTTGTTGCGTAGCTTTTATAGTTGCTGGGGACTTAATTAATTAATTGTGTTAACGGAAATTTCCTTTCATTCTTTGTTGTTATTCTATGCAGTCATATTGTGGAGTAATACTAGTCAGGGCCAACCGGTTACGAGACTTCGTAATCGGACAAACAGCGACTAAAATTAACATTATTTGCATTATATTAATTAAGCCTCCATGCGCGTGGCGACCGCTGCTTCGGATCATCCCTTGGAATTCTTTTGATAGTAAAAATAGCAAACAGTAGTATCGTTGTGGTAATTTGTAGTTTAGTAACTGTAGTCTATATTGCATGTGTAGATTTGGTAATGAACATTTGTAGTTGTCTTTCTTCTAATAGTATTTTTTGCAGAATTTAATTTTTGATGTGTTGTATACAGGTTTGACAATTTTGTGCAATTATGAACATTTCAACCGTTCGTTAATCGTGTTTGTGGGGAAGCATTTTGTGTGAATGGTATTGTTGGTGATAAAGTGTCATATTGTATGTAATTTTCGTATAGTGACGAGTTTTGTATGTTTTGTAAATGATTACGCGATCGATGAAAAAGGCAAAAATGATGGATAGGGAGAATGAAGAAAATGTTAACATGGCGAACTCGCCAACACAGGAGAACAGTATGATGAATAATGAAGCAGAAAACAATTTAATAAGTCGGGAAAATAGTCCGGAACCAGTTCAAAATTTTTCACAATCAAAAAATTTTCAGAATATGAGATTAACGATAGAAGATTCTGAAATAGTATCGAACACAGATAGCTTTTCGGCTATGCCGAAGGAAGTTTGTTTTACGGGAAATGTTAGGGGCGAAAGGAATTTGGAACCAGTTAATATGGAGCAGTTGATGAGTGCAATATTAAATTTGGGATCACAAATAGGAACAATTAAAACTGGTATGGGAACAATGGAAACACAGTTAAGATCTGAATTAAAAACAGTGGGATCACAAATAGGAACAATGAAAACTGATATAGGAACAATGGAAACACGGTTAGACTCACAAATAGGAACAATTAAAACCCTGATGGAAACAATGGTAACACGGTTAGACTCACGAATAGAGGCATGCTTTAAAAAATGAAAGATGAATTAAAGAAAGAAATTAGAGAAGAAGTACAACCGATTTTGAATGCCCACAATAATAGATTAATTGTAATAGAAATCAGACAAAAGGAACAGGATAGAGAATAGGAAGAAAGAGATCGCGTGATAGTACAGAAATTTTTAGAGTTAAATTTACAACGTGCACACGATAAGGAAGAAATGTTTGAAAGAATCGAGGAATCTGTACCAAATGAAAGAATAAATAACCTAACACAACAATGTGAACAGTTAACTACTAAATGTGTCACTACTGAAACCCGAGTCGCGACACTTACGGAAGACGTAAATAAACAGAAAGAACAAATAGGTGACTTATCGGAAAGACTTGAGGAGATTTCAGATAAATTGACAAATCTTAGTTTAAATGGGGACAGAGATTCAGATGATACAGCTCCATTGCCATTTGCAGAAACCGAAGAGTACCAGAACATAAATAAACATGTTGAAAATCAGGGAAAATTTAATGAACGCGTTAAAAGGGAATTTGAGGCGTTACGAAAGCAAGTCAACCAAATTGAAAGCGAAATCGTAGGAAAAGACAGCAGAAGAAATTTAGAATCACAGATAGCGGAGGGCTTTGAAGAAAATAATTTTTATTTCATTTACGAGAAGCAACAAGACAGCTCCAGGCGCGCGAACTTGACAATAACCGACATTCGGACTGGGATAGACGCGGTAGGTCTTTGTCGCCACAAGGCGAAAACTTTGACTATAAACACTTTTTAACTGTTCGGAAATTTAAGATCTTTCGCAATTCTAAGAATGACATACATCTATGTTAAAGGCTAGATCAATTTATGTACGCACTTCCAGCAAATTGGCCGCTAAGTCACAAACTGGAATTTATGTGTGTATTCCGAACCGGCGACGCGGATGCGCGCACTTATTAGAGATTATAATAATTTTAATGATTTTTATCATGCATTTCAATTGGCATATTGGTTCGAAAACACGCGAGACAGAGTCAAATATAGTCTTATTAT
Source organism: Schistocerca gregaria (assembly GCF_023897955.1). NCBI lineage: Eukaryota > Metazoa > Arthropoda > Insecta > Orthoptera > Acrididae > Schistocerca > Schistocerca gregaria. The sequence goes on from NC_064924.1 coordinate 96,921,060, forward strand.
GCAGCGTAATTTTAAACAGTCGGAGTTCCGCACGCGGGCAGAATACTTTGAAGATATGATTCGAAAGAATCAATTCCTTTCCAATCTTTATAGCCCGACTGGATTAATTCGCATTTGCTTAACTAAGCTGCCACAATCGATAAGACAAATTGCTTTAGTCGGAAGATGTAAATACGACATTGAGACTGTTAAGGCTTTGCTACAAGAACTTGAGTATGACAACGACGACGTGACTTCTTGTAATTTTTTCAGTAACAATAGATTTTCAGAGAGAATGGACGTTATATGGGTAGTTTTGAGAATGGCAGACGAAACAGACAGGATAATAGATACCAGCCTTATGCCAATAACAGACGTTCTAACAGAAATTACACAGACAATTATAATAACGGAAATTCCTACCGGAATGATCAATCATACGGAAACAGTAATCGGTATCATCAAGACAGAAATTATTCATACAATAATAGAAATTCTTACTACAGAAATATCCATGGTAGAAGATCTAACAGTAATTTCAGAAGTGACAGTTGAAATTACACAAGATGTAGTCATGCAGATAGCCAGGAAAACACAAATTTTAATAACAGACACAACCAAGAATTTACATTTAACAGACAGGAGGGGTCTAATTGGCATCCTCCGCGTGAGAGAAATTCAGAGAGACAAGTGCAAATCGTTGAAATTGATCCGCGAAATGACGCGAATAATCAAAGACGTGACGCAAACAATCCACAATGACTTGTAGCTTCGGCTTCTGGCAGCAATATAGACGGTTCAGAAAGCAATAACACTAAGACTTTATACTACGTACGCCTGGAAGACATGAGAGACATTTTGCTAGACGAAAAGGAAAATAATGTGAACGCATATTTACATCTTGTTACGGAAGTATGTGTGGGTAAGAATAAGTTCACTGCAGTTTTAGATTCTGGGAGCCCATTGAATGTTATTAGTGAATCTGTTTTTCGTATATGTGTAAGAACTATTGCTTCTCCTGTGTTATCTGTTTCTAAAACTACAATTCGAGGAGCTATTTCTGGAAAAAGTGTGGAAGTCAAAAACAGACCAACTTAAATTTCATTTGTCAAGGATATGAATTTTCTGCTAATTTTATTATTGTTCCATTACTCAGTACTCAAATTATATTAGGTATGGAGTTTCTTAACACACATAAGGCAATTTTAAACTTTAAGGAAGGAAGTGTGAATTTGACTGTTGCGTAATGCCGAGATGTTTGAAATTTTTCGAGTGTTTAACGAAATCTGAATCAGACACAAAACGTTTAAGGTTTCTTACCCCTGATGTTTTCGCTGAGTATTATGACGACAATGTGTACATTCATGACAACGACAATAGATACAGAGACGGGATGGATGATGTAATTAATAGCGAAGAATTAATTAATGAAAAGGTTAAGAAAGCTGAAGTGCCAGATGACGTTGCAAGAGAACTACTGCACCAAATTATGATGTCACATGCTGCAGTATTTAGTCATTACACAGGAACTATACAAGGCTTACAATATTTATTTAAATTAAAAGAACACACACCATTTCGAGGAAAAACGTACGCTATTCCTTTGGCTTATAGAGACAAGGTTAAGAGTGAACTTTAATGCATGTTAGATCAAGGCATTATTGAGCCAGCAGTCAGTCCTTACACCAACCCACTATATGTCGTTCTTAAAAAGGATGGGTCAATTCGTTTGGTTCTGGATTCCAGACAGATAAATAATATCATCATTCCTGAAACTGACCGTCCACAAAACTTAGATGAACTTCTTCAACATTTCCATGGAATTAAAGTTTTATCCTCGATCGATATGCGCGCAAGTTTTTGGCAAATAGAACTCCACCCTGATTGTAGAAAATACCCTGCCTTTTTAGCCTTTGGTAAATTGCATAATTTGTCCTCACCTCGTGTGAACTATCTGGAAAGAATTCTAATTGGTGTTGGGATGAGGAAGCTCAATAAGAATTTGAACAACTTCGTGATGCTTTAGTTGCTGCTCCACTTCTTTTACACCCGGATTTATCTAAAGATTTTTGTCTGGCGACGGACTCATCACACAAAGGCCTAGATGCACACTTATTTCTAGAGATAGAAGAAAACGGCGTTGTAGTACAGAAAACGATTGCATTTGGAAGTCGTGTTCTCTCTAAATCAGAAAACAATTATTTGATTACGGAACTTCAAGCTTTGGCATCTTTTTGTATGGCAGACATACTAAGGTTTACACCAATCATCGAGCTCTGGAATTTCTTATGTCAGCAAAATTAACACATGGAAGATTGTCACGATGGGCGCTGTATCTACAGGAATTTGATTTTAGTGTTGTTTACATAGAGGGTTCTTCAAATATTATTGCTGATAGAATGAGATTTTCACTCTGCAGCGGAGTGTGCACTGATATGAAACTTCCTGGCAGATTAAAACTGTGTGCCCGACCGAGACTCGAACTCGGGACCTTTGCCTTTCGCGGGCAAGTGCTCTACCAACTGAGCTACCAAAGCACGACTCACGTCCGGTACTCACAGCTTTACTTCTGCCAGTATCCGTCTCCTACCTTCCAAACTTTACAGAAGCTCTTCTGCGAACCTTGCAGAACTAGCACTCCTGAAAGAAAGGATACTGCGGAGACATGGCTTAGCCACAGCCTGGGGGATGTTTCCAGAATGAGATTTTCACTCTGCAGCGGAGTGTGCGCTGATATGAAACTTCCTGGCAGATTGAAACTGTGTGCCCGACCGAGACTCGAACTCGGGACCTTTGCCTTTCGCGGGCAAGTGCTCTACCAACTGAGCTACCGAAGCACGACTCACTCGAACCTTCGCAGAAGAGCTTCTGTAAAGTTTGGAAGGTAGGAGACGGATACTGGCAGAAGTAAAGCTGTGAGTAGCGGACGTGAGTCGTGCTTCGGTAGCTCAGTTGGTAGAGCACTTGCCCGCGAAAGGCAAAGGTCGCGAGTTCGAGTCTCGGTCGGGCACACAGTTTTAATCTGCCAGGAAGTTTCATTATTGCTGATGCTTTATCACGTGCACCTATGGGTTTGAAACAAAGTGCTGAGGAGGACTGCAAAGAAAACAATTATTGTTTGATGTATATTCAAGGTGTTGCGGTTGAAAATTTTATTTCGTCTTCGCTCCAGGACATCACTAAGGAGCAAAACAAGGATCCAATCTGGAAGGACATTAAGGAGAAGTGGAGGAGAAAGGAAAGTGTAGCGATTAGACAGTATTATTTAGTTCGCAATGATATTCTTTTTAAACGAAAATCGGTCGACAACTCTGTCTGGTTAGTTTGCATTCCTGATGAGTGGGTTAATAAATTGATTTGGTATACACATTTCAGTTATGCACACTTTGGTCCCAGAAAATGCTTTCATAAATTACGAGAAAATTGCTACTTCAGTTATATGGAAAAACGTATTCGATCTGTTCTTGCCAAATGCAAATTATGTCAAAAGGCTAAGCCGCCAACTATTTCTCACAGAGCACCGTTGTTTCCTATCATTCCAGCGAAATTAAAGGACATGGCTGCAGTCGATTTGTTCGGTCCAGTGGTTTGTTCTACTAATGGTTTTGCGTACATTTTGGTAGCCGTGGAATTGACATCAAAATATGTGTGTTTTACATCTTTACGCAAAGCAACAGCTCGTTCAGTATCTAATGCTTTCATCAAACATTTTCTTAAAGAAGTGGGTCATGTTGATAAAGTTATATCAGATAATGGATTACAGTTTCGCTCTAAAATTTGGGCTCGTACTCTACGGCGTCGTAAAATTAAACCAGTTTTCATTTCACTTTTTCACCCTCTATCTAACGCTTCAGAGAGATGGATGAAGGAAATCAATAAACTGTGTCGACTTTATTGTCATCAGAATCACAGAACATGGGATCAGAATCTTCATATTTTTCAAAACATTCTGAATGAATTTCCTAATGATTCAACTTCTTTACCGCCTATATTGATATTAAAAAATAAAGCACCGACAAATCGCATTTCTGAAATCGTTCGTTTTCCGCCTTCACGGAAACTGCGGCATTCTGAAGTTGTCAACCTGGCTCTACAAAATATTGCATCTGCCGCTGCTAGAAGAGAAAAATCAGCTAAACGTCCTGGTCGTTTAAAAACCTTGTCAGTTGGTCAAAAGGTGTTAATTAAGTCTCATCGTTTGCCTCACAAAGGAAAAGGCTTGTGTCGCCAATTTTGTCTACTTTATAACGGTCCATATAGGGTTCGCAAAATTGTTCATGATTACACTATCGAAGTAGAAACCCTTAAATCACGGCGCTCTAAGGGAATACATCATATATCGAACGTTAAAATTTTTGTGGAATGACATACTTTTGAGAAACTAACAGTTATATGTAAACACACGGAGAGTACAAGGATACCGCGCCGTGTTCTGGCGGAGGCACATACTCAAAGCAACAGTCAAGTCTGCGCGCCGCACAAGGCAGTCGTTGACCGCAAACAATTACTTCCTACGTCACGCTTACCTATAGCTGATGGAGCGCTCAGTGCGAATGCACTGACAGCCGTAAACAAATATACAGTCTAATTTATCTGATTAAATTCAGTATAAAGCTATAGTGACTTGATAAATTATGTTATTAACGTTCAGTATTTTTCAGGATACAGTTGTATAAAATATTTAAGAACTTCAGGTAAATCTGTGTTTGTTCGACGTTAAGAGGACTTGCCATCGAGAAAATTTCAGGAAGAATGTAATTTCGAAGAACAAAGCAATAAACTAAAAAGGTAACTATTATTTGAGTTTATTTTTCAGGAAACATATTTCCACTTAGGTAGGTACTTTAGACGTAATTTGCTGCTCGCGATTATGTGATTTATACTTTGTGTTAACTGATTTTGACAATGATTGATTAATGAACAGGGTTGTTAATTATGTATATTATTCATCGGTTGGCTGCACTGCTTTTTCACTGATGTCACATTTTTTTATTATGTGCCTGCTGTTCTTATTTATTTAAATTATAATTGTCACCTGATTAGTCGTGCTGATATGGTTATGTATGTAAGTCATACTTTGTGATTTATCTGCTTGCGCGTTCATGTTTACTTATTAGGACTACATATGAACATTTATTTGCTTATGCTCATATGATGCTAATGACCTGTTTATTATGTAAGATATATATTTGCTGCTTTGCGTATGGATTGCATAATTACACATATTTGTTTGTTGTCATAACTACTCTTTAATTTGGTATATAGAAATGCTGATATACGCTGACACGAACATGGAGTTTGGGTCACACTATGGTATTAATTATAGATTGTTCGCTTGGCAGAGCCTCATTGTAGGGATTGTGCTGATCCACTTGTTAACATTCTGTTCTCTACTGGTATATTTACTCGCTATTGCGTGTTTTGCTTACGCTCAGTGACTTATATTTTAAGATAAGAAAATGAACTGCCATAATTCTAAGAACGACATTAGTACAAGAAACGTCATTGAAGTCACATGAGCTGGAGGTTTTATGGAAGCTGTATAAATTTAAGCTAATAGGAAGGAAGCTAACGACACGACATACCTACACTAACTGCATTCTTCGTGAGCAATTGAAATAGCAAGTAACATTTGACACAAGAAAACTCCACATTTTGCCATGATTCTTGAAATGGTGTACGCACTGTGAAATATTACGATCATTCACACTCCGTACTCGTCCTTACTGAAAGTTACTCAAACTAAAGGCTGTTAGAGGTCATGTATGCATTTCTTTTATTCAATGATGGACAAGGTAACCAAAGTGTATTTTATAATTCATAATGAGTAGAAAATTTGGGTCAGATGGATTACATAGAGGTTGTGTGTGGACATTGTGTCTTCGGATTGTATGGGATGATGTACTGAAGTTTGCACTAGGATTTTATCTGTACTTGTTCTAGGAGACTGACTAGAGGAAAGAGTTGTTATGGAAGTGAAATGATATTGGTATATGTATCGACGTATTATTGAGGTATTGAGATTGTGTGAAGTTGATGATTATAGGCGTTCTGGTGGACAAGAGGTAAGGTAAATGATATTGGTGATAAGGTTTATATGTATCGACATACTGAAGAGGTATTATTGAAGTATTAAGATTATGAGATGCTGATGATTATTGGAGTTTTGGTGGATAAGAAGTAAAGTAAGTGACAAGCATTTTTTTTTTGTTGGTTTATACGGAACAAGGAGGATAAAGACGGCAGACTAGAACACTCAAGTTGAAGGAAGATTGTCTACACACACACTTTGTTAAATCAATAAGCAGTATATACTTTTTTTTGAGAGAGAGGAAGTATTTGCATATCTTGGCACACTGACAGTTGTTCAGCAACCGTACATTTTGATTTGGCTTAGCAAACATTGGTCTTGACATGATGACTATGACGTTGTTGCCACTACTACTTGATACACATGTCGAACATCAAATCTTTGACAGAATTGCATTTACACAGTTAACACTATTCAATTACACAGTAGTACTTAATGTGGATGAAAGATGAGTGAGTGTGTTTTGTGTATTTTCCTTTCCTAATCCCAAATAATTGGTACCGACCTATCTCCTAAATATTATTTTACTTCTTTGTTGTGGCTTTCACTGACACCCATAAATATTATAGGTTTACTGATATTTGTGTATTTGTAATAGTTAATATGACAATTATCTGATATCATTTGTGTGTTTATTTAATTTGTATGTTTAATGTAAGAGCATAGATAATAATTTTGTAAAAGCAATTGTGTGTGCAATCAAATTGTTGTTCGTGCTTACACATATTAACATTGGTGGGTGCCACTTGGAAAAGTATAATTTCTGCTAATGAACTCTGATGAACTGTCTGATTAGTCATAGTGAATATTATGGACTGGTACCTGCACTTGTTCAACATTTCTGGGTGCCATTGATGGAATTGCTTCTACTGAGATGATGTAACTTGTTGCTGTTTGCACCTGCTCAACATTGCTGGGTGCCACTGATGGAACTGCTTCTACTGAGATGATGTCACTTGTTGGTGTCTGCACCTCTCAACATTGCTGGGTGCCACTGATGGAACTATTTCTCCTGAAATGATGTTACTTGTTGGTGTCTGCACCTCTCAACATTGCTGGGTGCCACTGATGGAACTACTACTTCTGAAATGATGTTACTTGTTGGTGTCTGCACCTGCTCAACATTGCTGGGTGCCACTGATGGAACTGCTTCTACTGAGATGATGTCACTTGTTGCTGTTTGCACCTGCTCAACATTGCTGGGTGCCACTGATGGTACTGCTTCTACTGAGATGATGTCATTTGTTGGTGTCTGCACCTCTCAACATTGCTGGGTGCCACTGATGGAACTACTTCTCTTGAAATGATGTTACTTGTTGGTGTCTACACCTGCTCAACATTGCTGGGTGCCACTGAAGAAACTGCTTCTACTGAGATGATGTCACTTGTTGGTGTCTGCACCTCTCAACATTGCTGGATGCAACTGATGGAACTACTTCTCCTGAAATGATGTTACTTGTTGGTGTCTGCACCTGCACAACATTGCTGGGTGCCACTGATGAAACTGCTTCTACTGAGATGATGTCACTTGTTGGTGTCTGCACCTCTCAACATTGTTGGGTGCCACTGATGGTACTGCGCCAAAGAGTATTATTAAGCCGCCTCCACTGGCAGTGCTTGTTCATAAGCTGCCGTGGGCAGTTGTAGCTCTGAGGTAGTCGTAGTTGCAGCACTAGTTGTGAGCATGTCGTGTGCAGTTGTTCTGATGGGCTAGACAGCCGATGCTGTTCGATTGGGGATGTTGTAATGATAAGAGTGTATTTATCGTCAATATATATGAGGTAAGAGAAAAAAAATTTTCTATTTCAAATTCCCTAAATAACAATGCCTCTTGGTCACAGGTTCAGTCAACAAAGCATCTGGCTTGTGTTCACGTATTAGAGTGTAATTCTGGTTTCTATGTGAAATCACAGTATTTCTGTTTTTTTAATTACTTCAGTGTAAATGATGTTTAAAATATCTTGACTTATTGAGGAAGAACCGTGCCAGATGTGTACGTTGAATCACACTTCCACACACAGAACAGTTACATTTGTGCTTTGTTGTTTCGTAGCTTTTACAGTTGCTGGGGACTTAATTAATTAATTGTGTTAACGAAAATTTCCTTCATTCTTTGTTGTTACTCTATGCAGTCTGATTGTGGAGTAATACTAGTCAGGGCCAACCGGTTTCGAGACTTCGTAATCGGACAAACAGCGACTAAAATTAACATTATTTGCATTATATTTAATTAAACCCCCATGCAAGACCTTTGGAGAAAAGACAGCCACCTGTATGAATATCAAGAACACAGATGGAAAACTAGCCCTAAGTAAAGAAGGGAAAGCTGAAAGATGAAAGCAGTATATAGAGGATCTGTACAAGGACGATGTACTTGAGGGCAATATTATGGGAATGCAAGAAGAGGTAAATGAAATGGGAGTATCAAACTGCGTGATGAATTTGACAGAGCACTGAAATATGTAAGCCAAAACAAGGCCCTGGGAGTAGACAACATTCGATTAGAACTTCTGATAGCCTTGGAAGAGCCAGTCATGACAAAACTCTACCATCTGGTGAGCAAGATGTATGAGACAGGCGAAATACCCTCAGATTCAAGAAGAATATAATAATTCCAATCACAAAGAAATCAGGTGTTGACAGTTGCGAAAATGACCGAACTATCAGTTTAATAAGTCACGGCTGTGAATACTGACACGAATTCTTTACAGAAGAATGGAAAAACTGGTAGAAGCCGACCTCGCGGAAGATCAGTTTGGATTCCGTAGAAATGTTGGAACATGGGAGAGGCAATACGGAACCTGCAATTTATCTTAGAAGATGATTTAAGGAAAGGCAAACGTACGTTTCTAGCATATTTATACTTGGAGAAAGCGTTCGATAGTGTTGACTGGGTTGCGCTCTTTCAAATTGTGAAGGTGGCAGAAATAAAATACATGGAGCGAAAGGCTATTTACAATTTGTACAGAAACCAGATGACAGTTATAAGAGTCGAGGGGCATGAAAGGGAAGCAGTGGTTGGGAAGGGAGTGAGACAGGGTTGTAGCCTCTCCCCGATGTCATTCAATCTGTATATTGAGCACGCAGTAAAGGAAACAAAAGAAAAATTCGGAGTAAGTATTAAAATGCATGGAGAAGAAATAAAAACTCTGAGGTTTGCTGATGACATTGTGATTCTGTCAGAGACAGAAAAGAACCTGGAAGAGCAGCTCAACGAAATGGACAGTGTCCTTAAAGGAGGATATAAGATGAACATCAACAAAAGCAAAACAAGGATAATGGAATGTAGTCCAATTAAGTCAGGTGATGCTGAGGGAATTAGATTAGGAAATGAGACACTTAAAGTACGAGTGGTAAATGAGTTTTGATATTTGGGAAGCAAAATAACTGATGACAAAATAATTGATGATGGTCGAAGTAGGTAGGATATAAAAAGCAGACACGCAATCGCAAGAAAAGCGTCTCTGAAGAAGAAAAATTTGTAAACATGGAGTATAAATTTAAGTGTACGAAGTCCTTTCCGAAAGTAGTTGTATGGAATGTAACCATGTATGGAAGTGAAACATGGACGATAAACAGTTTAGACAAGAAGAGAATAGAAGCTTTCGAAACGTGGTGCTGCAGAAGATTGCTGAATATTAGATAGGTAGATCACGTTATTAATGAGGAGGTACCGAATGGAATCGGGGAGAAAAGGAATTTGTAACTTGACTAGAAGAAGGGATCGGTTGGTAGAACGTGTTCTGAGGGATCAAATGAATACACTAAGCAGACTGAAAAGGATGTAGGTTGCAGTCGTTATTCGGAGATGAAGAGTCACAGGATAGACTAGCATGGAGAGCTGTATCAAACCAGTCTCTGGAATGAAGACCATAACAACAACAACAAAACCAGAAAGGCCGGCATCTATAGTTTTTGAATCTCTTGGATTTTCAGAATTCCCAGTTAACAATTTATGATCTCCAGAGGCATTGCTCCAAGTTAGGATCGCTACTCTTATCTTTCCATTTCTTATAACATGTAGCGGAATCTTCATTTTTGGCTTCTAGCGTTTGAGTTGGAAACATTCTATACTTGAGTCCTATCTCACCACAGTTATAAAGTTGATCCAGTGACTGATTTTCTTGATTTACTGTAGTTTTTTACTTTCCCTTGGATCACTTTGACTCAGCAGATAGCATTTCACCACAGATCTGAATCAAATGCATGCCATGTCTTCAGTCTTCTCTTGATTTATCAGACCTGCCGTGTAAGACTTCGTACACAATGGTAAGGGGATGTCGGCTATATAGTGGTGCAGCAGCTTTCGTTGTAGGGAAGCTGAACAGGAGCACAAATGGTTAGTGAACAAGTTAATACAGCAAACAGATGATTTACGTAACTTTCATTTCTCCAAACGTACGAAGACTCTTTACAAATAATATAGGAAGGAACTGATTCCGCCGGCCGCTGTGGCCGATCGGTTCTAGGCGCTTCAGTCAGGAACCGCGCTGCTGCTACGCTCGAAGGTTCGAATCCAGCTTCGGGCATGGATGTGTGTGATGTCCTTAGGTTAGTTACGTTTAATTAGTTCTAAGTCTAGGGGACTGATGACCTCAGATGTTATGTGCTCAGAGCCATTTGAACCATTTGAAATTGAGTCCAACTATCTCAGTATCAACAAGGATCAGACTCTCTGAATAACACACGAATGATGGAGTCTGAGTCGCGACTAGATGGCGTCTACGCCGCATCTCGTTAGGGAAGAGGCTCCGAGTGTGATCGGGCTGAGTGACTGCCACCAGCCGTCTTACACTGCGGCGGCTGAGAACGCTTGTAGTACCGAACCACTGTAGGCGAGGCTCGGTGGGCGTGCTCCATTGAGCCCACCAGATCCCGTATGACCACTACTGGCGACTGAAGGAAACTTGTCACATTGCCTACTTTGATTCCAGTGGGATGATATCGATACATTATACCATAGTACTACTTATTGGGCTTCCTGTAGCTCGCTGATTAGTAAGCCACAAGTAAAAGGCTTCACTAGTCTGTTAGTTATGTGGTTTTTGCATGGTTTTACGATCCGTGAATTTTTATGTTATTTAGAAGAAGAACAAGAGACAACAGTACTGCTTTGGTTTGGTTCTGTTACGTCGGCAGCCACGTACTGTTGCTTCACCTACACCTAATTCTGCTGTTACCATTTTTTATAGTCTCATCACTTTCCTATCTTTTCAGTGCTACAACTTTCACCTCCAAAGAAACAAACCTCTTCTATTTTGAAGAGTCAGCGCTCGTATTCGCAAAAAATGGCAGAAACAATAATTTTTCTGTAACACGACCCATCTACATATATACACCGCACTGAGACTGAGCAGAAAATACTGGTTGGCAGTGAGTGAAACAATAGTGGCTAAAGTGGGCACGATCGTAAAAAATGTATGCGCCTGCATCTCCGCCGCCCATCACACCCACCCCCTGCGTATTTTCATCACTGATATTCTTTTCATTTTTTTAACGTCGTAGTCATCTGCCATGCACCTTAGATTAAATGGAAGATCGGATTGCAGGGGCTCGAATTACAGAAATTTTACTGCATTATGAGCAGAGTTTGTGGAAGATAACAACACCGGCTTACTCCTCTTCGAATTTCAAACGAGTCTTTGATACCATTCCTCAGATCCATGGTTGCTTTCCACCATTCTCTGTAAAGGCTTTTTCTACACTGACAGGAAAAAATCGCAACACCAAAAATTAATTAATCTGGAGTAATGAACTTTCTACATATTTAACTGAAGCTACGGTCGCAGGTTCGAATCCTGCCTCTGGCATGGATGTGTGTGATGTCCTTAGATTAGTTAGGTTTAAGTAGTTCTAAGTTCTAGGGGACTGATGACCTCAGATGTTAAGTCTCATAGTGCTTAGAGCCATTTGAAGCATTTCTAAAGCTCACTGTTGCTCTAGAAAACGCGAATTTTTAAGAATTCATTGTGGCGTTGAACGAATTACAGGAATAGTTTTCTAAATGTCTTGAGAACACTGCCAGTCTAAAACCTGTTTGAGCTGTTTTCGAGACCATTTGCCATTTCAGTTGAAATTTCCCATGTCGACCCACGCTTACAAATAGAACCGATCGATGTTCGGTGCAGTTCCTGTTTGGACGACTAATTCTTTTCCGATAAAACTTTCCAGTAGTCCCACGTTGTTTCCCTCGGGAAACGTTTCTACGTCTCCATAATGAGGCTCCAAACGTGATCCAATGTTTCGATCAACATATGCGTTAGAAACGTTTCTTTCCATTATGAAACTACAGAAACTAATTCACGATTACGTAGCAACTGAAGTAACTATTATCCGAGATTCTCTCTGTGTCTGTCCGTAAGCAGACAGTTTGTACCAGATATACATTTTATTCCGTCCTCAGCGCACCATAAATAATTAACACCGAACATTTTGTTTGTTTGTGACCTGTGTTGTTACGAAATGTGAGACTAATCCGCATGTAAGATGATCAGCATTACATCTAAATGCAATACGTTTGTATTTTTCCTCTCTTCCCCTTCTTCCTCTCCGCAGCTCGTGGTCGTGAGGTAGCGTTCTCGCTTCCCGCTCCCGGGTTCCCGGGTTCGATCCCGGCGGGGGCAGGGATTTTCTCTGCCTCGTGATGACTGGGTGTTGTGTGCTGTTCTTAGGTTAGTTAGGTTTAAGTAGTTCTAAGTTCTAGGGGACTGATGACCATGGATGTTAAGTCCCATAGTGCTCAGATCCATTTTGAACCCCTTCCTCCTGCTCAGACAACGTGATGTGATGGTGGGGAAAGTGTGCAGTCAGGTGGCGAGTACACTAGACCCATGCAGAATTCCTGGCCATTCCTGAATTACATTATTCATATAACGAGTGCTTGTTTTCACTTAAGTCAACTAAATATCTAAGTGAAAAAGTTAATATTACTAATGGGGATATCTGTTTATGCTACAGTTGAGTGTCTCCTAAGCACCCATCCTGCATGGGCAGGATCAACGTTGCATTTTCAAATGGGAACCTTCCATTTTTATTGCATACTCGGATTCTACGCCAGAAAATAAGTACAGTTAATTCAACCACTGTTTTATATTCGTTGTATATGGCGCTTTAATCGACAAATATTATGTGTGCCTGCTTTTGCAGTTAAGAACCGACACATTTGATTCTACACTTCATTTACGATGTACATGTTGACCTTTGTGTTCTACCGGTTCATATTTATGTTCGAAATTTACTTTAGTGTTGCAGATTTCATTGTACAGTATAATATGGCTGATTGGAAACTACGTTTAGAGTGATGTAATGCTCTTCTGTTCCCATAGGGATGTTTGATAGCGATGACCCCTTGCTACCCACCATTCGGGTGCTTGATTCCTTTGAGCATCCATGGCAGCTGCACCTGTTATTATCATGTCATGAACATTTTACCTTCTTACAATGGTTGTGGTTTGTATTCCGCCGGTAGCTGCATAGTGACCAGCGCGAGAGCTATGGCGGTTGGATGGAAGCGCACATTGAAATCATTCACCCTTTTAGTGGGCTTCGAGGGCGGCCACCGAAATCAAGCATTCCGATGATTTGGGGACTTAACCACATTCAACCCCGTAGGGAACAGGAAACTACGTAACCATACAAGTAGGTTATTTGCCAGGAATGTTAATGACGAGCCATTTTGTTATTACATTTGCAACATTCAACCAATGTTTGAACATCAGTATCAACCGTTAGAACACAAAGGTTTACATTTACATCGTAAATGAAATGTAAAATCAAATGCGTCGCTTCTTAACTGCAAGGATACACACCCTTGATATTTGTCGTTTACAGTGCTTTCTACCACGACAGGAAACAATGATTTGAGTGAACTGTAAGTATTTGTTGGTGTAGAATCCACATACGCAATAAAATGGGGAAGGGGAGTGTTCCCATTTTAAAATACAAAATTGACCCCACCCACGCAGGACGGTTGGTTAGGAGGTGTGTTGTAGCACAGACAGATGTTCCCTTGACTAATATTAACTATTTACCTAGGACATTTTTTTCGTACGATGTGTCATTTTCCATTTATTTAGTTGTTTCAAGCTAAAACACATTTTATACTGTAAACGGCAACGGTTTTTAAACACTTACTTGGAGTACCAAATAAATTACTTTTACTTACGTCAATTCCGTTCCATTAAGAATAACTGAGTTGTCTGTCTTAGAATGTTCCGAAGCCAACCACAAATCTAGTCCAATACACGGTACGCTCGTATTTTTGTCACTCTACAACAGCAAGGAATTTCATCTAATGCTTTTCGAAAAGTCGAAGAACACTAAATTAACCTGGGCGCCTTTGTCTACGGCGCCCTGCATTTGACAGACTAACAGAACGTTCTCTTCCATCATATTAGATTGGTGCATAACTTCATAGCGTATTTCTTTTGCTAGGTTCAAATGGTTCAAATGGCTCTGAGCACTATGGGAATCAACATCTGAGGCCATCAGTCCCCTATCACATATTGATCAATCACATAGTGATCATCTTCAGTGTTGTGATGTAAAAATTAAACTCTAGTTATCATTAACCAAAGCTGAGAAGCGATCACAATTTAATTTGTACACCATAGCACTGAAGATGATCACTGTGTGATTGAAAATCGATTTTGCCATCAATAAAACAGCAATATTATGGCCAACGCTGACCTTAATTTAACATATGTGGTCGTTGTGCAAACAGCGTTGGCAGACTGTTGTAAATAGTGAATGAGAAAATACACTAATGGCCATTAAAATCGCTACACCAAGAAGAAATGCACATGACAAACGGGTATTCATTGGACGAATATATTATACTAGACTGACACGTGATTACATTTTCTCGCAATTTGGGTGCATAGATCCTGAGAAATCTGTACCCAGAACAACCACCTCTGGCCGTAATAACGGCCTTATACGCCTGGGCATTGAGACTAACAGAGAACAGAGCTTGGATGGCGCGTGCAGGTACAGCTGCCCATGCAGCTTCAACGCGGTACCACGGTTCATCAAGAGTAGTGACTGGCGTAATGTGACGAGCCTGCTGCTCGGCCTCAATTGACCAGACGTTTGCAATTGGTGAGAGATATGGAGAATGCGCTGCACGGGGGACCAGTCGAACATTTTCTGTATCCAGAAAGGCTGTACAGTACTTGCAACATGCGGTCGTGCATTATCGTGCTGAAACTTAGGGTTTCGCAGGAATCGAATGAAGGGTAGAGCCACAGGTCGTAACACATCTCAAATGTAACGTCCACTGTTCAAAGTGCCGTCAATGCGAACAAGAGGTGACCGAGACGTGTAACCAATGGCACCCCATACCATCACGTCGGATGATACGCCAGTATGGCGATGACGAATACACGCTTGCAATGTGCGTTCACCGCGATGTCGCCAAACACGGATGCGACCATCATTATGCTGTAAACAGAACCTGGATTCATCCGAATAAATGACGTTTTACAATTCGTGAACTCAGGTTTGTCGTTGAGTACACCATCGCAGGCGCTCCCGTCTGGGGCACCGCAACCATGGTCTCCGAGCTGATAGTCCATGCTGCTGCAAACGTCGCCGGCCGCGGTGGTCTCGCGGTCCTAGGCGCTCAGTTCGGAGCCACGCGACTGCTACGGTCGCAGCTTCGAATCCTGCCTCGGGCATGGATGTGTGTGATGTCCTTAGGTTAGCTAGGTTTAAGTAGTTCTAAGTTCTAGGGGACTGATAACCACAGAAGTTAAGTCCCATAGTGCTCAGAGCCATTTGAACCATTTTTTTGCAAACGTCGTCGAACTGTTCGTGCAGATCGTGGTTGTCTTGCAAACGTCCCCATCTGTTGATTCAAGGATCGAGACGTGGCTGCACGATCCGTTACAGCCATGCGGATAAGATGCCTGTCATCTCAACTGCTAGTGTTACGAGGCCGTTGGGATCCAGCACGGCGTTCCGTATTACCCTCCTGAGCCCATAACAGTCATTGGATCTCGACCAACGCGAGCAGCAATGTAGCGATACGGTAAACCGCAATCGCGGTAGGCTACAATCAGACGTTTATGAAAGTCGAAAACGGGATGGTACATATTTCTCCTTCTTACACGAGGCATCACAGCAACATTCCACCAGGCAACGCCGGTCAACTGCTGTTTGTGTATGAGAAATCGGTTGGAAGCTTTCCTCATGTCAGCATGAGAGATTATTCTTTTTGATATGTATTTCGTTCATTTCCTGGTAGCTGATATTAATTGGAACAATCGCCGTTTTGCCTGAAGGCGGTGTTAATACGAAACGTAAATTAAGTCGGTGTTCTCACCATCTGGGGCAGCAGTGGTCAGTAGCCTGGAGAAACGCGGGTCTGGCCCGACACACGAGAGGCCGAACCACTCGAAGTCGTCGCTGAAGGAGGCGTCGGCCCGTTGGCAGAGGTTGCCCTCTGGGCTGGTCAGGGCGCAGCTTAGGCAGCGGGGCTCACCGCCCTCCTCCACGGCGAACACCTGCCGCGTGGACGGCCGTCCCTCCTCGGTGGCCTGGTAGTACCTGCAGTGCGCACGTCAAAATCTTCACACAACCGCACACCGACTACTGAAGCGGCTCTGCCCTGTGAACTCACCAGACCAAATTTTTGACAGTCCATTAAAAGCGCACACTGGTCGTTTTGAAGTGCTGTAGGTAGTACAGACCTGGTACTAGGTGGTCATATTGAAACGTCCCCTTAGAAAAATTATACAAGACTGGTCTATATGAAACGTCCCCTTAGAAAAATTATACACGACTGTGCTTAAACTGACACACAATAGTTTTTAGCGCAACGCAATCTGACTTTCAATAATCCCTACAAAAGAATGGCCCTGACTAACATTAACCTATACCTTTCACAAATCACTTACCTCACGAAAAATCTTCGTTACTCTAACTACTGCAACACAGCGAGCACCACTACTGCCAGCTAAATAAAAGATTCAAACTATGGAAGGCACTAACTACTGATAGGCACAGTTAGCAAATGAAAGATTTTAATAGAGAGCAAACAATGTATTTACGTTAATAGTCATTATATATATATATATATATATATATATATATATATATATATATATATATATATATATATATATATATATATATATATATATATATCAGTTCTAGACATTCATTCATACAAATTTCAAAACTTCGCCATCTCTCTCCCCACATCCACCACTGCTGGCGGCTCACCTCCAACTGCGCAACGCTACGCGCTCTTAGCATTCAGCTGCCGCTGCCCAACACTACAATGGCAGACAACAATGCAAACCAGCCACAGACTGCACACGGCACAGCCAGTGATTTTTATACAGAGCGCTACGTGGCGGCGGTGTTACCAATAAAAAAAACTAAACAGCCTACTTACATAGCCCCCATGCTCCCCACAAAAAAATTTACAAATTGTTTTGGGCAGTGGCCAATACAGATTTGAAAATTTTTTTCATAATTACAATGACAAAGAAATGAAATGCACACACTTATCGATACAATGTTGGTCAAAAGCTAAAATTTTCTCACAGTCCATAAAGATAGTCCTGATCATTCATCAAAGTAAAATTGCAGTGTTTTTCTCAAAGTCTGAGTAGTAAAAGAAAATGCACATGGAAGTAGTGGATTTCAATGCAGTCTTGAAGAAGTAGTGTTGTCCTTTCAACGAAAGAAAGTGCTGACTCTCGACATGCAGACAGGTAATGGGCCACAGCAGAGTCAGTCCACGTTGAAGACTATCGGTAGGTAGGTCATCACAGAGCAGCCCCACTGTAGTCCTGGTAGAGATTACTATTGGTGGGCCACCAGAGGTGCAGACCCACTGCAGTCCTTGTAGAAATAATGGTATTGGTGGGTCATCAAAGGTGTAGACCCACTGTAGTCCTTGTAGAAATAATGGTATTGGTGGATCATCAAAGGTGTAGACCCACTGTAGTCCTTGTAGTCCTGTTGCGAATGTGCAGGTGCACAATAACCCTCGAAGAGTCTTGCAAAGAATATAGCAAGTCCATAAACCACCACTTGTGCACTCACAAAGAATTTGTTTGAAATGTCCTTAGAACCAGCAATGTTGTTATCCAGTCCCTTGCTGAATTATTAACACACGTGCAAACACTATCAGTCCCTATTCCTCACATGTTGTCCATATACTATGACCAACAGAATTGTGTGCAATGAAATGTAATTTGCAAGTTACTTAATTTGATCACCGGTGTCAATTACAATTTTATAACATAAGAATACAATAACAAAGGTACAAAATACATCATTAAAGAACGTAACAATGCAGATAACATTTGTAGTAATAGGGGCTTTACAAAAGAATAGAAATAACAAATACATCAGTGTTACAAAAATTACGACATAAGTACATACATAAAAGATCAGAATAACTTTTGAAACATCAACTTCACACATGAGCATTAGAACAAAACAGAACAAATAATGGCTAAACATCTTTGCGAAGTAAATAACATATTATTAATGCAAATTATATTTGAGGGTAACAGTATTCCTCATCATAGTGAATGTAGCTTAGTATTAGAAGAGAAAAAAGTCTATGAAACAGTACACAGAGACTGGAAGAAAATAAATACACAAGGGTACACAAACACATAGTGGGATAACACAAAAGGAAAGGACAGGGTTTGTTTTCAGTGTAACATTTGGTACTGCAGTCAAACCCAGAAGTTCATTCCATAGATCGTCCCTCTTATTTCAACATTTGCTCCAGACAAAATATATATATATATATATATATATATATATATATATATATATATATATATATATATCCTGTCCAAGCATGCTTTCTGTATTCTGTTCACATCCTCTTTCAAAAATAGTTTTTCTTCACTGTACACTACTTTTTTGGCCAAACCATTTTCTTATAGCTTCTCAATGCTTTTCTTCCAATTCTTCATTAGTTTCTTATATAGTCTACCCCCTCTTAAGCTAACTTAAACCTACTGAGCTCAGATGCTAAACTAAGGGACGACGCAATGCAGCAGCACAAAACAATTAACACAAACAGCAATGACAAAAAATTCAAATTGGCAAAGGAAGCCGCAATATTACAACTAATATAAGGCAATAAGCAGCAAACAAGAAAAATAAATCAGTAGTAAAACTGGCTTAACAGAGTAATGCGAAGTGAAATTTAGTAGCACTATGCCTGGCAAACAGCAGCAGAAAATGCAATAACTTATATCTAAACATGACAAAGCTCAAGCAGAAAAAATATTACAGTAAAGACAACAATGCAGATAAGGGAAATGTATATTCACATCTTAATGTCTATATAATTAAAGTGGTGAACCACAAAAACTTATTGTAAAAAAATATTACCATGTACTTGAAAAGAAAATTCTGTATGCAATGCCTGTGAAGGGAAATGTCTTTATGAGCTTCTTTTTTTTTTTTTAAGTACATCTTAAAGTTATTATTTACTGGATCTGTAGGCATAAAATATTTATATTAGTACATCCATTAAATTTTATAGTAACCAATGCTGCAGTGCAGCTAGAAACTAGGTATTAAACAAAATAGGCAAAGCAAGGCTTGAAACGTCATTCACTAGCCATATGGTGTTTCATAATGCAGTAAACAGTCTTTCAACTAGCAAGACAATAGACGTGAAATGTTTCTCGTCGTTTCATTAGGCATTTTAATAAATATCATCAATTAAGAGCTCCACAGTATAATCGTATGTTTTCAAGTTTGAGAGTGTCATATTTGCGATGCTTTCTACAAAGGAATGACAATACCGAGATTAATGGCCTCCTTTTTTCTCCACCTGTGCCTCTGAAAGGCACACACTAATGACTTTTTCTCAAGGCGGCTGGCACACCTGGACGCTCACAACGCATTACGTCACGGTCACTTACCTTTCATGCCAAAATATTTACGACAGCAGTTTCCGCTACAGTGACAGTCTCATATAAAAATATTTCACAGGTCAAGAATTTGCGTTACAAATCTTTAGGAACAAAATCCTATTGATATAACAGTGTCCATCAAATTTTCGTCGGCACTGTAATACATTCACGCATTTACATACATTTCATAACTCTTAAAGTACGATTCTTGGTGTCCAACAACCTTTTTCACAAACCAGAGTCCCTAAGCACTACTCATTATTCCTTACCTTATTCGTCGACACTTCTTCAATATTTCATCATAACAGATACGTAGCATAATCAAATAACTCATATAGCATCAGCTTATTGATCATAAACATTCCGCAACAGCACAATACACGTCGTCGTCGTAATAGTATCGTAACACCTCAGTCAACTCTCAAAATCGTCGTAGCTTCCTTCAGTAATTTCAAAACCTAAAAAAAATTCTCTGCTAATGTCAAAAGTGTCATCTACCTCAAACGTACTTTAAAAATCATGATCTCATACCAAATATGCCATTCAAAGCTCTCATAGTATCACAATGGTTCCGAAAAAATATGAAGTACAGACAAAATACAATTTCGTAAGTGTGAAGTTATCCAACTGTGTAATTACGTAAACATCTGTCACTGATGTAGTATAATAAATGTTTACTTCTCTCAGTTAAATGATCAGATAGCTATGTAATTTATGTGTTAGAGAAATATGGTACCGATGTGTAAAGTTGTATAAGCAAATACCATATTAGCTAGGACTCCTTGTGCTTGCCAGACACATGGTACACAAAGTAAGCGTGTACCACCCTGAGGATTAGTGTAATTATATCCTAAGGTGTTACAGATTACAGCAATGGAATGAAATATATCACGGAAAACCTTTGTATCATTGTACTTCAAATATCTTTAAAAATAAATGTTTCAAGTACAAAATTAATTACTCAAATACGTGTACTGTAGCGCTAAACTGTGCGTCTTGTTGTAAGATAATCTCTATGGAAGTGTCGTAGTTATCGTCCTCCAAAAGCTAAGTTCTGCAGAAGTCAATGTACTTACCTCATGATAAACAAAAGTGAAATGCTTTGCGTATAGATATCGTAGTTACTACGCTTATTGCTGTGATGAAGTAAGTACTGTACTGTAACGTGTTGTTGTGCTACAGAAAAGGATGTCTCATTGTAGCTATACCACAAAGTTACTACTAAAACATGTTTTCCTTTCCAGAAGAATTCAGAAAAACTGTGCAGATATAAAACAGATACACCGCAAAAGCACAATGTAAATTGTGTCACACATTAGTAGCGTCGTGATATAATCGTGTAGCTATCAAAGAAACCAAATGCTAAGTCATCTTTAATCTCACAGAAGGTACTTCAAATAAAGAATGTCTTTTCAAGTAAACCAAAATATTGCATTAAAATCTCATTAGCAGTATATGTTCTAGGTATGTGAGCCTTATGGTCGTTACGTAATCGTGCATCTAACAAGCAAGAATGTACACACACAATAACACTGTGTCGTCTGTTCGCTGCAAGAATGCATTCGTAATTTCTGTTTAGATAAGTTCTCTTAGTTCTTGATTGGATATTTGACTTCAAATATTGTTACATGTTAACAGATTATAAGTCTGACAAAGCATACTAGTAATGTGAAGTGAAATGTTTTATGGCAAAGACAAAGGTAAAAAGCAGATTATCTTTCAATAAACGATTTTACATGTGAAATGTGGTGCAATCTTTTACTGTTCGTAGTACGCAGAGTTTCAGTTTCAACGCAATTATCATGTGGTTACGTCGGTAAGGAACACGGGAATTTTGCTCAAGGTTAGCGTCTATGTTATTTTTCTCTGAGCCAGCCCTAGCACGCGGCTGCCTGCGGTGCGCGTCATTGTCTGTCTCTTTGCTGGCGCGCGCCGTTATTGGGATTAGGAGACCTAACTTCTACAAATTCACCTTGCCGAGAGGGCCCAGCTCTGTTTGAATACCGCCAGTTCTGATGAAATTCCGGTCTGTCGTTATGATTATATCGTCTGTCGTCATGTCGGTAGTTCCTGTAGTTTCTTTCCTGTCGGTTAAGTGGTGGAGAATTTCTCCCTGAGTTATCACGGCGCAGTGGACCCTTGCGTCTGAAATTATTCTGTCTCCCATGATAATAATTATTTCCGTGATAATAATTATTTTGGTTTCCATATTGTCTGTTTCTCTGATTGTCTCTGTGATATTCATTACTACGGAAATGCGATCTTTCTCTGTAACTATTACTATGCCAGTGGTTGTCATATGGGTGGTGTCTGTTTTGGTCACGATATGTGTTGTGAGAATGGCCTTGTCGTGTCCTGTTATTGTTTCTTTCATCGCGGAATTGCGACGGATGTGACATGTAGTGATCGTTTTCCTGTTTTCACATCCCGCGACTGTCTGTGTCAATTTCTAATTCTTGTAAGAGTCCCTGAAAAGCTTCAATGTCGTCTTTGCAACCCCCTGCCAAAATAATATTCCTTAAATGTTCAGGCAATTTCATTATGCAAATGCGGATGAGTTCTGAAGGGCTATATGGGTTTGAAAGATATTGGTTCTTATGCAACATGTCTTCAAAATATTTGACAAGACTGGAAAATTCAGATTGTTCAAAGTGTTTCATCATCATTATGCTATGTTTTACTCGGTCTTGTGTAGCTTGAGACCAATGTGCTGAAAGGAAAGCATGATAAAATTCTCCTTCACTGTGACAATCGTGAATGACCGATCGCATTCTTACTGCTGGTTCATTCTCCAAGTAGCCACACATAAATTCTAATCTGTGTTCTAATGACCAGTTGGGAGGAAAACAATGAGAGAATTGATGAAGCCACGCTTGTGGATGAATGTCGTTGTCAGAATTCTTAAATGTTCTGAATTTACGTGTAGTAATGAACAGCTTATAGTCAAAATCATCATGTCGGCGAGTCGCATGTCGGTCATTGTTACGTCGTTTCGGCGGTTCCATCTCAAAATTCGGTGTACCTTGCCAATTTCTTTCATAATTTCCGAAGTGCTCTGTGTTATTATTTTGTGGCTGTTCCGTATTTCTATGTCCCTCTTCCCGTATTGGAGTGCGACTGTCCTCTGAAATACGTAATTGTTGTATTACCTGTGTCAGCTGATCTTGTACTTCCCGGATTGGTGTTGCGTACTAATTTGATTCAGACTTTGTTTGAATTTCCTAATTTGTTCGCACTCTTCTATGTCATTAAAGATCACCGGTTTTGTGTCATTCAGATTATTATCTACCTTCGTAGATAAATTAGTGAACTGATCCGAAAGTTCGGCTACTTTCTCCGATAGTGAACACATTTCCTCAGTGTGTTTTTCTGAACCAAGTTTCAGAGTGTCCATTTGAGTTGAAATCGAATCTACGGTGTCCTTTAAGTTTTTCTGAGTTCTTGCAAGTTGCGTAACCGAATCGGTGGATGCAACTGAGTCCATTTTAGCTTGCAAGGTGTCGTGATTTTCACGAACAAGTTTGCAATTCTTTTATGGCTGCTTCGTGATTCTGTAATGCGTTTTCATGCCGCGAAAAAATAGGTTGGAAATGCTCACAAATTTGTGTTTTTACGTCATTACAGATTTTTTGACATTTCGATTCAATGTTATGTAACTCAGTAGTTAAATCTTCACGTGTTTGTTCAAGTGTGGTGTCTAACTTCCGAAGATTTTGTCCCATTGTGTCTAACTTTTGAAGATTATGTTCCATTGTGTCCAACTGTTGCTGTGTTTGTCTCTGATTTTGTTCCATTGTGTCTAACTTTTGAAGATTATGTTCCATTGTGTCCAACTGTTGCTGTGTTTGTCTCTGATTTTGTTCCATTGTGTCTAACTTTTGAAGCTTTTGCTGTGTTTGTCTCTGATTTTGTTCCATTGTGTCTAACTTTTGATGCTTTTGTCCCATTTGTTGCATTAATTGTAATAACAGTGCACTGGTGTCTGAAACATGTTCCTTAGTACTATTCGGCAATGCATTTGAACCGGCAATATTCGCAGTTTGAAAAAGAGAAAATGTGTCTTGACTTATTTGAGAAACCGGTGAGGACGCAAAACCTGAATCTACAGTATTTGCAAAAATGTGTCCTGTCATTTCGGACTCCTGAGGCGAGCGGTTGCCAACCGATCGAACGATTATGCTTCCCTGTTCACTAATTGTGTCACTGTCTACACCATTGTTTGCAGCCCGCTCCATTTCCCTATGTACAATTACCAAATTACTACTTTGAACATTAGTTAATTCATTACATGGTGGCGCTAACACACTGCTTTCGTCTTCGCTGTCATTTCTCAGTTTACTTTGGAGCCTAGTATTACGTTTTTCACAGGCCATTATAGTCACAATATTTCACACGACAACACAGAAAAGCACTATTTGAAGAGCAAAATAAGAAAACACATTAACATAGCACTGAAAATAATAACTAGTTAATTGCAAGCGCAGCTGCGAAATACTTCGTGCAAATCTACATGCATGCCACAACTGTTTTACTGTACAACAATGAAAGACTGCAGCTACAAAGGAAATTCTCTCTATGATTACGCGCTAGCAATAAACAAAGGCTATACTAACTACACAAACTACAAGAAAAATCAGAAGATTCCAGTGAGGTATCCTCGGCTAAGGGTCGACATATGAAACGTCCCCTTAGAAAAATTTATACGAGACTGGTCTATATGAAACGTCCCCTTAGAAAAATTATACACGACTGTGCTTAAACTGACACACAATAGTTTTTAGCGCAACGCAATCTGACTTTCAATAATCCCTACAAAAGAATGGCCCTGACTAACATTAACCTATACCTTTCACAAATCACTTACCTCACAAAAAATCTTCGTTACTCGAACTACTGCAATACAGCGAGCACCACTACTGCCAGCTAAATAAAAGATTCAAACTATGGAAGGCACTAACTACTGATACGCACAGTTAGCAAATGAAAGATTTTAATAGAGAACAAACAATGTATTTACATTAATAATCATAATATATATATATATATATATATATATATATATATATATATATATATCATGACATCAATTCTTACAAATTTCAAAACTTCGCCATCTCTCTCCCCACGTCCACCACTGCTGGCAGCTCACCTCCAACTGCTACGCGCTGTTAGCATCCAGCTGCCGCTGCCCAACACTACAATGGCAGACAACAATGCAAACCAGCCACAGACTGCACACGGCACAGCCAGTGATTTTTATACAGAGCGCTACGTGGCGGCGGCGTTACCAATAATAAAACCTAAACAGCCTACTTACAATATAACTGCTACACTGACCTAAGTCATGGCGCTGAAGTGGTGTGTATGGGCCAGTCTGTTGAGTAATGTAACTTCTGAAAGGTACTGAAGGCGTTGCAGTTCAAAAGCAAGTGCAAACACTACATGGTGGAGACGTACAAGTTTTTTTATTTGGCCATACAAGCCAGTTTAGGGATCAGTTAAAGATATTACGGATTTAATAGTATTCGCTAGGTACTTACACTGTGCCATTGGGGGCCCATCCGTATATCTTAGTGACTGTCAGCTCTCCTGATGTGATGGCTTTCGTGGAATTCCCGGTCACTTTGACCAAGTGAGGGAAACTGACGTTGTTGTCATGCGGCTGCCACAGGATCGTCACGTAAGTTGAAGTCTCCTTTCCTTTTTGGAAATACGCTGGATGTATGTCTACCCAGCCGTTCTTCTGCTCTATTTTTAAGACCTAGAACGTAATAATGTGGCATCAGCATCATACATCACGAAACGAGAAGTGCATCGATAATGGATGCAGAGTAAGCTACGATAAAGTAGGTTATTACATGTGATACTCATACAGCATATTCAATGTACTCGTTAATACGATAGAAACATATACATTACTGGCCATTAAAATTGCAACATCAAGACGAAATGCAAATGATAAACGGGTATTCATTGGACAAATATATTATACTAGGACTGACACGTGATTACATTTGGGTGCATACATCCTGAGAAATCAGTACCCAGAACAACCACCTCTGGCCGTAATAACGGCCTCGATACCCCTGGGCATTGAATCAAACAGAGCTTGGATGGCGTGTACTGGTACAACTGCCCATGCAGCTTCAACAGGATAACACAGTTCATCAAGAGTAGTGACTGGCGTATTGTGACGAGCCAGTTGCTCGGGCACCATTGACCAGACGTTTTCAGTTGGTGAGACATCTGGAGAATGTGCTGGCCATGACAGCAGTCGAACATTTTCTCTGTCCAGAAAGACTCGTACAGGACCTGCAACATGAGGTCGTGCATTATCCTGCTCAAATGTAGGATTTCGCAGGGATCGAATTAAGAGTAGAGCCACGGGTCGTAACACATCTGAAATGTAACGTCCACTGTTCAAAGTGCCGTCAAAGCGACCAAGAGGCGACCGAGACGTGTAACCAATGGCACCCCATACCATCACGCCGGGTGATACGACAGTACGGCGATGACGAATACACGTTTCCAATGTGCGTTCACCGCATTGCCATTCGTGCACCCAGGTTCGTCGTTGAGTACACCATCGCAGACGCTCCTGTCTGTGATGCAGCGTCAAGGGTAACCGCAGCCATGGCCTACGTACTGATAGTCCGTGCTGCTGCAAACGTCGTCGGACTGTTCGTGCAGATGGTTGTTGTCTTGCAAACGTCCCCATCTGGTGACTCAGGGATCGAGGCGTGCCTGCACGATCCGTTACAGTCATGCGGATAAGAGCCTGTCATCTCGACTGCTAGTGATACTTGGCCGTTGGGATCCAGCACGGCGTTCCGTATTACCCTCCTGAATTCTCCGATTTGATATTCTACTAACAGTCATTTTATCTCGACCAACGCGAGCAGCAATGTCACGATGCGATAAACCGCAATCACGATAGACTACAATCCCGACCTTTATCAAAGTCGGAAACGTGGTGGTACGCATTTCACCTCCTTACACGAGGCAACACAGCAACGTTTCACCAGACAACGCCGAGTCAACTGCTGTTTGCGTATGAGAAATCGGTTGGAAACTTTCCTCATGTCAGCGAGTTGTAGGTGTCGCCACTGGCGCCAACCTTGTGTGAATGCTCTGAAAAGCTAATCATTTCCATATGACAGCATCTTCTTCCTCTCGGTGAAAGTTCGCGTGTGTAGCACGTCATCTTCATTTTAATGGCCAGTAGTGTACTTCGTTCCTGTACAAACGCTCTTAATATTTCAAAATGTGTCGCAGGTCGTACATGTTATTAACTGAATTACTCGCCGATTATAAGGACTTCCCGATGGTGTTCGTTAAGCTCCCACACTGTCACCTAATGAATTATATACAATCCGCTTTGAGACTGGATTTAAGAGTTCCTAGCCAGAAGAACACGAATGTCATACTTATTGGAGATAAAGCTTCTGCTCTGGATTTACCCCAATAGCGTTCACAATTTATTCGGATATTATATGTCGTTAATTTGGTAGAAACAAATGAATCAATCTGTTAATCAGTCGATCTTGGTGGCGAGCCAAGCAACGTGCGTAAACGAAACCTTAGCTATAGATATGACGTTTCCATGGACTGTAGAAGGCAAGTAATACCAAATGGCAAGTAAATGAGAAATGTAGTAATTTTGACACAGTGCGACCAAATGTCACAAGAAGTGTTCCATATTTATGCCCTGTCCTTCTACAAAAGATTTACACTTAATCTGTTTGCCACTCGTTTGTCATTTTCTGCTGCAATTTGTTTTTGTTTTACAGTTGAGGATAAAGTTTAAAGAATGCACGAAACAATGCATCACAAATCGTTTTTACAGTAATTTGTTGAAACCTTTGTTACTGTATTGGTGGTTGTGCAGGAATATCATGTTTCCTACATACAGTGAATGGAAAATTCTTAGTAGTATTTAGTCATTAGTTGCTGTGTTTATTAAACCCAGTGCCATCTGTGGTCTAAAACGGGTTGTATTGTACACATGTATTTGCAAAGGGTACGTCATAAAAGTTGTTTCATTATGTCAAATAAAGTACCTTAAAAATTCATAGAAATAAAAATAAATTACCATATGTATGAGAAGTCATCAAGTGAGAATGGCTTGAATGATTTGATTGAATTTTTGTTGTTACTTTCGTTATTGTTAGGACAAGGATTGTATGAAAGAAAATGTTTGGAAAAACCACCGAAAAAGTCGAAAATTAAATTGAGTTATGAGATTCCATCAATTGAGGCCGGCTTGATCGACTGGTTTAACAGTACTTTGAATGAAAAATAAAATTAAAAAACAGTGCCTTCAGTTTCTCATTCCTGCTGTTACATGTTTTGTAAACAAACAAAAAAATCGGTTTGACAGTTTATATATGTATATAATATACAAATAGATATGTAATACATAGGGTGATTTTTTTCACCAAGTACGATGCCTAGGGATTGATCGATGAGAAGAAGCGGAACAAGAAAGGTCTAATGAACTTAAGATTGGAAATGCATGGTTTCCATGCTGGAGACCATTTATTCAGTCATACTTTGTTACAGAGACTGCGGCCTAATGGGCGCTGTATCATGCAGCCACAGTTAGAGTGTGAATGGTTTCCTCCTAGAGCAGGGCCGGCCAGAAATTCTGCACGCGTGCGGTGCTCCTGCACATGTCCAACTTCCGGGTCACAGCGTGCACGCCGCAGCCGTCAGCGTTCATGTAGTGCATGTTTCTACGCACAGATGTCGCTCCTCTGTTACACAAAGTGCGTTATCGACACCTCGTATGTATATCACAACCTGGGCTGTATCTGTAAGATCTGTTGCTTCATCGAGCGCAACAGAGAAAGCAATAACGTATTTAGCCTTATTTATTAGCTGCCTGTGCAGTTCGCCGGCCATAGCACTGATACGTCTTGTCACTGTTTGTCTGGATAGACTGATTTCTTGAAACCTGCTAACGTTCGTGGGACACACAAGTTCTGCAGCATCAATCAGACACCCTTTCACAAACTCTCCTTCGGAAAAGGGTTTCCCAGATTGTGCAATTCTTAATGCGATTTTAAAACTTGCTCGCAGAGAAGATTTAGTGTGGTTGTCATTCTGGAAAATTGAAAATAGTGAATTGTACAGCGTACAGTAAAACAGACGTAAATGTAACACAAGAATATAAGAGTTCAAGAAGTATGAGTTACTTTGACGTACAGTAAAATCGAGTTGATGTGTTTCATCCATTTTCTTAAGGACATTTATTTTTGCTTGCCGATCTTCACTGTAGAGTACACTACACTCGTCTTTGTGATATGTATTGTAATGTCTTTCAATTGAAAACTTACGCTGACCGCCTATTTTTCGGCGGCACAGCAAACGCTGTGAGTTTTCACCAACGGCTACAAAAAAGAATTGCAGTTCCCAGTCAGTTTTAAACGACTGAGAACATAGATCTCCCGTCCTTTGCTTTTTCACAGTACTTGCCATTTCTCAGTACTTCTCTGTTAAGGTTGCGGTCACCAGGGGTAAACGAGACTGGATATGTTGCGTTCTTGCTTGCACAACTTGGAAGTGAAGCCGCCGCCGTTCATTTAGGACGCATGTCTAATAACAGATGTCGCTGTCGCACACGCGCGCACATGTGCAGCACTTCCGCACGTCTGCATACTGTGCAGCGTTCTGCCGGCCCTGTCCTAGAAGTTGGCACTGTTCCTCATACGTCATGCCCTACCTCCATTTCCTGCCATAGTGACTGGTAATGTTGTGTCCGATTCACTTTTATTGCTGACTCACCTTGAAGTGGATGTGATAGAGCGTTGTACACAATGGCTGGTTCCTCTTATTCCGCCTCAGTTACACTATGTCGGCGATTGCTGCGCTAACACCGTTTCCACGTAAGCGTACTCCATAATTACCACGCAAACATTGGGGTTACCCTCGTCTGGAATGAGACGTTCCTGGCGGGGGGGGATCCACTGGGGGCCGAACCGCACAACAACCCCGGGCTCGGTGTGGGGCGGCGGTGGGGTGAGTAGACTGTTGTAGCCTGTTGTGGGGTTGTGTACCACTGAGGGCTATGGCGGGTACGAAGCCTCTCCGTCGTTTCTAGGTCCCCAGTCCAATACATACATACGGAAAGGCAAATTGCAACGGGCGGCAGTCAGCAAGGTAGTATCAGGAGACCCATCCCGCCGAAAACAGCCGCACCTTTCAATTTTTGCGACAGTGTTTCGCCGTTTGTCTCAGATAGGGTTGTCTCAGGAAGCAGGAAATAATGAATAATTAGACGTTTTTTGTTCCGTATCCTCTAATCGATCAATCCTTAGAGTTTTACGCGATGGAAGAAATCACCCTTGATAGAGGGGAAATGTTGTTACCGAAAGTCTCGAAAAGTTCTTGACCGATTTACTACAAATTTTTACTCAATACTCTAACGAAAGTTCGGACGGACATACGCTATAAATTTTTGAAAGATACATAATTTATACATATATAAGAAATATACAAAGTGAGAAGCGTTGTTACCGCATATCTCTAAAAGTTCTTTACCGAATTACTTGCAATTTTTACGCGATTAACTAACATTCTGACGGACTTAAGCTATATATTTTTTACATATTTTGTATTTGTTTTCTTACGTTTATCAATGTGTGTTTAATACATAAAGGTGAAATATTGTTACCAAAAATCTGGAAAATCTTGATGGATTTGCTTCAAATTTTTACACAATGCTCTACTGAAAATTCAGACGAAAATAGACATAGAAAGAGAGGGAGGAGCATGTGAACAGAGAGAGAGAGAGAGAGAGAGAGAGAGAGAGGGAGGGAGAGAGAGAGAGAGAGAGAGAGAAAGAGAGACAGAGACAGAGACAGAGAGAGGAGGTTGTGCACAGAGAGGTGGGGGGAGAAGAAGTTACACAGAGCAAGTGAATATTCAGACAGAGGCGGATATAGAGAGATAAGAATGGGATGGGCAGAGAGGGAGGGAGGAGATTAGACACAGAGAGGTGTGTAAGGAGGAGTTGTACTGAGAGAGGGGGGTTGAGAGGATGAGCAGAGAAAGCGGGGAGGGGGAGATGTAATTTAGGATGTATATGCAATTCCCATATACACTCAGCAAATGCAAAGCATTGCTGGGTTTGCCAGTTGAAAATATTAAGACCTGACAAGAACACAAGCAAATTCGTACGTTTTGAATAACAGTTATGCAATTAGCAGTGAAACAACGCAACCCTGTAAACATCACGCTTGGTGCTGGCAGAGTCAAGTTCTAACGCAACTCCCCAGTTCTGACTCATGTGCGTACAGACGAGTGAATCAGTTTGGAATCATTTTGTACCATTGTCTTAGAGAATGGAGCTACGTGTCTAGGGTTTTAGGACTGGCATATCTGTTACTAACTGAAATGTGCATATATGTCGATGTTACCAAACGTTATTGTATGATTAATAGAAAGATGGGTATTAGCAGTGCACTTGTTGGTTAATTGTGGACTGTTTGTAGAAAAATCAAATTTCAGATTCTGTATAGATATTCCCCCCTCAGCTGTCTGTTCACGCTACAGTATTGCAGCCCAAATGCTACGGAACGAACGGTTAGTATAAAACCATATTCAGGAAGAAGTACTTTACCTTTTCCCCAGCAATTTGCTTCACGTCATTTGAAAGGTGGTAGATCACATCTTGCCTTACGTTTGCAGTGCGATTCATCCACCAAGCCATTACGGTGTTGTCGTCAACCCACGCCATTGAATCAAGGTAGTGATGTCTGTAATAAAAAGTTGTTTCTCTCTGTTATACAACCGCTTAAATAGAAAAATTATACGCATGTAACTTGAGAGATAGTTAGAAAATTATGTACTTTAGTTTGAAGTATGTAGTCTTCTGTCTATTATTATGAGAAAGGAATTAATTCCTCTGGCATCTTTTAAGGTATAAACTTGTCTCAACACACACTATTATGTACTTTTAAATCTAATATGTGTGATGTTTCCCTGATTCCGCAATCGTCAACATTTCTAGTCCTTGTTGTAGTCTAGCCACCGACTAGCTCCAGCATAAATAACTGGGGTGAGAGACATGGAAAGGTGATGGAATGGGAAAGAAATAGGAAACAGACTTCCCAGTTGCCTTGTCCGACAGAATAGACAACATTCATATCTACAATTCTATGGGTGCAAAAGCTGTTTTGGAAAAAGTTTCAACGTAGATGCACAACCAGCGTCCGATCTACGAGAGTCGGAAACTGCGAATAGAGCGTTAATGGGCTGGGGGGTTGGGAATTTGAGTTTGACGGAAAGCGTGTCCGGATGTCCGAGGCGGTTAATGCAACTATTCTGCAGAAGTGAAGCAACTGGGTTTGAACCCCGGTCCCGCGCGAATTTTGAACTCTCACCGTTGCATAGCCGCAAGGCCCTATGCGGCTGGAAGTAATTATTTCCTTCCCATTCACCATCACGTTTCCTTTCCATTCCTTTCATCCCAATTATTCGTGTATGTGTCCTAGCTGCTTCATCTGGAGTGGCATCAGTTCTGTCGGGCAGGCCGTAGTGGCTGAACGGTTCTATGCGCTACAGTCTGGAATCGCGCTACCGCTGCGGTCGCAGGCTCGAATCCTGCCTCGGGCATGGATGTGTGTGATGTCCTTAGGTTAGTTAGGTTTAAGTAGTTCTAAGTTCTAGGGGACTGATGACCTCAGAAGTTAAGTCCCATAGTGCTCAGAGCCATTTGAACAATTTGTTCTGTCGGGCATGTCTGGCGAAACAGACACCACTCATATCTATAGCTGCAGCAGGCTCTACTCTGGAACACACTCTACAGTGCCAAATTCTACAGACATTCAACCTACTGTAAGTAGCATACTCTTGTAATTACCTCCATTTGTTCTTCTGTAAAAAAAATTCATTTCTCGCTTGTTGTATAATAATTAATATGTATTACTTATAATATTCTAAGTATATAGGAGAGAACGCATAGATGGAAAGAGTAAATTGAAGGCCTGTACGAGGGGAAATATTTGGCTAATGTGATAGAAGATGAAACAGGAATCGATATAGAACAAAGAGGGGATTCACTATTACAATCAGAATTTAAAAGAGCTTTGAAAGACTTAAGATCAAATAAGGCAGAAGGGATAGATAACGTTTTACCACAATTACTAAGATCATTGGAAGAAGTGGCAACGAAATGACTATTCACGTTGGAGGTATGAGTCTAGCGATATACGATCTCACTTTCGGAAGAATATCATCCACACAATTCCTAAAACTGCAATAGAAGACAAGTGCGACAATTATCGCACAATTAGCTTAACAGCTCATGCATTCAAGTTGCTGGCAAGAATAATATACTGAACTAGAGAAAAGAAAATTGAGTTTGTGTTAGATGATGATCTGTTTGACATTAGGAACGGGAATGGCAGTTGTCACCTTGCGATTGATAGTGGAAGCAAGACTAAATAAAAATCAAGGCCCATTCATAGGACTTGTCGACATGGAAAAAGTATTCGGTAATTTGAAATGGTGCAAGATGTTCAAAATTCTAAGGAAAATAGGGGTCAGCTGTAGGGATAGACAGATAATATACAACTTGTACAAGATCCAAGCGGAAATGATAAGAATAGAACACCAAGGACGAAGTACTCGGATTAAAAAGGACCTGAGACAGGGATGTAGTCTTGCACCCATACTGTTCAATCTGTACATTGAAGAAGCAATGATGGCAATAACAGAAAGTTCAGGAATGGAATTAAAATTCTAGGTAGAAGGATATCAATGATAAGATTCACTGATGACATTGCTACCCTGAGTGAAAGTGAAGAAAAATTATATGATCTGCTGAATGGAATGGTGTAATGAGTACAGAATATGGACTGAGAGTAAATCGAAGAAAGACGAAATTAATGAGAAGTAGCAGAAATGAGAACAATGAGAAACTTAACATCAGAATTTACGGTCAGTAGATGAAGTTAAGAGGTCACTAAGTAGATGAAGTTAACGAATTATGCTATCTAGGCAGCCAAATAACCAATGACGGACGGAGCAAAGAGGACATCAAAAGCAGAATAGCACTGGAAAAAAGAGCGTTCCTGTCCAAAAGAAGTCTACTACTAGAAAAACGATGCCTTAATTAGAAGAAAAATTTCTGAGACTATGCGTTTGGAGCACAGCATTGTGTGATAGTGAAGCAAGGACAGTGATAAAACAGGAACAGAAGAGAATCGAAGCATTTGAGATGCGATGCTACAGAAGAATTTTGAAAACTAGGTGGACTGAGAAGAAAATAAATGAGGAGGTTCTGCACAGAATCGCAGAGGAAAGGAATATGCGGAAAACACTGATAAGATGAAGGTACCGGATACTGGGACATCTGTTAAGATACCAGCGGAATAACTTCCATGGTACTAGATGGGGCTGTAAAGGGTAAAAACTCGAGAGGGAGACAGAGATTGGAATATATATAGCAAGTAATTGAGAACATAGGTTGCAATTGCAACTCTCAGATGAAGAGATTGGCTCTGGAAAGGAATTCGTGGAGGGCCGCATCAAACCAGACAGAATGATGACTCAAAAAAAATGTATTCATTTTTAATCGATATTATACATGCCTGTACTTTATACCCTTAACTTATTACAAAAATAACTTTTACTATATGAGGGTGTTGGAGTGTAAAATCAGCCGCTTCAAAATGCATAAATTTCCTTGTATCTAAATTTGTACAACTTCTGTAGCTTTTAACAGAGTTTCCACCTTGCTGAGAAACTGCTACTTGCACTAATTATGTAGGAATTTCTTGTGTGCCCATTTCAATGTTTCTTTTAGTGCATAACAAGATTCTGCGGAGTTGTGCAGACTTTCTAAACCCAGTAACCTCCCCCCCCCCCCCAACCACCACCCCCACCCTGCTGCTGCATGTTTCTCGGAGCTGAAGGCAAATCTGTATTCGTGCGAGGAAGTGCATTCGATGTTACACAAATGCTGCCTATAGAAGCCGAAGCGTTCACTCATACGTGTTCTTTCAAGCGGTACACTTCACAGCTCTCGCTACGTGATGACAAATCCATTTCGAGACAAAGAAAACAGATTATGGCAGCTTCGTGTAAACAACACGTGACTGTTTTAATTGATGAATGTAAGCTGAAACTGTGTCTTTTTCACACCAGAAGTAAAGATGTCACAAAAGACACAAAATGTGTTAGAGCACTAAAAGAAATATGTTCTATGTTAAAGACTAGCCTGCAGACAAAAGTGAAGCAGTGGAATACCTCAGTAGTTTGGCACCTGGTGCAGTGTTTTAAATTGTGCCGCCTGCTGTCCTCTCCACAACCCCGACTAAACCTACAAGGTGAAGCGAAATTCGCGCCCTCGACCTTAGCAACACGACACCTCGCTTGCCAGTGATAAAAAAATCTCTCTCCCAAAATTTCGTTCGGCGAGTATATCCGGCAGAAAAAGGACTTTAAAGAGTGACAATCTGGCAACCCTGTAACTATATATGTGGTAACTCTCTGTCAGTACATATTGGATGTACCGTGCAGTTGGTACAGGGTATAACGTTTTGGGTTAGCATGCAGGAGGTCGTGGGTTAGATCCTGGGTTGAGGCATACGTTTTTTATTTGGTAAATATAGTCCATGTGGTAGGGTATATGGCATCATAATCGTCAACAGCGACTGCAGCGGGTCCTCCAGAAAACATTTGCACTTACAAGCTACAATTGTAGAAATGGAAGATCGGTCAGCTTTGGGAGAAGCCCTTTCCACATCGTGGGCTTGAATTTATTCGCACCACATTATCTACTTTATGCGAAACCTGTTTCCCTTGTACCTTCCTCCAACGGTCTCATAGATTAGTACCAACTATTATACCTGCCTCGTTCAGGCCTACATTTCGTTAAGGCCTTACGTTACCAGTAGGGCTAGCAATGTGCTTTGCGAATAACGTCCAAACTCGGTTACTATTTGTATGTATTATCACCATGGTCCCACTAATTATGCCTTTCAGCACTGAGTTTGGTAACCGCATGCTGTTTAGTACGTATCTCAATACATTATTATTATTATTATTATTTCTTTCCTTTCTCAGACGTTATGTCTTGCTAAAAATGGAAAGTGACGCGGACCTTGATCAAGCGTGACTTCGTTTTAACTGTATGGTATATGTTACATTGCATTTAGGAACTTTAGGGTAATTGAACATGTATCAATAATTATAGATTTCAGTAGTTGTATATATACGTTTGGATGCAGCTGTTTTGCGTTGATGTACTGGTGGATATTGTGTGGTATAACTCCTGTAGTTGATAGTATAATTGGTATGATGTCAACTTTAACCTGATGCCACATGTCCTTGACTTCCTGAGCCAGTTGGATGTATTTTTCAATTTTTTCTCCTGTTTTCTTCTGTATACTTGTTGTATTGGGTATGGATATTTCGATTAGTTGTGTTAATTTCTTCTTTTTGTTGGTGAGTATGATGTCAGGTTTGTTATGTGGTGTTGTTTTATCTGTTATAATGGTTCTGTTCCAGTATAATTTGTATTCATCATTCTCCAGTACATTTTGTGGTGCATACTTGTATGTGGCAACGTGTTGTTTTATTAGTTTATGTTGTATGGCAAGTTGTAGATGAATTATTTTTGCTACATTGTCATGTCTTCTGGTGTATTATCTATTTGCTAGTATTGTACATCCGCTTGTGTTGTGATCTACTGTTTTTATTTGTTGTTTGTAAAGTCTGCATTTATCTGTTGTGGAATTGGGGTCTTTAATAATATGCTTGCTGTAATATCTGGTGTTTATTGTTTGATCCTGTATTGCAATCATGAATCCTTCCGTCTCACTGTATATATTGCCTTTCCTTAACCATGTATTGGATGCGTCTTGATCGATGTGTGGCTGTGTTAGATGATACGGGTGCTTGCCATGCAGTGTTTTCTTTTTCCAATTTACTTTCTTCGTATCTGTTGATGTTACGTTATCTAAAGGGTTGTAGAAATGGTTATGGGATTGCAGTGGTGTAGCCGATGTATTTATATGAGTGATTGCTTTGTGTATTTTGCTAGTTTCTGCTCGTCCTATAAATAAATTTCTTAAATCGTCTACCTGTCCATAATGTAGGTTTTTTATGTCGATAAATCCCCTTCTTCCTTCCTTTCTGCTTAATGTGAATCTTTCTGTTGCTGGATGTATGTGATGTATTCTATATTTGTGGCACTGTGATCGTGTAAGTGTATTGAGTGCTCCTAGGTCTGCGTTACTCAATTTCACTACTCGAAATGAGTAATTCAATATTGGTATAGCGTAAGTATTTATAGCTTTTCTCTTGTTTCTTGCTGTCAATTCTGTTTTCAGTATTTTTGTTAGTCTTTGTCTATATTTTTCTTTTAGTTCTTCTCTAATATTTTTATTATCTATTCCTATTTTCTGTCTGTAACCTAGATATTTATAGGCATCTGTTTTTTTCATCATTTCTAAGCAGTCGCTGTGGTTATCCAATATGTAATCTTCTTGTTTAGTGTGTTTTCCCTTGACTATGCTATTTTCCTTACATTTGTCTTTTCCAAAAGCCATATTTATATCATTGCTGAATACTTCTGTTATCTTTAGTAATTGGTTGAGTTGTTGATTTGTTGCTGCCAGTAGTTTTAGATCATCCATGTATAGCAAATGTGTTACTTGGTGTGGGTATGTTCCAGTAATATTATATCCATAATTTGTATTATTTAGCATGTTGGATAATGGGTTCAGAGCAAAGCAGAACCAGAAAGGACTTAATGAGTCTCCTTGGTATATTCCACGCTTAATCTGTATTGGCTGTGATGTGATATTATTTGAATTTGTTTGGATATTAAGTGTGGTTTCCCAATTTTTCATTATTATGTTTAGGCACTGTATTAATTTAGAATCTACTTTGCATATTTCCAATATCTGTAGTAATCATGAGTGGGGTACACTATCAAAAGCTTTTCGGTAATCAATGTATGCGTAGTGTAGCGACCTTTTTTTAGTTTTGGCTTGATATGTCACCTCTGCATCTATTATCAGTTGCTCTTTACACCCTCGTGCTCCTTTGCAGCAGCCTTTTTGTTCTTCATTTATAATTTTGTTCTGTGTTGTATGTGTCATTAATTTCTGTGTAATGACTGAAGTTAATATTTTGCATATTGTTGGTAGGCATGTTATGGGGCGATATTTTGCTGGGTTTGCTGTGTTATTATTATTATTATTATTATTATTATTATTATTATTATTATCATTCTATCGCTAGGATGTGGAAACATCACGTCTATTACCGTCAGGGAAACAGTGTAATTCGAAACCGAACATTTCATGGTTAGCGGTGTCGGGATGAATCACGCAGAACGATATCTGTCAGAAGGATAAAGTGCATTAGATGGGACAGCGCGCAGGACTGACGGTGAGTTTATACTGTATGCTCTGTCCAGGGACTAGAAGTGAGCGGAGTAACGCTCCCGTGACAGACTCCAATGTACACGCGTACACGTATCGAATTTTCTCATTGTAAATCTCTAAATCAGTGTGGCAGACATGTGGCATAGAAAAACGATGTATATGTGGATATGCTTCTTGTCCTTGGTGCATGTGATAACCAGTCTGGTGTTGCCGCTCGTGAATTTGCTGCTAGATATCCTCGTCGACGCCATCCAGTAAAAATGTGTTTTGTCATCTGGAGCTGCGCCTTCAGGAGTCAGGTTGTCTCCTTCCACCATCGCGTGACAGAGTTCGTCCACGGACTCGCTGTACCCTAGCTTTTAAGGAAGCTATTCTGGTTGTACACCAAGAACCTCAGTGAAGTACACGTAGCGTAGCAAGACAGCTGCATGTCTTGCAAAGTATCATCGTTAACATGCTGTACGAGCATGGACTACACCCCTATCATTATGCTTTCAGGCAACACCTGCATACTGCACATCGCCATCAGAAAATTGCAATTCTGTGAATGATTCCAATAACAACAGGAAGCCAACGATGACTTCGTGAAAACCGTAATTTGGTCAGATGAACCAGCTTTCACTCGTAAGGGTGTCTTCAATATGAACAATGTCCACCACTGGTGTGAGGTTAACCCGCACATCACCCACGACCGTGGATACCGAGTTCGCTTTGGTATCAAAGTCTAGGCCGAGATCTTGGGCGACAGGTGGCTGGGCCCTACATATTGTATGACTGGTTGACTGCACGAAGGTATTATGCATTCCTCTCGAACTATCTGCCTGATGCGCTGGAAGATTTTTCACTACATGTTTGGCAGAGGATATGGTGCACCTCCACACTCTGGAATTAATGTGCGGCAGTATTTGGACAGAACATTTCCAGGGAAATGGCTCGGATGTGGAGGTCCAGTTGCATCACCGCTTTCACCTGACCTAAATCCCTTGGATTTCTTCCTGTGTGGACACCTGAAGGAGTACATGTAGTCTACTCAGCCGAAGAATGTGGAAGAGTTGGTAGGGCATGTCCATGCTGCTCTCGTTACTGTGCATGCACCTTTGGTCGAAGGGACCAGAGCTGTATGATCCGGTGAGCTGCACAATGTGTGGCCTCGGGGGAGGTCGCTTTGGGTTTCTGTTGTTCTGAGGACAACATATTCTGTTGGGAAGATCATGCGGTCGTTAATATGTACATTATTATTATCAATAGTTGCTAATGTCTGAGCCCTCAATTACGTGCAGTATAAATGACAAATAGATGTTGTGTTATTGTACTGTGCTGTCACCTTTAGCATTTCGAAACTAATATTGTTTTTGTAGTTATTCTGTTCTATGACAGGTCATTTGTTTCAACTGTCTATTTCTTATTTGCCTAACCACGTATTTCTTATGTTCAGCGGTACAAAATGTTGTAAATTTAGGATAGTGTGACTTAAGAAATGGTGTATATTACAAAATAAAATGTCAGAATGAATTTAGCAAATAAAAAAAATGCGCCCCAACCCAGGATCGAACCCTCGACCTGCTACACGCTAACCAAAACCTCACAGTACAACCATTACGTGCTGACAGAGATAGTTACAATACATGTAGTTACAGTGTTGCCAGACTGTCACTCCTTAACGCCCTTTTTCTGCCGGATGTACTCACCGGACGAAATTTTGTGAGAGACATTTTTTTATCGCTGGCATGTGAGGAGTCGCGCTGTGAATCCCGAGTGCGCGACTTTCGCTTCACCATATACAGTAACGTAAGCAAAACGCAATGTTTTTATGAATGGAGATAAATAAGTAATACTCATTTTTGTAAGTAACATAGTTTGACTGGTTATTAATGGAGCAACACAAATAACAACTATCATCTTAGTGATAGATGACTTCAAAGTGTGGCTCAGAATCTCTTCATTCTAACTTTTTTGCTGCAAATCTTGAAACTGTGTAATCAAAATTGGTACCTTTAGCTACACTATTTTCGACTGACTAAGGTACCCAACTAGAGGCTCGTAGTGGACCTAAGATATTTCTTAAACAGTTTGAGTTTTGAAAAACTCATCTCACACACACAGATCTAAGACAAATCTTAACGCCAAAATGAGATTGGGAGCAGATTCAGAAAATTCGTATTCAACTACGAAATGAAAGAATCTTAATGGTGAGCAATTTAAGAGATTCTCTTTTTGGAACTTCGACTGCTTGCCATTACATCATTTGATCAAAAATGTCCGGACACCCCCCCAAAACATACGTTTTGGTGCATTGTGCTGCCACCTACTGCCCGATACTCCATATCAGCGACCTCAGTAGTAATGACATCGTGAGAGGGCGGAATGGGGCATTCCGCGGAACGGAGTTCGAACGTAGTGATTGGGTGTCACTTGTGTGATAAATATGTACGTGAGATTTCCACTCTTCTAAACATCCCTAGCACCACTATTTCCGATGTGATAGTGAAGTGGAAACGAGAAGGAACACGTACCATAAAAGCGTATAGGCCGACATCGACTGCAAGAGACCGTCGACAGTTGAGGAGAGTCGTAATGTGTAATAGGCAGACATCTATCCAGACCATCACACAGGAATTGCAAACTGCATCAGGATCCACTGAAAGTACTATGACAGTTAGGAAGGAGGTGAACAAACC
Source organism: Schistocerca gregaria (assembly GCF_023897955.1). Lineage (NCBI taxonomy): Eukaryota > Metazoa > Arthropoda > Insecta > Orthoptera > Acrididae > Schistocerca > Schistocerca gregaria. Next base: position 96,962,113 of record NC_064924.1, read on the forward strand.
TGGATTTCATGGTCGAGTGGCTGCTCAAAAGCCACACATCAGATCGGTAAATGCCAAAAGACGCCTCGCTTGGTGTAAGGAACGTGAACGTTGGACTAATGAACAGTGGAAAAACGTTGTGTGGAGTGACGAATCACGGTACACAAAGTGGCCATCCGCTGGCTGTGTGTGGGCATGGAGAAAGCCCGGTGAACGTCATCTGCCGGTGTGTCTCGTGGCAACTGCAAAATTCGGAGGCGGTGGTGTTAAACGGTGTGGTCGTGTCTTTTATGGAGGGGGCGTGCACCCCTTGTTGTTTTGCGTCGCACTATCACAACACAGGCCTAAATTTATGCTTTAAGCATCTTCTTGCTTCCCACCGTCGAAGAGTAATTCGGGGATAGTGACTGCATCTTTCAACACGAACGAGCGCATGTTCATAAATGCACGGCCTGTGGCGGAGTGGTTACACGACAATAACATCCCCGTAATGGACTGGCCTGCACAGAGTCCTGCAAGGATGTCATCTGGAAATCTCATTTTAATTGTCAACTAAACTTTTTTCAATCGTGGGAAGTTTCTGTTCTGAGGTTTTAAGTAGATTTCTGGGCTGTGTAACAGCAAAAACATCTGCTATCGTTCCATGGTTTTGTAGCGTGTATCGGTTTCTTCTGAAAACCTGTCGATGCGCTCTTAACATTGACCTTCTCAGTTCCTGGCACAAAATCAACGCCTCGTCTGTAGCCTTCTCTCCAGGCATTATTTTCTTCTTCTTCATATTTCTATGTTTCCATAAGAATGCCCCATCTTGTCACATGTATCCTCTATACATCGAAGTCCTTCATCAGGAAGATAATTTCTCTTGTCTTAACACTTCTCGTCTTAGTAATGCAAATTCCGAACTTGTAAATACTTTCGAACATGGCTGACTTCTTCTAAGACACGAAAAAACACAAAAGTGAGAAATGAAATAATGCAGACAACAGGGTTGACCAGTTCTTCTGATTTCTATGCTTTTCGAAGAATCAGACAGTTCTTCAGTGTACATGAATGTCTGTGGGTAGAAGTTGAGTAAAACACGTGCATACTTTATAAGATTCCAAAAAAAGTTACACATAATGGAACTGTTATGTAATCCGCACAGACTGAATGGTTTGCACTGGGTACAAGCATGCCTTAGGATTACGTTCACGTATCTTGGTTGAACTACACCCATCGTAGAAGCATTGTCGTATCCTTGTCCTCGCCACATTGTTATATCCAGACCATCTTGTTGAATAACTTCTTTTATGCTAACGACTTTCTTCCCAGTTTGCTGTACATAACATAGAAATAACTTTTTTTATTATTTTTGTGTGTGTGTGTGCATGTGACGAATGATTCACTGATTTGATCTATGAGCGAATTGTCTGGCATGCTGTCAAAGATGATACAAAACTACATAGAATTTTTTATATCATTTAAAAACATTTTTTAAAAAATTTCTCGCATATGTGAGATACATTAATTTTGTGTAATGAGGGATAAATAACTTTTATATATTTTGCCCGACTATTTCTGAGTGGACTGTTTTAGTCTGATCAGATGTGCCATTGGTACAGCCTCATACTTAGATAACACTTTGACCAGCTGCAGAAAAATTCCTTTTTTTCTGCCAGAATATGCTCTCAAAGTGCCCACGGAATGGAAGATTTAGTGCAGCTAGCGATCTTTTTATGTTCTATTGGAAATAGGACTTCTTCGTAAAGTTCCGTATTTTTCAAAACAAGATTGATCTTTCACTGAGGTGTCATGGTTGTAAACTTTCAGACTAAGATTCCATCAAGCTTGAAAACTAGTAACAAATTGAGATGTATTGTTGAAACTTTTTTCTGTGCTTAAGATCCTACAGGAAAAATAGTATAAACTGTAGTATAACATCCACGTGTTCAGGACTTTCTCACCGTTTGGGTGATTGACACAGAAGCAATCAGACGTCGCTGTCAATAGCTCATTTTGTCTTATCCTTATCGCCTTATCTGTTAGCAGCCAATTGCTCCATCTTTGTTTTGAAATGCTTCACTCGCTATTTTAATGAAGTCAAATCTTAGATGTTCTGGAACATTGCTCCTACTTTCAGTGGTTTCTTCTTCATTCCCACCCTCTTCATCTGGTGCACTGTCCTATCTTCGTTTACATTATAATTATTTACAAGACCTTATACCTCTTCTTTGAGCTCTTCAGTTTCTTCCTGAATGCCCTCTCTAAATGATTCTTGCCTTTTCGTATTTCTGTCAGATTTAATCTAGGACTGAGATAATTTTACGATATCTTCTTCCATATCATTTTGTCCACGTGCATCTTCTGAACTTGGTGCTAATATAGATAGTTTAACAAAGATCAGCATTGAGCTGACGAAAGACTGGACTTCCAAAACTATGGACCTCCATCTTTTCTATCCTTGGGCGACGTCATTTCATGTTTTTATAAAAAAAATTTAATTATATTTTAGCAAAAAATATATTTTATCTAAAAATTCATTTATTTTAGTCGATAAGAACAACTATTCATTGATAAAACCGAAACATTTATTCAAAAATATTAATTCGTAAAATGTAAACAGCATTTACGTATCAACACTTAGTGACACTGAAATTATTACGTGCAAAATAAAAGCAAACAGTGTCGCTTTGTAGCGATAAAGTACTTTAGTTCTTTAAGTCTTCTCTGCATACAACGTTGGTAAACTTTTAACACATGCTTCCTGACAAGTAGCACACTATTGTAGTGTACCGACTATATATGAGCATATTAGTGTGAACCTGAGCGATGTATTGCACCACCGCTGAAAACGGGTGAGTCGGGATGTCGTCACTGTAATACCTGAGCAAGGCTGAAGCAATGTAGCGAGGGAGGTAAGCTTGCTGAAACAGCGAACTGAGCTGTACCGCATTGACCAGCGCAGCAAGCGGCAAGGTAAATTTCCACACCAACGTTGGCAGCGGTGTTTTAGGATATGTGACCAGTGATGGCGCATATGTAGAACGAGTGTGAAGCAGCCGACTGCATGTGCTGAACATTTTTGTAATGAGGAAATTCTTAGTCTTGCAGGTCTACCAGGAATAAGAGGCTGTGCTGGTTGATGTCGTCACAAGGGACCTGTCAGTAGCTATCGTTTGAGGCCAATCTGGCCAATAGCTCTACACACTAGGACCCTCCCTGGGGAACTTACAAGGGGACCCTGCCTACTCGTTATCACCGATTGTATAGTGTATACAGGACTTGGCCAAAAACCAAAGTGACGGAAGTGACTTTATGTCACCTCGTTGTCTCTGTAGAGCTGTACCATGGAGAAGATGTCGTTTGGTGGCTACTGTCCTATTTCTATAACACAAACTGCACGTGCAGATTAACCGCATTCTTTATTCACAAGAATGGAAAGTTTACATAACTCAGGATATTCGTTGTGGTATCAGCTCTTCTGTATAGTCCACGTTAGCCTCACTGCTAGTGGAGTACAAAGTCCACTATGTTGACAATTATGGTTGTTATGTGCTACCTGTCTCTGAGTTACCAGCGGAGCTTTTTTTCATGCAAATTTGTGCTGAAGTCTTATGGGACCAAGCTGCTGACGTCGTCAGTCCCTAAGCTTACGCACTACTTAATCAAACTTAAACTAACTTACGCTAAGGACAACACACCCACCCATACCCGAGGGAGAACTCCAACCTCCGACGGGGGGAGCTGTGCAGACTGTGACAAGGTGCCTTGGACCACACAGCCATCTTGCATGGCGATACGGCGGAGCTACCTGCTGCTGCGATTCCCTCTGGGCTGCGACTGTGACAGAGTCGAACTAATTGCCCCTCTGGTCCGCGGCAGCTATCTAAATACTGGCGGCCAAGAGGGCGTTGGTGGCGTGTTTCCTGCGAGTCTGTTTTTGGCCTTTCAAAAAAATGGTTCAAATGGCTCTGAGCACTATCTATGGTCATCTATGGTCATCAGTCCCCTAGAACGTAGAACTACTTAAACCTAACTAACCTAAGGACAGCACACAACACCTAGCCATCACGAGGCAGAGAAAATTCCTGACCCCGCTTGGAACCGAACCCGGGAACCCGGGTGTGGAAGACGAGAACGCTACCACACGACCACAAGATGCGGGCTTTTGACCTTTGTCAATCTTCACATAACCACTATACCACATGATGTGCTGGTGCCAGCTTACGCCAGCACAAGTGGGAGCTCCAGTTGGCCAAAGGTTTCGAAAATAACAGCACTTTGTCGTGAGCCGGGTGAGGCATGACTCGTCTACATTAACTTACTTTCGAGGTAGCGGTTGGAGCAGTGGAAAGAGTACAGAATGGTAAATCAGAGGTTGTGGGTTTGAGGCCTTTTGCAGAAGATTTTTTATTTTCAACATTTACCTTACTTACACTATAAATAAACTGAAATAATCTTGCATGTATTTAATAATATTAATTAATAATTTATTAATATTTTCGCAAAAGACAAACAAGAAACGCAAAGGAAAATTTGGGACTATAAATAAATTTCTAGGAAGGAAGTGTAAAATATACATGAGAACTTCATAAATGAAATTTGGTGCTTCAATTACACTCTAAAACAAAAAAAGATGCACCACAAGGAAACTTTCCGAATGGGACAGAAGTCAGCAGATTTGATGTATATGGCAAGCAAATAATTACACTTAAAAAAAAAGTAGATATTTTTTTTTCAAAGTAAAGTGCTTCACAAGTTGAGCTAGTCAATAACTCTTTGGTCCATCGCTGACAGACAGTTATTTGGCTTGGGGTTGATTGATAAAGGTGTTGAATGGTCTTCTGTGGGATATCATTCCACATTCTTTCTAATAGGCGCGTTGGATCGTCAAAATCCTTAGCTGGTTGGAGGGTCCTGTCCGCAATGCTCCAAACGTTCTCAATTGAGGAGACGTCCGGCGACCTCGCTGGCCAAGGTAGGATACGGCAAGCACGAAGACAAGCAGTAGAAACTCTTGCTGAAATGTAAGCCCTGGACGGCTTGCCATGAAGGGCAATAAAACTGGATGTAAAATATCGTCCACATATCTCGGTGCTCTATGGGTGCCACAGTTGATAACCAAAGGCGTCGTGCCATGAAAAGAAATGGCTTCCTAGACCATCACTGCTGATTGTTGGGCTCAATGGCAGGCAACAGTCAGGTTGGTGTCCAGCGTCTGTCTGGAGCATCTCCAGACACGTCTGCTGCCTGAAACCTCATTGACTGGAGAGGAAGGTCTTCAGTGATGAGTCCCGCTTCGAAATGAGCCTCGATGACCTGCGAAGACGTGTTTGGAGACGCTCCAAACAGCGATAGGTATCAACCTGATTGTCACCCACCTTACAGCCCGACAGCTAGGAGTGAGGGTGTGGGATGGCGCTTCTTTTCATAACAGGATCCTTTATTTGTCATCTGTGGTACATGTACAGCACAACGGTATGTCGACGATATTCTACGCCTCGTTTACTTTCCATTCCTGGCAATCCATCCTGGGATTACATTTCAGGAAGATAATTTCCACCCATACATTTCGAGAGTTGTTACTGCTTGTCTTCGCACATGTCAAACCGTACCTTGGCCAGCAAGGTGAGAATATTTGGATCATTATGGTCAGGACCCTCCAACCAGCTCAGGACTTTGACGATTCAACGCGCCAATTGGGCACAGTTTGGCAGAATCAGTGCCAAGCCGTACAACAGCTCGCATAAGGACCAGAGGTGAACCAGCGCGTTATTGACTTGATCAATTTGTGAAACTCCTTCTCTTGAATAAATGATCCAATTTTTATGCAATTGTACTCATTTATTTGCTCCCACATTAAATCAACTTTACTGATTTCCGTCCAATTGAGATACTTCCGCCGGCCAGGGTGGAGCGGTTCTAGGCGCTACAGTCTGGAACCGCGCTACCGCAACGCTAGCAGGTTCGAATCCTGCCTCGGGCATAGATGTGTGTGATGTTCTTAGGTTAGTTAGGTTTAAGCAGTTCTTACTTCTAGGGGTAGGGGACTGATTACCTCAGATGATAAGTCCCATAGTGCTCAGAGCCATTTGAACCATCAGAGCTATTTGATCCATTGTTTTCGGATACTTCCCTTGTGGTGCGTCGTTGTTTTTCTTTTCTTTTTTTTTGTCTTAGACTTTATTATACAGTTAATGATTTACAAGTACTGGGGTGATATTTATCGCAAAAACAGGGTAAGCAGTAATTTTCTCGGCATCTTGTACACATTATAAACACCACAATATTAATATGGATAGTTGTTTTAAAGATTTCGTACAAAACAAATTTGGTTTACATTAAAAAAGGGTTCTCTCTCATTGCACAGTCTGACAGTAAACCACACGTAACGCATCATTTTGCCGTTATTGGTGAAGATAACCTGTGATGTTCAATGAAATATATTTTGTTGCAATCTTCTCGGGATGCGATTTCTTTTTCTCATTCAGCGAGACAAATTTTCAATCTTTTTGATCAAATTCTTAGGCTGACGATAAAAGTAGATTACAGGTTTTGAACAGCGGTGTGTTTTTGGTGGCTCCTTTAATCGTTCTTCATCTTGAAAAATCGCATCATGGAATTGTGGACTTGTTCATTCTCCACTCGAGTCAGTTAACAGAAGAAATTTGTTCTCTTTCACACAAGGTTTTATCATATCAGCTAAAATATATTGAGCATTATTTCGTTTTATTTGCAATGTGAGTAACTCAGAAGTAGCAAATAAAATTCTCCCCTCTATAGACTCGATTTCACGACCTTCGAATTACCGTTCTGCACTCTTTTCACTGCGCTACCCGCAGCCTGGTAACTGAGGTAACGTAAATGGCTTATGTTCACACGACCCGCTCCAAAAATGCTGTTACTTCTAAACCCTTGGCCATCTGAAGCTCCCACTTCTATGACTTTTATTTCTGGCCAAGTTCCTCAGATGTTCAGCATTTCACAGGCAAGTTCTCTACCATCTGAGCTATCCGTGCATAACTATCTGGATAGCACAGCTTCACTTCTGCCAGTACTTTATGTCCTACTTTGCAACTTTCACAGAAGCTCCCCTGCGTAACTCGCGCGACTGCCGCTCCTAGAAGAAATGTTTTCTATCTTCTGTTCTTCCTCTGTGTAATGTTCTCAACCTTAGAAATGCGATCAATGCTAATTTACCAAGAATTGTGTAACCCTCAGCAATTATTGAAACTAGTTGACAGGAAACAAGAGCTACTACATTAAGTCTTTCTCGCGGGAGCCCGGGAAAATTTTAGCGCTACGTAGCTTTCACAAAACGTCGCAACTCACGAAAGTATACGTTAGAAGCAAGATACTTGTATTCATAATGCCACACACATTGGGTGCCTCACTGTATTACTGGTATGGTTGTTACTTGTTGTCAAAATTGTGTGTGGTACATGAAGGTCTGTAACAAAAAACGCAGTTCGGGCGCGAAGCCTGCTTCACACAAGGTGTCCATAGAGTTACACGTTCTGCATAAAAACGCAAAGCTCTCGATAGTATTTTGTGTCCTAACTTGATACGACACAACACAGTGCTTTGGAAGTTGATCCATGCAACTGGCCCTGTCAACTTTTTTAACTTTAAGCATTGGATATTATTCAGTAGGTCCATTTCGACATGCTCCTTAAATACAGTGTCTACCAGACACTCGGGACACTTCTCAACGGAGAGGACTGCAGTGTATAAAAGGACTCGACCAAATTCCTTCCTTCCCCAAATAAATTCACAGCGTTACAGCTACTTCGCAGCGTCTAACTGTCACAATATGTGTACTGTCGTGGCACATTAGTATATGAGCTGACAGGATGTTATGTTATGTTAACCGGGGACCTAGAAACGACGGAGAGGCTCCGTCCCCGCCGCAGCCGCAGTGGTCCACAACCCCACGACGACTACCACAGTCCACTTCACTCCTCCGACGCCCCACACCGAACCCACGGTTTTTGTGTGGTTTGGCCCTCGGTGGACCCCCCAGGGATCGTCTCGCATCAGACGAGTGTAACCCCTATGTTAGTGTGGTAGAGTCATAGTGGTGTACGAGTACATGGAGAACTTGTTTGCGCACCGATCGCCGACATAGTATAGCTGAGGCGGAATAAGGGGAACCAGCCCGCATTTGCCGAGGCAGATGGGAAGCCGCCTAAAAACCATCCAAAGACTGGCCAGCTCACCGGACCTCGATACAAATCCACTGGGCGGATTCGTGCCCGGGACTGACGCTCCTTCCTGCCGGGAAAGCTGTGCGTTAGACCGCACGGCCAACCGGGCGGGCATCTGACAGGATGTTTAACGAAAACAGCAGTCTCACTTACTCGCTGACGACGTCGACTGGAGCCAGCAGCTGCTGAATGCTCAGGCAGGGGCAATCTTCAGACGGCAGACTCACAACCTTCAGCGCTACGGTGGCCATCTGCGTGCCGGCCTGCAACATCGGTAATGCTGTATTGTGCAATAGACATAAATTGCTACGAAGAACTCGTTTATGAGAGTTACTACAACGGCAGATAGATGTTACTTGTGCTTTACATGAGTCAAATGTAGAGCATGTCTGTTAAAACACAGATGAATTTCGCATGCAGACATTATTCATGCTCAACTGGTCAGGTAGTGCTTAACGTTGGCAACTTCTTTGCGAACGGCAGTCTTAATACTTTTAACACATCTACATCTAATAATATGCAGGCCAAAGTGAAGTGCATGGCACAGTATACGTCCCATTTTCAACAGGATTTTTTCCTATTCCATTTATGTATGGAACATGGGATGGGTGAATGCTTAAAAGATTCTGTCCATGAAAGTCTCTTTGGGTTTGCTGCCGTATCGTAACATCAACTCAGTTCGATATTTCGGCGATCCAACTGGTCGCCATCTTGAGGAAAATGCTGCTTTTGCTGATGAGTCTCACTGATAACTGACGCAAAGCTTTTTTTTCCTTTATTGTTATTTCACTCCCCATGATGGGAGGGGGGGAGGCTGGCAGCGGCATAATACGCCACTCTTCAGCCAAGAGTGTTGCAAAAAACATAAGCACATGAGAAAAAGAATACATAAACGAGAATGGTACAAATGTGTGAATAAACGATAACAGAAACGGACCAGTAGAAAATGTTGATTAAAAAACATAGATCAGAGCCCCAGACACATGCAGAGACCGAAGTGAAAACTAAGAAACGCCACAGCGGTAACACAAATGAGTGACACTCGCGACACTGTTGGTGCCGATGTAACGTAGCACTGCACACAGGCTGCCAATCGACGTCCTATATAGGCCTCCGTACCGTACACATTGCATGCGCCGCCCATCAAAGTTGCTGCCTTCCAAGACTGAGAGGTGGCCCCGCCCTTACTAGAACACTGGCGGCAACGATATAACGCACTCAGGGATGATATTCGAATACTCGGACTGGCCGCACCGAAGAACGTTCTGTTTTGATGCGGAATAGTACAGGATTCCACGACCTGCTAAGAGGAAACCCATTGTCTCTGTTAATTAAATTATCTGCCAATCTAATTTCATTTGATTCTTATAGACACGCTTCCAAAAACCGGAAGTATTGGCAACTATCACAGTTTCTACAAATTTCATACCGTGTCCCTCATTTAAGCAGTGTTCTGCTACTGCCGATTTTTCCGGCTGTTGTAACCTCGTATGATAGCGATGTTCCACACACATGTCATGAACGGTGCGAATCGAACGGTCGATGCTAGCCTTCCCATATTGACACGGAATTTTGTACACACCGGGTTTCCTGGGCCCCAAATCATCTTTCACAGAGCCGAGTAGTGCCCTAATCTTAGAAAGTGGACGGAACACACTCTTAATGTTAAAATTCCTACCTTAAACAATACGCCACCAGGATAAGGGATAAAGGCTACCGGTATATGTTCCAGTCATGGTCCAAACTCCATAGCCCGACGAATCTGCTTCTCAGAGTATCCATTTTCCGTGCAACAGCCTTCAAATGCGCAAGTCCTTGTGTTAAGCTGTGCGCAAGTCCTTGTGTTAAGCTGCACGCGTCAGAAACTGCATATGCTCTGCGTACCAAAATCCTAAGGACGCCACTGCGTTGGTATGGTGGATGACAACTCTTAGAATGCAGATACCGATCCGTGTGCGTCGGCTTTCGGTGAACACTAAATCCCAAAGTACCATCAGGTTTTTTTTATAAACCATGACATCTAAAAATGGAAGCATCCCAATACTTTCAACCTCCATGGTAAATTTAATGTGGCGATGAAGACAGTTGAAGTGGTCCAAAAATCTTTTAAGAGCGGCACGTCCATGTGGCCAGACGAAAAAGGAATCATCCACATGTCTCCATTTTATTCCACGACTGAAATCATTGACGCTGAGTCCTTCAGATCTATTAGTGAGTTTTGATGTGGTATCTGTTTACACGTGTCCCTCTGGAAGAGTTCCTTGGCTTTAGTGCAAAAATGTATGAAGAGTTGGTGAAGCTTTGTCGTCATGCGCTGACATCCAAGCATTTTTTACTTAACGGCAACATTTTTGAACAGAATCACGAAGTGGCTATGGGTAGTCCTTTATCACCCATAGAGGCAATTTATTTATGGAGGACTTCGAGGATATGGCACCCAGGACTTCGGCTTTGCAACCAACGTGCTTCTGGAGACATGTGGATGATTCCCTTTTCGTCTGAAACATGGACGTGATGCTCTTAATAGATTTTTGGACCACTTCAACTGTCTTCATCACCGCATTAAATTCAGCATAGAGGTTGAAAGTAATGGGATGCTTCCATTTTTAGATGTCATGGTTTATAAAATACCTGATGGCACTTTGGGACTTAGTGTTCACCGAAAGCCGACACACACAGATCGGTATCTGCATTCTACGGGTTGTCATCCACCATACCAACGGAATGGCGTCCTTAGGACTTTGGTACGCAGAGCATATGCCATTTCCGACGCGGACAGCTTAACCCAAGAACTTGCGCATTTGAAGGCTGTTTTAAGGAAAATGGATACTCTGAGAAGCAGATCCGTCGAGTTATGGAGTTTGGACCATCACTGGAGGTGCATGAAGAGGAGAGTAGATCGGTGGCCTTTATCCCTCACGCTGGAGGCATATTGTTTAAGATAGGAAGAATTTTAAGGAATTTTAACATTAAGAGTGAGTTCCGTCCACCATCTAAGATCAGGTTACTACTCGGCTCTGTGAAAGACGATTTGCGGCTTAGGAAACCCGGTGCATACACAATTACGTGTCAATGTGGGAAGGCTTACATCGGCCGTTCAATTCGCATAGTTCATGACAGGTATGTGGAACATCGACGTCATACGAGGCTACAAAAGCCGGAGAAATCGGCAGTAGACGGTTCAAATGGGTCTGATCACTGTGGGACTTAACATCTGAGGTCATCAGTTCCCTAGAACTTAGAACTGCTTAAGCACAACTAACCTAAGAACATCACACACATCCATGCCCGATGAAGGATTAGAACCTGCGACCGTAGCGGTCGCACGGTTCCAGACTTAAGTGCCTGGAACCGCGCGGCCACAGCGGCCGGCATCGGCAGTAGCAGAACACTGCTTAAATGAGGTAATCGGTATGAAATTTGAAGAAATTGTGATAGTTGCCAACGATTCTGGTTTTTGGAACAGTGTCTACAAAGAAGCAATTGAAATTTGGTTGGCGGATAATTTAATGAACAGAGACAATGGGTTTCCTCTTAGCAGGCCGTGGAATCCTGTACTATCTCGCATCAAAACGTTCTTCGGTGTGGCCAGTCCGAGTATTCGAATATCGTCCCTGAGTGCGATATATCGTTGCCGCAACCTCCCAGTCTTGCACGGCAGCAACTGTGATGGGCAGCGCATGCGCCGGGTACGATACGGAGGCCTATATAGGACGTCGATGGGCTGCGCATCCTCTCCCTTCTCCCCTGAAGCAGGTGTTGCTCAGGGTGGGATTATCTCACCCCTACTCTACTCCCTATACACCACCGATGTCCCTACCCCGACAAGACCAACAGAACAACTCCAACTTTACGCAGACGACACAGCATACTGGACCTCTGGACCCTCGACTAACTCTATCAACAACCAGACAGCGACCTTCCTGACAAAACTAGAACTCTGGATGCGACAATGGCGCATTAAACCCAACCCAACCAAAACCCAACTCATCCTCTTTAAGCACCGCAACATCCACAACAAATCCGTCCAAAACCCTAACCACATCTCCCTCATGCTGTGGGGCATCCCACTCACCCTATCCTCCCAAGCCAAATACCTTGGTGTCCAGCTCGATAAACACCTTAACCTGAGCAACCACATCAAAGAAACCTTAAACAAGGTCCGACAACGACAATCACTTATCAGACGTGTCCAAGGCAAATTCTCTGGCTGTAGCGACAAGACTGCCATTCACACCTACAAAACATTCGTCCGCCCACTCTTCGAGTACGCAGCAGCCCCCCTCGCCTGCCTCTCAAAGTCTCAAGCCGAAAGGATCTACCGCGCAGAGAGACGGATTATTCGCAGCATCCTCCGGCTCCCCCCCACTACCCCCAGACAAGAAGCTTACGAAGAGGCCAAATTAGTTCCCCTCCAAACACGGCTTGCAAATCTCAGAGCCCGATACGGCAAAAGCACACTCACCTCCCGACCCGACCTACACACAATATACACACACAGACCCCGACACATAAACAGACCGAAACACAAATACACCTACCCACCCAGAACAATTCTAAACAACACTTTACACACTTTTCCAGAGATAATACACCAACACGAACACACTAGACAGCTACACATAATGAACACCGACACTCCCACTCCCCCTCACCTACAAGCACTAAATCCAGACCGTCCCCCACCGTAAAACCGCCCCAATAATAATAATAATGAATGAAACAAGCAACAATGCACCTCCTCCACCGCTGTCACCCTGGAAACGGAAACGGAAACTGAAACTGGAACTTGAAATGGTACAACCATACCCAAAAACTGACGCCAGTAAAAATATGTAACGCAGAAAAAGCAACAAATACCACAAAATAAGAACATTACAAACTGTTAGTGATTAAAGAATGAATAATGTATGACCAAAACTTAAACCAAAATAAGTAACACTGTATCTATTGTATTTAGTCCATAAGTTAGTTTTAAGTATACCTGAAATAAAGAATATAAGCAATGTAAATCACCCAAACCTTTGGCCCCAATAGAGCGAAAGCTCTCCAGCGGCCCACCCGTATCCCTTCAGGAGCGGGAATGAAGAGTATATAAAAAAAAAAAAAAAAAAAAAAAAGCTTGGCGTCAGTTACCAGCGGGACTCATCAGCAGAAGCAGCACTCTCCTGAAGATGGCGACCAGTTGAATCGCCGAAATATCGGATCGAGTTGATTTTACGATCCGGCAGCAAGAGGCTTTCAAGATTTATTGCGCCAGGAAAGCCTACGATGTCAGACTCCGTTCATGCTGTAGATAGTTCAAACTTCGTTTCACGATCCCTACGCGAGCGAAACTTGGTGAGATGGGTTGGGCTGTATGTTCCTAAATTCACTTCTTAATGCACCTTTTTGAAACTTGGTGAATATGATTTAACGACATAGTTGAACACAGGGTGCTCAGAAACAGCCTGAGATGCTTGTAAGAGTGTTGCAGGGTAGGCTGCGTTGAGAAGTAACAGTTAAGAAACAAATTCCATACGTTGCGCCGTCTCAGAGTTAACTAGCATTGAAGTTATCCAATCTACATCTACATCTACATCTACATGACTACTCTGCAATTCACATTTAAGTGCTTGGCAGAGGGTTCATCGAACCACAATCATACTATCTCTCTACTATTCCACTCCCGAACAGCGAGCGGGAAAAACGAACACCTAAACCTTTCTGTTCGAGCTCTGATTTCTCTTATTTTATTTTGATGATCATTCCTACCTATGTAGGTTGGGCTCAACAAAATATTTTCGCATTCGGAAGAGAAAGTTGGTGACTGAAATTTCGTAAGAAGGTCTCGCCGCGACGAAAAACGTCTACGCTGTAATGACTTCCATCCCAACTCGTGTATCATATCTGCCACACTCTCTCCCCTATAACGCGATAATACAAAACGAGCTGCCCTTTTTTGCACCCTTTCGATGTCCTCCGTCAATCCCACCTGGTAAGGATCCCACACCGCGCAGCAATATTCTAACAGAGGACGAACGAGTGTAGTGTAACCTGTCTCTTTAGTGGACTTGTTGCATCTGCTAAGTGTCCTGCCAATGAAACGCAACCTTTGGCTCGCCTTCCCGACAATATTATCTATGTGGTCCTTCCAACTGAAGTTGTTCGTAATTTTAAGACCCAGGTACTTAGTTGAAATGACAGCCTTGAGAATTGTACTATTTATCGAGTAATCGAATTCCAACGGATTTCTTTTGGAACTCATGTGGATCATCTCACACTTTTCGTTATTTAGCGTCAACTGCCACCTGCCACACCATACAGCAATCTTTTCTAAATCGCTTTGCAACTGATACTGGTCTTCGGATGACCTTACTAGACGGTAAATTACAGCATCATCTGCGAACAGTCTAAGAGAACTGCTCAGATTGTCACCCAGGTCATTTACATAGATCAGGAACAGTAGAGGTCCCAGGACGCTTCCCTGGGGAACACCTGATATCACTTCAGTTTTACTCGATGAGTTGCCGTCTATTACTACGAACTGCGACCTTCCTGACTGGAAATCACGTATCCAGTCGCACAACTGAGACGATACCCCATAGCTCCGCAGCTTGATTAGAAGTCGCTTGTGAGGAACGGTGTCAAAAGCTTTCCGGAAATCTAGAAATACGGAATCAACTTGAGATCCCCTGTCGATAGCGGCCATTACTTCGTGCGAATAAAGAGCTAGCTGCGTTGCACAAGAGCGATGTTTTCTGAAGCCATGCTGATTACGTGTCAATAGATCGTTCCCTTCGAGGTGGTTCATAATGTTTGAATACAGTATATGCTCCAAAACCCTACTGCAAACCGACGTCAATGATATAGGTCTGTAGTTAAATGGATTACTCCTACTACCCTTCTTGAACACTGGTGCGACCTGCGCAATTTTCCAATCTGTAGGTACAGATCTATCGGTGAGCGAGCGGTTGTATATGAGTGCTAAGTAGGGAGCTATAGTATCAGCGTAATCTGAAAGGAACCTAATCGGTATACAATCTGGACCTGAAGACTTGCCCGTATTAAGCGATTTGAGTTGCTTCGCAACCCCTAAGGTATCTACTTCTAAGAAACTCATGCTAGCAGATGTTCGTGTTTCAAATTCTGGAATATTCCATTCGTCTTCCCTGGTGAAGGAATTTCGGAAAACTGCGTTCAATAACTCCGCTTTAGCGGCACAGTCGTCGATAACAGTACCATCGGCACTGCGCAGCGAAGGTATTGACTGCGTCTTGCCGCTTGTGTACTTTACATACGACCAGAATATCTTCGGATTTTCTACCAAATTTCGAGACAATGTTTCGTTGTGGAACCTATTAAAGGCATCTCGCATCGAAGTACGTGCCAAATTTCGCGCGTCTGTAAATTTTAGCCCATCTTCGGGATTTCGCGTTCTTCTGAACTTCGCATGCTTGGTTACTCTGTAACACACATTAAGTGCCTAGCAGAGGGTTCATCGAACCATTTTCATACTACTTCTCTACCATTCCACTCTCTAATGGCGCGTGGGAAAAAGGAACACCTAAATCTTTCCGTTCGACCTCTGATTTCTCTTATTTTATTATGATGATCATTTCTCCCTGCGTAGGCGGGTCTCAACAAAATATTTTCCCATTCGTAAGAGAAAATTGGTGATTGAAATTTCGTAAATAGGTCTCGCCAAGAAGAAACCCGCTTTTGTTTCAGTGACTGCCACCCCAACTCCCCAGAGACGACGCCGCCAAACGTGTTCTTCGTTTAGTTTCCTAAAACCGAACAAGAGAACGGTACGCAGATTGGACATGTGGTGGTAGTAGAGATGGACAGCAGCCAAAGGCTGAACAGTCTCGCGCGCAGGCATCTACGCTATAACAACTGACGTAGTTGTATCTGGCGGGCCGCTTGAATTTGCGCCCGCAACGGCCTAATTGGCTAACTTCAACGCTAGTTAAATCGGAAGTGGCTCGGCGTATCCATTTTTTTCCCTTAACAATTATATCTCTGCACAGTCTACCCTGCTACACCCTTACAAACGCGTCAGACTGTTTTTGACCTCACGAATTATTGTTGTTGTTGTGGTCTGCAGTCCTGAGACTGGTTTGATGCAGCTCTCCTTGCTACTCTATCCTGTGCAAGCTTCTTCATCTCCCAGTACTTAGTGCAACCTATATCCTTCTGAATCTGCTTAGTGTATTCATCTCCTGGTCTCCCTCTACGATTTTTACCCTCCACGCTGCCCTCCAATGCTAAATTTGTGATCCCGTGATGCATCAGAACACGTCCTACCAACTGATCCCTTCTTCTGGTCAAGTTGTGCCACAAACTTCTCTTCTACCCAATGCCATTCAATACTTCCTCATTAGTTATGTGATATACCCGTCTAATCTTCAGCATTCTTCTGTAGCAACACATTTCGAAAGGTTCTATTCTCCTCTTATCCAAACTAGTTATCGTCCATGTTTCACTTCCATACAAGACTACACTCCATACAAATACTTTCAGAAACGACTTCCTGACTCTTAAATCTAGACTCGATGTTAACAAATTTCTCTTCTTCTGAAACGATTTTCTTGCCATTACCAGTCTACATTTTATGCCCTCTCTACTTCGACCATCGTCAGTTATTTTATTCCCTAAATAGCAAAACTCCTTTACTACTTTAAGTGTCTCATTTCCTAATCTAATTCCCTCAGCATCACCCGATTTAATTTGACTGTATTCCATTATCCTCGTTTTGCTTTTGTTGATGTTCATCTTATACCCTCCTTTCAAGACACTGTCCATTCCGCTCAACTGCTCTTCCAGGTCCTTTGCGGTCTCTGACAGCATTACAATGTCATCGGCGAACCTCAAAGTTTTTATTTTTTCTCCATGAATTTTAATACCTACTCCGAATTTTTCTTTTGTTTCCTTTACTGCTTGTTCAATATACGGTTTGAATAACATCGGGGAGAGCCTACAACCCTGTCTTACTCCCTTCCCAACCACTGCTTCCCTTTCATGCCACTCGACTCTTATAACTGCCATCTGGTTTCTGTACAAATTGTAAATAGCCTTTCGCTCCCTGTATTTTACCCCTGCCACCTTCAGAATTTGAAAGAGAGTATCCCAGTTAACATTGTCAAAAGCTTTCTCTAAGTCTACAAATGCTAGGAACGTAGGTTTGCCTTTTGTTAATCTAGCGTCTAAGATAAGTCGTAGGGACAGTATTGCCTCACGTGTTCCAATATTTCTACGGAATCCAAACTGATCTTCCCCGAGGTCGGCTTCTACTACTTTTTTCATTCGTCTGTAAAGAATTCGAGTTAGTATTTTGCAGCTGTGACTTATTAAACTGATAGTTCGGTAATTTTCACATCTGTCAACACCTGCTTTCTTTGGGATTGGAATTATTATATTCTTCTTGAAGTCTGAGGGTATTTCGCCTGTCTCTTACATCTTGCTCACCAGATGGTAGAGTTTTGTGAGGACTGGCTCTCCCAAGGCTGTCAGTAGTTCTAATGGAATGTTGTCTACTCCCGGGGCCTTGTTTCGACTCAGGTCTTTCAGTGCTCTGTAAAACTCTTTACGCAGTATCATATCTCCCATTTAATCTTCATCTACATCCTCTTCCAAGTACATCGCCCTTGTATAGACCCTCTATATACTCCTTCCACCTTTCTGCTTTCTCTTCGTTGCTTAGAACTGGGTTTCCATCTGAGCTCTTGATATTCATACAAGTGGTTCTCTTCTCTCCAAAGGTCTCTTTAACTTTCCTGTAGGCAGTATCTATCTTACCCCTAGTGAGATAAGCCTCTACATCCTTACATTTGTCCTCCCTGCTTAGCCATTTTGCACTTCCTGTCGATCTCATTTTTGAGACGCTTGTATTCCTTTTTGCCTGCTTCGTTTACTGCGTTTTTATATTTTCTCCTTTCATCAATTAAATTCAATATTTCTTCTGTTACCCAAGAAGTTCTATTAGCCCTCGTCTTTTTACCTACTTGATCGTCTGCTGCCTTCATTACTTCATCCCTCAAAGCTACCCATTCTTCTTCTACTGTATTTCATTCCCCCATTATTGTCAATTTTTTCCTTTTGCTCTCCCTGAAACACTCTACAACCTCTGGTTCCTTCATTCTATCCAGGTCCCATGTCCTTAATTTAGCACCTTTTTGTAGTTTCTTCAGTTTTCATCTACAGTTCATAACCAATAGATTGTGGTCAGTGTGGTGTCACCGCCAGACACAACACTTGCTAGGTGGTAGCCTTTAAATCGGCCGCGGTCCGGTAGTATACGTCGGACCCGCTTGTCGCCACTATCCATGATTGCAGAACGAGCGCCGCCAGACGGCAGGTCTAGAGAGACTTCCTAGCACTCGCCCCAGTTGTACAGCCGACTTTGCTAGCGATGGTTCACTGACTTCTACGCTCTCATTTGCCGAGACGATAGTTAGCATAGCCTTCAGCTACGTTATTTGCTACGACCTAGCAAGGCGCCAGTATCCGTAGTATTGTTATTGTGCATCATGTACCATAAAGAGCGACGTTCGTTATTAATGGATTAAAGTTAAGTATTCCACCAGCTAAGTCCGTTTTTCTCAATTCTAATTCCCTTGTCATGTTCTAGACCTCACGCCAGCCTGCGTGAGCTAAACGCGTGCATTTCGGCCTCCTTTAGTACTCAGAGGTTGGCTCTCCTGCCAACCACAACAGTCAGAGTCCACATCTGCCCCTTGAAATGTCTTACAACTTAAAACGTGATTCCTAAATCTCTGTCTTACCATTATGTAATCTATCTGATACCGTTAGGTATCTCCAGGATTCTTCCATGTATACAACCTTCCTTTATGATTATTGAACCAAGTATTAGCTCTGATGAAGTTATGCTCTGTGCAAAATTCTACTAGACGGCTTCCTCTTTCATTTTTTCTCCCCAATCCATATTAACCTACTATGTTTCCTTCTCACCCTTTTCCTACTGACGAATTCCAGTCACCCATGACTATTAAATTTTCGTCTCCCTTCACTACCTGAATAATTTCTTTGATCTCATCATACATTTCTTCAATTTCTTCATCATCTGCAGAGCTAGTTGGCATATAAACTTGTACTACTGTAGTAGGTGTGGGCTTCGTATCTATCTTGGCCACAATAATGCGTTCACTATGCTGTTTGTAGTAGCTTACCCGCATTCCAATTTTCCTATTCATTATTAAACCTACTCCTGCATTACCACTATTTGATTTTGTGTTTATAACCCTGTAGTCACCTGACCAGAAATCTTGTTCCTCCTGCCACCGAATTCCCACTATATCTAACTTTAACCTATCCATTTCCCTTTTTAAATTTTCTAACCTACCTGCCCGATTAAGGGATCTGACATTCCACGCACCGATCCGTAGAAGGCCAGTTTTCTTTCTCCTGATAACGACATCCTTTTGAGTAGTCCCCGCCCGGAGATCCGAATGGGGGACTATTTTACCTCCGGAATATTTGACCCAAGAGGACGCCATCATCATTTAATCATACAGTAAAGCTGCATGCCCTCGGAAAGAATTACGGCTGTAGTTTCCCCTTGCTTTCAGCCGTTCGCAGTACCAGCACAGCAAGGCCGGTTTGGTTAATGTTAGAAGGCCAGATCAGTCAATCATCCAAACTGTTGCCCCTGCAACTACTGAAAAGGCTGCTGCCCCCCTTCAGAAACCACACGTTTGTCTGGCCTCTCAAAAGATACCCCTCCGTTGTGGTTGCACCTACGGTACGGCCATCTGTATCGCTGAGGCACGCAAGCCTTCCAACCAACGGCAAAGTCCATGGTTCACTGGGGGAACCTCACCAATATGCATGGGAAATTTATTTATGCGGGTGGCATTGCCATCGGTAACCAAAGTTCGAGCTTTGCCCAAACTTATGACTGTACTGACAGAAGACCTTCGAATAATAACTGAATATTTAAAAAAATGGGCGCTCCAGTGGAATCCAAACAAAACTGAAGTCACGTCGTTTCATCTAAACAACAGTTATGAGCAAAAAACTGTTATTATCCATTATGATAAGTTCGCAGTGATCCTTGATAGCCGGCCGCGGTGGCCGAGCGGTTCTAGGCGCTTCAGTCCGGTACCGCGCTACTGCTACAGTCGCAGGTTCGAATGCTGCCTCGGGCATGGATGTCCTTAGGTTAGTTAGATCTAAGTAGTTCTAAGTTCTAAGGGACTGATGACCTCAGATGTTAAGTCCCATAGAGCTCAGAGCCATTTGGACCATTTTGAAGCGTAATAAACAACCCACGTAGGTTGGTGTCATTCTCGATGGAACACTCACCTTCAAACAACACCTGGAAAAATATTTAGCAGAACTGAGAACTAGAACTAACCCGATTCAGAAGCTGACCAGTGCGTCGCTCCGTGCCACCGCCTAAACTTTAACAATTAGCATAAAATCCCTCGTACACTCAACAGCAGAATACTGCGCTCCTGTCTGGATCAATAGCTGCCGTACACAGCTAAACCAGGCGATGCGAACCATAACTGGAACTATTAGACCAACTCCACTCCAATGGCTACTATCAATGAGTAATACAGCACCTTCACTAACTGAAACGATTGGCATTTCTCAAATAACAATTAAAAAAAGCAATGCCAACCCAATCCTTTCCATTCTTGTCGATACAGATTTCCTTAAACGGCAGCAACTGCCACTGAAGTCAAGACATCTACCTGCAGCAGTCGCCAACCACCTTAGCGACTTCAACATCAGTGATCATCGGACATCACTTTGCCATGGTGAGAATGTCACGAACTCCTTCCCCGTGGCAGGCCCAGCTTTGAAGGTACCAGTAAACTTCCCATAATTGCAACTTTAACAGGATTCGCAGAAATCATGGTATATACAACCAAAGACTGTCTCAGTGGGGAGCTCCAGAGTGCCCCTGATGCGACAGATGTCGAACCCAGTCGTCCCTCATGACTTTTCTTGGCACGTACCTGTCATGGCGCTTAGAACAGCACTCTTGAACTTTGCATACATAAAAATACCAGTCTTAGAGGTGAATGTTACATGGAGACTGATCAGGTGTTATGTAATCTGTTCCTGTTTACTCTTTATTAGCAGAAACACATATCTTCCAATTGAGACTCATAGTCATTGATGCAACAATGGCCTTATTACTGTTGATTCCTTGCTCCACAATTGGAACGAAAAGTTCCCGTCTAAGATGTTAGCCACACGAGTGAGTTCCCTGATTAATAGCTCAAGGTGATTTTCGGATAAGGCACTTAGATTGATTTCACACGACTCCCTGTCTCTATTTCCTTACCTAATCGTGTGACTCTCCCACGATGTAGCTGCTAAGTTGAGATCTGCACCTAATACTTTAGCACTATCAGAAAATTTATACGCTCTCTTCTCCTAATGTTCTCTGAAATGTTCCACGTCTGCCGGGTGGTTATAATTAAACTTTCTCTATTTAACATGTTATAACACGGAAGCAAATTACCGTATGATTATCAGTCTTACTAGCATTGATGTCCAGAGTATGGGGTGCATGATTTCCATGCGTCACAGCACCACCATCCAGTTCCAACTATGGCCACCAGGTGCCGTGATCAGTCACCGTGATTCATAGTCTCAGACACCTGATCAGTAGCAGTGCACTTGTTGACATGCCAACATGAGCTTGGACAAAAGGAGCAGGGCATTATTGGCGAAGCTCTGTTATCAAGACAACACTCATTCTGCAGCTGCACTCCCAGGACACACAACGGCGTGTTGACATCGCTCTCCACTTTCTCCCAAGGATTGATGTTGACGAGGGCTGGTCCTGAACCATCCAATGGACAGACGAAGCTCATTTTTTCTGTGAGGTACTACCGTATGGTGTGCCTTGACGGTTACATTCATCATTGGCCCACTGTTTTTTGAACAGGTTGGCTTTGAAGGACCAAAGACGTGCAGCGTGACTGGCCAGCGTTACTGCTATAAGCTTCGCCAACGTGTCATACACGCTCTACAGAAGAGAGACGCATTGAACTCAACAGTTTTCGTGCAAGATGGGGCACCACCGCATATCGCTCGTGAATTCATCTGCTTCTCCGAAACATATTCTGAATCGGTCGAACTACCAGCCTCTCGTTTCCAAATGCTTAATCGGCTGCATCAGCAGATCTCACTCCCTGCGATTTCTGGTTGTGGGGCTACCTGAAGGACAGGGTTTAGCAGGGGAACATTCACACATGTGTTGTTCTGAAGCGCAGCGTAACAAGAAAGATAGCCAGCATACCTACGCACATGCTTCGTTCTGCTGTGCAGAATGCAATCCTGCGCTTTCAGACTCTTCTCGACACTCATGGGCGCCATCTCGAGCCCTGTTTTAGAAGTAATGGTATCGGTATGTAATCTACATCTACATTTATACTCCACAAGCCACCCAACGGTGTGTGGCGGAGGGCACTTTACGTCCCACTGTCATTACCTTCCTTTCCTGTTCCAGTCGCGTATGGTTCGCGGCAAGAACGACTTCCAGAAAGCCTCCGTGCGGGCTCGAATCTCTCTAATTTTACATTCGTGATCTCCTCGGGAGGTATAAGTAGGGAGAAGCAATATATTCAATACCTCATCCAGAAACGCACCCCCTCGAATCCTGGACAGCAAGCTACACCGCGATGCAGAGCGCCTCTCTTGCAGAGTCTGCCACTTGAGTTTGCTGAACATCTCCGTAACGCTATCACGCTTACCAAATAACACTGTGACGAAACGCGCAGCTCTTCTTTGGATCTTCTCCATCTCCTCTGTCAACCCGACCTGGTACAGATCCCACACTGATGAGCAATACTCAAGCATAGGTCGAACGAGTGTTTTGTAAGCCACCTCCTTTGTTGATGGACTACGTTTTCTAAGGACTCTCCCAATGAATCTCAACCTGTCACCCTCCTTACCAACAATTAATTTTATATGATCATTCCACTTCAAATCGTTCCGTACGCATACTCCCAGATATTTTACAGGAGTAACTGCTACCAGTGTTTGTTCCGTTTCATATAATTATACAATAAAGGATACTTCTTTCTATGTATTCGCTATACATTACATTTTTCTATGTTAAGGGTCAGTTGCCACTCCCTGCACCAAGTGCCTATTCGCTGCAGATCTTCCTGCATTTGTCTGTAATCGTATGATGTACCTAGTGGCACATTAAAAGTGTTTCAGTTGAATAGATTCTGCATTACTTCTCTTCCCCATGTGCTAAGATTCTGCATTATTTCTCTTCCCCATGTGCTTTACATCAATGCCACCAATTTTGGTTCCCGTACGGTGATTAGATTTCGTGTTATAACGTATTAAATAGGAAAAGTTTAATTATAACCAACCGGTATGTCTGGTGAAACGCCGGGTCTGTTCCCTCGAATGGCCGACGTAGCCGTCATCAATTTCGTCTTGTGAGGCGGGCTTGTGTTTAATGGTATAGTTGTAGCAGGTGAGGCAAAGTATCCAAAGCTGTAGGCATGGATACTGCTAACCGCTCTGGAACACGGGAGGGCGACCCCAATAACTCAAATATTGGTTTGTGGTCCCTATGAGTGTAAACTTAGTCTCCAGTGAGAAAACACGGAATTAATTACAAAGACAATCGCTGAAGCTTCGTTTACTGTTTGCGAGTAGTTACTTTGAGCAGGTGTGGGCATCTTTGAAGTTGCTCTGTACTGTCGTCATTCTCAACTTGAGAGCAGCAAACTATTAGTATGTCAGAATTATGCGTTAAAAAAAAACTCTGTCTCATCGAATTTAGTACTTTTGTACCTAAAGCGGCGAATTTTGTCTCAAAATCGAGTAATAGAACCGATTCTCTTAGAATTTTTGGTAGTATTCGCTGTTACGGATAAGTAAACAGAATTGCAACAATTTACTCCATATATCACTATGTTGCAGCAAAACAGTTCTAACAAACTACACTGCTAGCACAGAAAAATCTTGTTTCCAGCATCTTAGGACTATGTAGTAAAACTACTACTACACCCCTTTCAAAAATTAAAATGAGGTGCTGTATGTTGTATGGATACTACATGTTAGATGTGCTTCACTTCATTGCCATTTTGGTAAGGAGTTTAAACATTCTTCAAATGACTAGTAAAACTGCTGGTATATGTGCGATGTAACAAAGCAACGCTGCAATATTTACCTTGGGGAAGCGGAAGGTAATCAGGTTAGCGTACTGATTCTCCAGGGCTCCAGGTCTGCCGTAGTAAACGAATCTGGCGCTGGCTACTGACGAGACGTTCTTCTGGATAAAGATCAGCTTCCTTCCGTTGGGAGAAAACAACAGCGATGCATCCTGGCCCACTGTCTCCACTGGGTGGGACCATGCTGGAACATTAATTCATTTCTTCAGGCACTGGTTGCTCAGGAGTCAACTGACACTCTCAGGATACTAGTGGACATACCTCGTGAAAGAAACAAAAAATATCACACTGTAGCGGAGGACACGAGCAACAAACATTTTGTGAAAGGTTGCAGTATTAAGCAGACCTGATCCCTAGGCTTCACCTAAGCACACATCTAGGTCAAAAGAGCACTATTTCATTTCACACTGCTAGTCCAGCCGCCTCCGTAACCGCTAACTCATGTACGTTTGGTGGCGCTCGACCCTCAGATAACAGGTTGATAGCATGGTGGGATGAAGCTCTCCCACCACCCGTCTTCGGTCGGCAAGGGAAGGAAAGGCTGTGCTGTTTAGTCGCTGATCGCCAGTCCTCGCGCCATTGTCCTCGATTCGAGTCCAAACTTCCCCATAGTGTTTTGTGGAGTCAGGACCTGCCACACTGTTGACGGCAGTCCCTATGGAGGAGGGAGTTAGAGTCCAGCTGTCCTATTGGGTCTGCTCGAGAAACATAGGCTACTGTAATACTTCTGGCTGGATGGCCCTATGCTGAGTTATGTCAGATCTGAAACAATATGCTGGTTCACTGAGGGACTTATTCCAGTCAAATAAACCTATTGTGTCATGATCATGCACTGTGTGTGTGGTCAGTTACGCGAAACGATTAAGAAATATGTTTACTCGTCTCCAATTGAGCGCTAGAACAACGGAATTATAACGAATCGTCGCCTTTTTTTTTTTTTTTACTCTGAATTGCTAACATCCGAGAACATAGACTCCTGAAAGATCTGACACAATGGGTGGCTTCGGTATGAGGGTGAATGTGCATGGAGTAAGATGTACATAGAGTGAGTGCTTGTTCTAAACAGTACAGATTTCGTTCTACTTCACTTGTGTGTTCTTATTATTATTTAATGTAATGGTCATTAAGAGTGGTACACATTGCAAACGATAGTTCTTCTGAAAAGTAAAGAGGAAAATGCCAGGATGGTTCCCTCGGAAGGGCACTGCCGCTTTCCTTCTCCATCCTTCCCTAATCCGATGGGATCGATCCCTGTTTGGTCCGCTCCCCCAAATCAACTATCAATGGACCTACGGCAGTGCGATATCTTCTGCGTAAGGAACATGCACTACTGGCCATTAAAATTGCTACACCAAGAAGACGACGTGCTACAGACGCGAAATTTAACCGACAGGAAGATGTTGTGATATGCAAATGATTAGCTATTCATAGCATTCACACAAGGTTGGCACCGATGGCGACACCTACAACGTGCTGACATGAGGAAAGTATCCAATCGATTTCTCACACACAAACAGGAGATGAGTGAAACGTTGTTGTGATGCCACGTGTAAGGAGGAGAAGTGCGTACCATTACGTTTCCTACTTTGATAAACGTCGGATTGTAGCCTGTCGCGATTGCTGTTTATCGTATCGCGACTTGCTGCTCGCGTTGGTCGATATCCAATGACTGTTAGCAGAATATGGAATCGGTGGGTTCAGGAGGGTAATACGGAACGCCGTGCTGGATCCCAATGGCCTCGTATCACTAACAGTCGAGATGACAGGCATCTTATCTGCACGGCTGTAACGGATCGTGCAGCCACGTCTCGATCCCTGAGTCAACAGATGGGGACGTTTGCAAGACAACAATCATCTGCACGAACAGTCCGACGACGTTTGCAGCAGCACGGACTATCAGCTCTGAGATCATGGCTGCGGTTACCCTTGACGCTGCATCACAGACAGGAGCGCCTGCGATCGTGTACTCAACGACGAACCTGGGTCCACGAATAGCAAAACGTCATTTTTTTGGATGAATCCAGGTTCTGCTAACAGCATCATGATGGTCGCATCCGTGTTTGGCCACATCGCGATGAACGCACATTGGAAGCGTGTATTCGTCATCGCCATACTGGCGTATCACCTGGCGTGATGGTATGGGTGCCATTGGTTACACGTCTCGGTCACCTCTTGTCCGCACTGACGGCACTTTGAACCGTGGACGTCGCATTTCAGGTGTGTTACGACCCGCGGCTCTCCCCTTCATTCGATCCCTGCGAAACCCTACATTTCAGCAGGATAATGCACGACCGCATGTTGCAGGTCCTGTACGGGCCTTTCTGGATACAGAAAATGTTCTACAGGTGCCCTGGCCAGCACTTTCTCCAGATCTCTCACCAATTGAAATCGTCTGATCAAAGGTGGCCGAGCCACTGGCTCGTCACAATACACCAGTCACTACTGTTGATGAACTGTGGTATCGTGTTGAATTTACATGGGCAGCTGTATCTGTACACGCTATTCAAGCTCTGTTTGACTCAATGCCCAGGCGTATCAAGGCGAGAGGTGATTGTTCTGGATACTGATTTCTCAGGAGCTATGCGCCCAAATTGCATGAAAATGAAATCACATGTCAGTTCTAGTATAAAATATTTGTCCAATGAATACCCGTTTATCATTTGCATTTGTTCTTGGTGTAGCTATTTTTATGGCCAGTAGTGTAGCTGTAGAAGACGCGAGGTGTGTGGCAACGAAGTTGCGCTGTGCGCCTGACGTGTACACGTCTACCTAATACGCCTGTTTCAAGAGGCTGGCTGTTACAGTCAACCACACCATCCTGTTTTAAGCAGTATGTTTCACTCTCTCCCCCTGTCAGCATCATACAATGCAAATATGACGTCACACTGAACTCCCAGTATAGTCACACACGGGCGTTTTATATGCGCGTCACAGGTAGCACAAGGAACAGGTGCCATGCTGTCAAGGATTTCACAGCCGCATGCCATTTTGGGGGGGGGGGGGGGGGGGGAATTAAACGTTAGTAGTTTTGAGTTCAACCTAGCACTGTTTAGGATGACGTGCAATTTCAAGGCACATGAAATAGTAAATCATTGTCACAAAATTGTGTGAATTTTCAAAAATAAGATGAATACATTCAAAGTAATATTACTTTACTAAACCTCATTTGCACATATTTAAAATTAGTACAATATTTTTATTGCATATTCTCTTCCACTATCGTCCTCTACGTAGCATTGGGAACTTGCGGTACCATATTGTCGACAGAGTTCTTTACTTCACATTATTAATAAACTTTACATAGAAATAGGGGTAAGGCTGAGCGGGTATGAGCACAGGCAGCTCGTTATCCTTCTTCTGTAAACAAAGAAACCACTTGGCTTGGGAACTTATGTAATCAAAGTATACGCTCGTGTTCTTAGGTCTGCGACTAAATTATGGTTCAAATGGCTCTGAGCACTATGGGACTTAACATCTGAGGTCATTAGACCCCTAGAACTTATAACTACTTAAACCTAACCAACCTAAGGACATCATGCTATGCCCGCGTCAGGATTCTAACCTGTGACCGTAGTGGTAGCGCGGTCCTAGACTGAAGCGCCTAGAACCGCTCGGCCACTCGGGCCGGCCACTAAATTATGACCCAACTATCTAAGTACTTGGCATTGCCCAGGTATATATTTACTCCAATACTCCTATCTTCTGTCAGTCCATTTCCGCCTTCCCCCTCTGTCTTATCACCTCCTCCACTATCACACTGTCCATCTTCACTGCCACCTCTCTCTGTCCACCTTATCCACCGCCCCCCCCCCCCAATCTCTTTCTGTCCTCTCTCTGTCCATCTCTTCTTCCCCCTCTCCCTGTTCATATCCTTCCCCTCCCTTTTGCATCCATTCATCTCCTCTCCCCTCTATCCATCTCATCCTCTTCCCTTTCTACGTCTACATCTACATGATTACTCTGCAATTCACATTTAAGTGCTTGGCAGAGGTTTCAACGAACCACAATCATACTATCTCTCTACCATTCCACTGCCGAACAGAGACGGGAAAAACGAACACCTAAACCTTTCTGTTCGAGCTCTGATTTCTCTTATTTTATTTTGATGATCATTCCTACCTATGTACGTTGGGCCCAACAAAATATTTTCGCATTCGGAAGAGAAAGTTGGTGACTGAAATTTCGTAAATAGATCTCACCGCGACGAAAAACGTCTTTGTTTTTATGACTTCCATCACAACTCGCGTATCATATCTGCCACACTCTCTCCCCTATTACGTGATAATATAAAACGAGCTGCCCTTTTTTGCACCCTATCGCTGTCCTCCGTCAATCCCACCTGGTAATAATCCCACACCGCGCAGCGATATTCTAACAGAGGACGAACGAGTGTAGCGTAAGCTGTCTCTTTAGTGGACTTGTTGCATCAATGTCCTCCCAATGAAACGTAACCTTTGGCTCGCCTTCCCCACAATATTATCTATGTGGTCTTTCCAACTGAAGTTGTTCGTAATTTTAACACCCAGGTAATTAGTTGAATTGACAGCCTTTAGAATTGTACTATTTATCGAGTAATCGAATTCCAGCGGATTTCTTTTGGAACTCATGTGGATCACATCACACTTTTCGTTATTTAGCGTCAACTGCCAACTGCCACACCATACAGCAATCTTTTCTAAATCGCTTGGCAACTAATACTGGTCTTCGGATGACCTTACTAGACTGTAAATTACAGCATCATCTGCGAACAACCTAAGAGAACTGCTCAGATTGTCACCCAGGTCATTTGTATAGATCAGGAACAGCAGAGGTCCCAAGACGCTTCCCTGGCGAACACCTGATATCACTTCAGTTTTACTCGATGATTTGCCGCCTATTACTACAAACTGCGACCCTCCTGACAGGAAATCACGAATCCAGTCGCACAACTGAGACGATACCGCATTGGCCCGCAGCTTGATTAGAAGTCGCTTGTGAGGAACGGTGTCAAAAGCTAGCCCGAAATCTAGAAATACGGACGAGTCCTGACCGGTATAGAAGTCTGTAAATGATATGAAATGACAAACACGCCAAATGGGCTCTGCACTTCGATGTTTGAACTTAAATAAACTCTCCGCTAGATGTCCAGAGAGGAGATGCTTGCATCTCATTGGCAGCGGCTTAATCGATCGTGGCAGCGCCCTCGTGTCGCGGGTTGGTCTATGGGAAACGCGGCGGCGTAACTGACGACGCGCGTATTTTAAAGTGCGACCGAACGGATGGCAGTCGCACTTTAAATTCTGTCTGCAAAATGTATTACGAATACAGTTAGAAGAAGAGAAGTAATAAATTAAAATCTCGTGCTTCATATGGCTGTTTTATTGCATGAACAGCGAAAATGTAGCAAACGACAAACTTTTTTCCTTTCATCTTTTTGTGGGTGTCGTCAGTGTTTTGCATCACCTCGGTTCCGAGAGTTCCGGACCCTGTACAGAATATCAGAATAAACATCAACATAAACATCATTTCTGTCCTTTCTATTGCTCATAAAAACCACACATTGCTTGTTGTACCACCATAAAGTGAAACCTTCAGAGATGATGGTCCAAATTTCTGTACACACCGGTACCTCTAATGCCCAGCAGCACGTCCTCTTGCATTGGTGCATGCCTGTATTCGTCGTGGCACACTATCCACAAGTTCATCAAGGCACTGTTGTTCCAGATTCTCCCACTCCTCAACGGCGATTCGGCGTAGATCCCTCAGAATGGTTGGTGGGCCACCTGATCCATAAACGGCCCTTTTCAATGTACCCCAGGCACATTCGATAGGGTGAATGTCCGGAGAAAATGCTGGCCACTCCAGTCGAGCGATGTCGTTATCCTGAAGGAACTCATTCAAAAGATGTGCATGTCGATGGGGGGGGGGGGGGGGGGGGAATTGGCGTCATTGAATGCCTCGCCAATATGCAGCCGATATTGTTGTACTAT
Source organism: Schistocerca gregaria (assembly GCF_023897955.1). Taxonomy (NCBI): domain Eukaryota; kingdom Metazoa; phylum Arthropoda; class Insecta; order Orthoptera; family Acrididae; genus Schistocerca; species Schistocerca gregaria. Next base: position 96,992,407 of record NC_064924.1, read on the forward strand.
CGATCGGAGGATGTCATTCACGTATCGAACAGCCGTTACGGCGCCTTCTATGACCACCAGCGGCGTATGTCGACCCAATATAATGCCACCCCTAAACAGCAGGGAACGTCCACCTTGCTGCACTTGCTGGACAGTGTGTCTAAGGCGTTCAGCCTGACTGGGTTGCCTCCAAACAAGTCTCCGACGATTGTCTGGTTGAACAAATATGCGACACGCATCGGTGAAGAGAACGTGATGCCAATCCTGAGCTGTGCATTCGGCATGTTGGGCCCATCTGTATCGCGCTGCGTGGTGTCGTGGTTGCAAAGATGGACATCGCCATGGACGTCGAGAGTGAAGTTGCGCATCAGGCAGCCTATTGCACACACTTTGAATCGTAACACGACGTCCTGTGGCTGCACGAAAAGCATTTTCAACATGCTGGCGTTGTTGTTAGGGTTCCTCCGAGTAATAATCCGTAGGTAGCTGCCATCCACTGCGGTAGTAGCCCTTGGGCGACCTGAGCGAGGCATGTCATCAACAGTTCCTGTCTCTCTGTATCTCCTCCATGTCCGAACACATCGCTGGATATTTCCTTTGTTGAGGGCCCTTCCTGGCACAAAGTAACAATGCGGACGCTATCGAACCGCGGTATTGACCATCTATGCATGGTAGAACTACAGACAACACGAGCCGTGTACCTTCGTAGTGGAATGACTGGAACTGATCGGCTGTCGGACCCCCTCTGTCTAATAGGCGCTGCTCATGCATGGTTGTTTACATCTTTGGGCGTGTTTAGTGACATCTCTGAACAGTCAGAGGAATAGTCTCTGTGATACAATATCCACAGTAAACGTGTCTTCAGGAGTTCTGGGAACTGGGGCGAAGCAAAAGTTTTTTACATGTGTCTAGTTTCGTAAAGGTTTGAAATAATGTGTTAAGTTTGTTGGAAGTGTAAGTTCTCTCATTCTCAAATACTGGATGACTAAAAACCAGTGTTCTCCCATCTACACTGCTTTCCAACTCCACTGCGACCTATCTGATAGATGGGTGGTTCTCACTCATACAGTGATATGCCGGCGCTTTATCCTACTGAATTATCTTAATTACAGTAACTTATGACCAAAATCTAACATCCTAACAGAACAGCGTCCTAACGGAACGCAGCAAGTCATTCTCAATGAAGAGAAGTCTTGCGAAGTAAGAGTGATTACAGGCGTGCCGCAGGGGAGTGTCGTAGGACCGTTACTATTCACAATATACGTAAATGACCTGGTGGATGACATCGGAAGTTCACTGAGGCTTTTTGCGGATGATGCTGTGGTATATCGAGAGGTTGTAACAATGGGAAACTGTACTGGAATGCAGGAGGATCTGCAGCGAATTGACGCATGATGCCGGCAGATGCCAGACTGAGATTCATTGGAAGAATCCTAATGAAATGCAATCCGAAAACAAATGAAGTAGGTTACAGTACACTTGTTCGCCCACTGCTTGAATTCTGCTCGGCAGTGGGGGATCCGTACCAGATAGGGTTGATAGAAGAGATAGAGAAGATCCAACGGAGAGGAGCGTGCTTCGTTACAGGATCATTTAGTAATCGCGAAAGCGTTACGGAGATGATAGATAAACTCCAGTGGAAGACTCTGCAGGAGAGACGCTCAGTAGCTCGGAACTGGCTTTTGTTGAAGTTTCGAGAACATACCTTCACCGAAGAGTCAAGCAGTATATTGCTCCCTCCTACGTACATCTCGAGAATAGTCCATGAGGATAAAATCAGAGAGATTAGATCTCACACAGAAGCATACCGACAATCCTTCTTTCCACGAACAATACGAGACTGGAATAGAGGGGAGAACCGATAGAGGTACTCAAGGTACCCTCCACCACACACCGTCAGGTGGTTTGCGAGTATGGATGTAGATGTAACATCGCAGGATCGTTTCTACATGCAAGTAAGTAGAACTAAAAACCTACTGCAGACATCGCTACCACTGTATAAAAAAGTATTTTACAATTACGGACGCATTATAGCTGTCTAACGATGTGTTTGCACCAGTCAACAATATCTGTTGTTTTAAGTAAGGTTTTAAGTAAATGTTTCAGCGAACGTCACAAATCAAGCAGGGCAGGAAACTTGAAAATCCATACGTCCTAATTTCAAAGCTGTATTGCCCATGGAGGCAGCGTCGAACATAGATTACCGTCGTCTCTAGTAGCATAAAAATATGACAGGTACATATTTGCAGCTTTAGTAAGTCATTGCTACTCTTACAGGTGTTCTCGTAAAAGACATGCCGTACAGACGCATCTGGGCCACTCTAGCACTGCATTAATTTCTGTGTGCGACTGTAGGGAAGGGGAGGGGGGTAGGGGTTTGAACCATATATAGATAACCTGCATTGTCATCACACAGAGATGCTATCCAGCTGTTCAACTACTGGCCTGCTTCAAGCACTTCATAGCGACTGCTGCTGCCGCGGTAGTGCAGGCTGAACAACTGTGTTAAGTGCTCTCACTGTGCAGCCCTCTGTTTACATAGTGGGCACCAACAAGCTTCTGGAGATACAGATTCACTGTGCCGCAATTTGGTACTTGCGTATGCACAGCCACTGGCACGCTCTTTGCGGATGTAAAGAGGCGGCCAACCCATCATGAAGCATCAGCAGCAGTGGGGGGGGGGGGGGGGGGGGGTCAGACATATCAGTGAGACTTAGCACTGAGTCCGTACCACTTAAACAGCACTTCTGAGACTTACACGTATAAATTCTCAAAACAGTCTACAAAAATACAAAGCAGACGCCTCTCAGCTTTTGAGCCTCATCACAGATTTTACACATCTGAATAAATAGGGCACATAAAGTGCTCACTCTTTGCGTTAATGGAGCCTGACAGAGATGTTGAATATTACACACTCGAAAGTTACAAACTCTGGTGAACTTCCTGTGCTCTATCAAACTTCTATACAGGACTTGGATTCATATTTGTAAGAAATGAGGATTGATGTGATGAGCTACCCAGTTTTGGCTACTTTTCAAGGCGATCTAACTCCCCAGCATTTAGCAATGAAGTAGCAACTTTTTTGAAAACGAAGCCTCAGAGTTCACACCAGACAACGTTATCAGTACTAGAAATGTCTATATTTAATACACTACTGGCCATTAAAATTGCCACACCACGAAGATGACGTACTGCAGATGCGAAATTTAAGCGACAGGAAGAAGATGCTGTGATATGCAAATCATTAGCTTTTGAGAGCATTCACACAAGGTTGACGACGATGGCGACACCTACAACGTGCTGACAGGAGGAACATTTCCAACCGATTTCTCATATACAAACAGTAGTTCACCGACGTTGCCTGGTGAAACGTAGTTGGGATGCCTCGTGTAAGGAAGAGAAATGCATACCATCACGTTTCCGACTTTGATAAAGGTCGGGTTGTAGCCTATCGCGATTGTGGTCTATCGTACCGCGACATTGCTGCTCGCGTTGGTCGAGATCCAATGACTGCTAGCAGAATATGGAACCGCTGGGTTAGGGAGGGTAATACGGAATGCCGTGCTGGATCCCGACGGCCTCGTATCACTAGCAGTCGAGATGACAGGCATCTTATCCGGATCGTGCAGCCACGTCTCGATCCCTGAGTTAACAGATGGGGACGTTTGCAAGACAACAACTATTTGCACGAACAGTTCGACGATGTTTACAGCAGCATGCACTATCAACTCCGATACCATGGCTGCGGTTACCCTTGACGCTGTATCACAGATAGGAGCGCCTGTGATGGTGTACTCAACGGCGAACCTGGGTGCACGAATGGCAAAATGTCATTTCTTCGGATGAATCCAGGTTCTGTTTACAGCATCATGATGGTCTCGTCCGTGTTTGGCGACATCGCGGTGAACGCACATTGGAAGCGTGCATTCGTCATCGCCATAGTGGCGTATCACCTGGCGTGATGGTATGGGGTGCCATTGGTTACACGTCTCGGTCACCTCTTGTTCGCATTGACGACGCTTTGAACAGTGGACTTTACATTTCAGATGTGTTACGACTCGTGCCTCTACCCTTCATTCGATCCCTGCGAAACCTTACATTTCAGCAGGATAATGCACGACCGCATGTTACAGGTCCTGTACGGCCTTTCTGGATACAGTAAATGTTCGACTGCTGTCCTGGCCAACACATTCTCCAGATCTCTCATCAATTGAAAACGTCTGGTCAATGGTGGCCGAGCAACTGGCTCGTCACAATACGCCAGTCACTACTCTTGCTGTACTGTGGTATCGTGTTGAAGCTGCATGGGCAGCTGTACCTGTGCATGCCATCCAAGCTCTGTTTGACTCAAATGTCCATGCGTATCATGGCCGTTATTACGGCCAGAGGTGGTTGTTCTCGGTACTGATTTCTCAGGATCTATGCACCCAAATTGCGTGAAAATGTAATCACATGTCAGTTCTAGTATAATATATTTGTCCAATGAATACCCGTTTATCATCTGCATTTTTTCTTGGTGTAGCAATTTTAATGGCCGGTAGTGTATTTAAACTACTGTCACCACTGTTGCCGCAGGTCGGAAGTGGTTGCGATACCTGCATTCAAGTAAACACCACATCGTGGAGAGCCCCAAGCACGTCGAAAAGTGCTACACCGGACCGTACTGCCTAGCGCTTCACTGTTGCCTCCACCGTAATGTGTTCGCTACCAACACTGCACCCTATGACTGCGCAGTGCCGGCGGGATACTGTATAAACAATTAACTCTCACCTCATGCATTCAGAACAGCTCAGCTTGGATGCATTCAGAACAGCTCAGCTCACCATGCAGGCTGCAGACCAATGAAGAGAGTCAACAGCCAACATTCTCAAAAATATTTCCTGAAATGAGGGATTTTTAAGATTCCATCACCCCGACATTTTTCCGTAGCAAGACCAGCGCAGTAACCATTTTCACTCCAGCTGTGCTACACACTAAAACTCGTCATTCTCTGGTCGCACACCCCACCATGTATGACATCGCATTCTCTTGTTACAGTTCGTGTGCAAAAACACAAGATGTCTGCACTTTCTTGAAATGCAACATGGTCTACAATATATGATCATTTACATCTACATACATACTCCGCAAGCCACCGTACGGTGCGTGGCGGTGGGTACATTGTAACACTACCAGACATCCGCATTCCTATTCCACTCGCAGAGTGAGGGACAAACGAGTGTCAATATTCCTCTGCATGAACTCTAATTTCCTGAGCCGTGGTAAAAAGTTGCTGTTTTGAAAAGCGCGTTGTGTAAAGCAGTCGCCCTCCGTTTCTGGCGGTGGCGCCGCTGTGGCAATCGGAGCTTTGGTGTCTCCTTCTGGTGGAAAATGGGAAAGGTTGCCTGTTCACCTGCATTTAAGGGGCGCTATGAGCTCGGCAGTTAGTCCGAGTGAGGCTGGGTCAGTCAGCTGGGTCAGTGTCTGTCGGTCGTCCGGAGTGCGAGTATGTGTTAGGCCGCCTGTTTGCTGGAGTTGCTCGGGCAACAGTCACTGGTTGGTCGGTCGCGCACTGAGACACGAGATGACTTGTCCGCCTTGAGTGTCGGCCCAAGTGAGGTCCCCACTTGAGTCCAGTGGGCAGCGGCGTATAGAAAGGGGTAGGGGCTTCGCGGTTCACACGACAGCAACAGTAGCGAAACCACGACATCGGGCTGGCCGGGCCGAGCTGCGACGCCGTGAGATGGGAGATCGGCGCGCCTTCCTGCGTCTGTTGAAGCGGCTGGCAGTGGACGGCTCGGGAGAGCGTTGGAGATGCTGCGCCAGGTCTTCGCCCGAAATCGAAGTTTATTAGAAGTTAAGTGACTGGAGATATGTTGTTTCATTTACTTGTTAAATTCTATTTGTTTTCTAGGTCAGTCTCTCGTCCCCAGTTTGCTTGCCTGTCTTTAGTCCGCATTAGGTAGGCAGTTAGTGTCTGTCTGTCTGTCGGTCGGTGTGCCGTACGTTAATTTATTGCTTAAAGGCCGAATTCTTGAAATATGTTTTTATCTTGCCTATCATCTTGCGAGGTGGTATATGCGTAATGTAGAGCATGTTGTACATTTTATGTAAGTCTGCATTTTATGGGTTTCATTTAGTCATTTTAGGTTATAAGGTTGCCACCCTTCCACCGTAAGAGTCCTTTAAAAAAATAAACAAACTGCACTTCTGTGGCAAATAATTTGAGTGTTGTACCATTTCCATCCCTCTTACGGGGTGCATAGTTTACGTGTTTGTGTGAATTGTTAAAAAAAGTTTTGTTTAAAGTAATCCGGTGTGTTGCAGATTTGCACCAGTGTACTCTTTCAGAGGTTGTTGTGAGCGATCATGACTACGGCCGTGTTGAAAGGGAGCAGGCAAGCATCTCAGCCCGAAGGCTCGTACTGTTAATATTGTTTTTTTTTTCTCTGCCTCTAAATAAATTTGTAACTTGATATTTCGAGGGTGCTTTCTGCTTATAGTTTTAAATCTGTTTTGAAAAAGCTTTTAGGAATAAAATTCGCATTTGTTGAAAGCAATTTAATTTTGCATCAGTTACTTCCTGGCAACTACTCCCACGCTCACCTAGTGTGATTAAATGTGTTAATGTTCTTCATGAATCGCTAGTAAACAAAGTAAATTCTTTAAAAAAATTGAAAGTAAATTAACGGTTCGTTCCCTTATCGAATGTTTGAGGTCCTTACATTAAAGGTACATTGGCAGCGGTAGGATCATTCTACAGTCAGCTTCAAATGCCGGTTCTCTAAATTTTCTCAGTAGTGTTTCTCAAAAAGAACATCGCCTTCCCTCGTGGCATTCCCACTTGAGCTCCTGAAGCATCCCCTTACTACTTGCATGTTGATCAACCCTACCTGTAACAAATATAGCAGCCCGCCTATAAACTGCTTCGGTATCTCCCTTTAATGCAGCCTGGTGGGGACCGTAACAGTCAAGCAGTACTCAGGAATGGGTCGCACTGGTGTTCTATACGCAGTTCCCTTGTACAGATGAGCCACAATTTCCCGAAGCTCTTCCAGTAAACTAAAGTCGACCAGTCGCCTTCACCACTGCAATCCTTACATGCTCGTTCCATTTTATGTCGCTTTACAACATTACACCTCGCTGTACAGGGTGTTACAAAAAGGTACGGCCAAACTTTCAGGAAACATTCCTCACACACAAAGAAAGAAAATATGTTATGTGGACATGTGTCCGCAAACGCTTACTTTCCATGTTAGAGCTCATTTTATTACTTCTCTTCAAATCACATTAATCATGGAATGGAAAAACACAGCAACAGAACGTACCAGTGTGACTTCAAACATTTTGTTACAGGAAATGTTCAAAATGTCCTCCGTTAGCGAGGATACATGCATCCACCCTCCGTCGCATGGAATCCCTGATGCGCTGATGCAGCACTGGAGAATGGCGTATTGTATTACAGCCGTCCACAATACGAGCACGAAGAGTCTCTACATTTGGTACCGGGGTGGCGTAGACAAGAGCTTTCAAATGCCCTCATAAATGAAAGTCAAGAGGGTTGAGGTCAGGAGAGCGTGGAGGCCACGGAATTGGTCCGCCTCTACCAACTCATCGGTCACCGAATCTGTTGTTGAGAAGCGTACGAACACTTCGACTGAAATGTGCAGGAGCTCCATCGTGCATGAACCACATGTTGTGTAGTACTTGTAAAGGCACATGTTCTAGCAGCACAGGTAGAATATCCCGTATGAAATCATGATAACGTGCTCCATTGAGCGTAGGTGGACGAAAGTAAAATGAGCTCTAACATGGAAATTAAGCGTTTCCGGACACATTTCCACGTAACATGTTTTCTTTGTGTGTGAGAAATGTTTCCTGAAAGTTTGGCCCTACCTTTTTGTAACACCCTGTATAATGGACGTGACTGTGCCAAGTAGCAAACTACTAATGCTGTATTCGAACTGCAAGTGATTGTTTCTCCTCCTCATCTGTATTAACTTACTTGTTCTACATTTAGAGCTAGCTGCTATTCGTCACACCAACTAGAAATGTTGCCTAAGTCATCTTGTATAACCTACAGCCGCTGAACATCGACACCTTCTCGTACACAACAGCGTCATCAGAAACAGTCGTTTATTGCTGCTCACCCTATCCGTCGGGTCATTCAAGTATATGGAGAATAAAAGTCGTCCTTTCGCGCTTCCCTGGGCCACTCCTGACGACGTCCTTATCTTTAATGAACGCTCGCAGTCGAGGGCCACGTGCTGGATTCTATTATTTAAAAAGTCTTCGAGCAAATCACATATCTGAGATCCAAAATAGATTCTCGGACCTCCGTCCACAGAATCCAATGGGGCACCATGTCAAACTTTTCCGCAAAAATGGGACTATGGAATCTGCCTGTTGCCCTTCATCCACAGTTCGCAGGATATCTGTGCCGTGTGCTCCAGCGATTTAGTTGTCCCGGTGTAGTGTGTTCGATCTCTTCCGATTCGCTTTGCGGTGCGCGGGTTGGTGCGCCCTCTGGGCTTCGGGAAGCCGAAAGGGAGAGAGAGAGAGAGAGAGAGAGAGAGAGAGAGAGAGAGAGAGAGAGAGAGACGAGCGGGCCTGAACGAAGCGACGCCGGAAGATCGTGGAAGTGTCGCAAGTGATGTGAGTGTGGCAGTTGCACTGGAGGTGCTGCAGTGACTGGCTGACGTTCGTTCTGTTTACGAGTTCAACCTTCCTCACACTGTGGCTACGGGCTGGTGTTATTCTGACCATTACCTTATTAGCGGCATTTGGATTAATGTTGTTGAAGGTGAGCTGTTAGTTTGGTGTATCTTCATCCGGTGGAGTTAACACCGAGACTTCTTTCTGTTGTATTCTGGCTTGCGCTGCTGAGCAGTGAGTGTTCTCACGTGTCGAAACACTGACTTGTGTCCTGGTTAATTTACGTATGAACTGGAGTGCCTATGTGGGAGTGTTTGCTTAAATTGTTGATGACGTGTTTCACAATACCCTTACTTGAGTGTCTTTAAATTGCATTTCAGTTTGCTACTGAACTTATGTCAGTTAAGGGACGCCCAAATCGTCACGCTAGTCAAGTAAAGTTTAAGTCTACTGTGACACCACGGTTTACCTGTTGGATTAAAATTAATTCAACCTTAACCACAGCTAGGAATAATTCAAGGCGAATTGTAAGTGCCGTGTGTGTTTGTTTTCTGTCCTTTTCTCTTACTCACTACTGTTGAGTGTTAAACTGTTTTGGAAACCCCTTTGACGTCATTTCACGGTGTGGTTTTGGAAAGAGTTCTGTGGGTACTGTCGTTAACGACTCCTGTTGCAACGGGGTTTCTGGCCCACACATCTATCGCACGCCAGGGGTTTAGTGCCAACCGCCAACAGTGCGGTAACTTGTTATCAATCTTTTTCGAATCACCGTCTGACCTACGACTATTAATGGATTTCTGTGGTAAAATTCAAATGGGGGCACTGTCTTGTTAACCTGTATGAAATGAATGTGCTTGCCTTGTAAAACAGTTCATTACTGATTCTGAGTAGTTTAATCGGTGGTAGGGCACTCGTTATTCTGGACCAGACTGTACTTGGCATTAATTGCATTGTCTTGGTAAATCGGTGTGCTACGTAAGATTATAACACAAGTGCCATTGTGGGTAATATTTACTGTTTAACTACATGCGTTGGTTCTGTGAATAATTGCGGCACACAAGGTCACGTAAGATAGTGCCGTAGTGGGCAGATATTGCTATACGTCTGTGATATATCCTGTAAGCCATTGTGCTCATTAGGTTATGTAAGGCTTAAATACAGTTATCAGTTTGGTAATTTTCTGCGTTTCGTAATAACAGTTTACAAGGATTAAAATTTTGGAAAGGTTTAAATCTCATATTTGCAGTTTGTTTGATGTTAGATAACTTGTTGATGATTCATGTTAAATCAGCTGATGTGCATTTAAATGCCCGATTGTCGCTTCCAACTGGATACGTCACCTCTGCGCATTTCTGAGGTATTCCACCGTTCGACGCTGCTGTTTTTTGCCTACCCTCACATCAGCTGGCAGCACTAGACATTTTTTTTATCGGAAATACGACACATTAGAGCACCACTTCATACTCTGGGCTAAATTTGTCGCTGTTTGTTTTTGTATGAGTAGTGTTGCTAGCTTAACAGGCAATTTCGGTATTCACTTGGTCTAACATGTTCTCTTAATCTGTAATTTGGGATATATGCATAAAGTCATTTTATTTATTTATCGTCTATAATTGTTTTATATGTAAGTGAAATTTAGGAATAGTATTGGAGCTGAAGACCTAAATCGTGAGTAGATGGGAAGTGCGGAGGGGTGGGTAAAGATGAGTAAAAGTAGTACAAGTGAGTGCTAAGATATTTAGTAGGGGAGGAGAGTGAGAAAGTGAGTTGGTAACGAGATGGAGAAAAGGGAGGTGGGGATAGAGTCGCAGTTGAGAGAAGGGTGAGAGAGAGTGAGTGAGACTGAGTGAGGTGGCGCAGTGGTTAGCACACTAAACTCCAATTCCAGGTTTAAGGTTTCCGTGATTTCACCAAATCGCTCCAGGGAAATGCCGATATGGTACCGTTGAAAAGTCACAGTCGGTTATCTTTTCCAGCCTTGACATCATCCGAGCCTGCGCTCAGTCTCTAATGACCTCGATGTAGACGGGACGTTAAACCCAGTCTTCATTCCTTCCTTTGGAGAGTGAATGAGTCGGTCAGTGTGTGTGTCTGTGTGTGCGGAAGAGAGAGAGGGAGGCGAATGATAAGGTTTATTTTTACGTGAATAAGTGAATGATTTTATTGGTTTCTGGTTTCCAATATTTGCTGAGCCATTGCGTAGCTACTCATGGTTTGTTAGTGGTTTGTGTATGTGGTAGCGTCCTTAAAAAGTGAGGAGGTGTGTGTCTTTACTGATTCTTTCGGTATTCATATCTTTTCAATTATGCTTAGCCCATGATATTCCTGTTCAAGGCGAACTGCAAATATTCAGTAGTTTGTGTTGAAGTGTGCTGTTGTAATTAGAACACATGATTACGCTTGTCCCTTACGTTTAACCGCTGGCAAATGATACCGCTCCCAGTCTCACCGTCAGACGTTCCTAAGATATTTTTCTGTTTCCCATTTCACGTTCGGTAAATGAGGGTACCTTACTCTTGGTCGATTTTCTGTGTGTACGAGGGCTATTCAGAAAGTAGAGAACGTTTTGGCATTAAAAATAACTAATTACAAGAAATAAATGTTATTATATACATCTGAAAGAGCGACTAACATACTACTTTTCCACATAGTCACCAAACACATAGAGGCACTTATCATAGCGGTGGTGAAGCTTTGAAAGACCTTCGTCGTAAAATTTGCTGCCTGAGACTTCAGCCAGTGAGTCACGCCCGCCTAGAGTTCAGCGTCGACATCAAAGCGTTTGTTTTGAACTCCTCTTCTAAGGCTGTGCAAAGTTTGACAATACCAGGCAGAATTTAAGGTACTCCACGTTCGAGGAAAGCAATAAGAAGCACACCTTGCGTATCCCAAAACATTGTCTCCGTCGACAAGGTTTCCAAAGATTTTCTTGGTTTTTGGGGGGGACCTTGTGTGTCCCCACTCCATAGGCTGTAATTTTATCTCGCAATTGACATGTTTCATCCAAGTCTCGTCACCAGTTACCATTCGATCCAGTAATGAATCACCATGTTTGTGGTAGGGCTCCAGAAATGTCAACATTGGGCCCCATTCGCTGTTCTTCACGGTGCTCTGTAAGCATTTTGAGCACCCATCGTGCACAAAATTTGTGGTAGCGTAGCTTGTGAGTGACAATTTCAAACAGCAAAGTCCTTGAAACTTGTAGGAAAAAAAAGCGACAGCTCCATTATTGTGAAGCGACGGTTTTCACGAATCGTTTCTTCAGCTTTAGCGACGAGATCGTCAGTCACAATGCTCGGGCGTCCACTCTTGTATTCATCAGGAACGTTGGTTCGGCCACTTTGAAACCGAATGCACCATTTCCGGACGGAACATTCACTCATTACGTTGTTTCCGTAGACTTCGCACAGTTCACGATACATTTCTATTGGTTTTAGGGTTTTTGCCAACAAAAACCTTATCATAGGCCGCACCTCACAACTGGCGGGATTTTCGATTGCAGCGTACATTTCAAATTCGAATATAGAAGAAAACTATACGCGCAGAGACGTTCCCGCTGTCACGGATGGATGCCGACTGAGCTGCCGAGCACGCACATACCAAAATATACGCGATCGGCGCGCGCCTAGCGGTGTCAGACGGAAACATTCCCTACTTTCTGAATAACCCTCCTATATTTGTCTAACCTTTTAGCTAGGAGCTAAATTTCCAAGCTAGTTATAGCCCATAGTAAAAGAAAATTGAATAGGTTTGATTGTGACACAGTTCATTTCAGAGTTCTTGCCCCATGTTGAAACAATGAAAGCATACTGTTAAATATCGCCAGGAGGAATGTTTTGTTGATCGTAATTTCCAAGTCGCCGATGGATCTCAGTAACACCGCAGCTTTTGCAATGAGTCATTGACAATTACTGTTAGCATAATAATATTTCATTTCTTGTTGTTACTGAAGTTATGGGCTACTTACAAGTGTTAGGAGGATGAGACATAAATGCAGTAGTGATTTTCTGACGATCGAAAAGAAGTTCTGGAAAATTTACAAAAAGGGGAATCTGCAGCCCAACGTTCTCAGGTTTATGGTTGTAAGTAGGCTGTTTAGGTTTTTATATTGGTAAAGCCACGTAGCGCTCTGTATGAAAATCACTGGCTGTGCTGTGGGCAGTCTGTGGCTGGGTGGCATTATTGTAATATTCGCTATTGTAATGTTGGGCTGTTGGCTGTTAACAGCGCGTAGCGTTGCGCAGTTGGAGGTGAGCCGCCAGCAGTCGTGGATGTGGGGAAGTGAGATGGCCGATTTTTGAGAATGGGTAATCTGGAGGTGTGTCCATCAGAAACAGTACATTTGTAAGAATGGATGTCATGAACTGCTATATATATGACTATTAAGGTAAATACATTGTTTGTTCTCTATTAAAATCTTTCATTTGCTAACCATGCCTATCAGTAGTTAGTGCCTTCAGTAGTTTGAATCTTTTATTTAGCTGGCAGTAGTGGCCCTCGGTGTATTGCAGTAGTTCGAGTAACGAAGATTTTTGTGACGTAAGTGATTTGTGAAAGGTATAGGTTAATGTTAATCAGGGCCATTCTTTTGTAGGGATTATTGAAAGTCAGACTGCGTTGTGCTAAAAGAAAATATTGTGTCCGTTTAAGCACAGTCATGTATAATTTTTCAAAGGGGACGTTTCATGGTGTAGGCACACAAACAGCGAGAGACGTGAAGGAAATATAAAGAAAAGCCGATATATTTTGCAACCAAAGTTGGCAGGCCATTCGTTCATCACAGTGTAGAACTAAGTGCCTGAAAAAACGTCGCATTACGCTAAACTAGTTGAAGCAGTGCATTGGCGGTTCAACCAGAAGAGAGCAGAAGGATTTCCAGTATCAGGTCCGATGTTAATAGAGCATGCAAGAGAGTTCCACGGAACTCTAAAGATTTAAGGCTTCATCAAGATGGCTGACTCGATTTAAACGTCTTTATACAGCTTGAGATACTGCTATTCTGGACTAGAAACTAGCTGCTACAAAGAGTTAACAGACGCTCTTTGCGACTATTTCATCAGTTACAACGAACAGAATAATCTTCTCGCAGAACCAGAACAACGCTGATGAAACCGTTTGTACTGGCAGGGCATGTCCACACGAATTTAAGCCTCTCGGACTGAATTCTATGATAATTTAGAATTAGTCGTGTTTTTCGATTATGCGTGCAGTTTCGGACCCTCATTGACCTGGGTAATCAAGACTCTGCCGCAGTCGATATGATCTTTGGGCTTATTAAAAAGGATGACACAGAATAACGGGAATGTTTGAAATGAGTGGTGGCAGCCATGGGTAGGTGGCAGCACTGCTCCGCCATTTCAGTAATCATGGATCTGTGGAATGAACAACAGAGTGTGTTAGCCATAAAATTCCTTATAAAAACAATGATAGTTTGGCAGTGGCGTAGAGAGAGTTTCGACGTTTTTATAATTTAGGACGACATGATGCCGTTCCGTCGAAACATGCGATAAAATGTTGGATTAATAACTTTGAAGAGACTGGATCTGCCCTCAAGAAAAACCAACAGGACGACCAAGAAGTGTGCGTTCTCCAACAAACATTGATGTTGTACGCGAGTCTGTCTTATGAAGCCCACGGCGTTCAGTTCGTAGCAAGCAGCAGTGGTTGGAATGTCCCGGGAGAGAGTTCAAAAAATTCTTCATCTTGATTTAAAATTTTGTCCGTACAAACTACAGAAGATTCAATAGTTGAAGGTCTGTGATTACTGGTTACGATTAAGATTCTGTCAACAAATGATAGCAAAAATAAATAATCGCGATGAAATTCTAAACAAGTTGTGGATGTCAGGTGAGGCACATTTTCAGAACTACCGTTACTGAGCAAACACAAATCCTAATCACGTTCATGAGAGCCCTTTACACGCTAGTACAGTATGGTGAGGTGTTTCATCACATGGGATTATCGGACCGTAATTTTTCGCAGATGAACAGGGAAACACAATAACTGTCAATGCCGATCGTTACGTGGAGATGTTACAAACTTTCGTTACACCTGCATTGAACAACTTTCCAAACGTTCAAGATGCCTGGTTTCAACAGGATGAAGCAACATCACACAGTGCACGACAATCAATGGCGTATGTGCGATAATTATTTGGCAACCGTGTGATCCCACTATTCCGTAACATTCCCTGGCCCCACCGATCGCCAGATTTATCTGTTTGTGATTTTTTGGTGTAATTTTTTCTTGTGTATACACGACTCGACCAAGAGCCCTGGATGAGTTAAAAGAGAGAATTCTGGATGCACAGTATCCCAGCTGACATGTTGCAGCGGTCAATGAGGAATCTCAACAGCAGATTTCACGAATGTATTCGTACAGGAGGACGCCATCTAAAGGAAGTAATTAAAAAAATAATGATAAATGCCATCAATGTTTCGTAAATGGAAAACTTCTAAGGTTTCAATTACTATGAATGCAATTTCTTTCGTTTATCACTTCTAGTTTTATTGGATTGTGGAAATGCTCCCATTTTTCGGTGTCACCCTGTATAATCCTACGCCGAAAAAGGTGCCGGTTTTTATAATGCTGACGTGAGCAGTAGATGCTGATGTTCAGTATATTTATAAAACATGATTCTAAAGAGTGCTCTTATTCAAACAGGCCAAACTGGGATATGAGAAAACCGCATATTAATTCTTTAGCACGTACTATTGCTCAAATGGCCGGCTCTGAGCACAATGGGGCTTAACATCTATGGTCATCAGTCCCCTAGAACTTAGAACTACTTAAACCTAACTAACCTAAGGACATCACACAACACCCAGCCATCACGAGGCAGAGAAAATCCCTGACCCCGCCGGGAATCGAACCCGGGAATCCGGGCGTGGGAAGCGAGAACGCTACCGCACGACCACGAGATGCGGGCACGTACTATGAGTCTGAAGTACTGTTGTACAGTCAGCAGCCTACAGACACAACTGGGCACAACAAACTCGGCAGATAATACTGCACAACTTACCGTTAGCATATGACTCCAGGATTCCATTGAAGACGAGGTTCGGTACCCCGTCTTTGGTGATCTGTATTGGTTCAGCGTCAGGCGACGTCAGGTAGTAGATGTTGTTTCCGTACACATACGCCAGCTGGCTTTTTGTGCCCCACGTCACCAGTTGAAGGCGTTTTCCACCGCCGATCTGTGTCACCCTGCTGAGGAGACACACAAATGTTGAATACTATGGCACCGTTCACCAGACAGTGTCAGACTTGAACAATTTAGTCCTCAGCCAAAATATCGCACATTGTATAAACAAACGCTTTATCCTACAGGAATGTGCTTACGTATACATGATTGTACATTTACGTATACCTGTATGTCCATACTCTGAAAACAACTTTGAAAGTCGTCTGTAAAATCTGTGAACGCTACAAACAATTCAATACCTTCTGTTGCTGTCAGTACGGGTAATGTAACTGATGATGATAAACAGAAGGCCGAAATTCTAAACCTAGCTTTCAAAAACTCGTTCACGATAGAGGACTGCAGCACCATTCCCCCTTTCAATTATCGAACAAACGAAAGGATGGCTGACATAGTGTTTAATGTATCTGGGATTGTAAAACAGTTAAGGTCCTTAGACGCCAGGAAGGCATCTGGCCCAGACGGTATCCCTGTAAGATTTTATTTGACTATGCTACAAATATAGCACCATTTGTATCCGTCAACTATCAGAGATCATTGGAACTGCGGGAAGTTCCACGGGACCGGAAGACGGCCCAGGTCATAGCAATCTATAAAAAGGGGAAAAAATCGGATGCATATAATTACCGGCCAATTTCACTGACATCGATTTGTTGTAGAATCATGGAACATATTTTGTGTTCAGACATAATGACCTTTCTAGACTCTGAGAAGCTCATCTGCAGAAACCAGCATGGTTTTAGGAAACAGCGCTCATGCGAGACACAGCTGGCCCTCTTTGTGCATGATATACAACAGGCTCTAGATACCGGCTCCCAGGTTGATACCATATTTCTCGACTTCCGAAAGGCGTTCGACTCAGTTCCGCACTGTCGCTTGTTACAAAAAGTGCGCTCTTACGGTCTATCCAATGACATATGCGATTGGATAGAAAATTTTCTAACAGACAGGGACCAGTATGACGGCCTGAAGGGGTAACTTCAACAGAAACAAGAGTAACTTCAGGTGTGCCCCAGGGCAGCGTAATAGGTCCTCTGCTTTTTGCGATTTACGTAAACGATCTGGTTAATGGTATTGACAGCGGCCTTAGACTGTTTGCTGATGATGCTGTAGTCTACAGGAAAGTAGTATCTAACAAAAGTTGTGAACAAATCAATGAAGATTTGCAGAAAATAAATGCGTGGTGTAATGACTGGCACTTATCTCTCAATATTAATAAGTGTAACCTACTGCGTATAACCAGGCGAAAATTCCCATTAATGTTTGAGTACAAAATAAATGATCAGTCTGGAAGCGGTAACATCAGTCAAGTATCTGGGTGTGACTATACGAAATGATCTCAAATGGAATGAGTAGATTACACAAGTAACGGGTAAGGCGAACTCTAGATTGCGGTTTATTGGTAGAATCCTGAAGTGATGCAGTCCTTCAACAAAGGAAATAGCTTACAATACGTTAGTTCGTCCAGTCTTGGAGTATTGTTCGTCTGTATGGGACCCTTACCAGTTGGGTCTGATTCAAGAGATTGAGAAGGTCCAAAGAAGAGCGGCAAGATTCGTGACTGGTACATTTAGCCATCGCGAGAGCGTTACAAATCTCATAGAAAGTTTGAAGTGGGACACACAGCAGGGGCTGTTCACTAAATTCAGAAATCAAATCTTCACCGAGGAAGTAGAGCATATATTATTACCACCAACTTTCATATCGTGTAATGATAATCATTCAAAGATAAGGGATATAAGAGCTGATACTGAAGGCGTTCAAACAGATGTTTTTCCCTCGCACGATCCGCGAGTGGAACAAAGGGGGGAAATATGACTTTGGCGCGAATTGTGCCCTCCGACACACCGCTTGGTGGCTAGCGGAGTATGTATGTAGATATGTAGATGTAGATGTAGAATGGCAGTGGGCGCTTACTACTCTATTAGGGCTATTGGCTTATCCCGTTTCAGTCATGTATGAGGGAATCCTACCCCCCCCCCCCTTCCGCCACCCTCCTCCCCCTCCAATCAACCGTGGACCGTAGGTGAATCCACAACGGAGGGGTATCTGTTGAGAGGCCAGACAAACGTCTGGTTCCTGAAGAGGGGCAGCAGCCTTTTCACTAGTTGCAGGGACAACAGTCAGGATGATTGACTGATCTGGCCTCGAAACATTAACCAAAACGCCTTGCTGTGCTGGTACTGCGAACGGCTGAAAGCAAGGGGAAACTACAGCCGTAATTTTTTCCGAGGGCATTCAACTTTACTGTATTGTTAAATGATAATGCCGACCTCTTGGGCAAAATATTCTGGAGGTACAATAGTCCCCCATTCGGATCTCTGGGCGGGGACTACTCAGTAGAACGTCGTAATCAGGAGAGGCAAAACTGACGGAGCGTGGAATTTCAGATCCCTTAATCGGGCAGATAGGTTAGAAAATTCAAAAAGGGAAATGGATAGGTTAAAGTTATTTATAGTGGGAATTAGTGAAGTTCGGTGGCAGGAGGAGCAAGACTTCTGGTCAATTGAATACAGGGTTATAAATACAAAGTCAAATAATGGTAATGCAGGAGGAGGTTTAATAATGAATAAAAAATAGGAACACGGATATGCTCTTACGAACAGAATAGTTTCCGCATTACTGTAGTAAAGATACACACGAAGCCCATGCCTACCACAGTTGTACAAGTTTATATGCCAGCTAGCTCCGCAGATGATGAAGGGTGAAAAAATGTATGTTGCGATAAAAGAAATTATTCAGACAGTTACGGCAGATGAAAATTTAATACTCATGGGGGACTGACTAGATTTAGATCGTAGAAAAAGGAAGAGAGGGAAAAGTAGTAGGTGAATATGGACTGAGAGTAAGGAAAGAGGAAGCCGCCTGATAGAATTTTGCACAGAGCATAACTTAATCATAGTTAAGAATCATGAAGGAAGATTGTATACCTGGAGACACTGGAAGAATTCCGATAGATTATATAGCGGGAAGACAAGGATTTAGGAACCAGTTTTTAAATTGTAAGACATTTCCAGGGGCAGATGTGGACTGTGACCACAATTTTTTGGTTATGAACTTTAGATTGAAACTGAAAAACTTCAAACAGGTAGGAATGTAAGAAGATGGGATCTGCATAAACTGAAAGGACCATAGGTTGTAGAGAGTTTCAGAGAGAGCATTAGGGAACGATTGGCAAGAACAGGGGAAAGAAATACAGTAGAAGAAGAATGGGTAGCTTTCATAGATGAAATAGTGAAAGCAACAGAGGATCAAGTAGGTAAAAGACGAGGGCTAGCAGAAATCCTTGGGTAACAGAATATATACTAAATTTAATTGACGAAAGGAGAAAATATAAAAATGCAGCAAACGAAGCAGGCGAAAAGTAGTACAAGCGTCTCAAAAATGAGACAGACAGGAAATAGAAAATGGCTAACCAGGGATGGCCAGAGGAGAAATGTAAGAATGTAAAGGCATATATCACTAGGGGTAAAATAGATACAGCCTATAGAAAAATTAAAGAGACCTTTGGAGAAAAGAGAACTACTTGCATGAATGTCAAGAGCTCAGATTGAAAAGCAATTCTAAGCAAATAAGGAGAGCAGAAAAGTGGAAAGAGTATATAGAGGGACTACACAATGGCGATGTACTTGAGTGCAACACTATGGAAATGGAAGAGGATGTTGATGAAGACGAAATTGGAGATATGATACTGCATGAAGAATTTGACAGAGCACTGAAAGACTTAAGTTGTAACAAGTCCCCGGGAGTAGATAGTATTCCATTAGATCAACTAATAGCCTTGGAGGAGCCAGCCATGACAAAATTATTACACCTGGTGAGCAAGATGTATGAGACAGGCAAAATATCTTCAGACTTCAAGGAGAATATAATAATTCCATTCCCAAAGAAAATAGGTGTTAACAGATGTGAAAATTACCGAACTATCAGTTTAATAAGTCATTATTGCAAAATACTAACACGAACTCTTTCAAACGAATGAAAAAACAGGTAAAAGCTGACGTCGGTGAAGATCAGTTTGGATTGCATAGAAATGTTGGAACACGAGAGGCAACACTGATCCTGCGACTTGTCTTACAAGATAGGTTAAGGAAAGGCAAACCTACGTTTCTGATATTTGTAGTCCTAGAGAAAGGTTTTCACAGTGGTGACTGCAATACTCTCTTTCAAATTCTGCAGGTGGCAGGTGTAAAATACAGAGAGCGAAAGGCTATTTACAATTTGTACAGGAATCAGATGGAAGTTAGGGGCACGAAGAATGAGATTTTCACTATGCAGCGGAGTGTGCGCTGATATGAAACTTCCTGGCAGATTCTGGAAACATCCCCTAGGCTGTGGCTAAGCCATGTCTCCGCAATATCCTTTCTTTCAGGAGTGCTAGTTCTGCTTGGTTCGCAGAAGAGCTTCTGTAAAGTTTGGAAGGTAGGAGACGGATACTGGCGGAAGTAAAGCTGTGAGTACCGGGCGTGAGTCGTGCTTTGGTGGCTCAGTTGGTAGAGCACTTGCCCGCGAAAGGCAAAGGTCCCGAATTCGAGTCTCGGTCGGGCACACAGTTTTAATCTGCCAGGAAGTTTCACCACAATGAATGTTTAAAAAATGGCGACCCTGCCAGGATGGTAAAATACCATGATTGAAAGTCGACCACATGCCTAACTAGGTCAGAAAAATACCTACAGAAAAATTTTCGTAGTAACATTTTTTTTTCTTATAGTTATACATAGTCGTAAACAGTAGGTGATGCAATAGATAGTAAAAGTATTCACCAAATAGTGAGACATTGTAGCAGAGGCAATAGCATAATTAAGTTATGAATTTTAATATTGTTAGAATTAAGTTTTCTCCCCAATGCAAGCGCACAGGTGGCGGATACATCGTTGACAAGTTGGTTCTGACCCAACAAGTAAGTGAATGGTTTGTCAAGTCGTGTGAACAAAAAGTTTATGAAACGCATGAGATCGTATGAGCGCTTGTTGACGCGAAGTAGGGCGCGTAAATTTCTTTTAAAACTGAAAATAAGGGATTCGGAAAGATTAGCAATGGCAGATCGAGACCTTGACCGAATTAAGGTAGAGACCCAGCATGAAAATGGACAGAGAATAGGGAACAGTAAACAGAGGATGTAGTATCGCGAGAAATAGGATATATAACGCACCATAACGACGATAATGTACGCCAAGGCATAGAAAATCTAGGTCAACATACGACAGAGGAGCAGGAAAGTATAGACACAGTCGATGAGGATTCTAACTTGCGACTAGAATACGTAGAACCCATAGTACAAGTAATCAGAGCTCCCTCACCACAGAGTACAAGGAATGCGAGCAGAAACGTGTCACAGCAGAGGTCAATGCAATCGGTTGCGAACCAACACTTGGGCGAAAGCACAGAACGTAGGACGTCGGAAGAAAACGCAATAGGACCCACCAATCTGGCAGAATTATTACAAAATATTACGGAAACCATGAACAGGCAAAATAAAGAGATTGCGAACCAAATTAAAATTCAGAATGCAGAAATGACGAAAAAAATGCAGAAACCGCGAGACAAATGCGTGCGATTAAAGAACAAACCAAAAAAATTCAGTTACACCTAAGTCATATTGAAGACGAGGCAAAAGAATCTCGAGAAGTGATAGGACACTTAATAACAGGTTACAATCAGTTGAGAACAGACATTGACAAGGTACAAGTGGACGGACAAAAATTGCGTAATGACACTCAGGACGAGATCAAAACATTACGTAACAACACCCAGGGAGAAGTCAAGAAACTAAAGAAACAGATAAACGTAATTACTAGACAAGCAGCAGGTACAGCGCGTGAAATTGTTGAAAAAAGTGTGTTACACAAACGTATCACAAAAGCAGCACTGAAAAGATATGATAAACGCATAGTAAAAATAGAAGGGCAAACGAAGCGACAATCCCAGAAATTGCGAACATAGTTGTTGCAAACCATTGAAGAGCGTAGTGAACTGGATCGAACAAGCACAGAGTCTGCAACCACATCCGTATCTGTAACAGCTCCGGTAAAACAAGCAATTAACGAAGATATTACGCATTTGCTATTCCAATCACCGGCGGAAAGTGACATACGTGACAATGGAAAGCGTGGTCGCGAAGAGTAAAGTGCAATGCATTCAGCTACACGTTCACAACCGATGGAAGCAAAATTATTGCGTACCACTACAACGATACTACGCAAGGGTAGGCGAAAGTTACAGTGGACAATATCCAATGGATCTACCACAACCGGAAAGAACGATGGGAGAAATAATCAGAAACAAAAGTGCTGAAGAATCGCAAATTTCATATGGAACTATGACGAAGTACGACAATGATCATTTCCTCACAGTCAGAAAATTTCAGTAATTTCGAGAAGGAAACTCATTACATCCACGAACTTTTATTGATCAATTACGAGTAGGATTACCAGAACACTGGACGCTAGCACACAAATTAGACTATATATGTGCACACATGTCAGGAACAGTCGCAGAAATCATGCAGAATGTTGCAGCAACATGCCGATCGTACGAAGATTTCAGAGAGAAGTTTCTCTCACGATATTGGTCCAGCGAAGCACAGAACAGAGTGAAGTACGAATTATTACAGAACCCATATTTTGAAAATTCAGGAGAGAAGAGTCACGTGAAATTTTTCGTAGTAATGGGAAACAAAAATCAATGCTTAGATGTACCATACAGTGACGGAGAGTTGATTAAATTATGCGCTATGAAGTTACCATTGAAGTACAAGCAATCATTAGTAGGTCGCGGAAGCAATGACGTCGAAGTATTTAAAGGTATTCTAAGGGAACTAGAGTTCATATTTTCGGAAGATGACGCAAGAAAAAGACGAAGCGCACGTGAAAACGAAAGCAAAAAGCAGTGGAATCCACAAGACACAGTACGAACAAACAATAATTACGAACCCCATGATAACTTCGCAACAAGAAACGAAAATAGATTTCAACAAAGAATCGGTTATGGATTTAGAAGAGAATATGGCAATAACTATAATTCACCCAGGAACGGCAACAACTATTGCAGAGGGAATAACGACAACTGTAACGGGTGCTGGAGAACCAATAGACTGACAAATTATCAACAAAGAAACCACTATCAACAAGCTGAAAGAGAAAAGCGAATACAGATAGAAGAGGTTGAGGTAAGACAACCAAAACCCGATAAACGTTAGAATTGACAGCTAAGTGCCCATGCCAAAGAGAATGACGCACCGACGCAGGACAATTGCAGCACCTTGAACAGAGAAGTAAAAATCTTATCACGAGAAGAGAAGAAGGAAGAAACAAATCTGGAGGGACCATATGAAAACGAAGACAAGAAAATAACAATATCGTGCTGGGACGAAATTAATTGGAAGAATACTGACAAGGAGGATGAATTACCAGAGGCATGCACAACGAATGTTGGAGGAAAGGATGAAGTAATGAGTATTGCAGAGCTATTTGAGATGGAAACCAAGGAAAGTTCGAAGGACGGTGATATGTGAGGTGTCAGGCAAATCCAACACCTTCCATGAAAACCCTGACGTGATAAGAAAATCCAGTAGTATGTCACATAGCTCCGAATAAATCGTGACATTAAATTAACCAAAGTAATACGAGTAACGAGTGAGTAAATGGAATACCACATACTAACACAAGAATGCCTAAATGCATGTCGTACTTTCCCACCGTGAGATCGACGCAGTTCCGAGAGGAGAAACGAGAACAGAAGCCGAGAGCAGAACCCTGTTAAGCTAGAAGGCCCTACGATAAGGGATGGACTGGACACCCACGTTGCCAGCTAACCACTAGGGCACACCACCCGCAAGTTTTAGCGTGAGACCTTTTCGCGTCTCTGTTGTGTTGCAAACTTTAAAAACATTGCCCCACCACGAAAAGTATAACGTTCCTCATTGGATAAACAGAATTTTTGCAGGCGGAGCTTAAGTTAACATTGAGACCCTGATTGGTCAGATGAAAACACAGCCAGATAATTATTTTTAAACCAACTTCGGTAAACTGTAGTAAGGAGAAGTTAGGAGAGTTGCTTCCGAGATGGCGAGCTGGACGGAGCTGCGCTGGCCGCCGCCTCCCTGACGAACACCGACAAGGTAATGAACGCACGAGATGCCACATAACAGCGCATAAGGCTTCACTCAGAACTGCAGAAGTCTTATCTGTTATACCCCCTTTTTGCGTAATACTAGTGTCGATCGTAAATTAAATTTCATTGTGTTCACATTTGCCACTTGAAGTAAAAATCTGAAACGCGATGATTTCTCTGTTATATAATTATTGAGAAGCCACATCAGCCACTGTAATTTACGACAAGTAAACAGAACTTGGAAACCCATTCAGGGAACATTCGTTCACATTTTTGTTGAACGCAGTTGGTTTTTACCATCCTGTATTGAAACACTTCCTTTTATCAATAGTGCAATTTATAAACAATGTTTTGTGAGTAGAATAAAATTTCCAATGGTAAACCTAACTGCTTTTTCGACGTTATTTTACCTGCTAACTAAAAATAGGAAAGCCTTGAACCCCTTCCACTAAATGTAGTTAGTATTAAGATTCTTTTACAGGGAGTGCAGTGGAGCTGACGCTGAGATCATTAAGTATTTTGTTATATCATCGCTAGTCTCACTGAACTCTTCTGAATTCTACATGTCATGTGTGGTCTGGCGTCTCCTTACCAGCAACAAGTCCCAGGTTCAAACTAGTCAATTCCCTGTTGCGCGAAAGTGGTAGGGAGACACGATATAGAACAGACACCACCATGAATGTTTAGAATTTTATTTGAAATGTTTCAAGATACAGTCTTCTGCCCTTTAAAATTGAAACTCTCCTTCTAGGGTTTAAGCCGTTAAATTATTTGTTGGTGAGCGGTCTTCAGTTAAGTGTTAATATCTCTTAAATTAATCTTCTTCTCTTGCCCTTAAGGCATAACATTGTTATGCTTTTGAATGGGGCCTTCAGCCCAGTTTGCATGAAATGTATTAAGATAAGGTCTTCTGCCGTTTAAGTGAAACTCCTCTTATTGCTTAATATGCGACCTCCAGCCTAGTTCCATTAAAATTAAATTACTAAGGCCTTCAGCCGATCAGATTGAAGATTTAGAAAATATTCTTGGGTGAAACCTCCAGAAAAAAACTTGTATTTCAACTTGCTTAAACCATGTGTCTTGTATTTTGAATGTGGCCCTCAGCCGATCTAAAGTTAATCAAATGAGGTCGACTAAAGTTTTGAGTGTTTTGTATCCTTTTAGTAATATTGTGTGTTGATAAATAAAGTTTGTATGTTGACTGCAACTGAGAGGAACTCGTTTTGGCCCATTTCCGCAACCTAATCCGCTCTGCCTTCTAGCCCAGGCATTTCAAGCAGTATACAGGCTTTCCAATTCAGGTCAAACATTCATTTAAATGGGAATAATACATGGCTCAGTGGATACTAAAAGCTACATTCTGGTAATATGCAACGCAGTGCGAAAAAAGCGTACTATGACAGAAAAGATTCGTTTTTCATCATGTACATTTTAGATTAACATGATATGAAAAACGAACTTTATGTTTCCTAAACATTTGGGAAATTTAAAATGAATTATTTCGGCCACTTAGCGAATCCACAATACACATACTGGCAACAGTAATTAAAACTGGTATAAAAGGTCTCACACATGGCTGAAACACGCTATGGTTACAGAAACTAAACTTTCAAAACATTACTGTACTTGGCGTTGCAGTATAATAGGCATCTTCAGTTCTTAAATGCAAAGAATCACGAGTTTGAGACATGGTTCTGCTTCCTACAGAAAACATGTCTTAGAGGTGACTTGATGATGGTTTGATTTAAGGATAGCTATTACTAGTCGAAATTGGGTGATGTTGCAGACAGAACTGTCCCTATTGAAATAAATAAATAAGCTCGAAATACGCCGAAATGAAAAAAAAGGAAAAATAAAATCCCTAATTTTCTGGCCGTAGTGGCCCAGAATGAATATATGCCTCCCTGGCTAACAAGTAAGCATCGAATCTATACAGCTCTGTCTCTAACATATTCCGAGATTAAGTACTTAAAAACGATAGTTTTCGCCTGTCGTCTAGCGCTTGTCACTGCAGTACTTTCAGGACCTCTGTGACTCTCTCCACACAATACTTTATTTCAGATAACTGCATCACCTGCACAAATTAGCTGGAAAGCACAGCTCACTCTCGTCTACTAGAAGGGTAACAAAAGTGACTACCGTCCTACATCCTTGACAGACTCTTGCTGTAGAATCTCAGAAGATATTCTGAGCTTAAAGGGAATGAGGTATCTCAATCTAAATTGTCTCCACCATTCTCACCACCATGGATTCGGTCATGCGAAAGCGAACTCGCGCTTTTGTCAATGACACCCTGAAAGACACAGTAGTTTTCTACTTCCGAAAATAATTTGAATCATTAGTACCACTACGCTTGTTAACGAAAGTACGAAGTACGCAGTATCTAATGGAATTTGTGGCTGGACTGAGGATTTCTTGGTATGGAGGACACACCGTGTTATTTTAGATGAAGAGTCATCGTATGGTCTTATACCAAACAGAACTAACAGGAAAGATACAAAGAAGGGCTTATGCATAGTCATAGATTTGTTTCACTGCTAGGACAGAGTCGAAGAGATGCTCAAATACTGAACAGACAAACACTTGGAGGGAGATGCAGACAATTCCGTGGTAGCTACTCACAAATGTTCAAGAACTAGTTTTAAGTGAGGAATCTACAAATGTACTACAATCTTCAATGTATCCCTCGGTCGGTAACGGCAAGGGAACAGTGGGAAATATCCTCTGCCATACACTTCACAGTGGTTTGCCCAGTATGTATGTAGTCGCAGGTGCAGACGACAGAGTCGCCACTGGCTAGTTTCGATTCCGATGAAGGACACGCTGTTCCGATGTGACGTATGATGCTGTATTTGCTTGTATTCACTTTCTCTTGTTGAAGACTCCACAAAATGAAGCAGTGGTGTCAGATCACGAAAACATACCGGCTGTTTTAAAGGGCCTCTTGAGAAAAATTAGCGCCATTGAACACGCGTAAGCTGTGGATGTCCAAATAAAATGTCATCATCATCATTTTCTTGAGCCTTTGTCCAACTCAACGTGGGGTCGGCCCTGTTACTATGGATTTGGCACTGTTAGTGCAGAGGATGGCCGGATGCCCTTCCTGTCGCTACCATGTACCCCTGGGACAGAAGTAGTGTATCCTAGCTGTCTACGTCTAGTGTAAGCCACAAAATGGTGTGAAAGTGTTCAAATGTCTGCGAGTCGTGTCTGAGGCGGGACATGGGGTCCAGCCAGGTATTCATCTAGTGGGATGTGGAAAACCGCCTAAATTGTTGCCGAAATTGTTAAAGTGTCTGTGTCGTGATTCAATCACTAGCTACGTGTTTGAGCTGAATTGATATGAACCTTGCATTGCCTCCTTAAAATTTGTTGCTAGCAGAATCCCTTAAGAGAACTAAGTTTTGTCACTGCTTGTGTTAACATTTACTAGGAGCAATATTTCATGTAGTTAAATTTTGTCTTAAAATGAGTATTTCTCTGATGTAATAAACGAGTGATAAACGAAAAAAGCAAAGGGGCCTGGTCCTTCCTATTGTGTCCGGTTTGCAACACATATCACTGATATTTTCTAAAAAAATCTCTCACATTTATCTTGGAGGTGTAAGAAACATGAAATAATTTTCAGAAACGGTTTTGGAGACAAGATGAGTTATAAAACTAGTTCTGAAAAATATTTCAAAACACTAGTTCTGTAATTAATGTTAAGGAATTATGAGTATAACCCGAAATTCGGCGCTCAACGTCAAGGAATGTTTGTATCAAGTTGATCTCGACTTTTCCTTCAGAGAACAGCAACCTAGAGAAGGCAATATTTATGAATTAGAATTAGCTGCGGTTGCTCTGTTCTCTGGTGGAAGCACCATCTTGTGCAAGATAGATACTGAAAGCTGTTTATGCTCAAAACGTTTTATGTTCGTGATGAATTTGAATTATCACGTCAAGAAGAAAAGGCAACGCATGATTCTGTGCGGTTTTCGAAACCGAAGCACAGTATTTGAACTCCTTATTTCTTCAAAACATTAAAATTATCAGATTGTCGATTATAATATATACCGGGAGGTTTTATAAAAAATTTTAATTACTTATCATACCTTTCTCCTGTTTTGTGTCTTCTGCCAAGGATCTTATTTTCCCTTCTGAAACAAAAATAAAAATGATCAGTGAAGTGCGTGGCAGAACCATCATAGAAAGATGTGAAAACAGCTGTAATAGGAATCGATCACATCCCACAAATTAGTAAAAGAGTTCTTTTTTCATTAGAAACAAATCCCATTATTAACAGAACTTATCTGTGTCTCACATTCTTTAAAAAGATGTTTCCCAGTCGAATGAAAATGAAACTTCCATAGTCTCTCTACACATATTTATTAAACTGTAATTTGTAAATGATCCAGCTGAGAGAGATGGCAAACATATGGAGACTACAATAAATAGTTTACGTAAAACGAGAAACAGGAGCAGCAAGTAATCCAGGATCTACGTATCGAAGTACAGGGTGATTACAATTAAGCTTTCAAAGCACTGTAGAAATAACATAACTGGTCAAAAGGGGGAAAACGTATGCCAGAAGAAAAAAAAATAGTGTTAAAATTGATCAATAGATGACGTTGTATGTGTCACAATATGTAAATGAAAACGCCTGTCCTGCACACGACCCACAGAAGTTGGTATAAACACGCCGGGTACACGGTTTTTCCTCCTTTCGCGTCTGTGACGTTCGCTATGACTGTCGCAAGGCAGGATCGCGCTCTGCTTGCAAAGCTACATTACAAGAATGATGACTGTGCCCGCATCGCTCTGCAGAAGTTCCGGACACTGAAGGGTTTGAAAAAAAGGCGTTGGTCCGATGACTGCCATGGGCCTGGAGAAAATGATTCGGAAATTCGAAAAGACGGATTCTTTTGGTGTGCAACGTGGTAGAGCGAGGAAACGAATTGATTCGACGTCAGTGGAAGCTGTGGCCTCAGCAATGCAGGTGGGGACGAGTGCTGGTGTGCAAACGTGTAGTGCCGGAGAATTGCCCGAACATTCGACACACCCGTGAGCACGGTGCATAAAATCCTGCTGTACTGTCTGCCATCGGGTTCCCCTAAATGGCAGGCAGCACAGCATAACAGCCACGCTATGGGGTAAACAAACCAACAGCCAAACAGGCGAAGACATCAGGTAAACACGCCGAAGGTTCCAGTCGATTAATAGGAACCTTTCCTTGCAGAGGTCGCGGTGATATATCCGGTCATGGATTGCTACGCCGGGTTTCTATTGGCTCCAGCTCACTATATAGACCCGGTCGGTCGAAGGCAGACCAATCTTCGTCCGCTGCTAATGGTGACCGCTATAGCAGAGTCTCCGAGACGATATCACCGAAGCCGCTGTACTGCACCGCCGAGCTAAGTACCAGCCGACCGAGAGGAACCACATCTCCGGCTAGATCGACGGCCGTCTACATCTATTGTATAGCCAGCTATTGTATTGTAGAAGAGTTACGTTCAATAAACAGTTGGAGAATACAACACCTACGAAACATCCTTCTTGGCTATCCATTCAAAAAGACCCATGTGCACGTGTTTCTTCCTGTTGACGTGCCAGCAAGAAAGACCTTTGCTTTAGAATTTCTTGCTCGCGTGGAAGTGGACAATGATTGGCAGTGGAAGATTTTGCGGACAGACGGAGCCCACTTCCATCTGACAGGATATGTCAATACACAGAATTGTCGAATATGGGCAACGGAAAATCCACACGCAAATCAACCAATATCACTTCATCCTGAACAGATCGCTGTATGGTACGGGTTCACGGCATCATTTATCATTGGGCCTTATTTTTTCGAAGAGACACGTGCTTCCGGTCCTGTTACCTGTACCGTCACTAATACGCGCTATGCGTGTCTTTTGCGCAGTCACGTCTTCTCTCCAACAGCGTGGATGTGTGGATGGGATCATTTTTATGCAAGATGGCGCACCACTTGCAAATCCAGTTAAGCAGCTGCTGAAGCGCCATTTCGAAAATGCTGGAATTATCAGCAGCCATTGTCCTACAGCCTGGCCGTCCCCGTCACCTGATCTTATCCCGTGTGACTTCTGGCTGTGGGGTTATCTGAAAGATGTTGTGTTCGTTGTTCCGATTGCAAACTTAGCTTCATTGATGGCACTCATTGCGCAACACTTCGATCAGCTGTGGAACATGCTGTTTCTCGATTTCAGCTTGTTGTAGAAAACGGTGGACAGCATACTGAACATGTTTTGCGTTAGTCACACAGAAATTAATAATCTGATTTGATTTTCATTGATGATTTTATGCGGTTTTTGTCCTCAGGAAATTAAAAACCGATGTGATTGATGTTTTTTTCACTTTTTGGCCTTAGGAGACCTAAAAATCGATGTGTGAGAGGGTTTTTAACCGGTTTTGGGCCTCAGGACAATTAAAAATCCATTTTTCCTATCCGATGTGATATAACCTTGCCGTGGTGGATGGGCTAACGTAACTAACAGTATCACACCTGTACACCCTTTACACACTGAGTAATGCAGTTTCCTTAACGTCAAACATACACATTAGGCATTGTTGTATGATTCATTTGTCATTTGTAGTCGACCACTATTAAATTATGATGCTTGCAGTGTCATCTATTGCTACACTTTGTAACTGTTTATTTTTCTTCTGCTGTACGTTTTCCTCCTTCTCCGATAATATTCCGTTGCAATTTGACGTCATTCTGGCCAGAGGTGTTATTTCTACAGCGGTTTGGAAGTTTAATTATAATCACCCTGTAGGTCTCCAAGGCATATTCTTTATTTGTTTATTCGAATAAACTTGAGCAAATTTCAATAACAAAATACAAAATATTATTACTATTGAAAATTTAAACTAAAGTTAGAAATATTTACTTTGTCGATTGTACTTTTTTCTTGAAAACACATGACACTATGAACCATCTATTCCAGTGATTCGGTGGTGCAGTCGTGGATGTCTTGTAACGTACAACTGAAAAATATATTGAAGCAGCTGTTTGCTCTTCAGCCCTACATTGGTCACATCGAGGGCATTCTGAAGCTGCCCACTGAGCCAGGCTCAGTATAAGTACCATGGTTTGTGCGAACCCTAGTACTGTTGCACCACTGTCCTCTGGGAAGAGAAAATCCTGGTACGTGCAGCGATGGGTCAGTAGTAGGTTGGCGACTGCTACAGGTGAATGTCTTGACTTCAGTCTCTGTTGCTGTCGTTTAAGGAAATCTGCAGCAACATGGCTGCGAAGGGATAGGTTGGCACTACATTTTTACAACTGTGGTTTGATGCCTACCAGTCGTCTAGTTTGCAGAGATGCAATATTACTCGGTAAGGGTAACCACTAATAGTTCTTTGCTGTGGCGGGAGTTGGCACCAGTAGTATCTCTGACAGAAGAACGATCGATTTCCTTGCTCAGAGGTTTGTCTTTGGGCTTGGGCCAACTCGAGATGTAATGGAGTGCCGACCGCGACTAGGAAGAGAGGACACAACGTTTGAGTACGGAACACATCAGTGCGCGAGTCGGTGATTGGCTGGTGGACAGAAGCGAAGGCGGCGTACCTGAGGCCGGGCGGCGGTTGTCACGTGGTTCTACTGGAGTTGGCCGACGCTATGCATTCTCCGGCAACCTCGTGAGCTGTGGATGTGCCTGCTTCCTTGAAGGGATACGCTGTTATGGTCTTGCGGAGTGATGGTCTGGCATCCTCGCAAAATCACCCGAGCATCAAGACACCCAGTTAAGTACGCTAATTACTAAGAGCGCTTAGTTAACTGTGATTGTGATCGCTATTGGTACAGTAAGACGTTGCAGACGTGTGATGTGATGCTTGCTCGATTTCATTTAAGGCCTCCTACTAAGCCTGTGCTCTGCTTCCGCATAATATTGATGTGGTTGCAGACGTCTGTCATTAAGTTCTAGTGAGTGCCGGTTCTCGTGAGCCAGTTCACTTCCCACTATTAGTGTTTGTTTGTCAAGTACTGTTTCACTTAAAGGAAGCACTTCCTAATGAAATTAGTTGCCTTTTAGCATTGATTTTATAGAGTTAATTTACTGGCCAATCTTAAATGTTAAGGTTATGAAAGGTTTTTCTGCCTTCTGTTGTTGTGTGTGGTCTGTGTTTCAGTGAGCTGAGGCAGCAAACAACCGAAGCGCAGGGCTTCCCTTTAGATTACAAGTTTGGCTTACAGGAGGTTGGACTTTGCCTGAGCTTGTGTGTTCCTCTTCGGTAGCGTTTGCTTGGTTCAGATTTTGGTGACCTACTCGACGTGGGGTTGCTAACGGAGCCACGTCTTGGTTTGAAGTTAAGTATTACTTCGCTTAGCCGGTTCCACGGTTCGTAGTTGCATGGACCTTGCTCCTGTTGTTACACATTTATCATTGTACAACATTGTAGCTTTCTATGGCCTAAAAGTCCATCTTATAAGTCAATGGGTATTTTAATAATTTCGTACTTTGCTCTGCAAGATTGCCCAAGTTAAGTTTAATAAATACGTTTTAAATATTCGTGTTAAGGTTGAGGCTATGTGTCAACTCTTATTTTCCATGTAGTGTTAAAGTTTGGAATTGAAAGGGTCTTAAATAATGTGCCTTAACTAGAGTTGTTTCTTAAAGTTATAGTTAAATTCAGCCTTAGTGGCTTCTGTCAATTTTGGTGGGAAATCGTGGGCTACATGTAATGTTAAAGTTTGTAATTGAAAGGGTCCTAAGTAATGTGTCTTAAGTAGAGTTGTTTGTTAAGGTTATTTGTTAACTTGCTTATGATTTAAGTAATGAATGTCTCGTAAATAATCTTGCCTCAGTGGTGTCTGTCAAATTTGATGTGAGATTGTTTTGGGTAGTTAATAAATCTATTGGAACCGAAATGTCCACTTTATTGGGTCAGCCCTTCCACCCCCTTTAGATTTAAAGGTCAAACAAAACAGCTGTTAAGTAAATCCGTAAAAAGTTCCAATTACGGTTCTCATTGTCTGGTTTAGGTGTTTGACTACAAGGTTGGTATGACAGATATTGATCCAGAAAAGAGTAGTACCCTGCAGTTAAGTGTACGACAGCTATTGCGCTAATTGTTAAAATGTCGACACTAGCACACCACAACGTATCTCACCAGTTTATATATCAGATTAGTTCTAGTCGGTCAGTAAGTTAGTTTTAGATCAGTGCTTATAAAAAGATCTTATCAAAGACTAAAATTTTCAAAATAAATCTTAACTTTTCATCGTATTTGTCTTACCAATGTTCTGCATAATAAAACATTGGATACTCCAAGTTGGAATATCAGTGATATTAGGAACAGGATAGGTTGCTGCTCACTGTGAAGATGACCCACTGAGATGCATTCAAGCAAAATAAAAGATCATCAAACACTACAGCTTTCGGCCAAGGCCCCTTCAGCAAAGAAAACACACACACATTCACACAAGCAAGCATATCTCAAACATGAAGTGGGGTGAGAAAGGGATATGGATAGAGGAATATGAATGCTGTCTGGTAGGGCATGCAGGGACTACATAGCTGCCTGATGAGACTGCCAGGCATAGCGTCGGCAGGTGGAGTGTGAGAGGGAAACAAGTGGAGTGCTAAAGGAGAGTTGTAGGGAAGGGGACAGGACAGGCAGATGCATTGGCAGAAGGCGACACACAATGAACGTGAAGGATGTGAAAAGGGAGGAAGTGATAACAGAGGGGTGTAGGGTGTGGGGAAAGGAGGTTACCATAGATTGAGGCAAGGAGGCGCGAAGAATGTGTTGTAAGGGTAACTAACATCTGCGCATTTCAGAAACGCTGGTGCTGAAATGGAGGATCCAGATGGCCTGGGTTGTGAAGTAACCTCTGAAATCAAGCATGTAATATTCAGCTGCATTTTGGACCACAGAGTGATCTACTTTGCTCCTGCCCATAGTTTGGTGGTGGACATTAATTCATGGTGGACAGCAAGTTGGTAATCATACCTACATACAAAACTGTGAAATGATCGGAGCAGAGGTGGTATATGATATGACTGCTTCCACAAACAAATTAGTGGCACAGCCATGAGCACCTGCATGGCACCCTCCTATGCCAACATGTTTATAGGTCGTTTAGAGAAACCTTCCTTGCCTCTCATACCCCTGGGAATATTCAGGTTCACTGGTAATATCTTCATGATCAAGGACTCAGGGCCAAGAGACGATATCCTCATTCCTTCATGACCTCAGCACCTTCTCTTCTATCCACTTTACTTGTTCTCCTCAACCCAGAATGCCATCTTCCAGGACGTTGACCTGCTCCTCTCGATGATTCCATCCAATCCTCTGTCCACATTAAATTCACCAACCACTAAGAACGCCTGCATTTTGACATCTCACATCCCATCCACACCAAAAAATCCCTCCCATACAGCCTGGCCACCCAGGGACAGTGTATTTGCAGTGACAAGAACTCTCTTTCCCAGTATGCTGAAAGTCACACCTAGGCCTTCACAGACACACACTATCCCTAAGACCTAGTCAGCCAAACAAATTTCCCATGCCATTTTGCCAGACACCTCCAATCCTCCCACCATCCCTAAGATCTCTTCGTCGCCCAATATACCCCTACACTAGAACAACTGAACCATCTCCTTTGTCAAGGCTTTTATGATCTATTATTGTGTCCCAAAACGAGCGATATCCTATCCAAGCTCCGTACCACCGCTCCTAAAGTTGCGTTCTGTCACTCATCGAACCTCCACATCATCGTTGTCCATCCCAACCCCTTGCCACAGGAATCATATCCATGTGGAAGACCAAGGTGTGAGACCTGCCCAATCCACCCACCTGGCACTTCCTATTCCAGTCCTGTCACAGACTAATCTTACCTGATAAAGGCTTGGCCACCTGTGAAAGCAACTGTGTAGTATACCAACTCGGCTGAAACGATTCCACAGCTTTTTTTGTGTTGTGATTACAAATGAGGTGTCTGTGAGAATGAACTGCCACAGCCAGACTATGACCAACAGCAAAGTAGATCACCCTGTGAACCAAGCTGCAACAGAACATAACATGCTTGATACCACTGGCTGATTCACGACCCAGGCCATCTGCATCCTCCCCTCCATTACCAGCTTTTCTGAAAAATGCAGATGGGAGCAGTCCTTACAATGCATTATCTGCTCCTCAAATTATCGTAGCCTCAATGTGTGATAACCTACTGTCCCCACATCTCCATCCAAGAGTTTCTGCCCTCTGTCTCAACACTTCCTCCTTTTTCAAATCGTTCACCCTCATTGTGTGTCACCCTCTGCCAATGTGCCCATCTGTCCTTTCCCCATCCCCACATCTCTCCTTTCCCACTCCACTTGTTTTCCCCTCAAACCCCACCTGCCAACGCTATGCCATGCAGTGTTGCCAGGCTACATCTACCAGTCAGCGCTCTTCTCCCACCCACACCCTGATACCGCTTCCCCTACTTCATCCTACTCCAGATGGCCATTGATGTGACAACCGCGTTCCAGTCGGAGCTGCAAATGATAGCAGGTATGTGTGTGTGTGTGTGTGTGTGTGTGTGTGTGTGTGTGTGTGTGTTTCTAAAGGAGGCCTTGGCCAAAAGCTATAATGTGTAACACTCTTTCCATTGTGCCTGTCTAAAATACAGTGAGTCATCTTTACAGTGAGTAGCAATCTATCCTTTTCCGAATATTGTTAAATGTTGTAAATAGTATCAGAAAAATAATACATCAACATTATCAACACTGTTGAAAGTTATTGGTTGACCAGTTATTGATTAATAGTCTATTTGAAGTAAAAAGTAAATAATTTTTTATGGAATTTTTCGTTATTTTTCCTTAAAGCAGGGACTGGGGCCTCCCCTTCACCTTTCTCCGTCCAGCGAAAATTATCCAAACCTGACATTGCACGTCGACCGAGAATATACACTCCTGGAAATAGAAAAAAGAACACATTGACACCGGTGTATCAGACCCACCATACTTGCTCCGGACACTGCGAGAGGGCTGTACAAGCAATGATCACACGCACGGCACAGCGGACATACCAGGAACCGCGGTGTTGGCCGTCGAATGGCACTAGCTGCGCAGCATTTGTGCACCGCCGCCGTCAGTGTCAGCCAGTTTGCCGTGGCATACGGAGCTACATCGCAGTCTTTAACACTGGTAGCATGCCGCGACAGCGTGGACGTGATATGTGCAGTTGACGGACTTTGAGCGAGGGCGTATAGTGGGCATGCGGGAGGCCGGGAGGACGTACCGCCGAATAGCTCAACACGTGGGGCGTGAGGTCTCCACAGTACATCGATGTTGTCGCCAGTGGTCGGCGGAAGGTGCACGTGCTCGTCGACCTGGGACCGGACCGCAGCGACGCACGGATACGGATGCACGCCTAGACCGTAGGATCCTACGCAGTGCCGTAGGGGACCGCACCGCCACTTCCCAGCAAATTAGGGACACTGTTGCTCCTGGGGTATCGGCGAGGACCATTCGCAACCGTCTCCATGAAGCTGGGCTACGGTCCCGCACACCGTTAGGCCGTCTTCCGCTCACGCCCCAACATCGTGCAGCCCGCCTCCAGTGGTGTCGCGACAGGCGTGAATGGAGGGACGAATGGAGACGTGTCGTCTTCAGCGATGAGAGTCGCTTCTGCGTTGGTGCCAATGATGGTCGTATGCGTGTTTGGCGCCGTGCAGGTGAGCGCCACAATCAGGACCGCATACGACCGAGGCACACAGGGCCAACACCCGGCATCATGGTGTGGGGAGCGATCTCCTACACTGGCCGTACACCTCTGGTGATCGTCGAGGGGACACTGAATAGTGCACGGTACATCCAAACCGTCACCGAACCCATCGTTCTACCATTCCTAGACCGGCAAGAGAACTTGCTGTTCCAACACGACAATGCACGTCCGCATGTATCCCGTGCCACCCAACGTGCTCTAGAAGGTGTAAGTCAACTACCCTGGCCAGCAAGATCTCCAGATCTGTCCCCCATTGAGCATGTTTGGGACCAGATGAAGCGTCGTCTCACGCGGTCTGCACGTCCAGCACGAACGCTGGTCCAACTGAGGCGCCAGGTGGAAATAGCATGGCAAGCCGTTCCACAGGACTACATCCAGCATCTCTACGATCGTCTCCATGGGAGAATAGCAGCCTGAATTGCTGCGAAAGGTGGATATACACTGTACTAGTGCCGACATTGTGCATGCTCTGTTGCCTGTGTCTATGTGCCTGTGGTTCTGTCAGTGTGATCATGTGATGTATCTGACCCCAGGAATGTGTCAATAAAGTTTCCCCTTCCTGGGACAATGAATTCACAGTGTTCTTATTTCAATTTCCAGGAGTGTATATATCAGATATCTGGTTCTAATTCTCAAGATGAGCAGACATGTCAGTACTCTAATGATGCCACTGTATAGGTGATCAGCGCAGGAAATCGTGCAGAAAGGCCCCACATACGAAGCTGCTATCAACAACAACAACACAAAAAATACATAACAGCTTATTGGATGGGCATGCACAGTAAAACTGCTGTTTGTTGAATAAATACCGCCGCAGCTATTGTAAACCCTTTATTATAGGCAGGATCGGTTGCGCAATTTCAATTTACTTTATCAGATGCAAATATGGATAAAAACATGAAAGGCCGTAAACAATTAATGCCAAGACCATATCACAGTGAGAAAAAATGTGCGAAAGATCGAAACTCATATTAAATGGTCACACCACATTTCAGTCCGAATCCAGCCTTTTCTTTAAAATTCTGGTACATTTCGCAAAATGTGGTAATCATGCATTAAAGAACGCGACATGATACTGGGACCTATGAACAAATGAGACAAGAAAAAAGATTATAAAATGCATCGGAAAGGAGGGGAGAATCAGTACAGAGCAAACACGTCAGCTGAAACCGCGCACGGACGGAACGCTGCGACCGCCATACACGGACTGACTGTAAACCAAAACGTTAGGCTCCGAGGGAAGCTGCACACGCGCAAAAGCGTGAATAACCTCGAACTTTAAGGAAATGGCTGGCAACTATCAATTGTATAATTTATAAGAAGAAAAGCGTAGTCTCTCTTGTGCGCAATTACAAACGTAACATATGGAATTGAAAATTCTTAAATTTTTTAAAAAGAGAACGCTTATAAGGGGGTAGAAGCTCTAGGAAAGGCACCAAGAAACAGGAGGTTAGGGGAAGAGGGCGGATGAACCAGGATAATCATTTAAGTAATTAAAGTTGGCCGGAACGGCTCTATGCCTTAACTCAGCTTGAGAATTCAATGTTTAATTTGAAGACCTTCTTAACGCTCGAAAGATGTTCACCTCTTGCAAGAAACTAAGAATGCTAAGCTTGCTTTTCATAACACAATTTTAAAGAAAGTATAACAATTTTTAAGAATTTCCATTTCAAAATGCTACGTTTATAAATTGCCCACAAGAGATTCTAGGCTTTTACACTTATAAGTTATTCAACTGCCAGTTCCTATTAGTACGTTTATTTTTGTACTCCCGGTTCCCACACATTTCCTTAAAGTTGGATGTTGTTCACGCTTCCCCGCATGCCCTGATTCCCTCAAGGCCTACGTTTTATATCCAATCAGTCCGTGTATGGCACCCGCATCATTATGTCCCGGTACGGTTTCGGCTGACGTACTGTTTACTCTTCAGTGTGTTCGGAAATTCCTGTTACAAACGTCTAGAACTTGCTGATGGGAATGAGTACATAACATTTTGAATAGGAACCCATGCCCGAAGGCGTACCGTTTCCGTGCTACAGTCGTTTCACAACATGGAACAGAGTAGTCATGGGCGGGGGGGGGGGGGGGGGGGGGAGGAGGTAGTCAGCTCGGATTGGCCGATGTCATATGACGTCTTCCTACCCCTCTGAGCTGGTTCCGAGCATCATACACATGTTGGTGTGCGTTAGAGCGACGTAGCTGACTACACGTTTGCAGGATACACCGACACGATCGTCGCCTTTATCAACATCATCTCCCACTACCTCCGACTCCATCGCGTACCCTTCTCGCCACAATCACGCAACGGCTTCCAGAAAGTGCACCCTCAACGTCGGCAGGAGCTAGTGTGGCGCTCCAACGAGACGTCACACATCCGAGTTGGAATACGCCGTACTGCGTCACATTGAAGAGAGCACCTCAACAAGTACACGAGCAATTAATGAGTGGAACTGTATAATAATTGACGTACTGGGTCACGCCTAAACGCCTAACAAAATACTTGTAAGCTCGGTCGCGTTACCAACATGTTTTCAAATGGTTGTAGCACGAAAACGGTACGTTTCCGGACGGGGGTTCCAATTGAAAATATTATTTACTCATTCCCCTGTGCAAGTGCTAGAAGTTTATAATGGGAATTTCCGAACACCCAGTACATTTGCTCCCCCCCTCCCCCACCACCTCTTTAGGTGCGTTTTATAATCTTTTCTCTGGTCTTATCTGTTCATAGGTTCCAGTATCATACCACGTTTTTTTAATCCATGAGTGCCGGTCTGTGTGGCCGTGGTGTTCTAGGGGCTTCAGTCTAGAACCGCACGACCGCTCCGGTCGCAGGTTCGAATCCTGCTTCGGCCATGGATGTGTGTGATGTCCTTAGGTTAGTTAAGTTTAAGTAGTTCTGAGTTCTAGGGGACTGATGATCTCAGATGTTACGTCCCGTAGTGCTCAGTGCCATTTGAGCCAATCCATGACTATCGCTTTTACGAAATTTTCAATAATTTTAAATAAAGGGTTGGAAAGTGGTGTGAGCACTTGATATAAGTATTCGGTCTTCCGGAGACATTTTGTCTCTGTCATATGATCTTTACGTATATTGCTTATGGTCCTTCTTCTCATTTAAATTTGTTCCTGATGACGTAATTTTAAATTACGAAACCGGTTGTGCCTTTGATAAAGGATTACGACAGCTGCAGCGGTTCTCATTCAACACAGAAAAAAATTCAGTTTCGTTTTCGTCTTCGGAAATTAACTGCAGTCATTTTTTGCCT
This sequence comes from Schistocerca gregaria, assembly GCF_023897955.1. NCBI lineage: Eukaryota > Metazoa > Arthropoda > Insecta > Orthoptera > Acrididae > Schistocerca > Schistocerca gregaria. The sequence continues at coordinate 97,032,316 of NC_064924.1, forward strand.
TTAGTACTGCTCTCCAGTTCCCACACAACGGAGAATGCGGTGTACCTGGTTCTAACGACATATTTGCTCCATCTTGTAACCAAGAAGTTAAGAAAAAGTACTTTTAATGTAGCCTGGAAAGATGTAAATGAAATGTTTAATTAAGTTACTTCAAAGATAGTTGGAGGTCAAAATAAAATAAATAGAAAGGAAGTGTTAACGATTTGGAGGCTCTAATAGTTATAGTCAAAAATTACGGAAAGTTATTTCCACCAAAAAGCAGCAAAAGTTTTATTGCTCTGCACCTAGTTTCGACTGAGCGTCATCTTTCAGCTGACATTAAAATTGTTAAAATGGGTTGTACACGTGTAAATAGGTGTAGAAAATATTTCAGAGCTTTATATATGTCGTATACACACGTTTAAAAGTTTTAAAGTCACCCATAGGATGACATACAGTTGAAACTTGTAGCACAACCAAAAAACCACAGCAGCTGTATGGAGTCTATATATAACGCTTGTCCATACTATGAGTCGTCAGGCGCATTTTCTCTGGTGTTTCGACAGACATTTGTAATTTCGTTTTTGCAATGTGTAGCTAGATCCAACCTAAAGAATACTCTTCGTCACGTCTTTCATGCGACGCTCAGCTTCGACGGAAAGCCTCGGTTTGTTTCCCATTACAAAGAAAATGATTTTTAAAGAGGAATTTTACATACCCATTCGACACACGGTACCGAATTAGTCTACTACGATTCTCGTTCTAGCTACACTATGTGATCAAAAGTATCCGGACACCCCCAAAAACACGTTTTTCATATTAGGTGCGTTGTGCTGCCACCTACTGCCACATACCCCATATCAGTTACCTAAGTAGTCATTAGACATCGTGAGAGAGCAGAATGGGGCGCTCCGCGAAACTCACGGACTTCGAACGTGGTCAGGTGATTGGCTGCCACTTGTGTCATACGTCTGTACGCGGGATTTTCACACCCCTAAACATCCCTAGGTCCACTGTTTCCGATGTGATAGTGAAGTGGAAACGTGAAGCGACACGTACAGCACAAAAGCGTACAGGCCGACCACGTCTGTTGACTGACAGAGGCCGGCCGGAGTGGCCGAGCGGTTCTCGGCGCTTCCGTCTGGAACCGCGCGACCGCTACGGTCGCGGGTTCGAATCCTGCCTCGGGCATGGATGTGTGTGACGTCCTTAAGTTAGTTAGGTTTAAGTAGTTCTAAGTTCTAGGGGACTGATGACCTCAGATTTTGTCCCATAGTGCTCAGAGCCATTTGAACCTTATGAACTTACAGAGGCCGCCGACAGTTGAAGAGGGTCGTAATGCGTAATAGGCAGACATCTGTCCAGAGTATCACACAGGAATTCCAAACTGACAGGATCCACTGCAAGTACGATGTCAGTTGGGGGCGGGGGGTTGAGACTTGCCTGCACAGAGTCCTGACCTACTGAACACCTGTGGGATGTTTTGGAATGCCGACTTCATGCCAGCCCTTACCGACCGACATCAATACTTCTCCTCAGTGCAGCACTCCGTGAAGAGTGGGCTGCCATTCCCCAAGAATCCTTCCAGCACCTGACAGAACGTATGCCTTCGAGAGTGGAAGACGTCATCAAGGTTAAGGGTGGGCCAACACCATATTGAATTCCAGCATTACCGGTGGAGGGCGCCACGAATCTGTAAGTCATTTTCAGCCAGGCGTCCGAATACTTTTGATCACATAGTGTATATGTATCAACAAAGACAATAAAACACGAAGAATGTCCAGTAGTCCAGCACCTACAGCACCGCCCTGGTGCGTGCTGACTGCTACTGCCATGCAGCAACGCTACACAGTGGCTGCTGGGGAACTGGTTAGTCTTCCTGTTTTCCTGTTCTCGTTTATACAAATAGTTAGAACGAGAAACGCACTAGATTTTTCGGGCCGCTCTATCGAATGGAAACGTAAAGCTCCACTTTCTTTGTAACGGAAAACCGACGCTTACCTTCGAAGCTGGGCAACGTATGAAGGACATGAAATGCAGTATTTGTTTGGGCTGACTCCTGCTGCACATTGAGAACTCTAAATTGTTAATATCTGCCTAAACAACAGAGAAAATGAGCCTGAAGATTCATACGAGAGAGAATATATATTGGGAAGATCAAAGCTTTATTTTGTTAACGACTAACGGCGTAAACGGCCGCTACGGCGGTCGTAGCTCCGTGGACGAGTGCTGGGTACTCACACCATAAGGCAGTTGTAAGACGCCGATGAAGCAGCGGAAGGTTATTTGCTTTCTTTATTTTTCAAAAATGAGTGACGAGTTGGTCATTGAACCACCACAAGGAAAGCATAAGCAGTTTCAACAAAATGTAAGTCGCTTCAAAGGGAAAAGTCGAGGCTGACAGAGTGTGTGAGAGAATGACGTCAGACCAACAATAGACATCGAGGTCATTAGAGAAGGTACAAAAGACCGGATTGGCTCTCACGCTCACGCTGTAAAGACGAGCCGATCCTTGGCTCGAGAATGGTGCAGTCTAGACAGATTTGTCATTCCTGCGGTTCCTGTGGAAAAGAAAAGAAAAATACATTAACACACTTGTCGAATTGTCCATGCTGGTATGACCTGTAAGAGAAAATAACACACTCTGCTGGGGGATTAGTAAAACTTAATCCCTCAGCAGGTCAGGCCAACGCGTGGTTGGCCTGTAGTGCGGTTGTTGGCCCAGTCCTCGGATGAGCCGGTTGCGGGAGTGGCCCGCCTTCTCGTAAAACTTGTTGGCGATGGCGCGGTACCTATCTCGGAGAGGCAGGATACCGGTGTCTTCGTGGAGTTGGCGCGTCGAGTATAGCCTCGGAAGGTGCATGGCAGTCTTCAGGGCGCGGTTCTGTATCCTCTGCAGAGTCACAATGTGAGCATCTGCGGCTTTCCCCCAGACCACCGCCGCATACTCTAACAGTGGGCGGACCACTGTTAGGTACAGCGTGATGCCGTGTTTCGGCGGCAATGACGACTGCGGGTTTAGCAGTGGATACAGGGCGCGGAGGCGTCCTATTGCTTTCCCTTTCACATCACGGATGTGATGCTTCCAGGTCAGCCTGCGATCTAGGGTGACCCCTAGGTATTTTGCCGTCCCACTCCATGGGATAGGTTCTCCCAGGACCCGCTGTATGTGCTGCACGTCGATGACGTCAGCCACCGGTGTGAAGTTCGCTGCGAACGCGTCAGTCAGAACGCTGGCTTTCGCGTCCGGGTCGCTGGCGAAGTCGTTCCCGACCTGTAAGGGCGGTATTCGCTGTCGCCGGCGTAGGAAGGATTTTACCGTCCTCCATGCACTACCGTCCTCAGGATTGAGCGTAGACACCAGGTCTGCCCATTCCTGGTTCCGGTGTTGCTCCACTGCTGACTTGATCTCCCGTCTCATGCGGTTTAATCGGCGCCTCGTGTCTGGTTGGCGGGTGAGCTGCCATTCACGAAACAGTCGGTTCTTCTCGGTGATCGTGTCCCGAATATGGCGCGGTAGCTGTCGCGAGAAGTCTCGTACTCCTTGGCGGTGTCTCGGCGTGGCTTCGTCGGCTGCTCGGAGTATTCTTCGGGTGAAGAATGCCAGGGCGGCGTCTGCCCCTACCTCTGTGGGGTTTGGCGCGTCCTCGAGCAGTTCGAGGGCTTTCGTACGAAAGCGCTCGGCGTCCAGCCTGCGGTAGCTCGGACGACTACCTGGAAGAGAGGCTCCGACCACGTCGAGGCCAAAAATGACCGGCACGCGGTCGGAAGACAGAACGTTTCGCGTCTCGGCGGTCGCGAGTTGCCCGATGCCCTTGAGAAGAGCAATATCGAGCACGTCCGGTTGTCCCCGTACAGGGAAGATCGTAGGGTCAAACGGCCGCACAGTGATCGCGCCATTGCGGTGAACAGCGTGAGAGAGGCGGCGCCCGCTGCAGTTGACAGTTCGCGAGTTCCATTCGGTGTGTTTCGCGTTGAAATCCCCGGCAATGAAAACTCGCCTCTCCAACGCTGTCTGCCTGGCTGCCGATACACCGACACGAAAAGAATCTTTCCGGCCGTGGTGTTGACTGCTACTCCTGTAGCCTCTGGCGTATTAAGCGCCGGCAGTTGAACCCGGTGATGGCGCAGTGACTTCTTCACGTAGATGGCAGTACCGCCCCCGTGGGTGGCTCTGTCGTCTCGGTAGCAGCAAAAATTTGCCGCTCGCATGTTCACCCCGGGTTTGAGGAAGGTCTCCTGTACAAGGCAGATGTCGACCGCCTCGTCCCGTAGGAACTGGCGAAATTCGCCCTGCTGGGGATGGAGGCCCCTAGCGTTGAACGTGCAAATGGTTAGCCCATAGATATGGACGTTATCCATTTTAAGGCTGGCTTCTCCCGGCGGTGGCCTGGAGGGCCGCCGTCACTGCTCCCACGAGCACCGGTAGCTGAGTCATCAGCTGGTTGAGCGACTGCAGAAGCGCGGCCAGCTCGGTGGTGTCATCCTTCACTGTTTCGGGAAGGTTCGACTCCATCGCGACATTTCCCGTAGCCGGCAGCGGAGCGGCGTTCTGGGCGGACCGGATTGGCCCATTCAAAGGAACCACCCCGGCATTTGCCTGAAGCGATTAAAGGAAAACACGGAACCGTCGTCCTCCCAAACGCGAGTCCAGTAGGCTAACCACTTTCGTCAGACGACTACAAGACACTTTCCTTTGCAGTCCACATAATTCAACACATAGAGTTTTACAGTTAGTATGGAACTGGGAATACTTCATCCAACTGTATTTCGAGTAATGAGACAGACTTTGCTGTACACGCCCTACTACTTCCAGCTTATGTAGGCACTGCCTGAGAATGACAAAGAACTGCATGTTGAATTTTGTGGTGACACTTTGAAAATGATGAAGGATGACTTGTTGCTACCACACTTCATTTTCAGTTCTGAAGCTACATTCACTTCCTAGTGGAAAAGTGTATAGACACAGTTTTCTCATACCGGATTTACAAATGGTTCAAACGGCTCTGAGCACTATGGGACTCAACATCTTAGGTCATAAGTCCCCTAGAACTTAGGACTACTTAAATCTAACTAACCTAAGGACATCACACACACCCATGCCCGAGGCAGGATTCTAAGCTGCGACCGTAGCAGCCTCGCGGTTCTGGACAGCAGCGCCAGAACCGCACGGCCACCGTGGCCGGCTACCGGATTTACATCAAAATCCTAGTACAACATTGCAGTATGAGAGAGACATAGCGAAGCTAAATTTGCTCTGGACCTTATCAAGAACACAACTTTAAGGTTTTTTTTTTAATTGCAGAAGACAGTGTAAGTGGAATAACGTACCTGGACTTGTTGGAACAATGGCTTTTCCCACAACTTATCGAAGATTCGCAAGACTTAATTTGCAATAAGTTGGAGCTCTGCTCCATTGGAATGGGCACGTCCAAGGGTTTTTAAATAAATCCCATCCTCAGTGATGGATACGTCGCACGGAAATGAAGACCTGGCTCTACACTTCTGGCCACCAAGATCTCATCTCACGCCCTGTGACTTTTTCTTGTGAGGCTATGTTGAGGAGGCTGTTTTCATCACACCACTATCAACAACTCTTGCTGACCTGTGGAACCAACTCACTGCTGCGGTGAACTCTGTAACACAAAACATGCTTCTCGGGGTGTGGGATGAGTTTGGCTACCACTGGATGTTTCCCATGTAGCAGAGGAAGACACAGTGAAGATTTACAACGTGTGGTAAAAAAACCTTGACACTTCCTCCTTTCATTGGTATGTATACTGTTCATGTACAATTTACGCGTTTCTGAAGAGCCAAAGAAACTGGTACACCTGCTTAATATCGTGTACCGCCCCCGCGAGCACAGAGAAGTGCCGCAACACGACTTGGTCTCGACTCGACTGATGTCTGAAGTAGTGCTGGAGGGAATTGACACTATGAATCCTGTGGAGCTGTCCATGAATCCGTAAGAATACGAGTGGGTCGATATCTCTTCCGAACAGCACGTTGCAAGGCATCCCAGATATGCTCAATAATGTTCATGTTTGCAGAGTTTTGTGGCCAGCGGAAGTGTTCAGATTCAGAAGAGTGTTCCTGGAACCAATCTGTAGTAATTCTGGACGTGTGGGGTGACGCATTGTTCTACTGGAATTGCCCAAGTGCGTCGGAATGCACAAAGGACATGAATGGATGCAGGTGATGAGACAGAATGCTTACGTATGCATGTGCCCCACGCCATTGCAGAGTCTCTACCAGCTTGAACAGTCCTGTACTGACATGCAGGGTCCATGGACTCATGAAGTTGTCTTCATACCCATGCACGTCCATCCGCTTGATGCAATTTGAAACGAGACTCGTCCGACCAGTTAACATGTTCCCAGTCAACAAAGTCCAGTGTCGGTGTTGTTGGGCTAAAGCTTTGTGTCGTACAGTCATCAAGGGTACATAAGTGGGCCTTCGGCACCAAAAGCCCATATGGATGACGTTTTGTTGATAGCCCAGCATTGAAATCTGCAGAAGTTTGCGGAAGGGTTGCACTTTTGTCACATGGAACGATTCTCACCATTTGTCGTTGGTCCCGTTCCTGCATGATTTTTTTTCCGGCCGCAACGATTTGGAGATTTGATGTTTTACCGGATTCCTTATATTCATGGTACTCTTGAAACGGCCGTACGGGAAAATCCCCTCTTCATCGCACCTCGGAGATGCTGTGTCCCTTCGCTCGTGCGCCAACTATAACACCACGTTCAAACTTACTTAAATCTTGATAACCAGCCATTGTAGCAGCAATAACCGATCTAACAACTACACCAGACACTTGCTGTGTTACACAGGCGTTGCCTACCGCAGCGTCGTATTCTGCCTGTTTACATATGTCTTTATTTGATAACGCATGCCTATACCTGTTTCTTTGGCGCTTCAGTGAATGCATACAGTGGGTGGACCTTTTTAGTCCATTATGGTGAATATCTCTGTATAGAGATGAGTTACAGGAAAATGTTTTAGATAAAAGTTGTGGATGTCGAAGAGCCATCCTCGACACATGGATATACACAGATATACAGAAAACCGAGCAAACGCTCTCCGAATTTGGAGGTGACTGGATAGAATCGAGCACAGTGCTATACTTCGCCTCCCGATCAGTGCACGTCTAGCGTATGTCTAAGCTCTCAACCCGAGAGAATGGGTGTACACAGACAGAACATTCGCCTGTACATGAATGCTAAAACTCAGGCTATTGTGTATAAAGTTGGAGGTATGCGCAGGGAACTAGAGATGTATTACCAGACTCTTCTGAGAATGGTGAATGTGTTAAATGAGCTAGTTAATGAAGTCGGTAGGAAAGTAGCCAGCTTAACTGAAAAGATCGAGGCTATTGAGGGGCTACTCAAGAGAATGTCGGTATCAGGAGAAAGAAAACTGGCGTTCTACGCATTGGAGCGTGGAATGTCAGATCTCTTAATCGGACAGGTAGGTTAGAAAATTTAAAAAGGGAAATGGATATGTTGAAGTTAGATATAGTGGGAATTAGTGAAGATCGGTGGCAGGAGGAACAAGACTTTTGGTCAGGTGAATACAGGGTTATAAACACAAAAACAAATAGGGCTAATGCAGGAGTAGGTTTAATAATGAATAGGAAAATAGGAATGCGGGTAGGCTACTACAAACAGCATAGTGAACGCATGATTGTGGCCAAGAGAGATACGAAGCCTACACCTACTACAGTAGTACAAGTTTATATCCCAACTAGCTCTGCAGATGACGAAGAAATTGAAGAAATGTATGATGAAATAAAAGAAATTATCCAGATAGTGAAGGGAGACGAAAATTTAATAGTCATGGGTGACTGGAATTCGAGTGTAGTAGGTGAATATGGATTGGGGCTAAGAAATGAAAGAGGAAGCCGTCTGGTAGAATTTTGCACAGAGCATAACATAATCATAGCTAACACTTGGTTTAAGGATCATGAAAGAAGGTTGTATACATGGAAGAACCCTGGAGATACTAAAAGGTATCAGATAAATTATATAATGGTAAGACAGATATTTAGGAACCAGGTTTTAAATTGTAAGACATTTCCAGAGGCAGATATAGACTCTAACCACAATCTATTGGTTATGAACTGTAGATTAAAACTGAAGAAACTGCAAAAAGTTGGGAAGTTAAGGAGATGGGACCTGGACAAACTGAAAGAACCAGTGGTTGTACAGAGTTTCAGGGAGAGCATAAGGGAACAATTGACAGGAATGGGGGAAAGAAATACAGTAGAAGAAGAATGGGTAGCTTTGAGGGATGAAGTAGTGAAGGCAGCAGAGGATCAAGTAGGCAAAAAGACGAGGGCTAGTAGAAATCCTTGGGTTACAGAAGAAATACTGAATTTAATTGATGAAAGGAGAAAATATAAAAATGCAGTAAATGAAGCAGGCAAAAAGGAATACAAACATATCAAAAATGAGATCGACAGCAAGTGCAAAATGTCTAAGCAGGGATGGCTAGAGGACAAATGTAAGTATGTAGAGGCGTATCTCAATAGTGGTAAGATAGATACTGCCTACAGGAAAATTAAAGGGACCTTTGGAGAAAAGAGAACCACTTGTATGAACATCAAGAGCTCAGATGGCAACCCAGTTCTAAGCAATGAAGGGAAAGCAGAAAGGTGGAAGGAGTATATAGAGGGTCTATACAAGGGCGATGTACTTGAGGACAATATTATGGCAATGGAAGACGAAATGGGAGATACAATACTGCGTGAAGGGTTCGACAGAGCACTGAAAGACCTGAGTCGAAACAAGGCCCCCGGAGTAGACAACATTCCATTGGAACAACTGACGGCCTTGGGATGCCAGTCCTGACAAAACTCTACCACCTGGTGAGCAAGATGTATGAAACAGGCGAAATACCCTCAGACTTCAAGAAGAATATAATAATTCCAATCCCAAAGAAAGCAGGTGTTGACAGATGTGAAAATTACCGAACTATCAGTTTAATAAACCACAGCTGCAAAATACTAACACGAATTCTTTACAGACGAATGGAAAAACTAGTAGAAGCCGACCTCGGGGAAGATCAGTTTGGATTCCGTAGAAATACTGGAACACGTGAGGCAATACTGACCTTACGACTTATCTTAGAAGAAATAATTAAGGAAAGGCAAACCTACGTTTCTAGCATTTGTAGACTTAGAGAAAGCTTTTAACAATGTTGATTGGAATTCTCTCTTTCAAATTCTAAAGGTGGCAGGTGTAAAATACAGGGAGCGAAAGGCTATTTACAATTTGTACAGAAACAAGATGGCAGTTATAAGAGTCGGGGGACATGAAAGGGAAGTAGTGGTTGGGAAGGGAGTGAGACAGGGTTGTAGCCTCTCCCCAATGTTATTCAATCTGTATATTGAGCAAGCAGTAAAGGAAACAAAAGAAAATTTCGGAGTAGGTATTAAAATCCACGAAGAAAAAAAAATTTGAGGTTCGCCGATGACATTGTAATACTGCCAGAGACACCAAAGGACTTGGAAGAGCAGTTGAATGGAATGGACAGTGTCTTGAAAGGAGGATATAAGATGAACATCAACACAAGCAAAACGAGGATAACGGAATGTAGTCGAATTAAGTCGGGTGATGCTGAGGGAATTAGATTAGGAAATGAGACACTTAAAGTAGTAAAGAAGTTTTGCTATTTGGGGAGCAAAATAACTGATGATGGTCGAAGTAGAGAGGGTATAAAATGTAGACTGGCAATGGCAAGGAAAACGTTTCTGAAAAAGAGAAATTTGTTAACATCGAGTATAGATTTAAGTGTCAGGAAGTATTTTTCTGAAATTATTTGTATGGAGTGTAGCCATGTATGGAAGTGAAACGTGGATATAAATAGTTTGGACAATAAGAGAATAGAAGCTTTCGAAATGTGATGGTACAGAAGAATGCTGAACATTAGATGGGTAGATCACATAACTAATGAGGAAGTATTGAATAGGATTGGGGAGAAGAGAAGTTTGTGCACAACTTGACCAGAAGAAGGGAGCGGTTGGTAGGACATGTTCTGAGGCGTCAAGGGATCACCAATTTAGTATTGGAGGGCAGCGTGGAGGGTAAAAATAGTAGAGGGAGACCAAGAGATGAATACACTAAGCAGATTCATAAGGATGTAGGTTGCAGTAGGTACTGGGAGATGAAGAAGCTTGCACAGGATAGAGTAGCATGGAGAGCTGCATCAAACCAGTCTCAGGACTGAAGACCACAACAACAACAACAACAACAACATTCCAAATCTTCATGGGCACTACCTGTCAAAACACAAACGGGTAGAATTGTCGCGGATGTTTTTGAGCGTTTGCTACAGGCGGGGACGAATCGATGCCCAGACAATCTCGAAACCGATGACGGTGGAGAGTTCTACAATAGGTATTTCAAGACCGTGATGGAGCGGTATGGAATACATCGCTAGTCAACATTCACTCACCTGAAAGCGAGTATCGTGGAGCATCTGAACAGAACAATAAAAGATCGAATGTGCATGCGTTTTAACCTTCGCGGTTCATACAAATGGACAGATATCCTCCCAGAAATAATTGCTCCGTATAATCGAACCAATAAAAAGAAGACCAATCGATGTTAGTGATAATGGACTCGTGGATACGGTATACTAACGCATTATAATGCTGGATCCACGCAGACAGAAATTTAATGTAGGTGATTTGGTTCGTATCTAAAAACACAAGACGAAATTTGAGAAATCATACCTAAGGAACTGGTCAAGACAGATTTTTTTCAGTTTCGAAGGTGCAAAGAACAAATCTTAGAACTTATATATCGAAGGGTAGTAAAGGTGAAGAAATTGCTGGCTGGTTCTACACCGAGAAAAGCTCAGAACCGGATTTTTTTCTCGTGGAGAGAATCATTAGACGTCGTGGAAATAAAGCATTAGTCAAATGGCTTTGTTTTCCTGCTACACAAAACAGTTGGACTGATGCCTATGATCTGCTATATAATGGGGACGCATAGTTCGCAACCACCACAGTAGCATAACATGCGTGCTAGGAGACGCATTACAGGAGGTGGTGGTATTCTAGACAAACTGCCAGTGGAATTACACATATAACTACTGTGGACCTGGGACAAAGCTTCAGAACCGCTTGGCAAGATGTGATAAGGAGGTTAATCTGCTCGACGAAGCGTGTATGGAACACGACATTGCATACGTTGTAAATAAAGATATATCAAGTCATCACAGTGCAGAAAGAATTTTAGCTGGTAGGTCTAAGGCAATACGGAGAAGAAAGGATATTGGTATAGGTCAACGCATCGCGGCATTTGCAGTTGTTAAAACCATGCGAGGAAAAATTAATTTGGGTTTAGGAGTGACGAATTTCAAGCGAGTTATGAACGCTCCACGTTGTGCACTAAACAAGAAGGGCAAGGGCGGGAAGCAGGGCTGTTTGAAGAACTGTATCCTGACAGCGATGTATGCAGCTAAAAACGCACTGAAGCAGAACGATGCGGGAAGAAGAGGATCGGTTAAAGCACCTCGAGGTCTACCAATACCCAAGACATCTGGCGGTTTTCTTCCATTTCTCATCCTGGCCCTCCCCGCGCTCTCGGCGTCAGGTACTCTCGGTGGTGGTGCTGAAGCTATCGCTCGAACGCTCAAGAAGGCGCAAAACTCCAAAGCACAGTTGGAAGAGGCAAGAAGGCGTAACCGCATGATGGAAGCCGCAGCCATCGGAAAAGGACTATACTTGAAACCGTACAGGAAAGGGGCTTGGTCTATTCATAAATAAAAAAAAGCCCATTGGCGGTCCTACCAGATCGATCACTAACAAGTACTGATTTGTTTGTTAGAAACAAATACAACGTACCAAGATTCCGTGGTGTTTTTATGCGGGATACATTACCAAAGACTGTGTGGAAAACTGGTGAATGTGGAATTGTGAATTTAGGTGTTGCTGGAGGCCCCAGCACCCACTGGGTACCATATGTTATGAAAAATGCGGATACTGTCTACTGTTTCGACTCATTTGGTGACCTGCAACCGCCAGAAGAATTACAGCGATATTTCACTCACAAAAGTCGAGTGTTCTACAATGATCTACGCTATCAAGGCTTTAATACATACCTCTGTGGACATCTATCCATCATGTTTCTCTTGACGTTTGCAAAGAAGAAGAAGAAGCATGGTATATAAGGAGCTTTGAACATTCCTTCATCAGTTGAGGTTCAGATGCAACATTGTACACTTTGACGTTAAAAGAACGATCATCTGCACTGTGTGCAATTTACTTCCCGCCAATTGATATGAGCGTTGGTGATTGGAGTATTGCACTGATTGGACAGGAGACGTACAAAAGCATCCCAAATGTCACTGAGACTAATAACGTACTGCATCTGGATATTAATGGTCAATAAGATATTGTGGAAATAGAACCAGGTGCATACTATATCGAAGATTTAAACTAAGTCTTAAAATAGTCTGGAAAAGGTATTGAACTACGTGCAAACATCAATACACTTAAATCTGAAATAATGACTGTCAATTCAACGATTGACTTTTACCAGAAAGATTCAATAGGGCGCCTGCTTGGTTTCACAAAAGGGCAGGTTTTGAAGAAGAATCCAAGTAAATTTGGCAAGTCATATCAGACTGAGCACATACATCCCGTCAGGACAATCCGAGCCGAGTGTAACATTGCTACGAACTCCTATCTCGACGATAGTCTCATTCATACTATTGACGGATTGTTCCCCTCAGTTGCAACGAGGTATTAGATTGTTGTGACTCCGGCCAATGCAATATACCTTCCAGTGACAGCTCAGACACTGGATAATTTGGAGCTGGGTACTGTAGACCAGAATAACCAAATTGTTGACTTTCGTGGCGAGTAGATCATTGTACGATTACATCTAAGGTGGGATGGGCGTACAGTATAAAACAAGAGCATGCAATCCACAGCATGTCACCTCATTACCGAACAGCAAAATGATAACATGTGTGTACTACGAGTTTCTTAAATCAGTTGGCTTGAAACCGCGCAATCACGTCCCCACTCAATATAACCAGTCCGGTAGAGTATGATGAGAGAATACTTCCCTCATAAACCTTACACTTCAACCACATTTAACAAGAATGATGAAATTAGGATTGTCATCCAGCACCAAGATGCACTCGCGCTTCCATGCAAGAGGGGTCATTCAAGAAAACCGACTGCAATAATACAGTGGGATCCAAGCTTACAAATAACACTTTAGCATTCCTGTTCCAAGAGATACACTATGAATTCAATGGGTCTGAGATCGACCATACATGCAATGTCGGCATAACATCGTCCCTTAAAACATACATATCTGCATCACCTGCACATTTGCATAGTTTAGAAAATGTGGGATGGTCCATAGATGATCCAGAGGATAGAATAGTTGCGGAGTACAAGCGATTTACTGCATGCATACCACTAAAAATGCATATGGGGTACTTTGAGGACATGAGACAGATTGCTATGAACGCTAAATACGAGCTAATTCTGCTGCAGAATGCGACGGCAATAACTCATACATTCAAGACGCACACGAGGATAATATGATAACAATCAGCAAGGTAGTATGGAAAATGCCTCACGTCAGTGTATCTGACAAGGAGCGTTTGAAGCTATTAAAAGTCCTGAATTCCGGTACCTTTCTGTCACTGACATTTTGTTCGTGGGATGTTTTCGAGTACCCAGTGTTACCTACCTGTGAGCAGACAAACGTGAGCTATTAAAACCTCTTCACAGCTAGAGACACCTAGATTCATCATACTTCCGTTTCAGACTGATAGAAGAGGTAATATAGCAAATAATTTCACTGTGTTCGACAACTGCAAGTTAACAAATGCCAAAGTCTACCTCCGTTCAGAATTCTACAATTTATGTCTGCAGTGGAATCAGAATGTATACAGTCTAGATTATGATATGTATGCAAGGTTTCGTGTTTCTTACTGTGAAATTGCCGAAGAAAGGGGAGGAGGGTGTCTACTCAGTCCACGTAAGTTCAAGGAGATTTCACTAATCATTGTAATAGACTGCTTGAAACAGAATGAGATAATTAAGTCTGGACCTATAGATGTGCGAACTGAATTTAAATCTTCAACAAATTTACCACAGCACAACGTCGTGTATGCTCTAGTTCTACATGACTGTGCGATCAACTACTGCTCACTCACTGGTTGTGTGCAACGAGCTGTATGAATGAATAGGTGCTGCACCTAGAGCATTTCACAATGGCGTCTCAAGATGTGAACATCATTGAAGATGCTCAGGGTTTCTACGATGGTGAGCATGCACAGTTCATATTTAAAGATGTTGCATTTATAGCGTACACAGAAGATGCTGGAATAATAGAGATATTCTCAGCAAACATTGCATCACCGAGGTCTTTCAAGTATGTGAAATGTGCTAAGAATGGAAGAGTGCAAAGTGGTTAACGCATTTCTACCATGGAATTCACTGACATGACCCTGGCTTACCCTATAAAGATATGGTGACGGCCCTTAAATTATTCGATCACACGGATACCATCATCTATGTGAAGGGCAAGGGGGGGTCACATTAGGTTAAGTACCTCTCAATCAAAAGGAAATGTGGGTGACATGGAAAACCACTTAACCAAACAATAGGTTAAGTACCTGTCAAAGGAGAACAATAGGTTTGCCCCTGTGTGTACACCTGCCCCTGATGTAGGAAATCTGCACTAACAAAATGGACCCGAACGAACCTTGTTCCCCTACTAATCTTAACCTGCAACAGCAATCACATTTTTGAAACTTTGTGAAAAAAGTGATAACGAGTGTGCTTTTTCACACAGTTTGCTGGCTATTTTCTGCAGCAGGTGAAGGAAAAGGTTACACTAAAGCCCAAGTGCAAACAGCCAGACTTAAGAGTGTTATTAATGCTACTGCTTCATCAAAAATAAGAGATTTTTTTTAGATCCAAAGAGGGAAATAACAGTGATCTGGAGAGTGCTGCCAAAGAGGTATCTTTAATGTGGCAAATGGAAGATATTTCACGTAGCAACATTTATGAAATGGTTGATTTTGCGATGTCTTTGCCTGGGGCATTCGCTCCAGTTAAGAGATTTTTTTTTCAATTACAGAGAAAATTTAGTATGCAGAAACGGATGGGCTTTCAGTATCTACTGTTAAGTATTTGTTAAATGTCAAAATCAATTCAGAACTTTGTTGTTCTGAATGTAAAAGGTAATTAAAACCAACAAATCATTTCTGAAAAAAATCATGTCTAGTGCAAATACAACTAAATAAATACTGTTTGACCCATTGTTTACTGTTGGGACATAGGAGTGCCAACAGATTCTGTTTGGAATTATATAGCTGAACAACTAATTGTACCTGTAGGAACAAAAAGATCCCATCCCATACAGTATATGCTTCCTACACTGCATGTCTTCACAGTCTGGGGTACAGACTATTCAGAAGCTTATACATCGGCCCAGAAGCAACTGTACTGCAAATGGTTGCTTGGTGTGTGAAACAAAACTGCAAGGTTACCTAAATAAATGTAAGGCTTATATATGAACTGTGATGAGTGATAACTTTTATATATATGTCTTTATACAGCATATACTAGTGTTAATTTGGATAAAATATCAACACAGTACCCTTGTAATATTCAATTACAATGTAAAATATGATTCGGACTCAGCCGTCCTCTCAGGTCCTGCGCACTTTGTTTCAAATTATGATACAAATGAAGTATACAGGGTACCCAGAACCCAGAAAGATGGAGCAAAGATATAATTAGGGCCACTGACGGTTGTACAGTATTATAATGATCACAGAGATGGCGTAGATAAAGCTCACAAGTTGAGGTCTCTTTACAAAATAGGTAGAAACTCGAAATAGTATTAGTACAGCTTATTTTATCCAATGATCGAAACGGCCCCTGTGAATTCCTATATTTAATACTGTGACGTCAAAGTGACACTTCCATCGACTGAATTCAAGCGTAGAACTACACTTGGTCTGCTCACACTTGGAATGCATGTGTCCCAAAAATGGGGAAGACCCCAAAACCATCAAAATTCTCCACTTTCATCTCCAAAGAGAGGAAAGGGAGCATTTTCGGTACAACACTACGTACGCTTTCAGGATAAACATTTGTCAATTCAAGAGGCAGATGTGAATTTTTCTCAGCTACAAAGATTGTATCCAGACCCATTCATAGTGTTCAGAGAGTAAAATTTTTTGTTCGTTAAGGGAAAAAATAACTGTTTTTATAAGTATCATCAGAAGCAAGAATTCTAGCTGTGTGATACTTTTGGGACTTCTGAGTCTCCACGCACTTCGCCTGTACAATCCTATTGGGACTTGTACCGTATTTAAAACAAAATAATTTGCTGTTAGTCAAATAAAAGTTCATCAAGTTTTAAAGAAAAAATTTTGAGCCCTGATATTATATTTTTTACAATTACAGTAAATAAATGATTAACGTTTCAGTACACGTAATTTCAAAAATATATCCTGGGGTAGACACAAAACATATGGTCATATGTCCTGGGTTGTACCCACAAAGATACGGTAAGCCTAGTACTATACTACAGCAGTTCTCTCTGCGTATGGTCCAAGTTTCATCAACTATGTTACTTGGCTGTAACACATCAAGCAAAAGTTATTTTCGTCCTTAAGTTTTGCAGACCAGTTTAATTTTGCAAGCCCAACCTACTAGTCATCGAAAAGAAAACCCACAATTGACGCAATATACTAATAAGCCCAACTTAAAATATAAATCCCATCACCATTATCTAGTCAATCAAGTCCGTAAACTACACGAACTCCAATATAGCAGTGACCTCTCCAAATCCTTGAATGGTCTCTTTCTTGCTTTCAACATCTGAACCAGCTTCTCCCATTCTTATCTTGCACTAGTTTGAAAGTTTCCTCAACTCTCCAAACAGCTATAATACCTTCAACTATTCTACATCAGCCAAATCTCAAGAAGGTTCGCCTGACGTCATACCATTACCAGCGTAGATCACCAGCGTTTCGTCCCCAAACAGTGCATATCCTCCCTCTTGCAAAAATTGTGACAGCCACCGAAATCTACCATTCCTAACAACTAAATTCCCCATCATTCCCAATCTAAACTGATTCTTGTTGACTGAAATCCTACCCTTCCCTAATATTTGTACCCCAACCACCAGTTCCATCTCCTATATACATTTCATAATCATCTTTCATGTAACACCCTTTTCAGTACCTGTGTTATCCTAATTTCTTACCATTCCGGTTCCAAGAACCACCACCACTGCAACCAGCACCCCAGTCATCATTTACTTAAAAAACACATATCGTCTAAATCACATGATGGATATCGTCACTGTTTTTACCACCCTTTTTATTTACAAACCAAAATATTGAAAGACAGCAATTCCTTTGGGATCACCTCTCTTTTACTTTAATAATTATTGAGTTCAAGCAGGCGTGTACAATTAGAATACGTATACGTGTATCTAGTTAGGAGAGAACTGTGACCAATATGCCACTTATGGGGGTTGACAGTGGTTGGGTACTGAGTACATTGCTATCTAACTGCATGGAATAATTTGAGGTGATGGGACTGGATTTCAATTTGGTAGAATGCTTTGTTTGAAAGTTATGGCGCAAGCTGGACGATGGGAAGCTTGCCACCCAAAGACAGCGAAGAGGCCACGTTACTGGCCAGTTCAAAGAACGAGGAGGGGCGCAGACGAAGTTATATTGGACAGGTCTGGGCTACTTGCTATCTGAGTTTAGGCAGAGAGTGGCGGACAGGGTCAGAACAGCAGGAGGAGCCCCTCATGTAGAGACGTGTTTGTAGAGGCCCACTGTACATTGTCCCAGAGACTTGCAGCAGTATCCTTTACAACTTCTTTACCCAAATCGCGACGGACTGGCGGCATTATAACTGATCCCTGTCCAGGAGAGTGCGTTCTTCAGATTCAGCAAGTATACAGTCAATGTTTTTCCATGGACCTTGCTGCAAGAGCCATTTTTATAAAGATGATAACAACAGTTCAGATCGGATGGCTAAAAACGGACCAGTGCGGCATGACACCCAACACACTTTTGCCAGGACAGCAGTTGCGAGCTTTAGATGTCACGTAGGCACCAATCGCAAGTGGTTCCCCATGTAAGCAGAGAACCAATGTCTTGCTGGGAATCCATTATTGACGTTGGAGAACATATCAGAGGGCGTTTGTCCTCTTTCTTGGAATACTATAGGATCAGAGGACAGGAATCTGCCTGTCATCCGTAGGGAAACTGTCCTGAGAGAGGAGAATTATGCGACATGCCTAAAGAAGTGCTGCCTCATTTCGGTTGGTAGTTCTACTTTTTCGAGAGTACTCCACGTTGTTTTTGGAAATGATAGTGAAGTGTCTGGCCTCACGGAGAGTCGGACCTGGACGGTATGTTTAGACGAGAGCATGGATTCGCATTAGGTCATGGTTTCAGGTTTGATCTGGGAACGCGGTCGCAGACCCTGGCACTAGAGGAGGAGACCCATCGTTCGAGTCGTAGGAGCGCTGGGAGCAGAGCTGCAGACTCCTGCAGGTGTATGGTGAGCACTTTGCAGCTACAGCGCATTATAAACTTTACGGTGAATCCTTACTGTCCACAGAGAGCTCTTTCAAACAGCAGCAGTCGCTGGTCAGTGCATGTATACTGTGAAAGCTTGAACTTTGTAGTTCACAATCACTGTCAACCGCAGTATTTTCAACCAGACAGCGGTATCCATATTGAGAGTAGGAGGCGTAGTAAACTATTCCACACTACTGAACTTGGTCAACCATACATCAGTAGTACGTACTTTATTTCATTAAGTATGTGCTTGAATTGTATTAATATTTATTTCTGTTTATGTGCGATGTCACTCTGTCTTTGTGTAAGAAATCGTTCGTTATCTTGAATGTCGCCAACGGCCTTGCTGCAGTGGTAACCTCCGTTTCCGTCAGATCACCGAATTTAAGTGCTGTCGGGCTTGGGGATGGGTCACTGTCTGGGAGTGGCGAGTGCTGTTGGCCAGCAGGGTGTAATCAGCCCTTGTGAGCCCAGCTGGGGAGCTACTTGATTGACCAGTAGCGGCACCTGTCACGAAAACTGACAATAGCTGGGAGAGCTGTGTGCTTACCACATGACCCTCCGTATCCGCATCTGATAACGCCTAAGGACTGAGTATGACATGGCGGCCGGTCGGTACCTTTAGGCCCTCACGGCCTGTTCGGACGATGTCTCTTCATCTTTAATGTCACCTCTTATTTAGATACCATTCCATCTACATTTATTAATTTTGGTCATTTACGTGAGAAATAATAGGATTTCTTTTGGAGTGTAATACATTGTGTCTACTTCAGTTTCACTGCTAGCGCCCCAAAGCAGTCATCTGCAACTAAATCTTCCGTTGCGTTTACTTTCACAATAGTGTAGCAGAAGATTAGTTTTGCACCGTAGAATATTTCGGAGCAGAAGTTAATTTATACCTTCCCACCAGACACTTCGTAATCTGAATAGCGGTAACATGCTCAACGCCAGCCTGTACGCAACAGAGGGAATGTGAATGGCAAGTAAATAACAAGAAGCGTATCCGGCATTCGTTTGCGTTTACTGCCAAACTTCTGCTTATTAGTGATCAGTTCATATATACGACGACTTAGACACAGCGCTGGTGTTTGTTGCCTGGTTGTTGAAGGGGCTATGTACTTTCTAGTGGATTGCCCTGGCTGTGTCCTAGCTAGGAGTGGATAATGTCTGCGAAGGACTGCCACTGACAGCTTCGTTGCTTGTACTCTGGTGTTCTGTGCTTCGAGACAGAGTTCAATGAATCGCCGCATTACTCGTAACTCGAGAGAACGGTAAAAATTTTCAACTTGCAACTCTTGAAAGATACTTTCAGCGGGTGACAAACTACGATGTAAATAAGAGGTTACCAGTATTTTTAAAAACAATTCTCCATAAATATAACTTACTCATCATCGATTCTGTATACCATATAGCGTGCGCTTGCCCCATGTCGAAATACCTGAAAGAAAAAGAGGTCAGAATCAATTAAGGCAATGATTAAAATAACAGAACTTTTACGGATAGTGAAACAAAAAAACAATCAGTTTCAGAAAAGGGTTACTAAAGAGGTATTCTGAAAGCTGTTTTCTATAATTGTGACGACGTTTGGCATTTTGAACGCAGGAGATTTCCCTTTCTTGTAGAAACCTTCAGTTTGACGACCTGATGTAATATGGCAATCACGATAGAGTCTTCTTAATTTTTCTTGACAGTACACCGTTTACCGTTGAATCTAGTGGCTTTGAAGACCACGAAATTGTATGAATACCACAAGAAACCCAAATAACGATCAGCTTAACATTAGAATGGAGATAATTACAAGTGTGGAAACAAGTGTGCGAAGAGTGATTCACGCACTGAGAGAGAGCGGGTATCTCCCCACTATCGTTCGTTGGAGCCTGCGCGTTAATGCTGTAGGCATGGCAGTTCGTTATTGCGCAGTACCCCGTCATTAAAATTATTGTTTCGTAACATATATCAAAGTTAGTATAATGTGATCAGACTTATACAAAAGTAAAATATCCTGAGACTGAAACCAGTACAATTACAAGTTTACAGGAAAATCGAGTTTTTTCATAATTTGAGTTCCGCTAAAATACGAAAGCTACAAACCTAAAAGTTTGATAGCATATGTGTTTGAGTAAGGAAACAGACTCCTGTTTCATGTTTTCCTGTTTCATGATTTTACGTATATTCCAAGTATTGGAACAAATACGCCCTCGGTCACAAAAATTAAGTCAAAATTAACCTGATTTCGATGCTACTATGAGCGTCGTCTTCAGAATTAGACTAACTGTTCTAAAACATACACTCCTGGAAACTGAAATAAGAACACCGTGAATTCATTGTCCCAGGAAGGGGAAACTTTATTGACACATTCCTGGGGTCAGATACATCACATGATCACACTGACAGAACCACAGGCACATAGACACATGCAACAGAGCATGCACAATGTCGGCACTAGTACAGTGTATATCCACCTTTCGCAGCAATGCAGGCTGCTATTCTCCCATGGAGACGATCGTAGAGATGCTGGATGTTGTCCTGTGGAACGGCTTGCCATGCCATTTCCTCCTGGCGCCTCA
Source organism: Schistocerca gregaria (assembly GCF_023897955.1). Taxonomy (NCBI): domain Eukaryota; kingdom Metazoa; phylum Arthropoda; class Insecta; order Orthoptera; family Acrididae; genus Schistocerca; species Schistocerca gregaria. The sequence goes on from NC_064924.1 coordinate 97,053,462, forward strand.
GTTGGACCAGCGTTCGTGCTGGACGTGCAGACCACGTGAGACGACGCTTCATCCAGTCCCAAACATGCTCAATGGGGGCCAGATCCGGAGATCTTGCTGCCCAGGGTAGTTGACTTACACCTTCTAGAGCACGTTGGGTGGCACGGGATACATGCGGACGTGCATTGTCCTGTTGGAACAGCAAGTTCCCTTGCCGGTCTAGGAATGGTAGAACGATGGGTTCGATGACGGTTTGGATGTACCGTGCACTATTCAGTGTCCCCTCGACGATCACCAGAGGTGTACGGCCAGTATAGGAGATCGCTCCCCAACACCATGCTGCCAGGTGTTGGCCCTGTGTGCCTCGGTCGTATGCAGTCCTGATTGTGGCGCTCACCTGCACGGCGGCAAACACGCATACGACTATCATTGGCACCAAGGCAGAAGCGACTCTCATCGCTGAAGACGACACGTCTCCATTCGTCCCTCCATTCACGCCTGTCGCGACACCACTGGAGGCGGGCGGCACGATATCGGGGCGTGAGCGGAAGACGGCCTAACGGTGTGCGGGACCGTAGCCCAGCTTCATGGAGACGGTTGCGAATGGTCTTCGCCGATACCCCAGGAGCAACAGTGTCCCTAATTTGCTGGGAAGTGGCGGTGCGGTCCCCTACGGCACTGCGTAGGATCCTACGGTCTTGGCGTGCATCCGTGCGTCGCTGCGGTCCGGTCCCAGGTCGACGGGCACGTGCACCTTCCGCCGACCACTGGCGACAAAATCGATGTACTGTGGAGACCTCACGCCCCACGTGTTGAGCAATTCGGCGGTACGTCCACCCGGCCTCCCGCATGCCCACTATACGCCCTCGCTCAAAGTCCGTCAACTGCACATACGGTTCACGTGCACGCTGTCGCGGCATGCTACCAGTGTTAAAGACTGCGATGGAGCTCCGTATGCCACGGCAAACTGGCTGACACTGACGGCGGCGGTGCACAAATGCTGCGCAGCTAGCGCCATTCGACGTCCAACACCGCGGTTCCTGGTGTGTCCGCTGTGCCGTGCGTGTGATCATTGCTTATACAACCCTCTCGCAGTGTCCGGAGCAAGTATGGTGGGTCTGACACACCGATGTCAATGTGTTCTTTTTTCCATTTCCAGGATGTATTAGGTATATAGTACATTAATAAAATCAAAGTTTGTACTGACTGTAAAAGATGCAGTACTTACACGTCACATATTAAAAAATGATCTGAGGCGGAAAGGCGACGTCATGAACAGTTGTGAGATGGCGAGCCGCTAAGGGTGCTCGTACTGTGAACAAGGGTTGCCCTTAGCGGCTCGCCATGTCACAACTGTTCATGACTTCGCCTTTCCGCCTCAGATCATTTTTTAATATGTGACGTGTAAGTACTGCATCTTTTCCAGTCAGTACAAACTTTAATTTTATTAATGTACTATATACCTTATATGTTTTAGAACAGTTAGTCTAATTCTGAAGACAACGCTCATAGTAGCATCGAAACCAGGTGAATTTTGACTTAATTTTTGTTACGCAGGGTTTATTTGTTCCAATATAATCCTGACACGGTCTCTGAACCTTAGCTGCTATGTTCAAAGTTTTATATTCCAAGTTATTAAGCTGTCAATAAGTTAAGAAGCTACTAAGTAAAGTGTTGAAATGCAAGAGATTGCTAGTAACACATTACAGATTGTCAGACCATTCTGACTTAGGTGATAATTTCAGCACCTTGTTTATTACATAAAGGGGCTCTGAGCACTATGGGACTTAACATCTGAGGCCATCAGTCACCTAGAACTTAGAACTACTTAAACCTTACTAACCTAAGGAACATCACACACATCCATGCCCGAGGCAGGATTCGAACCTGCGACCGTAGCAGTCGCACGGTTCCGGACTGCGCGCCTAGAAGCGCAAGACCACCGCGGCCGGCGATTACATAAAGAAATAACGTTGTAGCAATTTTCATGTTTCCAGTTATAATACGATGGCTATTTTTTTTCAACCTTCGATTGGTCGCCATATGGAAACCACAGTGTAAATCAAACATAGATATTTGTTGTAATGTTGTGCCAACTTCCCGGTACCCTCGTCATAGAAGGAAGCAACCTGTGATTTCCGCCAATTCCTTACGCCCGTCTGTAACTCGCTGTCTGTGATGAAATGCTGTTCGCATAGCCAGCGGTTCATGTGAGCCAAGAGACGAAAATCAGAGGGAGACAAGTGTGGGCTCTGTGGTGAGTAATCGAACACTTTCCATCGAAAACGTTGCAGGAACGTCTTCGTTGCACCTGCGATATGCGTTTGAGAATTGTGAAGGAGGAAACGCATGATAGTTACGTTATGTGGACTGCATGAAATGAGGCGAAATCCTTAACCGGCACATTAGACTTGGCAGGAGACATTATTGTTCTAGGTATCTTTACGTGCCCGCTTTGCACTTCGAACTGGAAAGTGTGATGTGACGCTATAGGCAGGCTACAAGAGACACTGAGCAACACGTATGCACAAAGCTTCACTGGATTTCCTTTGTCGTTTTAATTTCGCGACCAATCAGAGGATGGAAAAAATAGTCCTAGTAGTTCAAGGTACAGAGAGTTCTGAATGGTACTTTTGAAGGTGAGAGTTTGCTGCAGTCCCACTTGAAAAATTATAGCTTTCAATTTTACAAGAGTAGAGGATTTTAAATAACTTCATTGTATCAAGAAAGCATTACCCTACTCGTTTCCCAATTGGAAGAGCAGAGCCCCAAGTGGAGGGCTTGATGCGAGGAAGTTGAGTGCTCCCTTTAGACATAAACTATATTCGAATCATTCTGGAGCAGTGCATTTAGTCGATACCTGGCAGTCGATGTGATCAATCTAAGCCAAACTGCTTGTACTAATATGGCCAAAGCTATGTATCACAAAAATTGTGAACGCATGCCTGGGATAGCAGTTTTTGTTAAAATATACCGTACTGTAGAGGGGATAATGTTAATTGTGGTGTCACCGCCAGGCACCACACTTGCTAGGTGGTAGCCTTTAAATCGGCCGCGGTGCGGTAGTATACGTCAGACCCGCGTGTCGCCACTATCAGTGATTGCAGACCGAGCGCCAACCACAACATTGGCGACGAGGCAATACCGCGTTCTTTTCTAAATTGCCCTGATTTACTTGTGTAATGGCTTCGCCACGATCTCCATACTGTCCCAATTTTATCGCTTACAGAATCAGCAGACGCAGGCCTTACTGGATGCCCTTGGACAGCTCGTCCAGGGTCAACGTGCGATGCAAAACGATGTGGCAGCAGCCGCTTCACCGCTAACGCACTCCCAAGACGCTGTTGCACCCACTTTTCGACCTGTTGATGCTGCACTGGAAAACTGGACGGAGTAGTCACGCCAATTTGGATTCCATCTCGCCGCCTACAGAATTCAAGGTAACAAGCGGCAGCCTTTTTTGTTATCTTCCGTAGGCGTGAATACGTACCTTGTGATAGTCAAATTATTTCCCCGACGCGACGTAGCAACTCTGTCCTACGAAGAAATTGTGTCTGCATTAGATGCATATTTCAAGGAATTAGTCAATGTAGTTGCGAAAAGGTATAACTTCTTTCGTACAAAACGTACGACAGGTCAGACTAATCGGGAGTGGGTTGCAACCTTGCAAGGCCTTACTAGGGATTGTGCTTTTGAGTGTCAATGTGGACTCCCTTATTCAGATACTATGGTACGTGATGCAATTGTACAGAACGTTTCCGATGATCGTATAAGGGAACAGATTTTGAAACTAGTAAATCCCTCCCTTCAACAAGTGATGGACATATTGGATCGGCAGGACACACTTGACTTTGCTCAGGAATCATTTGAAACTTCGCCAGCAGTGTGTCAGGTTAGCGGGCCCGCCAGGCGAGCAGCACGGAGCAGTAAACAGCCCTCGCGCCCGGCCGCGCCGCTGCCGTCAGGCTCTCAGCCACGTGTGCCGCGCTGGCAAGCAAATGAAGTGATCAAATCATGCCCGCGGTGTGCTACTAAACATTCGCGTGAGAATTGCCCGTCACGCTAAGCTATTTGCTTTTATTGTAATAAAAAAGGATAGGTTCAGAGTGTTTGCCAGAAAAAGCTCAGATCGGAAGCTCAAAACCGTTCCAGGCCCTTTGCTTCGCGCCGAAATCGGAATCGAACCAAGGATACTCAGGCTCGCGAAACTTCGCCCATGGAAATTCATATAGTTCATTCCACTCCGCCCAGTGCCACTCTCTCTAACAGTGACTGTGTTCGTCCCAAAAATATTGTGCGTCGACATCGCCGGAACTCCCGTCAAGTCGCAAGTGATTATGTACCAGTGTCAGTTCACGTTGCACGAGACAGTCGCTCTTGTCGTCAGCAGGACAATAAACTTTTTGTAGACTTGGACATTAACGGCAAAGTGATACCATTCCAGCTCGATACCGGAGCTGCAGTTTCACTGATCAATCAAGACACTTACAAACTGCTGGGCACACCTCCGTTGCGTGCCGCAAATGTTAAGTAGCTATTTAGGACAAGAGATCCCTGTGTTAGGACAGTGCAGCCTTCTTGCAACATACAAAGGACAAACAAAACTTGTGTCATTTTACGTCCTTCGTTCCTCTTCTGCAGTGAACTTATTTGGTTTCGATTTATTTCAGTTGTTTAACTTGTCTATAGTAAATCAGGTCCTATCAGTGAACCAGACTGTGTCTTCAGACAGTGTTTCTCGTCTATGTGAGGAATCTGCAGACATTTTTGCAGCGGGCCTCGGTTGCACTAAGAACTATAAAGCACATTTAGAACTGAAAGTAAACGCGCAACCGAAATTTTTCAGAGCGCGCAATGTTCCCCACGCATTGCGTGATGAGGTCGCCAAAACATTACACAATTTGGAATCACAAGGTGTAATTGAACGTGTGCAGGCTTCTCTCTGGGCGTCACCCTTAGTAATTTTGCCAAAACCTTCCGGAAAATTGAGACTTTGTGTGGACTTCAAGGCAACAGTGAATCCACAACTAGTGATTGCAACTTTTCCTTTACCACGCCCGGAAGATCTTTTTGACAAACTGTGCTCGGGTAAATATTTTTCGAAGTTGGACCTCGCAGATGCGTACTTGCAAATACCGTTGGAAGAATAAGCCCAGCGCGTTTTGGTGGTTAACACGCATCTTGGTTTGCATCGATTCAAACGACTGCCATTCGGGTGTGCATCCGCCCCTGCATTGTTTCAGCAATATCTACAAACTGTTTGTGCGTCGGTCCCTACTGCAGAAAATTATCTGGACGATATTGTGATCTCCGGAAAGACGGAAGAAGAACATTTGGCTAATCGCAGAACATTATTTCAGGTCTTGCGACAAAATGGTCTTCGCTTGTGGAAGGACAAATGTGTGTTTTTTGCTCGGGACTTGCCATACTTGGGACATGTACTCAATGCCCACGGCATACATCCAAGTCCCACGCACCTTCGTGTCATACAAGACTTGCCGCCGCCGCAGAATTTGAAGCAGCTACAGAGTGTGCTGGGAAAAACAAATTACTGCCATCGCTATGTGCCGCATGCCTCTTCCATTTCAGCTCTGCTTCATCGCTTACGCCGTAAGGGTGTCCGTTCGTCTGGACGACGGAATGCGAACGCGCCTTTCGCCAGTTGAAATCGGCGTTGCTTTCCAATACTTGCCTTACGCCATTCGATCCCCAGAAGCCCCTCTTGTTGATGGTGGATCCATCGGATTTCGGGATCGGTGCTGTGCTTGCGCACAAAGATGGATCGCACGATCGCCCTATTGCCTTTGCGTCCAAATTGCTCTCGTCTGCTCAAAGAAATTATTCACAGATCGAGAAAGAAGCATTGGCTCTCGTATTTGGTGTTACGAAGTTAATGATTTCTTGAATGGTCGTCCCTTTACCATAATCACAGACCACAAACCTTTGAAATCGCTTTTTCATCCGACCAAGCCTGTACCTCCACGTACAGCGCAAAAATTCATTCGCTGGTCTATTTTCCTCTCGCTGTACCGCTACGATATCTTGTATCGGTCCGCTGCTCAGCAAAGAAACGCCGATGCGTTGTCCCGCTTGCCTGTTGCTGAGGATAGGGCATTCGATTCCTCCGAACTTGCTTCCATGTTCATTGATGCGGAAACCGATGACGTGGTCGAATCGTTTCCGACTGATTTTCGTCGTGTAGCTACAGCGACAGCTGCCGATCCTGTCCTTGCTCCCGTTCTGCGTTTTGTTGCTACGCAATGGCCCTTGTCAAAGTCACGAATCGGGGACCCGTTGGTTCATCGATTTTTTGCTCACAAAGAGAGACTTTTTGTACGACTTGGTGTTTTCCTGTTGCGTTTTGATACTGATCAGTCCCAGGTCGTGGTACCACGTTCGTTACAATCCTCTGTCTGACAGCTTCTCCAACAAGGACATTGTTGTATAGTGAGAACTAAACAACTTGCTCGTCAGCACTGTACTTGGTTCGGAATCGATGCCGCGATTACGAATATGTGCTCTTCTTGCATGGTGTGTGCCGAACAACAGTCAGCACCACCGCGGAAATTCTTTGCATGGCCAAAAGCCACTTCCCGTTGGCAACGCTTACACATCGATTTTGCTGGTCCATTCTGGAATGCTCGATGGTTGGTTGTGGTAGATTCATTCAGTAATTTTCCTTTTGTTGTTCGGATGTCTTCCACGACGTCATCTGCCACCATCCAAGCGTTATCCGCTATCTTTTGCATTGAAGGTCTTCCGCAGACTATTGTTTCCGACAATGGCCCACAATTCATGTCCGCAGAATTTCAGTCATTCTGCAAGGCCAATGGTATTCAACATCTGACGTCCGCGCCGTTTTCGCCACAGTCAAACGGTGCCGCTGAACAATTGGTCAGGACTTTCAAGTCACAGATGTTGAAGTTGAAAGAGTCGCATTCTCGGGAGGACGCGTTATTGCTCTTTTTGTCCTCGTACCGCTCTCAGCCCCGAGATGGTCGCTCGCCAGCTGAGTTGCTCCACGGTCGTCATCATCGAACCTTGATGTCTTTGCTACATCCGCCGCATCAGGTTCCTGTGCGGCGGCAGACACCTGCTTTTGCTCCAGGCGACGTTGTCTACTGTCGCCACTACCGAGGTTCACGGCGTTGGCTCGAAGGGCGCATTCTTCGCTGCCTCGGACGCGCTGTGAATCTGGCTTTGGGGGCGTCTGGTGAGGTGCGTCGGCATCTCAACCAGCTGCGCCTCTGTCGTCGCACGGGATCTGCCGCTCGCCGTCTGCTTTCAGCGACGGTGCCGTCCGGTCAGCGCTCTGGGGACCCAACTACTGGCTCGCATCAGCCCCATGTGTTACCGACGGTGCCTTCCATTTTGCCCCATGGCGACGCGCCGCCGCCGCCGCCGCCGCCGCCGCCGCCGCTTGTTCTCCCGCCGGCGACGCCCGCAGTGGACGCGTCGCTGCAACCGCCGGGCCCCTCTCTGGGTCACGCGCCGCCGATCGCTTCCCGTGACCAGTTGTCCTCCGACATGGAAATCTTGCCCGCTCCGGACCATATGTCGTCTTCGCCCGTCGGGTGCCCCGGCCCGATGGAGGTCGACCCTTCGGCCCCTCCTGTCTCTCTACGGGCGCATACACCGCATGATGGCGTGCACCTTGGAGCAGGTTTTCAGGCGTTTCCTAGCTCCCCGCGGTCCGAATGGCAGGGTGCGGGTGGCACAGCCTCGCCTGTTGTTAGGCTCCCCACCTCGTCGCATACGTCAACATGGGGTCCTCCCCACGGCGGACGGAAGCCTTATGCCACAACCGTACGCCGATTTGCGAGGGAGGAATATGGTGTCACCGCCAGACACCACACTTGCTAGGTGGTAGCCTTTAAATCGGCCGCGGTGCGGTAGTATACGTCAGACCCGCGTGTCGCCACTATCAGTGATTGCAGACCGAGCGCCACCACAAGGCAGGTCTAGAGAGACTTCCTAGCACTCGCCTCAGTTGTACAACCGACTTTGCTAGCGATGGTTTACTGACAAAATACGCTCTCATTTGTCGAGACGATAGTTAGCATAGCCTTCAGCTACGTTATTTGCTACGACCTAGCAAGGCGCCATGATCAGTTTCAATTGATATTGTAAAGCATGTAATGTCAAGAGCGACGTTCACCATTAATGGATTGAAGTTAAGTATTCCACCAGCTACGTCCGTTTTTCTCAACTCTAATTCCCTTGTCATGTTCCAGACCTCACGCCAGCGTGCGTGAGCTAAAACGCGTGCATTTCGGCCTCCTGTAGTAACCCTGTGTTGGCTCTCCTGCCAACCACAACATTAATTATTTATAGTTATTTACAATTTTGACTGTTTCGAGTGAGAGTCAAACTGGACGATGTAAATCCTCTGATTACGTATAAGTTTTTGTCCACTACCTGAAAAAAAAAAACATTGTACGACAAGTGTAGTACTGGAACTACCCGCTTTTATGGCGAGTATATTTACTGGTGTACTAACCGCATAATAATCATTTAAATTACTAGAAATGGAAAACTGGGACAATATAAGAATGTATTTGGTGCTGCTGACTGAACTCTGTAGGAGGGCTTTCTTTCGATGTGGACTTTCGTGATTCAATAGTTATAGAGGGTTTAATGGGTACAAGTGCAGTTATTTCTACCGGTGACTGCGGACGGTGTGCTGAACAACAGTACATCAGAATATATTCCATTTTCAGACTAATAATTGTAGCCATTGTAAGTTATATATTTTTAGATGCGGGAGTACTTCCAGGTACATATGGCAAGAACAAGCCATTAAAATTTTTTCCCTGGGCAAACAGGTCAGGTGTTTAAATGTGGACACGTAGACCTACAATGGGTAATCTATACTGAAGGCGTAGTCCACTTTGTGGTTCATTACGCCCACGCACGAAACATGAGTTCGACACATGATGGTGTGTGATGTGTTTGTGGGAAGAGTGTTTGATGCAGAGAAAAAACAAGTGACGCACTGATGTGTGTACATATTATGGGACACACATGAAAATCTCATTACTCATACCAGTTACACCCTGTATATTTGACCAGATTCTACGTTACCTTATTTTTCGAAATGCATACCTTCTTATTAATTATTGTACTGCAGGCAGGGTTTTGCACAAACAGAAATGATAAGCCATTAAGTGGACTGAAGATTACAGGTAATTATTTCATAATATTTTGCAATTACCCGTTCGAGTGATCTGCAGGACGTTGTTGCCCGGGTGAACAATAAAAACTTTCGGCATTGGGAGGTAAACAGTAGTAAATGTGAACAAAGGAAACAGGGCGAGTTAGGTATTTTTATTAAAGAACAGTGAAATAACTGTCCATTTTTCGAAGTTATTTGCCGACAACCATTCCATACACTGTAGTGGGTCACATGAAACGGCCGTGTGATCAATAGTATCCGGATACCTGGCTGAAAATACTTACAAGTTCGTGGCGCCCTTCATCGGTAACGCTGGAATTCAATATGGTGTTGGCCCACCCTTAGCCTTAATGACAGCTTCCACTCTGGCAGGCATATATTCAATCTGGTGCTAGAAGTTTTCTTGGGGAACGGGAGGGCATTCTTCACTGAGTGCTGCACTGAGGAGAGGCGTCGATGCCGGTCGCTGAGATCTAACACGAAGTCGGCGTTCTAATACATTCCAAAGGTGTTCTCTAGGATTCAGGTCAGGAAACTGTGCAGGCCAGTAAATTACAGGGATGCTGTTGTCGTGTAACCACTCCGCCACAGGACGTGCATTATGAACAAGTGCTCGACCTTGTTGAAAGATATAATCGCTATCCCCGAATTGCTCTTCAACAGTGGGCATCACGAAGGTGCTTAACACATCAAAGTAGATCTATGGTGTGATAGTACCACGCAAAACAACAAGAGGTGCAATCCCCCTCCGTGAAAACACGACCACGTCGTAACACCACAGCCTCCAAATTTTACTGTTGGCACTACACACGCTGGCAGCTAACTAAAAGATTCAAACTACGGAAGGCACTAACTACTGATAGGCACAGTTAGCAAATGAAAGATTTTAATAGTGAACAAACAATGTATTTACCTTTATAGTCATAATATATATATCAGTTCATGACATCCAGTCTTACGAATTACAAAACTCCGCCATCTCTCTCCCCACGTCCACCACTGTTGGCGGCTCACCTCCAACTGCGCAACGCTACGCGCTGTTAGCATCCAGCTGCCGCTGCCCAACACTACAATGGCAGACAACAATGCAAACCAGCCACAGACTGCACACGGCACAGCCAGTGATTTTCATACAGAGTGCTACGTGGCGGCGGCGTTACCAATAAAAAAACCTAAACAGCCTACTTACATGACTACTGAGGTCGCTGATATGGTGTACCTGGCAGCAGGTGGCAGAACAATGAACCTAATATGAAAAACGCATGTTTTTGGGGGTGTCCGGATACTTTTGATCATATAGTGTATCACGCGGTGACCAGAATAAGGAAAAATCGGGTGTAGAGCGTAACAGGTGAAGAAAGCCTTCTTCACTGAAATAGCTCTACTGATATCGGATATTGATATGGAAATATGGAAGAAATTCCTGAAAGTGTTCACTATCTGGTCAAAATGATCTGGTCACATATTAGCGAACATTAGTACACTCCGTTCATCATAAGAATAAACCGGATGCAAACAAACACAAACGGGACGATTGGTCAACAGCCAAAGCTCTCGTACACTGGTGTTGTTCCGCACTTGGAAATGGGTCCAACTCACGTATTAGATATTTTATGACTATGTCATTGTACATGAAACTTTAAGACATTCTGATGTATTAACTGCCATCAACGTTTTTCCTCATCATATTTTAGCTACATAATTTTAATTTTAAAAATCGTATACAGTTACATTCTCTGAAAGCGAAACTTGTGCTCTGTTTGTCTCATTGTTCATAAATGGATGACACTGGCCTGTGTTTCGTAGTGAAACACGCGCGCGGAACACCGTTAATGGCTAGAAACATGTTGTTCTTAATGTGTCTCAGAATATTACAGAGAAAAATAAGCTTTGACGCTTGTTGAGAAAGATAATGTTACAAGTATAAGAAACGGATTTTCCCATGTAATGTTGCCGCAGTCGGTAGCGTCGTTGTTTTGTAATTATATAGGCTGGCGGGCGGTAATTCGAAACTCATTGTGATGAACAAATTTTTTTGTTCCGTTTCAATAACTAAAACATTTCAGCATGAAATTTATCAAAATGTTGTGATTAATTCATACTTAACCATCATTTTTCAGGATAAACGCACGGCTTCTGGTTTCCAATTACGTATCACAGTCAGAATTTTGGTTTCATTGCAAATACACATTCTTAATTATCGATATATTATGAAAGATTGTTACAGATTAAGAAATCAAGAAACAATTGACTTTTTGGAGAAAAATGAAAAATCAAATAATCTTTGTGTGAATATGCCATTGTTTTATAGGACAGACGTGATCTGTCACGAGCTAGCGCCGTAGAAACACGGAAAACAATTTTAACGACGTCGAGCACACAGTACAAATGCTGCATTTTTACAGTGTTGTCACCGTATCACTGCTATCTGAACCCAACAAAAGTGATATGCAGCCAAGTTAAGGGATTTGTCGCGAGAAATAACAAGCTGTCAAACTGATTGGAACTAATGCACGAAGCTTTGTGACGCGCCACTGGCGAACGATTCGAAATGCAGAACAGGACGTCATAAAAGAGGAGGAGGAGGAAATGTGCACTTTTTGGTGACTAGCGGTTCGGTTGTTGATCGCCTCGGTATCGGCGTAGCAGTATGGAAACGTACAGCTTTCCTTGGAGTCCAAAATGGAAGAAGTTCAAAGAATACCAGACGACTGACTGTAATACCTTCAGTGGCTTGAATATTTAACTACCTAGTGAAATCCCTGTGCGCTTTTTTGTCATACATAGCTCATGTAGAAAAATTACCCTTCTTAGTCACGAATCTTCATCACTCTCGCTTTTAATTACAGTACTATGTTAGCTAGGATTGAGAGCATGCTTTCCTTCAGATCGCCTAAGAAGCGTATCGCCTGAGTTTTACCGTTATTTCCTTCTGTTAAAAAATGAAATGACATTCGAGGCTATTTTGTTCACTGCTCGTCTCTTCTTACGTCTCTACTACAACTGTTCATGCCACTGCAGGTTAGGAAGACCGGGTGGCTCGCCACAGGTAAAGCTATTCCCCCTATCATCGCTGAGTCGATGTATGCGTAACGCACAGGATGAAACGTATCCTCATTGTGGTACTTGACTGTATTCGAAACAGATTGGCTTCTGCTCCACGTGAAACGAAATCCAGTGAGGTTCCAGCAAACGCGGAAGCGTACATAGTGTAATGTTCACATGAGGTTCATTCTTATGATAAACGGAATATAGCAGTGTGACTAGCCTTCACCTTTATGACGGTTTGAACTCTGGAGGGGACACTTTCAATCAGATGTCTGAATGTCTGTGGAGGAATGGCACACCATTCTTTCTCGACAGAAGTCAGTAATGTTGGGCGCTGGAGTCTGATGCGAAGGCGACGTTTTCAATGGGTTTAGGTCTGTCTAGACTCTCGGTAGGCCAGTTTATTTCAGGAATGTTATGATTCACAAGGCCAACGGTTTACCGCAGTTGTAACACCGGTTCCCGTCAGTTAAACGCTGTCGGGCTGGGCTAGCACTCGGATGGGTGACCATCCGGCCTGCCGAGCGCTGCTGGCAAGTGGGGTCCACTCAGCCCTTGTGAGGTAACCTGAGGAGCTACTTGATTGAGAAGCAGAGGCTCCGGTCTCGTAAACTGACGTATGGGCGGGAGAGCTGTGTTCTGACCATACGCCCCTCCATATCCGCATCCAGTGACGACTGTGGGTTGAGGATGACACGGCGGCCGGTCGGTACAGTTGGGTCTCCCAAGGCCTGTTTGGACGGAGTTTCTGTGGTTAACAAGTCATTTCCTCACTGATGCTGCTTCATGATAGGGTGCATTGTCCAGCTGATACAATCATAGTCTCCGAGCTATTCTTCTACTGAAGAAAGAGCAAAGTGCTGTAAAATGTCTTTCTGCATTTATCGTTTCCGTAACTGGACTAAGAAGATCACAGCCTAGCTAGAAAAGGCAACCCCCATACCGTAACACCACCAGCTCTTCAATCGGTTTCCCACAGGGCACAGTGTGATTTATCATTGTAAATCGCACGTTTCCAGTCATCCAATGGATGCAAATCCGATAGTAAGTGTTTGCTCGGATAATAAGATGAAGTCCAAATGAAGGCCAATTTATCGGCTGTTATATAAAATTAGGACGAAATGAAGATCGTTACCGAGCGAATTGCAGAAAAGCATACCAAAAAGGTGCCAAGGTATAATCGATAATGACGACGATTGGATTTACTATTAGGTAACTGTATAATTAGTAATAACATGTGTTCTCATGTAAACATATGTTGAAAATAGTATCTTTTATTTTATACAGATAACGGCGTACACTTTCTTGTGGAACTGAATGGCAGCGCGGGATTAGCCGAGCGGTTTAGTACGCTGCAGTCATGGACTGTGCGGCTGATCCCGGCGGAGGTTCGAGTCCTCCCTCGGGCATGGGTGTGTGTGTTTGTCCTAAGGATAATTTAGGTTAAGTAGTGTGTAAGCTTAGGGACTGATGACCTTAGCAGTTAAGTCCCATAAGATTTCACACACATTTGAACATTTTGGAACTGAATGTATATGAGCTTTGATTCAGTTTCAAGCAAGGAATCATGACAACAACGTTCCGTTTACGCGTTAAAACTTCTGAATGGACAACATCGAATGACAAAACCTGATAACAGTTGTGACATTTGCTTCGGTCCTTTCGTTGAAGTACTGCCTAGTTATGGATGATCTGGAAAATAGTATCTATAACGAGCAATTAAATGCACTATCGAGAGCTAAAACTTACAATATAATTGCAGCATTCTAATTAAAGTAAGGTTGTAAATTTCTAGTAGTTCACATTAGCTTTCTATAGTATTTCTTTTGTTATATAAACCTGATCCGCTTTAGTCAAGAGCATCTTCACAGAACTCGTAATTTTAATGTAGCAATAACAATATAATTAATATTATCAGTCCTGTACCATATTGCAGCATAATGTTAAATCATTTAATTTCATTTCACTTAAAATAAATGTACATAATTTTTACAAAATAGAAACGACATTCTGTCAGAATCGTGAAATACAGCTGGTAGTAATCAACTGCTACCCAAAACCTTTAAAAAGGAAGAACAATCTCATCTTATGGTAAAATATTTGTACAGATAGAGTTTATTTTGGTATTTCTTCGATACATAACAATAAAGCCCAGCTCTTCTAATTCCAACAATCTGGAATAAAAATAAACACGTAAAAATGTGGTGGACACTTGTGTGAGCAAATTGATTGGTGAAGAATCTTCGTAAAACTAGCATGTTTGATTATTTGTTTCTAATTTTTATATTTATAATCAGTTATATTTCATTACATGCAGAAAACATATTTTAAGACGATAAAAGTATTATAAAATTCACTGCACAATTATATATCAAGTACTAACACGAGAATTCAAGAATGAGTATTTCAGTGCGGGCACTCTGTTCTCTTCAATGCAAACTGAGAGATATGCGAAGTAGCGGTGGACATGCGTGGGCAGCATGAAGGTAAAAATATACTTATGTATGAGATAATTCCCTACATTATTTGATTTTTCTGTTTTAGTTTCCCGAAAGATGAACAAAGAACCAAAATATGGTTCCAGAAAGTAAAAAGGAAGATAATCGTCCTTACATAATATTCAAAAATATACTTTGCAGAAGAATGTTTTAATAGGGATATTCTGATAATGCTTGTAACGATTTCTCCAGGGGTGACTAATTTTTTGCTCGGTGAGGTCAATATGCATCTAGCACAACTACTTGAAAACATCAACACAACTAAGATTCATGGGCTCGTATATTTAAAGAAAACAATTTTCCTTTAATCAGCTGTCAGATCAAAAAAGATAAAGCTAAAAAAATGATAGGTATAGAACTGAATCGACTAGTGCAGTTTTATCATGTCTATAATTTGTAAGATATTTTTATATACATTTAGTAAACCTAAAAGCGTTCACCTTACATTTTTCCCATTTACAACTACTTTTTCTTATTCCCTAGCTATTCAGTAGAATGTACGTTCCATGAGCTAGTCTATCGAAAAGAGTTTCTTTTCTGACTGCCTACATTGTAGAATGTCCGCTTATAGACGTGGCTTCGCTTCCGCTCATGTTCGATTTAATGCCGGGAACAGCTGAAGACATGCGCAACAACAGAAGACAGCCGCTACGTGACGTGAATGCGCAAATGGCGGCCAGCTCGGCCTCACGGTCTCGTGCCAATTCGGCAGCTGCCAAACTCGCTCACGTAATGTGACGTCAACTGTCTGCACTCACGCGCCCCAGCGGCCGATAACGGAATTGGTACTGACGGCCGCTGTGATTCGCTATAACTACAACAAACTTAAGGATTGAATAACTCCCTCGAAGAAGGTTGCGTATCACATTTTTGGTAGCAACCACAGCAATAGATGTCTTTTTTCTGTTTACAAACTGAACTATTTGCTGCTGTAAAGTTGACAATCCCTGAAGAACGTTGTATGTCAACGAATATGGCGCACGTGAGTGAATTAAGTTTCGCTCCGAAAGATATTGTATCGTTAAAAAAAGGAACAGAAACGAAAACAAATCCATCACACGGGAACCAGAACATCAAGAAAAGTAGGTGGAATAGAGGGAAATACTGTATTGTATTTCCAGAATAGTTTGATTGGTCTGACAGCTGGTTTAGGCAAATAAAAAAAAACCAAGACAATGATATTTTTGTACCTTGTTTTGACACTGTATCTTACAAGGGAACCTCCCCATCGCACCCCCCTCAGATTTAGTTATAAGTTGGCATAGTGGACAGGCCTTGAAAAACTGAACACAGGTCAATCGAGAAAACAGGAAGAACTTGTGTGAAACCCTGAAAAAAATTAGCAAAATATACAAACTGAGTAATTCATACGCAAGATAGGTAACATCAAGGATAATGTGAGCATAGGAGCGCCGTGGTCCCGTCGTTAGCGTGAGCAGGTGCGGAACGAGAGGTCCTTGGTTCAAGTCTTCCCACGAGTGATAGGTTTAATTTTTTTTCAGACAATTATTACCTGTCCGTCCGTCCGATGCGATCACTTTTTTTTGAGTGATTATCACATCCACATGAAAACCTAAATCGGATAAGGTGTAAGTAGGCTGTTTAGGTTTTTTTATTGGTAACGCCGCCACGTAGCGCTCTGTATGAAAATCACTGGCTGTGCCGTGTGCAGTCTGTGGCTGGTTGGCATTGTTGTAATACTCGCCATTGTAGTGTTGGGCAGCTGGATGCTAACAGCGCGTAGCGTTGCGCAGTTGGAGGTGAGCCGCCAGCAGTGGTGGATGTGGGGAGAGAGATGGCGGAGTTCTGCAATTTGTAAGACTGGATGTCATGAACTGCTATATATGTTATGACTGTTAAGGTAAATACATTGTTTGTTCTCTATTAAAATCTTTCATTCGCTAACTATTCCTATCAGTAGTTAGCGCCTTCCGTAGTTTGAATCTTTTATTTAGCTGGCAGTAGTGGCGCTTGCTGTATTGCAGTAGTTCGAGTAACGAAGATTTTTAGTGAGGTAAGTGATTTATGAAAGGTATAGGTTAATGTTAGTCAGGGCCATTCTTTTGTAGGGATTATTAAGTCAGATTGCGTTGCGCTAAAAATATTGTGTGTCAGTTTAAGCACAGTCTTGTATAATTTTTCTAAGGGGACGTTTCAAAGGTAGAAGAATCTTTTTACCCAATCGCCAAGTGTACAAGTTAAGTGAGTCGACAACATATTCCTGTCATGTGACGCACATGCCGTCGCCAGTGTCGTATAGAATATATCAAACATGTTTTCCTGTGGAGGAATCGGTTGGCCTATGACCTTGTGATCAAATGTTTTCGGATCCCATTGGAGAACCACGTCCTTTCGCCTATTAATCGCACCGTTTTGCGGTGCGGTCGTAAAACACACACTAAACTTACAACAGTTAACAGAGACGTCAATGAACGATCGGACAGATCATAACTTTGCGAAAATAAAGAAAGAAAACTTTTCACTCGAGGGAAGACTTGAATCAAGGACCTCTCGTTCCGCAGCTGCTCACGCTAACCATAGGACCTCGGCGCTCCTGGGCTCAACCTGTCCTTTATGTTGCCATGGACTACTCAGTTTGTATATTTTTGCTTATTTTTTCATAGTTCCACACAACTTCTTCCTGTTTTCTCGATCGATCTGTGTTCAGATTTTCAAGGTCTATCCACTGTGCCAACTTATAACTAAATCTGAGGGGGGTGGGATGGGGAGGTTCCGTTGTTAGAACAGCATACCATACCACACCACTGTGTGGTGTGCAATCTCCAGTCACGGAATAATCTGTGCGATATTCCTTGATGGCACGGTGACTACCGAACGGCAGATGATTTCATCCCCGTTATGCAAAGTGATCCTGGTTTCGACAAGATGCGTTTCATGTAAGACGGAGTTCGACCCCACCGAAGCAGGAGTATGTTTGATGTCCTGAACAAGCACTCTGGGGACAGAATTTTGTCTCTAGGGTACCCAGAGGACACTGGCATGGGCCTCGATTGACCGCCACATTCTCCGGAACTGAACACATGCGACTCCTTTTTTGTGGGCCTAAGTGTACAGCAGTAACCCCGAAACCATTGCTGGGGTGATAACAGCCATTCAGGAGGTCATCGAAGTTCCGACACTTCAGCGGTCATGGAGAATTTCGCTGTTCACCTGCGCCAATGATGGCAGGTATATCGAGCAAGTCATAACCTAAATCCGAATATCTGTAATGACGTTTACATGTCGAATAAAGTGTGTGCACGCCGTAGTTTGTAACTAATTTACGTTTCTTTCGTATAGTTCAATAAATGGCACCCTGTATATTCTTAATTGTCACAAATAGTTCACCGTTTTTTTCCCAAATATTTTGTGATTTGAAAGGGTGTTGTTAGGTGGCAGTCTAATGCAATTTCTGCACGTGAAATGAACGGTAGTGACATTTCTATTCTTGTCCGCACCCGGTAGCTGAGTGGTGCCGGCATGGTAGCTCAACGTGTTCGGTCAGAGGGCTAGCTGACCTCTGTAATAAAAAAAAAAACCTGAGTTACTCGATCAACAACGAACTGAAACGGGTGTCTTTCGACGTCCGCCCAGAGCAGATACAACGAATAAAAACGAACAAAATGAGATTATATACATAAAAAAAGTGGTCAGCTTGACAATCCTAAGGGCCCGGGTTCGATTTCCGGCTGGGTTGGAGATTTTCTCCGCTCAGGGACTGGGTGTTGTATTGTCCTAATCACCATCATTTCATCCCCATCGACGCGCAGGTCGCCGAAGTGGCGTCAAATCGAAAGACGTTCACCAGGCGAACGGTCTACCCGACGGGAGGCCCTCGTCACACGACATTATTATTATTATTATTTATATTCTTGCCTGCCACAAATAATTCACTGTTTATTTCAGAATATGTGGCGATTTCCGAGAGTGTGAATAGGAAGGGATTGCTGCAAATGAAACGAGTACCAGTCATATTTATAGTTCTCTTTGTCACAAATAGTTAGCTGCCATCGAATCCTTAACAACTATTTCCTAAATTTGGCGATCAAGACGAAGATCGTACCACACAGAAAGCAACTGTCGCCACGTGATAGTTATACGAGCACCAGTTGCATGTGGCAAATCTACCTTGATTTAGTCACTCGTATAGAATGACTTTGGGGAGTATGGCGGGTAATAGTACAGTGAGGCACCGCAGGGAGTGCTGAACCATGTATCACATGCTCTCTATGTATACTCTATCTCTTTGGCAGCAGCTCAATCATAGATCAGTGTTGTGTACATAGTTTCGCGTAGTCAGCGCGTACACAACTTTCCCACTAGAGCGTGCCCCGCTAAGCACAACAGCGCACGCGCAGTGCTCGTCCATCTCCGCACTACGACATGGCGCTGTCTTAGAGACGGGCCAAATTTTGCTTCCGCCGATCTGCGTATTAATATGTAACACAACCAATGAGATTGCTGCCAGCGTAGAACCTTTTCTCCTCGCGGATGACACTCGCGCAGTGATACCTGAACGCGCGAGGTATTATAACGAGTGTACAGACCTCCAATTAGTCAGTCTGCATTAGTCTATAGTCAAGTTTCAGTCTGCGCCTAATAAGATTATCAAATTCCTGTACATAGCCATGAAGAGAAATGTATAGACACTTTGTCAGGTATCAGATATGTGAGAATAAGATTAACGTACCAAGAACAAAGGAACTTCAGACTGTCAATTGTAAATACCATCCAGAACCAAGTTAAGTTATTTTTATGCTTATTATTATTTTAATAAGTCTGTGTGAAAATTAATCAAGTTCTGTTTAAAGTTGGTTACCGTCAATCTGCTACTCTAAGCGTGCAAATGGCATTTCTATCGTCTGACCTAACGGCAGAAGATAAACACGCCACGATAAGACCACGAGACATATTGCTGACACTCGCCTACTTCGTTAGAGCGACAAGTCAAATAATCTGATAGTGTGTGTACCGAAGGTCTTACAGTACGCACACCACAACCAAGAATATCTAAGAAGCGATTATGACCCTTGCATGGGCAATGCGAAAATACATTCCCACTTTAATGTCTTCCTGGAACCAAGGGACTCAAGATTCCCACATCTTGTAGGTGCTGCCATTTGTAGATTAGAATGACAAACACGTGAAAATTCCCGCCGCTGCCAGCAGTCGCACTGGCAACAATTGATGGAGTATTATTTGTTTGTTGTGCTCACTTTGGAGGCAAAAAGAGGTTGTTTTGGTGTTATTTCGTTCGTATATTTGCAGACAATGGCTTTTATAAGTAACTGCACTGTACTTATTTGATATTTTACGCAATTTTCTTGATGTTAACGCATGAAAGAAAATTTCTAGTCCATTCTAACACGTCAAAAATATGTTGTAAACGTGTGGGAATATTTGCTCCCGCAGTCCAAGTTGGCCACACTGTTTCATACTTTTAGTGTAGACAATATGCTTGTTCCCAGAATGAGATTTTCACTGTGCAGCGGAGTGTGCGCTGATATGAAACTTCCTGGCAGATTAAATCTGTATGCTGGACTGAGACTCGAACTCGGGACCTTTGCCTTTCGTGGGCAGGTGCTCGTTTATTGATGTGTTATTAGGCATATTCGCTTATCTGAGGTATTTCTCTTTACAGAATTACTTCACCACAAAGGAAGACGTGCTGGAGTATCTCTTCTCACTTCCTGAGGATGAGTGAGTTTCCGACACTGAATGAGATGATGTTTCAACAGATGAGAAAAATTATATACTGAACATCCACACACATACAGTCTCCTGTTATTTTTCAAAAATAAGTGCCCTCCGGTCAGTGCATGCAGGTTCTTGCACAGAGTCGACAAAAATTCCAGCTCTGAGTGATAGTGATAAGAGCTCTGAAACTCACTGGGATGAAATACTGCCTCTGTATTTACTCATAGATACTGTTAGAGAAAGCTTAGTATTGCCAAAGAAAGCATTCTCTAAAATGAGTAGTCTGTATGAGTATTTTCTCGATAGCTCCAGTTAAAGTATCGTTCAGAATATTGTTGAACAAACGACTTGTATGCATCCCAAGAGCGACAAAATTTTCAAATGAGCTCTGAAACAACTGCAACAACAAAGAACAGAGTGGACACAACAGACTCTGAAATCAAAAGATTTATTGGGTTGCTCATCATTATGAGCATACGAAAACTGCCAAGTTTATCAAATTACTGGAGTTCAGATCCTCTTTTGCATGTTGAGTCAGTGATCAAAGTGATGACTCTAAACAGTTCAAAAAAATAATTTAGAAAACCTTCGTGTCAACGATAATTCCAAGGCAGTGAGGAAGGGTACTCCCGGATATGATAAATTATATACAGTGTGGCTACGGACGCCTTAAATAGTAATTTCCTACAGGCATGTAATCATTCAGACAGATTACCATTGAAGCTATGATACCTTTTAAGGGAAGATCGAACATAAAACAATAAATGAAGCCTATAAAAAGAGGTTACAAGGTCTGTTGCCTGGTTGATGCTAACAAAGGTTATCAACTAAAGCTCCAGATCTATTGTGGAAAAGGGGAAGACAATAATGCCAATATTCTTCTTGCTGAAGGAAACATCATGGGCGTCCACAAGCATTCTTTTCAAAAGAAGTAGACAGCATTGGTGTTCCTGATGAACTCAGACTTTCAAATGTGGGTGAACATCTGTCGAAGAAAATTGTGAAGTACAGGCGTAGTCGTATGTGCTGTACAAGAAGAAAAATAAACAAGAATAATATGCTCCAACTGCAATGTCACTTTGTGTGTAGATCCATGTTTCTGTTCCCTAACATCCAGTAACTAAATATTCATTATCTTTTTGTGACTCAAAGATAATATATCATTCATGTATATTTTTTATTTTGGATTGCAGTGTCAATTTTTGTAATAAAAAATCCTAAAAATATTGATGGTATCATCTCAGTCCTTGGGAAGCCATCTTCCCACACAAATCTTCAAAAAAATGGCCACAATTTTTTTTTATGGTATGGCACAAGTGGTTCATAGCAATCATGTGAGCTGTAACAAGCTAAGAAAAATGAACCCATGAAAGTGTTAAACAGGAGTCGTTTACTGTGATTAAACCGAAATAGTCACACGACGCTGATATGACACTTTTATTTACAGTTTGTTGTGAGACATAAACTTCCAGATTTCACGTATTTGCACTATTTTCACACATTTGTTTACCAGTAATAGCAATGGTGCTGAGTGGTAAAATGACGCTGAGTTGTTGATGCTACAGTTATAAATTGAAATTCATTAAAAGTGGGAAAGTTACTTTCTATTGGCAAGTACCACGAATATGTTGTGATAATTATCATACTAGTACGAGGTGTTTCATGCGTTATTTATGCAGAGACATAGTGTAATGAAGCCATAAACTCGTAAGGATAATTTATCTGACTGTATTGCCATATATTTTTGACAGAAGTACTAGATAATTGCGATAGTATGCTGCCAGTCAGTCCGTTTGAATACATACATAATTCGAGAATTCGAGCAATGTTCACAAGATTTATATACGATAGTTCCTGTCCTTATCCTCGTATCTGAAGAATTTTGCTTATCTTAAAGCAGTCTCAATTGGAAGCTGTATTACTTGTGCGTATCTAATGGAGAATGCTTACGTACGATCAACAATTTAATTGTCGAAAAATGAGTGAATATTAAACATATGACAGTAAAGTAGAAAAATTTCGACCGTAAAAATATTTCCATGTGCGATAAATGGAAATTTTTTTGCACGTCATAGCTTCAGAATAGGTGGCTTTTCGGTACACTTTCACTAAAGCATCGTATTAGGAAGCCATTTCACAAAACCTGTACAAGAAAATTTACTAATGCGGAGGCTGGGAAATACGATTATGTGCATTACAAAATCAGAATCATAGCGGTGATCATCCCTTCTGTTCCTTTATCAAAATAATTTGCGACACCTCGACAGTGACACTTGTCGCAAACAAGCTTCAAGTAAAGCTAGACTGGAACATGTTCGTCAAAGAATAATCTTACAGCAGCTAAGAGGGCTGGTTTGCGCTCACTCAGTACGATTCTTGATATTGTTATCTTACCCACAGACAGGGCCAATGTTCTACATCTACATCTACTTCCACACTCCGCAAGCCACCTGACGGTGTGTGGCAGAGGGTATCTTGAGTATCTCTATCGGTTCTCCCTTCTATTCCAGTCTCGTATTGTTCGTGGAAAGAAGGATTGTCGGTATGCTTCTGTGTGGGCTCTAATCTCTCTGATTTTATCCTCATGGTCTCTTCGCGAGATATACGTAGGAGGGAGCAATATACTGCTTGACTCTTCGGTGAAGGTACGTTCTCGAAACTTGAACAAAAGCCCGTACCGAGCTACTGAGCGTCTCTCCTGCAGAGTCTTCCACTGGACTTTATCTATCATCTCCGTAACGCTTTCGCGATTACTAAATGATCCTGTAACGAAGGGCGCTGCTCTCCGTTGGATCTTCTTTATCTCTTCTATCAACCCTATGTGGTACGGATCCCAGACTGCTGAGCAATATTCAAGCAATGGGCGAACAAGCGTACTGTAACCCACTTCCTTTGTTTTCGGATTGCATTTCCTTAGGATTCTTCCAATGAATCTGTCTGGCATCTGCTTTACCGACGATCAACTTTACATCATCATTCCATTTTAAATCACTCCTAATGCCTACTCCCAGATAATTTATGGATGTAACTGCTTCCAGTTGCTGACCTGCTATTTTGTAGCTAAATGATAAGGGATCTATCTTTCTATGTATTCGCAGCGCGTTACACTCGCCTACATTGAGATTCAATTGCCATTCTCTGCACCATGCGTCAATTCGCTGCAGATCCTCCTGCATTTCAGTACAATTTTCCATTAAAGTTATGTTGGACAATCAGGGTTGTGTTTAAAGATGCAGTGTTTACAACGTGATCCACTGTATCGTAGATCCAGCGATGACCCGACTAAAATGATTGTGGGGAGGACTAACTATCTCCTGGAAAACAGATCGTTGTCTCATGAGACTGTCAAGAGTCTTAACTCTTACTGTGCTGCCATCTCCCACCCTCCTAGAGCCACAAGGAAGGGATTCCTTTAGGCCATTCAACAACGCTGGTGGTCCATTATACATTGTAGCAAAACACCTTGCTACTCTGGTGAGCCCACTAGTAACAGCCCAGCAAATCTGCTACACTCCTGGAAATTGAAATAAGAACACCGTGAATTCATTGTCCCAGGAAGGGGAAACTTTATTGACACATTCCTGGGGTCAGATACATCACATGATCACACTGACAGAACCACAGGCACATAGACACAGGCAACAGAGCATGCACAATGTCGGCACTAGTACAGTGTATATCCACCTTTCGCAGCAATGCAGGCTGCTATTCTCCCATGGAGACGATCGTAGAGATGCTGGATGTAGTCCTGTGGAACGGCTTGCCATGCCATTTCCACCTGGCGCCTCAGTTGGACCAGCGTTCGTGCTGGACGTGCAGACCGCGTGAGACGACGCTTCATCCAGTCCCAAACATGCTCAATGGGGGACAGATCCAGAGATCTTGCTGGCCAGGGTAGTTGACTTACACCTTCTAGAGCACGTTGGGTGGCACGGGATACATGCGGACGTGCATTGTCCTGTTGGAACAGCAAGTTCCCTTGCCGGTCTAGGAATGGTAGAACGATGGGTTCGATGACGGTTTGGTGTACCGTGCACTATTCAGTGTCCCCTCGACCATCACCAGAGGTGTACGGCCAGTGTAGGAGATCGCTCACCAACACCATGATGCCGGGTGTTGGCCCTGTGTGCCTCGGTCGTATGCAGTCCTGATTGTGGCGCTCACCTGCACAGCGCCAAACACGCATACGACCATCATTGGCACCAAGGCAGAAGCGACTCTCATCGCTGAAGACGACACGTCTCCATTCGTCCCTCCATTCACGCCTGTCGCGACACCACTGGAGGCGGGCTGCACGATGTTGGGGCGTGAGCGGAAGACGGCCTAACGGTGTGCGGGACCGTAGCCCAGCTTCATGGAGACTGTTGCGAATGGTCCCTAATTTGCTGGGAAGTGGCGGTGCGGTCCCCTACGGCACTGCGTAGGATCCTACGGTCTTGGCGTGCATCCGTGCGTAGCTGCGGTCCGGTCCCAGGTCGACGGGCACGTGCACCTTCCGCCGACCACTGACGACAACATCGATGTACTGCGGAGACCTCACGCCCCACGTGTTGAGCAATTCGGCGGTACGTCCACCCGGCCTCCCGCATGCCCGCTATACGCCCTCGCTCAAAGTCCGTTAACTGCACATACGGTTCACGTCCACGCTGTCGCGGCATGCTACCAGTGTTAAAGTCTGCGATGGAGCTCCGTATGCCACGGCAAACTGGCTGACACTGACGGCGGCGGTGCACAAATGCTGCGCAGCAAGCGCCATTCGACGGCCAACACCGCGGTTCCTGGTGTGTCCGCTGTGCCGTGCGTGTGATCATTGCTTGTAGCAATGTCCGCAGTGTCCGGAGCAAGTATGGTGGGTCTGACACACCGGTGTCAATGTGTTCTTTTTTCCATTTCCAGGAGTGTATTTCAGAACATTGGCTTGGTACCGGTCTTCTTATGCAATATAACAACATAGAGACTGTGATGTGCGCTGCCAGCCATTGAGATAGTGTTATTAAGGACTCGGTTAAGATTAATAAATGATCTTATAAACAGAGATGGAGATTTTTACATGGATTCTGCTTTGAATCCTGCTCTGTTCCTTGGTGAAACAACGAAAGCGCAGCGTTCACGCCACTTGTCTCCCAGTTTTAATTAATATTGTCTACCGATAACTATTGACATTAACCCTTCCGGATGGTTGTGGATATTAAAGCACGACTTCCGGGACGCAGAAGTGCGCCGCCCCAGTGTCGATCCGCCCGACGGATTAACGCTGAGGGTCTGTGTGCTGGCCAACCCGGATGGGGGTTTGAGGCGGATTTTCACACCCCACTAGGTGAACACCGCACTGGTACTCATACCCTGCCTCAGTTCCACGACTCTCAAACATTTAGAAAACTTTCGCTCACTTTCACACGAATAACACTCCACGCAGATAGTTGGAGCCCACATATTCCGTTCTGTGATGTAGCGACGTGGCGTCAGGGAGAGCATCCGCCCACCCTTTGAACTAATCATGACAAATCTGTTACTAACTCCAGTGAACCTATCTCGATCCGAGATAAAGGCACATGAAAATGATGACGATAATTACACGCTGGCCATTAAAACTGCTACACCAAGAAGAAATGCAGATGATAAACGGGTATTAATTCGATAAATATATTATACTATAACTGACATGTGATTACATTTTCACGCAATTTCGGTACATAGATCCTGAGAAATCAGTACCCAGAACAACCACCTCTGGCCGTAATAACGGCCTTGATACGCCTGGGCATTGAGTCAAACAGCTTGGATGGCGTGTACAGGTACAGCTGCCCATACATCTTCAACACAATACCACTGTTCATCAAGAGTAGTGACTGGCATATTATGACGAGCCAGTTGCTCGGCCACCATTGACCAGTCGTCTTGAGTTGTTGAGAGATCTGGAGAATGTGGTGGGCAGGGCAACAGTCGAACGTTTTCTGTAACCACAAAAAGCCCGTACAGGACCTGCAACTTGCGGTCGTGCATTATCCTGCTGAAATGTAGGGTTTCGCAGGGATCGAATGAAGGGTAGTGCCACGGGTCGTAACACATCTGAAATGTAACGTCCACTGTTCAAAGTGCCGTCAATGCGAACAAGAGGTGACGGAGACGTGTAACCAAGCGACCCCATACCATCACGCCGGGTGATACGCCAGTATGGCGATGACGAACACACGCTTCCAACGTGCGTTCACTGCGACGTTGCCAAACTAGGATGCGACCATCTGGATGCTGTAAAAATAACCTGCATTCATCCGATTTGCAATTCGTGCACCCACGTTCGTCGTTGAGTACACCGTCGCAGGCGCTCCTGTCTGTGATGCAGCGTCAAGAGTAACCGCAGCCATGATCTCCGAGCTAATAGTCCATGCTGCTGTAAACGTCGTTGAACTGTACGTGCAGATGGTTGTTGTCTTGCAAACGTCCCCATCTGTTGACTCAGGGATCGAGACGTGGCTGCACCATCAATTACAGCCATGCGGATAAGATGCCTGTCATCTCGACTGCTAGTGATACGAGGCCGTTGGGATCCATCACGGCGTTCCGTATTACCCTCCTGAACCCACCGATTCCATATTCTGCTAACAGTCATTGGATCTCGACCAACGCGGTCAGCAATGTCGCGATACGATAAACCGTAATCGCGATAGGCTACAATCCGACCTTTATCAAAGTTGGAAACGTGATGGTACGCATTTCTCCTCCTTACACGAGGCATCACAACAACGTTTCACCAGGCAACGCCGGTCAACTGTTGTTTGTGTATGAGAAATCGGTTGGAAACTTTCCTCATGTCAGGACGTTGGTGTCGCCACCGGCGCCAACCTTGTGTGAATGTTCTGAAAAGCTAATCATTTGCATATCACAGCGTCTTCTTCCTGTCGGTTAAATTTCGCGTCTGTAGCACGTCATCTTCGTGGTGTAGCAACACTGGCGTGTGTGGTAGCTCTCGTTCTTCATGTAAAGTGCGTGTTTGTGTGTTTTGTCTTTCTTCATTTCCCGAATTGTGATTCTTCGTCGGCGTAGCGGCTTATACCAAAGTTAGAAATTTTTTTGCCCCTTGCTCTCTCGTTGCATTTGTGTCTTGAATATGTCGAGGTAATCACCTGCCGAAATACCAGATGTTGTCACAGACGACACCTGACTGCATATTCCATAGCCTGTCTGAATAACCTTGTGGTGTTGAGCACCTTTATAGTTGGATCCAAACTAGCATTTATTGTTGCTAGTTTTGTCGTTGCGTCCTTTTTATATTTTTTTGCAAACTGCTCGAAAAAAGTTTTACACCAGGTGCATGCTCGAATATGTAAATGAAGAGAATTACAGAATATGATTTATTAGACTCAAAAAAACTGCTGCAAAATGAAGCAAAAAGAAACTTAATACAAATGATCTTTTGGAGAGTGGATATTTTTGCTCATCTACGAAATCATAAATTTTCGTTGGCAAACGTTCAGTGCCGTACTGCTTCACACCACACATCGTGACACGTTTGGACCCTCCTTGGCAAGCTGTCCACATGATGCTTGAGATAATGCTGGTCGAACACGTTCGACAATCCAAGAGCGACCCTCCAGATTGAGTGAGGAGAAGTCATGCGATGATTAATTAAAAGCATAACATAGCTACAATGTTGGAGTTGCATACGGTCCTAGCGAAATGAACCAGAAATTAGAAGAAATAATACCCTACTTGACAAAAAGGGGAAAGCACCCGGAAGGTGACAAGGAAACGAAATGAAACTTCACAGTTTGAAAGGGTACGTGATGCATTTTCAGTGATTATAGTACAGAGTTAAATTTACAAAGAACTTCGCCGTATGAGCCCACTTATCACTATGACATAGCACAGCCTCTGATCTGCACGCGTACATGATTCGGTTGAGGATTGTCTCACAAACCCGTTGTTCCTCTCCTGAGGCAAGCTGGCCCACAACTGCTCTAACTTGTCCTTGACATCCTGGATACTGATGCTCGGACGGAGTTGATGTCCATCGGGGATAGATCTGGGGATCTTGTTGGCCATGGAAATCCCCAATATCATGCAGACATTATAGACCTTATAATTAAAGTTTTCCCTAGTAGAAATGAATCAAAATTTTTGCTGCAGCCGGGGCTCGAACCCGGGACCCCTTGCTCACTAGGAACAAATGCTATCCACTACACCACCGCAAAACCTCAATCAGTATCACTGCATGACCTACCCAAGTCGACTGCCCTCTCCAACGCTGGAGTGCTATTCCAATGCCGGAGAGCCCTGAAAATAGTGACAATGTCGGGGGAAAGTGAGCTGAACATATGGATCACGGTTTGTGTTGGGGAGGGCACTCGACTTGGGTAGTTCTTGCAGCAACATTGACCATAGTGCTGCGGTGATGTAATGGTTAATATTGCTGCCTAGTAAGGAAAAAGATCCGGCTTCAAGTCCCGGCCGCAGCACAAATTTTAATTCATTTCTTCTGCTTCCATCATCATCGCAGATCATGCACACAGTTCGTAGGGAAGGCTTTCGTATGTGATCGAGCGTTGTCCTGTTGAAAAACGGCACCGCGATATTGCTGCATAAGAGGTAAGGACGCAGAATGCCCGTGATGTTGTGCCGCCAGAGTTCCCTCAATCGCTGCCAGCCGTGACCTGAAGTCGTACCCTATGGTGCTCCACATCGACACGACACAAGTGACGCACGCACTCTCCAAAACTTTGCGAAAATGTGACCTCTGCCCGGGTTGCTGCCATCGTCACCATAGATGGTCATCCGGCGTAGTACAGAGCCGCGATTCATTGCTGAACACAATGCGACACCATTCATCAGCAATCCATGCTTCCCAGTCATGGCGCCACTCTGAACTCAGCCGTTTGCGCTGGGGCGTTAACGGCAGCCTACACTTGTAACCGTAGTTGCCTACTCAGCCTGCTGTTGGTCTCCGACCAATGGTGTGGGATAACACAGAATCTTGCAGGGAGTCCATTACCTACTCTCGAGTGCCAGACTCAAATAGATAGGGTTACAAGGTGCTTGGGTGCACAATATACTCAGAAGTGGTCAACCGGAACCGTGATGACGAGCACGCGTGGCCTCCTGTCCCCACACTGTCCAACATCTGGCCACTGTCACATTCGAATACCCCACAAATCTGGATACTGGACAATCCTGCCAGCTGACCAAATGGATACCCACCATGAGACCCCTTTCAAACTTTGTCAGGTGCTTATAACACTAACTCACATAAGTACATAGCATATCAGTGTTATTCACAGTGATCACTCAATATCTGACACTATGCACACTCTTATATGTCCTGATAGGCCTGATAACAACAATAAACAAGAACAGCACTAAAAGACTCTGGTGGCCATTCCACATCCCACCAATCATTTACATAAAAATGGTTCAAATGGCTCTGAGCACTATGGGACTTAACATCTGAGGTCATCAGTCCCCTATAACTTAGAATTACTTAAACATAACTAACCGAAGGACATCACACACATCCATGCCCGAGGCAGGATTCGAACCTGCGACCGTACCGGTAACGCGGTTCCAGACTGAAGTGCCCAGAACCGCTCGGCCACACCGACCGGCTCATTTACATAGCCACTTATTACTGTAAATGTGCAATAAGTTAATATTGATATCCAACCAAGTCTTTTGTCTGTTTTACTTTTTGCAGGGTAGTATACATCCAACATTCATTTAAAGTAGCTCTACCATGAAAAAATTGGTATGGTGTTCACTGATAAGAATGAATCAAAAAATCTGCACTCTTCTCCGTTATTAAAAGAGAGGAAAATTTCTTTATTTGGCTTACTTTCCACAGGATCTTATCTGACCTGGGTGAACCGCTTTAGTGTCGAGTGATTAATATTCAAACATATCCAGCCCCACCGAACTGTCCTATCGTAACACAGAAAATTTGCGTTACTTAGTATCACAATGCGGTGTAATATTATTTTACTTCCCTTCGCAAAAGATAGATTGTGTGTTTGATATGTGTTATTTAACAACAACGTTCCTTTTTTACCATCACAACATACGTATTGATGCAAGTAACGAGGGACGCAGAGATAAAAACAGGAAAAGGAGAGCGGAGGAGGGCATCACATCATAATAGAGATCAATAACTATAAAAAGAAGTGAAAATAAGCTCGAAAGATTATTTTCGAAAAAAGTCTTACCCTCTTAGCATCATAGGCAAGGAGGACGTACTGCTTATCATCTGACATCCGAGCCGCTACAACACCAGCATCCGCAAATACCTGCAACATACGTAAACAATAAATTTAGGAACGGTTACTGTTGACGAAATCTGTCTACAAGATGTAGCGTAAATTTGCATCTACAAAATAGAAAATATTCTTTATGTCTTGCGTGCAAATTCGGTTTATACGAGACCTTTACAAGTTAATTGGATCTCGTACTTACAAAATCGTTGAATATGTCATTCAGGCTCATATATTATCGTTATATTTTATATGCATGCTATTTGTGTACAATGAAATAAGTATCTAAGTGTACTGTTACGCTTGACATAAGAGGTTAGCCCGTTGAAAATGATATGTTATTTTCCAGATTTCATGTTATCAATGATTTATTATTAATCTGTTTATAATTTGCAAACTTCTCCTTCATGCATTACAACTAAGGGGAAGGCTAGTAAACAATTGAACGTAGATAACTGTACCAAATTCAGTGATAACCAACGTTTAGAGGAACAATTACCAATTTTCAATTAAAGTCTAACTGTCCTCTCATTTGATGAAGTTCTTCATTGAATGAGACATCAGGTAAATGAGTATTTAATTTCTTGAATATTTAAAGAACACATAAAATAAATGTCTCTTGCTTCCCGCAGTCCTGCAAGCCATCTGATGTGAGTTACGTCGGTAGCTAGCGAGCAAGTTTCGTTGGTCATTTAGTTTCATGAGGCTTATGACCCCAATTTCAGACCTCAGGAAAACCTGTGTTGGAAATGGTGTCCATTCGATGTGAGACATTTAAGTTGAGGCAACTAACTACAATCGACACAAGAAAATAGTGGTCGTCTTCCGTTTTTTAAAATAAGAATCCCTGTTTTTGACTGCATACTCAGTTTATACCAGAAAAAATAAATTTCTTTTTACTGGCACTTTCTTATTTTCTTCTATTTATTTTAATACTCACTGTTGACTGTACCTGCAATAGTTGTCGGTAAAGGAATTACTCCAGCATACGTTCGCTCTGGTAACATCAAATTGCATGCATTTAGTTGATCTTCTTGTAAGCGATTCCTGTATACACAACAGTATTTCCTCGCCACTGTCTTTGTGTAATACGTGTCCTCTGAGTAGTCATTATCCGTTAAGAATTCCCGGAGACAGAAAGAAATTTATCCCGTATATGCCCAGAGGGTCCATAATGATCTTGCTGTATCACGACGAGGTCAACATAACAAGTGGTTAGAATTAAACTTTCCCTGTTTAACACATTACAACACAGAAACTAATTACCGTATGAGGACCAAACTTGTTAGCATTAATGTCAGGGTCATGGGGAAGACAAATGATGCAGAATAAATTCAGTTGAAACAGTTTTAATGTGCTGCTACGGTACATCATACCATTACACCCCGGTACCATTACTGTTACAAAAGGGGCTCAATATGGCACACATCAGTGTCCTGAAAATAATTCGATCGTTTCCAGATTTATTTCGTAGGGCGGGTATGACGGACTGGCGAAGCATATCGCAGTAACGCAGCCAGTCACACAGCACGTCTTCGGTCACTGAGCGCCAATCTGTTCAAAAAAGAATGAGCCAATGATGAATGTAGCCGTGAAGCCTCACCATAGGGTGACACGTTCGCTATAGAGAGGAACTTCATGTACAGTGACTAGAGGTGAAGATTCCCACACTCGGCAGTTTTTCTGTGTGTTCACCTCACCCCTCAGAGAAAAATTAGCTTCGCCTGTCCATAGGGTGGTCCATGGACAGCCCTCGTCAACTGTAATCCTCGCGAGAAAGTGGGGAGAGAAGTCAACACGTCGTTGCGAGTCCTGTGGTGCAAGCTGCTGTACGATACGGATCTTGTACAGATACCATCTGAGAATGGTTCGAAGCACTCTTCGTACAGAGGAACATTGGATGTCCAACTGTCGTAGCACAGCACGCGTACTGCCTGACGATCGGGAATTGCGCGCTGCGTTGTCTGCAATAGCAACAGCGATGTCATCAACCACCTGTGGTGCAACCGGACGTCAGACTCTTCTCAGAGCGACGCCCAGTTCTCCATTTCATTCGAACTTCTTCATCATGCTCCGCACAGCACGTGGAGAAAGAGGATCCTTCAGTAATCCTTCTAGCCGGCGATATTTTCCAAGAGCAGCTGCACCATTACTGTTGTTTTGATAATAGAGCTTCATCAATAATGCCCACCATCTTCTCTCCAAGTTCATGTTGACATGTCGACAAGTGCACTGCTACTGGTCAGGTGTTTCAGGCTATGAATCACGATGACTGATCACGGCAACTGGTGACCATAGCTGGAACTGGACGGTGGCGCTGTGACGCATGGAAATCATGCACCCCATATGCTGGAGGCGAATGGTGCTGTAACGTGTTAAATAGGTCGTAAAAAGATGTGCGCTTTGTAAAAATAAAACTGTCAAAATACGCTACAATGTAACGTAAATTTACATGGCAAAGTTCATAACTGACAAGACTGGTTATCATATTCATAGTAATGAAAGCTGATTGCCGTAAAATGTGTTTTACTTTGATTATTCATGTTCCAAAGTAATATATGATTTTATGTGCCAATGGGGACATCATCGACCCACTAAAAAAAACTTCTTTCAGAAACACAACTACGAATTACTGTTACAAATGGTTCAAATGGCTCTGACCACTATGGGACTCATCTGAGGTCATAAGTCCCCTAGAACTTAGAACTACTTAAACGTAATTAACCTAAGGACATCACACACATCCATGCCCGAGGCAGGATTCGAAGCTGCGACCGTAGCGGTCGCGCGTTTGTGACTGAAGCGTCTAGAACCGCTCGTCCACATCGGCCGGCAATTACTGTTACAGTTCTTGTCTGCGGTCACTAATAAATGAAATGCATAAAGGCCATAAAACTCTGCGTTACAAAAGTTTTGGGCATATATGCGTTAATATCTGGGTATCCAGGTTGCCATATATGGCAACTTATCTTACAATCCAGCGATCACTTTAAGTGCTATCTATCACATCCCGTTCTGTTCATAAATAATGTGCTCAACAAGCACCGTTCTGAAAGCACGTAATTCAGAGTTCAAGGAACCCGAGATCTTCAAGTAATAATGGTAATTCATTTCATCCCAGAGAAAGACTGCGTCCATTCAGAATGTCACAGAACAACAAGGTCACACAAGTTTGTAATCAATTATTGCACAATGAGGTCGCTGATGTTGAGCTTCAACTAGTGTGAGTTTACCAGTGTGCAACAATTTCGATTGTATCTAATGGTTCGTGAGTTTAATTCATCTGAGAAAAATACGTCTGGACATACTCTGCGAAAAGCCTGAATAACCATCGTTTGCAGCGCGGACCGATGGGAGACGCGTAGGAAAACTATTAATGACCTAAATGATAATTAATTGAAACCCTCAGCTGCCGACATGTGTTGTTGATATACCTCGAAGGGTAATGACCTGCTGGAGGATACCGACAGGAACGTAGAGCCATTCTGACTCCGGAGCTGTAGGCATCTCCACTAGATTACTCGGCTGAGGATCCATGGTGCAAACAGTCCGATCGAGGTGATCCCATAGAATCCCCATAGTGTTTAAATCTGAAGAGTTTGGTGGCCATGGGAGTACAGTAAAATCATCCTGGTGCTCTTCAAACCACACATGCACACTACGATTGTGTGACACAGTGCATTGTCCTCCTGGTAGATGCCACCATGGCGAGGAAAAACCAACTGCATGTAGGGGTGAAAATGATCAACATGGACAGATGTGTACTTTTCTTGATCCGCTGCGCCTTCCTGAATGACGAGGTAGCCCACGTAATGCCATCGAAACATCCCCCAGACCGAAGCGCCCCTTCCTCCAGCCTGGACCCTACAGACGATAGTTGCAGGACTGTAAACGCCAAGGGCCATCAGTCTGATTCACTTGAAAAAAAAAACATCTGTCGCCAATCAGTGGACGTCCAGCTACCTTCGGCACCAATCAACAGCAGTCAACATTGGTGCCTGAACCAGGCGCAGCTGCGGAGGACCATTCGCGTCAACGTTCGCTGAATGGTCGTTGAGAAGACATTATTGTTCGCTGCTTTGATTCATCTGGGAGGTCAGTTGCTCAACAGCTCCACATCTCTTAGCCCTTCCATCTTTGCAGCTGTCCGCCCCGATAGCTGAATGGCCAGCATGACGGACTGCCGTCCTCAGCGGCCCGGGTACGATTCCAGGCTGGGTCGGGGATTTTCTCCGCTCAAGGACTGGGTGTTGTCTTCATCATCATTTCAAGTCCATCCGGAGCGCAGGTCGCCCAATGTGGCGTCTAATGTAATAAGACCTGCACCAAGGAGACCGGAAGTGTCCTGTAAGGGGCCTGCCGGCCAAAGACGCCAAACGCTCATTTCCATTTTTTCATCTCTGCAGCTGTCGCTCACTCCTGTCATCTATGGCCCGTGGTGCATAAGAGTTGCCTTGGCGCCATATTTAGATAGGACCATATTATCATGCACGGTAAGCGAACAGTTTACAAACTTCTGCGTTACGGAAACGCTTCCATCCTTGGCCAGAAAGCCAATGATCGTGCACTTCTGGACGTCTGATAAATCGCTCCGCATTACGAGCACTACACTGGTTTTCTGCGCCCCTGGGCACGCCTTACATACTGTCAGTGCTGCCCCTTGCCGTCTGTGAGTGGTTACTACATGCTGACGTCGAACATAAGCGGTGGCCACATTAATTTGACTGCACCGCGTATTTCTACACACATCAAAAAACGTTTTGCATCGAATCGGTTCCGAGAGAAAATTGGAATAGATATTAAAATAAACATCATTTCCGCCCTTTTTATTGCTCATGAAAACCACACATTGCATGTTGTACCACCATACAGCGAGACCTTCAGAGATGGTGGTCCAGACACCTGTACACACCGGTACCTCTAATACCCAGTAGCTCGTCCTCTTGCATCGATGCATGCCTGTATTCGTCGTCGCATACTGACCACAAGTTCATCAAGACACTGTCCAGATTGTCCCACTCCTCAACACCGATTTGGTGTGGATCCCTCAGAGCGGTTGGGGGGTCACGTCGTCCATGTTGTTGTTGTCTTCAGTCCTGAGACTGGTTTGATGCAGCTCTCCATGCCACTCTATCCTGTGCAAGCTGCTTCATCTCCCAGTACCTACTGCAACCTACATCCTTCTGAATCTGCTTAGTGTACTCATCTCTCGGTCTCCCTCTACGATTTTTACCCTCCACGCTGCCCTCCAATGCTAAATTTGTGATCCCTTGATGCCTCAAAACATGTCCTACCAACCGATCCCTTCTTCTAGTCAAGTTGTGCCACAAACTTCTCTTCTCCCCAATCCTATTCAATACCTCCTCATTAGTTACGTGATCTATCCACCTTATCTTCAGTATTCTTCTGTAGCACCACATTTCGAAAGCTTCTATTCTCTTCTTGTCCAAACTAGTTATCGTCCATGTTTCACTTCCATACATGGCTACACTCCAAGCAAATACTTTCAGAAACGACTTCCTGATACATAAATCTATATTCGATGTTAACAAATTTCTCTTCTTCAGAAACGCTTTCCTTGCCATTGCCAGTCTACATTTTATATCCTCTCTACTACGACCATCATCAGTTATTTTACTTCCTAAATAGCAAAACTCCTTTACTACTTCAAGTGTCTCATTTCCTAATCTAATTCCCTCAGCATCACCCGATTTAATTTGACTACATTCCATTATCCTCGTTTTGCTTTTGTTAATGTTCATCTTATATCCTCCTTTCAAGACACTGTCCATTCCGTTCAACTGCTCTTCCAAGTCCTTTGCCGTCTCTGACAGAATTACAATGTCATCGGCGAACCTCAAAGTTTTTACTTCGTCTCCATGAATTTTAATACCTACTCCAAATTTTTCTTTTGTTTCCTTTACTGCTTGCTCAATATACAGATTGAATAACATCGGGGAGAGGCTACAACCCTGTCTCACTCCTTTCCCAACCACTGCTTCCCTTTCATGCCCCTCGACTCTTATTACTGCCATCTGGTTTCTGTACAAATTATAAATAGCCTTTCGCTCCCTGTATTTTACCCCTGCCACCTAAACAGCTCTTTTCAATCTGTCCCAGGGGTATTCGATAGGATTCATGTCTGGAGAACATGCTGGCCACTCCAGACGAGCAATGTTGCTATCCTGAAGGAAGTCATTCACAAGATGTGCACGATGGGGGAGCGAATTGTCTTCCATAGAGACGAATTCTGTCGGGAGTGGGCGAGCGGTTCTAGGCGCTACAGCCCGGAACCGCGATGCCACTATGGTCGCAGGTTCTATCCTGCCTCGCGCATGGATGTGTGTGATGTCCTTAGGTTAGTTAGGTTTAAGTAGTTCTAAGTTCTAGGGAACTGATGACCACAGCAGTTAAGTCCCATAGTGTTCAGAGCCATTTGAACCATTTCTTGAGAGACGAAAGCCTCGCCAATATGCCGTCAATATGGTTGCACTATCGGTCAGAGGATGGCATTCATGTATCATACAGCCGTTACGGCGTCTTCAGTGACCACCAGGAGCGTACGTCGGCTCCAAATAATGCCACCCCAAAACAGCAGGGAACCTCCACCTTTCTGCACTTGCTGGACAGTGTGTCGAAGGCGTTCAGCCTGACAGGGTTGCCTCCAATCACGTCTCCGACGATTGTCTGGTTGAAGGCATATGCGACACACATCGGTGAAGAGAACTTGATGCCAATTCTTAGTGGTCCATTCAGCATGTTGTTGGGCCCATCTGTACTGCGCTGCATGGTGTCGTGGTTGCAAAAATAGACCTCGCCGTGGGCGTCGGGAGTGAAGTTACGCATCATGCAGTCTATTGCACACAGTTTGAGTCGTATCACGACGTCCTGTGGCTGCACGGAAGGATTTATTGAACATGGTGGCGTTGCTGTCAGGGTTCCTCCGTAGGTAGCGGTCATCGACTGCGGTAGTAGCCCTTTGGCGGTCTGAGCGAGGCACATACAGGGTGTTTAAAAAATAACCGGTATATTTGAAACGGCAATAAAAACTAAACGAGCAGCGATAGAAATACACGGTTTGTTGCAATATGCTTGGGACAACAGTACATTTTTAGGCGGACAAACTTTCGAAATTACAGTAGTTACAATTTTCAACAACAGATGGCGCTGCAAGTGATGTGAAAGATATAGAAGATAACGCTGTCTGTGGGTGCGCCATTCTGTACGTCGTCTTTCTGCTGTAAGCGTGTGCTGTTCACAACGTGCAAGTGTGCAAGTGTGCTTCCTTAGAACAGAGGATTTTTCTGGTGTTGGAATTCCACCGCCTAGAACACAGTGTTGTTGCAACAAGACGAAGTTTTCAACGGAGGTTTAATGTAACCAAAGGACCGAAAAGCGATACAATAAAGGATCTGTTTGAAAAATTTCAACGGACTGGGAACGTGACGGATGAACGTGCTGGAAAGATAGGGCGACCGCGTATGGCAACCACAGAGGGCAACGTGCAGCTAGTGCAGCAGGTGATCCAACAGCGGTACATCGCACGGCCGACGTCTTTAATTTCCTGAATGAATATTTCGATGATCGTGTGATTGCTTTGGGCTATCCGAAACATACAGGAGGCGGCGTGGATTGGCCTCCCTATTCGCCAGACATGAACCCCTGTGACTTCTTTCTGTGGGGACACTTGAAAGACAAGATGTACCGCCAGAATCCAGAAACAATTGAACAGCTGAAGCAGTACATCTCATCTGCATGTGAAGCCATTGCGCCAGACACATTGTCAAAGGTTTCGGGTAATTTCATTCAGAGACTACGCCATATTATTGCTACGCATGGTGGATATGTGGAAAATATTGTACTATAGAGTCTCCCAGACCGCAGCGCCATCTGTTGTTGAAAATAGTAACTACTGTAATTCCGAAAGTTTGTCCGCCTGAAAATGTACTGTTGTCCCAAGCATATTGCAACAAACGGTGTATTTCTATCGCTGCTCGTTTAGTTTTTATTGCCGTTTCAAATATACCGGTCATTTTTGAAACACCCTGTATCATCGACAGTTACTGTCTGTCTGTATCTTCTCCATGTCGGAACAACATCGCTTTGGTTCACTTCGAGACGCGTGGACACCTTCCTTGTTGAGAGCCCTTCCTGGCACAAAGTAACAATGCGACCGCCTAGGCATGGTTGAACTACAGACAACAGGAGCCGCGTACCTCCTTCCTGGTGGAATGAGTGGAACCGATCGGCCGTCGGACCCCCTCCGTCTAATAGGTGTTGCTCATGCGTGGTTGTTTACAACCTTGGCCAGGTTTAGTGACATCTGTGAACAGTCAAAGGGACTGTGTCTTTGATACAATATCCATAGTCAACTTCTATCTTCAGGGGTTTGGGGACCAGGGTAAAGCAAAACCTTTTTTGTTATTGTTATTATTTGTGTATTTCGTCACAAGCGCGCTGATTCCGAAAGAGGCAGTTATGAAAACTGACGCTACGAAATGTCTCCACTTTCGAAGTGTCATAGGTGTCAATTTTATTGTACCTCAGACTACACTTACATTGGACCCATAACTCTCCCGACCCGGCTTCGTGAGACTATCGGACGACATCGGAAAGAAAGCAGACAGCAAGATTACGATGGAAGTGCCTACAATGGAGGCGAAAAACACACAAGACGAGAACCGACCGCTCATGATTACGGACCACCGAATTGACGGACCAAATATCTGAGTTTCCTGTTCGATATTTCAAACCGACGGCACATAACGATACAGAAATTTGACAGAGAGTTTCTGATTTGTCTTGTGAGCGAGCCACGTACATGCGCCCAGCGGAACAAAGAATACCATAATCGGGATTACGTTCCATTTTTCTACACTTCTCTATGCCTGTATGACTCTTCAGAAACATTCTTCTCCCTCATTAACGACTAAGTCAGAGTATTAGGCGCTTGTCGATTTTTTATTCTTCGTTTGATGTCGAGTCCAAGATACATAATGGCAGCCTTTTTTTCTTGAATGCTTTTGACATTCTCTCCCCATTATAGTTGTTTCTCTTGGATAAAATCATTATTTGAAATTTGCACATTCGTTCTGTCTCAGATTACTTCGTATCTCATTTGAAGCTGTTTTGATGTGAGGTGTTGTTGTGGTCTTCAGTCCTGAGACTGGTTTGATGTAGCTCTCCATGCTACTCTATCCTGTGCAAGCAGCTTCATCTATCAGTACGTGCTGCAGCATACATCCTTCTGAACCTGCTTAGCGTATTCATCTCTTGGTCTCCCTCTACGATTTTTACCCTCCACGCTGCCCTCCAGTACTAAATTGGTGATCCCTTGATGCCTCAGAACATGTCCTACCAACCGATCCCTTCTTCTAGTCAACTTGAGCCACAAACTCCTCCCTAATTCTATTCCATACCTCCTCATTAGTCACGTGATCTACCCATATAACAGTCAGCATTCTTCTGTAGCACCACATTTCGAAAGTTTCTATTCTCTTCTTGTCCAAAATATTTATCGTCCACGTTTCGCTTCCATACATGGGTACACTCCATACAAATACTTTCAGAAACGGCATCCTGACACTTATATCTG
The DNA here is from genome assembly GCF_023897955.1 of Schistocerca gregaria. Taxonomy (NCBI): domain Eukaryota; kingdom Metazoa; phylum Arthropoda; class Insecta; order Orthoptera; family Acrididae; genus Schistocerca; species Schistocerca gregaria. Next base: position 97,093,692 of record NC_064924.1, read on the forward strand.
TACTCCATGTTAACAAAGTTCTCTTCTTCAGAAACGCTTTCCTTGCCATTGCCAGTCTACATTTTATATCTTCTCTACTTCGACCATCATCAGTTATTTTGCTCCCCAAATAGCAAAACTCCTTTACTACTTTAAGTGTCTCATTTCCTAATCTAATACCCTCAGCATCACCCGAGTTAACTCGACTACATTCCATTATCCTCGTTTTGCTTTTGTTGATGTTCGTATTATATCCTCATTTCACGACACTGTCCATTCCGTTCAACTTCTCTTCCAAGTCCTTTGCTGTCTCTGACAGAATTACGATGTCATCGGCGAACCTCAAAGTTTTTATTTCTTCTCCATGAATTTTAATACCTACCCCAAATTTTTCTTTTGATTCTTTTATTGCTTGCCCAATATACAGATTGAATACCTTTGGGGAGAGGCTACAACTCTGCCTCACTCCCTTCACAACCACTGCTTCCCTTTCAGAACCCTCCATTCTTGTAACAGCTATCTGATTTCTGGACAAATTGTAAATACACCTTCGCGCCCTGAATTTGACGCACCTACCTTCAGAATTTCAAAGACAGAATTCCAGTCAACATTGTCAAAAGCTTTCTCTAAGTCTGCAAATGCTAGAAACGTAGGTTTGCCTTTCCTTAATCTATTCTCTAAGATAAGTCGTAGGGTCAGTATTGCCACACGTGTTCCAACATTTCTGCGGAATGCAAACTGATCTTCCCCGAGGTCGGCATTTACCAATTTTTCCATTCGTCTGTAAAGAATTCGTGTTAGTATTTTGCATCCGTGACTTATTAATATGATAGTTCGGTAATTTTCACATCTGTCTACACCTGATTTTTTAGGAATGGAATAATTATATTCTCCTTGAAGTCTGAGGGTATTTCGCCTGTCTCATACATTTTGTTCACCAGATGGTAGAATTTTGCCAGGGATGGCTCTCCCAAGGCTATCAGTGGTTCTAATCGAATGTTGTCTACCCCCTGGGCTTTGTTTCGACTTAAGTCTTTCAGTGCTCTGTCAAACTCTTCACGCAGTATCATGTCTACCATTTCATCTTCATCTATGTCCTCCTCTATTTCCATAGTATTATATTCAAGTAAATCACCCTTGTATAGACCTTCTATATACTCCTTCCACCTTTATGCATCCCTTCTTTGCTTAGAACTGGGTTTTCATCTGAGCTCTTGATATTCATAAAAGTGGCTCTCTTTTCTCCAAAGGTCTCTTTAATTTGCTGTGGGCAGTATCTATCTTACCCCTAGTGATATATGCCTCTACATCCTTACAAATGTCCTCTACTGATCCCTGCTTAGCCATTTTGCACTTCCTATCGATCTTATTTTTGAGATGTTTATATTCCTTTTTGCCTGCTTCATTTACTGCATTTTTATATTTTCTCGTTTCATCAATTCAATATTTCTTCTGTTACCCAAGGATTTCTAACAGCCCTCGTCTTTTTACCCTTTTTACCTACTTGGTCCTCTGGAACCGTCACTATTTCATCTCTCAAAGTTACCCTTTCTTCTTCTACTGTATTTATTTCTTGTCAATCGTTCCCTAATGCTCTCCGTGAAGGTCTCTACAACTTCTGGTTCTTTCAATTTATCCAGGTCCCATCTCCTCAAATTCCCACCTTTTTGTGGTTTCTTCAGTTTCAATCTACATTTCATAACCAATAGATTGTGGTCAGAGTCCACATCTGCCCCCTAGAAATGTCTTACAATTTAAAACCTAGTTCCTAAATTACTGTCTTACCGTTATATAATCTGTCTGAAACCTGTCAGTGTCTCCAGGCTTCTTCAATGTATACAACCTTCTTTTATGATTCTTGAACCAAGTGTTAGCTATGATTAAGTTATGCTCTGTGCAAAATTCTACCAGACGGCTTCCTCTTTCCTTTGTTACCCCCAATCCATATTCATCTACTACGTTTCCTTCTCTTTGTTTTCCTACTATCGAATTCCGGTCACCCATGAGTATTAAATTTTCGTCTCCCTTCACTATCTGAAGAATTTGTTTTACCTCAACATACATTTCTTCAATTTCTTCGTCATCTGCAGAGCTATTTGGCATATAAACTTGTACTACTGTAGTAGGCGTGGGCTTCGTGTCTATCTTGGCCACAATAAGGCGTTCACTATGCGGTTTGTAGTAGCTTACCCTCACTCCTTTTTTTTTTTATTATTATTGAACCTACTCCTGCATTACCCCTATTTGATTTGGTATTTGTAACCCTGTATTCACCTAACCAGACGTCTTGTTCCTCCTGCCACCGAATTTCGCTAATTCCCACTATATCTAACTTTAACCTATCCATTTCACTTTTTTAATTTTCTAACCTAACTGCCCGATTAAGGAATCTGACATTCCACGCTCCGATCCGTAGAACGCCGGTTTTCTTTCTCCTGATAACGAGGTCCTCTTGAGTAGTTCCCGCCCAGAGATCCGAATGGGGGGACTATTTTACCTCCGGAATATTTTACCCAAGAGGATACAGTAAAGCTCCATGCCCTCGGGAAACATTACGGCTGTAGTTTCCCCTTGCTTTCAGCCGTTCTCAGTACCAGCACAGCAAGGCCGCATTGGTTAGTGTTACAAGGCCAGATCAGTCAGTCATCCAGACCGTTGCCCCTGCAGCTACTGAAAAGGCTGCTGGCCCTCTTCAGGAACGACACGTTTGTCTGGCCTCTCAACAGATACCCCTCTGTTGTGGTTGCACCTACGGTAGGGCTATCTGTATCGTTGAGGCACGGAAGCCTCCCCACCAACGGCAAGATCAATGATTCATGGGGCGGTTGATGTGATATTCTATTTTAATTCTACTCGCATTTTATTCTTCCCATTATTTAAATTTAGGCAGATCTCTTTTTTTTTCAAATGGAGTTGTCCTCCGTTTCACTCATAACACAGCTACCGTACCTAGAAGAATGTTAACAGTGGCAGCATTTTAGTCACTGATATTAATGCGCATTTGGCCTGAGCTGTTCTCCTGTGGACTGTGAAGATTACAAGATATTTTGACATCTAGACAGAAATGATGCACCTTGTGTGCCGCTCAGTCCGGAACCGCGCGATTGCTACGGTCGCAGGTTCGAATCCTGCCTCGTGCATGGATGTGTGTGATGTCCTTAGGTTAGTTAGGTTTTAGTAGTTCTAAGTTCTAGGGGACTGATTACCACAGATGTTAACTCCCATAGTGCTCAGAGCCATTTGAACCATTTTTGAACCTTGTGTGCATAAACCAAGATAGAAAGTGGATCCAATTTCTGAACCTGTGGCATAATAGCAGGCGTTGCTCTCCGTTATGGGTAAAGGGTCGTCAGTAAAAATGCCTTCTTTACTGTAATTTTTATGTAAACTATAGATTGTATGTCAGAAAATTTTGGATTAACTTTCTTAAATACAAATTCTGAGTTTCGAAGTTTCCTTATCACACAATGACTTGTTTATCTTGTTGAATTCCTATGTTCTGCTTAATGTTATAGTTACAAAGTTATTTTACTTACTTTGCATGATTGGAGTGTGGCATTTGCTAGTCATATTTTTCCTGGTTTCTATAGTTACACCTTACACAAAAAAGGACATTTGACCAGTCTAGAATATTCTCGTTATCTTTAAATGTGAACATTTTTAGTGAGGCTTTACTGTTACTTTTAAGATACAATTTATTTATTTCCACGACACGTTTCAGATGTTTTGAATCTCCACCATCAAGTGGATTTATGTGAATTAAAACGGCGTGTGTTTGTTGTGTTATGACTATGGAATAATCTGGGGCACTGTCTAGTGGAAGAGAACACAGAAAAATACTATTTCAGTACATGGCTCATAGTTTTGTGAAAGTCTTTGACCGATAGGATGAACGAAAATATAAATGTGAAAGTAAAAATACTTCCAGTGATCACAGGCTCCTTCTCTTGTCGGGTTATAAAATATGATCAAGGGAGTGTTGCTTCACTAGAGAAGTAGGACCCTGTGACAACAGGAGATATTTTTTGCTTTTATATTTTCGTTCATAATTTCTACCAAACACCACCGTAAAGCTACATACCATATACCACAAACTGTTTCATTTTGTTGCCTTTTACTAGACAGTGACACAGGTTACCCAAAAGACTTAAGACACCACTCACATGGCGTTTTAAACAACATAAATTCGCCTGAAGACGTAGATTTAAACCTGCAAAGTGCATTGTGAAAATAAACAAATTGTAGCTGGTAGGAGTAAACTTGTTGTTACACTCGATGCTCTGGATAGTTTCGTCAAAACTGTCACATACCATAATCAGCCTCTATTATACTGATAAAGCCAGCCAGTCTAAATTAATTCCTGGTTAGAAATAAGGGTACAATTATTGTTAAAGTTAATGTCAGAGATTCTCATATCTAACTACTAAATAATCTTACTAATTTCCAGTGGCACCCATTCTGGGTGTTCACAAACTTTTAGATTCAGATAGATTTGAGAATGTGCAATGAACAGCATCAGCTGTATAACAGTTATGCTTACCAACACGTTTATACAACTACAGCAATTGCCAATAATAATAACAGTAATAATAATAATTTGCATAACTTGTCTTAAAAATGAAGTACTAGTTTTTGTGGAATTTTGTTGTTTTTTTTTGTCCATAATTAAGTACAGTTTAGGGCAAGAACTAAGTAATGTTTGAGCTTTCACTACTCCCCATTCAGTATTTCTGTGTAAGGGGAGTTCTTTCTTTTGTGACTAATGTACAAGATCCATAACATATGTTATACTCCACGCGTTAACTTCTAGAACATTCTTATGTTGCACGTACACAACAACTTAGCTTATTATATAATTTTTTGTTGCATGTTCGATTGTACGCGCACTTGTTTGATTTCGTCATTTTCTGAGTCAACGGCTCTCGTTTGAGATTCCTTAGTTCCTATGCCAGTAACTTATCCAGGTAATTTTCTTTTCTGTTAACACTTAAAACAGATACAACAGAGTTCATGGTGGCACTGCACTCGAAAAGCCTATTCCAGCACCGTAATCAACGAACTCCAAACAAACTGCCGTTTGTGGAAATGATTAAATTCAGGTATTAATTTCTGCCAGCATGGCCACTTGACATGAATACAAATAAGGCGCCGAGAACCATAAGAACCAAAAGCACACCGTCATCGATCCCAAATTTAAGTGAATATCATACGAACCAGTGAGACAGCTTTCTGTGAATGTTTTTTTATACAGTGTGAGCCTACAGCACAGATAAACCTGACTCACCATAAGATCAACATGAATAAATGCTACCGTCTCACAATCGAAGACGATGTGTTTTACGGTTCTCAGCACTCTAGCTGGATTGCCCTAACATAAATTTAAAAACTTAATTACTACAACTCATTCAGAAACCAACAGAATAGGTTTTTCTGTCAGTATAAGTATAACATATGCTGATATCCAAACTAATTTTACAACATAGTAAGTGATTCGGCATATCTGAGGAGTGTGCTGCCGTCAATCGGGTTTCATGACAAGTGAATAGGGATACAAGTATGCTGCAGCGTGCTGCCACCTGGTGACATTGAGGTAAACTTGTAGTAGAGTGGTAAGGGCTATCTGTGCAGGGCGTGAACCATGAACGTTGTTTATCAAATCTGTATGTATCTGAAAAGTCAGGCAATCTGGTCACGCTAGTTGCGCATGCGCAAAAGCTCTTTAAAATGTGCACAACTGAAGATGTGATCACGACCCTGATGTCAAGTTTCACGACGTCTAAAGGTGTAGCAGTGTAGCATGGTGGAGTAAATTTAGTACCGTGTATTTCAGATTACTGCATCTACGTTACGTTTTACGGCATTCATAGAAAAATAACCAAAACGATCCACAAGGTGTCAAAAGTTAGGATGTCCATGTGCTCTTGTGCTCTTACACACGCATGAGCAGCACCTATTAGGCGGAGGGGGTCCGACAGCCGATCAGTTCCAGTCATTCCACCAGGAAGGAGGTACACGGCTTGTGTTGTCTGTAGTTCAACCATGCCTAGACAGTCAATACCGCGGTTCGATCACGTCCGCACTGTTACTTTGTGCCACGAAGGGCTCTCAACAAGGGAAGTGTCCAGGCGTCTCGGAGTGAACCAAGGAGTCTCGGAGTGAACCAAGGAGATACAGAGAGACAGGAGCTGTCGATGACATGCCTCGCTCAGGACGCCCGAGGGCTACTACTGCAGTGGATGACGGCTACCTACGTATTATGGCTCTAAGGAACTCTGACAGCAACGCCGCCATGTTGAACGATACGTGAAAGTCATCCTAAGACCGATAATGCAGCCATATCGGCAGGATATTGGCGAGGCATTCGTCTTCATGGACGACAATTCGCGCCCCCATCGTGCACATCTTGTGAATGACTTCCTTCAGCATAACGACATCTCTCGACGAGTGACAGCATGTCCTCCAGACATGAACCCTATCGATCATGCCTTTGAAAAGGGCTGTTTATGGACGACGTGACCCGCTAACCACTCTGAGATATTTACGCCGAATAGCGGTTTAGGAGTGGGACAATCTGGACTAACATTTCCTTGATGAACTTGCGGACAGCATGCCACAACAAATACATGCATGCATCAATGCAAGAGGACGTGCTACTGGGCTTTAGAGGTACTGGTGTGTACAACAATCTGGACCACCACCTCTGAAGGTCTCCCTCTACGATGGTACAACATGCAATGTGTGGTTTTCATGAGCAGTAAAAAGGGCGGAAGTGATGTTTATGTTGGTCTCTATTCCAATTTTCTGTTCAGGTTCCGGAACTCTCGAAACGAAGGTGATGCAAAACTTTTTTTGATGTGTCTGTATATACATGACAGTCTGATATTATGAAATAATGATGTAAACTGAGGAGAGATGTTTTTATAGCGCCGTGGAATTCTATACCAACAACAGTTGAGGCAGAAACAGAGATACCCTCTACAATGGGTTATTCATTGCTGCATCCTCCACCACAGCTTGTTAATCTGTATTCGAATTATTGGCTCAGATTCGTTGATTCATGGGATCAGTAGCAACAAGCACTAAAGACTGAGACGCAGAAACTTTTAGTCTTAAGCTACAGAGCTCCTAAGCAAGAAGAAGTAAAACTTTCTTAAAAAGTGAACCTGCAAACTATGTTGTACAAAATAGTTTCAGTTATTAAAGGAAACAGCTGAAACATAGTGATGGAAGATACCTACTTTTCATCTAAGAATGTCTCAGTAGATTCGTGTACTCAGTTCAAGAGATGGAAATGACTGACTCTGTGCAGAATCGATACCGTACGTCCTCGAAACAAATATATTTCAAGAAACTCAATTGTGTAATTAACTGTGTCGAATAAAACTCTGCCGAAGTGTTAAATATATCAATAAATTGCGAAGCCCTTGTTTCCGACCATATGTGAACTGTACACAGTTACATATGGACTATACCACTATCGCAGGGTATATTTCTAGACAGGATTATCTATGCTGGGGAAGATCATAAAATTATCAATAATTACCATTTTCATTGCCCACTTCCTTTTAAAAGGTTCTAGTTGAAAATTATGTATAAAATAACAGCGTCATATTTAAGCTATAAAGAATGTTTGGAGGTATAAAGAATGTTAGGAAGATGTCTAGCAAGAACATGTGTTTTTCATTGCAGTAATCAAATAATACTACATCAGAGTGATAAAACCTCGCAAATTCAAAGTTTCTATCACTTATTCAAAGCTGTCGTACGTACCACGAACAGCATTCATTTCAAGAATTTCAGATATTACGCTATTTTCGTCACTAATATGGAACTGATTTCCACCTGCCTGATCTATGAGGATAGAGAGAATTGTGTTAGGAAAATCGACTTTCAAATAAAACAGTGTATGAGCTCAAGTGCGATACTCATAGGCTTGAATTAATATCGACATCTGCCTGAAACAGTAGGGCCATATGAAATGGATCCTGCAAACTGCGCTGAACTGACTGACGAGGACAGATTTATAATTTTGTGTTGTCGGTGTCAGAAAGGTATGTACCAGGTGACCTTACCGACAATCAAATCACTCTCCATACGGTCACGTGAATTTAATTACGGGTGACAAGTTTGTTTGCGTGGCCATCCTCTGCAGCAAACAAAGAAATACTTGTTTTGTAAATAAAATCGCCTTTTCTTGCTGCAACTTAATTTGTATTTCCCAGACGCGTTTCGCCATTTTCTTTCTCTAAGGGGACCTATAACGATACATTTTTGCCATTTTTAGATTATCAAACAGTTTACGTCACAAATTTTTATGTAAATAAGTAATTACTAACGATCTGCTGTGCTCTGCGTTTCCTGGAGGTCGCACTATTTCCGACAAATGAAGTGGTAGTGCGACGTCCAGACTAGACGAGAGGACTACGGGTGCTGCGCAACGGGTAACTTAATGAAACGAATTAATGCACATAAGCGGTCCTAGCATATGAGGAACTAGGATGCTGTGTCTCACAAGATGATATCAATATGGGGGTCATCAAACTACTCAACGAAACAATGGTCCCTATAAACCCCATTTATTATGAAACGTCCCCTTAGAAAAATTAATGAATTACTGTGCTGATAAACCTCTTAAATTATTTGATTTTCAAACAGCTGAGCTGAACTGAACGTACTCAGACATTTCGCTCTTTACCTATTCTGATCAACACTAAACTGACAGCCAATATTTTGAGCACAACGCAATCTGACTTTCAATAATCCCTGCAAGAGAATGGCCCTGACTAACATTAACCTATACGTTTCACAAATCACTTACCTCACAAAAATCTTCGTTACTCGAACTACTGCAATACAGCGAGCGAGTGCCACTACTGCCAGCTAAATAAAAGATTCAAACTACTGAAGGCACTAACTGCTGAAGGCATAGTTAGCAAATGAAAGATTTTGATAGAGAACAAGCAATATATTTACCTATATATATATATATATATTACTGTCTCTGATGGCCACACGACCAGATCATCCGCTCTCAAAATTCCCCTATCTCTCTCCCCACATCCACCACTGCTGGCGGCTTACCACCAACTGCGCAACGCTGCGCGCTGTTAACATCCAACTGCCCACTACAATAGAGAATATTACAACAATGCTAACCAGCCACAGACTGCACACAGCACAGCCAATGATTTTCATACAGAGCGCTACGTGGCATTACCAATATAAAAACCTAAACAGCCTACTGACAATTACAATTGGCAGTAGACTTCAAATTAAACACAAGTGCACAAAAACAGAAAACTGTTTCGTGGGTCGAGCATTAACACGAGTTATAACTGAATTACAATGTTAGGACGTTGGCAAAGAAGAGAAAATGAATCTGAGTGGAAACCATTAAAGTCAACACAACATTTGAGGAAACAAGTAAGTTCGCGAAAGCCACACAGTGATTGCCGAATGTTAATCGGGGACGAAAAAAAAGAATTACAGACAGAATCCACTAATAAATGTACCTGAATTAAAATGTGAAAGACCTACTGCAATTCGGAAATCTTCGCTTAAGTTCGATGACTCGCTTTACGAACACTCCAGTTGCTCACCATACTTAACATTACCCTTGCCCACAAGTGGTGGCTTTAATAACTGAAAAATTCTAAGTCATATGGTCTGCACCAAAGTCTGCTCTTCCTGAGAACCTGGAACCAAGGTCTCTCTCCCGGTAGAAGTGTTCCCTGTAGAATCTCGGATGGAAGTAATTTCTACAGAGCACCCTCTGCAATAAGCAGAATTTTTACTATATTTTATGAGGGTGATCCTTCTGTATGATTTTGATCAACAATAACCGTGATCGTTTGAGTGCCTTCTAGTCAAATCCATTCTAAGAATGCAACAATCTCCCTTCCCCACTCAGTTGTAATATAGTTAACCAATCTCGGAGGCCTTTAGTGCTGGGGTTCAGAAACAGGCATGTCTGACCCCCAGCATGTCATATTTTGTGTTTCTGCGAATCAGACCTTCTCCACATACACACAAACGAGTTTGGTTTTCCCACTTCAGAACTCACGTATACAGGGTAGTGCACGAAATGTGTTACCATTTTGTTTTTGAATATAAACTTTATTAATCAAAATATCCACGGGTGTACTGCCGGTCTATAGTGTCCAACGGGCACAATATTTCGGCGATCAAACATGTCTCCATCATCAGGTGAACTGACGGACTGAGCTCCTGTGAACGCGGCGGCACGGAGATCCGTACTCTATGGCTGCTCCGGGGGAACTGGGTTCGGTCGCGGCGGCGGCCGATTTAAATACCCTCCGCCCGCGGCGCGCTCCCTCCGCCGTCCGCGCCCCGCGCCACTTTAGCGCGGTGGAACAGATTGCGACGGCGTCTGAGATGACGTCGGTCTGATGGCTCTGTCAGCCGTGGTCGTCACAACTATGCGTTTGCTCGATTTACTCTTGATTAACCCAATCGCTGGTTCCCAAGCCTTGCTAAGATTATAGCCACAGTCACAGTTTATGAGGTCGTCATTGGTGCGAATTTCGATGGCCTCTCTAACAACGCTGTCCCAGTATCTCGACGTCTGTGCCAGAATCCTCGTGCGGTCATACTCCATAGCGTGATTTTCCGACAGACAATGTTCAACGACCGCCGACTTGCTCGGATACATCAGTCGAGTGTGCCTCTGGTGTTCACGGCATCGATCCTCGACGGTACGCATCGTCTGACCAATATACGACTTGCCACATTGACACGGAATCTGGTACACGCCGGCCTTCCTCAAACCGAGGTCATCTTTGACGCTCCCCACCAGTGCACGAGTTTTATTCGGAGGACAAAACACAGTTCCGACCCGGTGTTTCTTCAGAATGCGGGCGATTTTCCCCGAGAGTGCGCCTGTGTATGGAATAAATGCAGTGCCTACCTCCCCCTGAGCAGCCATAGCGTACGGATCTCCGTGTCGGCGCGTTCACAGGAGCTCAGTCCGTCAGTTCATCTGATGATGGCGACATGTTTGATCGCCGAAATATTGTGCCCGTTGGACACTATAGACCGGCAGTACACCCGTGGATATTTTGATTATCAAATACGCCGGGAGAAACTCAAGAATCACATAAACTTTATTGTCAATATAATCTGAAATGAACGTATACTACAATGAAGAGCCATCCATGGAGATTTATTTTAACTCAGCACATATTCAATATGTCCACCATTTTGTTTCCTAACTTCCTTCAAACGAACACTGAAGTTAGTGATTACCTTACGGCACATGTCTTCCATAATTTCCCTGCAAGCTTTTTTTCCTTTAGGTCCCCCCAAAGAAAAAAAGTCACGTGGATTGAGGTCTGGACTATTGGGGGGCCAATTTTGTCCGTCATTAAAGCGACCTAGAAACCTGAGAGAAATGATCCGCATGTCAAAATCCTCGTGTAAAAACTCCAACACAGTGCCCCATATTGCTTGAACCACTGCGTGTTGAAGGGCAAGGCAGTAGCAAGAAGCGGTGTAATGAAGCTATTGCGAAGCATGCTCAAATAACGCTCGCTGTTTACAGTTTCTTCAAAGAAAAAGGGTACAATAAGTCCGTGACTGGAAATTGCTGCCCACGCTGTAATCCTCGGAGCATAATGTCGTCGTTGATAAAAAACACTTGTGGGTTTTCAGTGGGCCAAAGGGGGAAATTTTATTTGTTAACCACACCGTCTAAATGAAAATGCACCTCGTCTGAGAACGAAACGTTGTTGAGAGTTTCTTCCCTATCCTCCGCCCACTGATCAAACAGTAGTCTCTGCTGCTAGTGTTCTTCAGTGAGCTTCTGTGCACGGGTCATCTTGTATGGGTACATATGGAGGTCACTTTTAAGAATGCGTTGAACGGAGCGTCTGGGTATTCCCAGTTGCACTGCTGCCTTTCTACACGATTTCCCGGGACTTCTCTGTACAGCAACTCGTACCGCTTCAATATTCTTCGGCGAACAAACAGGCTTAGACCGAGGTCGCTTCGCTTCCAATACTGTTCCCTCCTGTACAAATACCGAGCGAGGTGGTGCAGTGGTTAGCACACTGGACTCGCATTCGGGAGGACGACGGTTCAATCCCGTCTCCAGCCATCCTGATTTAGGTTTTCCGTGATTTCCCTAAATCGTTTCAGGCAAATGCCGGGATGGTTCCTTTGAAAGGGCACGGCCGATTTCCTTCCCAATCCTTCCCTAATCCGAGCTTGCGCTCCGTCTCTAATGAACTCGTTGTCGACGGGACGTTAAACACTAACCACCACCACATCCTGTACAAATTTATCGTACAACCTGTGGATGGTCTTCTTGCAAGGGACCCATCGTGTGTTAAACTGTTGTCGAAAACGCCTCTGAGTCACAACAAGGCTTTTCGTTTCATGAAAAAGTAACACAATTGCCGATCGTTGCTGTGTCTGTGTCGTCAGTCTTCCATTGTCAGCCATTGCTGCTTACTAGTCTCCTAGCGGCAGTATCGTGAATTACACGTCATTTCGTAACTCATTTGTTTTTCCAAGCTCTTCTTGTACTGCTCTAGAGATCCCAGCGGGATATCTAATGTGCGTCGTAAATTGTGAAAGAAACAATTGGTAACACATTTCGTGCGCCACCCTGTATTATCCCATGGTACCTACCTGCTCTTAATGTTTCTCTTGTCAATAGCAGTTCAGTTGGCTTGGTGCAAGCCTGATGGCTGCAGGTACTGCGCTCTTAAGCACGAAGGAACCAAATGGTCTCTCCTCTCACTCCACTTTACAGACTTTACAAATGCACCAACCTGGACCTAACGACATCCAGAATATGGGCTTCCTCCATGGCGCAAGGCATTGCGGTACCGCACTTCCCATCGTTGTTAGCTCTTGATGCGCCTCCCTAGTGCCAGCGGACTCTCCACTAACACAGCACACAATAACTTTCCGTCATTTAGGACGCCAACACAGATGGCACTTCTTTGGCCTCTATGACAGCGTTTAGCCTGCACAAAGTATGCTGATACCAATTTCCACCTGTCTTCTCCTTCCTCTGTTGTAGAGACGATGTCTATACTTTCACTAGTGGCTAAACACTCATTCGCTCTCCCCTGTTCTGCTGGGCTCTGTTTTACGTGCAGTCAATAGGATTCCCAACTACACATTTCAACAAAGAGAGCTGTTTGGGCTGCCTTGGTGACGCCTCTGAACAATCTTAGGGACTGCGTCTGTGATACAGTCTCCACTGTCAACGTCTGCCTCCATGAGTTCTGGGAACTGGAGTGATACATAACTTTTTGTGATGTATGTACAGAAAGAGCTTCTATGTACAATATTAGGTACTCTCACGAACCACGCGGTATTTCAGAGGGAGAAGGACTCAGTGACCATTCATCTAACGTTACACTTAAATTCTGTTAAAAATTGCCTCCCACTTCATATACCGTACGTAACAGGATTTTCCGCTTTCATAATGTTGCACAGTGTGTGACTACATTACTTCATAAAGTTAGAGGTGGGTCGGCTTCACAGCGACAGTGTAATTACATAAAAACTATAAAACCTTAACTTTTTTTGCTGATATGAACACTTGCTTTACATGCACAGAGCTCTACTTCTAGCATCACATTACACAGCCTTCCTTTTTCCGAGGAACGTCTCTTCTAATACTTGCCTCCTTAGGCACCAACACTTTATTCGTATCCGCTTCGAAATCCATAGAAAATAGCTGGTCTTCGTGTTCGACAAGGACCACTGGACCTGCAACAGATGATAATCCGGCGAATAATATTCCTTGCAATATGTTTCGATCATGTCACATTTACCAATTTGCAACTAACGTGTTCCCAAAGGCATGGTCGTTGAAAACAAAACCAAAAGCTCTAATCTCGAACTTAGACAACTGTTGTCTTTAGTTTTCTTTGCAAGAGATGCAAATATTTATATTTTTCTTAAAAAGAGACTACGAGAGTGAGTGTGTTAATAATGAAACATGCAGTTGGAAGGAACACTTCATTTTATTTGTTTTATGTGATGCAGTTTTATTTTACAATATTTGGCACCGCTATCAATACCTAAAGTTGTGTAATTACCAAGATTACACAGCAGCAAAAGTATCGATGCTGACAGCACCACAAGGTATGCAATCTCCAACGTTTTACGTATCTTTAAAATTTCCCAAAAAGACTTACTCAGAAGACAATGCGAAATAAAGAAATTATGGATTGTTTTCATGAACCAAATTGAGTAAAAACTCATTTACAATGGCGAGGAGCTAAGGATTATTATTTCCTTTGCAAACAAAATATACGGCTAGACATAAATTTGATGCTGCTTATCAGTGCTATTATTGCACTGCAACATTACAAGCTTTTCTTTAATACAAAACTGCTCTTTTACAATAAACTTTTGTAAAAGGTAGGAGTACCCTTTAGAATACAAAGCAAGGCAACATATGAGAATTATGCTTTGTTTGAATCCACGAAATCGAATTTAAAATCAGTATTCCAACTATTTTTCCAAGGTTGTAGGTACATACTATTACTGGTGCTAAGTGCTGAAATATTTATGACAGTCTACACATGGTATGTAAATTTTACTACTGTACTTGCGTTACCTGTAAGATGTATAGACTGTGCATACAACTAGTAATGAAATTTTCGCCAATACCGTACTTCCATTCCGATGCGCCGACGTTTCTTCTGATGCTGTGAAGTCGTCAAATACTTGTACGGAAACTGATACTATAGAATAAAATCTGTACTGTTGTATAAAGACAAGACAAATTGTATAAGTTCATTGCCGTCTTTAGCAACTGTAGTAAAAGTGTCATAAGACCAGACGCCCTTCGCTTTATTTTAAAGCATCTTCAAGTGGACACTGTAACAATATGGTTATTTTGTCTTACAATTTTGTTTGTTACGATCATTAACAATTCGCATGCTTTACTTATTACAAGAAACAGTTTTTATTCCTTTCCTTGCTGATGGTTTTTTTTGTTGTTTACTGCACTTTTCTCGCCTTCCACATTTATGTGCTCAGTGAGCCGTGGTAAAATTTGCTGTTTTGGAGAGCGCGCCGCAGCGCGTAGTGTGAAGCAGTCGACCTCCGTGTCTGGCGGTGGCGCCGCTGTGGCAATCGCAGCTTTGGTGTCTCCCTCTGGCGGGAAAAGGGGAAAGGTTGCCTGTTCACGTGCGCTATGAACTCGCTACGGGGAGTCAGTCGGAGACAGTTGATGCAATTTAGTCTGTCAAGAGTCGGGCAGTCTGGTCAGCTGGGCGAGTCTAGTCAGTTGGTCAGCCAAGTTAGTCCGGGTCTGTCTCTTGTCCGCATTGGTGAGGCGGTTAGTGTCTGTCTGTCGTCCGGAGTGCTAGTATGTGTTAGGCCGCCAGTCTGCTCGAGTTTGCTCAGGCAATGGGTATTGGCGGTTGGATCGATCGGTTGGTCGGTCGCGCACCGGGACACAAGATGACTTGTCTGCCTGGAGCGTCGAAACATGTGAGGTCGCCACGTGAGTCCAGTGGGCCGCACCGTATAGCGAGGGGTAGTGGCTTCGCGGCCGACGCGAGAGCAACAGGGGTCAACCCACGACATCGGTCTGGCCGGGGGTGAGCTGCGACACCATGAGATGGGAGATCGGCGCGCCTTCCTGCGTCCGTTCAAGCGGCTGGCAGCAGACGGTTCTGGGGAGCGTTTTGAGGGTGCTGCGCCAGGTCTTCGCCAGACATTTCGGTTTTTAGAAGTTAAGTGATTGATGATATGTTGTTTCATTTATCTGCTAAATTCTACTTGTTTTCTTAGTCAGTTTCTCGTCGCTAGCTTGCTCATCTGTCTCCCGTCCGCATTTGTTAGTCAGTTAGTGTATGTCATGTTTGTCGTATTGTGTTAACGAATTTATTGCTTAAAGGCTGAATTCTTGAAATATGTTTCTATCTTGCTTATTATCTTGCGAGGTGGTATATGTGTAATGTAGAGCATGTTGTACATTTTATGTAAGTCTGCATTTTATGGGTTTTACTTAGTCATTTTAGGTTATGAGCTTGCCACTCTTCCACCGTAAGAGTCTTAAATTAAAAAAAAAAAGGCAGTCATGACTGCGGCCTTGTTCAAAGAGAGCAGGCAAGCTTCTCAGCCCGAAGGCTCCAATTGTTAATACTGTTCTTACCTCTAAATAAAACTGTAACTTGATATTTCGAGGGTGCTTTTCTGCTTATAATTTTAAATCTGTTTTGGAAAAGCTTTTACGAATAAATTCACATTTGTTAAAGGTAATTTTCCATCACTTACTTCCTGGCAACTACTTTCACGCTCACCTCGTGTGATTAAATGTGTCAGTGTTCTTGTTGAATCGCCAGTAAATCAAATAAGTTCTTAAAAAAGAAATTGAAAGTAAATTTAGGCTCATTCAGCTTTTGCACACAGCACTTTCTCTGTTTTAATTTCTTGACAAACGAACATAGAGTACTGTTTGATTAAAGAAAAACTTTGTCCCATGCCTCCATGGGATTTTGTTATTAAGGATGTTGAAATAATAATTAGCGAGAGTTTAATCGCGTTAGCAGATATTATCTGAGCGGTGCATGTGAACGAGCTTTCGATGCAGAGACGCAGCAGTCGTTCCTTGCGGTGTTTACATTTCCGCGGAATCAGTGGCGCCACCTACGCAGACATTGACACCGTGAAGCCGTCCACGGGCTTTCAAAGTGGGGGCTGACGCGTGTGTGTGAAGGCGCCTAACATGTCCTGTCTACTGTGTGTGTGTAGGTGATAGCTTTGCTATGGTGCAGTGGTGGATGATGAAAGATGGGGGTATTGCTAGTTTGTGAGATTATTTTGTTGTGTCTATGAGGTTGTTCTTTATCAACAATGTGTTTTATTACTTTAAATTGCCTCTGGCTACTAATGTTTGTTTGATCATTTATTGTGTGCTTTTTTTTATTTGTCGTTGTTTAACGTAGTGATAAAAAAAAACTCTAAAATTTCTTGGCCGATATACTCAAATTTCTACACGATGCTTTCAGGCGGATATAGGCTATGTTTTTTTTAAAAAAAAAAAAGCCAGTGTACAGGTTTTCTGTTAAAGTCGACTCCGAGAAGGAATATGCTGTGACGTGCTGTGGAAACGCGAGATTTTTTTTCTCGCAGTCACTTTTTAATTACTGCTGTAGGCCATTTAAACCACTGCACCAAATTGTTTCTCCCATGTATGACCTTTTTCCTTATAATTTTAAACAAAAATCGTATGCACATCAATGTGCTTTTTCGTTTTCTCCCTCGCTCTCGGTTGTAATAGAATAACGAAAAGTGATACTTACGGGTTACGAGCTTATTATTAGAATATTACTATGCAACGTGAATTGTCAGAAACTTAATAATACTACCCATTCGAGGTTAAAACCATGCCAAACATCAAAATGATAATACATGCTTTATAAAACGTTCGTATGACTGTCGCAATCAACATGCGTCTCCTTGGCAAGACAGAAATATTTCTGACTTTCTAAGCACGCACATGTTCATTATGACAGTCATCTGCGAACATTGTATAAAGCATGTATTGCTATTTTGATGTCTATAATTAAGGTCAGCCGCTTTCAGTGCAGCCTCAGTTAGGCAGGCTTTACAACGAACCAGTTGGTTCTAAATCAGTCGTCGAACATATGTACTGCAGTTGCGACAGATTTGTTAGTAAATGCTCCGGACAATTGTCCTGCCCACCTCATTATTGCCAAAATGAGACAAATTAAAAAACATAACTCATTAAGAAAGATGTACGTGCCATACCAGGAAACAGACTGGTTTTCATTGCCAATAAGAAATTTTTTGTTCCAGTGCCATTAATACAGAGGTATTACGTTTTATTTTTGGTAATACAAGTACATAAATACAACAGCAATATTTTATGTATTAGAACTGTAGTTAACAAAAGCCATTTGTCATTACTTTTCCTTTCTTTTTTTTCTAGGAAAATGACAACAGTAAATTCAAGAAGCAACATCCCTCATAACTGAATTGTTTGCCGCGCTCGGTGACCAAGCGGTTTGAGGTGTCGTGTCACAGATTGTGCGGAACCTCCCGCCGGAGTTTAGAGGCCTCGGGCATGGGCGTGTGTGTGTGTGTGTGTGTGTGTGTGTGTGTGTGTGTGTGTGTGTGTGTGTGTGTGTGTGTGTGTGTGTGTGTGTGTAAGTCTAGGGACCGATTACCCCAGCAGTTTGGTCCCTTAGGAATTCACACACACCTTTGAATACTGTTCCTTACTCAACTCCATTCTGAGAATAAAATGTTGCATACTTTGTTATAAATTTCTCTGTATTGTTGAGGAAAAAACGTCAAAATCGTAAACAGGTCTTTCTGTTTTGCAACTGATAAACGTGGCTGGTCTTTCAAATGAAGTATGGCATGGCATACATCTATCATGATTTTTGGAATTCATTGACATTCATTTCCATATTTCTGCTACAGAATAAGAACTTTGAATAGTTGTTTGAGAGTGATGAGTATGAGGCACTTCGATCATACTGCATTTCTAGATCTTACGTACTCGCATTGAAAACAATGTTTCAGCAGCATTTCTAACATCAAAGCAATCAGTTCTGCACACTGGAAACATAAACGGAATGTGTTCATGGTATTAGCTGAGGGAGCTTGTGAGGGAATCACTGCCGGCTACAAAGCGTATGCACCTTCTAGCAATAAACGCTTACGCCATGATTTGACACTAGGAACAAGTCCAGGAACATTCAACACATACCATGAACACAACAGCATCGAAAACGAGGTTTTTTTTTTTTTAAATGGCACTTAGCATAGTTTCCATATCCCCCTCTTCAAATGGTAGTATCCTTGTATTTAAAGTTGCATGCTCTCAAAGCTACCTTGGTAACAATTATGAGACTATTCCTTTGAATATGAAAGTTGCTACACCTGTAGCATTGCTTAGATTGAAATGAACACACATCAAAAAAAGTTTTTCATCCCCTCGATTCCGAGAGTTCCGGAACCTGTACAGAAAACTGGAATAGAGATCAACAAACATTTCCGCCCTTTTTATTACTCATGGAAACCACACATTGCATACAGCGAGACCTTCAGAGGTGGTGGTCCAGATTGCTGTACACACCGATACTCCTAATACCCAGTAGCACGTCCTCTTACATTGATGCATGACTGTATTCATTGTGGATTATTATTCACAAGTTCATCAAGGCACTGTTGGTCCAAATTGTTCCACTCCTCAAAGGCGATTCGGCGTAGGTCCCTCAGAATGGTTGGTGTGTCACGTTGTCCATAAACAGCCCTTCTCAATCTATCGTAGGAATGTTCGATAGGGTTCATGTCTGGAGAACATGCTGGCCACTCTGGTCGAGTGATGCCGTTATCCTGAAGGAAGTCAATCACAAGATGTGCACGATGGGGGGGGGGGGGGGGGGGGCGGGCGGCGGCAATTGTCCATGAAGACGAATGCCTCGCCAATATACTGCCAATATCATTGCACTATCAGTCAGAGGATGGCACTCACGTATCATAAAGACATTACGGCGCATTCCATGACCACCAGCGGCGTACGTCTGCCCTACATATTGCTACCCCAAAACAGGAGCGAATTTCCACCTTGCTGCACTCACTGAACAGTGTGTCTTAGGCGTTCAGCCTGACGGGGTTGCCTCCAAACACATCTCCGACGATTGTCTGGTTGAAGACATAAGCGACACTCATCGTTGAAGAGGTGATGCCAGTCCTGAGCGGTCCATTAGACATGTTGCTGGGTCCATGTGCATGGTGTCGTGGTGGCAAAGATGGACCTCGCCATGGACGTCGGAAATGAAGTTGGACATCGTGCAGCCTATTGCGCACAATTTGAGTCGTAATACGACGTCCTGTGGCTGCACGAAAAGCATTGTTCAAAATGGTGACGTTGCTGTCGGGGTTTCTACGAGCCGTAAGCCGTAGGTAGCGGTCATCCACTGTAGTAGTAGCCCTTGGGCGGCCTGAGCGAGGCATGTCATCGACGGTTCCTTTCTCTCTGTATCTCCTCCATGGTCTGAACAATACCGCTTTGGTTCACTCTGAGACGCCTGGACACTTCCCTTGTTGAGAGCCCTTCCTGGCACAAAGTAACAACGCGGACGCGATCGAACGGCAGTATTGACAGTTTAGGCATGGTTGAACTATAGACAACACGAGCCGTTTACCTCCTTCCGGGTGGAATGACTGGAACTGATCGGCTATCGGACCCCCTCCGTCTAATAGGCGCTACTAATGCTTGGTTGTTTACGTCTTTGGGCGGGTTTAGTGACATCTTTGAAGAAAGGGCCTGTGTTTGTGATACATTATCCACAGTCAACGTCTATCTTTCGGAGTTCTGGGAACCGGAGTGATGCAGAACTTATTATGATGTATGTAGTTTAGATGAACTTATTTTCATACAATGCGCTCCTTCTAGTTGCGAATTTTCGTTTCATGGTTCAACTACATGCAAAAAGAGGTAAAAAAACAGAACTCTGCATAAAAAATGGGAGATATACAACATTAAGATATTTACTTTGTTTAGAAAGAGAACTGTTAAACATTATTTGTACAAAAGTCTTAATTATGTGTCAATTGGTTGAAAAATGGTACACTCCAGATATCTGAGTGAGAAAAGGAAAACAGAAAGTGAACGAAATATTGCACTTACAAGTATCAGTTGCCTATAATTAAAGTGCATCTACTCACGGAAGTCCAGCAGCGAAACTTGGTAGATATGCTAATGTGTTAATGCTGAGCCGGTTTACGCTGGAAAAAAAAACTAGTCCCAATTCTGGTCACCAAGTGAGAATTTGGTGCTATACAGCATAGGCGGCAGTTAATAATAAAATAAACGTCATGGCTTTGTCATTTGTTTGACCTTTTCTATCCATGTCCCATTCCTAATCCATTATATATGGAAACAATTCTATATGTCTTCCTCGTATTCACAGTGACGGATTTGAACCTGGTGGCCAAAATTGGAACTAAGTTTTTCCAGTGTAAACGGTTGCGCATTAACACATAATATCTAACAAGTTTCGCTGCCATAAGAAAATTACTGCTCACACTGAGCCTCTGTGGATAAGCTGCACTTTAGTTGTAAGCACCTAGCAGCTGAACAGTTAATGAGAAATTGGACAGTGCTCTAACACAGAATACTCATAATATCCAACAATACATTTATTTTATCGCTGAGATTTGCTTTGTCCAATTATGAAGAAATTCCCCTAGATTTACATGGTCCTATTGGTATAAAAAATGAAAACTAATCTGTATCATATAGTGATAATGTTAATAGGAGATACTCAGTGACTAATAGCTAAGATTACGCAGTGTTGGGCAATATGTTGCCACACGATTGAGAAAGGAGAAATAAACTGGAGCTCCGAGAGCGTTCTGAGTAGCATCCCTGGTGACACGGTCTTAAATCATCCACGTACGATGGAAGGCTGTGGTTGGCCCACAACACAATGAAACAGTTTCCTAGCCTGTGTCAAGGTAACAAAGCGGAAGTCGGAAGGAATTGTGGAGGTGAGTATATGCGTGTTGGGCGTAGAACCTGCTGATCACGATAGAATGTGCGTTATCATTTACATTGTGGCACTGTTTAGAGTTCGTTAAATGTAACTGTCATTGTTTTGGCACGATACGCGAGTGTAAGGTCCTTGTAATCAGACTACAGTGCAGATGGATTATGAGTGATAATCTAAAAGTGTTTTATAAACCACAGCAAAGGAAATTACTAGAATTAAAAACGGCATCCCTTCAAAAAACTTGAGCCTATCATTCGACTACTAATTCCCGTCAGACTTCACATCATTCTACACCGGTACAGCTATTCATTTAGATCCTTAGTCTAGTGAATCCACGACCAGTACTTCTTCCGTGAAAAACCCAACTCGGTGGATTTCAGGTGACTAGGGGGAGATAAGACGGACGTGCGTGTCTCCACCAGCAACCGCGCAAAGTTCAGTAGATGTATCACAAGTAGGTTCTGTGACCGATCTTGCTTTCGCAAGGGGAATGTTGAAAACACTTACCTCTATTGTATTCAAAGTATACCCAGAGAGACTGGGCTGAACTTGATTGTGGTGTGATACTCGCTACTAGAGAAGAGGAAAGGATGCCTTCAAGATTTCCCTGATGACTGTGTGATGAATGCCTCAGCGACGAATGGTTTATTTGGGTAATATGATCCATTCACTGATCTATCCATTCGTGGAGAATATCCTGCGGCTGCATTGGACTGGTCGTATGGTGCCCAATTATTCTTACTAAATATCCAAGTGAGTTCGAAACTGCCGTACACTGTCCTGATTGATGGATCCAGGTTAGCAATTGGCCATTGGAGTACCAGTCATCGACAATTTCCCATTGAGAAGTGAGTGTGATGGCTGGAGAGGATGTTCGAAGATCTATAGTGTGGCATGAAATCATGCCATTGCTGGAGCTCGTATTCCGTCTCGTGTAGACAAGACATCTGGGTACATTCTGAGGATCTGTATAGCAAGGTTCTAACTCTTGATCTACACTCTCCAATCTACATCTACATCTACATCTACATGACTACTCTGCAATTCACATTTAAGTGCTTGGCAGAGGGTTCATCGAACCACAATCATACTATCTCTCTACTATTCCACTCCCGAACAGCGAGCGGGAAAAACGAACACCTAAACCTTTCTGTTCGAGCTCTGATTTCTCTTATTTTATTTTGATGATCATTCCTACCTATGTAGGTTGGGCTCAACAAAATATTTTCGCATTCGGAAGAGAAAGTTGGTGACTGAAATTTCGTAAAAAGGTCTCGCCGCGACGAAAAACGTCTATGCTGTAATGACTTCCATCCCAACTCGTGTATCATATCTGCCACACTCTCTCCCCTATAACGCGATAATACAAAACGAGCTGCCCTTCTTTGCACCCTCTCGATGTCCTCCGTCAATCCCACCTGGTAAGGATCCCACACCGCGCAGCAATATTCTAACAGAGGACGAACGAGTGTAGTGTAAGCTGTCTCTTTAGTGGACTTGTTGCATCTTCTAAGTGTCCTGCCAATGAAACGCAACCTTTGGCTCGCCTTCCCGACAATATTATCTATGTGGTCCTTCCAACTGAAGTTGTTTGTAATTTTAACACCCAGGTACTTAGTTGAATTGACAGCCTTGAGAATTGTACTATTTATCGAGTAATCGAATTCCAACGGATTTCTTTTGGAACTCATGTGGATCATCTCACACTTTTCGTTATTTAGCGTCAACTGCCACCTGACACACCATACAGCAATCTTTTCTAAATCGCTTTGCAGCTGATACTGGTCTTCGGATGACCTTACTAGACGGTAAATTACAGCATCATCTGCGAACAACCTAAGAGAACTGCTCAGATTGTCACCCAGGTCATTTATATAGATCAGGAACAGTAGAGGTCCCAGGACGCTTCCTTGGGGAACACCTGATATCACTTCAGTTTTACTCGATGATTTGCCGTCTATTACTACGAACTGTGACCTTCCTGACAGGAAATCACGAATCCAGTCGCACAACTGAGACGATACCCCATAGCTCCGCAGCTTGATTAGAAGTCGCTTGTGAGGAACTGTGTCAAAAGCTTTCCGGAAATCTAGAAATACGGAATCAACTTGAGATCCCCTGTCGATAGCGGCCATTACTTCGTGCGAATAAAGAGCTAGCTGCGTTGCACAAGAGCGATGTTTTCTGAAGCCATGCTGATTACGTGTCAATAGATCGTTCCCTTCGAGGTGATTCATAATGTTTGAATACAGTATATGCTCCAAAACCCTACTGCAAACCGACGTCAATGATATAGGTCTGTAGTTAAATGGATTACTCCTACTACCCTTCTTGAACACTGGTGCGACCTGCGCAATTTTCCAATCTGTAGGTACAGATCTATCGGTGAGCGAGCGGTTGTATATGAGTGCTAAGTAGGGAGCTATAGTATCAGCGTAATCTGAAAGGAACCTAATCGGTATACAATCTGGACCTGAAGACTTGCCCGTATCAAGCGATTTGAGTTGCTTCGCAACCCCTAAGGTATCTACTTCTAAGAAACTCATGCTAGCAGATGTTCGTGTTTCAAATTCTGGAATATTCCATTCGTCTTCCCTGGTGAAGGAATTTCGGAAAACTGCGTTCAATAACTCCGCTTTAGCGGCGCAGTCGTCGATAACAGTACCATCGGCACTGCGCAGCGAAGGTATTGACTGCGTCTTGCCGCTTGTGTACTTTACATACGACCAGAATTTCTTCGGATTTTCTACCAAATTTCGAGACAATGTTTCGTTGTGGAACCTATTAAAGGCATCTCGCATTGAAGTACGTGCCAAATTTCGCGCGTCTGTAAATTTTAGCCCATCTTCAGGATTTCGCGTTCTTCTGAACTTCGCATGCTTTTTCCGTTGCCTCTGCAACAGCGTTCGGACCTTTTTTGTGTACCACGGGGGATCCGTTCCATCTCTTACCAATTTATGAGGTATGAATATCTCAATTGCTGTTGCTACTATATCTTTGAATTTGAGCCACATCTCGTCTACATTCGCATAGTCAGTTCGGAAGGAATGGAAATTGTCTTTTAGGAAGGCTTCTAGTGGTACTTTATCCGCTTTTTTAAATAAAATTATTTTGCGTTTGTTTCTGATGGATTTGGAAGAAATGGTATTGAGCCTAGCTACAATGACCTTGTGATCACTAATCCCTGTATCAGTCATGATGCTCTCTATCAGCTCTGGATTGTTTGTGGCCAAGAGGTCAAGTGTGTTTTCGCAACCATTTACAATTCGCGTGGGTTCGTGGACTAACTGCTCGAAATAATTTTCGGAGAATGCATTTAGGACAATCTCGGAAGACGTTTTGTGCCTACCACCGGTTTTGAACAAGTATTTTTGCCAACATACCGAGGGTAGGTTGAAGTCCCCACCAACTATAACCGTATGAGTGGGGTATTTATTTGTTACGAGACTCAAACTTTCTCTGAACTGTTCCGCAACTGTATCATCGGAGTCTGGGGGTCGGTAGAAGGAGCCAATTATTAACTTAATTCGGCTGTTAAGTATAACCTCCACCCACACCAATTCGCACAGAGTATCTACTTCGACTTCACTACAAGATAAACCACTACTGACAGACACCAACACTCCACCACCAATTCTGCCTAATCTATCTTTCCTGAACACCGTCTGAGACTTCGTAAAAATTTCTGCAGAACTTATTTCAGGCTTTAGCCAGCTTTCTGTACCTATAACGATATCAGCTTCTGTGCTTTCTATTAGCGCTTGAAGCTCAGGGACTTTTCCAGCGCAACTACAACAATTTACAACTATAATTCCGACTGTTCCTTGATCCAAGCACGTCCTGTAATTGCCAAGCACCCTTTGACATTGCAGCCCATCCCGCACTTTCCCGAGGCCTTCTAACCTAAAAAACCGCCCAGTCCACGCCACACAGCCTCCGCTACCCGTGTAGCCGCCAGCTGAGTGTAGTGAACTCCTGACCTATTCAGCGGAACCCGAAACCCCACCACCCTATGGCGCAAGTCAAGGAATCTGCAGCCAATACGGTCGCAAAACCGTCTGAGCCTCTGATTCAGACCCTCCACCCGGCTCTGCACCAAAGGTCCGCAGTCGGTTCTGTCAACGATGCTGCAGATGGTGAGCTCTGCCTTCATCTCGTAAGCAAGACCGGCAGCCTTCACCAAATCAGATAGCCGCTGGAATCCAGAGAGAATTTCCTCAGATCCAAAGCGACACTCAGATCCAATCACATTAAAGAATCACCATTTTTTTGCAGTGTGGACTGTAGTGTCGCAGAATAGTAAAGAGTTGGAAATGTGGAATATTGTCAAAGTTTCGTTGCCTATGCCGAGAACCAGAGGCAGTACGTTAACCAAAAGGTAAGAGGATTGCACATGTATCGGAATGTGTCGTCAAGGACGGGCAATGGCCTGGTTACACACAACAGGCGAGAGAGAATTGCTTAGCACGCGGGTTTGTGTTAGACGGAGACTTTCGTAGAGTGCAAGACAGCTGTATTGCATTTCACAACTTCGCAACAACACGTAACTCTGTCGCAAGAACACGTAATGGGCGAGTACGACAGATGAATCAGTACTATAAGTGGAACGAATGCGTTCATTACAAACGAGCATGACGTCAGGACGTCGCTCGTGCTTCCCTTAAATACGCCAGCTTTGATAGCAACAATACACTCGCAGTTAGATGTGTACTGGGTCGTTGCGAAGCGCTCAGCTCTGTGATCGACATGTTAGTCTTTATTAAGGAGATTTTGCAGTAAGGACGGCCTATCCAACAGCAGACGTGAGGGGACAGTACCAGCTCTGGTCCGCTCTGCTGCCGCTGTCAATCATCGACCCAGGATTAGCAGACGTCGCGGCAGACTCGGCCGTCGCCAATGCTGACCACATCAGGGAGCTGTTGTCGAGATCGTGCGGGGCCTAGGCCCTGCGCATCCGCTGTCACAAGCAGGTGAGCCGACGACGCTGGGGGACTGCAGCCCGTTCCGCCCGGCCACCGCGGGCGAGCCACCAGGAGGAGCAGGGAAGAAGACGGGGTGGGATAGAAAACACTCTACACTACGAGAACGCCTCTCGTACCGACAGTGCCGGGACTCCAACCCGGAGCCACCTGCTGTCCGCAGGCGAGCCGGCTGCTCAACCGGGCGCCGCCAGCCACGCGCGGCCTAAGTAAGGGCGTTCCTCCGCTACGTCACAGCACGCGGCGCTGGGCTAGCAAGACTGTGCGGTCCGGAGCTGGTGTCATCGCTACGAGTCAGCGAGGATCCGGGGAAGGTCGTTGATATCACCAAGCCACATTGTACTCGGCAGGAATAAAGGTGTTATGAATTAATGTTTCTTTGGCGTTTCTGACGCTTCTACAGCCATTTCCTAGTATCCTGACAGCTGGAGAGGTCACCGCTCGACCATCCAGTCGACCTTAGGCGACCGGGACCACCGGGGTGCCTACAGGACCACTGTGAGACGTGTAGGAGGAGAGTCAATGATGTTCTGGAAGATACCGACAGGAATGTGGAGAAGTTCAAGTGCTGTGGCCAACTGCGGTAAGTTTCTCAGTTGAGGATCCATGGCGCATACAGCGAGACGAGCGATTGGGTTTTAATCCTGTGAGGCTGGTGACCAGGAGAGCACAGTAAACTCATCCTGGTGGTCTACGAGCCGCATATGTATACTGTAAGTTGTGTGACATGTTGGATTGTCCTGCTCATACATGCCATCATGCTAAGGAAAAATAGACTGCATATAAGGTGGACATGGTCCGCAAGGATAGCTGCTTGTGTTGATCCTTCCAGAATGACGAGATCACCCTTGGAATGCCACGAAAATCAAAAACAATAACACTCCCTCATCCGGGCTGGAACATTCTAACGATTGTTTCAGTATGATTGCTTTCAGACGATTCACGCCTTATGCACCAACAACCATCTGTCTGATGGAGCATAAAAGTGTTTCATCTGAAAAGGCCACCAATCGCAACTGAGTGGAGGTCAAATTGCGGTGCAAATTTGAGCTTTCGTCGTCAATGAACAGCAGTCGGTATGGATGCACGAACCAGGAACCAGATGCCTTCTGCGGTGGCCCATACGTAGCAACGTTTGCTGAACAGTCATTCGGGAGACAATACTGGTTCCTTCTCGTTTCATCTGGGCTGTCAGTTGCTCAACAGTCTAATAGCTCGAACTCATCTCTGCAGCAGTCATTCACCCCTGTCATCTGTGGCCTGTGGTTCACCGCAGTTGGCTTGTCACCAGTTTTAAATAGCACCACTTTGCCATGCACAGCATACTTTACCACAGCGGCGTGCGAACATTGTATGTCGCACGTTAGCGGTTTGCAATGGCGATGGTCACATTAATGTGACTGGACCCTGAACTATATATCTTCAATAGAGGGCAGTCGCATATGGCGTATACTTATGGTTTCTGAGGGTGATAATTAATGACAAAACCGATCGCGATTAAAAGAGTGGTACTGCGATTGTGTCTCAAATACAGGGTGTACCACATAAAACTGGTACACCCCACGCCCAAGATTCAAGTAACTATGAACTAACAGGTAACAGATAATTGTAACTGATGGATGAACACACAGCTGCACTCAACTTTCCGATAAAATGCGATGTTGCCACTTCACACGTACTTTGACTAGAGAGGATTAACCGGTACGTGAGGTGTACCGGTTTTATGTTGGACGCCCTGTATAAACATTTGAATAGTGAATGTCGATCACATTTCTCATTGAACAGAATGCTGTAGAAAAAAACGTAATTGTTGCATGACCGAATACCACGAGAGGCGTTCAATAAGTAATGCAATTCATTTATTGTTCAGGCAATTTGGTTGGTTGAAAAAGTGCGAAATTTGTTGTGACACACAGTGAAATATTTAAGATTCGAACCCAATACTGTCATAAAGTTACGACATGTGGCGGTGCTATACATAGCCTTCAAAATGGCGTCTGTAATGGAGGTTCGTTCCAAGCAGAAAGCTGCCATTGAGTTTCTTTTGGCGGGAAACCAGAGCATCGCAGATATTCATAGGCGCTTGCAGAACGTCAGCGGAGACCAGGCAATGAACAAAAGCGCAAGTGCGTCGTTGGGCGATGCGTCGGCCATCATTGCATCAAGGTCGTTAAAGCCTGATCTCCCCTGTGTTGACCGACCGCGCACACGGCTGTGACTCTTGCAATGTACCGAGTGAGGTGGCGCCATGGTTAGCACACTGGACTCGCATTCGGGAGGAGGACGGTTCAAACCCGCGTCCGCCCATCTTGATATAGGTTTTCCATACTTTCCCTAAATCGCTGCAGGTAAATGCCAGGGTGGTTCCTTTGAAAGGGCACGGTCGACTTCCTTCCCCGTCCTTCCCCAATCCGAAGGGACTGACGACCTGGTTGGTTGTCACCTCCACCGAATCAACCAACCAACAAACCTTGCAATGCTGGAAAGTGCGGACACTCTCACTGAGATGATGGCAGGACCTCAATTAAACACCTCGTTGCTCAACTGGACATATCTTGGCAGTGATGACAGACTCATCCAGCATTTGGATAAACAGATGTACGAGGGTGAGTCAAATGAAAACCTTAAATTTTTTTTTAATATTATTCATTGTGCAGAAGTGGTGCAAAGCTGTATCGCTTTTCAACATAATCTCCCCCACCCTCAATCCAAGTCCTCCAGCGCCTACAAAGTGTATAAATTCCCTTAGAAAAAATTCTTTCGGTAGTCCGCGCATCCACTCATGCACCGCGTGGCGTACCTCTTCATCAGAACGGTACTTCTTTCCTCCCATTGCGTCTTCGAGTGGTCCAGACGTATGGAAATGACTTGAGGTAAGGTCTGGTGAGTATGGTGCATGAGGAAGACTCTCAAATTGCACGTCTGTGATTGTTGCAACTGTTGTACGGGCAGTGTGGGGCCTTGTATTGTCATGTTGCAAAAGGACCCCTGCTGACAGCAATCCACGTCGCTTTCATTTGATTGCAGGCCGCAGATGATTTTTTAGGACATCTGTGTATGATGCACTGGTGACAGTGGTCCCTCTAGGCATGCAATGCTCCAAAATGACGCCTTTTTCGTCTCAAAAGAGAGTCAGCATAACCTTCCCTGCTGATGGTTCTGTTCTTTGGTTTTGGTGATGAGGAATGGCGCAATTGCTTGCTCGCTCTCTTCGTTTCAGGTTGGTGGAAGTGAACCCAGGTTTCGTCCCCAGTAACGATTCTTGCAAGGAAGCCATCACTTTCTCTTTCAAAGCTCCGAAGAAGTTCTTCACAAGCATCAACATGTCGTTCTCTCATTTCAGGAGTCAGCTGCCGTGGCACCCATCTTGATCTTGCAGACACTTTGGGAAATTGGAGCAGATCATGCACAATGTGGTGTGCTGACCCATGACCATTTGCGAACTTCCTACTCCATTCGTAGACTTGCTGCTGTGACAGACATGCATCAGCGTACTGAACCTTAATTCGTCGAAGAATTTCAATAGGGTTCATACCTTCTCTACGCAAAAACCGAATAACAAAACGCTGTTCTTCCCTGGTGCAAATCGCAAGCGGGGCGGCATCTTTATACTGATACTGCGACGGTATGTGAGCATCTGCACTATGCTGCCACCTATAGGCCGTTCTGCACGTTATTTGTAGCACGCTTCCCAACTTACAGGATAAGGGCGCGAAATTTCGATTTGTTATTGCAAATTTAAGGTTTTCATTTGACTCACCCTCATATGTGCCCGCTGGTTTCTTTCCACCTAACAGAAGACTACAAAGAGCAGCGAAAGACGATCAGCGCGCAATTTCTTGTGCGTTATGAAGCTCATCGTGACAGGCGATGAAAAATGGCTTCATCTCTTTGAACTGGAAATGAAATGGCCATCCACGGAGTGGTGCCACGTCACCTCTCCTCCGCAGAAGTAGTTCAAAGCCTCACGCCCAGCCGGTAAAGTCACGGCGTCGGTCTTCTGGGATTCTGAAGGCCTTATTCCGTTTGGTGTCCTCCCTCATGGAGCAACGATCAGCTCTGAAGTGTCTTGTGCTACTCTTCGGAAACTGAAGAAATGACTTCAGCACGTTCGTCACCAGAAAAGAGTAGACATACCTCTCTTTCTGCATGGCAACGCAAGACCTCAGACAAATCTGCGCACTTGAGAGGAGCTCACAAAACTTCACTCGACCGTTCTTCCTCATCCAATCTACAGCCCAGATGTCACACTTTCCTTCTGCCGTCTGTCGGCCCAATAAAGGACGCACTTCGCGCGAAGCGGTACGCGGGTGATGAGCAGGTTGTTGATGCACTAACGGCGACCTGTAGAGTGACACCATGCAAGCCCTTTCAGTAAGCTGGCGTAAGGCAGTCGCATTGAACGGAGATTATATTGGAAAATAGAGATTTTCAGCCAATAGTGTGGCAAATAATACAGTATAGTGGAAATCTGAACAAAACCAACCTGCTTTAAGGAAAAAGGTTTTTGTGTTACTTATTGAACGCCCCTTGTATAGTTAGCGTATACGATATGGGGATACTAACCGTGAATGCTAGCAAGCATGAGGCAAGGAGGAGAACAATATGTGTAGTGATGTGGCAATTCCCCATTTTGCTCTCTCCCAACTGTGTGTTCCATTGTGGTGGAGGTTATGGCCGAGTAGAAATAGGGCATCATGATATTTAAAAGCGGTTTTCTGAGAATACAGTTCGTACGCATGTACCTGTAACCCACTTAGGTTTCACTGTTTAACGAGAACCATTTTATTGGCAAAGCTTTATTTTACCGTTTGCTTTATCTAGAGTGTGAATCGCATCGGACGTAACACCTCTATTGTTTTGTGAACGGTGGTAAAAATAAATTGAAGAGCCAAAGGAACTAGTTCACGTGCCTAATATCGTGTAGGGTCCCCACGACCACGCAGAAGTGCCGCAATACGACGTGGCGTGGACTGGACTGATGTCTGAAGTAGTGCTGAAGGGAACTGACACATGAATTTCTGCAGGGCTGTCCAAAAATCTTTTCTGAAGAGCATGTTCCAACGCATCTCAGCAAGGTTCAAGAGTGTTCATGTCTGGTGAGATTGGTGACCAGCGGAAGTGTTTAAGTTCAGAAGTGTACCTGGAGCCACTCTGTAGCAATTCTAGACGTGTGAGGTGTTGCATTGTCCTGCTGAAATCGCCCAAGTCCGTCGAAATGCACAAGGACATGAATGGATGCAGGTGATCAAAAAGGATGCTTACATACGTATCACCTGTCAGAATCGTATCTACACTCATGCTCATAAATTAAGGATGATTTCAGAATGTGGTGCCACACAACGTGGCACTACACAAAACTGACACTAATAGCATAGGCACATAGGGAACACACATGACACAGATCTGTAAGTCCATTGTATTGGTAATAAGTCCCGAAACACATGGTGCTACAAAACGCAACTGTTTCCTGCACATGTACCCCGACATCAATATGGGATATGATCACCATGCACACATAAACAGGCCGAACAATGGGGTGGCATACTCTGGATCAGGTGGTCGAGTAGCTGTTGGGGTATAACCTCCCATTCTTGCACGAGTGCCTGAAGTGTCCTTGGGGTCTGAAGACGTGTAGCGATACGTCGACCGTGAGCATCCCAGATGTGCGCGATGGGTTTGGATCTGGAGAATTGTCAGGCCACTCCCTTCAACTGATATCTTCTGTTTCAAGGTACTCCTCCACGATGGCAGCTCGGTGGGGCCGTGCATTATCATGCATCAGGAGGAAGGTGGGACCCACTGCACCCCTGAAAAGGCGGACATACTGGTGCAAAATGACGTCCCGATACACCTGACCCGTTATAGTTACTCTGCCAAATACATGCAGGGGAGTACGTGCACCAATCGTAATCCCACCCCACACCATCAAACCACCCCAGCATAAAGGTCCCTTTCAAGGGCATTAAGGGGCATGGTTCAAATGGCTCTGAGCACTATGGGATTTAACTTCTGAGGTCATCAGTCCCCTAGAACTTAGAACTACGTAAACCTAACTAACCTAAGGACATCACACACATCCATGCCCGAGGCAGAATTCGAACCTGCGACTGTAGTGGTCGCGCGGTTCCAGACTGTAGCGCCTAGAACCGCTCGGCCACCCCGGCCGGCCATTAAGGGGTAGGTGTCTGGTTCCTGCTTCACGCCACACAAAAAATGAAAACCCGGCGAGAATCACTGTTCAGACTATACCTGGACTCGTCCGTGAACATAACCTTGGACCACTGTTCCAATGACCATGTACTGTTTTCTTGATACCAGGCTTTACGGGATCTCCTGTGACCAGGAGTCAGTGGAATGCACCTTGCAGGTGTCCAGGCAAATAAACCATGTCTGTTCAGTTGTTTGTAGACTGTGTGTCTGGAGAAAACTGTTCCAGTGGCTGCGGTAAGTTCCCGAGCAAGGCTACCTGCGGTACGCCGTGGCCGTTGCGAGCACTGATGTTGAGATATCGTTCTTCTTGTGGTGTTGTACACTGTGAACGTCCGTAATGTAGCGCCTGGACACATTACTTGTCTCCTGGAATAGTTACCATAATCATGAGATTATACTTTGTGGCGCACAGAGGGCCCATGCTACGACCCGATGTGTTTGACCAGCCTCGAGCCGCCTTAGTATTCTACCCCTCATAACGTCATCAATATGTGTTCTTTGAGCCCTTTTAAACTCACAGTCACCATTAGAACGTCTGAAAACTTCTGCACATTTACTCGCTGCACTGTACTCTGGCATGCACCAACACACCTATGAGTGTGTGGACTGCTACCAGCGCCATCGTGCGACGACCGCAGGTCAAACGCGCCGCATGATCATACCCTGAGGTGATTTAACCCCGAAAACCGCCCACCAGAGCGTTGTTTCACCATGCATCATCATTATCCTTAATTTATGAGCATGAATGTAGATGTATTATGGGTTACGTATCACTCTAAATGCACACTCCGAGCACCATTACAGAGCGTCTACCAGCTTGAACAGTTCTCTGCTGACATGCAGGATCCATGGATTCATGACATTGTCTCCACAGCTGTACAAGTCCATTCGCTCGATACAATTTGAAACGAGACTCTTCAGACCAAGCAACATGTTTCCAGCCATCAACCAATGTCGGCGTTGACGGGCCCAGGCGAGGTGCTGTCATCAAGGGAAAACGAGTGAGCCTCCCGCTCTGAAAGCCCATATCGATGGTGTTTCGTTGAATGGTTCACACGCTGAAACTTGTTGATGGTCACACTGAAATCTGCAGCAATTTGCGGAGGAGTTGCACTTCTGTTACGTTGAATGATTCTCTTCAGTCGCTG
The DNA here is from genome assembly GCF_023897955.1 of Schistocerca gregaria. Taxonomy (NCBI): domain Eukaryota; kingdom Metazoa; phylum Arthropoda; class Insecta; order Orthoptera; family Acrididae; genus Schistocerca; species Schistocerca gregaria. The sequence continues at coordinate 97,127,538 of NC_064924.1, forward strand.
TTGGTCCCGTTCTTGCAGAATTTTCTTCTGGCTGCACCCATGTCGGAGGTTTGATGTTTTATCGAATTCCTGATATTCAGGGTACACTCGTGAAATGGTCATAGGGGAAAACCCCCACTTCATCGCTACCTCGGACATGCTGTGTCCCATCGTTCGTGCGCAGCCTATAACGCCACGTTCAAAGTCATTTAATCTTAAAAACCTGCCATTGCAGCAGCAGTAACCGATCTAACAACTGCGCCAGACACTTGTCTTATATGCACGTTGCCAACCACAACGCCGTATTCAGCCCTAATATATATTTATGTATTTGAATACGGTTGCCTATACCAGTTTCTTTGGCCCTTCAGTGTAAATAGAAAGTTTTCGACGAATTGTAGTACGCAGATGGACACGAGATATTGTTGAGTGGTTCATATTCTTAACTCTTGCATCAGTTGAGATAACGAAGCGGGTAAGCATCTTAAACGGAGTGATTCACTTCTTAACAGCCTCAGAAAGCTTTCGGAAAGACGAGTACAACGATACAACGCTTTTTAGTGATATCTAAACTTTTTGCAGAAGTATCCAAGAAATGTGCTATATTTGAAGGACAAGAAAGCCGAAAACGGCTGTAGTGGTAAACAACACGGTGTCGTTGCGTGCCAGGTTCTTTCATTGTATGCAGCAAGAATATAGGCCTACATGAGTAGTTCGCTGCTGTGGTATAGTGCAAAAGCTACTAGTGATGGTGGAACGAAAGCGTTACGAATGTATATAACACCAAATGGCAACGGCGTATATCTACTTTTAAACAGTTTTTCATCTCCATTTTCCAGTCACCCCGTTTTTTGTCTATTGCCTTCCATGATGTTCCCCCTTTTTTATATCTATGTTCACCATATTTTCTGCTTTGTTATTTTTAAATGTCTTCTATCGTTTGTTCTATGTCTTTCGGCTGAAGAGCAGCGCATATGCTCCTGCCAGCCCGCCCCGATGGGGAATTGAAATACACTCCTGGAAATTGAAATAAGAACACCGTGAATTCATTGTCAAAGGAAGGGAAACTTTATTGACACATTCCTGGGGTAAGATACATCACATGATCACACTGACAGAACCACAGGCACATAGACACAGGCAACAGAGCACTAGTACAGTGTATATCCACATTTCGCAGCAATGCAGGCTGCTATTCTCCCATGGAGACGATCGTAGAGATGCTGGATGTAGTCCTGTGGAACGGCTTGCCATGCCATTTCCACCTGGCGCCTCAGTTTGACCGGCGTTCGTGCAGACCGCGTGAGACGACGCTTCATCCAGTCCCAAACATGCTCAATGGGGGACAGATCCGGAGATCTTGCTGGTCAGGGTAGTTGACTTACACCTTCTAGAGCACGTTGGGTGGCACGGGATACATGCGGACGTGCATTGTCCTGTTGGAACAGCAAGTTCCCTTGCCGGTCTAGGAATGGTAGAACGATGGGTTCGATGACGGTTTGGATGTACCGTGCACTATTCAGTGTCCCCTCGACGATCACCAGAGGTGTACGGCCAGTGTAGGAGATCGCTCCCCACACCATGATGCCGGGTGTTGGCCATGTGTGCCTCGGTCGTATGCAGTCCTGATTGTGGCGCTCACCTGCACGGCGCCAAACACGCATACGACCATCATTGGCACCAAGGCAGAAGCGACTCTCATCGCTGAAGACGACACGTCTCCATTCGTCCCTCCATTCACGCCTGCCGCGACACCACTGGAGGCGGGCTGCACGATGTTGGTGCGTGAGCGGAAGACGGCCTAACGGTGTGCGGGACTGTAGCCCAGCTTCATGGAGACGGTTGCGAATGGTCCTCGCCGATACCCCAGGAGCAACAGTGTCCCTAATTTGCTGGGAAGTGGCGGTGCGGTCCCCTACGGCACTGCGTAGGATCCTACGGTCTTGGCGTGCATCCGTGCGTCGCTGCGGTCCGGTCCCAGGTCGACGGGCACGTGCACCTTCCGCCGACCACTGGCGACAACATCGATGTACTGTGGAGACCTCACGCCTCACGTATTGAGCAATTCGGCGGTACGTCCACCCGGCCTCCCGCATGCCCACTATACGCCCTCGCTCAAAGTCCGTCAACTGCACATACGGTTCACGTCCACGCTGTCGCGGCATGCTACCAGTGTTAAAGACTGCGATGGAGCTCCGTATGCCACGGCAAACTGGCTGACACCGACGGCGGCGGTGCACAAATGCTGCGCAGCTAGCGCCATTCGACGGTCAACACCGCGGTTCCTGGTGTGTCCGCTGTGCCGTGCGTGTGATCATTGCTTGTACAGCCCTCTCGCAGTGTCCAGAGCAAGTATGGTGGGTCTGACACACCGGTGTCAATGTGTTCTTTTTTCCATTTCCAGGAGTGTACAATGAAGAAATAAAAAAAAACGGCGTATAACTTTGTGAGCTTGTATAAAGTAGACATGGCTTAAAGCCAAAACATCTTCCTTCGATACTGGCCTAAGGTCGAAATTGCAATAGTGGAAATAAAAAGTTTAAGTCACTGGTGTAAATACGAAGTCTTTCATAAAGATACAACTTATTTCCACTTGGCTCTAATTTATGTGACGTAGTTTCAGGGTGAGCTACGATCGTTCTAAATGGAACTACACTGCCTGAATTAAAAAAAAGTGAAGCACCGAAAAGACATTGTCGATGCCAGTGTAACTTCGTAAACAATCACATCATTGGCGGATATGTAAATGATTAGAGAAGCAACTCTCCGTGACAAGTAGAACGTTCATCAGAGTGCGTTAGTGTTGTTCGTGATTACTGCTTTTTTCCAGTGGGCAAGCGTATGAACAGCGTCAGATGTCGAGTGGTCACCGTGAAGGAGCTGGATATGCCACTTACTCGTGTGAGTCAGTGTTATCAGAACCTGACGCAGTTTGAAAGGCGCTCACTGTGAGACTCCATTTATCCAGATGATCGAAACATACTGATGAGGCAGTCAGATGTCATAGTGGCCCAATGTTCTGACATCGTGGGAACGTAAGGGCAGGTTCCTGTCAGCTGCATCTGACCACCACAGTGGAGGAACGGCATACTGTGCCACTAGCACATCGTAACGCCTTCACGACTGCACCTGCCACACGAAAACAAGTAATGGGCTCCCTACAACGTTCTGTGAGATCCTACACTACTGGTCGGAGACTAATAACAGCTAGACTAGTAAATTGCGGTCCCATGTATAGGTTGCCGTTTACGCTGCAAGACAAATGACTGCGTTTGGAGTGGGGCCGAGATCTGGAAGCAAGGACTGCTGGTGAATGAAACCGCGCGGGGTAGCCGTATGGTCTCAGACGCCTTGCCACGCTTCGCGCGGCTTCCCACATCGGAGGTTCGAGTCCTGCCTCGGGCACGGTTGTGTGTGTTGTCCTTAGCGTTAAATTAGTTAGATTATGTAGTGTGCAAGCCTAGGAGCCGATGACCTCAGCAGTTTGGTCCCATAGGAACTTACCACAAAGTGCTTGGGAATTGAAAAGCAGCTACAATCGCTTAGTAATGGAAAGGCGTCAGGACCAGATGAGATAACTATAAGATTCTATAAAGATTATGCGAAAGAACTTGCTCCCCTTCTAGCAGTAATTTATCGTAGATCGCTTGAACAACGAAAGGTACCTAGCGTCTGGTAAAAAGCGCAGGTCATTGCCGTTTTTAAGAAAGGTCGTAAGACAGATCCACTCAGTTACAGTCCTATACCGTTGACGTCAATCCGTTGTAGAATTATGGAACATGTTTTATGCTCAAGAATCTGCATCTACATCTACTTCCACACTCCGCAAGCCACCTGACTGTGTGTGGCGGAGGTTACCTTGAGTACCTCTATCGGTTCCCCCTTCTATTCCAGTCTCGTATTGTTCGTGGAAAGAAGAATTGTCGGTATGCCTCTGTGTCGGCCCTAATCTCTCTGATTTTATCCTCATGGGTTCTTCGCGAGATATAAGTAGGAGGGAGCAGTATACTGCTTGACTCTTCAGTGAAGGTATGTTCTCGAAACTTCAACAAAAGCCCGTACCGAGCTATGAGCGTCTCTCCTGCAGAGCCTTCCACCAGAGTTTATCTATCATCTCCGTAACGCTTTCGCGATTACTAAATGATCCTGTAACGAAGCGCGCTGCTCTCCGTTGGATCTTCTCTCTCTCTTCTATCAACCCTATCTGGTACGAATCCCATACCTTTGAGCAGTATTCAAGCAGCGGGCGAACAAGCGTACTGTAACCTACTTCCTTTGTTTTCGGATTGCATTTCCTTAGGATTCTTCCAATGAATCTGTCTGGCATCTGCTTTACCGACGATCAACTTTATATGATCATTCCATTTTAAATCACTCCTAATGCGTACTCCCAGATAATTTATGGCATTAACTGCTTCCAGTTGCTGACCTGCTATATTGTAGCTAAATGATAACGGATATTTCTTTCTATGCATTCGCAGCACATTACACTTGTCTACATTGAATTATGACGTTTTTGGAAAATGAACATCTCCGCAAACAGAGACACTGCGAAACTCAGTTCGCTCTGTTCCTCCATGAGATCCACAGCGCGGTGACAACGGCGCCCAGGTTCCTTGATTTCAGTAAGGAATTTTACACGATCCTGCATTGCTGTTTAATGAAAAAAAATACGAGCTTACGGAGTATCGGAGCACACTTGCGATTGGATTCAATGTGTTTTTTACAGACAGAACTCAACAGGTCGCTCTTAACGGAACTAAATCGACAGATGTAAAGGTAATATCCGGAGTACCACAGGGAAGTGTGATAGCACCGTTGCTGTTTACAATGTATGTAAATGATCTAGTAGAAAGCGTCGGATGTTCTTCAAGACTATTCGCAGATGATACAGTTGTCTCTACTAAGGGAGCAACGCCAGAAGTTAGTGAGAATTTGCAGAACGACTAGTTGAGAATTGGTGAATGGTGCAGGCTCCGGCAGTTGACCCTGGACGTAAATAAATGTAACATATTGCGCACACATTGTACAGCTACACTATTGACGACAAACAGTTAGAGACAGCGTCTGCCATAAAATATCTAGGCGTAACTATCCAGAGCGACCTTAAGTGGAATGACCATCTAAAACAGATAGTGGGAAAAGTAGACACCAGACTCAGATTCATCGAAAGTATCTTAAGGAAATGTAACTCATCCACGAAATAAGTGGCTTATAAGGCGCTTGTTTGTCCGTTTCTTCAGTATTGTTCATCCGTCTGGGATCCTTATCAGATAGAGCTGATGGAAGAGATAGAGAAGATCCAACGAAGAGCGTCGTGTTTCGTCACGGTATCGTTTAGGTAGTGAGAGAGCGTTACGGAGATGCTAAAAAAACTCCACTGGCACACGTCACAAGAGAAGCTTTGTGCATCACGAAGAGATTTACTATTGAAATTTCGGGACAGCACTTTTCAGGAGGATATTTCCCTGCCACATACGTCTCGCGTATTGACCACGAGGAGAAAATTCGAGAAATTAGAGCCAATACGGAGGCTTACCGACAATCGTTCTTTCCACGCACTATTCGCGAGTGGAACAGGGTTGGAGGGATCAGATAATGGTACCGAAAGTACCCTCCGCCATACATCATTAGGTGGCTTGAGGAGTATGTTGTAGATGTAGATAGGTACAAATTTAAGTCACAGCTGCTAGTGACTGATGGATCTCTGACGGCACAAATGTATGTCACGGACATCCTGTGTCGTCACGTGTGTTACCTCTTATGCAGCAGTATCGTAGTGAAATTTTTTCAACCGGGCAATGCTCTTCCACACATGGCACCTGTCTCTGTTAACTGGCTGCGTGATATGGAGTTTCTATCGTGGCCTGCTAGATCAGACCTAACACGTGTGAGACCGGCTTGAACGACGGCTCTGTCCTAGCGCCTGCATGCAGAATGTACTTGACGGAACCAGGTACAACATTTGTGGGCCACTTTGCCTCGGGAGAGATTGTTGCAATTGCTTTGTTACATCCTGCTCAATAGAATCACTGCATATATCTAGAACAGAGGGGCGCAACGTCATACTGATAAGTGGCTTCGTACTGCCAAGTTCTTCGTGAATTGGACACGATATCGTGATCAAGAGAATCAAGAGCTCAGATGGAAACCCAGTTCTAAGCAAAGAAGGGAAGGCAGAAAGATGGAAGGAGTATCTAGAGGGTCTATACAAGGGCGATGTACTTGAGGACAATATTATTGAAATGGTACAGGATGTACATGAAGATGAAAACGGAGATATGATACTGCGTGAAGAGTTTGATAGAGCACTGAAAGACCTGAGTAAAAACAAGGCCCCAGGAGAAGACAACATTCCATTAGAAATTCTGACAGCCTTGGGAGAGCCAGGCCTGACAAAGCTCTACTATCTAGTGAACAAGATGTATGAAACCGGCGAAATACCCTCAGACTTCAAGAAGAATATAATAATTCCAATACCAAAGAGAGCAGGTGTTGACAGATGCGAAAATTACCGACCTATCAGTTTAATAAGTCACGGCTGCAAAATACTAATGCGAATTCTGTACAGACGAATGGAAAAACTAGTAGAAGCCGACCTCGGGGAAGATCCGTTTGGATTCCGTAGAAATATCGGAACACGTGAGGCAATACTGACCCTACGACTTATCTTAGAAGAAAGATTAAGGAAAGGCAATCCTACGTTTCTAGCATTTGTAGACTTAGAGAAAGCTTCTGATAATGTTGACTGGAATACTCTCTTTCAAACTCTGAAGGTGGCAGGGGTAAAATACGGGAAGCGAAAGGCTATTTACAATTTGCACAGAAACCAGATGGCAGTTATAAGAGTCGAGGGACATGAAAAGGAAGCAGTGGTCGGGAAGGGAGTAAGAGAGGGTTGTAGCCCCTCCCCGATGTTATTCAATCTGTATATTGAGCAAGCAGTAAAGGAAACAAAAGAAAATTTCGGAGTAGGTATTAAAATCGACGGAGAAGAAATAAAAACTTCGAGGTTCGCCGATGACATTGTAATTCTGTCAGAGACAGCAAAGGACTTGGAAGAGCAGTTGAACGGAATGGACAGTGTCTTGAAAAGAGGATATAAGAAGAACTTCAACAAAAGCAAAACGAGGATAATGGAATGTAGTCGAATTAAGTCGGGTGATACTGAGGAAATTAGATTACGAAATGAGACACTTAAAGTAGTAAAGGAGTTTTGCTATTTGGGGAGCAAAATAACTGACGATTCTCGAAGTAGAGAGGATATAAAATGTAGACTAGCAATGGCAAGGAAAGCGTTTCTGAAGAAGAGAAATTTGTTAACATCGAGTATAGATTTAAGCGCCAGGAAATCGTTTCTGAACGTTTTTGTACGGAGTGTAGCCATGTATGGAAGTGAAACGTGGACGATAACTAGTTTGGACCAGAAGAGAATAGAAGCTTTCGAAATGTAGCGCAACAGAAGAATGTCGAAGATTAGATGGGTAGATCACATAACAAATGAAGAGGTACTGAATAGGATTGGGAGAAAAGAGGTTTGTGGCACAACTTGACAAGAAGAAGGGATCGGTTGGTAGGACATGTTCTGAGGCAGCAAGGGATCACCAATTTAGTATTGGAGGGCAGCGTGGAGGGTAAAAATCGTAGAGAGAGACCAAGAGATGAATACACTAAGCAGATTCAGAAGGATGTAGGTTGCAGTAAGTACTGGGAGATGAAGAAGCTTGCACAGGATAGAGTAGCATGGAGAGCTGCATCAAACCAGTCTCAGGACTGAAGACCACATCAACAACAACATCGTGATCACTGATAGAACATCAAGTACCCTCTCAACCTGTTTAGTATGATTTCGTTTCTTCCTCCCCTTACTCGTATTTCATTCATTCTTTTTTTCTTTTACCAAGTAGTGTATGTGGCGACTTCTTGCGGATCAGAAGAGGCTTTTAAAACTATTTCAAGTGTGTGTACATACTCATGTTTAACTGAGTAGCTCTTACTGAAAGAAGTAAACCGGCCGAAGTGGCCGCGCGGTTCTGGGCGCTGCAGTTTGGAACCGCGAGACCGCTACGGTCGCTGGTTCGAATCCTGCCTTGGGCATGAATGTGTGTGATGTCCTTAAGTTAGTTAGGTTTAACTAGTTCTACGTTATAGGGGACTAATGACCTCAGAAGTTGAGTCCTATAGTGCTCAGAGCCAAAGAAGTAAACAGGCAAAAGGCTTGAAGCAATGTAGCGTGGCATGAGGGCACCAATTGATAGTGTTGACAGTGCAATAACCGATTCCATCCGTCTAGCCATTCAACTTTAGCTCGTTTCTCGGATACATAGTTAAGTTTTATATCACAGTACTCGCCGTAGTCGGCTTTTGAAGAGATGTCGAATGCTGTTGAAAAGTATATCGTTTCTCTTCAAGAACCACACTTGCTTCAGTATTTTAGTTGATACAAGAATCAAAACGGTTAAACATGCAACAAAATTGCGGAGTTACTACTTACTATTATTTGACGAAAACCTTGTTGTGACATCAAGAACTGTTCAAGGAGTAAAATGGGTGCTACTTCTCACGAGACACACCTTGTATACGTCGAAATGAGAAGTGCTATTATGGAAGCAAGATTATTCTAGTGTCTGTTGGTTCCCTCTAGAAGACTGGAATGTCCATGTCGTCAGTACAGAGCGACTGCTGCATTGTGAGCGTGATCCCACAGCGGTGCATTCCCAGTACATGGCGACTCAAAGTTTGCAGGTTTCCACTCTATTACTAAACATCAATGACTTCTGCAGTCAGTGCATCACTGACGTAAAATGATCTAGAATTTCCAGCGGCGCCCAAGTGGCTAAAATGCCACAAGCTTTCGACCAACTGCTTCTTGTCCTTTGTCAAGTGAAGTGTCATTCCACTTGATAACAGCCACTGAGTGCCTGGTCTAAAGCTAGCAGTATTTTATCAGCTTGAGGTGGCTGGAAGCCCGAGGACATTTCATACAGTGTTAATGCCGCAGTCTTGCATCGTACCTACATCAGCTCGTCAACATTACTCATATTTTCACACTAATTTCACCCTTTTTTTTACAGACACAACATTGGTGCAATAATGAAAAGATTTTATCAGAAATCCCAAATTGTACTCACCTCTTGCCCAATCGATCTTCATTGATTGTGATGGAGATTCGCTGGATGTTATTTCTTCCAGGGTCCACGGCTGCCGTTGCAGAGAAGCAGCCATCGCGCTTTGCAGCAGCACCACGCAAACAGCCTGTAGAATGAGGAACATAAAAATCCAGGCTCATATTCTAAACAGAGCTGCTCACTTAAACATCACGTGCTACTGAGTGTTCAAATGTAAATGGCTCTAAGCACTATGGGATTTAACATCTGAGGTCATCAATCCCCTAGAATAAGAAATACTTCAACCTAACTAACCTAAGGACATCATACACATCCATGACCGAGGCAGGACCCGAACCTACGACCGCAGCAGCAGTGCGGTTTCGGACAGAAACGGCAAGAATTGCTCGGCTACAGCGGCCGGCGCGATTGAATGTGTTCAGTATCTTTTCTTCGAAACTTTCTCAGAACACACCAGTACAACTGCAGTCATTGTAGGCAACACCTATACAACTGCAGTCATTGTAGGGAAGACCTATCTCACGAAATGTTGTTTTTTAGTAAATGAGAAAAAGATCCATTCATACTTTGAGTTTGACCTCCAAAAGAAACACGTCTTGCCTAGTAATCGCTAAATCATCTTCGTTCACAATTACATTTCACCTACAAACCTGCTCCGTACTGAATTCAGAATGAATTTTTTTTAAAAATTTGTGCAAGAAGGAAATTCGATGAAGCGTAGTAGTAGCTGTTTTTTCTTTGTATAGTAAGTACTCACATAGATGCTAAACAGGCTAGCTGCGTCGTTATACGAAGAACTGATGAAAGATTTCTTAAATTTTTGTAACTGCCTGCCTTCCAAGAGAATTTACATAAAGATCCCATTAGCAAAAATGTAGCGTTAGTTAATTCCCTGTATTTAAATTGCTGTTAATATTACATTTATTACAGTGATGTCATTAAACTGGAACTACTACACTGAGTTTACAGATTAAAAAAATATTCATTGCGATCAGTAATTAGTCAACAAAACTGAAACTTGAATTTGTTTTGCCATAGTGACAATAATAACAAAAGTTTTGTTCATCAGAGTTAACAACAGGGGGGTCTTGCTGGCATAGTTTTTCTCAATAGTTGCTTTCACTATCACCCATAGAGTAGTAGTATGTATGGACCCAGTGTAGCGTACTGCACATGTGGCACCATCGAACCGAAGTAGGCACTAGACGCTGGTGTGACAGATTTATTTTCATTTTGAGTTAAGACATAAGCGTTAATATTCCACGTACTTACTCTGTTTTAACATATTTATTTTTTGTAACATATGAAATGCCTCCCACAGATGCAAATCGAAATTCATTAAAAGAGGAAAAGTTACTTATCAGCAGTAGCCACAACTAAGATGTATTTATAGTAATGATACTGATAAAAAGCGCTAAAGTTATGCTCCGGTCAAAACGTAACACAGCCCCTGGTTACGACTGTGTCACCTACCGCCACCTCAAAGAATGCCCCTTCTCCTACCTAACAATCTTTGATGATTTCTACAACGCCATCCTCTCCACCAGCTTCCACCCCTACCTGTGGAAGACTTGCCACATTCTCTTATTCCTCGAACACAACAAATCCCTTCCGTTGCCTCTTCCTATCGTCCCATCTGCCTCACCTCAGTCTTCAGTGTCTTAGAATCCATCACCACCTTAATCAACATCACCTCCTTCCCCTTACCCAGTGTGGCTTCTAACCCTCCTTCTCCGCGAAATTCCAACTCCTTAACCTCGTCCACCTTCTCTCCCTCCAACTTAACTCCTATCGCTCCGCCATTTTTGTTTCCCTCGACCTCCAAAATGCTTACGACCACGTATGGCATGCCGGTCTCCTCTTTAAACTCCAAACCTGCCTATCAATTTTGTCCGTCCAGTCGCCTTCTTCCTATCTATGTCACGCTCCACAATACCAACTCCCATATCTTTCATCCCGCCACTGGCATCCCCCAAGACTCCATTCTCTCCCCTCTCCTTTATCTCCTGCCCACTGCCGATATACCAAAGCCACCCCCACCTGTGCACCTCCTTCAATATGCTGATGATACCGCCTTCCTGGATCTCTACCCTACTATTTAACGGTCCCAACGCACTCTCCAAACCCACCTTGAGCAATTCACCACTTGGTGTAACAAGTGGTTCCTTCATATCAACCCTCCAATCATCATTGGGCGCACCACCCACTCCTTCCCTCTCCATGATTTCTACCTAACCATTTATTGTCGTCTCATCCAGCATTGACAGGAATGGGGGAAAGAAATACAATAGAAGCAGAATGGGTAGCTTTGAGGGATGAAATAGTGAAGGCAGCAGAGGATCAAATAGGTAAAAAGACAAGGGCAAGTAGAAACCCTTCGGTAACAGAAGAAATACTGAATTTAATTGACGAAAGGAGAAAATATAAAAATGCAGTAAACAAAGCAGACAAAAAGGAATACAAACGTCTCAAAAGTGAGATCGACAGGAAGTGCAAAATGGCTAAGCAGCGATGGCTAGACGACAAATGTAAGGATTTAGAGGCTTATCTCACTAGGGGTAACATAAGTACTGCCTAAAGGAAAATTAGAGACTTTTGGAGAAAATAGAACCACTTGCATGGATATCAAGAGCTTTGATGGAAACCCAGTTCTAAGCAAAGAAGGGAAAGCAGAAAGGTGGAAGGAGTATATAGAGGGTCTATACAAGGGCGATGTACTTAAAGACAATATTATGGCAACGGAAGAGGATGTAGATGAAGATGAAAAGGGAGACATGATACTGCGTGAAGAGTTTGACAGAGCACTGAAAGACATGAGTTGAAACAAGGCCCCCAGAGTAGACAATATTCCATTAGAAGTACTTACAGCCTTGGGAGAGCCAGTCCTGACAAAACTCTACCATCTGGTGAGCAAGATGTATGAGACAGGCGAAATACCCTGAGACTTCAGGAAGAATATAATAATTCCAATCCCAAAGAAAGCAGGTGTCGGCAGATGTGAAAATTACCGACCTATCAGTTTAATAAGTCACAGCTGCAAAATACTAACGCGAATTCTTTACAGACGAATGGAAAAACTGATAGAAGCCGACCTCGGGGAAGACCAGTTTGGATTCCGCAGAAATGTTGGAACACGTGACGCAATACTGACCCTATGACTTATCTTATAAAATAGATTAAGGAGAGACAAATCTACATTTCTAGCATTTGTAGACTTAGAGAAAGCTTTTGACAATGTTGACTGGAATACTCTCTTTTAAATTCTGGAGGTGGCAGGGGTAAAATGCGGTGATTCAGGTGATGCTGAGGAAATTAGATTATGAAATGAGACACATAAAGTAATAAATGAGTTTTGCTATTTGGGGACCAAAATAACTGATGATGGTCGAGGTAGAGAGGATATAAAATACAAAATGTAGAATGGCAATGGCAAGGAAAGCGTTTCTGAAGAAGAGAAATTTGTTAACATCGAGTATAGATTTAAGCGTCAGGAAGTCGTTTCTGAAAGTATTTGTATGGAGTGTAGCCATGTATGGAAGTGAAATGTGGACGATAACTAGTTTGGAGAAGAAGAGAATAGAAGCTTTCTAAATGTAGCGCTACAGAAGGTTGTTGAAGATTAGATGGGTAGATCACATAACTAATGAGGAGATATTGAATAGAATTGGAGAGAAGAGAAATTTGTGGCATAACTTCACTAGAAGAAGGGATCGGTTGGTAGGACGTGTTCTGAGGCATCAAGGGATCACCAATTTAGTATTGTAGGGCAGCGTGGAGGGTAAAAATCGAAGTGGGAGACCAAGAGATGAATACACTAAGCAGATTCAGAAGGATGTAGGCTGCAGTAGGTACTGGGAGATGAAGCAGCTTTCACAGGATAGAGTAGCATGGAGAGCTGCGTCAAACCAGTCTCAGGACTGAATACCACAACAACAACAACAACAACAACAACATACAGCTCACCCTAACCCTGAGATACCTTGGCCTCACCTTTGACAGTCACCTCACCTGTACCGCTCATCTCTTGACATTCCAGCAGAAAGCCCATTCCCAAATCCACCTCCTGAAACTGCTGTCCGACCTGTCATGGGGATTGCATCCTTCCACCATCCTCCACACCTACAAGTCCATCTGTCCTATCCTCTGTTATGCCAGCATTGCCTGGATCTCCGCCCCTTCCACTTTTATAAGGCACTCCAAATCCTAGAACGCCACACCGTCCACCTTGCCTTCTGTATCCACCTTCTGTCCGCCACTTGACTCCTTTATGAGCTGATCCCCTTCCCCCACCTCCTCCTTTTCTTCTAACATGCCCGGTATGCTTTACATTGTCCAGAGGCTTGATCCCCCACCCTCTGGTGTCCTCCTTCCTCTCCACCCCTCCCCCCTTTTGCCACACCTCTACTGCTATATCCATCCCTCTCTCCACCTCCACAATCTCCTTCATAAGGGCAATTTTCAGCACCTCCCCCTCCCAGATGATGAACATCACAGTGACATCAACGCTTCCTACCAACTGTAGCCTGGTGTTGTTCCCGTCCCCTCCCCAGAACCCACCCTTTCCTTTCCTCCCCTCTGCCACGGCAGTTTTTCCTCCTCCCCACCCTAGTCTCTGCACGCCCTCCTCAGCTGTTCCCTCTCCCGTCCTTCCCTCCCAGGCCTCTTTCAGTGCTTCCTGACCCATCCCCTCTAACACCACCCATCCCTCTCTTTATTCCCTTCTCCCCTGTACCCGTACCACCGGCAGATCCTCTGTTTGTTTCTCGTGGTCAGTGTGCCACATCAGTGTTGTATTCAGTGCTGTTTTACAGTGACGTCAAGTGCTGTGATTTTAATCATGTACTGGACTTATACATAGTGTTGCTGTCCG